>NW_023600993.1:28695336-29895336 GCF_014898055.3 Talpa occidentalis
CTGTGCTGATAAGCTCAGCAGAGCAGCGGACACCATATTCTGACAGAAAGTAGTGACCACAATACAAGCTGAGATTCCTTGTGTCTTTTTTTTTTTTTTTTTACTCTGCTTATTTATTTTATTTATTTATTTTTATTATAAATTTTATTTGTTATATTCCCCATACAATGCAGCCCCCCCATTCTGACCCCAATCCCTCCCCTCCCGCCCCCGCCCCCCTAAAAGTGACTCTCTGGTTCATATTTTTTTTGTTGATTTTGATTTCACTTTCTTATTAGTTA
Organism: Talpa occidentalis; assembly: GCF_014898055.3. Classification (NCBI taxonomy): domain Eukaryota; kingdom Metazoa; phylum Chordata; class Mammalia; order Eulipotyphla; family Talpidae; genus Talpa; species Talpa occidentalis. The sequence continues at coordinate 28,695,618 of NW_023600993.1, forward strand.
TTCATTTTCCTGGTCCCTTAATTTTAAGTTTTTCTAGATTCCTGCTATGAGTGAGGACCATCCGTATTTCTTCTTTTATTTTTGGCTTATTTCGCTGAGCATGATCCCTTCCAGCGCCATTCCATGTTGCTGCAAATTGCATGTGTTTATATCTTTTTTGAATGCTGAGTAATATTTCATGTGTATTATGTACACATCTTCTTTGATCCAGTCATCTATTTGGGCATTTGGGTTGTTTCCAAAGCTTAGCTATTGTAAACAGTGCTGCTATAAACATAGGGGTGCAGGTGTTCTTTGGAATTGATGTTTCTGTGTCCTTTGGGTAAATACCTAGGAGTGGAATTGCTGGATCATATGGAAGCTCTATGTTAGTAGGTCCAGAAATCTCCACACAGCTCTCCATAGTGGGTTGGACCAGTTTGCACTCCCACCAACAGTGCAGAAGAGTTCCTTTTTCTCCCACACCCTCGCCAACATTTGTTGTTGCTATTTTTTTTAATATGTGCCATTCTCACTGGTGTAAGATGGTATCTCATGGTAGTTTTGATTTGCATTTCCTGATGGCAAGTGATGTTGAACATTTTTTCATATGCCTGTTGGCCATTTGCATTTCCTCTTCAGAGAAGTTTCTTTTAAGCTCTTCTGCCCATTTTTGACTGGATTATTTTCTTTGTTGTTGGTTGAGTCTCATCAGCTCTTTGCAGATTTTTGTGATCAGTCCTTTATCATTAGTGTTGGGTGCAAAAATGTTCTCCCAGTTGGTGGGGTTTCTCTTTGTTTTTGTTATTGTCTCTTTTGCTGTGCAAAAGCTCTTTAATTTGATGTAGTCCCAGCTGTTTATCTTTGCCTTCACTATCACTGCTTTGGGTGATGTGTCTGTAAAGATGTCTTTGATGTGCAAATCACGTAGTGTTTCGCCTATATTTCCTTCTATATATTTTATGGTTTCAGGTCTTATGTCTAGTTCTTTAATCCATTTTGAGTTGATTTTTGTGTATGGTGTGAGGTGGTGGCAAGCTTCATTCTTTTGCATGTAGCGACCCAGTTTCCCAGCACCATTTATTGAACAAACTTTCTTTGCTCCAATGCATATTCTTTGCTCCTTTGTCAAAGATTAGTTGACCATAAATCTGTGGGTTTATTTCTGGATTTTCTATTCGATTCATTGGTCTGTATGTCTGTTCTTTTCCAATACAATGCAGTTTTGATGATTATGGCTTTGTAGTATAGTTTGAAGTCTGGGAGTGTGATGCCTCCATTCCCTTCTTTTTTTTTCAGGAGAGCTTTGGCTATTCGGGGTTTTTGTGATTCCATATGAATTTCATCAATAATTGTTCTATTTCTTTGAAGAATGACATTGAAATTTTGATTGGAATAGCATTGAATCTGATATTGCTTTTGGAAGGATGGCCATTTTAATAATGTTTATTCTTCCAATCCATGAGCAGGGGATGTCTCTCCATTTCTTGTGTCTTCTTCTATTTTTTTAACAGTGTTATAGTTTTTCTTTGTATAGGTCCTTTACCTCTTTTGTTAGATTTATTCCCAAATATTTTGATTTTTTTGTTTCAATAACAAAAGGGATGGTCTTTTTTGATTCTTCTTCTTCAGATTTATTGTTTGTGTATAGGAAGGCTACTGACTTTTGCGTGTTGATTTTGTATCCTGCCACTTTACTGAACTGATTGATGAGTTGAATTAGCTTTTTCTGTGGAGTTTTGGGGTTCTCTATGTATAATATCATATCGTCTGCAAATAGTGATAGTTGACTTCTTCTTCCTTTGGATTCCTTGGATGTCTTTCTCTTGTCTTATTGCCCTGGCTAGGACTTCCAGTATTATATTGAAAAGCAATGGTGAGAGTGGACATCCTTGTCTTGTTCCAGATCTTAATGGAATTGCTTTCAGCTTTTCACCATTGAGAATGATACTGGCTGTTGGCTTGTCATAGATGGCCTTTATGATGTTGAGGTATGTTCCTTGTATCCCAAGAATTTCAAGGGCTTTATCATGAATGGGTGTTGCACTTTGTCGAAAGCTTTCTCAGCATCTATTGATATTATCATATGGTTTATATTTCTTTTTGTTGATGTGTTGGATAACGTTGATTGATTTTCGGATGTTAAACCATCCTTGTGCCCCTGGAATGAATCCAACTTGGTCGTGGTGAATTATCTTATGGATACATTGTTGGATTCTGATAGCTAAAATTTTATTGAGGATTTTTGCATCAGTGTTCATTAGGGAGATTGGCCTGTAGTTTTTCTTTTTTGTGTTGTCCTTGTTCGGTTTTGGTATTAGTGTAATGTTGGCTTCATAAAACGTGTTTGGTATTGTCCCTTCCTTCTCAATTTTTTGGAAGAGTTTGTGAAGGATAGGCACTAATTCGTCTCTGAATGTTTGGTAGAATTCATTTGTAAATCCATCAGGTCCTGGGCTTTTGTTTTTGGGGAGGTTTTTATTTACATTTCAATTTCGCTAATTGTAATTGGTCTGTTTAGGTGTTCTATTTCTTCTTTATCTAGCTTTGGGTGATTGTAGAGTTGTAGGAATTTGTCCATCTCCTCTAGATTGTTAAACTTGTTTCCATATAACTGTTCATAGTAGTTACTGATTATTCTTTTGATTTCTGCTGTGTCCGTTGTGATTTCTCCTCTTTCATTGATGATCCTGTTTATTTGTGCTTTCTCCCTTTTTTCCTTTGTGAGCCTGGCTAGGGGTTTGTCTATTTTATTGATTTTTTCAGAAAACCAGCTCTTGGTTTCATTGATCTTTTGGATTGTTTTTTTAGTTTCAATTTCATTATTTCTGCTTTGGTTTTTATTATTTCTTTTCTTCTACTGGTTTTGGGGTTTTTTGTTGTTTTTTCTAGATCTTTGAGCTTCGAGATTAGGTTGTTTCTTTGCGTTCTTTCTTGTTTCTTGATGTGAGCTTCTATTGCTATATATTTCCTCTTATTACTGCTTTTGCTGCATCCCATACATTTAGGATATTGGTGTCCTCCTTGTCGTTCAATTCAAAAAATTTTTTAATTTCTTCTTTGATCTCCTCATTAGTCCAGTGGTCTTCCAGTAGTGTGGTTTTTAATCTCCATGAGGTAGGAAGTTCCTTGCCTTCTTTTTATGGTTTATTTCTAGTTTGATGCCTTCATGGTCAGAGAAGATGGTTGATATGATTTCAATCTTGGTGTATCTGTTGATGTTTGTCTTGTGCCCCAGTATGTGATCGATCCTGGAGAATGATCCGTGTGCGCTTGAGAAAAATGTGTACTCCGTTTTTTTGGGGTTTAGTGTTCTATAGATGTCTGTTAAGCCCAATTGCTCTAGGTCCTTATTTAGAGCTTTGGTTTCTTTACTTATTTTTTGTCTTGTTGATCTATCCATTGTTGATAGTGGTGTGTTGAAGTCTCCCACTACGTATGTGTTTTCTCTGATGTCTGTTTTCAGAGAGGACAACAGTTGTCTGATATATTTTGGTGCTCCTTCCTTTGGTGAGTATATGTTAATGAGTGTTATTTCTTCTTGAAGTATTGTCCCCTTGATCATAATGTAGTGACCATTGGGGTCTCTTTTTATCTTTTTGAGTTTGAAATCTGTTTTATCTGATATAAGTATAGCTGTTCCCGCTTTCTTTTTTGGTCCATTTGCTTGTAGGATTGTTTTCCATCCTTTAACTTTGAGCCTATTTTTATCTTTTGTAGCTAAATGTGTTTCCTGGAGACAGCAAAAGGTTGGGTTTTGTTTTTTAATCCAGGCTGCAACTCTGTGTCATTTTATTGAATAGTTTAGTCCATTTACATTTAGAGTTAATATTGATATGTTAACATCTGTATTTGCCATTGTGTTTGTCTTTCCTTTGATTTTATTTATTTATTCTTTTAATAACTTTTTTTTTTTTGGCCTTCTTTCATTGTTATTCGTCCCTCTGAGGTTCTGGCTTTAGGACTCCTTGTAGTATTTTTTGGAGTGGGGGTTTAGTTGCAATGAAATTCCGGAGTTTCTGTTTGTCTGGGAAGGTCCATATTCTTTCTTCAAAGAGGAAGGAGAGCTTTGCGGGATAGAGTATTCTTGGTTGGCATCTGTTTTCTTGGAGTCTGTTGACTATGTCCCTCCACTCTCTCCTTGCCCGTAGTGTTTCTTCGGAGAAGTCTGATGTCAGCCTGATTGGTTTTCCTTTGAATGTTTATCTGTTTCTTCCCTCTTGCCAGCTTCATTATTTTTTCCTTGTCCTGGATTCTTGGGAGCTTTACTATTATGTGTCTTGCTGTATTTTTCCTTTCGTCGTGGAAGTTTGGTGTTCTTCTTGCTTCTTGTATATCAATTTTCAGCTCCTTCTTCACATTTGGGAAGTTCTCTTCAATTATCTCTTTGAATATTTTCTCTGTTCCTACATCTCTCTCCTCTCCTTCTGGTATTCTATAACTCTTTTATTTCCTTTCCTCATGGAGTCAGATAGTTCCCGAAGTCTTTCTTCGTTCTTTTTCCTTCGTACTTCTCTTTCCTTTTTTTTTGGTTCTTTTTATCTCTGTCTTCAAGATTACTTATTCGTTCTTCCATTTCATCTATTCTGCTTTCATTTTTCTTTAGTTCTTCCATTAATTCTTTGATCTCCTGCATTTCTTTTACTTCCTCTTTAGGGACTCAATTTCTTTCTTCTGACCATTGTTTTCCCTCTCTAGGGACTCAATTGCATTCTTCTGATCGTTGATTATTTTTCCCTTTCATTGTTTTCTTTATGACTTCTGTCAGTTTTTTAATCACGGCAATTTTAAATTCTCTTTCTGGAAGGCTCAGAAATTCTTCCAAGTTATTGTCTTTGCAATCTGGGGCTGGCTTTCTTTTTGTGGTGTGCTTTTTCTCTGGAGAGTTGCTAGGTTGCGTGTGGTTCTTCTCCTCCCTACTGTCTGTTTTCTAATTTGCCGTATGCGTTGGGACACTGTGTTGTTGGGACTGGCCGGCATCTTGGGTGGGCTTCTCTGTTCCCCTCTGGTTCCTCCAGGAGTCATCTGTCAGTTTCAAGCAGTCTTTACTGGAGAAAGGTCCCTGTTCTAAAATGCCGATGTGGGGACACACTCCCCTGTGCGCCTGGTCTGCCCCGGCGGTGGGTTCCTGCTCCCCTCTGGGCTTGGACTGCAGGCCAGAGGGGGTCTGGCGTGGGCGAACTTCCCCCGCTCGCCTCTGGCTCCTGAGGAAGCCTTCTGCAGGTAGTCTTTACTGAAGAAATGTCCCTGTTCTAAAATGGTGATGTGGGACACACTCCCTGCGCGTCAGTCTCAGGCACACTCTTCTGCGCGCCTGGTCTGCCCCGGCTGTGGGTGCTCGCTCTCCCTGTGGGCTCAGACTACTTGTTCGGAAGGGGCCCGGCGTGGGCTAACTCCCCAGCTGGCCACTAGCTCCTTCAGGAGCCTCTGCTGGCTTCAAGTCGCTAGGTGGCGCCAGAGATCTCTCCTAGAGCCCTTGGGGAGCTGATTTTCCACCCCGTGGGACAGGGAGCAGAGCGGGGATGGTAGGGTACACCTCAACGGCTTTGTGCTGTCTGCCTTGTGCCCACCGTCGTGGGGAACCCATGCCCCTAATTTCGTGCCCCGGGTCTCAGTTCCAAAGTCCTCAGTTCCAGGACGCGGGCTGTAGCCCAGATCAGTGGCGCGGGAAGGGCGCCTTTTGAATCCCGCTCCCCTGCCTGGGCGCCTTGTTCCTGCTCACTCAGGGAGGGCCTCCACGCTTCTCCCCGCAAGCCTAGGTCGCAGGCGCGGGGACCTGGGCAGCTGCGATCCGATCCGGATCCGCGCCGCTTTCTGAGCAGGCTTACCGGCGGCCGGGGCTGTGTGCTGGTGCTGCCTCCTCCTGGGGGGCGGGGCTCTCTTTAATGGCGTCTGGAGCTCCCCTCCGCGGCGGATCCTGCAGGGTTCTCCACAGCTCCCGTTCACGGGGTGTGGTGGCTGCAATAGTTCCTTTCCACTCACAGACCGCTTGCTGCATCCTTTGTTCTTGTTGGCTGTTTTGGTTTGTTGTTTTCCTCTCTGCGGGTCGGAGAGTGCCGCCTCTGTGGGCGGGGGAGGGGAGCAGGGTTCTGCGCTTCCCTCCCTTCTGGTCCTCTTTTATGGCAACTTTCTTCTTCGGGTAGTTTGCTGGAGTCGTCCGTTTATCTTCCGTGTCCCAGTTCTCACTGGGACCTGCCGCTTTTCCTCCCTATTAACTTTTTTTAATGGGAGATCTTACTCGCAGTGTCTCCTCGCCGCCATGTTGCTCCGCCCCCAGATTCCTTGTGTCTTAATTCGAGTTAGATGCAAACCAAGAGACAAGGGTTTGAGGCAAGTAGTTCTCTTAAGAGACAATGCCAAGAGACCCCGAGGAAGGCATGTGGAGTGAGGCAGGGCAGGGCAGAAACCAGTGAAGGATTTGTCATCACGTTAGTGACTGCATGGGTCGCTGGAGCTCAGTCCCACTGGGGAACTCTGGATATCAGTTTGTGCACACTGAGTTACCACACCTTGGGTTCATGACTCCTGGGAAGGAATGCTATTCGGTTAATCCTCTCTCTCTCTCTATCTCTCTCTATCTCTCTCTCTCTCTCTCTCTCTCAGATCAGAGAGGTTCTATGCTATTTAGAAGGTTATTTGAGTTGCAAAAATTATTATTTTTTGTATTCCCCCATTCAATTTTGGCTGCCAAAATTACACATACAGAAAACACAAGGACAATTCTTACAAGGTTTCTGTAATGGAAAACAGAAGCAGCAAGCAGTAACTTCCCCAGGTCTGTCAGATGCATTTTTATTTTTATTCTGATACGCACAGCCTCTTCAGATATAGCAACACAACAGTTGTTTTTCCCTCTGCCCTCATTTGTTCCACATTCATCTATAATTTCATCTTTAATGCACCTTTCCTGCAAAGGGCCACAGTTATTTTAGGATCCTAAAATCTGATATACGTCTCCTTTTGCAGAGTCAGATAGTCAATCCATACATTAACATGGTGTGTCAGTAAAACTGGACACACGATTTTCATTATCCCATAAACTTTGATTTTCCCCCAACCATTTAAAATGTGCACACCACTTTAAGTCAGACAGAAACAGCAGCAGAACAGGCAGTTTGCTAACTTCCCAGGGCATTTGGCATAAGCATTCCAAGAGGTCTAGGTTTCTTTAGAACTTGGTTCTATTTGATTTATGATAAATAAACTCAGATCATACCTTACCCCAACTGTACCATTCTCTTTTATTCTGGAGGTAATCTCTCCCAGAGTTAACTACTTCCTTTTATAGGTGATGAAGTGTGTAGGAAATTCACTTCAAATGTTGGCACAGCTACAAGCATAGTCTTTTTCCTTTGCTTCAACTCAGAATTAAGATTGTTGATTCTTGTTTTTTTTTTTAATATATATTTCAATCATAAGGGCAGACTGTAGAAGTTATCTGAAGACAGTCTCTCTAGTAGTGTTCTACAAGCAGGTTCCAGCTTTTCCAGCAACACGATGACAAATATAAAACTAAAAGGCCTTCTCTCAAATGAGTTCAAATGCACTTTATTTTTAGATAACCAACAAGATATGATTTTTCTTAAAAATAATGCCTCCATTCCCAAGAAATCAAGGTCAAAAATAAGTGAAGAGCTCAAGATGACATTGGTCCCATTTATCTGTTCCGGTGCCGTGTAGATGAAAAGAGCAGCCAGTTATAATGACACGAGATGGATGCAAAGTTACTGCCAAATTCGTTAACACTTTCCATTTCTAAGCCACCCATAAGGGAAATCATATCTGGGGTCACCCCATCTTCACGTTGTCCAGCAAAGCAACCATACCATCTGGATTCATGTGTTTACCAATAAAGAACTGGTAGCTTTAAAAATTAGCAAGGCTGTGATTTGTTCTGTAGCTCCTGTCCTGAAAGGTTTCATTCTTTTTGGTCTCTGTTCTTCAAGTGTATCTTTAACTGATTTCTTATAATAATCTTTGGTGCACTTCTTATAGGCTTCTTTTGTGAAGCAGGTTCATTGCAATTGATGAGTCCTGACAATATTAATACCTGTGATTCTTGTGCTTGTGGTGCCTTTGCCTGTGGAAACATCAGTGGAGGCATTTCCATTAATGAGGCAATCATCAGTGTTCCCCTCAGTTGTACTGACCCTCTCCCCCTCCACTTCCAGGCACAGCCCATCCATGATCTCGCTGACTCTTGTGGATGTTGGAGAACATCTCACTGTGGCTGATGAGGTGGTGGCGAGGGACATGATGGCCGAGCTAGCTTAGCATGAGAGTGAGGTATAGCCTGAGCAGCATTGAAGGAAGGGTGAAGAGGGCAGAAAATCATGGTAATTCTAGAAGAACACTTCTGATCTGCTCTACACATAGGCAGAAGATCCCAAATATGCAGATGCTGGCAGATGGGCACGGAACAGCCTGCACTGAAATGGTAAGACCCAAGGGAATATGCAGTGAGGCACCAACTGCATCTGTTATTCCCTGCAACACCAAGTTTTGTGCATAGGAATCAATACTCAGAGAGAACCCGATCTTAGAAAAAGAAGGGAATCAAAAATAGAAAAGGGTGTGTCTGGTGTCTTGTCTGTAGTCTCAGGAAGTGGTTAATACCACTGACCTTCAATCTTCAGTCCCACCAACTAGAGTCTTACCCACTCAATCCTCTGGGCAATTTAGATCTATGTGGGCCATTATATTTATTTGCCCTATTTATCTGCTATTCTTTTACATTGTCTTCAGACTTGGTCATTTCTCTGTTTCCTCTTGTTGGTACCATTGGACCAAAGACAAGAAAGAGACCAAAGTTTGTTATTGGAAACTAGACAAGGTGAAAGTTGATCAGTAGTGAACTTTTGGGTGTGGATTTTAATTTATTGGGAAATCTGAACCTATATCCTTCTGACCTACAGGAAGATCTACCTCAACCTGTGTTCCAGAAATAAGGGAGTAATATAGAGAAATCTGCCTAATTCCCTTCCCCATACTAAATTGGCAGTTTGGTAGAAAGGATAGAGTACAGCAACATTATTACACCTTCCTCTTCTGCAGAAAAAACCTTTAACCTATGTAGATTTTCTTTTTTTTTTAATTTTTTTAGACTATTTATTTATACAAGCACTGGGTATAGTCAGAAGCACAGGAGGGTGAGAGAATTCACCAGAGCCAGAGTGGGGAGCAGAACAGACAGTTGACGAAATGCACTGCTGAGGGGAGCAGCGGGCATGGCAGGAGAGGTCTGTCGCGCCATGTGGGACCCTCGCCAGTGACGGGTGATCGAACCGGCGCTGCAGAGGCTGCAGGCAGCTTCGCAGCCCAGCGCTCAACTGCTGCGCCACCAGGGGAGGCCCCCCCTATGTAGATTTTCATGCTAACAGGACAAGATGGGCCAGAGCAGGGCTCTAGGGAACTGAGAGTTTGACTTTGGCTCGCAAGGGCTGGCTCAGATAGATCCTTTAATGGAGAAGGATCAAGGGTCTTGGAGCTTCCTCTCGGGCCCAGGAAACTCTAGAGTATAGGGATGCATAAAAGTAACCAGGGAAAAGACTAAAGTGAGAAGAAAATGCATTTATGCCTGGAGTGTAACTTGTTATGAACACAAGTAAGAGAAGGAGTGAAAACGGTGTGGGGAAGAATACGAAGGAAAAGAGGGAGAAAGAGTAAAGAGGCGGATAGAGTGCTTCCTGCTTGCCAGCCCACGAGACAGTGTATCATCTTCACTTTGGAATGACATCCCTAAAGCTCAGAGAGGTCACATGACTTTCCTAGAATGACTTGGCTTGTCAGTGCAAAGATCACATTCAAACTGGCCTGACTTTCTCCCAAGCCAATACCTATTCCACTTTGCAACCCAACATAAGTTGTATACTTTGCAGGTAGCAGGGTGTGAAACCAGCCCCCACAACCTGAAACCTTCCCTGAAACTAGCTGTGCATTCTTTCTGCCATAGCTTAGCATTACCCAGGTCTAACAGCTTTTCCAGTCTGACCAGTTAAATTAGACAACCTATGACCCCTTTGTTAAAATAGAAGACTAACTTGTTTGTCCCTAGCAATTCTGTTTCTCCACATTAAAAAAACCCAGCGACCTGGCTCCAGCCCTAATTCATGAGCCATCCAAGACATCAGAAGGTTCTGACCACCAGCCAATATATATAGGCAAAAGCCCACCCCCACCAGTGGCCTCTGCCAGCTCTGCATCCTGCTGTCCCTGTCTGCTTCGCCCAATTATCTCCTGTCAAGCTCACTCCCCAGCCAATGAAACACTTGTTCTCCCAAACCCTGGTACCCAAAATGTGATCTAAGTCCATACCTCCCACCTATTGGGTTGGTAGATCTGAGTCTTGGGGCTCTTTCTGCCTGGTATGCAGGCTTTACATTGTACCCCTTTCTTTTCTCAAACCTGGTGGCATATATTTTTTGGCATTTATGCACTTTGGGGAGATGAGTCCTTGATTTCTGACAACAGGTGGGATGCAGCAGTCTTCAGAGACTACTTCTGAATTCCACATAGGAGAACCCAGTAAATGCAGCTACCCCAAATGTCACCTACTACATATTGGATACATTATTGATAACTGAATAATAAATAACATTTGAGAAATTACTGTATGCTATACACTCTTCATGTCCACACATTATAATTAAATGGGAGCTTTTCAATATATGATCAATTATATTAGAATCTGTTGGGGTTAGAACCTCACATAGAACATTTAAAAAATTCACCGGTGCTTGTAGTGAACAACCAAAGTGCGGAGCCATTGCTCAGAACAGTGGTCCCTACACTTTAGCACTCATCATTTATCCTGGAGGGCTGGTAAAATAGACTTTGGGGCTTCACTATGATAGTTTATGATTCGGTAGGTGGGGGATGAGGACCACACACTTGTATTTCTTTCTTTTTTTTTTTTAAGATTTATTTATTTATTATTCATTTATTTATACAAGCACTGGGTACAGTCAGAAGTGCGGGAGGGTGAAAGAATTCACCAGAGCCAGAACGGGGAGCAGAGCAGGCAGAAGGACCGAAGCACATTGCTGAGGGGAGCAGTGGGCAGCTGGAGAAGTCTGCGTGCCATGTGGGACCCTCCTCCGGTGGCCAGGGAGCAGCCGGGGATCAAACCGGCGCTGCAGAGGCTGCGGGAAGCTTTGCAACCCAGTGCTCAACCGCTGCGCCACCGGGGAGGCCCACACACTTGTATTTCTAACGAGTCCCCAAATGACACTGTTGCTACTTGTCTAGGAACCCCATTTTGAGAGCCACTGATTTGGAACGATTTTGAAGATGGTGTTATATAATCCTCATATATGTTAATAACTGAGGTTTCGTGATGACCAGGCCAGAACTTGCATTCAGCCCTGTGATCTATACCCTTAAAATCTATGCTCTAATTTGCCTCATTTTGTACACAAGTTGAGCAGGACTGACTTTGCTAAATGCTTCACTGAAAGCAGCTACAGCAGGATTCCAACCAAGTGTGAAAGTCTGCCCGGTGGGCTGCATTAAGTCAGTTTCAAATTTTTGTCTGCTAGCAAGAACGGAGAAGCATTAGAGATTACAAAGCTAATATAGATTCATTAATCAAGATAACATTAATTGCTCCAATCTTCTCAATGAAGGACTGTTAATGCATACAAGAAAACTTCATCTAAGACAACTAACTTCCAAGTACCTCCTCCAGGGCTTATGCTCCGAGACTGAAAACTCTTAGGGATAGTCTTTTCTGAGTGGATTTCGCTCTTTGTACTGCCTGCCTAGGTTGGCAAGAGTTCCTTGGACAGTACAACTCCTGTTCCAGGTGATCCCTGGAACAAGTTGCAGGTGCCCCAATGAATGAGGACTTTGGCCTGTGTGGAATTCAGAGGTGGTCTCCAAGGTCAATGTAAATCAAAGCAATGATTTACATTAAAGCCAAAGAAATTAAAGGCAAAGAACATCATAAGCCAATTGATGATGAGTTTGAATTTTCTTTTATTATCATGCAGGTGAATTTTTGAGGGCTCAAGCAGCTAAGTGATTGCACTTTAACTTTCGTCAAATTTCATTTGACTTCTAAGAGAGGTTGCTTGCCCCCAAATCCTTGGAGGAGATCTGATTTCTGTTGATGGACTCTCCCTCCTACTCTGTCCTTCTATGCAGGTGTTCTCCTTAGAACAGTGGTGTCTCTTGCTTGTTTGTTTTTTGGTCTCTGGGGCTAAACGGTGAAGAAAGTGGTGAACACTCAACTAGTGAGTTTCATGGCAGGAGAACTGCTCACTGTACTGAAAGATGGCAAGCTGAAGTCTTGAGAAAATTGGGCCCTTTTTGAAATATTTCTGTGATTAATGGATATTTTAGATGAATTTGCATATTAAAAATGTTTTGCCACGTGTGTCCCTTTCTGTAAATAGAGTCAAAGTAATTTTTTTCTAATAGCTAGAATTTTCAAAAAGGATAAACTGTATAATAGTTTCATTTGCTATGATTTTGGTGGTAATGTCAGTTCTCTAATACATCAAACCATAAAGATTTGGAAAGCAATATGTATCTCAGCTGGGAAGCCTAAAGAAAGAATAAACAGAAGGAGTGTGGGATGATAAGGAAGCAAATAATCTGCAAAGTATTTTCAACTCTCTCAAAAAAAAAATAAATTTGAAAGTGAGCTTTGCCACAACAGGAAATATTAGAGTTATTCCAAATGCTCATTAAACATATCATCAACCTGTCTGAGCAAAGCTGGAATTGCTTCCTGGGGAGTAGTAATATTTCCAGAAAAGAGAAATGTCATATTGTTTTTGCTTGTTAATTCCAATATTGAGAATTACAAACTAATTACAAACAAATAGAAAAGATGGTAAGAACCATGGAAGGTATCAGAGTACAAGTGTATTTCCCTAGTTCTTCCATTTATTGGTTTTGCCAGAAAAGCTACTTAATTTTTCTGAGCCCATGCTTTGCATATTAAAATGGAACTATTAAAAAAAATAAAAATAAATAAAATGGAACTATTGGTGGCAATAGGAATTGTTAAAATGAATTAAGTAAATGAAGCAAGAAACTATATAGAATGCTGCTTTTTGCATAAAAGAAGTAATGAAATAAGATGTTATATCTGTATTTATTTTTTGTAAAAGGAGACACTAGTAAGAGTAGACCAAAAACTAATGAAATAGGTTATCTAAAGGAGGCTGGTGGGAATGGGATGGAAAGGTGGGGATTATGACCTGACTTTTCTCTGGGTATTTGCTGGGTATTTATTACAGTGGTAAAGCACTTTGAGAACCATGGTCATATTTTATATAAACAAAAAGGGTTTTCCTCCACAGTGGTGGGCATTAGCAAGTCTAAAAATAGTTTCTAAGACAGAACAAATATGTCAATATAGTCAGGATGGGAAAGTGAAGATCAAATCTGTGGTTTGGGGTTGGAATTGAAAGTATCAGCACAAAATCATGGTTTCTAATGCAGAAACAGAGAGAAAAGTGGGTAGTTAGAGATAGATGATAGATAGATAGATAGATAGATAGATAGATAGATAGCCCATAACACAGTCTAATCTAATAAAAATCTAAAAAGAAAATATCCAATAAGCCTGAATTGAGGAACAGGTTACAGAACACCTAACAGATACCCTGCAGAAGTGCCAAGATCATGAAAAATAAGAGAATGAGAACTTTTCACAGGTTGGAAGAGACAAAGAAAACTGGATGATAAATGCATCCTTGTCTCCTGGATCAGACGTTGGAATAAAAAAAATGACAGTAGTGGGAAAACTGGTGAAATAGGAACAAAGTTTATACTTTAGTGAATAGTATTGTACCATGGTTAATTTCTTGGTTTTGTACAATAATTTCTTGGTTATGTACAATAATTAAATAAGATGTTAAAATTGGGAGAAGTTGGGTGAAGCATAGACAGGAACTAACTCTGCTATCCTTGTAACTTTTCTGAAAATCTAAAATTATTTGAAGACAATTTTTTTATAAGTTTGATGACAAAAAATTCTTGGTAACATCTTTTCCTACTAAACAGCTTACCACAAAGGTAATATTACAATGACATATTGGAAAAACTATTATACATATAAATCACAAAGGTAAAAGTTGCCTACACATCAGAAGAGAGAGACAAACAATTCATTACTAAACTAAAAAAAGAATATGAACTAGAAAACAAACTAGAGAAATATTTATGACCGATATTTTTAAGAAAAGATTCTGAGTAATCAGAAAATACAAATAAGAAAGCAAAATGCAAAAATACAAATTAAAAAAAAATGATAACCTCAGATTGGCAAAAACTAAAGGAACCCCAATAATGGGGATGTGAGGACATAGGCACTCACTTATACAATTGACTGAGAATGTAAATTGGTACATTTATAGAAGGCAATTTAATAATATCTGTCAAGATTTTAGCTTGGAATATTTTTATTCAACAATGCAACAACTGAGAATAACTTCTAGAAAAAATGATTTGCATTTCCCTGATGATATATAGTGATGAGCACTTTTTTTCATATGCATACAAGAGCTGGAGTGCAGGCAGAAGTGTGGGAGGGTGAGAGGATTCACCAGAGACAGAGTGGGGAGCAGAACAGGCAGATCTACTGAAATACACTGCTGAGAGGAGCAGCTGGTGAGACAGGAGAGGTCTGCTGTGCCATGTGGGTAGCTCCCTGGCTGGCTGGGCATCGAACTCATGCTGCAGAGGGTGTGGATAGCTTCACAGTGCTGTGCTTAACCCCTTGTGCCACCAGGGAGGCCCTTATCCCTTGTTTGGATCACCTACATTCCTCCTATAAGTGCAACCATCCGGTAGTTTTCTTTTTCTTTCTGGCTTATTTCACATGGATAGAATGGAATTTAAATTTAAACAGACTGGTTGCAGAGTCTATAACCATTATTTTGTGCTGTGTGCTTAGACATACGCATATATGAGTGTATTGTATATGTTTATACATGTACATGATCTATATACTGTGTATGAGTATATACCTATTTATATACATACTAGATAACTTGGATTATACTGCTAAGTGTGAGTACACACAGCTATACATAGATGTGTAGACAATGTTTTCAAGAAAACACATATGCACTTTGCTTCATAAAAAGCTGCATAGTTTCCTTTAATAAATACACTTACTTAAACAGTAATTTATAATAATGGGTTTCACAAATACGCAAGGATTTAAAAGAGAAAAACACTGCTATGATCATATGATAAGCCATAAAAAATCCTTTGCTGCGAAAGTTTTTGGAGGTAGCTTAATGACACAAATAGTTTTTGGAGATAGATTAATAGCACAAATAGTTCAATGGAAAGCCTTGTACATTTGTCCTGGGTTGTTTTAGCATGTGATGGATAAATACAGTGAAAAATGTGTTCTTTGGGGATTTTCATAGTAGGAAAAAAACAAAAATAAAAGGCTAGCTTTTAAATATTTAAGGATCTGAAATTCAGCGGCCCAATGTCTCATTGTTCTCTAAGTGGCTAATTGGCAGTGGAAAAGTGGGGTGTGGTTCTGGGGAGAATGGCAAGTTCCCACTGGCAATATTAACAGGACCATTCAAAAACTTGTGTGAGTTTTGTTTTATCTGTTGTTATTTAAAAAAAAATGAATTAGGGAAGGTACTTAAGGGATTGCTTACTAAGGTCATTGATATATCACTTTTACAAATAGCATTGAAAATTTTCTTGAAAATAAGGTCTGGGTTTATTGCAATGACCCATTAAATAATGAATATGCACTTGGCAATAAAAAAAATAAAAATTTCTCCTATTTCTGTGAGACAAAATATAGAAACCTCTTATATTAAATTAAAATCATTTTCTTTATATTTATAATCTGATCATAAAATGCAACTGGTCTTGAAAGTTTAATTCAAAATAACTCACCACATAATCATCTGACCGATTTAATGAAATAGTACTGAATTTGAAGAGCGTGTAGTAAATAATGAACAAGCATAAACTGAGGTAGAAAGGCAAAAGTCTCAGAAGTTTGTGAATGATAAATAAGTAGGAAAGATGATACCAGTTAGATGGGCCTTTGTTTTCATTGTGCTAAAGTGTTTAGCATTAGTAAAACATTGTATGACAAAGAGACAAGGATGCTTTACAGAATACTGGTGATGAAACTTGTGAAAGGTCAGCAGCTCAACTGGTTATACCTATTAATGACCAAATTAGCTTATTTAAAAAAAAAAAAACAAAAACTTGGAGGCCTGAAGAGTCATTCTTTCTCTAAACTCATTCTCCTTTGTATATTAGGGTGCATGCTATGACTGTAAATAAACTTTTCAGACTCAGTTATGAAGTGATTTGTGGAGCATCACCAAGAATTTGGATCCAGTTAGCTGGGTTTCCTGGGGTTGTGTCAGCCATGTCTCTTCCCCAGTCAGACACCCCTGAGATTCAGGAATTAGAATCTCTGGGGTACGTGGCTCCTTCTTCCAGGCAGTTATAGCCTGCCTATTCCTAGCTTAGCTTTCTACTCTGAACATGCCTCTGTTTCCTTATCCTGGTGAGTGGGACTGTACTTCTAGGACTTCTACTTTTATTTAATACTTTATTTTTTATTTTTAATAGAGGCATGTTTTATTTATTTATGTTTGTTTGTTTGTTTATACATGCACTGGGTACAGTCAGAAGCACGGGAGGGTTAGAGAATTCACCAGAGCCAGAGCGGGGAGCAGAGCAGGCAGACTGACAAAGTACACTGCTGAGGGGAGCAGCGGGTGGCAGGAGAGGTCTGCGCACCATGTGGGACCCTCCTCCAGTGGCCGGGGAGCAGCCAGGGATCGAACCGGCGCCGCAGAGGTCACGGGCAGCCTCGCAACCCAGCGCTCAACCGCTGCGCCACTGGGGAGGCCCTCTACTTTTATTTAAAAAATAAATTAAAATGTTGAAAAGCTACCAATGTTTTAGAAAATATTTAATAAAAATATCTGCATACTCTATGGAAGGATATATTAAGTAACTATCAACTTACACTGAGCAAAATAATCTTAAGTAGAAAACAAATAAAAACCCCTAACATTTTATAGAAAACCTAAATGTTTGAAGATGAACATAATGCAAATATTTCACTTAACAATTCTTGTACTGACTATTAGGATTTAGGGTATACCTTAAAATGGTAACCACTTTAAAAAAGAAAGCATCATGCACTAATAAAAAAATGCATGGACTCCTTATTTACCAGAAAATTCTCGATAATCTACAGATAGGAATCTGTCCAAGTCACTCAGAATCACAAAAAAAAAAAAAAAAAGAAGAAGAAGAAGAAGAAAAAAACACAACAGCCTTAAAAAATATCCTCAGTGTGGGACCTCGTTCTTCTGCCTAAGCATTTGCTACCTGATCTGACATGAGGGCCTCTGGTCCATGAAACTTACAAGGCTTTCCATAGCATGAATTGTTCTTGACAGAGCATTTTAAATAGTAAGTTTACATACTGTCCCCACCGCCATTTGTATTTTGTGTACGGTGAGGGCATGTAACTTGACTTTCAGTGTCCAGGTCTTCATTCAAGGGAAGCTTCACATGGCAATATGTAGGTCCCAAAATCATGAACTCCAATCCAAATAGAAGGTCTTGGGAAGAGACAAGTGTATTTTGCACGTAGAAGAGACATAAATAATTGTGGCCAATGATGGACTATGGAAGATTATTTAAAGATGATCATAACATGGTGAGGCCATCCTAGAGCATCCAGGCTCTGCTAATCCAGTGGCTGCTCACAGAAGTATTAAGTGAGTGTCCAGCCAAGACCAGAAAAGCCACTCAGCTGAGCCCAGCTCAAATTGACAGCTTTCAAAATCATGAATTAAATAACTCAGAGAGACGTCTTATGAAGACTGTAACTTTGTTCTCAGCAAGATGACTGTAAGCAGCTCTTGTTCTATTCATGTCAAGTTTAGTTTTACTGACAGCTCCTCTCTGTATGAGTCAAAGTCCCTTACTAAGTATCAGTGACCTAGCTCCAGTAGCCTAGTTCATCACTATGGCTGTGGGGTTGAACACTTGATGGCTGTCCCTGGGATCTTCCCTTAAGCTGGAGTAATAGTATAGATTGTGAGGAAGTGATGATCCCACAAACCCCAAAAATAATAGCTGTCAAATGCACAGCATGCTCTGCATCTCACTGCCTATCATGTAAGAATTCATCTGTGATGTGTCCTATTGGCTGGTCATTCACTGCTTTGCAGATTCTGTCATCATCATAGACCATCAGAGCAAATCATCCATTAATTATTCCACTTGCGTGGTTTCAAATATGGAAAATCACTACGAAAAAGGTTCATTAGAATAAATTCTGTATTTCAGATGCTTTAATGTTTGGCTTTCTGGAACTTATTTTCTACCATATTTTATTTTTGAGGCATAGCAGAGCCCCTTTCTATTTAAAACGAGGGAGGGAAGTATGGGTCATTTTTATGCCCTGACATATACTCCTAAAATATTTATGGCAAATACTCCTGGACTAAGTAATAAATGAAGAAACAGATGTTGTTAATGCTTGAATAATAAACACAGAGAGAACTGACAGGTAATGGATGAAAGAATACCACTTCCTTTAATCTTACTTAATAAGCTCTGTCTTCCAGACTTTTGATTTTCTCCCGCTGACTTGTGGATTTGTTTCACTAGATTTCACTTATACCTCAAAATAATGAAGACTAACAGGTGGACATGGTTTATGCATGGGAAATTAGTGGGAAGAATTGACAGAGCTTAATAATCTTTCAGAAGATGAGGATTGTATAGGTTCCTTCTGTTATAACACTGGTTTTTTAATGGGCAATTCACCAAATCATCCAGGTGAGTAAGCCATTCAAGAATTAAGAAATAAATTTTGATACTCCACAGGATGGAATGATTTATAGCTGTCATTAATAATGCTTCTAGGGAATATTAATTGACATGTAAAGAGTACATAATATTTTTCCAAGTGAAAAACATCTAGAGGAGCATTATGTCATCATTTTCATAATGTATAATATGTATAATAAAATATTAACAGTGGGGTCCCCAAAGACAGAGTCCATTTCTTCCTTTAATGTTTACCTATATTTTATGGGTTCTCAGAGTTAGAATGTGCTATTTTTATAATATAAAAATAAAAACTTCAAAATGTATCAATTAACTATTTATAGGAATATACAGAAGGTCAAGTGATCAAAATATTTGCAACCAGATAAAAATAACTCCCTAGCTCCTTAAGGCATGTCTCCTCCTATATGAATTTTGATATCATTATTGTAGTCAGATGGACTATCTTTTTGAGGCTGCCAGACCTAAGCTAAACTAAATAATTAATGACACCCCCAGCATATACTCTATGTGTCAGATTCTATTCTAAATATTTTACATAATTTATTTTACATGATTTAACTGCTGAATTACAGAATCCTATGAAGTAATTACTATTGTTATCATTTTTACACATGAGAAAACTGAAGCATGGAGATTTTTAATTTAGATGTGGTTGGGTCAGATGCCAGAGTTCTTGCTTTTGATAACCATCTAAGGGTTCTCTCCTGAATTATGAGATAGAATATTCCAGGTATTACTCATCTGAAAAGGAAGGACTTCTCGGAGAGGAGAGGATAATTCTGAGCATAGGCCTTGATCTTTGCTCCTCTGTGTCTATTCATGGAAGAATTCACCTTGAACTTTGAGGATGCCATCTACCATGTATAGAAGCTGAAGGAGGATGTAGAAAGAAGAGACTCAGCACAATATATGTCTAATGGGGTCTCTTTTATAAGGGGTGGGATGCAATTCAGAAGGCCAAACTGATACCCCAGAACATGCTGTCCATAAGCTTTTGGTTGTGAATGAAAATAAAGGGTCTTGAGAACCACTGGATTAAAAAAGAGAGAGATTTATGGCAGGACTTCTCAGAGGCTTTATAATGCTCACATGCATTTTAGTATCTAAGTAGATATAGTGTGCATCATACTTAACTTTGTTCACCCACAAAACACCTTTATTGTGGCGTACCTTCTTATAGCTCCCAAGTTGATGTTCTGTGGAACAGAATTTGGGAAACACTCATCTTAAATAATGGTACTCTATATTATTTCCAATTTCCTCTAGTCTTCAGATTTTTTTCTTTTTACATCCCAGCCTTATCTCACATGTCCTTTGAAGAACTGGAAAGGATTTGTATCCTTGTTTGGATATGTTTAGATGAGGAAGAGTAGTAATCAACTGAGGTCAACATGGTGAAGGTGACCTTGAGGTCCTAGAGGAAATAAATCTTGGCGAAGGAATAGGAAGGATATCTAACACTTCTCTTGAACCCATAAATCTCAACACTGCCTTAAAGGTGGTAGTTGTGACAGGGCATGATGCTGAGGAGAAACATATTCAATGAACTGGCAATATCATTGTATAGAGATTCTTTTCCTATTGAAGAAACACAGAAATACAGTTCCTGAAACTTCAGGTCACCTGATTAAAAAAAATCAATGTGATTATTCAGTGCACATGAAAGTCTCTGAATGTCTTTGAATTGTACACAGATGGTGGATGAGCATTTTCTCTGATATCTCCACTTACTCAATAACAATAACAATTTACCAAGTAAGTCTTTGGGCTAAGTTTTGTCCAAGGCACTTGGAGGTATCACTGAACAAAACAAAGATCTTTACCCTCGCAATGTCAAATGATATATAATAAATAGAATAAGGAAGTTAACATGTTAAAGGGTGACAAGTGTTATGGAATATAGAAAATGCGGAGCAGGAACTGAGAGAGGGTAGGTTGATCTGTCTCCTTTTCTTTGATAATGCCCAACTTCACCATTTCAATAAAAATCTTATAACTAAGTCTCAGTGAATAAGATCGTGACAATTAAACCATCCCTCAGGGTTTGAGGACTGTTTTGAAGGAGATGCACGCTCACACAAAGGGCTCTGGCTTAGTTTCCAGGCATTACTGCTAATTTCATTAATCCTCAGCCCAGCGGCAGGCTGTCAGTTGCCTCGGGTCTTAACTGGTTCAGAATTCAGAGGAGCATTGTATCTGATTTGGCTACAGAGGTTATTAACCAAATCTGGCGTTTATTGTAGGGACACGAATTATAGTAAGAAAAATTGTGAGTCACAAATTAAGGCTCCAGAAGTCAGTAGTTATTTATACTCTTGTAAGATGATATTGTTATTAATATTAGCATCTCTCAGCAGCCTCAGTACCCCTTATTGGAAGCCCTAGTCAGTGAGTGACAAGATTATTATTTCTGCTTTGTCCTCCCAAGCTAGAATCAGCTTTACTAAAGAAAGCAGTAAAGTTTTTTTTTTTTTTAAGCTATTACTGAGTAGGGAACAAATAGCTCCATTATAAAATATTAATTTTTCTAAAACATACCTCCGACAAAAATACTATAGTTACCACAAACAAATTCTTTTCTCTGCATTTCAATTTCTATTTAATCCAATATGATCTGCTTTATTGACTCAAGATACACATATGGCGATATGTTTGTATTTCTAAGCAATCACTGCTGAAGAGCAGAAAATCCAGGATTTCCATTTTGAAGGCTCCTACCTGTCTTCAGTTGTCAAAAATCATGAGTATCTATTTAGCACAAAGGAGTCCCTCTGCTGATCCTACTATCTTGCTGCCTTGTGGTAGGGCTGTTATGGATTGGTCTTGTGTGGTCTGGTTTCAGAGATTTCTCTCAGCTGCTGCCAGCCTTTGCTCATCTAGTCCTCAGTGGATCCCTGAGTCAAGGTCAAGGTTGCAGCTCTCTGTGCATACTCCATTGTTCAACTATTGCTCCTGGAGATTGTTTCTGGAGCTCTGAAGCCATATTCATGGATTCTGGGCTGTTTCCCAATTACAAATACTTAGGTTCTCATGTGGAGCCTATCTTTAGGCTTTAGCCTCCTTATTTATTAAAGTAACATTATTTTAGTAATTTTCTTGCTCTTCCCATACTGGACCTTTGTAGGGTCAGAGTCACTGCCCAGATGGGCAACTGTGTATTGCAAACAACTGTCTGGCTGGGAGGTCAAGTAGAGGCTGAAATTCAGCCCATTCTCCTGGTAAGCCCATTATTTTCTAATACATCTACCTAGATGTATGTAATACATCTACCTAGAGCACCTCCTCAATAAATCACATGTCTCCACATTCCTGTCTCATTCTCTGCTTCCAAAGAACCTAACCTAAACAGTGATATAAATGCTTAGAGCAGTAACTGATAGAAATATCAGTAACCATTTCTTTGTAACTAAAATCCTATAATTATATACCTGCAGAAAAAGCAGGATATGCTAAACTTCAGAGTAACCCTAAAAAAGTTTATCTATCCATATATTATAAATGAATATAATATTTATCAACATAATCTTACATAATGTAACACACACATATATAACATATTTTTCAAAATAGTACACTGCATATAAAAAATCTAATGTTTCAGTTAGTACTGACTAGTACTGACTTAATTACCTAGCCTTATTAAAAAATAGAAATAGATTTACATGTAAAAAACCATGACAGAATGTCATGTTGAGGTTATATAAGGCCCAAATCTGCTCTAAGATCTGCAGGATGGTAGAGAAAGAACTATTTGATTAGCGGAGATCTGATCTAGGCTTTAAATAGTAATCAGGAGGCAGCCTGCCCGGGAGGCTCATCAGAAGCTACAGATTTGGCATGTCCTCTGAAATCAGGCGTGTCTATGTTTGGGGAACGAAATAAGTACAGCACTCATATCCAGTCTTATTATATGATAATTGTCACGATCTTCCTGGGTGATTGTGTGTGTGACATGCTTTTGCATAAGTATTTAATATGAGATCAGGATCTGAAATAAATTTTGCATATACTGACAACCTTGTTTACTACAAGGAGTTCCAAACTATGGACTTAAGTACAGTATTATAAAGTGTTCAATAGATCGTATTGATGCCTTTCTTCCATTTTAGAGCATAGAAATTTATTCATTTATTCACTCATTCACTTTTCATTATGAAATAAGTATAGAGATTCACAGGAAGTTGCAAGGAAATGTGCAGGGAGGACTCAGATAAACCTTCACCCAGCCTCCCCCGATATTAACATCCTGCATAATGCATAGCTATAATATAATATCAAAAGCAGGAAACTGGCATTGGT
The DNA here is from genome assembly GCF_014898055.3 of Talpa occidentalis. Lineage (NCBI taxonomy): Eukaryota > Metazoa > Chordata > Mammalia > Eulipotyphla > Talpidae > Talpa > Talpa occidentalis. The sequence goes on from NW_023600993.1 coordinate 28,718,724, forward strand.
GCAAGCCACAGAGCTTATTTGGATTTCAACAGTTACATATGCATTCATTAGTGAGAGTATGCATATATAGTTCTATGAAACTGTGCAAATACCACCACAATCAAGATAAAATCCATGCTGTTATCAAATGGTCCCTCAGGCTATGCTATTATAGCCACACCTATTCCGTGTCCCATCCCTCACCCCTAAGTCCTGACAACCTCTGATCTGTTCTCTATAACTACAATTTTGTTATTTCAAGAATGACATATGAATGGAATCAGATCATAAATATCAATCTTGGGTAGGCTTTTATTCACTCAGCACAATGTGCTTAAGATCCATGTTAGTTGCCACATTCTCAATAGCTTGTTACTTTTACATATGAATAGTATTCCATGGTATGGATATACCTCAGTTTTTTTAATTATTCACCTATTAAAGGACATGTGTACAGTTTTTAGTTCTTGCCTAGTATAAGTAAATCTGCTATAAACATTCTTGTACAAGCTTCTGTGTGACTATAAATTTTCATTTCTCAGGACAAATGCTCAAAGCAAAATTGCTAGGTTGTAGGGTAAGTCAGATACGAATTTCAAAAGAAGCAGCCAAACTATTTTCCAGAGTGGTCGCACCATTTTACATTTCTACCAGCAGTGCGTGACACAGTTTTTCTGTCTCCTTAGCAGCATTTGGTGTCGCCACTATTTTTTCTTTTACCCATTCTAATAGGTATGTAATGATATTTCATTATAGTTCTCATATATATTTCCCTAATGACCAATGTGTTGAACATCTTTTCATATGTTTATTTGTCAGCAGTATATAGTCTTTGGTGAAATAGTCTCATCTTTTGCTTATTTTCTAATTGGATCTCTTAAGTGCTTTACTATTGAACATGGAGGGTTTTATACACACACACACACAAACACACACACACGTATGTGTCCTAGGTACAAGTCCTTCGTCAGATATGTTATGTGAAAATATTTTTCCCCAGTATCATTTGTCTTTTCATTCTCTTAATAGGGTCTTTCACAGAATAAATATCTTCTTAAATTTTGATGTGATCCAGTTTGTCATTTTTTCCATTTACTCACTTTTGATTCAACAAATAATTATTGGATACCTACAAGTTCTCATGATAATGTCTGGACAGAGGGCAGTCTGTCATTAGGGTCATGAAAAGGGGACATGGTCCCAACTGTAAGGCATTTTCAGTTTAGTTGGGGAGATTGGAGATGTATCCAATAGCAAATATTCTATAACAAGTGCTAAGTAGGATAGAGAGCTAGAGATAAGTGATTTTAAAGATCAGATTGCATGTTTTCATTGACAAGGAAGTAGTAGGTCAAAGTTTCACTACTTCTATACCAGAGAATGCCACAGAGCCTTCTTTTATAATTCATTACATATTTTCCAGGTTAAATTACAATGTTAGTTAACCAACATAAATCTCATGTGCAAAACAATTTTTCATCTATTACATCAATTAATAACAACCTTGCAGGGCAGTGGAAGGAATCATACCTTATTTTATATTTAGGGACTCCAGTATTCAGTAAAGTTAAGTAACTTGCCCAAGGTCACACAGCCAGGAAGTGGTAAGGTCAGACTAGGTCTGCAGTTTTGTGATTAATGTTTTAATTCTACCCAGAATCCTTTCAAGATATGTCCTTTTCCTGCCAGTGTAAACTCATCAATCTTCTAAGAAATGAAGTGTCTGATTCACATTTTAAAAGAAAACGTGACAGATATATTTCCTTGTCTGAGCAAAAGTCAATGAGCTCTTCTTGATAAAGGAAGACTCCATTAAAACTCTTACAGTGGTCAGGATCATACAGAAAATGAAAAAACAAGAGCTGTTTGAGGGGCAAAAGGAAGGATGGCTAGTGCTGGAATTCAGTAAAACTGCAATGGATAACAGCTCAGGATGGAGCAATCAAGAAGGCAGCATTTCAGGTTATCTCTTAGCAGGCTTATTGTTATCCAAATCATCTTCAGATGTCAAACCTTTCATGGGGAATGTTAAAAAAAAAATCAATAATGGCTCTTGTGAAGAATTGAAGCTGTGCCTGTTTCTGACCTAAAGGACCACAAACAGGAGACTGGGGCTCTTTTTCACTCATAATGTCTCTGGATTTCCATGACTACTTTTTTCCTGTCTCATTTGACAAAATCATTGAACTGTTCTGTATTTTTCTTTAAAAATGTTTACAACTTAGGGAAGTGTCCGTAAAGATATAAATTTATATATCAAACCAGTTTTGTCATATAACCTTTGAACCCCAATCCCAATTCTTGTCACAATGCAGTCCCTGTGAGGCCACATAGGAGAAGCAATCCTTCCACATTCTGCATTTAAAGCTTTACCCTGTGGGCCTGGGGTCCAACTGCAGAAGCTGAGGTTTTCATCAGATCTGCATGTAAGTGAGGATGAGCGTTTACATGTGGCTTACTGTTGACCAGTCAGGAGGCATGTGTAGGGGAGCATTCAAGAACTACCTGCATGCATTTGGGTATATTACCCTTGACCATTGTCCTTGCTTACTCACCAACAATCAGAACGTCCCCTGCCTGACAATGAGAAAACCCAGGCCTGGACTGCCCCAGGGGTGGACTCACACCAAACGCAGAGCACACGAGTTTTTTTGTTTTTTTTGTTTTTTTTTAATATTTATTTATTTATTTATACAAGCACTGGGTATATAGTCAGATGTGTGGGAGGGTGAGAGAATTCACCAGAGACAGAGCGGGGAACAGAACAGGCAGACTAATGAAATACACTGCTGAGGGGAGCAGTGGGCACGGCAGGAGAGGCCTGTGCACCATGTGGGACCCTCGCCAACGGCCCGCGATGGAACCTGTGCTGAAGAGGCTGCAGGCAACTTCGCAGCTCAGCGTTCAACCTCGGTGCCATCAGGAGAGGCCCAGAGCACTCGAGTTTTCCTAGGCAGCGTAATGGGCTCTCTGGGAAAGAGAAGACTCCCCTCATTCTTGGATCCTGACCACTGAGAAAATAATTCTGGAGCTTCCAGGTGTCACCAGGAGAAGGCAGACATTTTACCAAGGATGCCTACAGAGGAAGGCAGAGAGAGAGAGAAGGAAGAGGAAAGAGAAGAAAAGGCAAAGGGAGAGATAGAGAAGAAAGAGGTTGAGACTCTAGTTTTACTTCTGACATCACTAATCCACACGTGTCTGAAGTTAGACCTTTTGTATAACAAAGATAAAAATATAAATACTCGACAAATACTTTTGTGTGTAATTTCTTTAGGAGTAACACAAGGAATCAAAGAGATGGTTTCCTCTTGGGAGAAAAATTGAGAGGCTGGGAGGTAATCTTGTTCCCAGGTAGGGAATCTTGTTAATTGGGTTGCACTTTTGAATTCTGTATCACGTGAATGCTAATCAAGTAGAAATAAATTAAAACAATATAAATAAAACAGAAACAACACAAACTTTCTTTCACTTTCACCAGTTTGTGGATTGCATAACCCCTTGAACAGAGGAAGCCAGATGTTGAGAGACATCAACTCCTTTACTCTCTAAGTTCCCTTCCTAAAGTTTTTTTGTTTGCTCGCTTTTGTTTTGTGGACAGGTCAGCAAATGAGTCATCCATTTCTACTGTACAAATTTACAGGGAGAGCACCACCTCGATCGCCATCCTGAGGAAGGATTCCCAGGATTTTAAGAAAAGCCAATGTAGCTCCACAAACTATTCTGGTGAAGTGACTTCCATTCTGCAATGTGTTTTCACAGTCCAGTGGTGGGGACTGAGCCAGGCGTCTTGGAAGGTTCTGGGCCTAAAGGATGTGAACGCACAATGAAGCCCTGATCTGGGAGGGTGAGAATGGGGGGAACCTTTCCACTCCCTGCGGTTCCTCCAGGACCTGGAACTCCTGGCATGCGCCAGGGTGCGTTCTTCACTCCAGCAATCTTTTGCGCGTCCTCACCACCCGGGCGCTGCGGCAGCGAAGGGGACTTTGGGAGACTTGGGCGCCAACCCAGCCCGAGTGTGTTGAATGAATGAGCGTCGCTAGCGCACATTCACGGGGGAATTTAGGGAATGCAGACCAGGGGATGGGTCACCACGGTGCCTTTAAAACAGAGACGCGAAGTGAGGAAGAGGTGTGGGTGCAGAAGCGCCAAGCCAGCTTTGGCGAGGTTCCTACGGGAGGGCGCCCGCACTCCGGCCGGCGAGCGGCGGTGTTGGTAGAAGTCGGTCGCCCCTGGGCTCGGGGTGACCCATCCCTCCCGTCACTGCGCGGTCAGGGAAGGACCGGACCCCGGGGGTTCAGAGGCTGGGGATAGGAAAAGCCTCACTTCAAAGCCGGGAACGACCCGAAGTCCCTCCTGGGAGTCCCCGGGGGCCGCGGCCAGAACGCTGCCCAGCGCGGAGGGGGCGATACCAGGGAGGGGCGCGGGTCCCCGCCCCGGGCGCGCGCAACCCCGGCCCCGCCTCTTCCCTGAACCCCGCCCCGCCCGCGCGTGCCGCCCGCGCGCCGGGGGAGCTCCCGTGGAACCCGCCGGGCAGGCAACCCCTGCCCCGGCGCAGGCGCGATCCCGCGCGGCCGCTCCTGCCCGGCGCCCCGCTCGCGCCCCCGCCCGGCCCCCGCCCGCGCCCCCGCCCCGGGCGCCGCTGATTGGCCGTCGGCCGGGCCAGCAGGTGTCGGCGAGGCTGCGGCCAGGCTGGCCCTGGCTGCCTGCGGCGCGCGCGGGCGCCTCCCTCGTAGTCACGGTCGCCGCCGCGCGCCCGCCTCCCGCCCGCTCCCGGCCCCCGCTGCGGCTGCGGTTCTGCCGGCGGAGCCCCCGCGGCGCTGCAGCTCAGAGCCGGCGCGCGACTGACCCGCGCCCCAGCCTCGTCGCCCGCCGCCTTTCCTGGCGCGCGGCGCTGCGGCAGGTGCCTCTGGCAGCCGGGGGCGCGGTGGCCTGAGCCGGCCGCCATCGATGACCCGGGGCGCGGACCGCTCCCGCCTGGCCACCCCGCGTGAGTACCGTGCCCTCCCCGGGGGCAGCTTTGCGCCGCTCTCCTCCGCGCCCTGCCGCAACTTCGGGGGGTGGGCGTGTGGAGGTGTTTGTTCATGTACCCCCACATCCCGTGCGCGCGCGCCCTCAGCGCGGGTCCCCGGGCAGGCCGGTCAGCTCTGCGGAGGCGCGGCGGGCATTGAACTTGCTCGGGGCTCATTGCGGAGTCGGAACCACCCCTTTCTCGGGCTGCGGGCGCTGGAGCTCGCCCCGGCGCTCCCCCCGCGTTTTCCGCTCCCCACTGGCCACGTAGCGCCTGGGCTGCGGCTCACCGCGCACCTACTCCGCGGCCAGCGCGGGCGGGGCGCCTCCAGCCATCTGGTAAGCGCCCCGCGGCCGCCCCAGAGGCCGCCTTGACTCTTTCGGTCTCTTCATTTCTGTCAAATGGGGCTAATCAGGGACTCGCTCAAGGTCACGGCCCGCGCGCAGGATTAGAACCCGAGTAGACCGCGGCGTCCCGGCAGGGTCCCCCGACTGCCGGCGCTTGCGGGGGAGGGTGGGTCCCTTAAGCTTCATCCCCGTCTCCCCATACGATCTCTCCCTAACTCCGCTGGGTTTGGTGAGGTTGAGAGCAAACCCTAAGGTTTGGGGTTAGCCGCAGGCACCTTCTGAGAAAGTGCGAAGCGGAATCCGCGGTGGGGACCTTGGACTGGCAGCCTTTGGAGCATCCCTTGCTTCCCCTGTCACTTAGTTTACTAACGCCAAGGCAGGGGAGGGGAGTTGACTGCGTATCTGCTCTGCTCTGAGATCTGTTCTGCCCTGTTTCCTTCCCCCACAGGAGCCCTGTGGCTGCCTGTAAGTATTCCTGTTGGGCCCAGGAATCCCTCAGAGAGGAGGGCATGCCTTAGGGTTGGCTTCGCTGGCATTAGCTTCCTCTGCTGCTAGAAAATGCCATGAGTCTGGCTCCATTTCGGATGGCCCTGTCTCTCCCCAGCGATCGGGACTTATTTCACACTTTCCCAGGGGAGGGTGGAGTCTAATCCCAGTATTTGTAAATGTTGCCGGATGTAAATCCTTTACTCTGGATCCTTTGAGGTCACTCTTGTGGGACCGTGGTCAGTGTCCAGGGCTTGGGGCCGGGGAGAGGGTCTTCCTTCTTCTCTTGTCGTTTTCGTGCTGCTTCTCCAGCTCGGCCTCCCCCAGCCCAACCCAGTGAAGAGATGACTAGTTTTGTGTTGTCTGAGAAACACATTTGCGTCTCCACTTTTTCACCTATAAAATGGAAAAAAAATCCCGCCTTTTAGTCTTCCCACGACAGTGGGGGCATGCTGGATGAGAAAGTGTAAGGGGGATGATCCAAGAGGATCTGCAGCAGTGGGTGGAAATGGAGGTGATTGAAAGAATTTTTACAGCAGCAACTCAGAACCTATTCACAGTTGTAAAAGTCCACCCCTTTAGAGAAATTCAGTTTGCTATGACTTTGAAATACTACTTTTCCCTCTTCTTGTTCATGTTCCTTGCGTGGTTGTAGGCAGCTGCCTGTCTCCTAATCGCCACCCTCCCCCATCTGTGGTGTGTCCCTGCAGGAGGGAAGTTTGCTGTCACTGGGGGACTGGGGGCTGTCTCTGGTGGTGGTGGGGGGCAGTGTGTCGGTGTGTGTGGAGTTAGGATTGTCTCTGTGGAGGTGGCGTGCATCTCTCTGTGGCAAGTTTTCTTTGTGATCTGGGTTTTCTGTACGGAAGGGAAGGGAGAGGTGTCTCCTCCTGGGTCTGTTCACTTTGGAGAAAGTAAAGTCTTAGCCAAGTAATTTGAATCTAACTGGGGTATAGATTGTGACCTGTCTCCTTCCTCCTGCCCAGAGGGACAGAAAGGAGGGCTTATTTGTGGCAGTGAAATACCTCATAGAGAACTGGGGAGCCCCCTGTTTTTACCTTTGTGGTAATAATTTGCATAGTTTTTGTCTCAAAGGCAAATTAAGGAGAGATGGCTGGTCACATCTTTGTTTTGACATTATGTTGAAGTATAACAATCACAGAAAAGTGTACAGGTCTGAAGTGTACATTCAGTAAATTCTCACAAGCCAAACACATGTGTGTAACTAGTGCTCAGGTTAACATCTATCCCCTAAGGATATGCATCACACTGCTTATTTTTGTCAGGGGTTTTATTTCTATTACTATTATTATGTATCATTTGTGTTTCAAAGCTCAAACAAAACTGTTTGATGATTTTCTGCTTCCTTTTTTTTGACTGCAAACCAAAGGTAGTTTACCTGACTTAATGTTAAGTTCAGACCTATGCCAGTGCAGAAAGCTAGAAGGGAGAATGTGGTCTTTTTTAAAATGAATTAATTAATTTTTGTGTAGGACTGGTGGTTAGGCAAGAGGTGCCAGGTGGGGGCCAAGGGGTGGTGGTGGTGAGAGGATTCACTAGAGACAGAGCGGGGAGCAGAACAGGTGGATCCACTGAAATGCACTGCTAAAGAGAGCAGCGGGCGAGACAGGAGAGGTCTGCTGCGCCATATGGGGTTAACTTGCTGGCCAGGAATAGAACTCAGGCCCTGGAGGTGACAGAGCTGAGACTTAACCCCTAGGCCACCAGGGAGGCCTGAAAATATGGTCTAAATCTGGGTAGAGAATGAGGTGGTTGTCCCTACCATACCCCGATGATCGGTTCTTGGGTGTCTGACAAGCTGGACCCTGATATAGCAGCATTAACACTGATTAGTTGAGATCTGTTTATTCAGAGTGTATTTAAATAATGCAAACTTGAAATTGTATGATATCAAATACAAATGAAGAAAAGAGATGAATAAATAATCATTTGAAACAAAAATGGAAATAATTCGAGTTCCCCCAAGTTAAAAACTGGTGAAAAACTGCAGAATTCTAAAACTGAGTATTTATGAACAGTTAGTTCTATTGCCACATGGTGGCACCACAATGGCTGGTTCCATTCTTTCCCAAGCCCTCATGAAGGGATACCAGGAATCAAATCCAACAATTCAGTGCCCCCCAAAGTGATTTTCAAACACTGTTACAGTATCTGACAGGCAGCTGCTATGAAATCCATGGATGGAACTATGATCCAGGTGGAGTTGAGACAGTTGCCTCTCTTCAGCAATATGGAGCTGGGGTGTATCATTGGAATTTTAAAAAGGGTCAGCTGAGAAGCTAGTTTTGGTGTGTTATGATCCCTTTGGTCTCATCCTACTGCCAATTCCCCAAAGGTATGAGAGAAAAGATTCTCTGTTTTCACAGTGCACTCTCCATAGTGAGCTGGGAAGAATAACCAGAACTGGAGGACCAGCCAGATTGCTGCTGGAAGAGATGCCTTATATATTCCACAGTGGAGGCATCATCAAGGGGAACCACTTGGGGTGTGGTATTGTACCCAGCCGTGGAGAGGGTGGATCCACGAACCTTCTCTTCTTTCCCTTTCATGTCTGTTACTTTCTCCTTTTATCTCATAGTGTCAGAGATGCTGTTTAGTTGGTTGTAGTTATCTACTGTGCCTGTGTTTGCTAAGATTTTTAAGTGTTTGTGTCTATCTAGTATTTGCAATGTGCTGGATCCTGTATATCTCTCTGTCTTTCTGTCATCCATCCAATATTCACCATAAGAGGAGGCTGGCTTTCCCATTTTATAGGTGAGCCTCGAATATTAAGCATTACTTCTAAGTTTATACACTCTGCCAGCCAGAGTAAGAATTGAGAGTCATGTCTCTCGGTCAACTCCCCTAGTAGAGTTATACCCTTCTACAGAATGAGAGGAGTCTTGCTTAATTCTTTTGTCCTCCCTGGCACCCAGTGTCGCACTGTACCTGTAGTAGCTACTTCAATCTATGGGATTGCCATAAATCGATTGCTATTCTTGATGCTTTAGGCTTTGTTATGAATTTTAGGATCTGTCTAATACCCCTTCCCATGACAAATGCTCTTATCAAAATTTGTTAGAATAGCAAATGAAATGTATATTCTTATTTCTTTTCCTTCAAATATTTTGCAAATCAAAACTTTTTATTTCCCATTGTTTACCGTGAAATTTTGGTCCCCATTGTAATGGCACTTCTCTAGAACCAGATATCCTTGAATAACAAGGATCTTGTGAATATAAATTTTTTAAACACAAGTAATCCCTTTTTTTAAAACTCAACAACACATGAGCGTTGTTAATGTCAATAATTATTCTTGTGTCATTATTTTTATCCTCCTAAAAAGCCATTTCATCTCTGTATCATAATTTATTCAACCAAATCATTTTTCAAAAACATTAATCAACTTATACTTTTTGTTATTACTTTGTCTATATCTTTATTTCCTGAGGATGAATTGCTTTGTCAAAATTGATTTTTCTTTACATTTTTGGTAAAGACTGCCAAATAACATTCCAGGAAAATTTATAAATTCATTTTGCTTATATATGAGTATGCTAGATTCATATGCCTTGCCAGAAATTAATATGATTATTCATCAAGATTGCCAATTTCATAAGCAAAGGGAAAAAAAACAATCTTGTTTTTTACTTTGCTTTACTTTTCTAGTGATCTGAATATATCTTCATGTTTATTAGTGCTTCATAGCAGACTTCACTGTAGTTTTCCACAGGCTGGTTTCTCTTTTACTTCTGTAAATAGAACTTATCACTTGGTGATAACTTATCACTGATCACTTTGAGAGAGCTATCGGGTTGTTTTAAACAGATTGTATTCATGTTTTTAACTGCTAAATATCACTCCATGATATAAAAATGCTGCATTTTATTAATCTGTTCTTCTATGATGGGCTTTAGATTATTTCTGCATTTGGGGGGGACTATCACATAGGTGCATGCTGTACACATCCTTGAAATGTATTTATGCATACACAAAAGAGATTCTTGAGATTGTAAGCCCAGAAGTGTAATTGCAGGATCCTATTTTATGTAAACTTACACTTTGACAACATGATACCAAATTGCTTCCCAAACTGGCTATACGTATTTAAATTTCCATAGCAGTGTATTTAGGTAATATCTGCCACATTAAGCACAAAGTAATACTAGAGAAGGAAGAATGTGGTATAAGGGGAAAAGTATAGATACGTATATGTTTTTGTATCTAGAAATAATCTGAAGTTCATTTAGAAAGCTTAGAAGTTTTTGACCTTTTCATTATAAATCTTGTGTCCTAAAAATGATTATATGTAAATATATAACATAAAAGATAACATGTAAGTATAGGTAGTAAACATCACGTATTTACTCAGCTTTGGGGAATTGGTAAGAGTTTAAGTAAAAGGCCAGTTATTTCGTTGTTCAGAGCTAGTGGTGGAAGAAGGTGAGCCCCCATCCAGGAGAACCGAAAGCTTCTCTCCCAGCTCTGTACCTTACCCATGTGCATCCCACAACTGTCAAGCTGTTTATTTTCATTGTTTCTTCTTTTAAAATTTAGAAGACCTTGTTTGGGGTAATTCTGAAGTAGTGCTGTGTCATTAACACCCTAATGTGAATGGATTGATGTGATCAGTTGCAAGTGACAGAAAGACTAGAACATTAGGGAACCACCAGAAGGTTATTGGGAAATAGGCTGGAAGGTGGAAGTGGTTGAGGGACAGAAGGGATGCTTTACTCAGAAAAATCTCACCGCTCAGACTCATTCTAAGAATCAATTCTGCATTTATGTAAGGAGAGTAAAAAGTGCTTTATGGTAGGTACCCGGATGCTGTTAGAAATTGATTTTGGTTTTGTATTCAGCCATGTGTTACTTCTCCCATTATCTCCCCTAGGTAATTGTTAAAATTTTAGGGTATATATTTATATGTCATTAGCTGGGGAAAGAAAAACACCTTCTGGAAAGTCATTTTATGGCTATGATAGATAGTGTAATGCCACCGATGTGACAGATACGTGATCTACAGCGGAGATGCACGGTTCCATTCTGTGGGCTGACAAGTTAATCTCACTGAGCAGACACTTGGGAAACGAACCCAAGGCACATGAGGAAGGACAGGTGACTGGAGGACAGAGGTGCCATGGCCCCAGGATTTAATGTGGCTATCTGCCAAAGTCTCCACATGATCTTCTGACCCTGAATCATGGTGTCTCAACAGCTGTCTTCCTATATAGCTCTCCCTTTTATATGAAATATAGCTAAAGTATGCAGGGTCATTTTCTAAGCTTGGAAGCCTTCCTGTTAGGGCCCTTTTGGTATAATTGAAGAAAAGGAAAATGACTTGAACCTCCTTATATTATAAGTCTTTTTTTGGAAGATAGCCCACTGTATAAGCAGTATTTTCAACCCCAAACCAAATCTCTTCCTAACCTCCTCTTGTCTCAAGCACCATTTCATTCTTTTTTTTTTTCTTTTGAATAATACTATTAGAAATTCTGTTCTAAAATCTCAATAATGAGTGCTAACTAGGCTGTTACAGTAAATTTGGTTGCAAGTTAATGAAAGGTAAAAATTCATTTTATTACTGGAACTTTATAAACCGTTCAATTCTATTTTTTTTTAAAGAATTTTTTTTTAAAGATTTATTTTTTATTTATACAAGAACCGGGGTACAGTCAGAGGCGCAGGAAGGTGAGAAGATTCACCAGAGACAGTGGAGAACAGAACAGGCAGACAGATGGAAGACACTGCTGAAGGCAGCAGCGGGCAAGGCAGGAGAGGTCTGCTGTGCTCAAGCACCATTTCATTCTATCTGTGTAGCTCCAGCCTCAGAAAAAATGGCAGGTGCTGTTTTTCTGTTTGTTTTATATAAAAGTGTTTTTATTATTTTGCTTTTTTTTTTTTGGAAAAATGATTTATTGATTGTTTTCCACTTTGATTTACTAGGATGACATGTAACCAGAGTGTTAGAGATTAACCTCCTTCTTTTATGGGTAATTAGAAGAAAAATTAAAAATATAATTTTAATTGGAGCCTTGTTTAAAGTCTTTTAGAAACCTGCCAGTCAAATTTTTAGCTCCACAGTCCAGTAAATGTCAGGTAACTCTCCCAGGACTGCAGATCTTGCTGACTGGTCTGTGCCCTAATGCTGCCAAGGTCCCTTAGAGGTCCCTTCTGTGTTCCCAGTTCTGGATCCCTCCTCCTTCAGCTTCCAGGTATCTGATGCTTGCTCTTCCCACTGCCATCACCCTACTTTCTGCCTCAGTTCCCCTCCCCTCAGACTGCTGCTGGAGTCAGATGGCAATGCAATGTCCCTGTTTCTTCCTTCTTTTTATAAATGATCCAAAAGAAGCAAGAAGAATGAAAAACAACAAACCAGACACCTTTTTCTTTTTCAAATCTGGGAGATTGTTAAATTTGCTTCCTCCAAGAGATGGGAGGATTGCTGGGAGAAACAAGATCCAGTGGGGGCCAGGAGGAGAGGCATGGTCTGAGCTCTGAGTGTTCAGTGTAGAGGCTCTCAGAAGTGCACAAAACCCAAGTCCCTCTGGGTGACAGTGGGATAAGGAAGCTAGTAGAGATAGCAGGCTCTTCCTAACAGCCTGCCCAGTGCCGCTCCTCTTCTCAGTAATCTCACCAGAGTGGTTACAGGGGTCTTTCCAGACTTTCTAAAGAGCCAGCTTCTTCCTCCCTTCTCGCCTGTATCATCCTTTTTAAAAAAATTAATCTCTGGGGCCTCCTCTGGTGGCGCAGCAGTTGAACGCTGGGTTGCGAAGCTGCCCGCAGCCTCTGCAGCACCGGTTAGATCCCTGGCCCCGGGGCAAGGGTCCCACATGGTGCACAGACCTCTCCTGCCGCCCGCTGCTCCCCTCAGCAGTGTACTTCGTCGGTCTGCCTGTTCTGTTCCCCGCTCTGGCTCTGGTGAATTCTCTCACCCTCCTGTGCTTCTGACTGTACCCAGTGCTTGTATAAATAAATAAATAAATAAATAAATAAATAAATAAATAAACAAACAAATAAACAAATAAATAAATAACTCTTTAAAAAATTAATCTCTGTTCTTACCCTTATTATTTATTTCCGTCCTTCTACTTTCTTTGATTCTATTCTTTGTCTACGCTCTTGCATTTAAATGGTTTACTCATTAACCCCAGCCTTTCTTCTTCCTTATACACACATTTTATACAGTAAATTTCATCTAAGCATTGCTGTAGCAATATTTGATTCTTGCATTTTTGATATGCGGTCTCTGTCATTGTTCACATGTGCATTTTTTAAACTTTCATTGTGATTTCTTTGATTTCTTTATGATCTTTTATTTGTTTAATATACAGACCTTTTTCAGCAATTTTTTTTTTTCTATTTTTAGTATATAGTGATTAGAGGATGTGGTCTACATGACTGCTGTTCTTTGAAATTTGTTTTGAGACTTGTTTTATGGTCTGGTACATAGTTTTCACAAATGTTCCATGTTTTCTTAAAAGAAAGTTATTGATTGCAGTGATCCATGTGTGTTCACTAGCTTAGGTTCACTAATTGCGTTAGTGAAATCTTCTATCTTCCATACTCATTTTGTGCAGCTTGGTTAATCAGTCATTGAGGGAGAAATGCATTGAGGTGAATTTATCAGTTGCATTTTGTGCTTCTTTCAATTTTTGCTTTGTATATTTTGAAGCAATATGCATTGAGGGCATTCTACCTTAATATTTTTCCTGATCAGTTGATTGCATATCCTTATGAAACAACTCTTTTAATCTCTAGTAATTCCCTATGTTTTTAAGTCTGTTTTCAATAGATCTAAGCCAGCATTTGCCTATCTTATTTTCTTAGCCTTTCACTGTTAGTGGTTGTAAATATTTTTATTTTACTTGTGAAACCATTGCAAACAGCATAAAGCTCCTTTTTTTTAACCTGTAAATTTTAATATGAAAGCTATGTTAATTTATGGTGCTCCTGTTAATATATTTGGATTTATTAATATTTTACCTCTTGGCCCTTCCCTGGTGGCGCAGTGGTTGAACGCTGGGTTGTAAGGCTGCCTAAAGCCTCTGCAGCACCAGTTTGATCCCGGGCCACTGGCAAGGGTCCCACAACAAAAAAAAGAAAATATTTTGCCTCTTTACTTTTTTCTCTTTCATTGCCCCACTTGTGTGTGTGTGCGTGTGTGTGTGTGTGTGGCTACTCTATTTAATCATTTTTTATATTAATTTAGTTCCCTTCTATTCTACATTATATTTTCCTCTTTAATCTATTCAAAAAATTTTGCACTCCATTTTGATTTTTCTGGTACTTATTATATGTAAGTTTAGCACGATCTGAACTGAATCAGCATCATTTCTTTCCTCCTGAACAATTCAAAGACTTTACACTTAACTCTGATCACTCTGTAACCAATTTACATGCTAATGTTGTTCGGTACTTTAGTCAGATTTTTAAAAATCCTGTGTATTTTTTTCTTTTTTCATGTGGTGTGCAGTTTTTGACAATATTATTCTACTGTCTTCCAGCTTCCATTGTTGCATTTTACAAATTCAGCTAACAGTCTGATTATTATTTTTTTGGTAGGAATTTGTCTTTTCTTTCCAGTTGATTTTCATCCTTTTCTGGGCTTTTGTACTGAGATTCACTACAATGTATGCATTAATGGGGTTTGTTTTAATTACACCACTCAAGATTCACTGGGCTTCCTAAATGTAAGAACTGATGTCTAATCAGTGTTCTGGAAAATTCTTTGCCATTATTTATTTGAAACTCCTTTTCCATTCTCTACTGTCTTCTCCTGAAACTCTAATCAGATACATCTTGGTCCTTCTTCCTGTATTGTCTGTGTCCTTTGACCTTTCTCCCATGTTTTGCTTCCTTTCTTAGTACTGCCTTCTGGCCTTTTATTTCGGCTCTGTTTGCCAAGTCACTAGTTCTTTTTTCTGCTACATGTTTTTTTTTTTTTTTTAATAAAATCTGAGTTTTTATTAACCTTTTTACATATGTATGGTAATTCTTGCAGTTTCTTATTCATTTAGTTATATTTTACCAAACTCTTATTTTCTTAACCATATTAAACATACTTATTTGAGGTTTTGTGTAAAATAATCCCATTATTAACAGGAATTTAGCAATTGGAGAAGACTGATCCAGCAGTCTACTTCTGTGTTCTTTATCACCGTAAACTGAATTGAGAGAATTAATAAGCGGTTATATTGGGGGTTCAAGCAATGGAGCTAAGATCTCCCCTGCCCAAGATTTCTACCCACGCTCCATCTTAAGGCCAAGGAGAGTTTGTGAGCTTGAGTAACACTGGGTTTCCTAGGATTCTCTGACTCTCATTAAGGATCAAGGGGTTCCCTGCCCCCTTGGAGTAAATCTCAACAAAGGTCTAGAAGGTTTAGCCCCTCACACTGGGCTAAAGATCATGCCTGCTTTGCCCTCTACCCTCCACTGACTGGGTGAAGAGGAAGCTTGAAAACCCATCCGTTTTATCCTTTCTCCCTCATGGTCCCATTCTAATCTGCCTCAAGTGGACCAAGACTCATGCCATCCTGCTCTTTATTCCTGCATGTCATCCCCCAGCTCCAAGGCCTCTTCTCTCAGTTCTTTCTCACATTAGCTCCAGGCTCTCTGTCACTCCTCCAGCACTACTGCTACAACAGTCCTGACAATTTCATTACACATCTAGAGGATGCTTCCACCACCCTGACCTCTCAGTTCTTCCACCCCCTTTGCTCTGATTGTCTGTCTCCAACCAATCCTGCCATTCATGTCCACAGTCGTCAATAGACATTTTCATTTCCAGAAACTGCCAAGCCTTCCCCATCTGTTTCATGCATGATGTTCTCTGATTACCAACTTTCATCGTCCAATCTTTTCTCTCTCTCAGTCCAATTTTATCAATTCCTCAATGCTTCCAACCTTCAGACCGTGATCCCTGACGCTTGAGGTCCTCTCCCTCTACCTTTTCCAGTTTATATTTAATAATCTACGCCATAATTAACTCTTTGAGTACACTCTCAGTTCACTTATCCCTTTAGGGCAACATCCTCAAATGCCAGTCTCTGCCTACTCCCTGCCTCACTTGTGTGGCCGAGTATGGCTAGATGAAAACTTAGACTGTTGGCCGGTCTCACGGGACTGTGAGCATCAGGTGAATCTCTTATGCTGCCTGGTATTTCCTTTGTCCTTGCATTCTTCTATTCTTTTCATTGATTATTTCACATTTTCTTCTATCTTCCCAGACTTCCACACCTCTACTGCATCCACACTCTAACATAGTGTCCCTGCTTCCACCTTTACTGAGAAAACTAAAGCCATCAGAGGAGAACTTCTGCAGACTTGCTCTACCATCAGCCACCTTGCCACACACTCTGCCTTCTGTTCTATGACTAAACATGAAATATCTGTGCTTGTCTCTAAAGTCAGCCCCTTCATTTTCCAGCCCTGGAACCCACCTTCTTAGAATACTCAAACATCATGCGTTATCACTCCAATAATTCTTCCTTTTGCCCTTGGCATTGACATGTTTCCTCTCTTCACCAGATCATTCCCATAGGCTTGTGAACATGCCACCTTCTTAGAAATACTCTTCAGCTCACTTCTGCTGCTTGCTGTGATTCCAGTGTATAGAAACTGCTGAAAAGAGTTGTCTTTCTCCCTGCAAATCCTCTGCTACCATTCTCCATTGAACTTCAGACTACACATTCCTACTTTCATCAACATTCATAAGAACCTATCAAGATTACTGATGACCACTCATTTCTCAGGTAGGAATTAGCTAGAAATGCAGTTAGCAGCACAACAGGCTTCATTTTTAAAAACTCTGTAAAAATTGGAGTTCAGTGTGGAAGCAAAGACCTACATTTGTGTAAAGCAGGAACCCCCAATGAGTCTTCTAAAATAAAACAGTTTGTATCTAAAGTCAGACCCTCCATTTCCCCGTTGTCACCGGTATCAATTTTGCCCATTTAGGTAGCTTCACTCTCCAGATGTTTCTCTCATATTGATGCCTGATAATGTGCCTCACTCTTAACATTCTTAATGAAACCTCGTCATCTCAAACCTGGGAATCTAACCTAAGGGAAGAAATCCTTAATGCAGAAAACACTGTATGCACAAAGGTGTTTATCATTATTCTCTATGAAGTAGTGCAAAATTGGAATCTACCCAGATGTAAAACACTAGAAGCAGGTCAGTAATTATCTCCACTTGGTACAATATAATGCCACCAGTAATAGTGATGCATAATTGATGGTACTAACATGGAAAATATGCAGAAGATGAAGTGAAACAAGATGCATACTTCTGTGTATAATAAGCATAATTGATGTACTAACATGGAAAATATGCAGAAGAGAAAGTGAAACAAGATGCATACTTCTGTGTATAATAAGCCAGAATAGCAACAGCACCTACATAGAGTTGGGAGAAATAAGACATCAGTGGACCAGTCTGTTAGTGGTTGTATTTGTTTGATGGGGGTCAGGTGATTTTCTCTTAATGTTATCATTCATTATGTTAAAATTTGCTTAAAGGGGATTTTTTTTTTTTTGGTAGTAAATATCACACATAAATTTTAAAGGAAAATCTCAAAAGAATGAGCTGGGTGGAGAGCTTATAGAAGCTCCTGGTGAATCCTTGAGGATTTGTTCCTTTTGGACAACTGTCATGCAGAATTGAGGCTCCTAAAGAGGGAAATTATAAAGAGAGAGTACAGTGAAGATTCTCTGCTGGGCCAGACGGGCCACATTGTTAGAGATTGTCTTCTACCCCTGTCCCTGGGACTCCGAGTAGGGCTGCATGCTTCGTTTCTGGGTTGTCCGTAGTCTGTCATAGCTCTGGGTGCAAATGGGCCCTCATGCTGTTTGTTGAAATTAAAAATCAACTGTCAGAGACTATATAGCAAATTCCATTGGTCAAATTGTGGAACTCTTACATTATGTTTTTATGGCATTATCTTTGGAGTTGGAGGGAAAAATATCAAAATTCATTTTTCATTCCTATCCAAATTGTATTAAATATCCCTGGGCATTAATAGTATAAAACTACTCCCCTGGCCTCTGTAGTCCCTATCAAATTGCAGAGCCATTTCATTTAAAATAAAGTTGCAGCTATTTTGGTTAACTCATGCTTAAAAGTTCTGTAATGTTGTCTGTAAAATTCTGTAACACACCTTTAATTATCCTCGAAGTAGCAAACTTTAATTAGAGTGCGTGTCACTGCACCTCCTGCTGATGGAAGATGTATTACTGAAGTGTAGCTGGTTTGTGAAACCCTCCGTCGATCAGGCTAATGCTAAAGATCGTTAAACAATTTCCCTCCTGCCATGGTACTGAGTTGGAGGTTTTTTTCATTTGCCTAAAGCAACTTTATTCTCCTCTTCGTTATCTATCCAATAGGATATTATCTAGGATCCAATCTCTTTATAATGTTATTGCTCATATATCTTTGAATATAGCCACAGTTTGAAAGACCTAGCTGAGCACAATATTTTATTATAAGCTTTTCTATTTGAAACTGTTTTCCTTTTGAAAATGTACACTCCAGTCCAGTTCAAACATTTATTTCAACTTCCACTATATTGAAGTTTCAAAAAGAAAGAAAAAAAGAAACCTATTCACTGCACTCAGGCCTTAGATTATTAAAGAAGCCATAACATTTAAGAAGGATCAGATCAGAGAGATGTTTTTGGAAATCATTGGGTCCAGAGGTAAAAAATAGGTGGAACAAAAGTCACCTGTAGATCATTCCACCATTTCACCAGGTGATGTGGATTATTGATGAGACTGGTGAATTTCATGGACATGACACCATGGTGAGCCTTCTGTTGCTGTAAACTGAGCGTCAGTCATAGTATGGTGGTGGCGGTGAAGGATGATGACAGTGACTTAGATATTGTGATTTATAAGAAATACATATTTGGCCATTAAGATGGCTAAAATATATTTCTCGTATATATTTAGGCTTCACCCACAGTTCTTGGCTCACAGTTTCCAAAAGCCTTTGGATTTTCTAAGTGTTGAGAGTGGTGAAAGGTATCTTTGGAACCTTCTTAGGTTGGGAGTTGGTTACCAGTGAAGCCAAGTCTGTGATCAGAGCTGTGACATCAGGGAAAGGGTTGAGAAAGGGGCTGGAGATTGAGTTAAACTGCCAATGGCCAATATTTTAATCAATCATGTATGAGTAATGGAGCCTTCATAAAAGCTCATATCTTGACCTATGCATCTCTTCTGTCTAGCTGTATATGAGTTATATCCTTTGTGATGAATTGGTGATCTAGTGAGTAAATGGGTTTCCTGAGTTATTCTGTGAGCTATTTTAGTAAATTAATCAAAACTGAGGAGGAGGTCATGAGAGCTTCAGTCCTTCAGAAGTCCAGGTAATAGTCTGGGCTTTCAACTGATGTTTGAGGAAGAGGGCTGATTGAACCCTTATCCTGTGCAATTTGATGCTCTCTCAAAATTGAGTTGAACCCTCAGATGCCCTGCTGGTGTCTACAATTTGCCATTGATGTGGAGAAGCCTGCACACACACCCAGGTTACAAGTGTGTTCAGGGACACTTTTCAGCAAGTGATGGAGAAAGATACAGGCAGGAGCATGCTTGGCAGAGATGGCAAGTTCCAGGGAGGAATCACTATTCCTGTCGTGACAGAAGATGTTTAGTGTAATCACTAGTGGTTACCTTAGCTCCTCCCCAAGAGGTCCATGAGAGGGGCTCAGTGCTGGTCTCAGCTGTTAGAAGATAAATCCAGAACATTGGTGATAGTCAAATTAGGCCTACAAAGAGGAAGTCTATGAGCTTGAACCCAAGCATAGCCATATTTTTGAGCCCTGGGGCCATATTGTTGGGCCCTCCTGGCATGTCCGTTTTATACAAGGTCTCCATGAGTACACACTAGAAGAAGAGGCTGCCTTATCTCCCCAGGTATCATCTTCTCCACCTGATTATTGAGAAACTCCACATACATATTCAAAGATCATCACACGGCGCTCCTCTGAGTGGTCCGTCATCCACACATCTCTTCCCCAGATACCCTGTCACTGATCTCCCCATTTAGTTCTTTCCTATCCTACCATACTGTTAGCTACAGTCTACATATTGATGTAGGTCCATTGCTCCAGATGTCTCTCAGTCTGACAGTCTGGAAAATCAACATCCTCCTTGAAATCTTGCCAACCAAAGGGATGAATGACCCTTCACTAACATCTTTCAGAGTTACCCCACCCCCCCAAAGTGGGGCTGTTTTGCTACAGCTGTTCGCTTCTGGTTGGTGTCAGTGATATCTCACACAGTCCATAGATTCGGTCTGAGCTTTGTCTTCTGTTGTTGGTTAATCATCAGGAACTTCCCATGAGAGCATAGATGTGGATCGAGTGAGAGGAGACAAAACAACAGGCTTAGGTGACATGGAGTCTGAGTCACCTGCACATGCAGTCAGTTTATATCTTCTGGAACTGCTTGAACCTGATTTCTTGTATACAAGTTTCACTTGACTGTGGGTGCCTTCTTAAGAGAGACTCCAAGCTAGCTCTTGTGGTCACATGGTCACTTGATGTCACAGATTAATATCAGGGCCTTGTTGCAAGCGTGAGCTCTTTCTCAAAAGGAGAAAAGTTATCTGAAAGAGGGTATGGCTCTGTTCTAACACCCTTAGAAGGCATTTTGGTGCTTCTTCTCCCCAGGGGTCCTGTATGGCATCTCTATTTGATACTTTGTGTGTCTTGTCACTCACACATAAACTGAGGGATAGAGCAGCTTGCACTTGTGCCTGGACTTACTCCAGAGCCTTTCTTGCTCTAGGTGTCACTCGAAACTGGTTGCTTTACAGGTCACAGAGTAAGTGGCTGATAGCAGTATACTCTTATCAGTGCCATCTTCAAAATCCAAAAATGCCCACCAAGCTCCAAGGCTCTTTGATAACTGAAAGACTAAATGATGATGATGATTGTAATACTAATCAAACAGTGGCCCTAGACGCTCTAGGATAATCCATCAGAGACAAAACAGACTAAATTCTGTGGGGTCACGGCCAAGAGTTAAGCATTCCATTCATGACAAAGGATAAAGGAGACCGGTTATTCCTTAATACATATGGTCCAGACACAAGCCCAGCTCCTGGTGGAAGAGCCAGCCTAAACACCAGCATTCATACTGGTCACCCTTTCCCTCAGAGCCAGGAGAGCAGTAAAGCCTGTCCTACTGCCAGGCACCATCTTGAAAAGGAGGAAGGGCAGAGAAGGAACAGCCCTGGTGAATAGTTGAACTTTGAACCGTCTGAACATTTTCAGGGAGGAGTTTTAAGCAAAGGGTAAACAGGCAGATTTGTGTCATTTTCTCTGCATTCTGCTCATCTTAGAGCTCTTGCACGGACGACCATGATGGCTTTCACATGCCTGCCTCAGATCTTGTTCACCTCCTCTCTGTCATCCCCATAGCTACCTGAGTAATGCCAGGGGAGCACAGGCGCTGTGTGTCCATGCTGTAGTAGCTCACCTGTTTAGGGCCCTACAGTGGCTCTCAGGGTCCTCAAAGGAAGCCCAAGCTCTTTCACATGGCTTCCTAGATTCCCTCCACAATCCTGCTGTGGTCTTCTTGAGGATATGTATGTCTCCTTGGAGGCCTCTGTCTCTGCTCCTTCCTCTGCTTGGAGCCCTGACTAACCCATGCTCCTCTTCAGCCCTGGCCTAGGCAGCACCAACTCCTAATAGCCTCTCCTTCTCTGGCTCCTGCTGTCCTTGCTCCTCAGGGGTGGTGCCTCACAGCCCACTTCCCAGGTCACCCTTACCACTCTATGCTAATTGTCCCTGATCATCAGCTGTCCAGGCTCTTCTCAGGAAAGGTGTGAACAAACAGGACTCACCTGGCCCTGGGACTAAGTTTCAGAATTGTGACTAGGAAGCCCTCTGAGGTTTGCATACTAAAAACCCAGGCTCTGCAGCTGTTATTTGCTTATACTGTAATTGTGGTGTTTACATATAAATTGATACTTCTAAGTAAGTACTTAATAATTTGCTCCCTTTGGAAGGTAAATATAGTCTCCTATTCTCATTTACTATTAGTTGTTTTTATTCTTTTATTTTGAGAATAAATGTAACAGTACATTTTAACCTACCTTGTCTGCTCACAAATTCAGAATGGATGAAGTTTAAATTTGTGAGTTTATTATGTTTATTTTTTCATGGGTTTATGTTCTCAACTATAATTATGTGGTATAGTTTCAAATGCAGTCAGCTACCAATTCTTATCTTGATGTGCTTTTATTACAGACAGAAGAAATACATAAGGCTTTTATATAGTAGAGGGAGTAAAGAGCATCATTTTCTAGTTGAAACTGAAGAGGAAATTCTCAGTGGGCTTGAAAGCTGTATATTTTTATGGAGTGTTCATTAGCTGTCCTCTGTATAGGGGATCACCATGAAAACACCCAGGGATGGGAAGCAGACAGAAAAAAATAAAGGCCCAAAAGGCAGATGAAGGCTTCCACGGTGTATAGAGGATCATAAAGCAAAAACAGGGGTATTCAGACATTGCTCTAATGTCAAGATTGCAGAGAAATATACTGCACTCTTAATACAGACCCTGGGATTTTTGTTTGTTTCCTGTAAGTCCAGTTTTTGTGAATAAAACTAGAAATCTGCAGTCAGGAGTCAGGATTTATAAACCAAGGCATTTATTTGTCAGTAGTGTATATTGAACTATGTATCTGTGTTTTCCAGAAAAACAGAACCAAAAGGATATGTGTGTGTGTGTGTGTGTGTGTGTGTGTGTGTGTGTAAGTATAAAGAGATTTAGTATAAGAAATTGACTCATGTGGTTATGTAGGCTGACAAATCTCAAGATCTATAGGGTAAACTGGCAAGCTGGAGAGTCAGGAAAGTCAATGGTATAGTTCCAATCTGAGTCAAAGACCTAAGACCCAAGAGAACTAATGGTACATTCCAGTCTGAAGACCTGCAATCTTGAGACTTAGGAAATACCAGTATTTCAGTTTGAGTTCACAGTCAGGAAGAAGCCAATATTCCAATTTGAACATGGTCAGATAAGAAAGTTCTCTTTTACTTGGGAGAGGGTAAGCCTTTTGGGTCTATTTAGGCCTTAAACTAATTGGATGAGGCCCAAACCATATTGGGAAGAGCAATGTGCTTTTTTTCTTTTTCTTTTCAGTTTATTTATTCAAATGTTAATCTAGCCAGAAAGTTTTGAAGACATACCAAAATAACGTTTGATCAAATATCTGGGCACCTTTTGGCCCAGTCAAGTTGACACATAAAATTAACCATCAGTGTCTGTGAGTTCAGAACCTAGAGTCTCTGTAGTGATTTTAGACCTCTCTCTTTCCTGAAGTGACGGTAGTGATGCTCCCCCATGTAGAGCATCTACTAGTTATGCTTTGGGGTACACGGTACACAAAGCAAGAGTCTGATATGCTTTGTAGCTTTCTGTTTAGAACAGGGTTTCTCAGCCTTGGCACTATTGACATTTTAGGCCATATACTCCACAGTTGTTGGAACTGTCCTGTGTATCATAGGACATTTAGTAGCACCTCCTGACTTCTATCTACTAAATGCCAATAGAACCTCTTCCCTTCTACTCCCCCACCCCATTGCCACAACTAAAAATATCTAGCAACATTGCTGAATGTCTCTTGGGAGGCACTATGGTCCTTAGTTAATAACCAGTGGTTTAGACTCTCATTCTCTTGGCCTCTAACTTCCCTAACCCCATCCTCCTCTAACCTCCTGCCAACTCCATGCTCAGGGTATATATGCATGCTCATCTAATACCATCTCCCAAGACCTGCTGCCACCAGACACTACCAGAGAGGCCACAGAAGCAACTCCCCTTACCTTTATCTTCCTTTTTGAACACACTTTCACTAGAATCTAGTAAGTAAACAATGCAACTAAATCTTAAGTGAATGGAGATAAGGAGCTCTCTCCACCAATTTTCAACTTCCCAAGAATGAGGTTGGGTTGTGTTAGCAAGTTATTACAGAGGGTGTGGGTATTGGGCAGGGCTAAGCAACAAGTGCTTACTCTAGGGTGCAACTTACAGGAGCTACCTGGATTGGTCAAAACTTGATATGTAGGAGCCATTTGATATGGACAGAATAAGCACATGCTTTAAGTTCAGAGATTATGAGAAACCTCTCCCACCATCTAAATTTTTTCAAAGGTTTGGTTAATGTTTGGAAATTCAAATGGTAAAAATTTATAAAATAATAAATAAGATGGTAAAAGTCATATCATCTGAGAAATGACCTCAGGATCTAGTGGAATTCTGATACTTCACTATCAAGAGAGATCTGTAAGGATTCATTCCCCCAAAATAGGGAGGTACAGAATTCAGAAGCCAAGTTCAGGGCCTCCCCTGGTGGTGCAGTGGTTGAGCACTGGGCTGCAAAGCTGCCCGCAGCCTCTGCAGCACCGGTTCGATCCCTGGCCACTGGCGAGGGTCCCACACTGTTCTGTTCCCCACTCTGGCTCTGGTGAATTCTCTCACCCTCCCGCACTTCTGACTGCACCCAGTACTTATATAAGTAAATAAGTAAGTAAATAAATAAATAAATCTTTAAAAAAAGAAAAAGAAGCCAAGTTCAACCTGGATCTGACTCTACCTCTGACTTCCTTTGGCATTACATCAGGGAAGTGTTTTATCAAGCTAAGCATCAATTTTATTATCAGCAATGTAAGACTGATAATTCTACCTTTCCTGGTTTTATTAGTTTGTTAAGTGACGTTATTGACAGCACTGAGTGTGTACTATGTTAAACCCAAGCTACTGATATACCTCCCACCCAACCTCTCACCCTTGAAAGACACTTATTGAATATCTTCTTGACTGGGCATTCAGGAAATAAAGGCTAACCATGTGTGGTCTCTGCCTTCAGAGAACTCTGTTATAAGCAGACAGTTACAGGCCGGCAGTGTGAGATGTGCCAAGGCTGAGGGCTGGGCAATAGAAAGGGGGGCCATTTCAGCTGCTCATGGAAGCTTTCCTACATCCTGAACTGGAAGGAACTACCTGGGAGAAGTGATTAGGAGGGAGACTGGAGAATGCAGTGCTTGGAGGGCTTTGCCCAGGGTGAGAACAGGGGTCTCTCTAGAGAGCTGGGTGGGGTTCCCTGGATGGGAAGGACTTGGAATCACAAGCCAGGCATTTTTGTCTTTTCTTGTTCCTAGAAAGTCTCTTTAGCAGAGTCCTGTCCCAACACATGTCTTTACTTTGTCCTGGAAGAGGGAGGAAGCAGATACTTGGTGCAGGTTGAATAATAACACATAGGAACATGGGTGCCAAGAAGAGCTAGATCAGGTCGTAGTTGGCATCATTATTACTTTCCAAATTAAGTGCCACGGCACAGAAGTTGCAAATGATGTAGATAAAATTATGTTTTCATTTAGCCAGAGCTAAGCCTGAATTTCAAAATAGAGGTTTCCTTCTGGTTATAGGACTATCTTCAGGTTAATTTTTTTCTTTTCTTTAATTTTAAATTTTCTATCCATTTAAGGAAATATTTATTTAAAAGGGTATTTTCATTCAATATTCATGTCTTCAATATCCTCTACATGAAGGAAACCAAAGGAAACCAAAACATAAACTTGGATGCAAGGTTGGATGCAAAAAAACACATTTTTCCATTGAAAACTCCAAATTCAGACAGTCTTTATTTTTGAGCTTAATTTCAGCAGATGCTTCATCAGCCCCCTGTGAACAGAAACATTTAATAACAGAAGTTTCTTTGGGCCTCAGCAGCAACTTATATTACAGCGGGTAGTATACTGACTGATAAGTTTTTCAATGTGAAATGAACTATGTCATGTCTTCAGGTTTTCTGATCTTGATTCCTGACAACAACTATATAAAGTTTGTATTCTAGTTGAGGATTTTGTTCTCTCCAATCTACTCTCCTGTGTAGGTGAGCTGTGTCAGATCTGCTTGGAATTTACTAGGATTTAATGACACTGGCCCTGGGACCTTCCTATTCTCTGTAGCTATCCTGTACTGGAAGCCAGTGAGGATTAATCTAAGAAGCATAGACCTTTGAGGGGAGACAGATTGTACTCTGAGAACCCCCAAGTCACAAGATTCTAGGATATAGTGAGAGAGATGGGATTTAGAGACCCGATAAAGGGAAGCCTGTGGGGAACCTCTATTTTATGTTGAATTCCCAAAAAATTTCAGCATTGAATTAAGGGTGAACTGATTATAGAAGGCTTATATAGAAATGCAGCTCAGCTTCCAGAAGTTTCAATCCTGAAGCTTGCTGATAGAATAGGCACCTAATAGAAACAAATGTAAATCTTCTCTAGAGGACAGTAGCTTTACCATAAGTTTTGACTTTGTAAACCCAACATGCATATCAAATAACTAGAAACAAAAGGCGATGAAAAGAAATCAATATAACTGAGCAGAAAAAATGGAAAATAGAAATAGTTCTACAGAGTCTCTAGATACTCAGGTATCAGACAGATTTTAAAATAGCGGTATTATTATATAAAGGAGATAAGTTAGGCAGAAAAAAAAAACAGAACAACTAAAAAATAATAAAATGGATATTTAAAATTGAAAAATGCAGTTACCAAATATAAAAGCCTTAAATTGGGTTTAACAACAGATTAACCAAAAAGAGAAAATGAGTAAATGATTAAAAAATTTATGACCGGGCCTCCCCGGTGGCGCAGCAGTTGAGCCCTTGGTTGCGAGCTGCCCACAGCCTCTACAGCGCCAGTTCGATCCCCGGCTGCCGGGCGAGGGTCCCACATGGCGCGCAGACCTCTCCTGCCGCCCGCTGCTCCCCTCAGCAGTGTACTTCGTTCCTTCTGCCTGTTCTGCTCCCTGCTCTGGCTCTGGTGAATTCTCTCACCCTCCCGTGCTTCTGACTGTACCCAGTGCTTGTATAAATAAATAAAATCTTTAAAAAAAAAAGATTGTTTAAAAAAAAAATTATGACCAAGGTCAGAAAAGTATCCAGAATGAATATTTGAGAAAGTAAAAGCTCTAAAATCCAAAGAGGCATAAAGCATGCAGACGGAGGTTCTAACATATGTATGATTGTAGTCACACACAAAAGTGAAAAAATGTATTATTTGAAAAGAAAGCATCCCAGATGTAAGTTTATAATAGCCTCAGATCCAAGATGCTTTCTCTTGCATCCAGGATGCAAACTCTCCCAAATAGAATGAAAAATAGAATGCAAAAGACACTCGAGGCACATAATACTAAAACTTATGAAAACCAAGACAAAGCCTTAAAAGCAACCAGAGAAAAGACAGCGGTGGGTTGCAGCTGATACCTGACCAGAAGCAATGGACTGTATCTGCAATACAGTAGAATGCTAGTCTTACAGTGCTGAAAATAAGCCTCAACATTTAGAACTCTCAAACCAAGAAAACATCCTTTAAAAATGAAGATGAGAGGCCACGATCCAGACACGCCAGCATAAACTTTGTTTCTCCATACCCTGCCTGTTGTGCACAATCATATTCTCAAGGAAGAAAGCAAGAGAAAACAACTGTGGTGGTTAATTTTATGTGTGCACTTGACCGAGCCATACTACCTGTGTGCATTTAGTCAAATATTATTGTGATGTTGTTGGGGGAGGTGTTTTGGGATGAGGTTAATTTTTTAATAGGTGGATGCTGAGGAAAGTAGTTTACTTTTCGTAAATAGGTGGCCCTCATCTGATCAATTGAACAAAGACCTATCTCCCTGAGCAAGAAGAAATTCTGCCAGCAGAGTGCCTTAGGAGTCAACCTCTCCCATGGTACTCCAGCTGGTGTTCACTGCTATCAAATTGTGGGTTTGCCAAGCCTTCCTAATCATTTTCCTTTATGTAAAAGTCATAATATAAATAAACAGGAGGCCTATATCTATAGGTATAGATTGATATTTCTATGTATTTATGTATGCGATATGTATGCATGCATCCCTCGTTTTCTCCTATTATTCTGTTTCTCTGGAGAACCTTAATACAACAATCAAAGGAGAACTCCAAAAGATGGAAAGAGGAAAGCAAAAGCAAACTAATTGGGACCCGTGGCCTGGAGAAACAACACAGGGCAACTTCTGATACCTCACTGAACAGAAACCGACCCAGGCTCCAGGTATCGTGAATGCCAACCGGCTGGCAGGCTAGTCACTGCCGAGACTGCACAGGAGTCCTGCTGGAGACACAGGCCACATGGCTCCACCAGCAAAGGGAGTCAACTGGGAACCAATTGGGGACTGAGAATCAAGTGAAAGTTGGGGCTTGGGGATCAATTAAGAAGCAAATGGACAAGGACAGTGACCTCATTCTCTGCTGTGTCTCACTCATCCACAGAGCAACAGCAGTGAGGATTTTGCCAAGATAAACATGGGGATTGAGAAATGCCCTGTATCACCATAGGCAGGGAGCATCAAAGCACATCAAGTGCCCAGCCCAGGAAGCCTCTTCGTGCCTGTGGGGCTGACATTCTTCTCCCTGCCTGAAATACTGAGCTTCACCAACAGGAGAAATCCCGCCATTACAAGCAGCCCCGCCCTGAGAGCCTCTTTAACTCCCAGGTGGAGGCTCCCTTGCTCCACTGAGAGGTTCCCAGTTTCTGGCCTAAGGAACCCCTGACCATCTCATGCAGCACCAGCAGGAACCAGCGTGAGCCTCAGCGGTACTAGGTAAACCACGTGAATACAAATGACCCTTCAAAAGCTATGAAAATTAAATTGTCGCTGGACCCTCACTTTAGAATATAGGACGGGACCTGCTTGGTAAACCTAAATAAAGTGACTGCCTGTTACAATCAAACAACTAAATAGGACCCAAAGGCTCTCAACACAATAGCCAAAAAGTCCAGGGTACAGCTGAGAAAGACCCGTCAGCATACCAGGAACTAAACATCACCATTTGAGAAATGACAATGAACAGAATCTAAGGCAAAGGTGAATCAGATGTTGGAATTATTTGACAAGAATTTTAAAGCAGCCATTATTAAAATGATTTAACGAATAATTAAAAATTCTCCTGAAATTGGTAAAATGAAGAGATAGTTATGGAAAAAAAAAAAAGAGGAAATTGTAGAACTAAAAAAAAAAAAAAAAAAACCAGAAGTAAACTTGCTACATAAGCAAAAAAAGAATAGAGGTGGTAGGATACAATCAGTGAACATAAGAACAGATCCATAGAATTTGGCCAGTCTGAACAATGAAGAGGAAATAATAGACTGAAAGGCTAAGAAAGTGAACAGAGCCCCAGGCACCTGTGGGGCAGTAACAAAAGATCCAGCGAGCTTTAAGGTTAGCGGCAAGAGAGAGCAAGATGTGTTCTATTAAGTAACTTGGTGTGGCTGGATCCTCGAGTCCTAGGGGAACAGGGGAGAGTCAGGGCAGCAAAGTGCTGATTAGGATGGGTCTTCAAGGGCCGACATGGTAAGCCTAGTCCTTTGAAATTTATTCTAAAGGTGTAGGGAATGATAAAAGGATTTTATTCATGGGTAACTTAGATTTCCTCTTTTAAAAAAAGATTAGATTCATTTTTGTTAATTTAGAATTTTGAATAGGCAATACACCCAGGTGTTTCAAAGTTTAAAAAGCCTTAAAAAGAATGCTTCGCACTCCTGCCCACGGTCACCCTTCCCTTTAGGCAACCCATGTTGCCTAATGGTTTTTTTTCTATGAATTTTTGTGGCTATCCTTATGCGTATACAAGCAAATGTGATACATATATACACTAGAAACATATATTTTGTTTCTCTTTATACAAATGATGGTATGGTAGACCTACTGTTTTCACCTTGCTTTTTCTATCTACTGCCCTGTACCCTGTATATAGGTCTCTAATCTTTTATACTTTAGAGCTACATATGTGTGTGTACGTGTGTGTGTGTATGTATGTATGTTGTAAGGTCAGGACCTGGACACAGTGCAGGTTTTCTGATCCCATGCAGACCGGGTAAAGGAGGAGTCAGAGTCCTCAGTGGTTCTGCAGGTTTTTATTGGGGTTCACCAGGCATATGGCAGGCAGGGGTGCTGGGGGGCTGGCAGCAAGTCTTCACTCTATCTGGGCTCTCCGGCCTTCTCTGCTCTTGTTTCTCTCTCGGCTTCTGTTTCGGCTGCTGCTGGCGTCCCCGTGAAGCCGCCCCCCCAAAAAAATCACAGTCTCGGCCCAGGTGAATCCCATCTACATATGCCCACACCCTACTCCAGGTGCCCGCCATCAGGCATGCATTCAGGACCGCAAGGATCCATCATCTATTCTGATGGCGGGAGGGCAGAAAAGCCTGACATTTTCTTCACCCCACAATGTATATTTATAAAGAGAGTGAGAGGTCATTTTCCTGGCTGTGTGAATGATCATTGCAGGCAGAGATGGACTTGGAATGTAAGGTAATTGGATATATTCAACTCAACCCAAGTAAAAACTGATGAGAATCCAAAATCAGGCAGCGTTTAGAGGATGGAGAAGGGTAGAAATGGCAAACTGGAGCAATTGGTGGTGGAATCTCTTAGGATTGAGGTGACTTCCTGAGGGTGCTGAGTGAGAGGAAGGACACTAAGGTCATCTTGGAGATTGGGTAGTCAGAGTTGCCAGTCCCTAATTAAATCAGTGGCCTCAGGGGATAAGCACATGTGTATTCAGTATGGACTAAATTTGGGTCTTAAAATACCATCTTATATGAAAGATTTTATGTAAATCTATGCATGCAAATTTATGTTGATTAAGTATAGCCTGCCTCTTACTAGTGAGTGAGCAGAATGCTTCAAAAAGGTTGAATTTTTTTCTATTAAGTTAGAAAAGTAAATGGTAACATGATCTGGAAGTTGAACAGTCATGTGTGAAGAATAAAAATTTCAACTTTTTAAATTGTAAAATTAATAGGATGCTATAGAGGACTTTGAAAATATAAGAAAAATTACTTATGTGCAATGACTGTCAATCACCTGCCACTTTGTTGTAACCTACCTCCTGCTTTGCTTTTTAGGGTGGGTAACAGGGATCTCTTTTTTCCTAACACTTAGAATAAAATGACTTTCCCATGTCTTGTGGGGTATAGGTAAATAAACGCGTTGAAGCACACTGCTTCCTTGGAGGCAAGTCTCCAAAGGAATTCTCCCCCTTTGTGTTTTGAGCGGTTTCATAAGATGAACTTGTTTTGGTTCCTTTCTCAGCTACTCTAATCAAACCTAACCAAACACAGAATTTATACACAATTCAGTCTCGAGTGGGTTGTATGTTTCCATGAATGAGACCCCAAATTCTTTTATAGATGTGTTTTCTGTTCTCCTGATTTTTGTGAATTGTGCTGTTTACAGATGACCTCAAGCTAACCCATGTCTTCGTTTATTGGCCTATTCAGATTAGAAGGATTCAACTATTTTTGCATTACTTGCACTAAGATTTCTAATTATCTTTTTCTCATTTCCAGGTTTTTGAAAGTTTTCTAAGTCCTGAGTTGTTAGTTGTTCATCAGTTGATGTAAATAGAACATCCATGAGGTTTTATTTTGAGCTCTTGATATAAAACAGAATTTTTTAGCAGTTGATTTTATAACTTCTAGCTCTAGAGTCTCTGTAACTGTAAATTGATGTGAAATAAATTATGTCAGTATACATATTATGTATATATGTATTATTTATCTGTATATATCTGTGTACACATGCACATACACACACATACACATGTCAGTGACTAGTTTCCAGGCTCTTAGCAAAAATATGATAGTACCAGGTTTCTCCCTCGATGTTTTAGTTATTATAGTCCTCTGTTGTACTGTTAAAACAATTTACTATGTTATAACTTGAGTTTTTCTTATATAGTTATTACTAGGTTTTATTAGTGTTCAAAAAAACAGGAGACATATTATTATAAAGATGCCAGTTCTTCCCCAAGCAAATTAATAAATTAATGGATCAATAAAAGCTCGTTTGAATTTTCATTTCTGACTTGATAGAAATGATTCCAAAGTTCATCTAGGGACATAAATGGACAATGTGAGCCAGACAGTTTTGATAAAGAAAAACAATGAGAGGTGATTTGCAATACAAGATGGTCAAATGTGTCACTGGCATGAGATCATTTGGCAGATCACCAACCTAGTCTAGAAAGTCCTGAGAAGAAAAGAACTTTGTGTCTCTGTGTGTCTATCTCCTGCTCCACTGCTGTGCCAGCTCAGTCAGATCAAGTGCTCAATAAATGGTACTGGGAGAGCTGGTCAGTCCTGGCAGGTTTATGAAATGTCTTAGGACCATTTGTTAGTAATTTAAAGAAACTGAAGGGATAAAAAGAAATAAAAGCAAAATGGAAAATTTCTTGCAGAGATAAATGCTCACTGATGGCATTCTCAAGCAAGAGTGCACAGGCTGTCAGGAACCACATGCCTTGCAGATTGTTGATATTATTCCCAGGGGAGAGACTGTGACATTCAGCATGGGTCAGGGGACACCCTGGTCCAATAAGCTATTACCCTGGTGGTATAACCTTGTCTGATCTTGGCTTTTCCTGAGTCTAGGCAAGAGTGAGATCCAGAGAGTAGGGCTGTTCGTGCCAGGGACAAAGACTTTAAAGGTGAAGGAATGGAGGTCAGTGAGCCTGATAACCCAAACACCAAATACCCCTTTCTCCAAAGAAAAAGTATAAGTACACCATTGATCACATATAGGTTTGTTTTCCTTTCTAGGCAAAATTCTTTTCATTCCTCTCATCCAACCCCCATAGTAGGTGCTTTTAAATGGGACAGTCCTTACATTGAGATTCCTTTGTAGAAACATGAAATTTCTTTTCGGTTCTGGTCCAGATCCAGCCATGGACTTCAGATATTCTAAGTTAATTTTTGTACTTTTGCCCTGTATTTGGTGCACCATTGTAAGGTGCATACACACATGAGTGCGTACACTTACTGTGGGTTTATAAAGATCCCATTTGTTCTTGACCCTTCTATTCCAGTTACTAGGTACTTTCTAGAACATCACCTGAGTAGACATTGCCTTTTCTCATTATGTATGTGTTTTGTATTCTTCAAATTTCTGGGGTTTTTTATTTGCAGACTTTGTGCTAACCAGTTACCTTTGAGGTATCTGTGTCCTTCCTCATGTTTGTGACTTTTCCCAGGAACAGTAGAGACATTTCTGCCTTTGTTTTGTTCTTCTGACTTTAAAGCTGTATCCATCTGCTTTCCTTTTTAAGTCGTCGACTTCTTCTAAAGCTCATCTAATTCTGTAGCTTCTTATGATAATTACACTTTAAAAAACACAGATAAATCAAGTAATTATATTAGAGTAGCTGCTAGAGTTTGTCATCATGGGATGCACTTGCTGCAGTATTTCCCAGATGGTCATTTCTTTGAATGTGAAGATGAAGCTATTATCAAAGAGATACCTGCAGACAAAAACCTTTGAGAAATACAGGGTTAAACAAAATCAGACTGATTCTTTAACCACAGACTTCCTAGAGGCTCTGATAAGCTTCTCTGCATTGTGCATCCCCCAGAGGACAATACATTTTGAAGCATTTCTCAAATTTATTTCACCGCAGAGCTCCCCTTTCTCAGACTGCTGTGGGAAGAGTAACCTGAAAAACACACATTAGGGAAATGTGATCTCATAAAATTTTGAAGTTGTATTAATTTTCTCATTAATAAATTTTAAACTCTATTCTCTTTGCTCCCATCTTCCTTGGGTATAAACCAGAGAAATCCAGGGCCTTGAGCCCTGGTGAGGACTGGCTTTGTGTCTTTGGAAGTTGCTTCCTTCTCCTGGATTTGTCCTCTGTCATCTTCAAATGAAAGGGCCGTACCTCAGTGACCCCTGGTTGAGAAGACATTGAGACTTGTCCAGTTCTAAGATGCTATTTCTTTTGTTCAGGGAACGTAATTGTGTTTATTACTAAAAAAGGAAGAAATTTTGACCATTTTCCAAAACAGTTTTCTCATTCTCTCTTGTCCATATAGAGCTACTTTATATCTTTACAGAAACCATTCATCCCTCTTGAGTTCTGCTCTTTCTTTTTAGACTCGATATGATCAAAGCTGCCACTTCTGTCTTTTGCTAACTGCGTATTTTGGAATCTTATTTGGAATTGTCAGAAACCAAAAGCTAATGAAGTGAAGTGGAGGGGACAGACATGTCACCTTCTGGGAAACTCCCAAGTGCCATTATCACCTTTAATGGGGTGTTTTAAAGGGAGAAGCCAGATTGCATTTTCCCTGTGCCCTCCACTCTCTCTTCCTGTTCACCAGCAGAGTAGACCATGGCAATTTGTGAAGCTTCCCCTTGCCTTCGCAGTCCAAGAAGGGTGGAGTCTCACTTCTAATTTACTTCTCCCAGGGACACCGGATTCTCTCCCAGCCCTCACCTGTACAGAATTCTCACCTCCACCATCACTTGGGCAAAGTGCATCAAAAATTTACTTTTAACAAATAGCATTACTGGCAAGAAAAAATATTTTGTTTTAGTGATTGGAATTCCTTTGTGATTGTTGGTTGAATCCTGAGATTAATCTGCTCCACAAAGCCATGAGATTTAAATTATACAACAGACTTTAAGGAATGAAGCCATTCTGTTCTCTATGCTGATTACCATAATTTTGGAAACGAAAAAGGGCGCATCACTGGTTTCCAAATAACAACCAAGAATAGGAGCTTCTGCACCTGCTGTCACAGTTAGAAAAAGAGGGCTTGGCACTCTGGACCTCGAGTTTAAAAACCCAAAGTTCAGAGTGTCCCTTTGTGTGTCATGAAGCCACATGCAGGAGAGGCAGAGACCCTGAACTAGACAGACATACAGATGCCTGCCCTTTGTCTTAGTTAGAGCATGTTACTATGAGCCCATGTTTTCTTATATGTAAGTGGTAGCAACAGAGTGACATGGGATTTTGTGATTTTGAGATTATTGAAAGATTAAAGAATCTATTGCATAGTGAATATACAGAATGTAGTAATAGATCTATCAAAATCATTATCATCACTATTTTTATCATAATTCTCAGCATATTCCTTGAACAATGTTTCAAATACTTGCTTGAACTATCATGTTAATTATGAAATAAATTATGAGGTATGATGTCAAATATTTACATTAATTATGATGATATTAAATTAATTTTAGCATTATTTAGCTTAGGCTTATTTTACTTTATATGCTTATAAAAGACACCTTACAGAAAAAATGTATATAACTTGAAACTTTTAATATTAAGAAGAACCAATAGCAGAAACAGTGGCAATACTGTCTCTCCAGGGGCTTCCCTGGTAGTGCAAGGGGTTTAGACGCAACCTATGAAGCTATACACAGCCACTGCATCATGAGTTCGATCCCTGGCCAGGGAGCTACACACATGGCACAGCAGACCTCTCCTGTCTCACCCGCTGCTCCCCTCAGCAGTGTATTTCAGTTGATCTGCCTGTTCTGTTTCCCACTGTGTCTCTGGTGAATCCTCTCACCCCCCACACCTCTGGCCTGTACCCCAGTTCTTGTATGCATAAATAAATAAATCTTAAAAAAATACTGTCTCTCCAATAAAACAGAACAGTATTGATAGCTTTGAACCCCTTTGTGACTATCCCCAATCAGATTCTCTGTCTTTCCCCTCAGACATCCCATTTTCTCTTTATAGTTTTACCACATTTATTCCTACAAAAACTATTCTTTGGCTTTCTGTGTTTTGAACTTGATACATATTGTAGGTACATGGGGCATGCTTCTCTGTCTCAACAGAGACAAGCATGTTTCATACCCTGGCATATTCTAGTATACGCACAAAGAATGCTGTAGGCATCTTCATCAACATGAAAAATTTTAAAACCATAACATTGAGACATCACATGTGCATGCATGTATAGCATGCATATAATATGATTTCTTTTATATAATTTATATAAAATTCAAAAATTTAGAAAGCCAAAATATATAATTTTAGGATAAAGACAGTACTATAAAGAGCAAGGGTTAATGTGCTGGATTGCGTTGACTGATTTTTGAATGTTGACTCAATCTTGATATTGCTTAGATAAACTCCACTTGGCCATGAGATATAATCCTTTTGAAGTCTCACTGAGTTGGTGCATATTTTATTGAGAATGTTTAGATTTATACTTATGGTAGTCTTAAATTTTGGACAGTTTTCTGAAAACATTTATTTGACCTCATCCCTGAATATAGACATTCATTAAAATCACTTTTTGATATGTTTCTTGCATAACTGTTAGTTATCCACTACTGGAAGATGTTTTTGAAATACCATCTTTTCTTCTGCTGAGAGAATAGCTATGTAAGGGTATCTTACTATCTTTTCTCCTTTTGCAAAAGAGAGTTTATTGATTTCTAGTTTATATTTCATGGTAATGTGATTAGAACTTCAAGGGACATATTATAGATAAAATTTTTTAAGTAGTATAATTTATTTTGCAATTACATGAAGTATTTAGAATTTAAGACTTCAAGTCACAAAATTTAAATTTTTTGAATGTTGTCTTTTGGCACTCAGTGGAAATCCACACACATGTGTTTTTCATTTTGTTGAAAAGAATAATTTACCTATTTTTTTCTAATTTAAGAGTTAAGATGAATGACACTAATAGATCATCAGTTGTCTTCTCTTTTTCTCTGCAGCCTTGCTGAAGTTGTCTGTAAATGTCTGCTGAATATGAGAGCAAAACCAGATACTATTTCTTATACATATTATGTTTAATTCTGTTGTAATAACAAAATTGGTTGATTTTGTTCATGTGGAGTTTTTATCTTGCCCTCAACGTGTGGTCTTGTTTCATTTCTCAGGTCTTATTTCATCATCTGTGTTTGATATTAAATCATGGGGAGGAAGCTGGATCTGTCTGGTCTGACGGATGATGAAACAGAGCATGTTCTCCAGGTGGTTCAGCGGGACTTCAACCTTCGGAAAAAAGAAGAAGAACGACTAAGGTGAGATGCTTCCGATGCCCACCTGGGTGCAGTGAGCCGTATGTGGACAAGTGAACTCCGGAGAGTGCTCCCTGCTGTTGGCCCTGAGTTCAGAGTCTTTATGTCAAGTAACACCCACTTACCTTTACAAGAATACCTTGCCCTTTGTAGAAACCTGCCAGCTTCAGTGTTGGGCTTAGTGTCAGTTCGAAAATTGACTGTTTATACTTGTAATCAAGGTTTTGATAACCTTGTAAGTTGTTAGCTTAGAATGGGTAGAGTTTATGATGGCACTTTTGAGCTTGTTCCTCGCTTTAATTTTTCCTGTTGGCAGATAGCACTGAAGAATACCAAAGAGCTTTGTGAACAGTTCTTGGGAGAATTAGACTCAAACCTGTACAATCTTCTATTAGAACTCTTAGCTGCCATAGAATAGGGAAAAAAACCCTGAACACCTGGTCAAGGAGACTGACCAGGAGAGGGTGGGGTCTCCTGGCCCAGTTACATCCTCTTCATTTTGTAGAGAGGGTTTTCTGAGTCTTCTGCAGTTAGTATTACCTTGTAGAATGCTCATAGAAATACTGTTACTGCTCAGTTGGGTCTAAATGCCTAAACTTGAAAGAAGTCAGAGGGATAAAAAAGAGGTCATGTGTTGAGTCTACTGTGTTAGAACCAGATGTCATGTCATCATTAGCTCCCTTCATCATCTGTGCACCTGTTAGCCCTTGGGATTTCATAGGTTTAGTGATGGCACTGACTTCTTCCTTAGGCACAGAGCTCAAAAGTCAGTCTGTATAATTCCTTCCCTGCTGGGCCCCCATACAAATCCAGGTCAGGCCCTGTTGATTCTACCTTGTCATTGTCTCTCCTCCAACCCTTCTGCCAGTGCACCTTTCCTTGCTTGATATCCTCACCATTGCAATGATCTTCTATGTGATCCTGCTGCCTTCACGCTTCCAAGTAGCCTGCTTGTGCCCACATCTCAGCTCTAATCATATCCCTCCCCACTCCCCTTCAAAGTGATATGGGTTGTTTTCCTTTTCCTTCCTTACACTTTTTTCCTACCCTTCTTACTTTCTGTTTCTATACATGACTTATTACCTTCCTCGCCAGACTATGAGTACTCTAGTATAATCATTTTTATTCCT
Organism: Talpa occidentalis; assembly: GCF_014898055.3. Taxonomy (NCBI): domain Eukaryota; kingdom Metazoa; phylum Chordata; class Mammalia; order Eulipotyphla; family Talpidae; genus Talpa; species Talpa occidentalis. The sequence continues at coordinate 28,756,543 of NW_023600993.1, forward strand.
ACTGTGGTATTTTTTTTTTGTCCCCTAAGTTGTTTATATTCAACGTGAGCTTGCTAGATGCAAGATAAAAAAAAACCCTGTTAATTAAATAATTAGTTAATTTAAAAACCAGGTGCAGAGTACCTTCTAGCTGTTGGGTTATATGTGGGTAAATCAAATCTTTGCCCAGGGATTTCATATTCCAAAGCTGCACTGATCGGTACCAGCCACCAATCACACGTCATTGAGTACCTGAAATGTAGCCAGTCTGACCTGAGATGCACTGTGAATGTAGAGCACACACCAGGTTTCAAAAATGTAGTACAGAGATGGTGTTTCTAATGATTGGTATAGAGTGCCGTCAATAGCTAGGTGTGGAGTGTCAACTAAATGTCCTCAGAACATATTGCGATGGTCAGGTCAAGAGGGGTAGTGGAGCTGAAGAGTTCAGCACAATTAGGTCATTAAAGTGAATTCACAGAAAGAAAACAAAAATGTATAAAGCAATCACCGTGAATTGACCCTGCCATGGGTACTCTGCACAATTCCTACTGGTAATTTTCCACAGCAGTCCCTATAAGGGGATCCCCAATTTACACAGAACCACCCCAGCTTTTGAGTAACTGTGAGTGAAAATCTTGTTTGCTGTTTCTACTCCTTTTTCAGAATTTCATTGAAATATGTAGGTAGCTGGTTGTTCTTTTTTTCCCTCTTTCTGTTTATGAATTACTCTTATTTTCTTGCTGTCACTTTGTTTATATTTTATTGGGGTGTCATTGCTTTCCAACACTTAGAGGTTTAGAGTCGCACCTCTTCAAATGTATGTCACCACATCACACCCACCACCAAGGCACTATAGTCCCCCCCCCCACCCCACCACAAGGAGTGTCCTAAACTATTTACTTAACCTGCCATCTGGAGTCCATTTGCCATGCTTGCTGCTAGTCAGGGTCGTGCAGGATCCTAGGAAAGATGCAGAAATTTTAAAAACACCCCCAGTTGGGCCTCCCCGGTGGCGCAGCGGTTGAGCGCTGGGTTGCGAAGCTGCCCGCAGCCTCTGCTGTGCCAGTTCGATCCCCGGCTGCTCCCCAGCCACCGAAGGAGGGTCCCACATGGCGCGCAGACCTCTCCTGCCACCCGCTGCTCCCCTCAGCAGTGTGCTTCGGTCCTTCTGCCTGCTCTGCTCCCCGCTCTGGCTCTGGTGAATTCTTTCACCCTCCCTCACTTCTGACTGTACCCAGTGCTTGTATGTATAAATAAATAAATAAATAAATAAATAAATAAATCTTTAAAAAATAAATAAATAAAAACCATCCCCAGAGTGCACCATGTTCCAGAGTCTGCTCTGAGGTCAGACAGACGTGGCTGTGTATCCTTCTCCCACTTCTTGCCTTGATTTGTTACCTAGACTTGGGGCCCAGAGGTCAAAATGATTCCTGGAGAGGCTGGGTCATTGCTGTACAGTGGCCCTGACCTGGAGCCAGGAAAGGTGACATCTCTGTTGCCCTGACTTTCACTTTCACATATGCTGCATTTAAAACCACAGGTCTGTCTGCTGACAGACGGAGGCAGCCACGAAGTACCTCTGTCTCTCTGTTGTGGATGCAGCTCCAGGTTCAGTGATGCCAGCTGAGAGGCACATATTTTTCATGAATTTTTAGGTTTCTATATTTTTCTTGCCCTCTGCTTCCAGTGTTAGTCCATTCAGGAGAGTGAATAGGACAAATATATTGTGTCTATGCAGAATTCAAGGAGAATAATGCATTAATCAGTATAGAAATTCAGATCCTAACTCCGTCTACAGCAGTCTTGTTCTGCCAGGAATGAGATTTGTCGTCAACACACAAAGTTTCTCCATCCCTTTCTTGTCTCAATTATGTCACACCTGAAAAGTCTTTAATTAGCAGAAAAATAGAGCTGGATACATATGCTGCATTTAAAACCACAGTGTTCCAGAATCCAACTAGGACTGAGTTCCTGGGCACATTGTGGGTGCAGGAAGCTCAGCTGGGGTCTGTGGTGGTATTGACAGTAGCTTCCAGCATTAGACACCCCAAGGATAGATTTTGGTAGGTTTTTAATAACATCAGTTATGGCAGAAAATAAATCTTAGGGAGGCAGTAAGGTCTGAACTCAAGGAAGAATACGAACTACAGCTTCCTGGGCTGTAGAGAGACCAGCAGACAGATCCCCACCATGCACTGGGTTGGATGGGGTGGGGGGGGTGGCTAAGCCTCTTTAAGTGGATGCTAAGTGCTCCCCATGTGACTCAGAGCCGGAAGGCCCAGCATCAGTTGGAGCACACTAGTTTCCCCAGGTAACTCCCCAGGGCAGAGCCCCTGACTTGTTCATTGTCCCTCCTCCCTGGGCTGTCTGCTTGGGTATTGGGCATTTGGCTTCTTGGTGTTCTTATTTCTCCATCTGCCTTCCTGTGTGTCTGGCAGACTAAATTTTAAGAACTTTTTCTTCTTGACTTCTGCAGTGTAGCTTATCATGATATTCTGTTAATATCTTTTCAGATAAATAGGTTAATTTATTAAAATAAGTAAATAGAATGTTATCTGGTGACTGACAGGGCTAGTGTCCACCAACTATTTCGCATTTCCCAGACCCCTGCAGTTAGCCTAGATCTGACTGATGACTGTGAGGGAAGAGCTGGTGTCACTGCCAAGCCAACACACCTTATTGCTCCTGTGCCTCCCAAACTCTTGCTTGTTGTGGGGACCTGGGAAGCTCCTGCTGGGACGTGGCATCACAGGTTAGAGGGAGCCCTTCTCTAAGACATTGAATGGGTATCTGATGACCAGCAGTGAACGATGAGTGAGAAAGAAGTAAACCTTAGTTGGGTGAAATTACTGAGGCTGTTGAGCTTGTTTGTTATAGCAACATAGCCTCATATTACTTTGACTATTACCCATTCCTGAGAACTAAAGGAATCCAAATATTGCTCAGCCCTTGATTTTGCAACTGGAGAAGGAGGCTGGGAGGTCACTTGGGTATTTAATTGTTCCCCATGCCTGAACGCCTGGTCTTCTGCCTCTAACCCCTCATGCACTAAAAGACCCCGTGGAAAGACCTCTGAACCTATACCCTATCATCATAGTTGATACCCTATGATTTCACACTATCAGGCACATTTACAAGGTGGTTTTAAAAATGACTTGTTAATTGCAGGGTACTCTAGTGTTCAAATTGAGTCTTGGAGGTGTTTGCGAGCTAGCCACAACCTTTAAAATTTCTCATTTAATATGTCCTGGCCAGAAGCTAGTTAGTAGCTGGATAACTTCCAACAATTCGCTGGTGCTCTAATGGACATGGTCAGTGGGGGAGCAGAGGTGCGATTTGATGAAATTGTTTCCTGTAACTTCAAGTGGCCATTAATTGTCAGCATTTGCTGACCAGACGGTGAACTTAAGCCTGCGAAGGACTGCTGGGCCCAGGCTAGACCAAGCCAGGGGAAGGGAGGAGGGAGAGCATGAAGGCAGAGCATGTCCTTCCTAGTCTTTTTCTAAGAGGCTTGGCTGCTAAAGTCTAGCAGCTGTAGCTTAGAAACCACTTTCTCCTCGGGCCTCCCCTAATGGCACAGAGGTTAAGCACTGGGCTGTGAAGCTGTCTGCAGCCTCTGCAGCACCAGTTCGATCCCCAGCTGCCGGTGAGGGTCCCACATGGCACGACAGACCTCTCCTGCTGCGCCCACTGCTCCCCTCAGCAGTGTACTTCATCAGTCTGCCTGTTCTGCTCCCCGCTCTGGCTCTGGTGAATTCTCTTACCCTCCCGCGCTTCTGACTGTACCCAGTGCATGTATAAATAAATAAACACATCTTTAAGAAAAAAAAAAGAAACCCCTTTCTCCTGTGGTAAGGAAGGGGGCTCAAAGCACCTGAGTCCTGTTTCTATTGTCTTAAAGATATCAATCACTCACTGGTGACATGCCCTGCACTCTGCTACCTTGGGGGTGGGAGGCAATCCTTCCTCCTCCCCCAGAGGTGAAACATTATGAGGAAGGAAATAGGAATTCCAGGGGGTATGGAAGAACCACTGCAGGGAAGCAAAGCATTTCCCAAAGGCAGAAATAATCTGTCTTTCTTATCTGTTAAACAGAAACTCCTTTGAGGATTAAGTTCCCCTTTTTTTCTCCAAGTAAAAAGAACGTAGTCATTTTAATAAAATGAGTTAGCGATCTTTCTTCATTCAAAATTCATTTTCATTTTAAACAAATTAAAATTTTATTAGAAGAACTTAATTTTTCAAGAAGTTTCTATTTCAAAAAGTAAAATGCCTTTGTTCTCACTCTTCTTTGTTTGGGCACTTAAATTGATCTAATGAATTAACAAATACTCCTGCTTATATCCTACATCACCTTGACTTTCCTCGTCGGCATGCCCTGTGGTTTATGAAACAGCTATGTCTGCACAGAATGTACCTGCCTGACCTCTCCTCACAGGCCCTTTGTAGCTCTTGAAATCCACACCAACACTGTGGCATTCACTTGTCCCCTTAAGGAAGCCACTTCCTCAGAGGGGGATGCTGCAGGACAGGAATTCCTTCCTTTGTATTGGAAACCCGCTAAGTACCCTGGCAGGGCCCTGAAGTAGCAGAAGCCCAGAGCAGGCACACCTGATGGTCTGACCCAGCTCTGTCTGAGAGTCACTTTTTGATGGGGAAGGTCCAGCAGGAGACAGAAGCAGGAGATACCCGGTGAGAGCCTAGAGACTGGGGTGGGCAGGTGTGGGAACAAAAAGCTAGAAGGAATCCCACAGGACTTAAAAAAAAAAGTCTCCTTTTTTAAATATATTATTGGTATTTTTATTAATAATGAAAAGGTCAAATATGTTAAATCAAGGCTGTTAGATATCATTCATGTGCCTCAAACTCATTTATTGAATGTCAGGAGCCTCCTGGGTGAATGTGAAAGGGGTGAAACAGAAGAGAGAGAGGTGGGGAGGCGCTCACAAATTTAATAAGGGCCTTTATTAACCCTTGAGGAAAAGTCCAGAAAGTGAGCTAAGTCTGATATGAATCATGAGGATGCTATAGAGAATGTGAAGTAACACAGTTAAGGCAGACCATGGGAATAAGGTCTTCAGTAACATAAAATCTTAAATTACCACATATTCTCCTTGGGGTCTGCTTTTAGGAATGGCCAAGAGAGTCTGAAGCTGCAAATATGCTTGTAAGGTAGGGGAAAAAATAACCTGAATTATACTAATGCTCTTATTTACTTTTAATTATTTACTTAATTTACTTCAAAGATGTACAGTTGCTAATTTAGATCCTAGCTACATTCTTCTCATAGTCCCATAATCTTTCTTAACAATCTCCTATCAGGTTGCTTTTGTGGTTCTAAGTTCCTGGTCTTATTTACTTTTCCACTGCAAATGTCAGAGGCTCATCTCTGCTGAGTTCTGATAAAGCCTTTGCAGCACTAATTCTTGGCCTGACCTTCATTCCTCAGAGCTCTGACTGCAGGAAGCATTTCTTCAGCAGTAGGTGTGCATAGAATTCAGGCCTTGAAAGAGAGTAAGAAGGAAAATTTCTGCAGATGGCAAAGGCCGTTTTCCCCAGCCATAGTAATTCATACATGTCCATGATCATTTGGCCAGAAATGGTCTGAAACACAGAGGAAGTGAGCACAGATGAACAGCGTGGACATGGGGATTCCTTTTTCTTCCTCTCTGTATCTAATGGGCTGTTGGAATGACAATATCCTTGTTCTCATGGGCAGGTTTATCTGGTTGGTGAATTAAATAATTAGTTATCTTTAAATTTTCATAATGTTTTTATGAAAGTTAAAATGTTTTTATGGTTGGACTTTTCTGAAAGCAAGCACATTCCAGATTTATGTAATTAGAATATTCTCTATAGGCAGAAAGAAATGCTAGTGTTTGTTTTACAGCTGATGCCTCATTATTCAGATTTTTGACATCGCTCTTCATTTTGTACATTCACTTATTTGTCGATCCACTGTGGCCAGAAGTTGCTCTCAGCTGCTAGGATTTTTTTTCCTTGTTGGAGACTCTGGAGCCTTTTATTTAGGGAGGTCATTATAAATATTTTCTGTTTCCGTGCACACCTTCTGTAGGAACTGTTCAGTGGCTTCTATTTCTTTCTGGTTACAGAAATAAAATATTTCCGTATGCAGTAGAAAATGGATAAATGGGCAAATGAAGAGTGGATGTCTGAGAAAATTGTGTGTTCTGCTTTGACAGACTAAATACAAAGAGAATTTTTAATTTTTATTATTTTTAAATATAATTTATTTATTTATATATATTTTACATCATTGTTCATTTTTGTGCAATGTTTGCCTTCTCCTCTTAGGTGTAGTCCCCATAGAATTCCCACCCCCAGTTCACCCGTGCACTATGGCCTCAGTCTTCTGTGCTCTTTCAAATACAAAGTAGAGACAGTGAACACAAGCAGGCACCCAGCGGGACTAATTGGCCTTTGACACAGCGACTGAGAGTGTTTGTTTTCTCTTGGAGAAACATTTCTGCCTCAGAGGTGATTTCCAAAGTCTTGTATATTGCAGCCCACGCTTAGGCAGAGCCTCCCTCCTGGGCTGGTTTCACAAATCACAGAGGCCAGTGCCCATCTGCTGTCCCTGCACTTTGCAGGTGCTCTGCGCTAATAGTCCTAGAGTGGCTGTGCTATTATTGAGCATGGCAAAGGAGGCCTCTGACTGGAACTTTCCTTGATCTTCCAGCCTTCCTTTTAACTATGGGAAGGCTGTTCCTAGAACCGACAGAACCAAACCATAGTTTTGAGAGACAATATGCCAGAATAAATGATGGTCTTTTAGAGCAAAAGTGGATCTTAAAAGTCAGGTCTGAAGTCATGTGTAACCTGCTCATTTGACAAATGAAGAATGTAAGTCCCCGGGAATTAAACGTGTTACATAAAGCAGCACAGCTAGTGAGCACGGGTGGTCTCCACTCTGTTTTCTCAATCATGACAGTATGTCTTCTGTTTAGCTTTTGTTTTCTAGTGCAGCTAAGTATTCAGTTAAATGTCAGGAGATCGACAGCCCGCCTTGCACTCTCTCTGCCCTCACAACTATTGGTGAGGGAATAAACTCACTATATTGCTTATGTGCAAATTTAAAATAAATTTGACTTAGGGGACTTTGGATTTTGAAAATTGAGAAGTAAATTTGCATCCTATGTTATGAAATTCACATGTATTCTTGCAGGGTATTACAACCCAACTTTATATATACTGTAAAAATGCTGACAGCTGCCTGACTTCTGCTCCCAGGAAGATGGAAAAGGTGTGCTTCTCCCTGTTCATTCCACTAAGTACAACTAAAAACTCTGGACACCATATGTGAGACACATGTAAGAGGTGGAGAGGAGGCAGATTGGCTTAAGCTCCTTGGGAATTGAGGATTGACACAGTGGCGAGTTACTTTTCAAGTGTTGAAAGGAAAGAACCATCAGCCCAGAATGTAATACTTGGTGAAAATAGCCTTTGGGAATGAAGGGGAAATCAAGCCATTCGAAAATGAAGGAAAGATAAAAATTTGTTACGAGTAGCCCTTTGCTAAAAGACCTTGCTAAACAAAGTTTTCTAAACAGAAGTCATGGAAGAAAACTTAAAACATCAGAAAAGGAGAATTTAACAAGCAAAAATATGAATAAATATGTTCTCTTTATCTTCTCCTAAATGCACCTTCAAAATTATGTTTGACAATTGGAGCGAAAATTATAACATTGATTGATGTCACCTTAAATGTATGTAGAGGAAATATTTAGGACAATTGTATCATAAATGGGGTAAAGGACTTAATATTTCAGTTGAAGTGGTAAAATGACTACATATCCGTAGAATGTGGTTTTTTTTTTTTTTTTAAGATTTATTTTTATTTATTTATACAAGCACTGGGTACAGTCAGAAGCGCGGGAGGGTGAGAGAATTCACCAGAGCCAGAGCGGGGAGCAGAGCAGGCAGAAGGACCGAAGTACACTGCTGAGGGGAGCAGCAGGTGGCAGGAGAGGTCTGCGCGCCATGTGGGACCCTCTTTCGGTGGCCGGGGAGCAGCTGGGGATCAAACTGGCGCCGCAGAGGCTGCGGGCAGCTTCGCAACGCGGCGCTCAACCACTGCGCCACCGGGAGGCCCTGTGTTAAGTTTTGTATAAATAAAATTTGTCCTACCAACTAATCACTGAAAGAGCTCTACAAAGAAATATAGTCCCAAACATTTCATGAAATCAAAAAGAAATTCTAAAAAAAAGTTCAAGTCATCCACAGCTGGGCAGCACAGATAAATACAGAAATGAAAGATAGAATAAATGAAAAATTAATGGATTTAAGTCCAAACATATATCAGCAACTATAGGCATACCTCATTTTATTGTGCTTTGCAATATTGCTCTTCGAAGATGCTGCTTTTTTCTTTTTTCTTTTTTTTAATGAATCAAAGGTTTGTGGCAGTCCTGTGTCAAGTTAGTCTACGGCAGGATTTCACCAACAACACTTTGTGCCTCTGTGTCATGTTTTGGTAATTCTCACACTATTTCAAACGTTTCCATTATTATACCTGCTATAGTAATCTCTAATCAGTGATCATTGATGGTAGTAGTGTGATTGTTTTGGGGTACCACTAACTGAGGTCATGTAACTTCTGAATGGATTAATTTTGTGTGTTGTCTGACTCTTCCATCAACTGACCTTTCCCCCATCTCTGTCCCTCTTTGGGGGTCTCCCTACCCCCTGAGATACAGCAGTATTAAATTCGGTCAACTAATAATCCCACTATAGCCTCTAAATGTTCGGGTGAAGAATGTCCAAAGAAGAGTTGCACATTTCTTAATTTAAATCAAAGCTAAAAATGATTAGTATAGTGAGGACGACATATCAAAAGCGGGTGTAGAATGAAAGCTTTTGTGCCAGTCAAGTTGCAAATGCAAAGGAAAAGTTCTTGAAGGAAATTAAGAGTAGTATTCCAGTGAACACAAATATAAAAGAGACAACTTTATTGGTAATATGGAGAAAGTTTCAGTGATTTGGATAGATCAAACCAGCCACAACATTCTTATGCCAAAGCCTAATTCAGAGCAAGGTTCTAACTCTCTTTAATTCTGTGGAGGCTGACAGAGATGAGAAAGCTGCAGAAGAAATGTTTGATGCCAGCAGAGGCTGGTTAGCGAGGCTTAAGGAAAGAATCTTTCTCCTTACCATAAAAGTGCAAGGTGAAATAAGTAATATAGAAGATGCAGCAAATTACCCAGAAAATTTTGCTAAGACTTTGACAAAGGTGGCTATACTAAACAACAGATTTTCAGTGTACATGAAACAGCCTCTGTTTGGAAGAAGGTGCCATCTAGGATTGTCATATTTAGAGAGAAGTCAATGCTTGAGTTCAAAGCTTCAAATGACAGATTGACTCTTTTTAGGGGCTAATGCAACTTGAACTGGAAGTCATTGCTCATTTACCATTTTGAAACTCATAGGCTCTTAAGAATGATGTTAAATCTACTCTGCTTGTACTCTGTAAGTGGAACAACAAAGCCTGGATAACAGCATACCTGTTTATAACACAGTGTACCAAATACTTGACACCCACTGTTGAGAACTACTGCTCAGCAAAAAAGTTCCTTTCAAAATATTCCTGCTCACTTAGTCATGCAAGGGCTCTGATGGAGATATGCCAAATTAATGTTGTTTTCATGCCTGCTTTTACAATGGTTCTGCAACCTGTGAGTTAAGGCATCATTTCAGCTTTCAAGTCTTATTATTTAAGAAATATATTTCATGAAGCTGTAGCTGCCATAGGAGATTATTCCTCTGCCATGTCTGCACAAACATCCATTGAAAATCTACTGGGTAGGACCCTCTTTTATAGATGCTATTAGGGACATTTCAGATTCATGGGGGAGAAAAATAGCAGCAATAGCAGGAGTTTGGATGAAGTTGATTCCAACCTTTTGGGATAACAGCTGAACAGTGCTAATAGAACTTAGAGCATGAAGCACATACGTTGGAAAGAGGAAATGTCTCAGACTGAAAATCTAAGCTCCCACCTTGAGAAGCTAGAGAGAAAAGAGTAAAAGAAACCCAAAATAACTAGAAGAAAGGAAATCATAAGTGAAATAATAATAAGTGAAATCAAAAATGTTGAAAACAGAAAATGAATGAAACAGAAACTAGTTCTTTGAAAAGTGTTTTAAGTTAACAAACTTTTGTAAGACTAACAAAAAAAAAAAAAGAGAGAGAAAGAGAAGATGCAAACCACCAGTATCAGAAATGACACAGAAGATATTAGTGCAGACCCTATAGACATTCCAGAATAATAAGTAATGCTATGAAAATCTCTATACACATAAATTTGACAGCTTGAGGAATTGAACTCTTTCTTGAAAAGCACAGACTACCATGACCCACTCAATAGTGTTAACGCTCATAATGTATGGACCAAAGTTTACACAAGGACAGACTCTCCAGCCACTCTAGGACTGCTCTAGAATAAATGACTCTCTAACTAGATGAATCTAGAAGCAGCAATGTGGGCAAAAGTCTCTTAACTTTCTAATTTCTTGTCTAGTTGCTCATTGTTGCAAAGTTTACAGCTGAACATTTAGAATCCTTTAGTGTAGAGGTTGGCAAACTATTGACCAAAGGGCCAAATAGGGACTGCCACCTGTTTTTGCAGTGAGGTTTTATTGGAACCTTAGAGAGCAGTAGCAGAACCATCTGGAACTTGTTAGAAGTGCAATTCGTCAGAAACTTTGGGGATGATTTTTAGCAAAGTGCAATTTAACAGGGCCTCCAGAAACATTTGAGAACCACTGGAATATACTATTCTACCCTACCCTATACTGGGTAATGTTGTGATATAGCAGTACTTGGTACGTTTGACTTCTCTGAAGAGTTTTGGATGCAGTTCTAAAAGGTGATACTGTGACCATACACCAGGTTCTTGAAAGTACAGGCTACAGTCTCCCAGGGAAGGAGGCGTGTGGACCGCTAACTCCAGCACGGTGTGTGAAGTCTTCTAAGGGACACATGAGCTTTGCGAGCTAGAGCCAGGGACCAGAAGCAGCAGGAGTGATGGACTGCTTTCCACGCCTACTCTCAGGATCTTTATCTGGGTCTAAAATCACTCTTGATAAACAGGCTTTAAGAAGCAGGATGAACAAGCACCCTGCCATGTGGCAGAGGGGAGGTAGACTGGGGGGAGCTGGTGGAGAGCCCACACTAGCGTGCTGACAGGCGGGGCCACCACAGAGCAGGCAGCTATAAATAGCTCAGGTAAGGATAGCTCTGTTCCAGAGAGGACAGAGGGGAATGATCTGTTTTCTTTTGCCTGCCTCAGTGTGCTGGGCTTCAGGGCCTGGCAAGGTGCTTCAGGATGCCTAGAATCTAGCTCTGCAGTGCAACTGGGGAAGGCACAGATAGAGAACAGCAGTCTCTGAGTTAGTCTTTAAAATATAATCTTCGTCCTCACATTATACATGATCAGATGCCACTTAATGATGGAGATATCTTCTGAGAAAGGCATTCACCAGGTGATTCCATCCTTTGGAGAACGCAACACTAGCAGTGAAAATAGTTTGCTTAGGCACCGTGAAGAGCAAAAGCAACAGGAGATTAAATCAAGCACAAGGTAAACTGAAGGGTGTTGTCTAGAGCTGGGGTGAACAGGTGATGTCATGGTGGGCTGCGCTGTCACTAGGTTAGGGGTTTCCAGGCCAACAGTGTCATCGCACGTGCAGTCCTTCTTGACCAAAATGCCGTTAGGCAACAAGTGCCTGTCACTATCTGAGGTAGGCATTATTGTCCTCAATTTACAACTGAGCCTGCTGAAGTCACTGTCCCAAAGCCCCCAGCCCCACACTGGTGTTCTCGCTCAGCTCGGCTGCCTGTCCAAGTCTTAACATTTGTGCACCACGCGCCAGCCCAGGTTAAATCATTTGGAGCGTCAGTCCTTGAGTCTTAGATTTTATAGCAAACAGATTTTGGGGGGCCTGTCCCTCGCCTTCCCACAGCAAGATGTTTTCATCCCCCTATGAAAAACTAGCAGTTAGGCTGAGGCATTAGTAGTTTGCATGTGCTGTGCACAAGGCCACAGTGTAAAATGTAAAAGAGAAACCTGAGGCCTGCTGCACCTTCTGTCAACCCACACTGCTCCTTTCCTGAGTTTCACCTTTTATAATCAACAGTTTAGCATAAGGGTTCAACTGAGAGTTTGAAAAGGTCATCGCAGACGAGACCTGTCCTCTTCTTCTGCCTTTTCCTTGTCACATCACTGGTGGCTTGAATAACCATAGCTGCATTCCAGTCCACCGAGGCCAGGGATTCCTTTCACAGCCAGGAGGTTTCAGATCAGATGCTCCTAACTGGCTGCTTCCCCAGTAACAACAGCCTGACTCTGCTGTGTTCATCTTCCAAAGACAGAACTGCCTCTGGCATTCTTGGGACAAGAGGCTTGTTTGCCGGGACAGCTGCAGGGGTGTTTCTGATGACTGGAATGTTGCTCTTGTGGAAGAATAATCTTTTTTTGCAAGACATGGTCTTTGGCACTTTATCTTCTGCAAAGTTTGTGAAGCAGGGACCTAGTTGCATTTAGTGTAGCCCCTTTGTCCGCCTGCTTTTGAGAAGGAAAAAAGGGTTAGTATTCCCAGGGCCTTTTCTGTGCTCAGTTCCCTGAGCAGCATCTTAGCTTCTGTATCGGGGTTCAGACACAGCCCTGCTCTTTACTCCAGGCCAAGTCAGCTTCTGTGTGTTCAACAGCTGTCACCACCCAGAGGAATTGGAGTTTGTTCAGTGGCATTTAATATGGCCTTTCTTTGCACCAGGCCTTCATGCACAGGTCCAATTATAAAGGGAACTCACAAAAGGGATCCAGTAAGAGCTACAAAATGACAGGAAGTCTGAAAGATAAGACTTAATAAGAAAAAGGAAGGCAACAAGTGATAGATTAACTGCTAAATTATAGCCACTACTGACTTTGACTTTCATAACAATGGTAAATTTTGTTTAGCAGTAGTGAGAGCTTTTAGTTTCCTTGAATTATAACCCAGAGAGAATTAACCTCCACATATACATGGTATGAACTTTGGGAAGGAGGAGAAATGATTTAAAGCGAAAGTGAATTAAATCATAGCTAGAACTGTAAAGGCAGAAGAGGAGTCAAACGAAAAGGAGAGAATTAGATAAAGGGCTAAAGATACAGCTGCCAAACAGCTATAACTAAACCACAGGCTTCTTGAAGCCCAAGGCAAGCTTGGCATCAGCTTCAGAATGAAACATACCTGTGTAACCAGCATCCAAGTCAAGAAACAGAACTCACTCAGTTTCCAGAAGCCACTCTGATCCCTTCTAGTAACTACCCTTCAAGGATAAGTTCAGTCTGTTCTGCCAGTGGTATCATCAATTTTGCCCATCTTTTATTTTTAACAAACAAAATCATACGATGTGTCTTTTTCTGAATTTAGCCTCTTGTGTTCAGTTTTTTTTGTAGATTCATCCATATGTTACATTTGGTTATAGCTTGTTTATCCTCGCTGCTCTGTAGTGTTCAATGTATTGCTGCATTCCAATCTACCTGGGCAGCTGGCCGCTGAGATACCCACATGGCACAGCAGACCTCTCCTGTCTCGCCCGCTGTTCCCCTCGGCAGTATATTTCGTCAGTCTGCCTGTTCTGTTACCCGCTCTGTCTCTGGTGAATCCTCTCACCCTCCTGCACATCTGGCCTGTACCATGGTTCTTGTATAAAAATAAATAAATCTTTAAAAAAAAAGTACACATTTTATTTGAGTGCATATTTTAACACAGTTGAATCATACTTACATAAATTTGCATGAAAGTATGCAGACTAATGTCATTGGTTACTTTTGTGATAGTACGAACAAACAGCTTTTCTTATACTTTATTGTATTTGCAGAATTTTCTTTGATGAACATGTTAGGGTTTGTGGTTTTTTTTTTCTTCATATACTAGGTTTACATGAAAAGTCTTAAGATCCTAGATAATATTTCATTCTTGTAAGTTTTCTTTTTAAGGTGGGTAAGGATACTAAGAAGAGAAAAGCAGTATTCTTGAAGATTCTCTGTTTTCCAAAGGAACATAAAGTTGTATTGTTCGAACCACACAACCCTCTTTGTATATACAATAAGTAAAAGAATTTTCAATGTTGTTTTCAATCTTTTGCTACAATGAGAGTATGTTCTAGGCTTTGTTCTGTTTTTAATAGTGTGTTTTATTTTCTATCAGATTTGTGGATTTAGCAGCCCTTATTTCTTTACTTGTCTTAAAGGAGAGAGAATCATTTTACTTTTTAATGGGACATGATTTCTTCTGAACATACAAATGTGTTACTCTATTTGGGTAGGTGGTGAGACATGACTTATCGCACATTTACATGTTTATTAAAGTGAAAAATGGAATAAAAATGTACTGGAAAGTAAATATGTATAATTTCATATATTAAACATATTTTCTGATTATAAGCAGGTGACCATATAGAAAACAAGGAAAATCACAAAGAAGTTTAAAGAAAATTAGTATTACACATATTTTCATACTTTAGAAATAACCATCATAAAACAGTGATAGGTTGCCTTCTGGATACTCAGCATTTATTGCCAGTTTCTGCCTTTATCAGTACTTATTGGGCTGCATAGTATGCACTGCAGTACTCTGGGGAAAGTTTGTGAGCAGGATAGATAAGATTCTGCCCCCACATAACATACTATGTCTGGGGGTCACTGTGTGTGTGTTGAGAGGAAGATATACAGGTGAGTTGAGGGAGTTGAGGGAGAGGTAGAAAGCAAAACAAATGAATACTTTGGCACTTTAGTGTGAGAAGGGCCATTCTAGGGGAAATGCAGGTTTTTAAAAAAAGTATATGCATATACATTTACAGTAGACAGAGTTTTCAAAAGAGAATTGACATTTTATATAGTTCCCCCTGTATCATTAGATATGATTATTATGTTCTACGGTGATATGTCTCATGTCATATCATATTGTGTCACATCATCATCACCATATAAATTCATCTTTAATTGCATCTTGATTACTGCTATTTGGGTTATTTATGATTTTTATAAAGTAGAGAATGCTGCAGTGAGGATCCTCATCTGTCATGGAATTTTGTCATCTTCTTCCATCTTTTTTCCTTAAAATTTATCCCTAAAAGTAGAATGGTTGGCTCAACTGCATGAAATAAAACTCTTCCAGGCTACTGAGACACACCACTGTGCTGGTTTTCAGTGTGTCGTGCCAGGCTCCTAGCCAGTGTTTGCTCACTCGTGAAACCTCCCGTGTTAGAGCCTCCGGAAATTGTGGACAGGATCCAAGTGAACACACTCTGTGTTGTGTTCTTTATGGCAAGTGACGTTTGACAAGGAATCTCTGTTTATCGTTGATTAAGCAAATAGAGCTTAGTTCCCTGTACGACATAACAGTGTTGCAGCCCTGTGGACTTAGGACCTCTTTGTTCACTGAGAACAGGAAAAGTGTATTAAGTGCAGGTCAGAATAACACAAGAGAACCCTGTCACTGGAGTTTCCTTTGTTTTTTTTTTTTTTTCATGTTTCAAGATCCTTTGTTTTTTTTTAAGGATTTATTTTTTATTTATGCAAGAGCCAGGGTACAGGCCAGATGCATGGGACGGTGAGAGGATTCACCAGAGATAGAGCAGGGAACAGAACAGGCAGGCTGATGAAATACACTGCTGAGGGGAGCAGCGGGTGAGACAGGAGAGGTCTGCTCACCATGTGGGTTGCTCTGAGGCCGGCGGGGATCGAACTGGCACTGCAGAGGCTGCGGACAGCCTCACAGCGCTCCACTCAACTGCCTGCGCCACCAGGAAGGCCCAGTTTCCTTTGATTTTATACTCACTTACTTAAGAAGCAATCAGCCTGAGACATTGTGCCAGAAGAAAAATTTTGTTACATGAACCCTGCTGAAACCCCTGTGTCTTATGTATCGCCTAGGAATTGGCATTGATTATCTAGACCTGACATGTCAAATTTGGAAATTTCATAGATATAAGAATTAGCAAATTTCCCTTGTATTTTAGCTATACCAATTTAATCAACAAATACAGTTTTCTAAAAATTAAGTGAGATGCTGGTTTGCTGTGGCACAGTTTTCCAACTGTGGTCATGATGATGGAGTAGGAGCACTCTTTTAGTTCTGATGACCTTGACACCTGTGTCCTAGGGATTCATCTAGGGCATAGACATGAACATGACTGAGACCATGGTTAGGGATATGAAGTCATTTTAATGCTCTAGAAATTTCCTCTCTTAGATTTTGGACATTGTTGCTCTGCTGGTTGACCTTAATGATGACAACATTCTCATTTCTTCTGCATTTTCCTAAACCCTACCTTTCTGTTTCATATTATTAACATTTTATGGTGGCCCCATCCAATGTGGAAAACAATCACAAAACACCTCACCATTGTTTCTTGCCCTTTTATCCAGGCAGAGGTTTTGTTTTTAGAAGGGGTCTTTTGGTTTTGTTGTGGAAGTGGGTGTCCGATATAGGGAGAAAGCTCTCAGCTGCTGATCCCTGACCTCATAGGGTAGGGGCAGGATGAGTCTGCTTATTGCAGGGCCTTTACCTAATGCTTGAAGTTTGATGACTGTTCTCCTTCCTTGAGTTGTCTAGTAGACTACTACTGTCCTCTGAGAACAGTGCATTTCCCTGGACTTAGCTCTTAATTAACTTTTCTGCTGCTTAATCATCATAAGCCCCGTTTAATATCCAGGCAGTGCTGGAAAGTGCCAGCTGGGATTTCTTTTACTAGCAATAACATAAAGCCCTTTGGAACCTGTTAAATCAATTCTCGTTAGACATTGATTCATAGACCAAGAGTTCATCAGCATTCTCTGCTGGTGTTATGTTGTAGCTTGGCATTTAGATGGGCTTTGTAGAGATGCTCAAATTTAATGGACTCTGAACTCTGATTGTTTCAATATGTCCTAAATTGGTGACATTTTACAGTAATAGTGTGTGTGTATGCTGTGGTATTCGTGTATTTTAGGGAAAATAGAGAGGAAACGGTAGTTTGGGGCATAAATGAGGAGTTGTCTGACTACTTACAATCTCAAACAACCCCACAAAAATAAACAAGAACGTTAAAAACTGGGGACAGGAATTTGAAAGTGCCATGTAGTGTGCTTTGGAACCATTAAAAATCATGCAAGTACTATGTTATAAAAACCAGTGGGGAAGCACTCTACTGATTCGCAAAGATCTCCAGGATATGTTAAGCAAAAAAAAGGTTCAATACAACGGAGTGATACAATTTCATTTAAAAGGAGCAAAAATTTATTTATTTAAATATTTATTTCTCCCCCAGGTGTGGTGACCAGTTTTCCCACTACAAAAAGTGCCCCCAGTCTATCAAACTCCACCTCTTTTCCCCACAGTTCTCTATTCTCCCACCTTCTTCCCCACCCCACAATGTCTCAGATCCAAGACCTACTTTCAAGGGTCAGTCTTATAGTTTGAAAAAAAAAATTAAATATGCAGAGGGAGGAAGATAAATAGAGAGGGGAAGGAAGGTCTGGGAAAGATGGAGAAGGATTCTCTATGCATATGAAATCTCTTCCAAAGGATACAGGTGAAACTATATCCTTGTATGACTGTGGGAGGGGAAGTTGGGTAACCAAAGGATAGAATTAATGGGGAGATCTTGTAGTGTAAACCTTTCTGTACTTTCTAAATTTGAACCCTAAAATCTCCCTGAAACATTTCTAAATGGAGCACAAAAAAATTCCTAAATGTCTTAATTGTTTGTATGATGTTATAGAAATCAACAAGGCAGAAATGGGGGCATATCTTCCAGTCCTCAACCCCAGAAACTTAGATATTCAGAAATTCAAAATGGCTTAAAATTGTTCAATTAAAAATTTAATTAAAAGAGAGACCTCAGATGCAGGGAAAATGAACTAAAAATTAAATGGTGAGTAATTAAACCTTTAAAATCTGAATTAATATTTAATATTTGTTCTTATGATGGTACAACTTAATATAACATCCAAAATATTTCCTGAGGTAGAAGAAACTATAAAAAACACCAATAATGTGAATATAAAATTATAATCTTTTCTTGGTTGAGGGCAAGAAGAGGAAGAAAAACAATATAGGCAAATCTTTACCTTTTGTTTTATTCTCTATGGTGATAGAGAAAATAGGATTAAATGGTTTAAAAATATACAGGTAATTGCTTAAAAAATGTGTTAGGCAATATATGTTTCTGGATGACCAGTGGAAGAAAAAGAATCAGAGGAAGCTTTGATCCCTAGAGAGGGCTGGCAGGAGAGTCAAGGGAACAAAAAAAAAAAAAAACCCACAAAATAAAATGACACAAGAAGGTCACATTTGTCCCAGTAAATGTAAATTTGTCAGTGTCATTTATTAAAAAATAGAGACCTTCAGGTTTCATGAAAATGCAAGTCTGTGCTATTACCAGAGACCTACCCGAACAAAGTAAACATCAAAATACCTCAACCTAAAAAAATTAATGTAATTTAAAAAACAAAATTAATAATTTTTTTTTCAAAAAGAAGTGAGCATTGCAATGACAGAATTTTAAGATAGCCCTGAAGCTTCCACGTCTTCTGACCCCCCTCCCTGGTGTAAAGCCCTGGCCAGAGAGCAGTCTCTAGAAGGAAGTCCCTGCTGACATCTGGAAGGCAGCAGGGACCTTAGTCCTGCAACTGTCAAGAAATGAATTCTGCCAATAACCTCAGGGAGCATGAAAGAGGATCTTTCCCTTGTCAGTTGTGTCCCCCAGATGAGGATACAACTGACCAACACCTTGATTTCAGCTTTTTGTGATCCTGAGCAGAGACACCCACTGAAATACCCAGACTCCTCATCCATGGAAACTGAGACAATAAAAGTAGTGGCAAAGTCACCATCATTTGCGGTGATTGGTTACACAGCAATTGGAAACCAATACACACAAAATCTAAAGAAAGACAAGGTTGGGGTGTTATTATTAAATGCCAGACAAATTAGAATTCAAAAGCAAGAAGCATTAAAAGGGACAAATATATAAAAATAAACTGCATTATATATGGCTAAGATAGCCTCAGATTCCACCTTTTTTTTTTTTAAAGATTTATTTATTTATTTATTTATACAAGCACTGGGTACCGTCAGAAGTGCCAGAGGGTGAGAGAATTCACCAGAGCCAGAGTGGGGAACAGAACAGGCAGACTGATGAAATATACTGCTGAGAGGAGCAGCGGGCATGGCAGGAGAGGTCTGCGTGCCTTGTGGGACCCTTGCTGGTGGCTGGGGATTGAATCGGCACTGCAGAGGCTGTGGGCAGCTTGGCAGCCCAGCGCTCAACCGCTGCACCACTGGGGAGGCCCTCAGATTGCACTTTTAATAGGACAATTTAAATAGACACTCAGCAGGAGGTAGTGACTGTAACTGGATACTTGTTACTGTACAACAGGTCAAGCAGCCATAGAATGAGAGGGGTTTTGGTGATAGTTTAGGGCAGCATTAATGTCTCTTAGGCTGAGTGATGAGCCTCTAGGTGCACTGTGCTGCGGGCAGACCCGAAGACTTAAGGCTGACTCAATATGAGGGGACATCCTGGTAGCTGCTGATTTCTTGGAAAAGGGAAGCACTTACTGGGCTTGGGGTGATTCCTGTGCTGACTTCACCCCTAGGCTGAACTGGCTGCTCCTGTGCTAGTCAACAAAATGTTCTGAGATTCAGGGTTCTCAGTCTACTGTGGTCCGTGCTCTCACATGTACCTGTGATTTGTCTTAAGACCAAGCCACTCTTTTTAGGACAGAAAGGCTCATGAGCACAAGGGGCTATCTTGAACCCTTGTTTTACTGCTTCTTCCAGTCCTGGGGTACCCTGTGAAGGTTATCACTGCAGTTTGCCTTGCCCTCCCACAACTCAGCAGGTAGATGTTGGATCTGCACAGGGAAGGGCAGGTAGACCCATGATCACATACAGAGATAAAATACAAACTCTGAGTCTCTGGACCTGCAAATATGACATGATGGAAATAAGTGGCATTTCATAATCTACAGAGGATCTGTAGACCTCCTCCCCAACCCCCCCAAAATTTACAGAACGCTTAAGAAATTAGTTATCCATTAGGCCAACACTTTTTGGAGACCCATTCAGTTATATAAAGTAGACATTGTACAGTCTATTTTCTTGGATCACAAAGCAATAGAACTAAAATTTAATCCCTGAAGTATAGACAAAAGAAGTTCTCTCCTGAATAACTCTGTAGTTACACACATTGTTTAGAAAATATTGTTAATAATAATGCTCTGTGGCATGCAGCCAGATCTGTAAAAGGAAGAGTCTTTCATTTCAATGATTTCATTATTAAGCAATTAAATATAGAAATAATTAAACTAGGGATTCAAAAGCTAGGAAAAGAGTAATAAAAGTTAAGTCAGGGTAATAAGAGAATGGAATGAATCAAATAAAAAGCAGAAATTAATGATTTATAATAGAAAAGAAAGAGTAGGATTATCAAATTAATATACGGTTAGTTTACTGCCAGAAAAGAAAAAAGTAAAATGCTAAACACAATGTCCCCAACAAGACTATTCAAGGAAAGAAAGACATGGCAACAACTATAGAACTATAATCACAGGTACAGAGAATATTAATATATATTTTAAAGGAAATAGAAAAATAAAACATCCTGAATGCATCCAGGGACTGGCATAAACTATTACCCAGAGCAACAGTTAGATCAGAGCCAGGGCCCAGACAGGTGACCTGACAGGTAAGCATGACCTCTTGAGGGTATTTTTGCTGGTTTCTTAGGACCCAGGAGACAAGAGACAAAAGCACAGGGTGCTTACATTACAATGGAGGCCATCTAATGAAATTTAGACTCAAAGTACTAGACCCAGATAAAGGGATATTAGGAATCCCTCCCCAACTATGGCATTACAAAGAGTATCATTCTATGGAGACAACCTAAATGCCCAAAAAGAAACAATTGTATTAAAAAAAAAAGATGAAGATATGGTATATATGCACAATGAACTACTATGCAGCAATAAAAAAGTTGCCATTTGCAGCAACATGATGGAGTTAAAAGGGATTATGTTCAGTGAAATAAGTCAGAAGGAAAAAGAAAAATATCAGATGGCTTCACTTATAAGAGGAACCAAACAAGGGATCAGGAAAAAACAATAAAACAAAAACAAAACTAGCAGGTAAAAGATAAGTTGGACACATTTAGCAGGGGAGGGTGAGGGAGAGGGATCAGAACAGGGGGTGGGAATTCTGTGGGGACTACAGCAGAGAGGATATAGCAAACATTGTACAAAGATGAATGATGATGTAAAAAATGCATATATGTATGTATGTGCATGTATATATATAGTATAATATATATATTATATATGCCTGTATATAGTATAATATTATATATCACATATATTAATATTATATCTATATTTTAATAAATTAATTTTAATTAATTTATATTATATTATATACAATATATCATAGCATAATATATTATATATTATATATCATATAGTATATAGTATAATATATACACACATACTATATATACATTCTTGGGCCTAAAGGGAAAGTATAAAAAGATCTTCCCTTGTTGTCCCCAAAGAACTTCTAGCCACGAGGTAACCACAGTTAACATTGCCCCTGGGCACCCACACCCTCAAAGCTGAGTATTTTATAGGGATCCCAGGCTGATAGTGTTCTTAAGGGCCTAATAGGAACCAATATAAGTTTGTTTGGGAAGGAATCTACCTTCATTGTAGGACTCAAAACTTTCTGTGAGTTGTTTTCAATATGAGCAGTTCATATTTTAAAATCACTCACTTTAGGAAACAAAGTGATATAAACAAAATCGAGAAACAACAGAATCATATATATATAGACTCAAGAATTCACAGCTACAAAATATGAAAAAAATGCTTACATGTTAAACAAAGTCAGGCAAATATGAAAATATGAATAAATAAACAAATTTAAAGAACAGAAAAAAATTAAAGTGCATAATTAAATTGAAACCCTCATCACTGTATTACACAATAGATGAACATAGCTGAAGAATGAAGATACTGTGACATGAAGTTTTGTAAAAATCAAGAAATGCAATAGCTAGAAACAGGTGATGACATGAACGCAAGGGTAAGAGTCAGGCAGGATGGTGTGAGGAAGGCTAATCAGAATTGCAGAAGAAAGAATGAAGTTAGGCAATAGTTGAAGAGATATTGCCTAGGAATTTTCAGCAATTGATGAAAAGCGCCAATCAGGATTTTTATAAAGCATAAGCAGAATAATAAAAATAAATCTACATCTAGACTCTTCTTAGCAAAGCTATAGAACATTAAAGACAATCAGAAGACCTCTCAAAAGCAGCCAGGGATAAAAAAACATGCTTCAAGGAGTAACAACCAGACTGACACTTGATTGTCAGAAGAACATACTGATAGCTTAAACATGCTGAGAGGTGTTTCAGAATAAAATTTGTTGGTTTTTGTCATGGGTTGGACATGGGATCATGGAAGAAGCATTTCAAGAATAAGTAGAAATCACATTTCTGGAGTGCATGTTGGGATGAGGAGTACTTAAGGAGATCCAGGTTTGAAGGACAAGTTTATAAATTTGTTTTTGGATGAGTTGAATTTGAGATGCTTTAAAACATCTAAAGGAAGATGAGGTTCCCTTTGCATCTCATCATCTAGCTCTCAGTTTTTATCTTGTCTACAAAAAAATATTACAAGGAATGTAGCCAAAAACCTTGCTGAAATTGACATATATGTTATACTCCATCTATGATGGCCTCTTCTACTGAGTTTGGTGTGAATTGCTTGTGAGTTGTACCTCAGTCATTTACTGTGTGACTTTGGTTATAATGTACTCAATGTTTAGTAACTTTAATTACTTCATCTGTATCATGGTAATAATATCAGACCGAGCTGGTGTAGGGGCTTAAAAAGATATTATATCTGACACACCTTTGCTATATAAGATGCCACACATACTAGTGATTCCTAACTCCTCAGATCAGCCTTTTTTCTAAGTGCTCATTAGCCACCTGCTTCATTAACTGTATTTCTAGAATTTATAAGGTATGATTTCAAGCTTTGTGTTTAAACAGAATCTACCTTCTCTTCTCTCTTTTGAAAAATGAAATACCATTCATTTGATTTCTGAGCTCTTGCTGTGTATCCTCACAGACTATTGACGTTAGCTTGCAATCACATTTGCAAGTTCTTTCTGGGTCCTGGGGTGTCACTTGACTATTCCTTGAATGGTCTTGTTGAAGATACTGGTTTTGGAATTTTAGTTTATATACTTGAAATTAATATAAAGCCACCTGTGTGTTTTATTTATTTTAACTACTTTTATTTATTACCTCGGGTTCCTTTTTTAAAATTTTATCCAGAAAAAAGTCTCTTCTATGAGGAAGTTGGAGAAATTGTTAGAGCTCTGAATTTCCACTAGCTGCTGTGAACTAGCATCATAATACCTACCCCAAGCTACCTAATATTTTTGGGTTTTGTGTTTCTATTACCCTGGAACATAATTTCAGACACCATTTATTTATTTATTTATTCATTTATTTATTTATTTATTTATTTATTTATTTATTTTTATGGCACTTTTTTTTTAGGTTTTATTTATTTTTTATTTACTTATTTTTATTATTTAAATTTTATTTTTATATTCCCCTTACAATTACAACCCCCTTATTTTGACCCCAAGCCCTCCTTTCCCCGCCCCCCACCCCCACAGAGTGTCTCTGGTTCATAGTTGTTTGTTGATTTTGATATTTTCTTTCTTATAGTTATTCTTTTTCCCTGTCCCTTATTTAAGTTTTCTAGATTCCTGCTATGAGTGAGACCATCCAGTATTTTTCTTTTTCTTTCTGGCTTATTTCGCTGAGCATGATCCCTTCCAGCGCCATCCATGTTGCTGCAAATTGCAAGTGTTTATCTTTTTTGAATGCTGAGTAATATTCCATGGTGTATATGTACCACATCTTCTTGATCCAGTCATCTATTTTTGGGCATTTGGGTTGTTTCCATAGCTTACCTATTGTAAATAGTGCTGCTATAAACATAGGGGTACAGGTGCTCTTTGGAATTGATGTTTCTTTGTAAGGACTGATCACAAAAATCTACAAAGAGCTAATAAGACTCAACATAAACAAAGAAAATAATCCAGTCAAAAAATGGGCAGAAGAGCTAAAAAGAAACTTCTCCAAAGATGAAATGCAAATGGCCAACGGCCATATGAAAAAATGTTCAATATCACTTGTCATCAGGGAAATGCAAATCAAAACTACAATGAGATACCATCTTACACCAGTGAGAATGGCACATATTAAAAAAACTAGCAACAACAAATGTTGGCGAGGTTGTGGAGAATAAGGAACTCTCCTGCACTGTTGGTGGGAGTGCAAACTGGTCCAACCACCATGGAGAGCTGTGTGGAGATTTCTTGACCTACTAAACATAGAGCTTCCATATGATCCAGCAATTCCACTCTCCTAGGTATTTACCCAGACACCATTTATTTTTAATAGCTTAGCTCATTCTGTTCTGTAAATATTCTGTAAATATTCTTGTAGATCTCTGCCATTTATTTTTTGTGTTCTTTCATCTTTAGGATATACTACCCATCTTTAACTTGCGCTTTTAAAAACATGACCTCATTAGAGCAGGGTACTTTCCACATGGCCCATGTTCCATGTCTGTTTGTGTGAATGACTGGATGAAGGAAAGCATCATAACCACATTGATTATCTAAGATGTCTTCCCCTTTTTTCTCATCAAGGTCATTCACAATTATGGTATCAATTTTCTTTTTTTTTTAAATCATTCTGTTGCTTTTTTAAAATTTATTTATTTATTTATGCATACAAGAATTGGGGTACAGGCCAGCGGTGCGGGGGGTTGAGAGGATTCACCAGAGACAAACTGGGTATTTCAGGCAGATCTACTGAAATACAGAATCTGTATTTACTGAAATCTACTGCTGAGGGGATCTACTGAAATACACTGCTGAGGGGAGCAGCAGGCAAGGCAGGAGAGGTTTACTGCGCCATGTGTGTAGCTTCCTGGCTGGCTGGGCATCGAACTCATGCTGCAGAGGGTGCGGCTAGCTTCACAGTGCTGTGTTTAACCCCTTGTGCCACCAGGCAGGCCCCTGTGTCAATTTTCTTTCATGTATTGTCTTCCTTTTTGAGTTGTAGTCCATAAAAAGCATAACCTTTAGATACTACATATATTTTTTCAGATTTTTAGAAAAATATACATTTCTGAGGTCACTTTCTGTATTTGATTCGGCCCAGCTTTTCACTTCATTGTTATGAATTCCAAGATGATATGGTCACTTTTGTCAAGGCTTCTGTCACTACTGTATCCCAGTGACTTTTTAGTCTTGATGGCTATTCTCATTTGGGACATCTCGGGTCTCATTCCTTCATCTTGATCTTTCATCCTAAGCTTCTTTGCAGCATTGTAGTCTCAGTGTTTCAGCATGAGCCTAATAGATTCCAACCCTCTGTGAAGGTTACAGACAAATTCGGTTACAGACTATCTTTAATCTGCCATTTATAGTACTTGTTATCCATTTCTACTTATTTTCCTAATAGTCATTTATTGTGCATTGTGCTACACGATGCATAAATTTAGAATAGTAGTTAATGGAATCATCAAATCATGGCACTCTGTTACTTTCAATTATAACTTTTTGTTTTCAGATATACTCCTTTTTGCAAAAATCCTTCTGATAATGCTTTGACATAGAGAGACTGGATATTAGTGATCAACTTAGACTATTTTGGAAACACTTACCAAGGAACAGTGATCAAATGGGTCCCTCTCTTTGGGAACTAGGTGGTTTTTAGTCACAGGTAGGCCCATTTAATCTGCCAGTAATTTAGATTTAGATAACTGATCTAAAGTTATTTCATTTATTAATTTTCAAAACTTGATGTCAAGCATGTCAAAATAAAACTCAAGCCTGTGGTATTAGCTCCATGGACAATCAGTGATCCTTAGTCATGGCAAAACACTGAGTCACCTAGAAAGCTTTTAAAAATGTGTACTGTCACAAGACTGTCATCTAATTGCTTGAGTGAAGGGGAGGGAGGTTGATGCAATTTAGTTGGAAAAAAACGACTCTAATATGCATTCAGAGCAGAGAAGTTCTACTTTAAAATAGGGATGAGAAAACTTTTTCTATAAAGGACTAGATAGTAAATATGCCCTAGCTCTCTCCTGCCCCTAATCATCTCCCCTATTTTCCTCCCCAGAGGCCATCAAATCAAAAATGGGAATCAGCTCATATCAAGCATTTATTCCTTAGATATTCTTAGAAAAGTCATGAGCCCAGTTAATGAAGCAATTATTAATTTCACTTAGAGGGGCAAAGTTTAGTAATAGCATGCAGTGAACTGATTTTGCTTGTGATTTTAAGATTGTTCTTTTTCCTTTATCTCCCTAATCCTAGCTTTTCTAGTGCATTATCAGATTGAATTTGTTCTTTCCTCATCTACCAAACAGAATCCTTGTAGCTTTGCAGAGGTACAATATTATATAAAGGCATCACGGCACCTACAGTTAAACTAGTATAATGAGCTTATATATCTGTGTGATGCTCTTGGCACCTCATATATTGGTTGTGTATTTCTTTTGGCAAAGTTGCAGCATAAAAGAATTGAGTATTCTGGAACACCATGTGGTGGTTTTGCCATAACAGGTTGCTAATGAGGGAATCAAGACCAAGGCAGCCATTGCCTTAAATGTGAGCTTACATAAGCCACATTAGTCTGTGCTGGTTTTAAACAATTGCATTTCTTAGGAAGCAAGTTGTGCAGTGGCTTTCCTTCTGAAAATCAATGTCTTCCCCCTCCCAAGAGGGGTGTTTGTGCAAGCAGGAATGTCACGGAGAGGAGCAGTGTCACTCTCTGCTTTGCTTTTAATGTCATGCTAAATGAATCGGCACTTTGCAATCTCTTAACCACAGTGGTTTCCTCTTCTCATTCAAATCTAAGCATATAAACATTTCCTAACTACTGTTTGAATCCAAAATGTTTATCTGGCAGACCTGTGGAAGTTGAATTGTGGAAGGAAATCTAGCTTCAAAAAACATCTTAGAACACTGTGTGCAGGGTTGAAAACAAGGGCCCTGGTTCCACACATGTTGTTTTCCAGACAATTTTCCTTGAGTGTTTTGCTGAGGACACTAAACTTATAAGTAGCAGGAAAATAATAGCAGGACCCCTAGAGAGCGAAGGGACTGCCTCACATTTCCCTGATGATAATTACTTTTTCATTTACACCTTCATTTTACTTTAGAAAGGATTTGAAGTGGCTTCCTGATGTAACCACAATTCAAGCAGGAGATGTAGGTAAGGGAAATCAGAGTAGAGAAACAAGAAGAGATCAACTGACATTACTGTACAGTGAATCCTTGGAGATTCCTACCACTCGAGCCCCATCTTCCTCTGTTGACTGGTGGGGGAGGGGGTCCAAGCAGGAAGGGAAATGTTGAGTATAAATTGTGGGGTATAAATAGTTGAGTATAAATAGTGGTTAGGCACTGGCTCTGAAGGACACACTCAGCCATACACCCTCATTTCTTGGCCTATTTTGAACTAACTGCTTTATTTCTTGTTCAGATGTCTAATGTCAGAGGATCACAAAATTGTAGCTGTTAGTCCTCCTGTTTCATCATATCTACTTTTCGGAATTAGTTTCTTAACAAGGTACATTTTCCTATTCTGCAGTGAGATATCTGCTTCTCATTATGCCGTCAGCCCCATATCTTGCAGCAAGTGGTGATTACCTGCAATTAAAAAACAGACATTTCGGGTGGTCCCACCAGAAGGGTATTTGGTGGCTAGTTACATGGATGATGAAGCATGGTTGAAATGATCACTATATGATTCTGTTTCATGACCAGAGGATGGACAGACTTCCTCAAAAGATTTCACAAGGCTGGGTATGAGCAGAATAGCATATCATAGTAATGGAGACACTTATGTTCAGCCTCCTAACTCATCTGGGTTTAAACTGGTGTTTTAGCTGTATGACCTTAAACAAGGAACTTAATTTCTCAACCTCAAACAAGTAACTTAATTTCTCAACAACCTCAGTTGGCCCATCTGGAAGATGGCTATAATAATGCCACCTGTCTCAGAGTTGTTACAAGGGTTAAATGGGATTATGCACATAAAAATTTTAGGCATCACCTGACATGCGGTAATTCCTTGTAAATGTTAGTGGTTATTGTCTTTAAACTCCTGAATCTCTTGTTTTTGTTTTGTTTTGTTTTACAGTGTATCTTTGCATTTCATTGTCTAAGGGACTATTAAAAGTAATAAAATTGACTGTCAATCTGCTGGGAAAAAAATTGGAAATAGGGAAGAAACAGAAACACGAATGGCTGTATGTTCTCTGAGCTTGTTCACTTGCTGAATGAAAGGATGTGAACGGAGCATCTATAAAGCCCCTAGTAGTGTGAGAATTCCCTGTGGTACTGTTTGCTTGTCTAGAGATATACTTCCTCTCTAGAAGGGCCCCAGTTTCACTCCAAAAGGAGGGGGCTGAGGTGACCTGCTGCAGTTACTTCTACAGAAAACAGTGTGCCTGAGCTTCCCCTGACCCCGGATATTGCACTTTCCTTCCATCCATCCATCCATCCATCCATCCATCCATCCATCCATCCATCCATCCATCATCTGTCTGAGAAGCTCTCATTGTTTTAGATTTCTTCTCCAGCTGTACTTATAAATTCCTTTCCACTGTTGTTATTTTTATGATCACTACCACTCTTGTTTTCTCAACTAATGTGTAATATAGATATGAAGTTCACATGCCAGTGAGGAAAAGGTAAGATTTTCAAGAAGTAGTTAAACTGTCTTAGGAGCCTCCCCGGTGGCGCAGTGGTTGAGCGCTGGGCTGTGAAGCTGCCCGCAGCCTCTGCAGCACCGGTTCCATCCCGGGCTGCCCACATGGCGCGCAGCCCTCTCCTGCTGCACCTGTAGTGTACTTTGTCAGTCTGCCTGTTCTGCTCCCCGCTCTGGCTCTGGTGAATTTTCTCACCCTCCCGCACTTCTGACTATACCCACTGCTTGTATAAATAAATAAATAAATCTTAAAAAAATTATCTTAGATAATTGTAGTGTCTTATGTAATGTATCAACCTTAACCTAGATTCTGGTTTTGAATAAAACAAAATTCTCATCTGCCCTAGATGCTCCCAAAGAATGCAAAACCATTTTCATTTTTTCCTACCTTCTTACTGGGGATAAAAGGGAGAGTTAGTCAGCTATCTCAATTTTAATCCTATTACCATTCTACCTACCTCATGATGATAATGATTAGAAAAATGTGCCAAAAGTTTGGTATTAGCAGGAAGAAACTGAGACTAATGCATATTGCCTGACTTCACCATTACTATAATTGGATGTGATTTATAAAAACTATATTAGGCAGAGAATAGCACTGAATTTAATAAGTGTGCCCACATCGGTAATTTTTCTTCTCTATAGTGTTTAAGATTATAAAGGAGGGTTTATATAGGGTGTATATAGATACTATAGATTAATATGCTTTATTTATAAAGTCTGATTTAGATCATAGGTCAAATAGAGAGTCAGATGGAAACATCTTAAAAATTCATTTCAGACAAGGTTGAAAGGGAATCCATTGTTTTTGCAAGAAAGAAGTCTGTACCTTCAAGGTTCTGGGGATGGCAACAATAGCATATTGATTTTGAAAAGAAAGTCCTACTCATTCCTTATAACACAGCACTCAGTGCTGTCTGCATAGATGAAACCCCTGAATGTGAATAAAATCAGGTCAGAGGTTTTTCTCCAGTTTATCATAATATACCAATGAATGATTCATGAACCATCTGTTGGCCATAAAGTCAGTTAAGGAATTCTAATAAATGCATGATTTCCACTTCCCAGGGTAAAGCAGCATTGGTATTTACAACCTTCCTGAGCAATAAAATGCCAATAAAAATATAACTGACAGTTATGGGTCTTTGCTATTCCTCAGCATTAATCACCTCAAAGCATAGTATCAGGTATCTACACTTCTACGATGATTAGCTACAAAATGCTGGCAACATGCTCAACTTCAATTACTCTTATAATATTTTATATCCACATGAGTAAGACTTAATGACTCACCAAGACAATTTGGAATAAATATGGTTATTCACCCTGGAATTTTCCCTTTCAATGGCAATAATTATTAACAACACTAGTTTCTTCTTGAGATAGTAATTTTTGGCAGTTTTGTTCTTATTCAGGGTATATTGAAGATGTGATTATTATTAGTACTCTACCTCTCCCAGCATGTAATTATTCCCATATTAATTTTACTTCTTTTTTTGTCGGGGGGAAAAAAAGCACCATATCATCAGAGGGACATGATTTTAAAGTGTCAGTGACAAAAAAAAAAATGATCTTAACTTGGAATTACACCCTAACTCTTAGGATTCTGAGTTTCATATATATTTTTTATGACATCCTCATCACACTCAGAAACATAAGGAAATTAATCTATGTTTTTTTGACACAGGAACATGTTCTGATTACTCTTTGGCAGATGAAAACGGGAAGTTCACATCAGTGGGTTAGGAAGTGGAGATGTTTGTGAGCTAAGCTAAGGGATCACTGCTCACCTGCCAGTCACCCTCTCACACCCTTGTCAGTGTTTTCTTTTGAAATGAGAGCAGGCCCTGCTTTTCATAGCGCCAGTGGAGCTGGATTCTTCTGGTGAGCAACTCCTTTGGACCAGGAAAAAAATCCATGCCTCGAAGGTTTTGATTTTACCATTTGTTTCAACTGACTTGAATAATGTGTCAGTATATTGGATTGTCTTTGTCTTTTGAAATTACAAATAATAAAATGCATATATAGTGAGACTCCAATTTAATAAACAAATAGAGAAAGCACATATGTGTGCTTGTATTGACTTGAAAAAGATTTGGAATGGAGATGGCTACATATTGAAAATGATTGTCTCTGGATGACTTTTTTTTCTTTTGTTTTTTAATTTTCTAAATGTCCTTTAATCATAAAAGTGGTTTAATTTTTTTTTTTTAAAGAGTGCTAATAAGTGAAAGTGCTCTTTTCCCACCTCACGTTATCCACTATGGAGCATGTCAAAGAAAGCACCATAGAAGTTTGGAAGAAATAAGCCTTGAGGGTAAGTCAATGCCAAGGACTGGGAGGTACCAGGCTACTAGGTACTAGATTATACCCAGTGCCATGTCCTTCAGGCCAGACTTCTGCTTGGTCAGATCTCTTAGGGGAGGACTCAACACAACTAGACTCCCAGAAACTGATAGATAAGACAGAGCGTGTGGTCCTCAGTAGACAATGGGATTGCTACCACCTCTTGGACAAGGATGCCCTAGTTGATGTGACTTCTCTGCCCTGCTAGGCCCAGGCCTGATGTACGTTCAGTGCACTCAGAGCCAGGGGGACTCACTCTCACAGGCTGACCACCTTTGGCATCCAACTCCGTGGGAAGTGTGTGCTGCCTCTGTTAGAGTGTCCAGCATGAGGATTTTGGATTAAGAATGATTAGATGATTCTAACCTTATGAAGTGGAGATCTGCATAAAAGATATTGAAATGGAAAGAATAAAACCTAAAAGCCTTGAAGCTATTTTAATTTCTAGGTCAACCTTTATTCCTCTATTCTTTGTACCTTCTGCCCTCTTCCTTTGTGTGTCATCAGTCTAAACCTCCACGTTTCTCATAAAACTCTTTCCCTCTTCCTTTCCAGATGATTAGTGCTGGTCATTACCTTTCAATGCAGGGCCTATCATTTCCCTCTTTTGTGTTTGTCCTGGAATTCATTCATTCATTAATGTCTGTGGAGGCCCCGTTGTGTGTGTCCTGGGTCTTGGGCAGGTAGATGTCTTTGTGGGCTTATGAAAGTGACTTCCGTTTGTTAACCAAAAGACTCTCCACAGGACCCTTAGAGATGATTGCTCTGTATAGTTAGGAAATTTTAATCCTCATTCTCTGGTGTGGTTCTATTTTTTTTTAATAATAAATTTTATTTTTATATTCCCCATACAATTGCAACCCCCCCATTCTGACCCTAATCCCTCCCCTCCCGCCCCCCACCCCCCAAAAAGTGTCTCTGGTTCATAGTTGTTTGTTGATTTTGATTTTCACTTTCTTATAGTTATTCATTTTCCTGGTCCCTTATTTAAGTATTCTAGATTCTTGCTATGAGTGAGACCATCCGGTATTTTCCTTTTTCTTTCTGGCTTATTTCGCTGAGCATGATCCCTTCCAGCGCCATCCATGTTGCTGCAAATTGCATGTGTTTATCTTTTTTGAATGCTGAGTAATATTCCATGGTATATATGTACCACATCTTCTTGATCCAGTCATCTATTTTTGGGCATTTGGGCTGTTTCCAAAGCTTAGCTATTGTAAACAGTGCTGCTATAAACATAGGGGTGCAGGTGTTCTTTGGAATGGATGTTTCTGTGTCCTTTGGGTAAATACCTAGGAGTGGAATTGCTGGATCATATGGAAGCTCTATGTTTAGTAGGTCCAGAAATCACACAGCTCTCCATGTGGTTGGACCAGTTTGCACTCCCACCAGCAGTGCAGAAGAGTTCCTTTTTCTCCACACCCTCGCCAACATTTGTTGTTGCTAGTTTTTTTAATATGTGCCATTCTCACTGGTGTAAGATGGTATCTCATGGTAGTTTTGATTTGCATTTCCCTGGTTACAAGTGACGTTGAACATTTTTTTCATATGCCTGTTTGCCATTTGCATTTCCTCTTCAGAGAAGTTTCTTTTTAGCTCTTCTGCCCATTTTTGGACTGGATTATTTTCTTTGTTGTTGTTGAGTCTCATCAGCTCTTTGCAGATTTTTGTGATCAGTCCTTTATCATTAGTGTTGGGTGCAAAAATGTTCTCCCAGTTGGTGGGGTTTCTCTTTGTTTTGGTTATTGTCTCTTTTGCTGTGCAGAAGCTCTTTAATTTGATGTAGTCCCAGCTGTTTATCTTTGCCTTCACTATCACTGCTTTGGGTGATGTGTCTGTAAAGATGTCTTTGATGTGCAAATCACATATCGTTTTGCCTATATTTCCTTCTATATATTTTATGGTTTCAGGTCTTATGTCTAGTTCTTTAATCCATTTTGAGTTGATTTTTGTGTATGGTGTGAGGTAGTGGTCAAGCTTCATTCTTTTGCATGTAGCGACCCAGTTTTCCCAGCACCATTTATTGAACAAACTTTCTTTGCTCCAATGCATAGTCTTTGCTCCTTTGTCAAAGATTAGTTGACCATAAATCTGTGGGTTTATTTCTGGATTTTCTATTCGATTCCATTGGTCTGTATGTCTGTTCTTGTTCCAATACCATGCAGTTTTGATGATTATGACTTTGTAGTAGAGTTTGAAGTCTGGGAGTGTGATGCCTCCATTCCCTTCTTTTTTTTTCAGGAGAGCTTTGGCTATTCGGGGTTTTTTGTGATTCCATATGAATTTCATCAATAATTGTTCTATTTCTTTGAAGAATGACATTGAAATTTTGATTGGAATAGCATTGAATCTGTATATTGCTTTTGATAGGATGGCCATTTTAATAATGTTTATTCTTCCAATCCATGAGCAGGGGATGTCTTTCCACCTCTTTGTGTCTTCTTCTATTTCTTTTAACAGTGTTTTATAGTTTTCTTTGTATAGGTCCTTTACCTCTTTTGTTAGATTCATTCCCAAATATTTGATTTTTTTTGTTTCAATAATAAAAGGGATGGTTTTTTTGATTTCTTCTTCTTCAGATTTATTGTTTGTGTATAGGAAGGCTACTGACTTTTGCGTGTTGATTTTGTATCCTGCCACTTTACTGAACTGATTGATGAGTTGAATTAGCTTTTCTGTGGAGTTTTTGGGGTTCTCTATGTATTTTATCATATCATCTGCAAATAGTGAGTTTGACTTCTTCTTTTCCTATTTGGATTCCTTGGATGTCTTTATCTTGTCTTATTGCCCTGGCTAGGACTTCCAGTATTATATTGAAAAGCAGTGGTGAGAGTGGACATCCTTGTCTTGTTCCAGATCTTAATGGAATTGCTTTCAGCTTTTCACCATTGAGAATGATACTGGCTGTTGGCTTGTCATAGATGGCCTTTATGATGTTGAGGTATGTTCCTTGTATCCCAAGAATTTCAAGGGCTTTTATCATGAATGGGTGTTGCACTTTGTCGAAAGCTTTCTCAGCATCTATTGATATTATCATATGGTTTTTAAATTTCTTTTTGTTGATGTGTTGGATAACGTTGATTGATTTTCGGATGTTAAACCATCCTTGTGTCCCTGGAATGAATCCAACTTGGTCGTGGTGAATTATCTTATGGATACATTGTTGGATTCTGATAGCTAAAATTTTATTGAGGATTTTTGCATCAGTGTTCATTAGGGAGATTGGCCTGTAGTTTTCCTTTTTTGTGTTGTCCTTGTTCGGTTTTGGTATTAGTGTAATGTTGGCTTCATAGAACGTGTTTGGTATTGTCCCTTCCTTCTCAATTTTTTGGAAGAGTTTGTGAAGGATAGGCACTAATTCGTCTCTGAATGTTTGGTAGAATTCATTTGTAAATCCATCAGGTCCTGGGCTTTTGTTTTTGGGGAGGTTTTTGATTACCATTTCAATTTCGCTGCTTGTAATTGGTCTGTTTAGGTGTTCTATTTCTTCTTTATCTAGCTTTGGGTGATTGTAGAGTTGTAGGAATTTGTCCATCTCCTCTAGATTGTTGAACTTGTTTCCATATAACTTTACATAGTAGTTACTGATTATTCTTTTGATTTCTGCTGTGTCCGTTGTGATTTCTCCTCTTTCATTTGTGATCCTGTTTATTTGTGCTTTCTCCCTTTTTTCCTTTGTGAGCCTGGCTAGGGGTTTATCTATTTTATTGATTTTTTCAAAGAACCAGCTCTTGGTTTCATTGATCTTTTGGATTGTTTTTTTAGTTTCAATTTCATTTATTTCTGCTTTGGTTTTTATTATTTCTTTTCTTCTACTGGTTTTGGGGTTTTTTTTGTTGTTCTTTTTCTAGATCTTTGAGCTTCGAGATTAGGTTGTTTCTTTGAGTTCTTTCTTGTTTCTTGATGTGAGCTTCTATTGCTATATATTTTCCTCTTATTACTGCTTTTGCTGCATCCCATACATTTAGGATATTGGTGTCCTCCTTGTCGTTCAATTCAAAGAATTTTTTAATTTCTTCTTTGATCTCCTCATTAGTCCAGTGGTCTTCCAGTAGTGTGGTTTTTAATCTCCATGAGGTAGGAAAGTTCCTTGCCTTCTTTTTATGGTTTATTTCTAGTTTTATGCCTTCATGGTCAGAAAAGATGGTTGGTATGATTTCAATCTTGGTGTATCTGTTGATGTTTGTCTTGTGCCCCAGTATGTGATCGATCCTGGAGAATGATCCGTGTGCACTTGAGAAAAATGTGTACTCCGTTTTTGGGGGGTTTAGTGTTCTATAGATGTCTGTTAAGCCCAAATGCTCTAGGTCCTTATTTAGAGCTTTGGTTTCTTTACTTATTTTTTGTCTTGTTGATCTATCCATTGTTGATAGTGGTGTGTTGAAGTCTCCCACTACGTATGTGTTTTCTCTGATGTCTGTTTTCAGAGAGGACAACAGTTGTCTGATATATTTTGGTGCTCCTTCGTTTGGTGAGTATATGTTAATGAGTGTTATTTCTTCTTGAAGTATTGTCCCCTTGATCATAATGTAGTGACCATTGGGGTCTCTTTTTATCTTTTTGAGTTTGAAATCTGTTTTATCTGATATAAGTATAGCTGTTCCTGCTTTCTTTTTTGGTCCATTTGCTTGTAGGATTGTTTTCCATCCTTTAACTTTGAGTCTATTTTTATCTTTTGTAGCTAAATGTGTTTCCTGGAGACAGCAAAAGGTTGGGTTTTGTTTCCTAATCCAGGCTGCAACTCTGTGTCTTTTTATTGAATAGTTTAGTCCATTTATATTTAGAGTTAATATTGATATGTTAGCATCTGTATTTGCCATTGTGTTTGTCTTTCCTTTGATTTTATTTATTTATTCTTTTAATAACTTTTTTTTTTTGGCCTTCTTTCGTTGTTATTCGTCCCTCTGAGGTTCTGGTTTTAGGACTCCTTGCAGTATTTTTTGGAGTGGGGGTTTAGTTGTAATGAAATTCTGGTGTGGTTCTAGACTCAAGCCCCATCCTATGTTGTTACTGATGGGCAGGAACTAATCGATGCCCTTGAACTAAAACCTGGAGTGGCTTACGAGGCATCCATAAAATTAGCAATGACTATTATTGACTGCAAATGTAAAAAGAGAAAATCAAAAAATAAGCTGTAATTATCAGACCTATGTGATATTTAGGTTTTTTGGCCTGGATAAGGGCACTGGCATAAAGTCACTGAATAGATAGCATCTTGGTTTGATACATAAGGTTATCAGTGGGTGATGAATATGGTGCACATTGGGGTGTCTGCACTATGGAGTATGGCTGGTGTCTCCCACAGCTGTCTGTTTTGCCTATTAGGTGGCCTCGGGGCTATGCAATGTGAGTTATAGCCCCTCCCTGATTAAACACATCCCCCTCTCTTACAGAGTAAAAATAGCCATGGACTCTGTGTTCCACCTAGGATTAGGGTTTCTCCATGCCATATGTATATGTTGACATAAGCTGTCTTCCTAGAAATTTGATACAAGCCTGGTTGGGACTTCTTAGAGATCACCATGAATAAAGATTGACCTACAAATTCTGATACCAGCCTTGACCAGACCATTGAATCTGAGTTTAATGCTCTAATCTTTAAGTGGATAGCTCTGTGATCTTGTCAAAGACATTTAATTGTAAGAAAAGTGTGTCATAACTTATCTTGTTTCTTATTCAACACCATATTAATATTTTAAAATTGTTACTGGGATCCTCAGGTATGTCACATAGTTCCCTAGCCTCCTTTCATTCTAAGTGGTAGCATTTTCCCACTTTTCAACATGATGTCTGATGTAGGATTCGCTTATTACCCCACTTTTGAAAAATGATATGAAATAGCAGGAAATTACAAACCATTTCTATAGAAATAGCCCATAAGCTCTTGGTACATTTATGTAGACTGCTGAATGAAAGCAACAAACTCTGTAGCTATGGATGCTTAAGGCCTAAAGTTTTGTTTGTTTGTTTGTTTGTTTGTTTGTTTGTTTTATAGTGGAGCTTTGTGGAGCACCCAACCCAGATTTTTTTTAATATATATTTTTTACATCATTGTTCATTTTCAAACAATGTTTGCTTCTGCCCCTACCCTGCCCCGTTCAGGTGTAATCCCCAAGAATTTCTTTCCCCAATGCACCCGTGTACCATCACCACAGTCCCCTGTGCTCCTCCCTCCCTCCCTCTGATCTTTTAACGAGTTTGTCCCTTATGGAACTGGCACTGTTTAGTGATTAAAACTAAGCAGCTAATTTGCCAAATATGGTCAAATGAGCAACCTTTTGTCACACATTTTGCTGGAGGTTTCAGGCAACATCTGATTTCATGGCTTTTAATAGGTAATTTTAAATGACAAGTCAATTGATTGTATTTTTGAATACATACAACCACCACAAAATACTTTGTCACCTTTAATTAGCGTCATCATGATGTTTTTGCAATGAAAGTTAACACCAGTGATAAAAAGATTTTTACAAGATCTGTTTAGAGTGTTCAGTAGATGGGGATCACTGTGATCGTTGTTGTGTTGGGGCAACAAAGGGTTAGCACAGGAGCTCAATGCCCCAGCAGGGTGGAGAAATAATCCAAGCATCACAGAAGGAAATGTGGTTACAGCTGTGACACAGGTTATGGAGGACTAAGGTTATAATGTTGCTAAAGGCAGGTTCTCTAGAAGCAGAGTTGAGACAGGAATTTGGATGCCCATGATTTGTTGGGGGGAAGCATCTTAGCAGAAGGGAAATGCCCAAATCAGGTGAGGGCAGAAGAGGGTGAGGTATCAGCCAGACTGAGCTTCAGTCTGAGCCCAGAGGGAGCTCTGGAACATGAGTTACATCAGTGATTTGTCCAGGGTTAAGGCAAGGGCCTGACTTTTGCAGTCTTCCAAACCCCCGCTAGACAGACATTAACCATGCTATGCCCTGGAGTGGATGGATATGGCCTCTGGCCAAGGGGGCTTCCCTAAAGCCAAGGGCAGTTTTCCAGAGAAAGCAACTAAGAGAACAAGTGCATGAAGTTGTGAAAGACCTTGGGTGCAGCACCCAGAGCATGTAATACAGTGTGTTCTTTCTTCAGAATATAGTGTTGATGGCCTCCCATATCGCTCAGAAAAAGAGCCAAGTCTCTGCAAAGGCCTGCCAAAGCCATGGGGCCTGGTGCCCACTCTGACCTCGTCTCTTTTCTGTCCTTGGGGCCACGCTTATTGTTCAGTGTGATACCCATCATGACTCAGTTTTCCTGGTTGAATGTTTAATTATTTTTTCCATAAAAACTGCAAATTAATTTTGGACATGATTTCACATTTCATCAGCCTGAGCTGAGGCACCAGTTTTGTTGTCTTGCATTTTTATTCCAAAGATCTGGAAGTGCCCTAGAATGCTGCTTTATCTTTAAAACTTGACATATGGTATGGCTTTTCTGGTTCCAGAGAGATCTTTTTATCTTCACCAAACATGATCAGAATTACTGTTCTCTATTTGAAATCGTCCCAGGGCTGACAACAAAAAAAAGAGATTCTTTGACATCGGATTTTTTTTTTTTTTTGTCCATATAAAAAGATTACTGGGTATCATGGGCTTCCCCAGCTGGGTGGCATCCTTACCTGTTACATCTGCCTTTCTTTCCATGTTTAGGTTTGCCTCTTAGGTCTCTACTGTCTGGGCTCTCTTTTTATAACTTTGTTCAATATTAATACCTCATTTTTACTTTTTGGCATCAATGTTTTCCCTCATTTTCTTCACCTTTCTGAGTTCTAGTTTAGCACTTGGTTTCTGTTTATAGCAAATCAAGGGAGGTTATTAAATCTGGTTCTTGGTCAAAATAACATGCTGCCTCCTACGTTGCCCGGTGCTCATGTTGTTGGGTCCTGATGCAGGAAGGTCCACTGTTAATGACATTGTGATCCTCCTTTGCCATGTTTTGAAGCGTTTTTCATTATCAGCCTAGCTGTTCAATCTGAAACACTGCCAAGATCCTGAAGAGACAATTTTATTTAACATATTTCTTCCATTTACCAATAATTTATGTTACTTATATAAGACACATTTAGGGGCTAATTTAAACTTGAAGGTTAGAACAATATTTGTGGTCAGTGTTTGTGGAGGCCCCACTGTGTGCCTGCCAGGGGTGAGGGAGGAGATATCCAGTACATAGGTGGAGTCCAGAAAATATTTGTAGGTTGAAGAAAAGTGAAATGATTGGGTTAGAGAACAAAAAGATAAGCAAAATAAGGTTGTGAAAAACTCAAAATACTAGAAGGGGAAGCTCACCTACAAATATATGATTGTAATAAGCTGTAATATGTCTTATCTTTCTCACCTATAAACTAGGGTTAAGACCTTTCTTCTGAGACTATTAAATGAAATAATACATGTAAACTATGAAAGAATGGTGGGCTTAAAAATGTCAGAGCACTATTTAATGGAGGAATGTACAGGCGCAAGAAAGCAGTTGCCTCTCTAGATAGACTTGGGTAGGCAAGTGTATCCCAAATAACTGGAGTTGATGTCTGGGAGTTGAATGGGGTTTTGTGGGTCGACCCATTCATTCATGACTTGTGTTTGCAGCAACACTCCTGACTGTTAGTAGCACTGTACATGTGTATGTAGGATAACAAATTGGACCCCCCCCCCATAAGTAGGTTGATCCACTAACATTGCTTGACATTTTTGTTAATGGGGGTGCCAGTTTTATCACCAGAGGATCTTACCAAGCGGTCATTTGAAGCTGTAGTTAAACTTATTTACAAATACTAGATGGCCTTGATTTTATTGAATAACGATCATGACTAATCGTTGTATTTCAGGAGACCAGGGCTTACCATGTCTCTTGAGAACTACACAAAATATTTTCATAGAAAAGTTAGTAATTTCAACATCATAAAATATCTACCAGGGAAAACTAGCCAGTATATATTATTAGTGTTAAAGAACATTTTATCTTTGCACTCCAGTCAGTTGATAAGGGACTGATCACAAAGACCTACAAAGAACTCACATGACCCAACAAAAACAAAATAAACAATCCAGTCAAGAAATGGGCAGAAGAACTCAAAAGACATTTCTCCAAAGAGGAAATGCAAATGGCCAACAGGCATATGAAAAAATGTTCAACATCCCTTATTATCAGGGAAATACAAATCTAAACCACGTCTACACCACCTTACACCAGTAAGAATGCACATATCAAAAAAACAAACAGCAAATGTTGGCGAGGATGTGGTGAAAAAGGAACTCTCCTACATTGCTGGTGGGAGTGCAGACTGGTCCAACCACTATGGAAAGTTGTCTGGAGGTTACTCAGTCTACTAAAAATGGAGCTACCATATGACCCGGCAATTCCACCCCTAGAGATCTACCCAAAGGACACAAAAACATTGATTCAAAAGAACACCTGTACTCCTATGTTTATTGCCGCATTATTTACAATAGGTAAAACCGGGAAACAACCCTAATACCCCAAAATAGATGACTGGATCAAGAAGATGAGGCATATATACACAATGGAATATTATTCAGCAATCAAAAAAGATAAACTCATGCCATTCGCAGCAATGTGGATGGAGCTAGAAGGAATTATGCTCAGTGAAATAAGCCAGAAGGAAAAAGAAAAATATCGGATGGTTTCACTTATAGTAGAAATGTAGGGGAACCAAATAAGACATCAGTGTAAAAAAAATAATAACAGTACAAAACACAACAAAACAAAAATAGACAAGTATAAATCAGAGACATCCTGCAGGGGAGGAGGAGGGAGAGGCATCAGAGGGAGGGAGGAACACAGGGGACTGAGGTGATGGTGCTCGAGTGCATTGGTGAAGGAAATGCTATGGGGACTACACCTGAGAGGACAGGGGGAGCAAATATTGTTGAAAAATGAACAATGATGTGAAAAAAAAGAAAAGAATATAAAAATAATAAAATTAAATTTAAAAAATAAAGAACTTTTTAAAAGGTGTGATATCTTTTTAGTTTCTGCTCTACAAACAATGATTTGTTTGAGTTGCCTGAAATATGATCCTAATTACTAGCCCTCTTTCCCCTGAAAGTAAGTCTTGAAAACACTTTCTGGTGTCTGAGACAACTTTCACTTTCATTGTGCATTGGCAAAAACTGCTCCAAGATTACTAACCCAGTAATGTCCAACCACAGATAAGAGGATGTG
Source organism: Talpa occidentalis (assembly GCF_014898055.3). Taxonomy (NCBI): domain Eukaryota; kingdom Metazoa; phylum Chordata; class Mammalia; order Eulipotyphla; family Talpidae; genus Talpa; species Talpa occidentalis. The sequence goes on from NW_023600993.1 coordinate 28,797,892, forward strand.
TCAATTCTATTTCCCATAAGCTTGAGTTATCTAGAATTATATTACTTTCAACTTATCCTACAGAGAAAAGCATTTATTGTGATGGTGAATGGCTTCTAAGTGTTTAAGCACAGATTAGAAATATTTAAAACCTAAGGGCAGTCACAGAAACTTATTTCTGTAGAAGTCTCTGGAATTTTACTTTTGATGAGGTTTAATCCATAACCAAATACCATTGCCAAATATAAACCTGAAATACAGGTTTCTGATATTTGGAAATGTAGACCTGAATGACATTTCCGTCTCTATGTGATACAGTTCCCTTATCCCTGGCAATGTCTGCGTGGTATAGGGGCATGAAAATAAACATAAGGTCAGGAAAATGTGAAATAGTATGTAGTAGAAGAAAGAAAATGTAAAATAAAACAAAACAAAGGGCAACGTTGGCTTCCTTGGCCAAAATTGTCTCCTTTGGTTATCAGGCCTATGAGTATATGGATTTAAACTTCTTGCTGAATAAATTAATTTTTAACCCTGAAGTTTAAAGTAATATAAGCTACTGATTCAAAATATTTTCCATCACAGATTACTTGGTTTTGATTATTACAATAGAGTAGTTTGACCCTGTTGATTTTAGTTTTCAAAGCCACTCTTGCTATACTATACCACCATGATGCTCCACCTATTTTACAATGATGTAAAAAAAATTTAAAAATTAACAAAAAAGGAAAAAAGTATAAACACGTCTTTAAAGTGTTTGTAGCTTAAAGTATTAACCTAAGTTATTTAATAAAGTATAAACTCTTCAATCAAATGAAATCCCCAAGGCTCAAAACTTACAAATGCAAGAAGAATTTACAAATGTAAACTTGTAAGTAATGGATACACCCCCAGTTACTGCCATCTGAAATCCTGCCATCCATAAAGACAGTTCTTAGTGTTTCCAAGTAAGTTGCTGTCAACATATCACCCATCCAAGCAACCCAGCTAGGAAGAGTTTAGAGGTTGTAGTGCAAACAGCATCTGCTCTTCCTGGGAAGGTTCCCTCCTTCCATGGCACAGCTCACTTGTGTCTGAAATTCCAAAGCCAAAGTGTCAAGCAAAAACCCACAAAGAATGCCCCTGAAATTCTTTCAACCATGCATGAACTTGGGCCTGGCCAAGTCATAGGAAGGTACACAGTGTATCTTTACAGAGACTCACACCCATGAGGTGCTTGAGGGTCTTGAACTTGATCATGTTTAAGTTGCATTCTTTTCCTTCCTTTTTTTTTTTTTTTTTTTTTTTTTTTTTTTTTTGAGTCTTAGCTTTGTGAGATAGAGGCTAAGCCATAAACCAAAACTGATGAGACTGGCATTAAGTGACCTCCCCACACCGCAGACAGCCCCATGAGTTCACAGCTGTGATGACTTGTCCCCTGTGAAGTTTTATAGATGGAAATAATATACACTAGTTCATTTTTCCTAATTATGCTCATTGAAACACAGCTGGTTGCCTTTTCTTTTCTGTTACCCTGGATCTGAATACCTGAAAAACACTAAAAGCTTCTGCAATTTCACTGTAATTTTCACACGTTTTTTGTGGTAGTTTCCTGTACTGTGGCCTCCGGCAAACTGCTGGTAGACCAGATGAATGTGGATGGTGTCGGCTTCAGTTTTTTTATATAGTTATGTTTTTGTTTTCAATGTGTATTAGAAAAAAAATGTAACATATCTATCCCATTATTTCATGGATATTAATACTTAGAAATAATTAGAATTAAGATATTTAAGATTTTCGATAATATGATTTTTAAAAAGTAGTGAGTAGTAATAAAGTTGACATAGACTTAGTAATAAAGTCAATGTGTATATATACATATATCTATTTGCTTTATTGCTACTTATTACATTCTCATTTTTTGATGAAATTTGTGAAAGTGGGCAGAGGCCTCAGATACAGACATAGCAAAGGTTATGAAAACTTTTGGAGACAGCTCCATAAAACAATTTGGCATAATCCCATGTACAGAGATTTTCTTCTCAGGCACTCAAGTTTCCCCCATTGGAAAGTACAGCTGCCAGAGATTCTATCCAGGCAGAGCAGGAATTCTTATACTGTTTTTATGGTGTTTTGTCTCATAAAGAAAAATGGTAGGAACCATTCAGTCTTTCATTTTCAGAGTCCAAGAATAACCACATAATTACTGCAATTGAATTCCTTCAGTCATCCAGTCAACAAACACTGCAGAGCACCTTCGTGTTTCAGGCACCAGGCCAGGTGCTGGGATTAAAGGAGTGAGGAGGCCATACCACCCAAGATTTTAAGCCTGGGAGTGATTTACCATATTAGCCTTTCTGAAAGGTCATTCTGACTATCCCTGTGACTGGAAAGGCAGTAGAACTGGAGTAGACTGGAGAAGAGGTGATTGCAGTAAGACACAATGGTGGCTTAGACCAGCATGGTGGCCATGGCAATGGAAAGAAATAATCTAATTCAATAGGTATTTCAGGGCAGATTCAATAGGCTGTGGTGATGGATTGGACATTGTATATTGACAAAAAGAGAGGATTCAGGAGAATACTAGGTTTTTGGCTTCAGACACCCTGTGGAAGGCGATGCCAGTTTTCAGAGCTCACCTGACACTGGGGTTTCAGTTTCATATTCTAGGAAGTCCTGCAATTTGTGGTTTTCATGCCTTTTTATCCTCAAGGGTGTAAGTGTTGCCTTATTCTTCTGGCAGCCAAGCGTGTAGAAAGCATTTCAGTGTGAAATAAAGGGTTAGTTGAGAACTTGGGGCATATGAACACATAGGTGGTTGAGTTATGGTGTAGAGTAGTCCCCTCACCTCATTTTAAGGTTCATTTTGAAAAAATGATTTTGAAACTAGACTCCAATATTACCTTGCTATTAAAAAGACTGAGGACATGTAAATCCAAAAGAAGTCCCATCCTTCCACCTCTGGGGCATAAATATGTGCTTGGAGACAGAACTGAGACTGGATGAGCAGCTTGAGGTGACAGGATGATAGAGTATAATTAAAGTCAACCCAGCCCATGTGTTAAAACCAATCAATAGCCACATACTATTAAAAGAAATATCTATATTAATATGTCTGTCTATATTTATATCTATCTCTATATGTCTAGAAATAATTTAATAGCAGCATGAAACTAAATTCTAGTAATTACTGACTGACACAATGTAAGTTCAGTTTTCCCATCAATCCATCAAGTCATCCAAGTGGCTATGGCAATCTTATGTGATTTATCTTCACCTCAGGCAGGAAAATGTCATTTTGAAGCTGATATGTATGTAGAAAGAGTAGAATCAGGAGAGGATGGGAAATGGAACAAGGCAGAGGGGGTGAGAAAGAAACAATGATTAAGGTAATGGTTTAAGACAACCCAATAAGATATAAATAAGCCACCAACTTGTATCAGTGTTTTTGGCTGGCTCTGTGTAGGAATTGGTGACATGGGAGGCATCTTCAAGGGCTTAATAGAGAGTGGACATGTCCAGTTGAAAGTGGGATCAGAGAACAGACTTGTGAATGAGACCCCCTTAGAGGGTCCCCTGAAACAATGGGAATAGCGAAGACCTGCTTGTCCATAGGTTGAGTCTCTTGATATAGGATTTTACTGGTTCAGAACAACCTCAGAGCTGGAGATCAGAGTGGGGAAATTGACCTACTAGAGATATTGGAAATGTAACAGCTGGAAGGACATACCTACATTTACAAGTGTTGATGAAGCATGGTGAGGTGTTGAGAAGATGATGGTCTGACTTCCCTTGATGTGCATTTTCTCCTCTGCAATGATCTTTGGAGAGACTATGTTTTTGTAGTTGAATCTATATATAGTAAAAAAATGTAGACAATAAATAACTGTAGTTATTTCTTTTTAAGTATTTTTTGAGCTCTAAATGTAAACAAAGATGCTGTATCAACCAAGTTAGATCCACATTACTGAGTAATTGAGAGTAATGTATTCTGGCATCTGTTTCTGAAAAGCTCACACCCAGGCCTTTGGCTACATGTTACAGTTCATGCTGTTAAGGAAAACAGTAAGATTTTGAGAGGTTTGTATATAGATGAGTTTATCAGGGTCAGGTAAGTACTACACAGTTGATTAAACCCAAATCTGACTGTGAAATTAATGAACTTCCTGCCATCCCCATTTTTCATCCTTCCTTTCTGACAACTTGTTTACTATGCAAAGCTTCCAGATAATTTCAGAGAGCTTATAGGTCTCTTGGAGTCCCTAGGTATCCATGAACATATTTAAATACAGTAGATTTCTGTGCAGACGTGTCTGACTTATGAACTCCTAAAGTTTCTGTTGTACCATTTTGATGTCTTCTCTTCCGAACAACTGTTAAAGTATTATATATGTTTTACCTTTATCTGAGGGATTTATCTGGAAAATATTAAATAATGTGTATTGGCTAGAACTTAGAATGACAAAAGTAGAAATCAGAAGAAAATCTGTGATGACCAGAAGGGGTTCCCCTCCACCATGATGGTGGGACTGGAAAGTGGGGTTGCACTGTGGGATCAGTGTCCCACTGTGGGCCAGTGAATCTGGCCCCCCCCCCATGTTGGCCCACCCTGGTGTCCACATCCTCTTTATGTCACATGTTACAACTATTGTATGCTTATCTGTTCCATTGCAGTCTTCATCTTACTCTTCCTCCTTAACACTGTGTTAACACAGTAAACACTGTGCTACGAGCTAAATGCATGAAATAACATGTCTATGTCTAAAAGCTAATTTTGCCATCAGGTGTTATTTATGTAATTAATTAAATTCATTTTCTGACTTTATTGGCCGTTACACCCTCTCTCTATTAATTGTTCCAAGGCAAAAGTGGACGCACACAGTTAACAAGCCAGAACAATTGGTTTTCAAAATGATAACGCTTGAGAGTATTAAAATGGGGAAAATAGTCCTCACAGGTAGGTGATTTAAAACAATGTGATATAACTGCATTGGCACCAAAAGGAAATATTTAATAATGGGATTAGCAGTATTGTCATCATTGATAATGGCCCACCTCTTGGCATGCCATCTTATTAGACACATGTCATGTGTCATGTTCATCTTTTGAATGTCTTGTCTATATTTTGCAACACAGTATGTGTAGTATCATATACTGCATTGCAAATCTCTATTGTGACTGCATCTATAGTGGCAAAATGAACGTTAACAAAATGTACTAAAATATAAACATGCACATATATAATTGGAAATTATAAAAAGCTTATAAAGGAGGGACACTTAATTTACCTTGAAGGAGAAGGGAGTTTCATGGAGAAACTAATGAAGAAGAAGCTGAGTGACCTTTGGTGGGAGGATATTTTGAAAGGATAGATCATGTGGGGAAAATCTCACAGAAGTGCAAGAAGAAAACACTTTTGCAAGTTGATCAGGCTGAGTAATTAGAGCCTCATAAGTAGTTAGAGGGGTTGAGTTTGGGGGCACATGGGTGCTGTGGGATCCCGTTATATCTTGAGACAACCTGCAGTCTGTGAAAACTTGTTAAGCCTGACCCAATCAGGCTTTTGTAATTTAAAGTCTTTCTTGCTGTAGTGTAGAGAAGAGATTAGGAGTGAGGAAAAGAGTCCTCAGTCTAGAAAGAGTTTGCTGTCTTGTTCATTGGGGAGAGGAGGCTGGAATGGGGTGGGTGGAGGCAGGATGTGAAGCAAAGATGGAGACAAGTAGGGGGATCTCAGATATTTCATATAAGGGAGCTGAAATGTGTAGAACCTGGTTGACTGTGATATGTAAGGAGAGACAAGACCAAGAAAACGTCCCGAGTCTGATGTTAGCCGATGGGTAGATGGAGGAGACATTCACTAATCCCAGGAAACCTGGTGTAGGAGCAGCTTTGCAGGGACTGGTCAAAAATATAAAACATGCATTAAATTTGAAGTCTCTATGAAATGAAATTCATGTTCTCATTTCAGGAATCTGAGATTGAGCACAAACCCTTCCTGGAGGTATTCGTGTTAAATATTAATTACACTGCCCCATAAAGATTCGTACAGTCACTCCAAACATCCTGTATTTGCAGAATTCACTATTTAGCACTTTCACTCACTTTGGGCACTATTCAGGACATGAGGATGGCTATGGGGTGAAGTGTAAAATTGCTGTGGTTGTCTTTTTTACATAGACAGATCGAATGGGGGCGTGTTGCCGTGAAGACCAATTTCTTATCTTTGTGTGTGTGATGGTCTCAGCAAATGCTTGGGGGAAATCTCTTTGCTTTGGAGAAGTAACTCATATTGGTTTAGTCTTCAGAGTCACTTGAAAACAGAGGCAGTCTCTGTTTTTGACAGAAATCTATTTCAGGATAATGCATCTAGCCGTGAGAAAGCCATTTCAAAATAGACCTGGTCAGGTTGTCCAGAAATTATTCATACTGAGACAATAGCACCAAGACTTTGTGCTACCAAGCAGGCTGTCCTCTGGTTTTGCATTTGATTAAGATAATATACATTCTCTCTCTCTCTCTCTCTCTCTATATATATATATATACATACGCACACATACACACTCACAGATATATGTAGATATATGTATATACACATACAGAGTCATTTCAAAAATAGTAGAGCCGATGAGGAAGTTGTGGGAGGAAAAGGAATTTTATTTCTTATTATTTTTGATTATTAATTTTTAAATTTTTAATATTTTTACATAATTTTTCATTTTTGCACAACGTGTGCATTTTCATCTTGTTTATCATCCCCATGCAATTCCCACCCTGCCCTTGTTTTGATCCTACTCCCTCCCCCACTAGTGTGTCTCTGGTTTATAGTTGCTTGTTGATTTTGATTTTTACTTTATTATAATTAGGTTTTTTCCTGGTCCTTTATTTAGGTTTTCTAAATTCCTGCTATGAGTGAGACCATCTGGTATTTTTCTTTTTCTTTCTGGCTTATTTCGCTGAGCCCGATCCCTTCCAGATCCATCCATGTTGCTGCAAATTGCATAAGTTTATCTTTTTTGATTGCTGAGTAATATTCCACTGTGTATATGTTCCACATCTTTTGATCCAGTCATCTATTTTTGGGCATTTGGATTGTTTCCATAGCTTAGCTATTGTAATTAGTGCTGTAATAAACATAGGGGTGCAGGTGCCCTTTTGAATTAACATTTCTGTGTCCTTTGGGTAAATACCTAGGGGTGGAATTGCTGGATCATATGGAGGCTCCATCTTTAGCAGGTTGAGGAATCTCCACACAGCTCTCCATAGTGGTTGGATCAGTTTGCACTCCCACCAACAGTGCAGGAGAGTTCCTTTTTCTCCACAACCTCTCCAACATTTGCTGTTGCTAGTTTTTTTAATACGTGCCATTCTCACTGGTGTAAGATGGTATCTCATTGTAGTTTTGTTTTGCATTTCCCTGATTACAAGTGATGTTGAACAATTTTTTCATATGCCCGTTGGCCATTTGCAAGGAAAAGGAATTTTCTATTCCCCTCCTCTTCATGCACCATAGCACCCTCCCCTACTACCTCTGTAATTGTAATGAGAGGACATTCAATCTTTGTGAGCCTCAATTTCTTCTTCTGCACATCTCACAGCATGCATAGAGTGCCTAGCATAATTCCTGAAGGGTGGGTGCATGTGTGCATATGTGTGCAGAGAGAGAGATTTTTAAGGAATTGGCTCCATGCAATTGTGGAGGAGAGTGAATCCAGTCTGCAGGGTGGGTCAGCAGGCTGGAGACCCCAGGGAGAGCTGCCATTCAAGGGAAATTTTCTGGGGATCTTTTCTCTCTTTCAGAGGAGGTCAGTCCAATTGGATGAGGCCTGCCTACGTTATAGAAAATAATCTGCTTTATTCAAATCTACTGACTTAAATGTGAATCTGTTTTTTAAAAAATACCTTGACAGCAACTTCTAGGTATGTGTGACTCTGATCTCCCCATGTTGACATATAAGATTAACCATCACACAGATTCTCCAAAATGCCATTTTAGTCTTCTCCAACTGTCTCTGGCTCAGTCTAGCCCTTGGAAGGACCTTGATAAAATTTCCGTGCATCCTATTACTTGCCTCTGTGAATTGTCCTTTTTGTTTCTGAATTCACCTGCATTTAGAACAATATATGGTACAAAAAATGTTCGTTTAATACAGGACCACACAGATGATGTAGGTTTCTTTTGGACAAGCAAAGGATAGACAGAAATGTCAACAAGCTGTGCATTTATTTATTTAGTAAGAATTTTAAAGCAAGGATAAATTTAGATATAAGCTTCAGGACATACATTTTAACAAATTGTTAAAAATATATAACCCAAGCCCATAAAGGCTGTTTCTTCTTTCCCAAATAGTCTTTTCCTGTATTAAACTTCAGACCACATTCTCTGTTGCTGCTAGGCTGTAACTCCCTCATTGACCCTCATTTTCTCCCCAGGGTGACGGGGAGAGTCCTATGAAGGGGGAGGGACAGCAGAGTGACTGTGATGGCAGAATCCAGAGCCGCTCCCACGCAGAGGAGTGTGAGCTGGGAGACTGAGCTCAGGGAGACAGCTCTCCAGCGATGTTGGTAATTACAGCAGGACCCTGCAGGCCTCCTAACTTCACAGCACTCCATGTGCAGACTCAACCTCAGGAGGCCTGACAGTTCCAAAGCCAGAAAACACACTTGTTCCAATTAAACCCCCAGGGCAACCTTGCTAAAGGAATTAGAAGTGTACAGAATTTCAGGTTCTCTGCAGTTGGTTTTGCTTCTTATCCTCTCATCGCCTTGTGCTCAAATAGGACCAGGCAACCTTAAAGATGCAGGCATGGGGTGATGTTTCCAGCGAAGGCACACTGAGTCAGTTTGCTCCTGAGTGTTTTCTATCTCCTTGCTTGAAGTGCTTCCTGCCTACTCTGACCCCAAGACTAGGGGGTATACAGAACTCGGTGTCAGAAAAGCCAGGGCAAGGAGAGAGAAGGGCAAGTTGTAAAGGGAGCATGTCAAACAAGGAGCTGTACATCCAGGCAGGGAAATGCCAGAGGGAATGGGCAGCACTGGCCTTTGAAGCGTAGAGCCAGGAGATTTCTGGAAATTTTGTTGGACAGCAAGGCCAAGGAGAAAGAACCATGCCAAGACTTGAGGCATTCAAGCCACCAGGAGCTCATGCAAAGCTGGCCTTGGAGTGGCAGCCTACATGACAGCAGAGCTTCCTCTGGTATCCAGTGCCAGGAAGGGGGGGGGGAGAAAGAGGGTAAACCTAGCCCCTCTGGAAATTCTAGTAGGAGGGAAACATCAAAGTAAAAAGAAGCAGTGGCCAGTTGTAAAGCCTGCATGCCTGTGAAATGAGGACTCCTGATAGACAGATGTGCGTCCCTTTGGTTCCAAGTAAAGAGAGCAGCCCTAGCGAGCCAGGGAGCTAGGAGGCTTCAGAAATCCTTGCAAAGGAAGTTGTCCTGGAAAAGGGTCTTAGACCTACCTCAGCCCCATGGCCTCTCTCCCCATGTGTGTGGCATGTTTTACATCCAATACCGTGCCTGGCAGTTTCTCCAACTCACCAAATTGCTTTCAGTGGACTCCTCCCCTGCCCCCGTCCCTGCCCACATTATAGGGGATCTCAGCGGTCTGTGGGATGCATGGCCTTCCTATGCTATCCTTTCTTTTTCCATTCTGTCTTGCTCTGCGTCCTGCCACTCTGCTTCATCACTCAGCCTTCCCTTTCCATCTTTGACTCGTGTGCACTCTACTTGATGCTTAGTCCTGCCTAGTTCTGCTTCAATTAGATTGATCTGCATGTTAGAGGGAACCTCAAAATAGTAGTGGCTTAAACAGAATAGAAGTTTGTTCCTCTTTCATGTGGAAGAAATCCAGGGGTGAGTTCAGGACTAGTCTGGTGGCTCCTCCATGTCATTGAGGATGCAGGGTCCTGTGTCACTGATGCACGCAGCTTCAAGTGCAGCTAGAGCCCATCATGAACACAGCTTAAGATGTGGAAGGACAAGCAGAAAGACAAAAATGGTGCCTCTCATGGCGGAGTGATCTCTCTCTGAGCATCCTGTGTCCCCCTCATCCCTCCACTTCTCATGGGCGAGGACTTACTTACAAAGTACTGCCCACCTTGCTGCAAGGGGTGCTGCTAGCGTGGTCTGTATTTTGGGAAGCAGTGGCCCAGGTGAAAATCAAGGAAGGGCCTCCCCGGGGGCACAGTTGTTGAACGCTGGGTTGCTAAGCTGCCCGCAGCCTCTGCAGCGCCAGTTCGATCCCCGGCCACTGGGCAAGGGTCCCACACAGCGCGCAGACCTCTCCTGCCGTGCCCGCTGCTCCCCTCAGCAGTGTACTTCGTCAGTCTGCCTGCTCTGCTCCCTGCTCTGGCTCCGGTGAATTCTCTCACGCTCTCCCCCCTGTACTTCTGACTGTACCCCAGTGCTTGTATAAATGAATAAATAAATCTTTAAAAAAATAAAATAAAAATCAAGGAAGTCATTAAGGAATAAAAGAAGACTGTATCTTCCCCTTCCTCCTCCTGTCTCCTCTGCAATAACCAGGCTCACCCTCAATGATGGGTTGGGTTTTCCTTCTGGGTGCAGTGTCGTGGGTGCAATGTCGTAGGTGCAGTGCCTGAGAGGGAAGAAAGTTGACACATGTCTAACCTTAACTTACTACCAACATGATGGCCAGGCTTTGGGGTTATCCCTCTTCTTGCAGGGACAGAGAGACAGAGTTATCCTACCATGTTGCTCTGGCTCCTGGTGTGCACAGACACCTGCTGTGCTGAGATGACACTCTGGGGAGGCAAGGCTGCAGCAGCCGAGGACAGATGAGCTTTCTGTCCTGAATTTGCTTTGTGCTGTTTTGTTCCGTATAAAGAACTAACTTCATAGATATAATCTCAAGTGGGAAAATAGAAATCCTGGGGTATATAAGAGATAAACAGTTTCTCCACCCACTTTAGAAGCTCTTTTAGGCAAAACCAACAACAACAAAAATAAATAAACCTACAAAATGAAAAAAAAACTCGAAAGCCAGAGCCTCACGGTATCTCCATTCAGTGAGTTTCAAAAGTAAAGGAGTCATCTTAAAAATAAAACCCTAGACTATTGTATATCAATATGTAAAAGATAAAAAGGGATATTTTATTTCCATAAATATAATTGTACTATATACATTCAAGGGTATGGCTTGAATGTATGGCTTGAATGTGTATGGCTTGAATGGCTACTTATAAATCCCATCAGTTAAACAATGAAATGAGGACCTACTACTGAGGCTTACTTGACATCAGAACTGATATCTATGGACTCGTGACAGTGTTAATATACAGTGTATTTTGTGTGTATTTTTTCGTACATCATATATTTTACAGTGTCAAAGAGATCCAGATTTGACACAGATAAGTACTTAGAAATGGTAACACTTTCCAGTTTCTCTCTCAATTCACTTGCACTCTTCTGTCTAGTAGAGACACCAAAGACAACTTTCTCAAGAATCTGCACAAGATACAGTAGTAAATAACCCTGGATAGTTCCAGTTAACCCACTGGTGGCTTCAGAATATTAAAATCTAGTCTATGATGTGTTTGAATGTGATGCTGTAGCTGTAACTTTATAAAGAGCTAAATGTATTAAAAATGAAATAAAACTCAGCAGGCTTGGAGTCCCTGCAATGCCGCAGTCCATGGAGATCATGTCAAGGGTAGGAGCTTATGACTTCTCACCAGGTTGCCTATATCACATACCTCGTTCTTCCCTGCCCTGCCAGCCAGTTCTCAAGGTGTGTCCTGTCTGCACTTCCAAAGGAGGGGCAAGCATACTTCCTCCTGCTCGCCTGCCTGTCCTGTTGCTGTCTCCTGAACCCTCTGTCCCTGATCTTCAGCTTGTGCCTTCTCTCTGGTGTCCGCATGTCTCCCTGCTCACATCTTTGTCCTTGGTGGAGGAGGTCTGGGCGGAGCAGGCTGCGGGATTAACAGGAAAAATCACAGTTTTGTACTTCCTTTCCACCCTGGCGAACAAAGAACCCTAACAGATTCTTGCTTCAGTGGTGTGTGTGGACCAACAAATGTGCAATGTGGTCTCTTACTCCTGGGTAAGGAGACAGGCCATTGAGATAATTTATAAATGAGAACACCTGGATATTAGGAGCCTGAATGGTGCCAACCTTGCAGGTCCCAGACTGGAGGATTCTTATTCTGATTTGTCTGAAATTTCCCCAGACATGAGAACATGGGCCCTCACCCAGCAGCAGCTTACTGGAAGGAAGGAACCTTTCCTGTGTTTTCCATGGTATCTCAATGCCCCTTGGTGGTCTGCTGTGGGAAAAAGAACCTGGGGCTCAGGTGGGATACCTGGAATCAAGCCCAGCTCGCCACTCAAGAGCTTTGTGGGCCTGAGCAAGTGTCTTTACCTCTCTGTGCTTTGGCTTCCTGATCTGTAAAGTGGGCAGATGTTCTCAGTATCTGGGGAGGTCTTTATACCTGTGGAGGTTACACATGATAATTTTGGGCAGGTGAGCAAATTTGAGAGCCAGTGAGCAGCTCATTGATTTAAAACATACAAAAAATACTTACATTCTCCTCTCTCTACTCATCCTTATCTGGTCCATATTCTAAGCACAGCTTTTATTGTATTCGGGCCCCAGACCAGGAGCGCTAAAATCTATCAATGCAACATAAGCATTAAATTTGTTTGCAATCATGGCCTCGTTTTCATAAAGAGGGGAAGACACAGAACTCTTCAGATGTTCTGGCAATGCTGAGGATATTTATAAGGAGCTGTTTTTCGAATTTGCTTTTCTATGAACTCACAATAACATAGCAGGGCATTGAGAGACTAGATCTGGATGCTTTGGTTTTATTTTTTTATTTTTTTATTTTTTATAGAGGCATGTTTTATTTATTTATTTATTTGTTTGTTTGTTTGTTTGTTTGTTTGTTTTTGTTTATACAAGCACTGGGTACAGTCAGAAGCACTGGAGGGTGAGAGAATTCACCAGAGCCAGAGCAGGGAGCAGAACAGGCAGACTGACGAAACACACTGCTGAAGGGAGCAGCGGGCAGCAGGAGAGGTCTGCGTGCCATGTGGGACCCTCCTCCGGTGGCCGGGGAGCAGCCAGGGATAGAACCAGCGCCGCAGAGGCCGTGGGCAGCTTCGCAACCCAGCGCTCAACCGCTGCGCCACCGGGGAGGCCCTAGATCTGGATGCTTTGCATCCCCCTCTCCCAAGGAACCAGAACCTGCACTAGGGCTTGGGTGCCACGTGACTAACTTCGTGGCATGGGCTGGTGAGCGTGGGACCTGGACAGCCAGAGCAGGTTGTCTGCCACCTGCTGTTCCTCTCTCAGTGCTGGGCCTTCCAGATGTATCCACAGGAGGGGCTTGCATGCATGCATGCTCTTGGAGATTGATGTTGTTTTGTACTTTGTGTGCAAACACATCTCTGCACATTATTGTAATGCTAATGAATGAAGATTTAAAGACTGAATACCCTTTGACTACCATTATAACAAACCTATTTGTAAATTTAGTTCATAATAAACTTTATTTCACAACCACTCTTACCTGTAGTCCCAGATCCGCCCTCACCATGTCGCTACAAGTGCTCTTTCGAAGGACAATGGTTTCATAATTCTGGTGGGCAGTTTTGGTTCTTGTGGCCTCTAATTTGCGTGAACTTTCAGCGGCACTGGACAAAGTTGGCCATGCTGTCTTTGGAGAGTTCTTTCTCGCCTCTCTCCCCCATCTCCATTTCTTCCTGCCTCTCCTCATCTGCCAGCCTCAGAGGTAGGTAAGTGACTTGGTCCTCAACTGCCTTTTTATTTTTACTTCTGTCTTCTCTGCGTAGACAGTTTACTCAGCTTCAGCCCCATTTTTTGTAAGGATGATGCCATGATAAAAGTCTAGTGACCGCATCCCTCCAGAGCTGCAGGCAGCTTCCCTATCACCTGATAATCACATTCACTTCGTGTTCCATTCAGCACTTCTATGACTAAGTTCAGTGACTCAGAACTCAGCTCGCAGATGCTCACCTTGTCCTCATTATGACCTTACTCTTCATGTCCACAATACTGTCCTTTTATCAGTGAGTCATGGAAATTGAAGACATCATGGTTCTGTGGATCCCCATTCCTATATCCTGACAGTCTAGCTGAAAAAAAATCCTTCCTCCATTCTCCTGCTGGTAAGCTCCTGTGCATCCTTCCAGACCTGGCTAAAAACCTACTTCTTCTGTAAGCCACAGTCTTCCTCTCCTGATCTGCTACCTGGCATTTTATACACCTGTCTGTTGCACCTCAGACATTGTTCTGTAGCTACATCTTTATGTTTGCTTTCTCCTTTAGGCTGTGGGCTGTGATTTGCTTTATGCCCCAGCATAATTGCTGGGATGAATGGATAAACAAATGTATCTTCCAAGAATAAAGGAATCAATTAAATATTTTCTTTTTTGTTAGAGAACATGTATAAAATGCATTTTTTAGAGTGTGCTTTAGCAGAAGTGCTATGAGTGATGCAAATTACATAGAAATACTCAATTTTTGGTTAAGAAAATCTTTGAACATTCAAATGGAATTAGTGAACACAGTATCTCTGATCAGTAATAAGGATGCATGTTTTGAACTGGTCTGTTTTAATTTTTTTTAAGTTGCTCCTATATTTGAATCAGTATACTCAGTTGTGTTTAATGCCAATTTGAGTATCTATTATTATTTAGCATTTAGTTGTATATCTTCAACAAATGTAGCTGTTTAAATGGTTCCATTGAGTTTGTTTCTAAAAATAGAATTTGTACCTCTTTACCTTTACCTTTTGATTTTACCTTTTGAGTATCACCTTTGGTCGAAGGCCAGATGCTGTGTCATATGTTCTACCAGACTGCTTAAATTTCAAGTGAAGATGAGCATTAAAGACTCAAGCAGACAAGTAACCAGCTGTGTGATTTTGCACATTATTTTGTACCTGTTTACTTGTCTGTGAGAACTGTACAAGGAAATCATAGAGTTTTTATTGAGTGCAAACATTGTGGGTGCAGAGTATCAGTTGCAAGTATGATGGGGGCATCCAGGAAAAGCTGTGAGTCTATCAAATACTGTGTTCTGTATGCGAAGTGAGCCACTACTCTCCTGGGTGTCTCTGATTTTTCTAATTTGTAATTTTGATACTTGTCCGTTATATTCTAAAACTAGTTGCACATTTCTCCATGATTATTGTAGCTATTGTTAGCAAGCACTCACTTGAATGCACTGTAGTCCTAGATCCTGTGCAAGCAAAAGAGTACCATCCATCTCTGCAGGCAGCTCATCATCCAAATACAGAATAGAACCGCATGTGATGTCCTCCAGAAAGCAAGCTGTATAAAATATGGGAGTCCTTTCACCTCTGCCTTGTAAGGTTTCATAGGGATTAATTCTACCAAATGCTTCACACGTAGCAGGTGTTCCATCAGCCTGATTTCCATTCCTGCCTATGGAAGCATGAGTGATGAAAGGATGCCTTCCCCTCCTTCTGCTCAGATAAGGGAGATACCAGAGAAATGTTGTATTTTTTTAAAAGATTTATTTATTTGTTTGTTTGTTTGTTTGTTTGTTTATTTATACAAGCACTGGATATAGTCAGAAGCTCAGGAGGGTGAGAGGATTCACCAAAGCCAGAATGGGGAACAGAACAGGCGGAATGATGAAATACACTGCTGAGGGGAGCAGCGGGTATGGGAGGAGAGTTCTGAGTGCCATGTGGGACCCTCGCTGGCCGGCCCGAGATCAAACCAGTGATCGAACTGGCGCTGCAGAGGCTGAGGGCAGCTTTGCAGCCCAGTGCTCAACAGCTGAGCCACCAGGGGAGGCCTGAGAAATGTTGTATTTTAAAATGTTTTTCAAAAATGTCACAATAGTTTCCTGTCTGTATCCAAATTTGGAGAAAGTAATTCACTGTAGAGTTAGAAGGGGAATCCCAGGGCAGTGGAGTCAGCTGTGGAGGAACATCAGAGGGTTAAGTGCCATCACAACTGTAGGCATCACCAGTGAAATTGGAAGTGTCTCTCCACAAGATGACATCTGCCTGTACAATGACCTCATCAAGGTGGATAATCAAATTTAATAAAACTAAAATAGTAGTTCTCATCCATCATGATGCATTAAATGTCAGAATGTACGTCATAATCTGAACTGTAGATACTCTTGGCCTGTGTTCGTTCCAGGTAAATGAGAGAATGAAGTCTGGGACATTTTTAGTTTGTTTACCATAATGTAGAGAGTGTGATGACAGTTCATCCTCTCGTGGGAGATAGTTTTTTTTGTTCAAGGTCAGATCTAAATAAGCTCCACAACAGGAAGAAAATCCTCTAGGGCGAAAATGTCTGCTTCTATGGAGGCCAAGTGCTGCAGGTTTTCTCACCTCTGGAAGTGATGCCCTGGTCAACCATGGACTTGGACCAGAAATGCTTTTATTTGCATATATTAATATGTAAATAAAGACAATGAATATTTAAAATTCTGAAATGTTATATTTATGTCCTTTTCAGAGATAGAAAAGAGAAATCCTACTTGCCAGTTTTCCTCATTATATATGTTTGAATTCTTATTTTAACTTTTAACTTATTTCAGGTAAATTATTAGCAACAGAAGACAGAAACTCTTGCTCTATGCATGATCTGAATTTGCAGATGCAAAGTGAGAGTTGGTCAAATGTTCAGTTATTTTGCATATATGTGTCCCATTATGTTAGTAACCAAAGCAAGACATTGTTAGAAAGTCTTTATTTTCATCTGTCAGTACTCATGTTTCA
Organism: Talpa occidentalis; assembly: GCF_014898055.3. Taxonomy (NCBI): domain Eukaryota; kingdom Metazoa; phylum Chordata; class Mammalia; order Eulipotyphla; family Talpidae; genus Talpa; species Talpa occidentalis. Next base: position 28,814,597 of record NW_023600993.1, read on the forward strand.
TTGTTACCCCTTGTCCATTGGCTGTACTTATTTGGGAAGAAAGGGAATATATACCTAACCACACAATCCTGGTCTGTCCTCCCCTATTATACAAAAAAAAGGCCATTGCATAGTTGATGAGCATATAAATAACATATAATATATTTGTAAGTGGAATACTACTTGGCAGTAAAAATGAACAAAATGCTGATCCATGCCACAACGTGGGTGAGCCTTGGGGGAGGGTACTCTTTGGTAAGTGACTAAATTTATCTATTTAACTCTGTCTCTCGAAAGCCCATCATTCTTTCCCACATGTCTGATCTTCCCAGAATATTTTGAAGTAGCTTCCTGGTCTTGGGTGATTCTGGGTTGAATCTCTGCTGTTATCTCCACAGCCATTATCAGTTATTCTAGCCTAATCAACTATATCCAATGATATACTCCATGATATACTACTGGGCAGTAGAATCTGATTAATAAAATGTGGTCTGGAAGAAGGGCATCTGTTCCTCCACAGAGCCTGTGCTTCAAAACACCTCATTTGCTTGGTATAAACTCTGGGGGAATTGTACAATTTTATTGTTAGACATCCAGTGAATTTTAAAATGCCACTGGAGTTTGAAGTCCTATATATCAAGAAACAAAACTAATAAAGCTCAAGTGATTCTATGGATTGAGTTCACAGAGCTCTTTTGATCCCTGAAGACTTTTCTTCCTGGACGTTTTATCCCATTTAATTTAGTGTCTCTGAAATATCAATACAAGCTGGCCAATTGCTGAGTCTGTTCTTATATTGCTTACAGATGTCTGAGCTGTTGACAACTTAGCTCATCTTCTGCTCTAAATCTGAGGGGAAGGATAAAAACATCTTTTATGCCTTAGGAAAAAAAAAAACTGTCCTGTTTCCCTGTAAATATTGTGTTCACCCAAGTATAAACATATGCTCTTTGACCTGGTGGAATTATTATCTGACCTGAGGTAGTATCCCTTGCCAGTACTGGATTCAGCCTCCCTTTGTTACCCAGTACTCAAGCAACAAGTAAGTATTGGGCAATGCTGTGCAGAACAGTAAGCCCTACTCATATGCAGATATGTGAGCAGCTCAGGGCACCTGAAAGTTAAAGCCATAAATGCTCTTTGCATTGTCAAGTAAAGATGTTTATGATATATTATTGTTAAGTGAAAAAAAGAGCTTGTAAAACTACACTTAGCTTTCTGGTTCTAGTAACAGAGTGGGATGAGCTTGTGCTACCCTTCCTTGTACTAAAAACACATAAAATGCAAATAAAATATAAAGTTTAATAAAAAAGGGAAATATTTGCAAATCACATATCTGATAAGAGTCTTATACCCAGACTATATGCATATATACTCTGTACACCTTTGTACATATATATAAACTCTTACAATGCAACAATAAAAAAGACAAACCTACTGTGTAAAAGGGCAAATGATTTGAATAGACTTTTCTCCAAAAAGAGAGATACAGGTGACCAATAAGTACATGAAAAGATACTTAACATTATTTATCACTAGGGAAGTGCAAATCAAAACCAGAATTAGATACCACCAGATACCCCCTAGAATAGCTAAAATAAAAAAGGCAGAGAATAGTGTACTGCTGAGGATGGAGAGAAATTGGAACCCTTGTATACTGCCAATGGGAATTTAAAATGTGCAGCCACTTGGAAAATGGTGGGGTTTTTAAAAATTATTTATTTATTTATATTTTACATCATTGTACATTTTTATACAGTTTGCTTTCTTTTCTCAGGTGTAGTCCTCATAGAATTTCCACCACCAATTCACCCATGCACCATCACTATAGTCCCTTGTGCTCTTCCCACCCTTGTTTTGATCCCTCTCCCCTCACCTGCAGAATGTCTCTGATTTATAGTTGCCTATTTATTTTTGTTTTGTTCTGTTGTGTTTTTTATTGTTCTTATTTTTTCCCCTGATCCCTTATTTGGTTCCCTTACATCCTCCTATAAGTGAAACCATCCAATATTTTTCTTTTTCCTTCTGACTTATTTCACTGAGCATAATCCCTTCTAGCTCCATCCATGTTGCTGCGAATAGCTTGAGTTTATCTTTTTTTTGATTGCTGAATAGTATTCTATTGTGTATATGTACCACATCTTCTTGATCCAGTCATCTATTTTTGGGCACTTGGGTTGTTTTCAAGTCTTACCTATTATAAAAGTACTGTAATAAATATAGGGGTGGAGGTATCCTTTTGAATTAATGTTTTTGTGTCCTTTGGGTGGATCCCTAGGAGTGGAATTGCTGGGTCATATGGTAGCTCCATTTTTAGTAGCCTGAGGAGCCTCCACACAGCTTTCCATAGTGGTTGGACTAGTTTGTATTCCCACCAGCAGTGCAGGAGAGTTCCTTTTTCACCACATCCTCACCAACATTTACTATTGCTAGTTTTTTTTAATATGTGCCATTCTCACTGGTATAAGGTGGTATCTCATTGTGGTTCTGATTTGTATTTCCCTGATTATGAGGGATGTTGAACATTTTTTCATATCCCTGTTGGCCATTTGCATTTCTTCTTTGGAGAAGTGTCTTTTAAGTTCTTCTGCCCATTTTTTGACTCTGGTGGTTTCTTAAAAGGTGAGGCATAGCATTATCATATGACTTGGTAATTCCACTCCTGGAATTGAAATACATGTCCACACACAAAAACTGGTTCATAGATGTTTATGGAAGCATTATTCATAATAGCCACAAAAGTAGAAAGAAATATGCATAGTTGGTGAACATATAAATAAAATAATGTATTTTTGTAAGTGGAATATTGTTTGACAGTAAAACTGAGCAAAGCATTAATACATGCTACAATGCTACAACACGGGTGAATCTTGAACATATGGAAAGAAAATAAAATAGATGCAAAAGGCCATAGATGGTATTATTCCATTTATATTAAATGTCCAGAACAGGCAAATTCATAGAAATAGAAAGTAGACTAGTGGTTGGTAGGAACTGAGGGGTGGGAGAGTGAGGAGTGACTGCTGAATTGGTATGGGGTTACTTCTTTGAGGTGATGAAAATGTTTTGGAGTTATTTAGTAATTGTGATTATATAACTTTGTGAATATACTAAAAACACTGAATTATAAAACTTAAATGGTAAATTTTGTGGTATATCGATTATATCTCAATTTTTTTTCAGCTTGGGGAGAAAGTAAGAAAGGGAAATTCTCAGGAGGTGGAAGTGAAGATAGAATTTAAAACCAGAGTAGTCATCTAAGTCAGACAGAATAGAGCAAATTCAAAACCAGTAAAAGGAAGAATATTAAATAAGCAGTATATACAGTCATCATAAAACAAACATAATATATATGTATTTGTGTATATATATATTTGTATGTATATGTATGCCCTCACACACATATACACACAAATATATGCACACAAAAATATATATTTGTATGTTACATGTTACATTGTAACATTTCAGGGAAGGATGGGTCAAGCTGTCCATTTATCTTTGGCAGTAAGTAGCACCATTTAATCCACTACAGGGGTTATTTGAGTGTTTATAGAAACTGGTAGGATAGTATGGGCCTTCCTAACAAGACACAAGACTAAGAAGTCATAAAAGAAAAGACTGACAGATTTAACTACAGAAGAATCAAACACTTCTAAGTGATGAAAGATACCATAAACAAACTCGAAAAGACAAAAACAAAATGGGAGAAAATATTTGCCTCATACATCATAGATATATCTAGGATGAATTGCACAATCTCGAACTGGGTACAAAAAAATAAATTACTTTTGTTAGGTTTGTGAAAGTCTCCATTTTTGCAACAGGAAAAGCAATCCAAACTTGACTTGATTCCTTTCAGTTAGTTTGGCCAGGTAACTCAGTCTGTTTGGGGTATGTCTTGCCTATTGGGGTATTTCCTTTCCTTCTCAAAAAGTGCACAGGGCGGTGTGAGCAATGTCATGTTTTTCATTAATGTGACTGACCTTGTGCTCAGTGACCATGAGTTCTTTGGAAGAAGGCATTGTCTTTTACCCAAATCTGAATCTGCAGTGCGTAGGATTTGCCCATCACCCAGAGAATCTTTACTGAGTCACATTGATTTGAAAGCTTTTAAGATCCCTGGGTGCTGCATTTTCCAGGGATATTAAATAGGGCCAGGGCTGCATTTATTATATTCCCAGCAGGACCCTGTGTGGATTAATGTTTTAACATAAATAAATGATTCCCTGTTCCTTTAAAACAGCATTAAGTTAAAGTTTTTATTTTTTAAGGATGGGCTTAGTTTTATCATAATTTGTGTTTCAATCTTGTGTCTGTAATATAAAAAGGTTTTTTTGTGTTTTCTCATAGAAAATAGTACATACAGATGTGCACAAAATTAATCCAACATTAGGGTTCCTTCTGGAAATTGTATCGGGCAATTGATCTTACTTAGTGTTATTGTCTTACAGGAAGATCCTTCGTGGTTGCTCGGCCTGTGAAAGGGCCAGGACAGGGTGCTGTGGCAGGGGGAGAGACACCAACCTAACATGCTCCTTGTCTTTTCCTCCCCTTTCCCACCCGCCTCCCAGTGAGATGAAGCAGAAGCTGGATGAGGAAGGCAGCAAGTGCAGCATCCTTTCCAAACATGAGAAGTTCGTGGAGCACTGCTGCATGCGCTGCTGCTCGCCCTTCACCTTCCTTGTCAACACCAAGCGCAGGTGTGGGGACTGCAAGTTCAACGTCTGCAAGAGCTGCTGCTCATACCAGAAGCAGGAGAAGGTCTGGGTGTGCTGCGTCTGCCAGCAAACCAGGTGAGTGCCCAGGGTAGTGCAGGGGCCTCTGCTTGGGTCAGCGCCTTCCTTTAATCAGCCAAAAAGGACCTGAGGGCTGGGTCCTCGTCTGGCCTCTTTTTTCCATACACTCAGTCCTGAAGCCTGCATTATATTCTTGGGAATGAGGCTGGGGGCAGGAAACATGGGGGTGAGTTAGGCAGATTACTGGGGGGTGACAGAATGCACAAGTGTTGATCCCAGGATATGGTGATAGCTGCCTATAAATTCACCATCAGCACTGGGGCACAGCAGGGAGTCGCCAGCTCTAGGGTCTGGAGAAAGCTTCATCGAGGACAAGAAATAAGCACAGAATGGTAAAAGCTAAAACAGAAAAAGAGTTAATGGCGTGGAAAGGGGTGATGACCGCCATGAAGGAAATGGCTGGTGTGAGGTTTTCATGCAGGCACGTGTTTACATTCTTCTCCGGCGGCCGGCAGAGCATTTCTTTGATACACTGATTATTTGGAACCGAAGGAGTTCGATAAGCTTGGCATTTTCCCCTTGGAATTCTCAAGTCTTTGCTGGTGATCGCGTCTGTAGCATGTCTGTGTTGCTGCCCCCTGACATGAAGCCCTGCAGTGGGGAGCAAGGCTGAGCGGGCTGCTTCCCGAGAGCACCGGCTGGGGAGTGCATGCTTCCCCCTCTCTTCTTCCTTCTTCTCCTCAAATGTTAGTACCCACGTGATAGTGACTTTCAGATTTCCTCCAGTCTTCTCTATGGATCAGAAAAATCTCCAAATTTACAAAACAGTTAACACCAGTAAATCATGCCATCCAGCCTCTCCCACATCTGAGGTTGAGCTGTGCGAGGGGGTCTATTATCAGTTATTATTCAATGACATGTTGCTTTCAACTGAGCAGCAGTAATGTTAAGTGACCCTCAGGATCACGTCACTTTCCTTTGAGAAGGAAAGGAAATAGCCCGATAGGACTTTTCTCAAAAGCCAGGTGTTCTGATTCCAATCCTGTGCTATTTCATTTATACTAGATTATCTCAAGGAATTGCCATGTGTTGAAAAAATAAATTGTAAAAATGACGGTAAATGGCTCCTTGGGCTGCCTTTTAAATTTCTAGTTCACATTTCTAGCCACTTAATGGGAGGCAGCAGGCCCAGCTAGGTATTCCATTTAATCATACATCATGTCCACACTGTATGGCAGCTCCTGTATCTCAAAAGTAGGACATCAGAAAATAAAGTCCTACTCATAGAAGGATGCCTGGAATGACATCCAAAAAAACAAGTGTACGCTTGTCCCCCCGCCTTTTTTTTTTAAGAAAAGGGAGAATTGCTGATGAATCTTCCACATTTGGTAGAATCTAGTATCTAGTACAGAGAGAACACACCCAACCTTGTTTAATCAAAGCTGGTAGGAAGATGCTGAGGAGGAAGAACTTTGTAGTCTCAATCTTGTATGATTTCCCGTGGGGATGTCTCTAAGAGTCTTAGGATTATTATTGAATGAAGCCAAAAAAAAAAAAAAAATAGAAAAGACACAGAGATGGCCAAGTTGAACCCAATGCCTGTTCTGCTGTTGATGGGATCCAGAATTCTCCCTCATGACAGCGTTTTATTTTAGCCCATCCTAGGAGCCTGTCCAGGAAAGAAAGCCATGATCGATGAGGCAAGTTTTCACTTTTTGAAATTTCTCTAATTTGGTGGAGAAGTATGTCCAGGTCAGAGTGTTCTGATGTGTGGCTTGTGGGCTGATGGTCTTATACATTGTTCTTGGATCACTTCCATGACTTTTGAAGCCTGTCTCAGAGAGTAGATTTAATTGGTATAGTCATAAGCTGTGTCAACTCTCAGTGTTATGAAGATACCCAGTCAGATTCACCATGTGAAACATTTAAGGAATATTTTGACTTGAACCAAGTCAGGTAAACAATCATTTTTAAAATCTGCCCAATGTCTTGAAACAACTAAAAGTTTCCAGCAGATTGTTTGGACTTCAAGTCCAGACTTGACCTGGCAGAAGCCGGCATCCTGCTGGGTGATGGCATGTGGGTGCTCTATGCTCCGCTCTGCTTGGTCCTTTCACTGCTTGGCCCCACAGGCAAACTGAAATTTACCTCTCAGTTTGGAAGTGATTTACTTTAGACATTAGTCTTTGGGACAGTCCTCCAGTGTATTCATTTTCAAGTGATGGAATTTAAAAACACTGTGTTTCACGAAGAACACATTTATGTGTAGGAAATAGCAATAGAATAGCGGATAGTAGCTCTGTGAGGCCACTGCAGCCCCATATTTTACTCCCACTGCCCACCATGAGCTTTTCCTTTCCTATGTAAATTAACCCCATTTTTGCTCTATTGGTTTAATTTCTAGCTGTTTATCCAGTGACTACCGTGTGCATATATTTGTAGATACCATGGAGCCATATATAATGCTAAAAAATTATTCACAAAAAATTAAGGAGCTAGGAGTTGAGGGTAGACAGTCACACAACATTAACAAATTGCATTGGAGGTAAATGACTGTATCAAGACCAAAGGCTTGTCTGTGGTGTAGTTCTAACTGCATGACTCTAGTTGAATATGGAGTATTTATCAGTCTACCCAGAGAGTGTCAAATCATATAAAAATGGTGATAATCAGCCACTTCAGCTTTTTTCTTTTTCATCTCCCTAAATCTACATGTCCTGATGTTTTGTTTGATTACTTATTCCAGTAAGAGCATTTTAAGAATTTTAGATGAAAATTCACTTGGTTGTTGTAATTATGATCAGATGGTTTCTTCTTTGGTTCTTATCTTCCATATGTTTTGCATTCAAATGTATTTTGCTCAGTATTTCTTTAAACATTTAAATTTGGGAGATTAACAAACATCAGATGAATTTGTTTCAGACTGAATGATGGATTGCTAATTTTAGAAATTACATAGCAAATGGGATATGGCTGAATCATTCTCTTTGTCATTTTGCATCATATATAAATTTATTTTCTTGACAATTTATTGTATAGAGTCATTCTAACATTATAAATAAGGACCTGTAAAATAGTTGCATTTTAAGACTTCTTCAGGAAACCCAGCTTTTAGAGCGAGCCCAAGTATCCTATGTTTCACTCTTATCACTTGGGTCACATTAATCCAAGACTGATGTCACTGCTTTCCTTGGAAACAAATTGGCTTCCTAACTCTTTGCTTCATTATAAAAATTGTTCTCTATGATTTTTGTCATTTTGTGCTACCTCCTTTAACACAGAGCAATTTTGCAGATTGTTCTTAGGGAATAAGAGAAAAAACTATCCTTGAAACTTAAATCAAAACACGTCGCCTTATGATACCACTTTGGTTTTTCTGAGAACTGTAAGAGTTCGTTTCTGCTCACGTGGAGTGGAATGGAATGTCCTTTACTTCTCTTTGATCTCTTGCTAGTTGGTTTTCAGATAGCCCACATGATTTATAAATTAGCATACTGTCCATTTGATAAAACTCCATAGTATGTTTTAGAGATACCCCAAAAGGTTAGCAATGTATCGTGGTAAGATAGAATGTTAAAAATTACTGCTATAGAATAGGGACATTCATAGGTTATGTATAGGGAAATATATAGGGAAACACAGAATCTCACTAGAAATCAGAGAATAGAGATACATGTTTCAGTTAGCTTCTTTTTCTCAATAAATTAATGATTTTTTTCATCATTCTACTTAGTGTTGACAAGGGTAGATTGAAAAAGGCACTCTCATCTACTGCTGGCCAAGTCTAAATGGGCATAACCTTTTATCAGCATTTATCAAGAACCTTTAGCATGTCCAGGGCTTTTTACCCAGCAATTTCAATTTTGAAAGCCTTTACCTAAAGAGACAACAAAAAATTTTAGTGCTATACAAAAATAACTTGCACTGAATTCTTTGTAGTGTAAGAAATGGAATCAAAATGCCCAACAAGAGAACAATGGAAGTAAATTAGGGTACCTTTGATGACAGAATCTGACAAGACCTCTCCAATAATACGTATATTGTTTCAGCATGGCTAGATTCTTCTATTAAAATGTTAGATTTAAAACTGAAGTGTAAAATGTACCTATCCTATAATCACTATATATATATTTTTTTTTTAATGACACAGTAAAAACTAAAGTGACTGAAACAAAAACTAAAAGGAAATACACAATTATTAACAGTAATTGTTCTTTGGGATGTAAGCTTAATGAATAATTTTTCTCTTACCAGTATTTTTCATTTTGTTTCCAAGTTTCCCACATTTTATATATGTGCTTTCATAGCCAGTTATAAGTAAAGTAAACATAACGAAATCTAGGACTTACCCCTTTTTCCCCTCCACATTCTAAAGCCCTGTGCACAGTCACCCCAATGTTGCTTTCCTCCAGAAGCCCTCCTGCTTTTTGCCACAGGGCTAAAACCCCCAAACTTCCCCGGGAAAATGAAACCATTAAAGGTGACATATTTTGACATCCCAACTAATGGGCAATTTAGGTTACAGATAGCAGCCTGTCTAGGACCCATCTCCATAGTGACTGTGACCACCTTCCTCCACCAAGTCCATGTCAGGGTGACCGGAATCTTAAGGGAGATGAAAATTCTTTAAAATTTAAAATGCTCCCCCATGAAAGCCAACTACCTACTTTCTGTTCACTAATTCTTTACTATCAAAAGATTAAATTGCAAATAAACACATCCAGAGTGCCTGCTGTGAGCGTGGGATTTACTTTGCCTTTTTCACATCAGTTATTTCTGCTAATCCTTATAAGAATTCTATGACGGGCAGAAGACTAGCCCAATTTGTGAGCCAAGGAAGTCAGACATTCATAAATACTATGTGGCTAACCAAGGTCACCTTGTTAGTTTCAAGTTCAGAAGGTCCCTTACAAGCTCTCGGGAATACAGCCTGGGCCTCTGGGCCTTGAGCTGCTCAGTGGGTCTCAGTAATCAGCCACCTGGACCCTATTTTTGTATCTGTAGAGCGGTAGACAGCCTGTGCTCCCTCGTGGTGTCAAAAAACTGGTGTAGGTTTCTGTCCCCTTTGAAGAGCCTTTGTGTCCACAGTCAGTTTCACACTCCCGTTTCCTGTGTGGCCATGGCAGTGAGAACAGATGACACAGGAGTGACTGTCCTCAGGGAGGGAGGACACAGTATAGAGGTCTCACAGCCCCAGCCACTGCATAGGACTTTGGCAGTCCATCTTACCTGAGGCTCTTCAGCCCATTTCTCCTGTCTGGGTGATAGGAGGTGAGTAGTATTGTCTTCCTTGAATGATGAATCCCCAGCCTGTATTTTTTAGGGAAAGTAAAGAGTGTGATATTTTGTGATGCTGAGCACTAGGAGCATGAATTACATCTTTGAGATATTTTGATCAAACACTGACCTTTCAACACATTTTTCATAGGTTAAAAAGAAGAAGAAAGCTTTACCTTGATGTATAAAGTTTAATAAGCTCCTGATTAAATTTGTAATACTTACAATGCCTGAGCATTTAGGATACAATTTTAGGCTGACAACCATAGGTTTTTGATTAATGTGAGTTTGTTTGCATAAGGGGCTGTGACGATTGATTTTATGTGTCATCTTGGCTAGGCCATGCTACTCAAATATCTAGTCCGATCATAGTCTAGATGTTGCTTTGAAAATATTATTTTAGTAGATTAACATTTAAAATAGTAGACTTTTAATAAAGCAGATTACCCTCCATAATGTGGGTACAACTGAAGATAAATATTTCATACTTGGAGTCTCATGACTCAAAAACAATTGCAGTTCAACTTATTACAGTTATTTCTATGACAAAGAATAAAACAGGGTGATCATGACAGACATAAACATATGACAGTAAAATAAAATTCTGCAAGACAGATAAAATGGGATAGAAGTATCTGTTCAAGATGAAAATAAAAAATGTCAGTCTCCCAACTGTTAAAGGAATCAGCAAACTATGGCCCACAGACCAAATCTGGCTGTTCACCTGTTTTTATAAAAAAAAAGTTTCGGGCCTACTCTGGTGGCGCAGCGGTTGAGCGCTGGTGGCTGCATTTAGCTAACAGGTTGCAAACAAACTGATATCTAATGTTCCTTGTTCAGTTTGTAGTCATGACAATCAGTAGAAAATGATCTTTAAAATCAAGCCAGCCAGCCATCAAACAGCTTCTTGTGATTTCGGGAAAACAAAAGCCAAAAATATTTTTTAAAAAAACACCTGTGGGGGCCTCCCCAGTGGCTCAGCGGGTTGAGCACAGCACTGTGAAACTGTCCATAGCCTCTGCAGCACTGGTTCGATTCCTGCCAGCCAGGGAGATTCCCACTTAGCGTGGCAGACCTCTCCTGTCTTGCCCGCTGTACTTCAGTCCTTCTGCCTTTTCTATTCCCTGCTCTGTCTCTGGTGAATTCTCTCACCCTCCCGTGCCTCTGGCCTGTTCCCTAGTGCTTGTATAAATAAATAAAATCTTAAAAAAAAAAAAAAAAAAAAACCTGTGCTTGAGATATTTGCTGATTTTCTGGAGGTGGAAATGCCCATCTCTCTGTTTTGTCCCTCTTTACTGGCCATACTATACCAAGGATGTGAACAAGATTTACATAAAAGTGTCCCCATTATAATAATGCTTAACCCCTGCATAGTGGTTCAAATGTCTTTCCTCAGGAATTATATCCAGAGCTAACAGATCTTGTTAAAAGGCCTTTACCAAGAGAAACAGCTTCTCTGTTCAGGTACGTCTTGGCCCAGTAAGTCGGAATGCCCAGAATAGAGTCCACTTACACTGTTAGCTGGAGATTCTCCTTAAATTGATAATACAGAAACGAGAGACCCATTGAGAATGGTTGAAGACCTAACGGGGACCAAACCATGTGTATTATTAATATTCACATAAACATTATCATGGTTGTATGTGTGATAACAAATATAGAACATGCGAATTTGGGTTCTGAGGTAACATCTAAGGAGGTGATGGAAGCTTAGCCAGGAGTTACAAGAGTGTCCCAGTCCCCGCTCCAGTCCCCCATCCCCATCACCATTCACCTTCCTGGATTCTGCTCTGGCCATACTTCCCCCTCCCTTCCCAACCTGCACAAGAACGGCTGTTTCATTATCCTAGGCTTTCCATATCAATAAGAAGATGCAGTCCTCCAGTTGCTCAGACCTCATATAGAGATGGTGTCTTTGACAGGGTGATTCTAGAGGTCTGGGCTCCCCTGCTCCTGACTGTGCTCTGCTCAGGCCCATGAGTCCCTGAGCATGCCCACATCCCTGGCAACTTGAGCGTTTCCAGGTCCTGAAAATGCCTTCTTTGCTGTGAGCTGCCCATGCACACCTTGCAGATTTTGCTTTTCAGCAGCACCAAAACTTTCAGTGTAAGCTTCTTTAGGAACATGAACAGTTTCTAGGTCAAGTGAAACTGAAAATGCATTATCTTATATCAATGTGCTGGCCCCAATAGGCAGGGCAGTCTTACCCCATCTTATAAATGAGCAGATTGAGACCAAGAGGCTCAAGGGACTCACCCAAGTTCACACACATGCAGCCATCATCGAGTCCATGGAAGCCAAGACCCAGCACCAGGGTTAAATCCTGCCACACAGCAGGCACTCAGTTGTTGGTTGTTGAAATCATGAGAGACTAGAAACTCAGTTCTGAATCCCAGCACCCCTCAACCCATACTCGGCCACACTTTGAATGACAAATAGCTGTGTTGGTCAGAGATCAGTTTTCTTCGGAAGCATCATGTCAGTGGGAATGAGACAATGAAGGATTAACTGTAGTTATTGGAGCAATTATTGAAGAAGCCTGTGAGCAGGCCAGGGGAAACAGGAGAATTGATATTTAGGAATTTCTGTTCAAAAACATTTATTTCAAATCCGTTTAACTGCTCATTATTTTTGCCAAGCACTGGGTTTTATATTGATAATATCGCAATAAATAATACATAGCTCTTGACCTCAGGGAGCTCACATTTGAATAATTGTATGTGTGTGTGGAGAGGGAGGATAGTAACTAAAACTTAAAAGCCTGTAATTACAACATAATTGTCTAAGTGCTCGAATTCATGTGTGAAAGGTGTGGTTGGAGAAAGAAACAACCATCACTTCTGATTTGAGAAGTCTGAGACAGCTTTATAAGCTTTACAGTGGTCAGGCCACATAAGTAGGATCTCGATGGATAAGGAGGCCGCCAAAAAAGACTGGGGAACAAGAACAAACATACAGACTAATGGAATCGAATAGAAAATCCAGAAATAAACCCACAGATTTATGGTCAACTAATATTTGACAAAGGAGCAAAGACTATGCATTGGAGCAAAGAAAGTTTGTTCAATAAATGGTGCTGGGAAAACTGGGTCGCTACATGCAAAAGAATGAAGCTTGACCACTACCTCACACCATACACAAAAGTCAACTCAAAATGGATTAAAGAACTAGACATAAGACCTGAAACCATAAAATACATAGAAGGAAATATAGGCGAAACACTACGTGATTTGCATATCAAAGACATCTTTACAGACACATCACCCAAAGCAGTGATAGTGAAGGCAAAGATAAACAGCTGGGACTACATCAAATTAAAGAGCTTCTGCACAGCAAAAGAGACAATAACAAAAACAAAGAGAAACCCCACCAACCGGGAGAAAATTTTTGCACACAACACTAATGATAAAGGACTGATCACAAAAATCTGCAAAGAGCTGATGAGACTCAACAACAACAAAGAAAATAATCCAGTCAAAAAATGGACAGAAGAGCTAAAAAGAAACTTCTCTGAAGAGGAAATGCAAATGGCCAACAGGCATATGAAAAAATGTTCAACATCACTTGCAATCAGGGAAATGCAAATCAAAACTACCATGAGATACCATCTTACACCAGTGAGAATGGCACATATTAAAAAAACTAGCAACAACAAATGTTGGCGAGGGTGTGGAGAAAAAGGAACTCTCCTGCACTGTTGGTGGGAGTGCAAACTGGTCCAACCACTATGGAGAGCTGTGTGGAGATTTCTGGACCTACTAAACATAGAGCTTCCACAGGATCCAGCAATTCCACTCCTAGGTATTTACCCAAAGGACACAGAAACATCAATTCCAAAGAACACCTGCACCCCTATGTTATAGCAGCACTGTTTACAATAGCTAAGCTTTGGAAACAGCCCAAATGCCCAAAAATAGATGACTAGATCAAGAAGATGTGGTACATATATACCATGGAATATTACTCAGCATTCAAAAAAGATAAACACATGCAATTTGCAGCAACATGGATGGTGCTGGAAGGGATCATGCTCAGTGAAATAAGCCAAAAAGAAAAAGAAAAATACCGGATGGTCTCACTCATAGCAGGAATCTAGAAAACTTAAATAAGGGACCAGGAAAATGAATAACTGTAAGAAAGTGAAAATCAAAATCAACAAAAACTATGAACCAGAGACACTTTTTGGGGGGTGGGGGCGGGAGGGGAGGGATTGGGGTCAGAATGGGGGGATTGCAATTGTATGGGGAATATAAAAATAAAATTTATTAATTAAAAAAAAAAACAAACAAAAAAGACTGGGGAGCATGTTCTAAAGCAGTGTAGACCTCAACCCTCCCCCCCCACACACTCACACACTTTTTTGTTTGTTTCAGGACAATTAAGAAACAGCAAAAATATCTACAGGTCACTTCAAATTTTTATTTTCAATAAAGAAAAGCACTATCATCAACTGTATTGCACATTCTGTTGCTCTTGTCCCCTAACTAAAGAGTTTTCTTATCCTTTCTTCATTGTTCTGAGGAAGGGGTCTGCACTGTGATCAACATACTGGAGACAGTGTTATGGAGATGACCCCTGCACTGCCTGCTTTGGCACTTCATGCATTTTGAGCATCAGCACCAGCGCTGACTATGGGCCAAAAGTGAACAGAAAGCTGTGGCTTGGGCGGGTAATGGAGAAGTTGGCAATGCTTTGGGGAGTGGAGAAGAGGGGCCATGTGCCCAAGGTCAGCGTGTTAAGTAATCTGCAAAGAAATGACTTCCTGCCCCAACCACAGCTCCCTTGATTGTGAGGCTAGAAGGGTATTTCTTGGGCAGGCTTCTCTGGAGATGGGCTTGGGATATGGGGGTGAAAGTGGACTCTTTCATCTTTCTGCACCTCTGCCCCAGTTGTGTGTGTTGTGCTCTGCAACAACATCCTGTGTGGAGTGGGAATGCACAGTGCGCCAGCCCCAGCTGCAGCTCTGGGAGGCAGCAGTGGCCTGGGAGGACATGCTCTGGTGGGTGCCCGCCTGACCAGGTGCGATGGGATTGATCAGTGGTCAGACTTTTGTTTTCTTGTTCCTACACTAGATCTTGGTCCTTCCCCAAAGCCACTGAGATTCTAGTTGTTTATTGGTGCTCTAGGTGGGTGGGGCTGGAGCCTGAGGCCTCTAGATAACCTGAGGACACTACAAGGTGGCTCAGTATGAATAGGGTTCAGAGTGCAGCTGCGGGGTGGGTGGAAAAGCAGGAGGCCAGGGCAGGGAGTGCCCTTGGGCTTTTTGGAGAGGATCTTCAGCCTTTGGAGATGACCAGCAGTGCTTCCAGAACCACCCAATGCCTGGAGTATGACTCCACATACATGTAGGTGTGTTACAGGGCAGGGAGAGGGGCAGCCCAAACCCCGCAAACCTGCCTATTCTGTATAGGGTTCTGCCATCCGCCGCATCAACACAAAACTTGAGACTTTAGTGGGAAGGACTTTAATACAATTAGGTAACAATACAGGAAAGGCTAAGAATCTAATTTCTAAATCAAGCACCCAACATTAGCCATCCCCTCGTGGGGAAAACTCCATCCAAATGGGATTGGCCCAGAGCAAGGCCCCAAAGCCTGCCACAGTCTAAAGCATCTTCCAGTGGGGACCCACAGAAAAGAGTCAGAAACAACCAGACAAGCCCAGAAGGAAAAGAGCAAAATCAAAATCAAGATAAAAGCTGCCATTGTCACCTCCCCACGGGTCTCACCCACATCTGTGTCACCCAGTCCACGACCAAAAGACAAGCACAGTTTCTTCACGTGTCTCTCCATTCCATGTGCCTCCTCCAGGTCTCCTCCTGGCTCCATCCTGCTTCCTTCCTTCCTCAGTCTCCTCTGCAGCGTCTTCTCTCCCTGCTCAGCTCCACCCTCCCTTGGGTGGGGCAGGGAACCTGGAACCTCCCCCTTTCCTGGGGACCACCCTGTTACAGGTGGGCAGTGGGGAGCTTCCCTCACCACCCCCACACATATCTTGGCATTCACTTCCCTCCTGGCAGTGTTTATTTTACAATTTCTTATTTCACTATCGGTTGTCCTGAGAGAGAAGGTGGGAGAATTCATGGGCTCAGTTTTCAGCTCAGAACCGGCCTATATTAGACTTTTTCCTTCAAGCTGGAGGCCTGACACCCTTAAACACATGACAGGGACTCTTGTAACTGTGTGTTCTCCAAGTCCTTCCCCCTTCCAGACTCTCCAGGCTCATGATTTTCTTTCCTGGATGAGTATTGCCATTCTCCCTACTGCTGTTAGGACAAGCTTTATTTAGAGAGGATTTTATGTAACAACCACTTACATAATACCGTGTGCTAGGCATGCTCTACAAGTGTTGTAAACATTTTCTCTTTTCATTTTCATAATGATCATCAGAAATGGGCACTAGTTTCCTCATTTTACATATAGGTAACAGGCATGAAGCAGTTAAACAACTTAGGTGACTGGATTAGATTTCCTTTAACAGCTTTGGTTCAATAGATGGAACTGGATTGGCTGGAAAACCACAGCACATCATAAAATCAAGCAGGTTGGGTTCTTCACTGAAATCAGTCAGACTGTGTGGTGTGTTGGAAATTGCACTGTCTGGGGAGTTACCTAAGTGAGTTCAAATCTACCACTCACTGTGTGAAGAAAGTGTAGGGATAACCGTGCCCAACTCTCAGAGCTGTGGTGAGAATTAAATTGCAGAAAGTTGCTTCAGTGCCTGACATTTAGGTGTTGACAGGACGTTGGTGACTATTGTTATTATTGCCCTCAACCCGCCAGGATCTAGCATTGCTGGCTTCCAAGCGCCCTAGAGAGCCCCTCGTGCTTGTGAACCCTCTGGTGTTGGCCCTCCCCACACCTCAGTCCCCACCCCTCTTCTTCCCTTCTGCCCCCACCCACAAGCCTGCCTCCTTGTCTACTGGATTCTGGCATGCTCTGGGTGACAGAAGGAACCTCAATTAGGATTTCAGAGAAGCCTAAACAAAGTTCTGTGGTGAAGGCTGCTTCAAACCAGTGCATTCTTCATATTTTCCTTCTGCCTGGCTTATGCAAACCAGCTTATTCCTGGGATTGCATTCTGGGCTAAGGCCACTGATTTTCACAGGGGCTGAGCTTCACAGAAGGACATTTGCAAACAGAAGGACAATTGGGGGAATGGAGAATGGGGAGGTCACAGCAGAGCCCATGAGTGGCCTGGAAGAGTCATGTGTAAATCTAGGCAGACTCCATGTGTTGTGGGCTGATGAGCGAGGAGAAAGATGCTGACATGTGCGCACAGGCAGCAAATGCCTTGGCAACAGCTAGTGAGTCCTATGCAGGGACCTCAGTGGCTCCTTATGGACCACCCTTCTTCTGTTCTTCATACCTTGTCTGGCACTGCCACACGTGGAGCCTAAAATACATCTTCAAAAGGGCAGCGATCCTCTCCAGAAGACACTTGTGTTCTCTGTTGGCAGCACCTTCCGGGGTGGGTTTTGGTGACCTCTTAGGGTTTTTTCCCACCCTACATTCATTCATTAAACCCACATGACCTGCAGTAGACAAACTGGATCTGAATCCTGGATCAACCACTTATTTGCTGTGTGATCCTGGGAAAGTTATTCAACTTTTTTGAGTCTGGGAATAATGAGAACTTTCTCAAAAGGTTCTTGTAAAGAAAAAAGAAATGAGGTATGTAAATCACTTAGCAATGCCTAGCCCCAATAACTGGTAGCTATTATTATATTGTTTTCATTTTTGAGGTTGGTAAATAGCTTTTTCCTTTCTTTATAAAATATTAAACACAGTATTATTGCCTATGAGCAGGAAGGCATTTTCTCGATTGGCCGTGCTCCTTTTTTTAGCACAGCAAAAGTCATTTAAATTTTATAATTAATTCCCATAGTTTCTTTCCCAGCATTGACTCAGGGCAGTTAAACACATCACCGCTTGGGAATCAACAAATGAGGAGACTTTGTGCACCTTCGGAAAGATTACACAGGGTCGCTCAGTGAATGTTTGCAGATATTAAGACTCAAATCATCACTAACAACTTTTAAATGTTAGTGCCCCTAGGAACTAAAACTGCACAGCAGGACTATGGCTTCAATGCAAACATTAGGGAAAAACTATTTGAGTTGTTGTATCACAATACACATTTCTCTCTGCTCAAATGAAATGCTTACTCATCGAGCTATGTTTATGTTATACAGCTGGTTTCTTAACTTTGCAACAAGAACATTGTCTCTAAAATTCAAGATTTTAAAATTTGCTAGGTTTTACTACAGTTACACAAGGAGAATTAAAAATGATAAGGTGGCTCTTTTTTGGCTGATAATGGGCAGTGGAATGGTTGGAAGGCAGGCCATCTAGCAGCAAAGGGCCTAAGGAAAGCAAACTTGTACCAGTGGCAGAGCAGGACTGTTAGAGCTGGAATTGTTCATACTTTTCTTTAAGGAGGGGACGGTCAAAGGGAAAGAGAATTATGGTTTAGTATTGCTAATCCTGGCTTTCAGACCTGGTCCTACATTTGTTTGAATAAAAGACATTGATTATATCCTTTTCTCTGAGGACATTTGTAGTTATTCTTACATAGTTTTTGTCAACACAGGCAGCAGTGGGAAACTTAATTTGCTTCTCCCATTACAGCTGAATTCATTTTTATTTTTGTCTTCTTGTTTTGCTTTGACCCTGGATGCCCATAGATATGCCTTGATGTTGATTATTCAATACCTAATTTTCTTAAAATTCAGCATGTCCTTTAATCTATAATTGAGATCTTCCTTTATTTTAGAAAAACCTTTTTCTATTACAGTGAATCTCAAACTTGAGTTGCATCAGAATCACCAACAGAACTTATTAAGACAAAAATTTTGAGGCCTGAACCCAGAGTATCTGATATGGTAAGGTTTAGGAGAGCCTCTAAAGTGTGCATTTCTAAAAAAATATCTCTTCCTATTAATGTTTCTCTTTTTCAAGGACACCAATTATACAAATAGTAGATCTCCTGTCCCTGCCTCCATCTCCATCGAGCTTTCTCTAGTGCTGAATTCTTGATTCTGTCCTTTCAATTGCTTTATTTTCTCCAGCCCACCTTGTCCTTGATGGGGCTGAACTCCTTGTCTCACTGTTGTTTATAATGTTCTTTTTATTTTCCTTTTTTGTTTTGAAGTATCTTTGTGAAAATTATGTGATAGCTCCATGTATGTCAACTTTTTGAATGGAGGACATTCTTCCTGGATCTACCCTTTGTGAAATGCTTGTGTGGTAAAAAGTTTAGAAGGAGTCACAGATAATCTGAAATTTTGGTCTGTTGCTATAGGATACTTTCTCAAGGGCTACCAAGAACATGACCAACCTCACAGTGAGCCCTACACACTATAGTGTGTGTGTGTTTGTGTGTGTATGTACTAGTCACTATTTTTTATAATATAATTTATTTATATATATTTTGCATCATTGTTCATTTTTGCACAATGTTTGCTTTCTCCTCTCAGCTATAGTTTCATCACCAATGCACCATCACTATAGTCCCTCGTGCTTGTCCCTCCCCTGTTCTGATCCCCTCTGCCTCCATAATGTCTCTGATTTATAGTTGCCTGCTAATTTTTTTTTATTGTTATTATTTTTCCCCTGATACCTTATTTGGTACCCCTATATTCCTCCTATAAGTGAAACTATCCATGAGTTATCACTATTAACTTTTCTAGCTGTCTGACATCAGAGTCTCTGGGGAAGCTTATCACCTACACTTTCTATTCCATCCTGCCACAGAAACTGCCTGCTTCTTTCAAACATGGCTCCCCTGTGTTATCTTATTCAGTGCTCCTGTCCTGCCATGGATCTAGAGCTTCATACCTGGGGAGAGGGAGGCCTTCAAAGCTGTCAGATGTTGAACAGCAAATGCAGAGGATTTTTCCCTTTATGTTACCAGACATCATTTATTTGCCCCTTAGGGCTGACCCCTGCTTTGAAGAACTCTGTACTCTGGCCATTTTGCCTGAAAACTGTGAGCTCATCACATATGGCTTCAGAGAGGAGAATAGAGAAGTAATGCCTTTATTCTTATTTTTAAACCAGAAGCCTTTTGCTAAATGCACTTACAATAGCTTAGGACATGGAGACAGCCTAAGTGTCCATCAGCAGACAACTGGATCAAGAAAATGTGGTCTATTCACACTATGGAATGATGAAGTACAGCTCTTCACAGCAACATGGAGGGATTTGAGGGAATTACTTGTAGTAAAGCAGGTCAGAATGATGAAGATAAATACCAGATATTTACATAAAGGAAGATTTGACAAAGTAAAAGGCTTACCAGCACTAATGGAGATTAGTGCATACCATGTGTGCTCTGAGGTTCAGGCAGAGGGGCGGGGGCGGGGACAAAGGGGATATAAAGACTGGTGGTGGAGAAAATAAGAAAGAAAAGGAGAGTATTTGTTGTGATATTATTAACAATGACCAAAAAAAGTGAATTAGTTAGTTGTTCTATTTCTAAATGTTTAGCCAGTCTACATACTATTAATTGGGATTTACCAGTCCTAAGAACCCATCTCAGTGGCTCTGTTTTCTACTAAACTTTAAATCTCAGACCAACTCACTATTGAGGTGCAATAATAAATATGCATCAGAGGAGCCAACGGGGAAACCCAGGTTTCAGGTATGCTCACTGTGTCTATTCTAAAGAATTGTCCATGATCCATCAAAAATGGCTACAAGTGAAAAAGCAGAAATATGTGAAAGTACTTATATGGGAGTTTTAATATAAGAATTTTTTGTTGTATTTTGATAAAAACCTTTAAAAATTTTTCAATAATTTATAATTTAAGCTACAAACACCTTCGTCTCTCCACACATCTAAGTCCCATTCTTTGAATGTGACCAGTAAATCCCAATTAAGACATAGGTTAAGTTTGTGCAATGAAGCAAGGCTTGGGAATGGGATTAGGTCAGCATTACGGTGCAGGGTCAGATGAAGCTGTACGTGGAGCTGAGAGGTTTAGGTAAAGCTGCTCTACATACCTTCCTCTCATACAGCCAAGGAGTAATCCCTATTTGGGAAATGAAGAAAAAAAAATTTTAAATATATTCTTCTTTACAAATGATAGTGATCAACCAAGAAAAGTTTTGCCACTTTTAGTTTGTGACTATGTTCTGCATAAACTCAGCTTTTTTTTTTTCCCTAAGAGAACAACACTGACAAAAAGTGTGTGTTTTGTTTGTGATAATATTTGCAAATAAGACCTAAATATGCATCTTCATGCTTAAATATTTTAAAGGGTTGTGGTTACATCTTGGGAAATATTAAGGATTTGAGTATGAGATTTTTATATTAAACAAACAAAAGAAAGATTCGAGACTTGCACAGTTGAATTGAATATGCTTTCATAATCATTCAACAGGAGAGCCATATTAATGTTGCTATAGATATCTTTGATTAAAAGCCTCATTATGCCATGCATTTTTAAAAATTCTACTTTTTATTTAAATTAGAAATTTAATATTAAAATATTTTAAAAGCTTGAAAGAAAGATAATATTGAAAGTATTTTATCAAATCATCCATTATGTAAATGTCCAATATTTATCTTTGTCATTCTGATTTGCTTTAAATGACTAAAGATAATATTAAAAGATTTATATAGTGTAAAAATTATACCAGATATATTTTATATAGATATGTTCTAGAATGTGGGTAATTTAATAGGAGATCCATAGCAAATCCCTAGTATGAAATAATGGAAACTATATCAGCAGCACAGTCATACTTACTTTTTACATACTACTATTTTATTTAAATCCATCAACTCTTGTCCACAATGCTATACAATATTCATAGTTGAATTTTATTTACATAGCCTACAATTAATCAACCCATTTTTGTGATGTAAACATTGGCATTTCATTTCCCAGTTTTATTTTGCAACTACTGACAGTATTCCTATGGACACCTTTACATAGTTGTACCTTTGCTTCTGGTTTTTTTCTTT
Source organism: Talpa occidentalis (assembly GCF_014898055.3). Lineage (NCBI taxonomy): Eukaryota > Metazoa > Chordata > Mammalia > Eulipotyphla > Talpidae > Talpa > Talpa occidentalis. The sequence continues at coordinate 28,836,562 of NW_023600993.1, forward strand.
AGAAAATCCCTAGGAGTAAAACTCCTGGCTCAAGGACTATATACCTATATTTTTCTGGATCTTCTTAAGTAGTACTATCTTGCTTTCTCACAGAATGGTGTGAACTTATTCTGCCATCAGCAATAAACATCAATTTCAGCAAAAATGACAAAATCAGGTTCTCTAATTTTCTAAGTTCATACTGCTTTGCTGAAAATAAAACACTGTTCTGCTGTAGGAGAGCACAATATATCAATGACTTTGAATGTTTTCCTCTAAAGACCCTGTTTACCTCTTGAGATAGTTGGGGATATATTGCCCAATTTGTGCCACTGAAACCAGGGCTGTGATTGCAAATGTGTTGGATAGAGTCACTCCCCAAACAATTACAATAGTAACATCAAAGATGACTGGCCACAAATCACAAATAATAATAATGAAAAAAAATTGAAATATTGTGAGAATTGCCAAAATTCACACAGAGATGTGAAGTGAGCCCATGCCATTGGAAAAAAATGGTGCCAACGGACTTGCTAGTTGTAGGGTTTCCCAGCCCTTTCATTTGTAAAAGATGCAATTATTTGTGGGGTATAATAAAGGGAAGCACAATAAAATGAAGACTGTCTTATTAACATAATATCATACATTAATAATCCAAAGAAGAGCCTCCGTGGTGGCACAGGTGGTTGAGCACCGCACTGTGAAGCTGTCCGCAGCCTCTGCAGCGCGGGTTTGATCCCAGCCAGCCCGCGAGAATCCCACATGGCGAAGCAGACCTCTCCTGTCTCACCTGCTGCTCCCCTCAGCAGTGTATTTTGTGAGCCTGCCTGTTCTGTTCCCCACTCTGTCTCTGGCAAATCCTCTCACCCTCCCACGCATCTGGCCTGTACCCCGGTTCTTATATAAAAATAAACCTTTAAAAAAATAATCCAAAGAAAATCAGCCATATGCATCTCTGGTAAGTAAATAGATACTAAAAAATGCACTGGAAAAACCCATTATCTTTTCCATTTTATAATCAATTCTAGAATAGGAAGCAAAGGTTTTCTTAATGATAAACACCTGTATGTGAGCTTACCATTCCTGTATCTTCTTAAGCCAAAGGTAGATTGTCACTAACAGGTAAGCACCATGAATGCACACACTGAAGGCAAGGATGTTTATAATCACCAATGTCAGCTAACAGAACAGAAAAAGAAATAAAATATCTAAAAATGTAAAAAGAGGAGACAAAAGCCCTATTTTCAGAAGGTGTGATTGTGAAACTAGCAAGGTAGGAGACTAAAAGCCAATTGCAGGAATTGACAGTGGGGACTTAGAGGGTGGGATTAGGGTCAGTTTTTTCCGTTGTATTTTTCTCTATTTCAGAAACTGTTATCTTTTAAGCTGAGAAATGAAAGCATTTTGCTTTGTTCTGAGTTTAGTGGAAAGATACACAGTTCTCAACTTAGGAAAATGACATGTCACTACCATCAGGTAAATACACTTCAAGGCAGCTGTCTACGGTGACACTCCAAAGTGAGGCGTAATAATAATAATAAATATGCAGACAGCATCTCACTGGCTAATCCAATGTGAGCAGACACCATGTGGGTGGCTGTATTAATATTGATAACCCCCTTTTCCACTTTATGTGACAGTTTACAGTGCACTGTTCTAGTTCCCTCTCATTTCAATTAGAGGGTAAAACAAAGCCATGACACTTTTGTATAGTGATTGTGAAGCCACATATTAAAATATAGTCTAGAAATATAAATGCATATATATCCTGAACACTGTGGAACCCAGGTCCCTCCTCTTCCTCTTACACAGACATGAGTCTCCCACAGGTTCAGCTGCTACTGAGAAAGACCCAATGGTCTCCTCTCCCATCCTTGTTGCCAAGCCTCCCAGATTAGCACTTGTGACTTGCCTTCTTATGTGTGGCAGACAGTTCTGCCAAGCATTGTCTTGTGCGTGGAGAAGAAATCCCTATTTTAGAGACAATACGGACCATGGGTTCTGTTGGAGGAGACGTGGGCATGCGGGCCTCCACCTGTCCAGACATTTGGAGTTCCTTGGGAAAGCAGAATAGGCCCACAGGCCACAGAATCCTCCTTCTCCCTCCCCTTTTTGTCATGCCTTCTTCTGTTTTCTAAAAAAAAAAAAACCTGTATATAAAATTTGTTATTTAATTTGTGGTAGAATTTACTTATCAGGGGTTGATAGTTTCTTTTTAGGGGGAATAAAGGAGGATCAGAAGGTCAAAAGCTGAAAAAGTCTGCCAAGAGTCAAGGATATCCATGAAGAGGCCACTAGAAAGAGATGGCCAGTGCTGAAGGGTGGCTGAGGATTGTTAAATTGAAGGAATATTCACAGGGGGACAGGCAGGGGAGCTAGGGGATGTAGTCCATGAAGCACACAGTACAGGTGAATAGATTTAGAATTGAAAGCATCAAGTCATGGTTAACTTCCTTAAATATTCCACAATGGCTTGACTGTATATTCATGAGTTATTAGAGTGTCTTATATTTATTATTAGACCAAGCAAGCCTGATGTTAGGTTATCCAACTCTTATATATTCTGGTTCATTTTTGCTTTCTTAATCTATCAGTTACTAAGTGAGGCATTTCAAAATCTACCATAATAATAGATTTGTCTAGTTCCCTTTGTGATTCTATGTATTAAGTTCATGCTTTATGCATTTGAGGCTATGTTATGAGATACCTACAGGTTTAGAATTACAATAATATTCCTTTTTCAATTTGGCTTTCTGTACTGCATTTTGGATAGTTTGTTTACATCTGTTCTTCATTTCACTAATTCCCTATAAAGTTGTGTTTAACTTGCTGTGTAACCCATGCATCCAGTTTGCTGTTTCAAGTGTGATTTTCTTTTTAGAAACTGTTTGCATTTCAAATCTAATTGATCAATTTATAACTAATTCTTTTTTTTTAAGATTTATTTATTTATTTATGCAAGCACTGGGTACGTCAGAAGCGTGGGAGGGTGAGAGAATTCACCAGAGCCAGAGCGGGGAGCAGAGCAGGCAGAATGATGGAGTACGCTGCTGAGGGGCACAGCAGGCGGGGCAGGAGAGGTCTGCGTGCCATGTGGGACCCTCACTGGTGGCCGGGGATGGAACTGGTGCTGCAGAGGCTGTGGGCAGCTTCGCAGCCCAGCGCTCAACCGCTGTGCCACTGGGGAGGCCCTTTATCACTTGTTCTTTGCTTATAACTTCAGGGTCCTTTTATTTCTTTGCACTTATTAAGCTAATATTTTTCTAATTCTAATATCTAAGGTATTGACTAATATGACTATTATCTCTTGAGTCTCCTCACCCTTGCTCAGGATTATCCAGATTTAGCAGATACTCTGTTAGCTTTTTGGGTTTTTTTTTTTCTTTTTTCTTTTTTTTTAAAGATTTTTATTTATTTATGCATATAAGAGCTGGGGTATAGGTCAGAGGTCTGGGAGGTGAGAGGATTTACCAGAGACAGTGTGGGGAACTGAACAGGCAGACTAAACGAAACACACTGATGAGGGGAGCAGCCGAGGGGGGCGGGCTGGAGAGGTCTGCTTTGCCATGTGGGCTGCTTTCTGGCAGGCTGGGGATCGAACTCGTGCTGCAGAGGCTGCAGATTGCTTCATAGTGCGGCTCTTAACCCCCTGCGCCACCAGGGAGAGCCTGGGTTCTTTTTTCTTAACTAATAATCAGAATGCAGGATAAAACCATATGAAAGATTTGTGGTTATGACTTAGTTTCACAAATTTTTAGAGGTTATTATTCTACCCATTTCAAATATGATTTATCCCCTCCATCAACAAATGTGTTTCTTTACTACCTCTTTCTGCATAGAGATTTTTGATTTCTAGGTTACGCTTAACACTAAAAGTATAACCAAAGAGTGCCCAAACTTTACATGAGGAATATCCCATTAGATTTATCAACACTGGTAGGGGATGCTGAAGTCTATTGCACCCAACACAGCTGCCAAAAGAGAAGCTTCTGATTTTCTGGATTCAACTGAAACCCTGTGAGAAAAAGTTGTTCCCCCTTTGCTTACTTTGAATTCTCACTTATATTTAGTGTTTAGCTTTTGAAGTTTTCTTAATTTCTTTAGTTTACAGGGGATGATCATTTAGGGTATATAAAATGTCCATACTGCTGGAAATAGCAGTCAACCTATACATGTTCAATTAAGATCTGAACAGAGGTCAGTGATACTACTTAGAACACGCTTATATCCAGTTGGCATTTTTTGCACCTCACAGTAGCTGAAGTCAGAGTGATAGCTGGTGGCTGAAATCATGAGCTCTGTACCAGACTGAAAACTGTGTATTTAATGATCCCAATAATTCTTCCAGCTTCAAGCATTCTCAAAATTTTAGATATGTCTCTCATGAATGTTTTTCATTAATGGCTTAGTTGGTTATATGAAATTACCAAAAATGAGAACTGTTTATTTTTTTTGAGCCAGAATCAACAATTCATCTCTCCAGCACTTGCTCTATATGTTTTTCCTATGATCATTAGACATCAGGTTTAGGAATTCTATAATTCTAATTACAATCTAGTTACCAGTTTATTTAAAGTACAATTCGATTTTCCAATTACAGTGACTGAGGAAAAACAAAAACAGAAACAATAAATTTCCACCCCTCTAATAAATTATACAACTCCTGCAGTGTGGCTACCTAATCAGAAAGGGAGGTGATATATATGTATGAGATGCAGTCCTCATCTTGACTCTTGGGAAATCAACTGTGTTCTTTTGCAGATAAGTTTGGAGAATTGTTTCCATAATTCTTTCTATACTAAAGCACTTTATAAGACAAAAATCAGATTAAAATCCAAGTGTCTTCCCATAAAATAGTCTAAAATAATACTGGATCCTTTTGAGTGAGAAACCAATATGAAGAAGCTGACCATTATCTTACACTTAATAGATATTTGAGTTTTGCCAAGATAAGAAAAAAAAAGTGACTTGCTTTCTCATTAGAAATTAGGGAGTTACTCATTCATTCAACATCTGTTTACCAAGTGATCACTAAGTGCAAAGCCACAGTGTTCCAGAAATGAACAGAACAGACACTGGCTCAGCATTCATGAAGCTCATGGCCTTGAAAGGAAAGAAGAAATTACTATATGAGGGTTAAGTACTGAAAGGGAAAGGTGCAGTGCTGAGAGCAAGTCCTCATTCAGGTGGTCCATACTGGGGATCTGACATTTCAGGACCCCTTAAAGATGGTGGGAGCTGGTCAGCCAAATCATAGTGGGCAGTATGGGAAGTAGGAGGAGGAGAAACTCATTCTACGGGGGGGCCCGATGAAACCAAGAATCCTTCCTTCTTTAATTCTCTTTCGTTTTCCCCTTCATCTCAATTTCCATCCTCAACAGTAACAATAGCAGTGGTAAAAAATAGTAGTGGTGGTAAAAGCAAAGAGTCAGATTGCAAGAGTCCCTGCATTTGGGGCTCCTTAGATACTGGACCTCAATGGGAACTGTGGGGCCAGAGGCAGGGCTACCACTTCATGCAGGGAACTTCACCAAGCAATACCCCAATCAGTTCCTGCTTTAGAAAAGCAGAGTTTAGAATCACAGCCATGTTCTTTTCCATTTTTCTCTCCCCTTCCTGCTTTTTCTTCTGGTTGTGACCCTCTCTGGCTCCCCAGAAATGCCCATACCCTGACTTTGTGGGCTTCCTTCCTGGGCCCTTTTGCTAACTATGGCTTTGTTTCTCCATTAGCATTACACTCGAATTCAGCTAAACCTCCAGACCCTCTCTCCTGCCAGCACAGGACCCAAGTCTAAAACACTTCCTCTTCAGACTTGGTGAGCAAAACTCAGACACTCTTAGCACACCTGCTCCTTCTGCAGGTAAAGAGACTTAAGTGACTTCTCCAGCACATCATCTCTAGCCTGAGTGCTTTTCCTCAAAGAAAATTGATCAGATTTAATCTGGATGTCAAGTCCTGCCAGCAGCTATTGTGAAAAGATATTCCTCCCTCTGCTGGATTGCTTTAGACGCTTTGTTGAATGTCATGTGACCATTTAAGAGTGGGTCTATTTCTGGGTTTGGCATTTGCTCCATCGATCTGTTTGCTGTCTTTATGTCAGTTTTACATGGTAATGATATTATTATAAATACAATATGGAAGGCAGATAAGGCACATTCTCCAAACTTGCTCTTTTTAAAAATTGTTCTGACTCTTCTAAGTCCTTTACATCTCCAGGTAAATCTTGTCAAATTCTACAGAAAGTCTCTGGAATTTTGATTTGGATTGTGTTGAATCTGCAAATCCGTTTGGGGAGGATTGTTTTCTCAACAATAATTAGACCACAATACATGAATGTGCGGTAACTTTCCATTATCTAGTTCTTCTTTAGTTTCTCTCAACAATGATTGGTAGATGAAAGACTTGAACATCTTTTTTTATATTAATTTTTTTTATTTTTTTACATCATTGTTTATTTTTAAACAGTATTTGCTTCCCTGTGCCCCCTCAGGTATAGTCCCCATAGAGTTTCCTTCCCCAATGCACCCATGCACCATCACCTCAGTCCCCTGTGCTCCTCCCTCCCTCCCTCTGATCCCCCTCCCTCCTCCTCCCCTGCAGGATGTCTCTGATTTATAATTGTCTGTTTTTGCTTTGCTGTGTTTTGTACTGTTATTATTTTTTTTTACAGTGATGTCTTATTTGGTTCCCCTATATTCCTGCTATAAGTGAAATCATGTGATGTTTTTCTTTTTCCTTCTGGCTGATTTCACTGAGCATAATTCCTTCTAGTTCTATGCATGTTGCTGCTAATGGCATGAGTTTACCTTTTTTGATTGCTGAATAATATTCCATTGTGTGTATATGCCACATCTTCTTGATCCAGTCATCTATTTTGGGGCATTTGGGTTGTTTCCAGGTTTTACCTATTACAATAGTGCTGCAATAAACATAGATGTACAGGTGTTGAATATCTTTTGTTAAATTTATTCCTATCATATGCTTTTGGACATGACTATCACAAGTTTTTAAGTGTTATTTTCTGGGTTTTGCTAGCATATAAAATAAAATTTAAGGTTACCTGAGCTGAAAGAGAGAAAAGAGATCACAGGTTCAGAGCATAGCAAGGAGAAAAACCCCTAAGGAAGCAATGACTTCTAGAGTTTTCTTCTACCCATTTTGGTCTCTGCAGCCTATGGACTAAAAAGATCCTTTTTCACCTTAAGGAGTGTCTGGCTTCCTTTCACCACTAACGCAAACTTTGACTCTGTTTTACCAGCTGATTTAGGAGATGCTATGCAAGTGCTAAGGGTCTGGCATGGAATTTCCTTCTGATCTCTTCCAGGCTCCACTAACTAGCTGCTGCTGTGCAGAGAGACCCTGATTCCCCATCTGGGGAAAGCAGAGAGATGCTGTTACGCCTAGCAGTAAAAGTACAGCCACACAATACCATCTGTCAACCACTAAAGAAATGTGAGGCCGAAAACCAAAAGTAACTAAGTGGAATCAGAATTCCCCTAGCAATGGAAAAAGGAGTTGTTTTCCCTTCTTCCATTCATTCCAAGAAATGTGTTATGTCCATGACCTAGACCAGGCTGAATGTCATGGACCATAGTGCATTCAAAGCCTCACGCATCTAGGTTCTCCCCTCAACACCCCAGCTCTGACTCTGGACTGGAGGCCCAGAGCTGAGGGGAAGAACACCCCATCCTCTGGGCCCTGGAAAGCACAGGGAATATCAGACAGTGAGTCTCCCAACTCATCTAAATATGTTTTTAATCTAAACTGAGAAGCAAGAGGATGAGTGGAAACAGAAGCCACATTTGAAATATGTCTCAGCTAATTTAGAAAAGCAGGCAGTTGTCTAGATCCAAAGCAGGATTAGCTCACCAAGGGTGGGCTGCAGATAGGGGTACTGAGAGCTTCCTCTCAGCAGGGAGTTCCCCCCATTGATTAAGTTTTAAACCAACATTCTGTGCATTGATCTGGTCATTTTGGGTCTTTTTTTCCCCCCATGTTCTTCCCAGGCCTAATGCTTTCTAAAAATCTATTCTTAGCAGTAAATCTACAGATATTTACTATGCCAGTGTGCTACAGCCTGGGGTCACAGGTTTTAGCAAAATACAATTCCTGACTCATTGGGGATTTAACGACACGTGGGAGAAAGTGACAACAGTCATATAACCACAAAAAAACTGCATGAATATTTTCAAGCAGTGCCAGGGACTGTGAATGAAAAACTTACAAAGATGTGAGCTCCTAGAAGAGGGACCCCCTCCCCCCACACCCACTCTACCTCCCCCTTTTCTACCCCAGCCCTCCCACCGGCACTCCCATCATCACCCCTACTTACCTCGGTTTTTCAGTCAACATCAAGGGTTCACTGAAGCAGGAACCAGTGATCTAAAGAAGGCAAACTACAATTCAGCATTGTCTACTGGGGGCCCAGCACATTTGCCTTGTAAGGGGGCTCCATCAGCCTTAGCTGTGTAAGCTCTACTGCCATGGCTTACATAGATTTCCTAGGAATCCCACCTGAGGTGTGAATTGCTCTCACAATCATCCTAAAGGCAAGGAGAACATTATCTTGTCTGTAATTCAAAGGCAGCACTGTCTAGGGAGTGCTTAGGAATGTATTAGTAAGGCAAGAATTGAACAGGCCTGTGGCTTACCACAGTAGAAGTGAGGATATGAGCTAATTAAGAAAAGGAGGTTTCGCTTATTCTGAAGAATTGTGCCAGAGACCTCCAACTCCACAGTCAAGTAACTTCCAGAACCTAGTCCAAATGAATCCACCCAAAAGCATCTGTCTTTTCTAGGGCTGTGTATCCCTTAGATGATTTGTTCAAGCTGAGGAGTGAGACTCTCACTCCATCCAGCATGAGATCCCTTAGGAGGTATCTGGGAGTGACCTGTAAGCACGGGAAGTGTGGCATATTCCACATAAGCTGAATAATTTAAAAGGTCTTCTCATTTCTCCAGATGCAATCATAAAGCACTGAAATTTTTTCAATTGCTTCTTATCAACTTAACTTGCATCTCTAACTTTGGGGAAAATAGTATACCACCCAATGGATAAACTCTGCCTTGGGCATTAGATGTCACCAAACAGACGTGATTTGCTCTCACCTTTTATAGATTTCCTATGTATTAAATGGTACCCTTTATATTTATAATTTCCTTCAGGGGATCAGAATTTGTAGTATATTCTCACACAAGTGAAGTGTGTGTGTGTGTGTGTGTGTGTGTGTATACTAGGTTTGTTTTTATTATGTCCCTGCCAAATTGCAATTCTGTCAACTCACAAAAGGAAAAGAGAAGCCTTCATTTAAGAAAGAATTTGAGGGCCTCCCCGATGGCGCAGCAGGTTGAGGGCAGCGCTGTGAAGCTGTCCACAGCCTCTACGGCGCTGGTTCAATTCCCGGCCGGCCAGGGAGAGACCCACATGGTGCGGCAGACCTCTCTTGCTGCACCCGCAGCTCCCCTCAGCAGTGCTTTCGGTCCTTCTGCCTGTTCTCTCTTCTCTGTCTCTGGTGGAGCCCCTTTGGCCTGTACCCCAGTCCTCATATAAATAAATAAATCTTTTTTAAAAAAAAGGATTTGAAAAGGGAAGGAGGCTGGCAGAGAGGAGGGTTAAAGCTGGATCAAGGTCATGGAAGTGTGTATTTTTCAGGGGCAGCAGAACTGGTGTAGCCAAGGCATGCAGTCTGTTAACTTAGAGTCTCAGGTATCGTTAGACAAAGAGTTTATTAGACAATTAAGGTGAGGATTCAAACTTGGGAAATAATCTGACAGATTTTACTCCATAAGAACTGCTCTGACAGTCACAAATTTGAGGTCAGTTTATGTACCTTGTTACAGACAACATCGATGTAGTAAAAGGAATGGTGAGTCAGTAATCATAAAAATAGCATTGTTTTTGAGCGGGGCACCCCAGTTTTTCATCGATAGGTTTAGATCTTTCCATTTCCTAAGTTACCCTAACCGAAAGCCATGGCAGTGCTGTCTGTCCTCAAAGGAGGACAAGCACTGGTGTTTAATCATTTTCCTGACCTCTAAAACACTCATCGCGAAGATGCAAAGGCTAGACACTTGTTAAAGTCTACTTTAGCTCACTCCTTGGCCATTGGTGGTGGGTGAAAGGTTGGTTTGCCCTGCAGGCAGCAAATTCCCACAAGCTGCTTCACAAAACAGGATGAAACTGCTTTGACATTAAGCCTATGCTGATGGCTTTGCTCTCTTGCCTGCTAGACCAGGGAGTAAATTCCAGAACATTCACATTATGTTCACGGTAGCACCCCTTTTGATCTTAATCAATCTTTATTTGTTGTATTTATGACCAGTGTTGTGCTTTCTGTCCAAGTCAGGGTAGCTCTAGCGTCTTCCACCTAGATTTCATCAAAAGAGTTGTGTCGGGTCATATCTACCTTTCTAACAATTATGACCCAAACCCTTAACTCCTTATTGCCCTTCTTAGCATTTGGCACAGCATCTGGAAAATATAAAGTCAAACTCACATGTTATCCATCACTGTGTCTATAATAATTCCATGTGCTGGACTATCCTAATTTAGGTGTCTAATCATTTGTTATTTTTAAACTGACATCACTTATAACATTTTTAAACTAGTAAAATAGATAGTAACAAAAATATAACAATAATATACAAGTGGCAGTAATCACTTGTCCTATAGTATGAGAGGAAGGTAGAAAGTTAATAAAACAACCAACTTGACCAAAAAAATTCAGTGCAGACATCATCATATTCTCTTATGAGCTGGATTATTTATTTCCCTTCTTTGTCAACTCAGATTTGAACCTTATGGTAAGTTTCTGTTGCTGCATGGAAAACATCAGTGAGTTCATTATCTCAAAGGTATTGGTTTCTCTTTAGGCCATTGAGTTTCCCTGGAAATAATTTCATCAGGAGATTTTAATTCAATCTCCCAGTACATATGATCCTCAATATCTGTATTACAGATCTTGTCTATTTCAGTTATAGTGATTTTACTCAATCTACATGTGTTAGATAGTTCAGGATGCAATTAAACTGTTGTGTCCAATTTCTAGAAGTAATCCTATGGGTGAGTGTAAGCATAAGAAGAGGAAACAAAAGAAAAACAGGGATTCAAGACTGAAGCAGACAAAAATCCAATTGGCAATTCTGAGGGCAATCAGTTGGGAAGATTTCTGGAATTTGGGGGTGAAGCATCTTCAGATGGCATGTCCTTTTGGGTTATATGTCTCTGATATCTTCAGGTATTTAGAGGGTATCATTCAATCATGAGTATGGTTCATGCAAAGCCATCACGGTCAACTCTGTAAAGTTGATATCAAGTTCTGCGTTCCCAATTTGCATGCCCGTACACACACACACACACACATAAAAATTCATTGAGTGTGACATTAATATTAGTGCACTTTATAATATGAAGCTCTACTGCCATAAAATATGTATTTTTTAATTATGGGCACATTTACCCTGGTTCTGTCCCTTACAGCTGTGTGGCTACTGGCCAGTTGCTGAACTTCTCTGTCCAGCATGTTCTTAGTCTGTATAATGGGAATTGATGATACTGGGATCAGAAGGTAGATAAGGGTTAGAAATGATATCTATCACATCATGGTGTCTATCACATGGTTTGGAGGCTCCTGGTGATGAGAAATTTCTTTCGCTGGAGTGGTCTACAGAGTCAGGCCCCCAATGCTGATGGCTCCAGCTCTGATCTCACAGCTGGGAAGCCACACCACATCCCTGCTGGGAGCTTAGGATGGCATTTCCTGTGACAAGGACATTGCTTCTAATCATACTTATGAAAATATTCCAGATACACTTAGCACAATGGAGGATTTTCTCATCATCAGTGAAGGAAATAGGAAACTACAGGGTAAGATTTGTGGGTGGTGCTTAAGAGAAATAAAACCAAATTCACTGCCTGATTTTGAGGAGAAAAAGGGTTATTCTCTGAGACTAATGTCAGAATGTATCCTTGTAACCTTGAAAATTAAATACACAATGGAAAACCAAACATACTCCGATCCATGCCAAGACACATAATTACTAAACTTTTATAAACTTAAAAGGAAAGTCTTGAAAGCAGTCAGAGAGCAGCATGCATTTCTTATAAGAGAAGATCCAGCCAGGTAACAGCAGATCTCTCATCTAAACTCATGGAGACCAGAAGTGGTGCAACATGTCCAAGTGTTGAAAAAACAGAACTGTCAACTGTATGTTCTAAATCAATATCCTTTGGGAATGAAGAAGAAATAGAGAGATTTTCAGAAGAACTAAAACAATTTGTAATTGGCAGTATATCCTTAAAGTCTGGCTAAAGAAACTTTTCCCAAACAGAAAGAAAAGTATAGAAAAGGCGTCTTAGAGCATTGGGAAATGTGGAGGCACATGACAGACTGTCTTTATAAATCATCTGTAATGACAGAGACAGGAATTATTATACCATCAAGACAATAATATTTAAAAGTTAAAAGTAAGGATGGCTCCGGGGCCTCCCGGTGGCGCAGCGGTTGAGCGCTGGGCTGCGAAGCTCTGCAGCGCTGGTTCAATCCCCGACCCCTGGGCGAGGGTCCCACATGGCGCGACAGACCTCTCCTGCTGCCCGCTGCTCCCCTCAGCAGTGTACTTCATCACTCTGCCTGTTCTGCTCCCCGCTCTGGCTCTGGTGAATTCTCTCACCCTCCCGTGCTTCTGACTGTACCCAGTGCTTGTATAAATAAATAAATAAATCTCAAAAAAAAAAAAAAAAGTAAGGATGGCAAAGAAAACTAAATAAAAATAAGGTTCCCATACTTCCTTTGAGCAGGCATGTGGGTGTTCTAATATCCCAAGAAGCCCAAGAGATCACTCAAAAACCCTATAGTTAAATCAAGACAGAATCCTAAGGTAATTCACAAGAAGGTATGAAAGCAGGAACCAAGGAACAAATCCCTAAAAAATGATAGCAGAAGGATTTGCAGAAGCGTTTGCAAAATCTGGGGCAATTCCCTTCCTGGATTTGTGGAAAGTTCCCTACCAAGCTCCAGTCCAGATTCCAAAACAATCACTTCCTTCTCTTTGAAAGACCCACTCAAACCAGGGTGTTCCACCACCTGGAAGGAATGAACTACTCTTAGCTCTTAAAACAGCATTAAAGAGCTTGTTTTTCACTGTGTGGGGGCTGCCTTTCGAGGAATGAGAAGAATGGGCAACCAGGGTTTGTACCTGGACTGGGCCTCCCAGCACAGAAAGGAAAACTACCTCTTAACCCTCTTTTTCCTCCTCCAGACAGTAAAGGGGGTGGGGAGAGGGTGAGCCAGGAGTGATGCAGAGATTGCAGCCCAACCCCTGGAAGGATGATGATGCCCACAGCAGGAAGACAGCCCAGGGTAGCAGCTGCTCACAAGGAGAGCCATGTGTGAGTGTGACGCCCTGTTTTCTCCCCAGTGTGGATACCCAGCAGAGCCAGCGAGAAAGAGCCAGTGCAGAGCAAATGGCAGCCATCAGTACCTTAATGCCGGCATGCAAACCCTGCCTCTAGGTTATGAAGAAGCATGCAGCCACACCTTATTGAATACTTAAGAAGCAGCTTTGCTTGCCTTATGTTGTTTAACCTCTCAGTCATCCATGTGGTGTGGAGTCAGTGTTCCAATTTTGTAGCTGAAGAAATGAATGCTCGTGAAGGTTGGTACACCATCCTTTAGATGGCTAGCCCCCTAAGCCATATTTGAGCTTAGTAGCTTTCCATGCAGACTCCTAAGACTCCAGCATATTCTCCTGGGCCCAAGATGGGGTATATTCACAGAGAAGAAAAATGTTGCTATAGATATAGTTGGAATATGCCGAAATGCTGGAAGTGATGATTAGACTTGTCTGTAGCTCAAAAAAAAAAAAAAAAAATCAATTTGGACAAGAGCCAAAAACCGACAAACTAAACTAAAAGAGGGAACATGGGAGAATTTTTTTTCTGGGTTCTCAGTAATGTGTCATTGTAAAGCTTTTATACACTACTTCTGAGGGAGATGCTTGTTTGTTGGATGTTTCTAGGCATATTATATTATAATGGCCTTGGCAGTGGATTGTTTATACAGATTTGTATTTGTTTCTAAAAAAAACCACCTTCTATAGATTCCTGTTTTCTTCTCTAAAATGCTAAACAGGACCTGCAGGCCAAGGCACAAGTGGAAATGTGACCACTTGAGCCTGTTTCAATGGGAAAAGGTCAAGGAAAGTTGCTTCTCTCCTGCATGCAAATCTAATAATACAAAAATGCTCCTCTCGATCCTTATGTATTTGACCTTGGTAAAAATATCTCTTATTAATAAGTACATGGTATGATGTTATTGGATCCTGAAAACAACCCATGAATACCTGTTGCGTTTAAAATTGTATCAAGAATAAGCCACATTCTCAGTTTTATTCCTGCATGGACTTTGTTCTTGCTTGGTGGGCTGACCAAATCCCTGACCTTTCTGGACCTCCGCTGTGAGGATGGCAATGATAGGGGACCCCTGGAACATTCCTCCCAGGTGTAGGCCAGTGGGGATCTGGACATCTGCCCTGTGATATACTTACCAATATTCTGGAGGGCAGTGATTGTGTTCAGAGTGCAGTGTAACCCCCAAGACAGCTGGGGACAAGAGAAAGGAGGGTCAGCAAAGGGGCTTGCCTTTGCACCCTGCAGGTGACCCCGGGCTTGCCTTTGTATCCCACAGCTGATAAGGGATGGGAGGTTAAATCCTATGGAGGGAGCCATCTCTCCTGGTCGACCAATTAGGCTCTGTCACCGTTTCTGCTGAAGGATGGTTCTGGTCTCCAAGAACATGTCTACTCTGAGTATTGAGGATAGTGTTTCCATTTTAGGGAAGGCACACCTAACTCAATTTACTAGCCTCATTCATTTTTAACTCACTGTATCAAACTTGCTGCCTTGTGTACCTCCCTGCCCAGAGCCATTTAAGAAATAAATGCCACAAGGTGGCATCTTATGTGGCACAGGTTTCTGTGCCTTTCCTTCCTTAGTAGTAGTGCCCGCTTCCACTTGGTGTGTGTCTTCTGGATGGATTTCTGTCCAGAGTGGGAGGGAGGAGGCCTCTGGAGCTTCAAGTAGGCACCACATAAAAGCTTGGTGCACTGACTCTCGGGTGCAGCAGAGGTGGGACTTCAAGAAGCAGTGGAGAGGGCGCCTCTTCTCTCTTTCAGTGTTGGCTTCTTAGGTGTGGACTTCAGGTAAATTCATGCCACGTGGCACCTGCTTCCTGGAGCTTGAAGCCCTTGGCAGGAAGTAAGTAAATGGCCCCTCAGTGTTCATCTCCTTTGCAGTTCTGCAGCCTTCAGTTAAGGCCCTCTGGCCTGGGCTCCTAGAATCTCCTCCAGTTGGGCCACTGAAGGGGATAAACCAGGGTAGAGGAGGGTCTGGCTGGAAGGAGAATCCAGAGTGTGAACTTTCTGATTCAGATGCTTCATCCTGGTAAAACCATTTCATCTAGTGCCAGTCACTTTGTTGAAGTTAAAGAACAGGATATTTCTCTGCAACTGTGGTTTTAATGGACATGTGATCCATCAAGGACAACCTAGACCTCCCCATGTTTCCTGATTTAAATCACCATGCATACATTTTAGCTGACAATGGCTAAGTATATTCATAGTGAGTGTGTATTTGTCTCTGAAATAATAGACAAGAATGATTTAATGAGTATTAGCATCATAGCACAGGGCATTTTGCTTGTCACTTCTAATTCTCACGTTTAATAGCATGCTTGATCTTCAAATTAGACTGCAGGATTTTTGTCTGAGATGCATCAAGGGCTGGGTAGAGGAGGAGAAATGCAAACAAGATAAAGGTTCTGTCTTGATTGTTTTCCCTTCTTTCCAGAGCCTTCCAGAAAGAACATTTCATGCTAACATACCCTGGGAAGTCTTCACCTGAATATAATACCTGATTTATAGGGTAGGAGGTTAGTAACCTGCTCAAAGCCACACAGCTAATGAAGCACTGATTTGCAACCCAGTCTATTTAACTCCTTCTTTCTACCACCTTGCTCTGCTTGCTCAAGGGCAGAGGGCCACTGCTGCTGGCTTCCAGAGGCAAGTCTATTTCAGAAGCTCCCACACCAGAAAGCTGGGTCTCCTAAATGGCTTCTTGTTCCAAGGGGTCTGGGACCCTTGTTAAGTCACAACTCTGTGGTTAGTGACCACACCCCTCCTGGCACCTCCATGTTGGTGAGACCTTGCTCTGGCACCCTGAACTCTCTGAGGAGACTGTGGAGGTGAGCCTATTCCCTGCTGACAGCCTGTGGCTCACAGCAGGATAAGAGTGCACCCTCCCCACTGCAGCTCCCTTCCTCAGCATTGTGCACCAGCCACAGCACCATTCACCTGGATGTGAAACCGCTTGAAACTCCTGCTAATTGTGTGGAGGCAACTCACCCATCTTTTCTTTTGCCCTTAAGATAAAGATGAAACTCCTCAGCATCCAACAAAGACCCACAGGGTCTACCCCATCTGCTCTTTACTCCCTACCTCTCTTCTTCCCTCTCCTGTCCCTCCCTCCCTTTCTAATGGGGGTTCTCTCTCAGTCCTCCTTGTTTCCCCATTTGCAATCTACAAGGACTTTGCACATGGTGTTTCCTCCCCCTAGAATGCTGCCCCCTCCCTCTTCACATGTTCTGCTTTCAGAACTCCCCTCCATGGCTCCACCCCATCCTCACAGATTGTCATAGACAACATTGTGATCAGTTGGTGTGTACCCCACTGTACGATAAGCTCCTTCTCTGATTTTGCCCACCCTATTGTCCGGTTTCTGGCATCTAATACCTATACAAATATATCTACAGGCTGATTGTTTCTTACAACAATACTGTGAGATCAGACTCCTTTTGCTGGTCCATAAATGGAGACTTCGAGAGGTTGCATCGGGACTTAAGGTTTGGTCTGTCTCTCTCTAAAGCTGGTTTGTTACCAGATGTGACTTCATGCCTGGATCTCTCAGGCCCTGCACTGGCCTCCAGATCTTGGCTGCTGGATTAAGGTTGTCCAGCTCCTCTTCTTCATAGTACAGGGACATCTATTGTTGGGATGGTTCCCCCACCCCCTTCCACCACCCAGGGGACTGAATGTCTACAAGGGACAGGAGCCTTGCATTTAGTCACCCCCTTCCTCAACACCAGCCATGACACCTGCCCAGTTCCTGTGGGCTCCTGGTGGGGATTGGGGAATCCCTCTCACCTCTGGTCCACCAGGTTCTCTAGTGATAGAAAACCTGTGATAGAAAACCTGTGATAGAAAACCTGCGGGCCTTAAAGAACGGAAATGTATTAGGTTGTGAAACTGAAGAAGGATAGTCTGGCTTCAGGTGCTGCTAGATTCGGAGTTCAAAGTAAACCTTCAGGACTCAGTTTCTTTCCTTTCCATTGTCTCCTGCTGATAGCTTCAAACTTCTCCAATAGCAAGATGGTTGCCAGAGCCCTCCCTTCTCCCCATCACAGACACTCAGAAACCACCCCTACCCTGTACCTTAACAAAAGTCCTGCGTGAGGCTCACATTGACCCGATTTGTCCTTCTTGGCCTAATCTCTGTGGCTGGGATTTGGAAAGACACCTAATTAAAGCAACAGTCACTCTTGGGGCTGAAGGTGAGGTCAGCTCCATCAAAGAGCAAGGACTGGGATTGAGGAGAGGTGGGCCCCCAAATATTTGCTGTACTATTTTTACCAGGTAGAGGATGAACAGATGCCAGGCTGTGAAAGCAAGATTTTCTCTACAACCTCTTTTTAGAATTTCCCAAATTGACCTCACACATCGTCCAGACTTGACTAGTCCAGCACTATCACTGTCCTTCACAAGGAGAGAACCTGACACCCTGTTACGCACGTCCCTTCCGGGAAGCCTGCGTCAGGCCCGGAGCTGTAAACACACCCTAGCATCCTCCCACCCTGAGCCGGGAGGGTGAGTCAGCTCCTAGCTGCTGCCTACATGGTCGTGCTGAGAACTTCACTGGGTCTCCCGAGCAAGGGCCATTCCATCCAGAATAGAGCCAAGCTGTCAGCTCCGGACCCAGGCGTCAGTGAGGGGCTCCTGAGGCTCTGCCTGCAGGCCGGGAGGCAGTCAGAAGAGACAAGTTCCCAGAAGCCCCCACTGTGCTTCTCCAGGGAACTGGGAACATTTTTGAGAAATGTGTAGGCAGGGGTTGTGTGTACAATCCAGCCACTAGTTACAGCTCACACACACACACACACACACACGTAGGTGCTCACACATCCACACGCCGCAAATATGCTCTCTCTTCCTTGCTCTCTCTCCCTCCCCCCGTTGCTCTCACATACCCTTAATACACCCGAGCAGTGTCCTTCCTGCATGTTCCCTGTCCCTCTGTCCCTCTTCTTCTTGCCTGTCTTCCTCCCCTTATCTTCCCTTCCTCCTTCTCTCTCGTCCCCTCTTCCCCTTTGCCCTGCTTCCTCCCCTATTCTTTTTCTTGCACACACAGACATGATGTGCATGGTGTCTGTCTCTCTGGCTCTCTCTCTCTCTGTCACACACACACACACACACACATACACTTTGGCCAGGTGCTCGCCTGGAGGAGGAACTGAACTGGTAGTACCGGGGCATCATCTCCATCCTTGGGGAAAGTGTCCCCCGCAGTGTTGTGCCTGCATCTCAGCGCCTCCTGAGCTTCTGTGTTGGGGGAAAGCTTCAGAGGCCTGGATGCTGCAGCACACACCAGAGGTCCCTTCTGCTCGGACAGCCGGAACACTGGCAGGGGGCATGTGATCCTGTGTTGACAACATTGACCAAGGGCTGGCGATGCACTTGGCGGCTCCAGGAGAAAGGAGATGTTGCTGGTGGCATTCAGCTGGCAGGAGGTTAGGGAATGCGGGCGTCATCCTCTCCTCACATCTGGAAGCAACCCTGGCCACTCCTGCCCGAGCTTATCGCCCCTGCCCCTTGTAAGGCAGCTGCTGGCACTTTTACCACTTTATGGAGCAGCAGGTCAGGTGACTTGCATTTGACCCCGTCAGAGACCTCGCCATGATTTTAGTTTATTTTTCAAACAACAACAGCAGCCTCTTTTTTTTTTCTTTGAGATTTTTGAGGTCAACATTTGAACAGAAGTACATTAACTTCATGTTTTTGTTGCAAAATTTAATTTAAATTAATTAAATTCATGTTTCCATTTTCATAAGAAGTAGACATTGATTTTTGCATTTAAATGAATGGGGAAGGCATGTACCTTTTCAAAGTTACTGTTTACATCCTGCATGCACGAAAAGAACCCATTTCTAATACAGTCCATTCCGCTAAGGTGGAAGAAAATTTTTGCCAATGACATTTGTCTGGGGAAAAAAGGGACCCATTGGCAGAGGATACAGTTTGTTGGCACTGGGCAAAAAAGAGCCAGTTTTCTCCTTTTCCTCTTTAACACCCTCAGTGTATTACCTATAGGTCCTTTTCTAAATTCAGAAGAATGTCCCTTCATGACAGGAATATGTACTGAGAAATGACATGATGGACAAATTTGTTCTTATGAGAATATCATAGAGTATAAATCCATAAAACTGGACAGGATGACCTAGTCCCCACCTGTCCCTATGGTAGCACACCTGAGCCCTCTGGTAATACACCTGCCTCTGTGGTGTAATCTTTTGGGACCCCCAGCCTATGTACGGTCCAGCACTGATGGAAACATCATTAAGCGATGCGTCGTGACTGTGAGTGCTGTCTCACCAGTGCTGTGCTCTGAGCACAATGCCCCCCTGAGATCTCTTTTCCACTCATTTCTTCCCCTTTGCCCTCTCTCTCGCTTCCATGGGAAACAAGTTTGCATGGAGAACATTTAGCAGAGCCAACCTGATGATCTGACTGACCAGAAAGCACAAGACGAAACCCTGTGTAGTCAAGGATGTTGCACCTGCAAAGCAAGGAAATAGAAAAATAAATGTGAAAATTCACAGGGTATTTCTTCCACCAGGTTTTATTAAACGAGGCAACCTTAAATGAGTTTTGGTCCCTCTGCCTCCCTGTCGCACATGTGTTGATGGGTTTTTCTCAGCTTGGTTGTCTGAGATTTCACAGCTCTCTGTCACCTCCCTCTGAAGCCGGTAATAGAAGCAGCGATGGCACCGTGCAGTTCCTTCGCTCTGGGCTCGCTCTCAGCCAGGATCTTCCTAGGAAGGATTCCTGGTTCCTCCTCTGTCTGTGGGCTTTTCTGGCCATGAAGACACTGAGAGAAGATCTTAAGACTCTGCTACCTGTGTCCTGGAATTTAATTGTCTCTCGAGACACTTAAACTAGATCTGGGTAGAAGAACTTGGCAGAAAGAAACCTACTGCTGCCGGTAATTTTAATGATTAAGCAATGTTGACTTGTCCTTAATTTCACAGCATAATATTATTGATTATTTACTATAATTCTTTTTAACAGGCTGCTTGGTTCTTTTTGGTTGATGTTTTCCAATAGAACTGGGTTGTTTTTGCCCTGTGTTGTGCAAATGTTTTTATCATTTTGTGTATGGGTATCTGTGCAGGCATTCATTTAAAGGACATTTTGAACTGTTGGTTTCATTCCAAAAATATGGGCGGGGTGGGGGGGAAGTTCTTCTGCTTTACAAGAGCAGGTAGAATTTTATTCTGCTGATAGAACAGAAGCCAGCTATGGCGAGAGTGATGGAGTCTCAGCTGCCTTCCCTGCAGGCATGCCATCTTCCAGTCTCAAGCTGGACTCCTTAATTTCTTCCTGCAGAGAGTGGGAAAGTCACATCTGAATTTAAGGATTCTGATTTCTTCCGAGGATACCCCCTACACAAGCTTTTTGGGCAGCGAGTGATGGGACATGTACATTCTCGGGGATTTCATCAGTTAAGCTTAGATTTTCTAAGAACAACCACCACATGGTAACTGTGTCCATCACACAGAAGTGGCAGTAGGAGATTGCTCAGGGTCCAATAGCTAAGGACTAAATCTTCACGTATTTTATTTATTAAATTTTATTATACTAAAATGCATAAACTTAAAAGGGTCAACCAGTTCTCCTGATTTATAGTAGAGAAAATAAAATAATCCTTTGCCCTACCCTCCTGTTTCCTAAATATAACCATTATCAACTTTTCACTTTCTGTATTTGGCTTCCATATCTCTAATATTATTCTAATATTAAATCAACATATGATAGTAATCTCCAAAAATCTCAACTATCTCCATTTTTTTTGGCATTTATCTCTAAATTGCTTGCTTAAACTGCTTTATTACTTAGATTTTATCTCTTCATTTCTTACTGTGAGAAAATTTTCATTCTGTTACACCATCAACCTCCCAAAACATACACACCCTTCCTCCCATCCTCCCAGTGTGTTGATGACAGTTTTGCTAGGTCTGCTCTCAGTTTATGTTATAACTATAAAAAACCAGCTTTCTGGCATTGCTATTGAGTGTTCCAAAGTCATTCTGAGCCTTGGTATGTGGTCTCTTCTCTCCGAGGTGTGTAGATTCTTCTCTTTGGTCCCAGTGTTGTCAGATTTCACGACGATCTTTCTCCCATGGTACTGGCTGTTAGAGAATCATTTCACTTTGGAAACAGCTCTTTTAAGCTAGCGAAGTTTTTCTTAAATTATTTCTTTGATTATTTTCTTCCTTTTTCTTTCTTCCTTCGGGAGCACAAATCTTGAACCCTCACAGGTTAATTCTCTAGTTTTCTGTTTTCTTCTGAATTAGAGAATTCTTTGAGCTGCCATGCTATTGTCTGGAAGCTGTGCTCAACTTTACCTTCCACGTTATCTACTACTGAGTTTTAAAATTTCACAATATTTGTTTTGAATTTCTAAGAAATGTTTCTGTGTTCCTTTTTAGAATGTAATGTTCTTGCTCCTTCCTAGCTGCAGTGTCTTCCCTTACTAATATTTTTCAAGTTTTCTTCTCCTTTGCATTTGGGTATCTATTTTAATGGTAGAGACTGTGCTCAGATACCCAGTGACCCAGGGCTGTCATTTCATCTTTAAGAGGATGCACTGGAAGCTGATTTGAAAATCAGTGGGTCTGAGTCAGACTTGGTGGTTGCTGGGCTTCACCTGGAATGATCTGGCTGAGCTGTTTTATTGGGTGAACTTTCAGTAAGTCTTTTCTTTGGAGTTGGTTAGTTTCCCCACAGAGGAATGTTCCAGTCTGGTACTGGGGATAAGAAACTACAGTCAGTTTAGGAGAGTGCGGTGACAGAAGGGGGCCCAGACCAGGCCAGCATTCAGCATGGGGCCTTGCACATGACCTGTCTGTTTTCCGGGGTTCTCCCTGCTGTTGACATGCCTAGAGCCCTTGTTCCAGATATCTTTATCAACCTTTCTAAAGAATAACCTTGAATCCTCTGCTGGGATGGAAGAAGCCAGTTACCCGAAAAGAGTGTAGGAGGGTACCTGGAGACCTAACTTTCACCTACCTGACTCCTACGACTAAAGGATTCCTGAACCTTGATGGAGTTCTGAACTGATGTGTGAATTGAGCTTCCCTGCTGCAGAATTAGGATTCAGGTCCTCCAGGGTGCTGAGGCATTTACCTTAAAAAAAAAAAAAAAAAAAAAAAGATTTATTTTTGTTTATTTATGCATACAAGAACTGGAATGTAGGGCAGAGGTGTGGGGGCCAGGGGTGAGAGCATTCTCCAGAGACAGAGTGGGGAGCAGAACAGGCAGATCTACTGAAATACACTGCTGAGGGGAGCAGCGGGCAAGACAGGAGAGGTCTGCTGTGCCATGTGGGTTAGCTCCCTGGCCGGGAATCAAACTCATGTTGCAGTGGCTGCAGATAGCTTGATAACACTGAGACTTCAACCCTGTTCCACCAGGGAAGCCCTGAGGCATTTACTTTTGCGCATCTGCTTTCCAGTTTCCCAGATGTTATTTTTGGGACCCTGTAGGGATTTGTTATTTGTACCTTGTCTGTGTTTTAATAGGATTTAGGAGAGAGCAGAGGCAAATGCCTGGGTTTAATTCATATCATTCAACTGGAAGCCCTGTCGCCGCTGCTGTTCCCAGTGGTGGCATCTGGGCCACATGAGGACCTCTCTGGGAAACGGCAGCCCCAATCTCAGAGGTGGAGGCAGCCCATTTCTCCCTGGCAAACAATGGGTTGCCGCTGATAGCTCAGAGTTGAGCATGTCCACCCTTGAGGAGGGAAGTGCTGGCAGAGGGCCGACAGGGGCTTTTGAAATGACTTGCAAGCTTATTTTGACCTACATTAAGAAATCTGGATTAATCTCGCAATCTCAGAGGCAGATACATACTATAAAACTCCGTATGGAAAGGCAAAATGCTTTGCATAAAGATGATCTGCCAAAGGCAGAGCACCCAGGCATTGCTATTCTAGTTTACTTGTGTTGTTGTTGATGAGGATGATGATGGTCTTGAATCACTAATGGGTCGAAACCAGAAGTTTGAAAAGCACCATGCCCCCAAGATTCTGCCTGATCTCCTGCTGCACTATGGCTATTATTCTTATCACTCTGCTTTAAAGCTTCCTCTCTCCCTGAATATCACCCCCAAATCCCTAAGCACGCAGGTCCAACCTCTCTGTCAAATCCCATCTCATCATGCACCTACACCCACACAGCGATTCTCATCGCAGTAGCTCCAGCATGCTGTCTGCCCCCATCCTGCCTGTGTTCAACTCCTTTCTACAGTGTTTCCCCCACCTGTGTTCCCTTGCTCCACTACCTGTACCCAGGAGCCTTCCTACCGCCTGTGAGACCCAGCTGACAGGACAGAGCCCCTTGTGAGGCTTCCCTGAAGGTTCACCCTCAGGATTCCAGGGATCTGGGAATTAGGAAGAACATGTGTGTTTTTCATTCATAAGATAAAGCTAAATTATGGCCATAGAAGAATGATTAGGAAACTGGGAAAACACCAGGGAGAAAGTAGGAGAAAATGTCAAATGCATGCCTCCGCCTGACGATAATCGCAGTGAGCATTCTGGTCTTTGCCCTTTCCTTGCATACACTGATCCAGATTTTCCAAGTTTTTTGGACAGCAAATCAGATTATTAATGTAGGAATTATCTAAAAACCCTTTATAGCTTGCACATATGTCAAAAACATTTTTATGTACAAAAATATTCTTCTAGAATATAATGCTTACAGTGTGTTTTCATGGTATGCTATGGTTAAGAATATACTGTAACTTGTTAAAAGATGTTCTGCTATTCCATATTTAATTAGTACCTTTTTGACTAACTGAAAAACTGCCTTGTGCCACCTTTGTGCTTAAGTCTAAACACCTATAAGCACTCTTACTGGATTCTAGGTACATACTTCTTGGTCCATCTCCAGAAAGAACAAATCAGCTCATATTTCTATGAACAGTGGGGATGCCTATCAGGTTTCATGCTGACTACTTTTAGGTAGTATCATTTTTTTTTTTATTTCTCTGGTAAGACTGAAAACATACTTCCACCATCCTCCATACCCACCACAGTAAAATTCCACATGAATGGTTATGTGAATGTGGTTGGGGTGGGGTACGGGGTCGGGGGGGGAGTAGAGGGAGGAAGAGTAAGAGGGTAAGAAAAGAAGAGAGAGAAGGAGGGAGGGAGAAAGGAAAGAAGAAATGGACATGGATATTGACCCTAACAGAGTCTGATTGACACTGGCCCTCAGTAAATGTTTGTGGGTGCTTGTGGATGGAAGGAATAATTGACTTGGGCCAGGGCTTCCTTGCTCTGTCAGCCAATGCCAGTTCCTACTCTGGCAGCAGCAAACATGGCATGGGTTTAGCTCACCAGTTCTCAATGCTGCGTAAAGCTATAACTGACCAGATGCAACTTTAAGCAATCCAAACATTTCATCAGATGGAGGCCATCAGTGAACCTGAGTTCATGGTCCATGGGCCACTGTGGCAGTGTGGGAGGTTGGAGATGGGGTAGGGTTAGGGGTTAGGGTTACAAGTTAGGGTTAGGATTAGGGTGAGGGTTTGGTGGGGACCAAACTAGCCTTTGTTTTTGAACAGGTGGCCTTATGATCCACATTGCCAATTTTATGTCTGCTATCCAAGCCTCAGAACAGATATTTTCCTCTGAAATCCAGTATTAGCAGCCCTACCACATATTGAAATCTATTATAAAACTATAGCCATAAAAATAGTTTGGTTCCAATACATGACCAGACCTATAAGACAATTTTTTAGAAGAGTCCAAAACCAGACCCCAATCATAGGGGAGATTTAATAAAGTGACATTTTGGAGCTCTATAGGTTGGTTATTTAATAAACAGTGCTAGGACAATTAGTACCCCTCAAAATTAATTCCAGGTGGTTCAGGGATTAAAAAGTATGGGGATGTAAACTGGTACAGCCATTTTAGAAAATGACCTGGATTTACCTTAAAAAAATTTAAAATACAAATACCATATGACCCAGCAATTCAACTCTTGGGCATCTATCCAAAGAACATGAAACCATCAACTGAAAAAATTATATGCTTATTACAGTATCATTTACAATAGCTACGGCATGGAAACAACCTAAGTGTCCACTAACAGAGGATTTGCTTATGAAGATGTGGTGTATTCATATTCATTTTCCATCACAAGATAGATTATTATTCAGTTGTAAGGAAATACGTAATGTTGCTATTTATGGCAAAATGGAAGGAGTTCGAGGGAATTGTTTTCAGTAAGACAGCCGAAATGACAGAGACATCTTTTAGACATTTATACAGCAGATGGTTCAACAACAGCAAATACTTACAAAAACCTGTGGACAGTAATGAACAAAATGAGGCTTTTTAGGTGAACAGGAAGGGGGAGGGTGAAGGGGCAGAAGGTATAAAGGATGATGGTGGGAAAAATATCTCAAATTTCAAACAGTGAGAAGAAACATTTTAAAATGTTAAAAAAAAAAAAAGAAAAAAAGTATTGGAAGAATGCACCAGAGATTTGCTTTTATAATCTTAGTGTGGCAGTAGCCTTTTTAAGGAACCCTCAAAGCCCATAAAATTTGAACCAAAAAAATGGTAATTGTTTTTGACACCATAAAATTTAAATTTTTCTGCAAGGCAAAATGTACCATAAATAATGTCAGATGATAAAAGATAAAATAAAGGCAAGGAACATTTGCAACCTAACAAATAGTATCAATAACATCAAAGGGCTAATTTACTTAGTGAATTAAAAATTCTCATAAATCAAAGGCCAAAAAATCTAGAATGGAAAAAGGAGTAAAGTTTAGAGAAAAAAAAGTCTCAAAGATGCTTAACCTCACTCAGAAGTAAATCCAAATTAAATCAAAGAGTATCCAAGTTTATTAGACTGGCCCACATCAGCAGTGGTGACAGTTCCTTGTTGACAAGATGGGGAGAAGCAGCACTTAAATATGGTGTTGGTGGGGATGAAAATCAGTACAGCTCCTTTCTTTGGGGCCCATAGGTCATTAGCTATCAAAATTACAAATGCAAATAACCTTCGAGCTAACAATTCCATTTCTAGGAATACATGGTAGAGAAATGTACATATGCCTAAGACATTGCAATATTGTTTGTAACAGCAAAACACAAGGACACTAGCTAAATGGCTCTCATTCTGTGCCATAAAGTGTACTATATGTCTATAGTAGAATATCCTACAGGGAAGGGAGGAAAGAATGAAGTATTTTTTATGTAGTGATATGAAAACATTAATACATCTCTCTATATATGCCTAGAAAATTTGGGAGATAGCCAAGAAAGAGCATTTGCCTTGAACTAAGACTGAGCATCTGACGAAGAAAGAAGACAAATGCCTCCTTCCTATTTAACATGTACATACATTACTTTGTAATTTAAAAATAAAATAAGTATTTTAAACTGCATATCAGAGTTAGACTCCAAGAGATGAGCTGGAATACACCTTAAAGATCTTCTGTTTCTACTCCCTTATTCAAGATGAATCTGATTTAGAAAGTTCAAGTTCGCCTGACAAGTTAGGCTCAGGAACAAACTCGGAGTGACATTTCCTAATTCCCTTCTTTCTTCTACGTGATGTTCTTTGCAGTACAATTTGAGTACTTTTATGACTGCATCTCAGCGTCCCCCAGTGAACCTCCACAAGAGAGCACACTTCAGCAGAGGGAAGCTGGACTGTGAGGTCTGTGTCCTTCTGCTCCTTGCTCTGCAGTGGTGACAGGACAGGCCAGTGCAGGTGACACAGCTCCCCAGCGTGACCAAGGTTGGGTGGAACAGGAATAACAACTGGCACTGACTAGTGAAGAGCTTGACTTCTGCAATGGCATTAACATAGCTGGCTGCGGTGTTCACCTAGCGCCCACGTGGCTCCCTCGGACTGGCCATCCCTCTGGTTTTTGGCCACACATGATCCCTGAATTGGTACCAGTCACATCACTCTGATAGAATCTTCTTGTCCCTGATTTAGAGATGTCCTGGCATCCTTACCACTTAGGTGACTTTAGGCCGGCAGGAATATTCACATCTCGCTTACCCTTTGTAGACCCTTAGAAAATAGACATGATCTCACATTTCCCAAGGAGCAACCTTCCACCTTGCAGCCCAGGGTGCATCCCTACTACTGCTGTCTTCAGAAACTTCTAGATGGAAACTACCCTTTACTCTAAGGATACCCCACCCCCAAGCCCAAGAAACCCAATCCATCAGGACCTCCTTTTTCCTTTAGCTTCTTGAGGGTAGAGCAAGGAGGCAGCTGGTTGCTTCTAACACTTTATTTTCTCTTAATTCAGCAAACTTTGGGTCAGTCTCATTGAATCCGAGCCAGAGCAGGCAGGGCCTATCTGTCTCCTTCTTAATCTGGGGTTGAGAGTGACCATTTTGAACCTAGAGGTTTAGAATATGGCATCTTGGTTTTTGACAGACTGCAAGGGAAGTGCACAGGGCTAGAGAATAGAATAGGATGTGTTGTATGGAGATGCAAGTTCTTAACCACAAATCAATACCTTAAAACCATTAAAATGATTTGTTGACTTGAAGAAGGTAAAACATTTCTCTGCAATCTCAATTAAACTGTTACTTTGGAATATGAAGACCTTTTCTCATGAGTCATACCAAAGATATTTCAACCCATCCCTTTGCCATGGTTTCGTAAGTTAATTATTCTCTTTCCTTTCTCTCCCGTCTGTCTCACATCTTGGCCCTGTAGCTGAGCCTATGGCTGTGGCTTCTTTGCAGTTTGCTTCCAAATTTCTATAGTGTCCAGTTAGGGTACAGGTAGCATTCAGTTCTCCCTACCCCTCTTATATTAATTTTATATATTAATGAAAAATTATATACTCCAACTAATCATTTTCATCTGAGAGCCTGGAAACTATATGACTAAAAACTATAGGACTAAAGACAAAACAGGAATAATAGCAATGATTCTGGGAGCTGGAAATCAGAAATAGAACTGTCTGCCTTAAGCTCCTACATGTGATTTCACCAAAGCTCTATTATGGCTACTGGGTATGTGCAAATTAAATTCCATTAATATCCTATCACAAACCACACCCTTTTAGCTGTTCTCTACTACTGGAAGTGATCTTTGTTTTGCTTCTGCCATAATTGTTCTCCTTCTTTCCAGATTATTCCCAAGTCTATATCCTTAGTTCTTAAATTTTCCAAATTTAAATGTTTTTTATTAATTTAACATTCATGTCCTATGACTCCATGTCCCTTGGTATCATTTCTTCCCTTTGAGAATAATGTGGCACATGAAGATAATACCCTGTTATCCTCTAGATACAGTTTCCTGACTCCTGTGCAGCCTGTCAGCATAGAGGCTATAACAGCCTTAGAATATAATGGGAGGCAGCTTGGTGTACAGACCTGGGTTCACACCTCTCCTCCCTTTATATAATAAACACACTTGGGAAACTCACTCTACCTAGCCTCGAGCTTAATTTCATTCACTAATCACAGTTGAGCTAACATTAAAGACCAATTCAAATCCAAAAAAAAATAAATAAAACCCAACAATTTAAGAATGGGACAAAGAATGTGAATAGTTTTCAGAAAATTAAACACAAATAGCTCGAAAACAAATGCAGCAGTGCTTAGCCTCCCTCATCATATGATTGATGCAGATTAACACTCTGGTGGCTTATTAGTGGGCACCTACTAGATTGGCAAAGACTGAAAATTTTGCTAACACACTGTTGGCAAAGATGCAGGGAATGCATATATTGCTGTGCAACTATAAACTGGGATAAACCCTATGGGACAGAATTTTACAGTATATTTGAGATTCAAATGCACTCTCAGCTCTGCAGTTTCGCCTATGGGAATTTATCTTGCAGAAATGCCCGCCCATATGCAAAAGGATGGGTGTAAAGGCCACTCCCTACAATAGCAGATTAATTAGGAAACAATCTAAATACCAATCAATAGGGCACAGGTTAAATAAATTACAGCATTCCCCTGAAGACCCATAAATATTTATGATCTCCAGGATATTTGCCTGTAAATATAGCAAGTACAGAGCAGTGTGTTACATCTTACTGCGTTTGTGCAGGGGGTAAAAAAGGAAAGGGGAATATTTCTTGTGAGTATATTCTTGTCTGTGCATAGGTGCCCACATAACTGATCACATTGTCTGTCCCTGGGGAAGGGAACTGGATGGATGGCAAACATGGATAAGCAAGAGACTTAAATTTGAAACTCTATGACCCCATCTATTAATTTTTTATTTAATCGAATAAGAAAAGGGGATATTGATTTCACCATTGACCAGCTATGTAGCCTTTGTTTTCACAAAACAATACCTGTCTCATAGTTTTGTTCTGGGGACAGAAAGGACCCCTCTTAGTGGCAGTCATGTCATGGCATTCAATAAATGACAGATATTATTACTCACACAGCATCCCCAATAGCGCCAATCTAAGTGGTTTATCGTGAACAGTGAAGTTTGCACAATCTCTTTAACTACACACTTAACATAGCCATGTCCTTGCCTTTTCATTTTCACAGAAATGCATTAAGTGTGTGTGCTAGCAAGGTCCAGAACTGACTTATATTAACAGTAATCAGATCATCCTCTTGTTCCAACAACCAGCTTGGAACTTGAAGGGAAAACACCTCTATATATCAAACCTCCATTCATCAAACAGATGAAGAAACCAGAAAGAAATTGCACACATTTTTTAATACAAATCTGAAGATGTTATCAGAGTGAAACTGACACACACTGATGAGGCAGGACGCGAAAGGTGAGACAATATCCTATATCACCGTGCATCTCTGGAAATTTGGCTGGAGGAAGTTTTGATCATTTGTATTCAGAGGATGAGAGGATGAGAAGCAGAAAGATAAACTGCTGTGTTTAAGGCCACACACTGAGTGATGTGGTTGGGGAAAGAATCCATATGTGCTGCCTGCTTGTTCTTTGCTGTCTCAGCCCCCAGACCACACAGATTAGCACAGGGAGGATGCCAGATTTCCCTTCTGGGCCAGCAAGTTGATTCTGACAAATAGAAGTCCCAATCATCTTTATAAATAAGAAAGCAAAAGAAAAGCCATGTCAAAATGACATTTATTCCTGCCTCCAAACAACTGAGGCTAAAGAAACCATTTTCATTCCTGTCCCCTAGGCTTGACAAATGCCTGGTTGAATTTGAGTCAGTTTCTCAGAACCATACAGAAAGGAATGAATCAAGCATGAGGGTAGAGTTGAAAGCCCTCAAGACCACCTGAAAGATGAAGAAGTTCAGGTTAATGTCAATGCCAGGGGCCTCAAGCCTGGAGGGGGCTCCTTGAGGGCCATATGGGCACACATGGACAGGTCTGCTGGGACCAGAGTGACTGCAAAGAGAAGGTCCTGCTGGGCCCAAACCCAATGAGAGATACTGAGAAAGTTCTAGAAGGGTTTCCCTGAGGGTTCCCTAACATACCCACAACGATAGCATTTCAGAAACATTTTCATGTAGACTTTTCTTGGATTATGGTGTTTCATTGATCTCTCTCTCTCTCTCTCTCTCTCTCTCTCTCTATATATATATATATATATATATATATATATATATATTCATTTTTGTA
This sequence comes from Talpa occidentalis, assembly GCF_014898055.3. NCBI lineage: Eukaryota > Metazoa > Chordata > Mammalia > Eulipotyphla > Talpidae > Talpa > Talpa occidentalis. Next base: position 28,867,500 of record NW_023600993.1, read on the forward strand.
CAGCTTGCGTTCTCTCTTGTGTGTAGTGTTTCGTTGATTTTTGTCCCTAACTACTAATGCAGGATCCCAGCCTCCTTCCAAGTTCTCCCTACTGCATCTTCTGGATTTCTGGGAGTCTCTAAGTACACAAGTCTCAACAACTAACCCCATGGACGGTTGTTTTCTTCACCTTTTCCCCACTGTTCCTCATCCCCAATAAATTCGGAGCACTGCCACATCACATTCCCTTGGGTCCCCTCTCCTCCTGCTTCCATGGGACAGTTTCTGTTTCCACCAAACTCTCAGCAGCCACCAGGGAATCACAGGATCAAAAGCCCTGACGAGGTGCTGCTCTCTCAAGGCTGAGGTAAGGGTGAGGTGAGCAAGGCCCTCGCCTCAGCACAGAATTACAGGAGTAATTACAGGACAATATTTTGATGCAATATTTTTTTTTAAACTTTTTTTTTAAAGGTTTATTTATTTATTTATACAAACACTGGGTACGCTCAGAAGTGCAGGAGGGTGAGAGAATTCACCAGAGCCAGAGCGGGGAGCAGAGCAGGCAGAAGGACCGAAGTACACTGCTGAGGGGAGCAGCGGGCGGCAGGAGAGGTCTGCGCGCCATGTGGGACTCTCGCCTAGTGGCCAGGGATCGAACCGGCGCTGCAGAGGTTGCCGGGCAGCTTCGCAGCCCAGCGCTCAACCCCTGCGCCACCAGGGGAGGCCCTGATGCAATATTTTTAAAAATCAAAGTTGATGCAAAAAAATCCATAAAGAACAAAATGAAAAAATTTAAAGAAAGACGGGCCCTGGTATAAAAAAATTCTCTGACTGGAAACTGAGACAAAGGAAATACATGCTTCCCTAAGAAGTATGTTTATATGCTTTTAATGCTTAATTTTTCTAGAATATTAAAATATCTGAAAAATTAAAACACATTATATTAAACTTACAGCCTTATTTTAAGTATAGCTATTTTATTAAAATCAAAAGTATAAGTTGTTGTAATTTTACTTTGCTGGCCTTAGCATAAACAAACTCATCAATAATATTTTCAAAATCTTCTTTGTTATCTCATTTTCAATTGAGAGTTGCAATAAATGAGAGGAAGTTACTCTGCAAGTCTGCTTAATGGATATAAGACTTTAACAAGAGAAATTATACCTCCCAAATTTGAAAATAAATGAAAAAGAAATTAGAAATGTATGAATTACTGGATGAGACTATCAATTATGGGAAAACTGCATATCAAAGAGAAATTAAGAAGATTACAGATGTTCTAATTTCACATTGAAATGGAAATCAACAAAAGGCCTTCAGATTTCTAATTTTTAACTTGAGAAAAGTTTTTTATGAATATATCTGATTTACAAAAACCAGCCAGTGCTTGGCTCTTTCCAATAGACTTTAATATTGTAGATATTTCCTCTGACATAGTTTTGAAGCAACATGCGAAATCAGTAATTTATAATAAAAAAATCACCATCATGTTTAGATCATTTAAAGCTCTTTCAGGAATTTTGCTCAGTGCCACCTTATCCAAATCTGAAAGTGTTCTTAAGAATTATTTTTAACACCACCAGTCATCCTGGTGTCCTGTGAAAGAGGTTTCAGTACGTTGAATGCAATTTTAAAAAAATTTAGGGTTGTCATCTAGTTAAGAGACAGAGTCAACCACAAAGTTCACTTAACCGAAAGTGGGGCTTCAGTTGGAGAGACCGGGTGACATGATTAGAGCTGGCAGCCATCTTTCTCGCTCCATCTATGCACAGGGCTGCTTGTGACCTCCCTATGATCTCTGCTGCAAATGGTCTCAAAGTTGTTCAGCTCTTAAACAACAGTGCAGGGCATCCAGACAGTGTTCCAAGCTGCCCAAAACAGAGGTGCAAGACTTCCTACAACTTAGTTTCAGAAATTCCAGACTCTGCTTCTGTCTTACTCTAATGGAAAAGCAAGTTGCCGAAGTCAGCAGAGATTCAAGGAGACAGGGAGTTTGACTCCATCTTTCAAAGAAAGGGACAGCAAAGAGTGTATAGTCCCCTCTCACCTACCCCATCCTATTGGGAAGACACTTCCTTCAGAGCTTGACTTTGAAGCATCCAGAAATTGCGAGATCTGGTGCCAGCAGTGAACACAAGAAAATCACAGACTCACGGGAGCCAGGTTCTTCCACATTTTTTATCTGGCTCTCTCTAAGGATGAAGGAGTTTCCATACCTGGCCAGCTCATTGGGAGAAGGAGCAGGATTGGTCACTGGCCGGTGCAGGTGGTAACCCAGGAGGAGGAAGTCAGGGCAGCCTGACCTGCTGCTGGGATCCTGCCAGCCTAGCCTCTCCCTGCACTCACTTTTGTCCTGTTTGGGCTTCTCAAGGATGTTCTCAATCCTGGATAGAAGGACTGGCACTTCCAAGGGGGGCTTTTTGGGGTTGGTGCAGGACTGGCAGGGATATTCCCATGAATAGTGGGTGAAGGAAAGAATTGGAATGAATCCAGAGGAGGTGAGTCCAATCAGATCAGCAGAATGCAGCCGGGATCCCCCGGAGGCACCCATTTTTGTCTACTGGAACTCTTTAAGCAACTGCTTCCTCACCTCTGCCTGTCTTATTCTTTCTCTTTTGAATTCCCCCTCCCTTAAAGAGGGTGCCAGGAGCCAGTGAGGGGCATGGGCTCCAATCCTGGCCCACCTCCCCTTATAGGCAGGCAGGTTTTGTAGCCTCTGTTTCCTCTCTGTGAATGGGATTACCCCCCAGAATGGTTGTGAGGATGCTAAAGGGAAATTTGTATAAAAGGTTTAGAACCTTGCCAGGTGCATGGGGAATGCAGGGTGAGCCTCTGCACACTGTATCCATTGTTTGTGTGGCAAAGCAGAGATATAGGGGCCTTGCAGCAATGGAGCTGCCTTCAAATCCCAGCAGTGCTGCCACTTGCTAGTTGAATCTCTTTCAACTTCAGTTTCCTCTTATGTCTCCCTCTCATTGCTATAGGGTTGGAGAAATTACTCAGAGGACCCAGGAGAAGTTGTGGGTACGGCATACCGACATCCCCTTATTTCTCTGCCAGGCTTTTCTTCCTGCTTGCTATTTGTCAACTGCAGCATCTCACACTTAGCAGTATGTTTCATGTGAGTAGGTATTGTCACCTACCAACTGAATATGACACATGCAGCCCCCTGGCCATGTCTGTCTGCAGGTTCCTGGTGACACGCTCAGGGCTCCCAGAGTGAGAGCTATTCTTTCCATCCAGCCTCTCAATCTCTCTTGACTTTTCAAAACTGATTGCACTGGCTTGGTGCTCAAGGACCTTCATGCTGTCGAGCCTGAAACAGTCTTATTTTCCAAACACCTGTATTTCACCCTGTTGTTTTCCTCATAACACTGAATCAGTAATATCTTCGTGCGCTCTTCGAGATGCCCTGTGAATAACCATGCTTACGTTTGTGAAAGTGCACAGAGCTAAGAATCTTTGTGTGAGCATCCTTGGGGATAACATTTAAAAAATAAGCTAGGATGTTCCTTCCTGGTGACGCAAGGGGTTGAGACGCAACCTATGAAGCTGTCCGCAGCCTCTGCAGCACGAGTTTGATCTCCAGCCAGGGAGCTACCCACATGGCGCAGCAGACCTCTCCTGACTCGCACGCTGCTCTCTTCAGCAGTGTATTTCAGACAGTGTGCCTGTTCTGTTCCCCACTCTGTCTCTGGTGAATCCTCTGCACCTCTGGCCTGTACCCTCTGCACCTCTGGCCTATACCCCAGATCTTATATGTATAAATAAAAAAATATTTTAAAAAAATAAGCTATGAAACCAAACAAGGTCCCTTTGGCTTTGCTTGGCCTCTGCCCAGAGCCACCTTGCCTGCCTGTTTCCCAGAGCAGAGAGCAGCAGCTTGGGCTCCATGAAAGAAAAATGCCTGAGACATAAAGCAGTTGCTTCTGGTTTCTCACAAGTCTGTGGGAATGATCGGAATCTAAGGTCTGAGGGTTCCAAGAAACCCCAAACTGCCTGGCCAGTCCCCGATGCCTTTGACTTGGATTTTGATTCCATCTCCTGACTCATCATGCATTCTTTGAAGAGATTAATCTGGCAGCCTCATCTTTTTTGTCACTTTCTATATCCCCAGCAAAGTGCCTGCCACATGGCATGGTTAATCAGCAGTGAAGGCGGGGTGAAAATAATACGTGTGCAAATGAAGGAACCATGTACTTCAGCTCCAGCAGGTGCTGACCAGGGCGCTTTCCTTCTCCCGTCCTGGAGTTATGTCTGTTCAGGTGGAGCCAGAGGAATGAGGGTGGGCAGGGAGCCCTATAGCACACTTAGCCCCTCACCTCTGCCCCACAAACTACATGTGTCCTGTGGAGTCTCCTCTCATTCATTAAAAGTGAATTTTAAAATAAGTGGCATTAAAGCAGTTATATCAGATAAGGGAATCATGACTGAACCCTTCCTGGGGCTTCCAGAAAAGCTTTCTATATTACCTCTCGGACAAGACATAATGAAAAACATAATTTCTTAAGGAAAAGTTTTCTGTTCTCCCAATCAGGCTATGGTTTTACTAGCCATTCTCCAAGGATTTGGTGCCATACTCCCACCCCCTGCAGCCCAGGGCAGTGCCCTAATTCCCATCCCTGACATGAGCAAACAAGGCATTCTCTTTTTAGAGGTCATTAGAATGCTTCTGAATGCCAGAGAGATTTTGGTATAACCAGGGAATGAAGCACTGATCCTATGATGTACTTAAAGTATTAGGATGTACTTGGTTGCAAATAACAGAAATGCAACTTGAAAAGGCGTACAGAAAAGAGGGAATTTGTTGGCTCGTGTAGTGGAGAAGTTCAGGGTAAAGCTCAGGCTTGAACAGATCCAAGTGTTCAAAGTACATCAACAGGATCTTTTCCCTTCCCACTGTCACATCTGATTTTGTTCTGAAAACCATAAATATTCCCCCAAGTGATGGCAAAGCCCAGCAGCCCTGGGATTTCTTCCTCCAGGAGCCTATGGGGCAGAAAGGAAGATTTTCTTTCCAGGAGCAACAATGAAAGCTCCCACCTCCACCCTAATTGACTGGTCTAAGTCATGTGACCAGCCCACTGCTGGGACCAGCCTTTCCAGAACTTCAGGGACTCTTAGAAAGGAAGGAGGGTGGGTGTCCCAAAAGGAAATGTCCTTTCCCCAGAAGAACAGGGGTGCAGTACCAGCCCACGCCTGTCAATACCACCCTGGTCCCTTGCAGCTGCAGAGCTAAGCCCTCGAGCAGATGCCCCCAGGTGGTCAGCTACTCAGGGTGCAGGGCGGGCATAGAAGAGGCAACCTGGAGAACATTGTCTTCTCCAGATGCATTTCTTTGTGCTTTTAAAGGTATCAAATAAATCATAAACCCAGAGTTTGCAGTGTGCAAGGACAACGCTTTCTGTATTTTTATGCAATATTATTCTAAATTCTGAAAATAGCATTGTGTTTTTTTTTTAAAAATAAGAATAACATATGCTTATCATGATAAATTAAAATGCTGTGGGAAAAGACACCAAGGAGAGCCAATGCTCTTTGTATCGGGTGCCTGCTACTCATGCGTCTGCTTGTATTCTCATTTTTTAATTCCTGCTCCTTCTGGCAAGGCCCTCAGTCTCTCTGCATCTCAGTATACTCATCTATAAAAAGGGACTCATTCTTGCAAAGTTATTATAAGAAATTACTGATCCTTACTTTGTACCAGAAACCTTATTGCTTGTCTGAAATCATTTAATACTCACAACAGTCTTCTAAGGTGAATTCTGTCATCACACCCATCTCATAGATGAAGAAACTGGGGCTTTGAGCAATTAAGTAATTTCTTCAAGATCACACAGGTAGTAAGTGCCAGGGCCTGGGCCAGGCCCCAGCTGCTCAGCACCCGTGTTCTTACCCACTTTCCTTGATGGTTCAAAGAAAGTTCCTGGTGCCATGCCTAGGGCAGCAACTCCCAACAAATTATGTTCATTTTTAGTGATTGTAGAGATGCTGGCGATGGAGTGTAATTTTATATAAAAGGGCTGCTACATTTGGTACATTCTATTTTATAGCTGCTTTTCTCCTTGATGACTAAGACAAGCCTCCTGTGCCATTTGTCTAGCAACCCAGAGTTGGGGCTGGGGGGATGCTTGCTTTCTGCTTTTTTGTCCCCCCTCCCATGCTGCACTTGGAGACCAGAGTGGACTTTGCCCCAGAAACATGAGCCACTCCTTTGAGGGTTTCTTTTCCATGGGAGGCCATTTTAAGGACTTTAGAATCTCACATGAAGTTGGTGCATGTGTTTCTGAAAGACTCTGAACCCAGCAGTTCTGTGTCTAGCATCCACATTGGTGGATATGCCACCAGATGGCTCTTAGAATTGTTTTTAATAGCAAAAGAAATGGGAAAGCATCAGTGTCCAGAAACAGAAGATGGTTACGTGAAGGTTCTGCTTTCGTTCTGTGCTAAACTTTGGGGCCACTAACAGTGCTTGTCAGCAACATTAAGTCAATCGCAGCTTCACAATACTACGTTCAAACATTCTGTTTTAAAACAGTGTCTATCCATCACCCACCAGATGATTATCGATTATCTCCACTGCTGTATCCAGCACTTAAGATACAGGAATGGGGAAAGAAAAACCTGTCTTCCTTAAGCTTATGTTCTATTAGAAAGGGAAAAGAGATAATAGCAATTTGACAATTATTAATATATTAATGTATTGTCTCTTCGATATAATTAAACTCTATAATTCTGTACAGAGTACAGAAAGTACTCTGTAGAAATAGGAGAGAAAATACGAAAGTAAGAACCTAGTAAGAACATGTGTTGGTGTGGTCATGGCATTTTAGTTGATGTGGTCAGGAAAGGTCACCCAGAGGGGTGATGTTTGTGCACAGACCTGAACAAAGTGACAAATGAAAGTGTGAAGCCACTCACAGGCGGACAGTGTATGTTGCATGCACTGGGGGTCATTCTCATATGTTCAGGAAAAAGCCCACTCAGAAAAAGCTTGTTTCCTGTTGTCACCAACTAGTTACCAGGGGTCCTCCCCACTGCCACTTTCGCTGCTTCCTGGCCTCTCTAGGTGGCTGCCTGACGCTGCCCCACAGCCTTTGTCTGCTGACCTGCTTTATAGAAAGAGCATCCTTCCTCTTGAAAAACCTGGTCATTGGCCTGGGCACCTTTGATGCCGTGGGCTTAAGACTGACCCCATAGTCCCTGCGTTTATTCACACAGTACAAAATGGGGCCTCCCTGGTAGTGCAAGGGGTTTAACACTGCACTAAGAAGCAATCCACAGCCTTTGTAGCACAAGTTCGATCCTCAGGCGGCCAGGGAGCAATCCACATGGCACAGCACACCTCTCCTGGCTCGCCCGCTGCTCCCCTCAACAGTGTATTTCAGTCAGTCTGCCTGTTCTGTTTCCCACTCTGTCTCTGGTGAATCCTCTCACCCCCTGCCTCTCTGGCCTGTACCCCAGCTCTTGTATGCATAAATAAATAAATCTTTTTTAAAAAGTTCAAAATGATACTTAATTTAAGGTATTTTGTGCCCTAAATCCATGCCAAGTCTCAATCCCCCAACAAATTACCTTCAAACATTTGTGAGAGTTACCAATATAATGCTAAATAATATGTTTATCTTATTTCTTTCTTTGTTATAAATAGGTCATTCCTCCCTATCTCTTTTTCTTCCCCTCAAAGTCTAATGTCAAATGATTTCTGGATTTATATTTTTCTTTTTTCCAGTTTTATTGATATGTAATTGACATATGTTAGTGCATTCTAGTGTATAACATAATGGTTTGCTATTTGGATATATTATGATCATACAATATAGTCACAGGTTTTTTTTTTCGTGTGATAAGAACTTTTCAGATCTACTCTCGTAGCAGCTTTCAAATATGTGATCCAGTTTGTTAACAATGGTCACCATGCTGTCATCACACCCCCAGAACTTACATATGTCTTCATTGGAAGCCTGTGCCTGCTGACCACCTTCACCCACTTACCCCCACCCTGCCTCTGGCAACCACTGCTCTGTTCTCTTTAGCTATAAGCTCATCATTTTTAGATTCCACGTATAAGTTTTATTAAAATCTTTATTGTACACTGGTGACCTCTAGCACTTTATTTTTAAAGTGTTTTTTATTGGACTGCATTTTTTTTAAAGACTATTTTTTTTTAAGATTTATTTTTATTTATTTATACAAGCACTGGGTACAGTCAGAAGCGCGGGAGGGTGAGAGAATTCACCAGAGCCAGAGCGGGGAGCAGAGCAGGCAGAAGGACTGAAGCACACTGCTGAGGGGAGCAGCGGGCGGCAGGAGAGGTCTGCGCGCCATGTGGGAACCTCCATTGGCCGGGGAGCAGCCCGGTATCGAACCGGCTCTGCAGAGGCTGCGGGCAGCTTCGCAACCCAGCGCTCAACCGCTGCGCCACGGGGGAGGCCCATACCCCAGTTCTTAATCCATTCATTTGCCTTTGGGTACTTTGGTTGTTTCCACACCTTGTCTATTGTAAATACTGCTGCAGTGAACATGGGAGAACATATAACCCTTCAAATTAGTGTTTTTGCATTCTTTGGGTAGACACTTAGTAGTGGGGTTGCTGGTCAGAAGAGAGATCTATTTTTAAATTTTTGAGAAATCTCCATACTGTTTCCCATAGGGGCTGGGCCAGCCTACCTTCCCACCAACAGTGTACAATGTCCTTTTCTCTCCACGTCCTCACCAACATTTATTGTTTCTGGTCTTTTTGAGATGGGACTTCTCAAAAGTGTGAGGTGATACCTCCTTGTGGTTTTGATTTGCATTTCCCTGATGATGAGTGAAGATGAGTATTTCTCCATGTGTCTCTTGGCCATCTGCGTGTCTTCTTTAGAGGAGTGTGTACTTAGCTCTTCTTCCCATTTTTAAATTAGGTTATTTGTTGTCTTTTTGTTGAGTTGTGTGAGTTCTTTGTAGATCATGGATATCTGTCCCCGGTTGGATGTAGGATGTACAAATATTTTCTCCCACTCAGTTGGGTGTTTTTTTGTTTTTATGATAGGTTTTTTTTCCCTTGCAGAAACATCTTAGTTTGATGTAGTCCCATTCATTTATTTTTTATTTTGTTTCCACTGCTGCTGGAGTTAAATCCCCAAAGTCATCCCCGAAGCCAGTGCCACGCAGTGCTTTGCCTGTTTTCTTCCATGTGCTTTATGGTTTCAGGCCTCCCTGTCGTTGGTCCATATACTTTAGGTAGACCATCTCCACTCCATTCTGTACTTTTTGGGGACCTCTATTATGTAAGATGAGAAAATTAGCATCTCTGAATTGTCCACATTGTTCCTCCTGCTCTCTGCATCCAAGCTTCCATCAAGCTGTCCGATGACTTTTAATTTTGCTTCCAGCAAAAGAAGCAAATGTCTTGACCATATGGGCCTTTCATGCTTTGTCTATAACTAGGTCGTGAGAAGTAAACAGTATTTCAATTATATAAGTACTATTTTCTTTCAATCAAAGACATGAGGTAAAAATCCATAGAGAGAAGGAACTGTAAACCTTGGCCATAGACCTGGACTCTTGAAGAAGACTAGATATCTTCTCTCTTTCCCCATTCCATTAGTTGACAAACCTTACAGGTTTTAATTTGCTTCCAATTTAGACCATTACTTTCCAGGGTTGCTTTTGAGTTTTGTTTTTATTTTTCCATGGGTTTCTAATTATCTATCCTCATTCTTGTTGACAAAAGAAAGAAGTGGCCCTTCTCCATTTCTCTTCATTCATTTAGCTTCTTAATGATACACCTATTGTGTGGCCTATCTGTGCTGGTGGTCTTCCAGATCTGCCGCACAGCTGTCATCCTGCAACTCCTCTCCATTGTGTTCCTGGCCAACTATAGAGTCCTATAATTTCCTCTTTCTTGCATTGTTTTTGGATTCTCCCAGTGTTCCCCTTAATATTTTTTCCAGAAATTGCACAAACTTTCTGAAATCTAACATATCTGAAAATATATTTCATATTTTGAGTAAAGCATCAAATTGAGTAAGCATAGAATCCTAAATTCATGTCATTTCTTCTCTGGGATTAGATCACCCATACTCCATGGTCTTCTAGCATTTGGCATTGTATTGATGAAAAACGTGAATGCCATAATTTTTGTTCCTCTGTAAAATAACCTTTTATTCTGTCTGGAAGCTCCTAAAATCTCACGATCTTTAAGGATCAGAATTTTTATGAAGAGCATGTAGGTGATTTTGCTATGTTTTGTTTTGTATTTCATTTATGCTGCTTGGTAATTGGTAGGATCTTTCAACCTAAAGACTTGTGCCTTGCTTACTTGCCTCAGTTTTCTGCTCTTATGTCTTAGTTTTTCCCCCTCTCTTCCACTTTCTCTTTTCTTCTGTTTTGCAATCTTGTTAGATGCTGAACTCACTGAAACAATCTTCTGTACCCCTTTATCTCATATGTCTCACCTTTTTTAGTCCTTAGTCTACATTCTGGAAAATTCATATTGATTTCAAATTTTAGATCTTCTATTAATTTTTTTCACCAATAATCTGTCCTGTACCCAAGAAACCATGACTTGTCTTCTGATTACTTATGTTTCACATCACCCTAGTCTTCTTGTATACATGCAGTTCCTTTTCAAACCACCATTATTATTACTAATTAGAATTTTTAAAATAAATTTGTATTTTTAAATGAGGTGACATTAGGATCCCTCCCCATCAGGTTGACCACCATGGTGTCCCCACCACTGATTCACCAGAGTCCACAATGCTTCCTTCCCTCTTTCTTCTTCTCCTTCCACTGCCCTCTCTAGATGCTTCAGTTCTATAGTCAGCTTTCAAGTGTTCATTTTTGAGTTTTTCTTTATTTGAAACATAGTTTGGTCTAACTTATTTTTAGAACCCTGGATTGTCTACATTTCCCTTTTTTAAAAATTTCACTCAATTTGGGGACATCCTTGGTGGCACAGGGGTTAAGTCTCAGCACTATCAAACTATCACCAGCCACTGTGACATGAGTTCAATCCCCGGCCAGGGAGCTACCCGCATGGCACAGCGGACCTCTCCTGTCTCGCCCGCTGCTCCCCTCAGCAGTGTATTTCAGTCCATCTACCTGTTCTGTTCCCCACTCTATCTCTGGTGAATCCTCTCACCCCCACATCTCTGGCCTACACCCCAGTTCCTGTGTGCATAAATAAATAAAAATAAGTCTTTAAAAAAATTTTGCTCAGTTTAGATTAGTTTTCTCATGACATTGGATTAATTCAAATATCTATCCCTTATAAGTTCATATTTTTTTAACAAAGGACTTAGCTAATTAACAAAGGGAACCAAAATGAATAAACTTTTATTCCCTCTGCTTTGGGGTTGGAGTGTGCTGACTGAAAGCTCCAAGTTTGTAAGCCAGATAGGCAGCTGGCTTTGGGGTACATGAACAGGATCTGGTGGGTAGGCATGTGGGGACCCTATCAATGCAAAACAAGGAGGGCTTCACTGCAAAGTGATAACCCCTGTATTGAAATCCTTCTCTTCCTCCAGTAGATTGCTCAATTTTATTAGAGAACTAGTTTTTATCTTCAGCTTGGACAAAGCATCCTTGGACCAATTATCCATTTGTTTAAGGCATAAAGATGGAGGACAAGAGAACTCACGATTGTCTATGCAACCTTGAATTTGCTTTCTGAATATTGACTCATAGTCCAGTCCTGCTCTCTGTACCCATCAACTCCAAAATCATAGCTCTTCCTCTGAGTCCCAGCTCTTTTGTCTGCCTTGAAGGACAAAATACTCTGTTTCCTTTTGCTATCATTCACTTTCAGTTTTTTAGGAATTTGTGAAAAACTTCTGATTCTGCTCTCATTCCCATTCTTCATTGTTATAAATTTCTTTCCCTCTGGATATCTTCTCACATTTCACTGGCATCTGGGGAGGAAGGGCAGATAAATATGTGCTTTTTCTTCCATTGAATTAGAAGTCTTTATGTTCATTTTACTTTTCTAAATTTTCTGAAATGAGAATGCATTATTATATTCATAATAAGAAATATAACAACAAAAGCTATTCTTAAAATGAGAGGGATTGAGAAATATTTTCTTGTCGGGTATAAAAGAGAAGACTCTTGTCAGTGTTTCCTACTGCCTGTTCTAGTACTGACCGGGAAACTGCTTTCCCACGGGGCGCCAGGAGGGTAATAAGAAACTGTAGAATTTTTGCTGTAGAGCCCATTATCTCACTAGCTCTCTATTTCTCCAAACTGAATTAGGAATGTTATTGCAGTAGGAGAGTCAAATATAAAGCCTGCTATTAAACAGATGCACACATTAGTGGCTTTGAATGGCAAACAGCTATCAACTTGTTCTTTTCGTGCATTGTTCTTCTGCTGCTCCCACCTCAGGTCACTCATGCATCTTCCGGTAACTGGCAGTGGATGGCCTGGCTCACCTGTCAGGTGGTTTGCTCCCTACTGGCTGGGGCAAGCAGAGTGGATGGGCAGGTATCCCTCACCGTCTCCAGGCTAGCTTGAGCTGTTCACTGACAACAGGTTGCAGTGCTCACAAGCACAGCAAGAGAGGAAGCTGCAGGCGTGAAGACACACAGCATCATGTCCATTGCTCTAGCTGGTCAGAGCAAGTCACTGGGCCAGCACAGACCCACAGAGTGGAAATAAGCTCTGTCTCTTGATGGAAGGAGTTGCAGAGTATCATGGAGACTTTCATTTAATCATTCTGTCTTTTTCCATTCTAACTTTCTGTTTTCTAATTCTGTGTTTTCTTCAGGCTACTGAGGACCCAGTCTCTGGAATGGTTCTACAATAATGTGAAAAGCCGCTTCAAACGCTTTGGCAGTGCCAAGGTCCTGAAGAACCTGTACAGGAAGCACCGGCTAGAGAGCGGAGCCTGCTTTGACATTCTGGGTATGCACACTGTCTGCTGCACTGGGAGCCCTTGGAGGCTCAGCGGGACAGCAGAGGGCCTGGCCTGTACATGGTACACACACATCTGGGACAGAGAAAGTTGCCTAAATATCTGGCTCTGGTGAGGAGGAGAAATATAAGGATGTATTCAACGATTCTGTTAAGTTTTGAGTCTTATGGCTCCAGCATCCCCCACTGGGCTGGATAGGATAGGAGCTTCGAGAACCAAAGAATTTCTGCAACTTGTAGGTGTTTTAATTTTGGATCCCTAGAAACTAGGTTCTTGTTCATCTTCCCTAATGATGAAAACTGAAAAGTCATCCTTAGGGATGCATAGACTAGGACTGCGCTCAGAGGACTCCAAAATTCTATTTTTGCCAGGCCCAGAATTTGATATAAGGGGAAACTTAGAAAAGTGTCAACTTCCTCCCAAGAAGATTGAAGGATGACTTCCACCTACTGTTGTTGTACAGTTAAGACAACCACTGTAATTAGAATGCGCAATTGATGTTCTTTAGTTGTATTAGACCAGCAGAAAGAAATAGTTGTCAGAATAGGAACACCATGGTCTCCCAAAAAGCCACTTTTTTTCTGTCTAGAGGAAGATATATTTTTTAATCACTTGCCGACACAGGTAAGTGCTTTTTATCCATGAGAAAGAGAGAAGCAAAAAAAAAAAAAAAAATCTCATTCCATTTGGCCCTTTTTCCCCATCATTATTGTACATTGTGTTCTCAATAAAGTCTTTGGTCATGTCTTATCTAAAAATATGCCGTCCACTGAGACAAGGAGAAAAATGGGATAGAACATTAAACACAGACTCATTAGGGCCTTTTGTGCCTTTAGACTCTGTGTTTCAAACTACTCAGGAAACCTGTAACTAGGAGAGCTGGACCCAAGGTTTTCATAGATTATTTTTATCTTCTCTTTGCTGATTTTTCTAAAAATTTTTTCTCTAGGAATGGAGGCAAAAAAAAAAAAGAATAAATCTAAAATGATGTTATTAATAGTAGCTTTTCAACTCAAGAAAGTTCCAGAAAAGGATTCACTCACTCATTTGCAGCCCAGCCTTTCTTTCCTCTGTTACTCATTCTGAGTCTGCTATTTTTTTTTTTCCTGTGTCACCAAATTCAGACTGCATAGGTGTTCTCTACTGCTTGATGTGAAATGAAGGGGAAAGCAGCATGTGTGGAGAATACTGGAGGACAAAGCACAATTGCATTTTTTTTTTTCTTTCTCCCGAAGGCCCCACAGATGGAGCAAGTGGGCATGAATCCCAAGTGAGCCAGCCTAGGTTTTGAACTTTTCAGGTGCCATTTTCAATGGAGACTCATTTGCTGGGAACTGTCTGCCGCTGATGCAGCAGATTTGGGTACTGGGGGGCCACCACTTCTTTCATCTGGGCCTCAATCGCAGCTCTTACCGCACTGCATCCAGGTGGTGGGTTGCAAAGCCACTTCCCTGCTGGACCACGTGGAGCCAATGACTGTATTTCCTGAGGGTGGCTCAGTGACTGGCACATCTCATGTCCTCAATATTTTGCCAGTTTGATCCAATCAAAACTACACACTAGAATCAACTAGGGAACTTTAAAAAAAATCCCAGGATCATCTTGCACCCCAGACAATTCCTTCCAGATGTCTGGAGGTATGCCCAGGACAGATATTTTTTAGAGATCCTTGGGTTATTTTTTTTTTTAAGATGTATTTATTTATTTACACAAGCACTGGGTACAGTCAGAAGCGCAGGAGGGTGAGAGAATTCACCAGAGCCAGAGCGGGGAACAGAACAGGCAGACTGATGAAGAAATACACTGCTGAGGGGAGCAGCGGGCACGGCAGGAGAGGTCTGAGCACCATGTGGGACCCTCGCCAGCGGCCAGGGATTGAACCGGTGCTGCAGAGGCTGCGGGCAGCTTCTCAGCCCAGCGCTCAACCACTGTGCCACCAGGGGAGGCCCTCCTTGGGTTATTTTAAGGCACAGTCAAGACCAAGAACCTCAACTACAAGTTTACTATGGTTTGTTAAGCATAATTCTGAATAAGATGTTCCATCTTCAGCTCCATCTAAGGGTACTTATTTCAAAAATGTAAAGTTCAAAATATAATCTGCAGTATCGACACTGTGCAAGGCATGGGCTATGCACCAGAACTCTCAGTGTAAAGCTCCTCTTACCTATGACACATCTCCCCTGCAGGGACTAGTGGGGTTTGCCATAAAAACACTCATTCAGTCCACTGAAAATTAATGATTCACAAAATCTTATGGGTTACCCATCCATGTCCAACTCATAATTACCACTCCTCCCTCTACAGCCATCCCAGGTCAGCCTTCCTCTTCCTCCTGTAACCTTCTCCTGAGGCGACCAGATCAGACATAAGGGGAGACCCATTACTTTGTCAAATAAATCACTTCTCCGCCTCTTGGCTAAGATCAAGTGTACTTTGTCAGATAATCTAAAATTCACTTATTGATGCTGCAAAATTTTATTGAACACCTACTATGTGCCCACTTGGTTTAAGAAGGAAATTAAGGATGATAATATGGGTAAGACCCTGCCATTCTCAGAGCTCACATTAGAAGAGAGAAGTCAGATAAGTAAGTAAATAAAGTTATTGTAAAAATAATAATAAAGACCAATGATAACTAGTGCCTACATGGTTTATCTGATAGATCCAGCACCACATTTTTAACAGTTATTCTAAAGTCACTACATAAAAAGGTAAAAATAGTCATTAACAATATAGTTAATCTCCAGACAACTGAATAATTAATATATGCTTTTATTGAGTATTAGAGAAATAAAATGGGAAAAATAAGCCCCACTGTTATTATCATTCTATATGTTTCTGACATGATTCTTAAAGTCTGTTACGTTGCTTATCTGCAATTTGACTGACAAATGTCTTTTGAAAATGCTGAGTCGTGTGAAATAGGAGGTTCTTCTGACTCACATAATACAGTGACTTGACACCTGACAGCTGCGTCAGTGTTTCCAGTGCTGTTCAGCAGCTTTTTGCCCTTGGGAAAATCACATCATCCTAAATGACCCTGAAGCTCTCACCTGTAAATTGAAAAGGAAACAGGGAGCGGTGTTGCACTAGAAGATTTAAAATCATGCAAGCCCAGAGCTGGTCCCCTGCTCAGCTCAGTGTCCAAAAATGTTTCCTCCTCTATCTTCATACTCCCACCACCTTGCCTTGCCCATTCGCTCAGCAAGTGGTCCCACCCCTTCCTTTGAAGGCAGACAACCTCCACTAGGCAGGGACTTCCTTGTGTGTGCCCCTCTGCTGCTGTCTGCAGCCATCACCCCCTTAAGCTGCAGCAGTGGAGGCACTGTCCCCCCCAAGATAACCCCCCCTTTGTTTTCCCCACCCGATCTCTGTCACCCTCCAGGACTGTCTCAAGGTCACTTGTCCCTTCCTTCTTGCCTATTCAATCTCTCATCTGGTTCCTTCTTTTGATTTGCAAATACCCAAGTCGCTCCTATTTCCTAAACCCTCCCTGGAGGGCAGTCTCCACTTCCTGCCCTCCCGTGAGCTTCCCAGCACAGGGACACTCCAGAGAGCAGGGGCTCTCATGGCCTGTATTTCCTATCCCTCCTGACCCTATTATAAGCCACGTTCTACCCTTCCAAGTTGCTCTGCAGACAGCAGCCTGAGTGCCTTTCTGAATCACAAGCCTGACCAGGGCACCTCTAGAAACTTTACTGGCCTTACATAGCTGTTGACACAAAGATCCAAACACAGGTGTGGTGCTGTGACCTGTGTGGTTGTCTGCACCTCACCTGGGCCTCCTCTCCTTTCTGCCACAGTCCTGACCCTTAACATACTACATAGGTCCTCATGACAGCCCACCCACAGAAGCAAAGGATGTATTTTATGTATTCAAAGTCTGTTGCTTAGTTTGTCTTGGCATCAGCAGCATTTGCCCCCTTGTGAGTTAAGACATGTGGACCCATATTTATTTTCTGGGGTCTATCAAACTCTCTTCAACCAGCAGCCAATTCAATAAAACAAAATTTGAGCTACCTACCATCTAGGTGCTCTCTTAAGCACTAGGGATATAATATGCTGATTTTTTTTTTAAAGACCTTCACTGCTATCCTCAGAGATCTCATTTGATGAACTAACGTGTGAACACAGAGTAAAAATCCCCAGGTTAAAAAGACTAAGCCAACAGCTATTCCCAGCCTTGACCTAAGGCTGGTGTTGTGACTCAACCGAGTGAAGACCAAAGAAGCAGTGAGCCCTAAAAGATCAGATGTGTGGCTTGCCTTGTCTGCTCTGGTCTCTTCTACAGAAGAGAATGGTTACAATGGAATCATCAGCTGAAGCAATTGTTTGGGTTGATGCCATGACTTAAGAAATGTCTCATCCCCATCATGAGGAGACTGCTATTGTTATTCCAGATTTTCCAGTAAGGAGGCCAAGTGTCAGAGAGGTAAAGTAACTTGTTCACAGTCACATGGCTGGTAATTTGCAAGTCCTTGAATCGGCCTCACATCTCTGACTTCATTCTGTTATTCTGTCTTTGACTCCACTTTGCCTCCATGGAAGGTGCTGCAAAAAAGTTGGGGAGCAGGGCAGTATCACTATACCAGAAACCCCTGGATGAGAAGAAAAAATGTGATGGGTCAAACACTGTAGAATTATTATGGAACCCAGCAATTTCCTAAACCTATTTTCAAGGCTAACTTCATCTAAGTGGGTGATGTCCATCTGCCATTTCAGTGACACACATACTAGTGCTCACTAAGGACCTGGGATGATCAGGTCCCTCTGTTTTTCTCACTCTCTCCCCTCTAGGAGGAAGCTCATTTGAGGCAAATCTTGAGAATGAAGAAAGTATTTCCGGAAGTGATTCAACGTTTTATAGGCAGTCAGAAGGTAAGTTTGCTTAAGAGTTACAGCTAATGGATATTAGAAACACCTTCAGAGGAATAGAAACACCTCCAGTGTCTGGGCCTCCCAATTGCTGGTAAGGCCTGAATATAACAACTTGTTGCTATGCAGGGGTCTCTAGGAGTCTGCTTATTGCCATTTATGTGACTCCATCCTCAAAATAGGTGAGTATATACAAGCTGGGGCTTAGAGAACTTAATTTCCTATCTAACCATCGAATGCTTTAGGATCAATTAACCAATCTCCTTCTAGAATTGGAACATAACAATCAGTGTGCTCACTTGTGCAATTCATATTGAGATGTTCTTTCATAGAATGTATTGTATACTGATTAACTTATACGTTTTTATAGCAATATAACAGTCTCCTTAGAACAGAGGTTAAAAGCAAAACAAATGTCTGGCTTCAAGGACAACCTTCCCCAACACTTCGACACCTCTGAAGTGTTGAGTGTTGAGAACCAGGAGGCACTGGTGACTCCCCGGCTCTGCTGCATTCTCTCTGCTCTCTCTTTGGGTGCCTTCTCATGGAACTTCCATCCTCTGTCACCCTCGCTGCCTGAAACTTTTCCAGCCCTACTGCAGACCATCACATCACTTTCATGCGCTCCATCAGTGGCCGAGCCTAAAACACCTAGCCTTGGCCTTAACCCAGAGATGTAGACCCAGGTTTATGATGCTTGACCCTCAGGCTTACGAAGCCACTCAGCACATCCTAAGCAAGACTCTCAGTCACTCATGCCCACCCAGGAAGAGGTGGGCCTGAGCCTCCACCTGAGCCTCCTGTCAGCTATGGTTCTAATCCTGTCTTTTCCTTTCTGTTCTGAGGCTCATGTCCTGAGTGCCTCCTGGCCCACACTCTGCTGGGCTAATAGTAGTTTCAGTGACCATCTCTATCAGTCAGGGTTCTCTAGAGAGACAGAATCAATAGGAAACACACACACACACACACACACTCACACACTTACACACACACGGATTTATTTTAAGGACTAGACTTACAGAATTATGCCACCTGGCAAACCCAAAATTTATCGATTAGGTCAGTAAGCAGGAAACTCAAGTAGAAGTCTATGCTTCGAATTATACCATTAAGGACTTTGAATTGACTGGTTGAGTCCCACCCACTTTATAACAGGTAATCTCTTTTACTTAAGTTGACTATTTGTCATTAGTCACAGCTACAAAATACCTTTATAGCAGTACCTAGAACAGCATTTGACTAAACATCAGGGCATTGTAGTCTAGCCAAGTTGACTCATAAAATTAACCATCCCACCCTCGAACTGCTCTTCTGTACTTCTCTCTCTCTGCCTCTGCCTTCTTATCCTCCTCCACACCCAGAGTTTTTCTCTCTGAAACACTGACAGAGCTCTCACTTTCAGCCAAAGCCTCTTCAGTGTTCTACTTCACCCTCACCCAAAACCATAAACCTGGCAGACAAAGCCATTCTGGGCATAGCTCCAGGCTTTGATTTCTAGGCATCTGTGGAACTTGGGTTCCCTATCACAGGTCCACTGCAAGTCCCGTAGCAGTTACTATGCACCTGAACCCCCAGTGGCTTGGATCACTTGGGAGAGACGTGGAAAACTTTGATTCAGTGAGAGTTAGTGGTGGATCTCTTCTGCGAAAAAATATACTGACGGGAGACACAGTGTCTGTCTCTAGGAAGCACTTAGTAAGATGGTAACTTAAATTTTATAGACTCTACTTATTGAAACACTGGGGACACTGTGCATTAAGTCAGCCACACTCTGCCGTGTGCAGAGCCCTAAACTGGGGTGCTCCATGTACCTGTCATTGCCGGCATGGTAGGGACTCATCAGCTGGTGAGATTGTTTTGACTGCAGTGGGATTAATTTGGAGAATTTATTATGTTTGCCAAATGCCGTGTTCTGTCCGCATTTTGTTTTTAGAAATCTAAGAAGCTTGAATTTAATTTTTTTTAATTGAGGGATTGATTCATTAATGAATCACTGTATTTACACCTTGTCTCATTCTACAGAGAATTTGAGGCAGCTTTCAGGAGATTTGCATGTGCTAAATAATGCGTGACTAGGAGATAATAAATGGAAATAGGGGCTGAGATTAAGCAAAAGGAGACCTAGCATACAACCCTTGTAGACCCACATTCCTGTGCCTGACCTGAACTAGGTTTTGGGGGCAAACTAAGGGATGGATGATTGAGATTCTCACTTTCAAGTAAGAAGCAAAAATCTGGCACTTAGGGGGCACAGGACTCTCCTAAGCACTTCACTCCAAAATAAAGAATTTTTGAGACTTGTGGAAATCCTTTGTCTTGGGGACAGCGCCTCCCATTGGTTGCCTGATGGGGAAAAAAAGGAAATATTCGTTACAAATACAGAACCATTATATTTGTGGTTTCAATCACGTTAGCTTGTGTTTATCTCCCCTTGTGGTTAAAATCAAGGGCTTTGGAAACAGAGTCCTGAATTCAAATCTCACTTTTCTCACTGACGCAGGTATAACCATGGGCAGGTTTAGAACTTATCCCAGAGCCCCTGAAAGATCTGATTGGAAGAGCTTAAAGGAACAGTCATTTTACTTGTCATTCTCTTTCAGAAAGTAGTCTGTGTTCTCTTCCTTGTCTAGGACATAGCATGATGGACACATTGGCTGTCGCCCTACGGGTGGCTGAAGAGGCCATCGAGGAGGCAATTTCCAAAGCAGAAGCCTATGGGGACAGCTTGGTATGGCACCCCTTCCCCTCTGGGGGTCGGGGGGGAGATGTGGGTCAGTGTCGTGGCACCAGGAGCAAGTCCAGGTTGTTCAGAAACCAGCAGTAGCCGTTCTTGACTAGAGCCATGCCCAGCCCCATGCCCAGCCCTCCCCTGCATTTGTGGTCAGGACTCTCAAAGGCCAGGACACCCTCAGCATGGGTCACTCTCTTCCCTCGCTCTGCAGGACAAGCAGAATGAGGCAAGTTACCTGCGGGACCATAAGGAGGAGCTGACGGAGGAACTGGCCACAACAATCCTGCAGAAGGTAGGTGGTTCTTGGCATCCAGATGGCTGCAATTTACCATGCTGGCCAGGACCATGGCTTCTGGTGAGCTGAAGAGCAACCAGGGGCACCTTCACTGCCGAGCACACATTTCCAAGCCTCCTCCCATGTGCCTAGTGCTCTGAGGGTTAATGCAAAGCTGCATTGCTCTGCAACGCCAAACAGAGGAATTGAAATGGTCGTTTGGGGAATTGACTAGTGGGTAAGGAGCCAGAAACTCAACACTGAGCAGGCAGATAACACACTGGCTTCAGGTTTCCTAGGGCGTGTGTGTGTGTGTGTGTGTGTGTGCGCGCGCATGTGCACATGCCCGCGCGTGTGCACCCCTTCTCACACTTCTCAAATACTCTCTTGCTGAAGAAGCTTTGCTGTCCCCTTCCATGTCCTAAGTTGTACCTTACATAGTGTAATAAGTTTGTTACTGCTGAGAAACCTACCACCCCAAACTCTGTCACTTTAAATGAAGATTATTTCTATGTTCCAAAATCAAGTCTTCAACCCCAATGGGATGCCCTGCAATTCAGTTCAGTTCTGGCACTAACTATTGGTACTTGGAGTTAGCACCAACCTTATGTGGTAAGGGCTGACTCCAATGGACTCCCCCACCCAGACACTAAAGGCAAGTCTCAGTTACCCCCCAAGTTAATGCATTTCTGTCCAGCCTACTATAGACTCAGGGATTCCCAGGAACCCCCTTAGGTTGGAGAATTTGCTAGAACAGCTCACAAAACTCAAGAAAGCACCATACTTACAATTACTGGCTTATTACGAAGGGTGGTGATGAAGAGATACAGAGGGCCACAAGATCTCTGGAGGGGTCTACAGTGTCTCCATGCCCCTTTGTGCCCACAGCCTCCCAACACATCCATGCATACACCTCCCATAGCTCCTTGTCTCTAATATTTTATTGAAGTTTCGGGAAGTCAAGATTGATTAAATCACCACCCACCTACTGAACTCAGGGGCCCCTCCCTCGTCTCTCTTTAGAGCCTGGGAGTGGAGCTGCAACTTGCAACCTTCTTCTTCTTTTTTTTATAGAAAGGAGGCAGTTTTATTTACTAATTTATTTTTTATTTTTGCGTGGAAGAACTGGGGTGCAGACCAGAGGTGCCGGGGGTGGGGGGGGGGATAGGGTGGGGAGGGAGTGCAGTGAGAGGATTCACCAGTGATAGATTGAGGAGCAGGCAGGTCTATTGAAATACACTGCTGAGGGGAGCAGCAGCGAGTCAGGAGAGGTCTGCTGCACCATGTGGGTCAGCTCCCTGGCTGGGGATTGAACTTGTGCTGCAGTGGCTACAGTAGCTTCATAGTGCTGAGACTTAACCCCTTGCACCACAAGGGAGGTTCCTCCTTTTCTGTTTTAATCACATAATTGGTTTTTCTGGCAGCCAGCTTCCATCTATCTAATGGCCTCAGAAGTCATATCATTTGCATAACAAGGATTCTGCTATCATTCAAAGAGTCCCAAGCTTGGGGGCAGAAACCAGAATTAAAACCCAACATTTTTTATTCTGCCACAGTTTCCTTCTGGCTCATGCAATGGCACCATCCCAGGCTGTGAGTTGAGATCTACTTCCTGTATTATATTCCCTCTGGGGTCTGCTGAGGGCACATCAACTACGCATAGCCATGATCAAAGCACGGGAGAAGAGGGAGGAGCCAGTGGTATCTACAAGCTCAGCCCTGACACTGTGTTATGACTCCTTCCTCATATGTCAGTGGTCAAAGCAAGGCACATCATCAACTCAAAAGCAAGGGTTGGGAAGTATATTCTCCCTGGAATGTGTGTGGGGGGTGGGGTGGGGTGCAGGCACGTGCCAAAGGACTGCGTGCAGGGAGAATTGAACAAACTCAGTCTTCCCTTTTGGTCACAATAATACATGTCCCTTCCATATGCCATGTACACTCACCCATCCAAAGACCCCAGTGTCTCATCTAACCACAGTTCCCAGTATATCCAACCCAGATTCAGCTCCTTTCAAGCTGGAGTCATATGAACTCCGTGTTCACATGAAACAAGTCATCACATGAAACATGCACATCCAGCATGCAGTTCTGAACCTTGAAAGGGAAACCTACCAGCAGCAAAAATGGGAGGCACAGGAGGTCACTGGTCAATAATGACTCTGAAATCCCTCTGGGCACCTGTGGCCAGATCCCTTCTCTGGAGGTGGGGGATATGCCTCAGTTAGACCCCAGGTCTGTCCCTGGTCAGAGCACCTCAGCTTATTGCTCTCCGTGGCTGTAGACCTTCCTCTTCATCATCCTGTTTGGTCTAAAAATATTTTGAAGAATATGCCCATCTTGGCAACTCATCAGTTTTCTTTGCTACTTGCTGTCTGTGGGAAATTGGGAACCCAGAGAATATTGTGCAATTGTACTCATTAAATCCAAGTGGCTGAGCCCAGTTTAACAAAGGTTATGAATGAGCTAAGCCATCCAAGATGACTCTTGGCATCCGCCCCTTTCTTGGGGGTTCCAGAGGCTTCCTAAAAATGAGAGTCAGAGACTCTGGATTTGAGATCCAGCTCCACTGTTCATGAGCTGAGTGTCCTTAACTGATAAAATAAACTCTCTGTGCCTGTTTCCTCTTCTGTAAAATGGGAAGAGTTGTAATATGTAGGTCTTGGAATTATCTTGAAGATTAAATGAGATTAAGCATATATGGTGCCTAGCATGTGGTAGGCACTTAATAGATAGAAGTTGTTAGCATCATAAAGAAATTATTTATAAGCTATAAAGTGCTGTAGATGTTCGAGGCAATGATGTCTTATCATCAGACAGATCTGAAGTAAGCTGGCATTCTGCTGAAACTAAGGTCTTTCATGGCTAAAAACTATCCCAAGATGGTTCCAGATACTCCACATAACATCCAGAGGCCACCCAGTGACTTTCCTCCTGTGTCACCCACCCTGTCCCCAGATCATAAGGAAACAGAAGAGCAAAATCGAGCAGCTAGTGGAAGAAGAGCCAGCATGGCCACAGCCCTGGAGCTGCAGGACTAAGGTGACTGATGAGACCACATCCTCCCCAGGAGGCCGCCGCACTCACAGTCCCCTCTGGGTAAGTCCCCCTGAGGCCTGCCCCCAACAGCATAGAAATGGGCACACACACCCTTAGCCATCTGGAGTTGACACAGGCAGTATAAAGTTTCCTAAAAAAGGGTGCGAGGAGAAACTGAACAAGAGTATTGAGTGGGTCCAGGAGGGATTAGAGAGGAGAGAGGGAGAACAAACTGGAAATGTACAGAAGGTAATAACAGGAACTGTTGAACTCTGAAGAACATGGAAAAGGGTTTTTACACAGAGACCAGTTTAGAAAAACGAAAGTTGCCCATGGGCATTTTTTTTTTTTTAGATTTATTTATTTATTTATACAAGCACTGGGTAGAGTCAGAAGCATGGGAGGGTGAGAGAATTCACCAGAGTCAGAGCGGAGAGCAGAACAGGCAGACCGAAGAAATACACTGCTGAGGGGAGCAGCGGGCAGCAGGAGAGGTCTGTGCGCCGTGTGGGACCCTCGCCAGTGGCTGGGGATCGAATTGGCGCTGCAGAGGCTATGGGCAGCTTCGCAACCCAGCGCTCAACCACTGCGCCACTGGGAGGCCCTATGGTCATTTTTTAAATGTGAGTTTAGTGAAAAGAAATAGCCTCATGAGGGCCACGTGTTCTCACAACCTGGATCATTCACTTCATGAAGATGAGACGGGGCAGCCGGAGAATGGCCACCAAGACAGTCACATCTGAAATGGCCAGGAAGTCGTAACGCAGATCGGCTTTTGTGTCTTTCTCCCTGAAATTGTTTGCAGTGGCCTTCCCAATGCAGGGTCCAGGCCTGTGTGTGTCTGCAGTGGAGTCGCCAAGCCCTTAATATCCTTGGCTGTCTGTGTAAGTCACCCCACCAGCGGACACAGAATGTGGGGATGTTGGTGGCTGAGGTGCAGTGGAGCTGGGCCTTCTGTTCAGAGGTTCAGCTGAGAGAGGACTTGCTTCTGTTGGCTGTAGGTGCCACAGTCCTAGCAATTTACCACTGGACGGTCAGACCCAAGAAAGGCAATGCCTGTGTTTATTCCACCCCTGCTGAGGTTCTGTGGAATTCACCCTTACAGGAACAAATTGGGCAAAGGGTGTGCCTGCAGTTCCAGAGTGGGCCAGTGGCCTCCCCTGAATGCACTGCCCACCTCCTCCTCAGCACTGGTGCTGGGGACTCGCCAGTGTCTCCTGGCTTTATCAGAGATGGAGCTTCATTGATTTATTGGCAGCACCTGTCCTTGTCCACATGCTGTCAACTTGTTTTACTGCTGCTGTTGTGCACTCGGCACCAAGGAGAACAAAATAAATACAAGTCTCAGGGCCTGCCCTC
Source organism: Talpa occidentalis (assembly GCF_014898055.3). Lineage (NCBI taxonomy): Eukaryota > Metazoa > Chordata > Mammalia > Eulipotyphla > Talpidae > Talpa > Talpa occidentalis. The sequence goes on from NW_023600993.1 coordinate 28,892,658, forward strand.
CAGGACTTTGTTATCTGGTTAGCAGAACAGGAGGGATACGAGATCGAGATTGTCCACAGTCGGGCGCTCCTCTGAAAGGGTGAGACTAGAAATGGAAACCGAAAGCAGAGAAGACGGTGAGGGCACGTGACCTGTCACTCAGATGTTTCACTAACTCAGACCTGCAGCTCAGGCTCAGGCTGCGTGCACACCCTGCTTGGGGGAGATGGGGGTGTTGGGGGGCTCCTGAAATAGTCTCTGCAAACTGAAAGAGTCAAGTTCAGGGAGAGTTCTAGGAATCCCAGACTCAGCCATGAGCCAGGGGTCCAAGACAAGTACAGGGAGCTTGAAGTCTGCTTCTGGCTCTCCTGCGGGTGTGTTTCTGTATTTATCCTTAACAGTGACCTTGAGCAACCAGTTAGTTCCTGTCTATAATGTGGGGGTGATAAGACCTGTCCCAAAGCCTGGCTCTGAGGATTCCTCATGCACTCAACACCATCTTTACCAGGCTTCTGTTTGGATCAAGGTGCTGTGCTAGGTGCTGCTGAGATGGGTTTCCACAGAGACTGTGGACTCCATCATAACCCATAAGCAAGGAAGCCTCCAAGAAACACACAGATACAAACTCTGATAATTGTCAAGAGGAAACACGAGGCTGGAGGGGAGAGAGAAGCTGGGCAGGTAAAGTGTGCTTTCAAAGGAGCAGTCAGGGAGAGCCTGCCCTCAGAGGAGACCTGAAATTAAGGTTTGAAAATGAGGGGCTCGGGAGCAGTGGGAGGAAGAGCAAGTCCACAGAGGGAACAGCGCGCATGGAGGCTCTGAGCAGGAAGGAAATTTTCGTACTCAAGGGGCAGAAAATGTCACATGTCTGGTGACTAAAAGGGGCAGAGTGACAGGTGACTAAAGGGGATGTGGGTGTTGGCCACTTTGCACATAGGTGTCATCCTCCACTAAATGGCAGTTCCTGTTATTACCTTCTGTACATTTCCTCATCAGGGTCATTGTATCCTCAGGGAACCCTTTCAGTGTCGAGCTGAAGCTCACCTCTCTGTGTTTTGGACGGCAGGCTTCAGGCCCAGAGAGCAGCTGACCCCCCAGCTCTGATTCACAGGCCCCCATGAGCCCCCACCAGCCAGGCCCTCAGGGCATCCTCTCCCGCCTCCCACACCCAGCCCTCTCAGCGTCAGCAGAGGCCAACAGCTCCTTCCTGCCCCCCCCCCTGTGTTTCTTCCCCGTACTGAAGAGACCTCACTCCCCACTCTGCCCATGTTTCCTGTTCCAGACAGTTCTCCTGCAATCCCCAGGAGCTAAGAGGCATAGGAGTTGCCCTAGAAAACTTGAGTGATGACAACAATAGCACAGGTGGTCAAACATCTCCAGGAATAACATATGACCTATGCCTTTCCTCTCTATAGACTTCATGGCGCAGGTTGTTTGTACATATTCTTTCCCTGGAGCCACATGAGAGCACCCTGCATTATCCCCGTTTCACAGAGGAATAAACTGAGGACTTCCTAGCTGAGCCACTGATACCACATGGAGGGGCCAGGACTAGAACCCAGGTCCCCTGGCTCCAAGCATTGCCTACTCTCTGCTGTGTTCTACCTCCCAGGGAAGCTCTGGGTCTGAAACAGCTACTCTAGCACCAGTCTCCTTGCTACACATGTGCCAAAAGCTGAGAATGGCTTGCTGCCCCTGGAGACCAGCTGCTGTGTGTCTTTAGAGAGATGGGGCAGGGGTGGTCACCCATGAGTCTTGACAGTGGGCATGACAGTGACTGGAGCTGCAGGCCCCCCTCAGCAGGACAGCAGAGGCTCTAGCCACAAGCTTCCGTGAGGGCCCAGCCCAGAACAGCTCAAAATAAATAGCAGTGAAGCCTCCCTAGGGGCCGCTCCTCAGCTCGCTGGGAAGAGCCCGTCCACCTGGGACACCTGCCCAGGGCTGTTTGCATTGAGGGAGCCGTTTGGAAGCAAAGTAAGAGCCACACAGGATTCCCATTTGGTTTGCTAATGCAAACACTTCTCTGGGTTTTATTTTCTTGTCAGAAAATCTGTCTTACCCCACATCTGCCGCCTGCACAGCAGAATCATTGCTGCAGCTTTGGCAGTGATGTAGACAGAGCTGACTCATTTCTTACCTTTTATCCCGAGGCAAGTAGCAGAATATGATGTATTTCTAGATTTTGATACAGAATAAGGCCCAATGGAAGTCCCTTTTTTTATTCTAAAGTATCTTTTGAGTTTCTGAACTGCAACACTTTGCAAGCTGTCTCCACCTTTCCCTGGGAAAGGAATCCATGTGTACATTAGGGAAGAGGGCCAGAGAGAGAAAAGGGAGAGAAACTTGAGGTTGTAGTTTGGGACAAAAACCCGTGAAGACCATGAATGCACCCTTTGGGAAGCACTCCTCCTGACAGCACTTAGCCACCCAGACCACATGGACTGGCAGGGGACTCAAGCACCTACAGAAAGGACAGGACCATCAGCTGACTCCAATTGCTACATGTAAAAGGTCAGTGTCACGCCTGGCACATAGAAGGTACTCAATAACTATTAATCAAAATAACAGCGCTTATTAAGCTCGACCACCAAGTCAGAGAACATACCTGGCCTCTCAGCCTCGCTGGTTGGGCACACTGAGGCTGGGTGAGTCACGTGCCCAGCACCTGGGTATGGGGCTGGGGGCGGGGGCAGAGGGTTTGAATTGGGTCTACCCGGCTCCAAGTCTACCCTCTCCCAGGCCCTCTTGCTACATGCACATTTGATCAAGGGGGTCCTATTCTGTCATCTCCCTGCGAGCTCTCCCCATACTGCGATTTGCAATATGCAAAAAGCATATTTTTCTCAACAATATCAGAAAGACGTGAAAGCTTTTTCTTCAGCCACACTTGTCTTCATGGGGAACTGTCCTACACAAAGTAGCATGAATCTGGGAATTAAGAGAAGTTCAGGATCCATCTGAGGATTTTGTTCCTTGGAACAGCCCGTGTTTTTCGCCCCTTCCTGATGTTCAGTGGTCATTTCAGTTCTGGTTTTGAGCCGGCTCAGCATTGGACATACGGTGGCACCCACAGACACGGGTCCCTGGCTCACTGGCAGCAGGATGTGTACTTCTGTGGGGATGTGGTCATGGCCTGGACTGGACTCCTTTCTCTCTGGTTCTCAGGATACCTGTGAAGGGAGGAGAATATATTGCTTAAGGTCCCAGCAAAACACTGGGATCCTCACGCTGGTAGATGGCCACTTTCAGCTCCTGGTTTGGCTTAAAAAAAAGCACTGTGATTAGGGCTTTTAAAAAGATCATTATGTGGAGAGAGAGCTTACATATTACCCAGCCCTGGGCAATAAGAATCCATTGATTCCTGGTTAGTTGGATGTTTAAAAAGACTTAGTTGTAGCTGTTCTGGGAACAAGGAAACCAACACATCCCCCTGCATGAACTGGTGAAATAGTTACTCATCCTGTCCCATGTGGCTCCGGCATCCACTCTGGCAGACCAGCAGCACAAGTTAAGCAACAGTGCCACACTGACCAGCCCAGGAAGCTGAGCCACGGACACCCTAGAGCCTTACAGGAGATGACTGGACCCCTCCTTCTGCCCTGGACTCTTTCTACCACTTTTCATGCCTCTTCCTTTCATCCCTGTCTCTGCCCTATTGCCCTCCTCTCTTGCCTTCAGACTTCAATCTGAGGTGACACCCTACTGTACCCCCAGCATGGACACTGGCCTGATTTCCCTTGGCCAGGATCTCTAGCCCGTGACTTCTAGCCAGGCCCACAGCCTGGCTCTCCAGGGGTGGAACTTCCAGGGGACAAGCTGGAGCTTCCTCAGATGCTGCATGCAGCATAGCTGGCCGTACCGCCACCCCTGTGCACAAAACCCATACTCCCTTAAAACACCTAGGCCCCACCCGGGCCTAGTTCCCTGTCATGAAAGACCACATGCAGGAGTTAAGACCTGAGAAGACTGACACTGGTCCTGGCCACCATATTGCACACCTCCGGGAGCCCCCATTCATGGCAATAGGATGCGCATGGCGCCCCCGGGAGTTGTGTAGCATGAGTGACCACAGCTTAGCTGCTGCCGAGGCCTGTGTGGGAAGGGACACGGGTACTTATGCACCCATTTTATAGATGAGGAAACGGAGACTAAAGCTTTAACACAGCCTGCTTAAGGTTCCACGGCTAATGATTGGTGGAGCCAGGAGTTGAATACCTTTTTCCTACTCCCAAGTCCTTGATCTAGCCTCTTCCTCTCCAAAATGAGGTAAGTGGATTCAGTCATCTCTGAGGTCCCTTTTAGCTCAGAGTTTATAGGGCTGTACTAATATGGTGGCCACAGGCCACAGTGACTATTCAAATGTAAATGCCTTGCAATGCAATAAGATGAAAAGTCCTGTTCTTCCAGTGTACCGGCCACATTTCAAATGCTCAGCCGTCCCTGTGGCTGGCGGCTGCTGTCTTGGAGCATGCAGATACAGAGCGTTTCTATCGTCGCGGAAGGTTTACTGCACAGCACTGCTCTAGATGAAGCGATACACGCAGGGCACAAAAGCAGTAGGCGCGGATGCTGGCCAGAGCTGGACACGAACCAGCAGGAGAGTCCCGGTTCTTGGGAGCCTCATGGAAGGTGGCTCACCCATCTTTCCCCCCAGCTCTTCCCACCCTGCTCACTCCTCTGCAACCCCTGCCAAGGCCCCACCCAGGGGTCCCGGCTCAGGGGATCTGGAGTGGACCCCGGACATCTGTGCACAAAACAAAAGCTCCGGTGGTGCCATCAGGCTCCTGTGAGGAGGCCTCCTTCACCCGTAGATCTCGGGAGCCCTGAACCTGGGGGCTTCCCCAGGTGCTTCCTCCTTTTCCCTCAGTTCAGAATTCCAAAAGGGGCTTGACTGCAAAATCTAAACTTAATCCATCCCCTTTAGAACAACATTTCTCATCTGTTTGCTTGAAAGAAAGTTCAGGATGATTCTTCTTTTAATTTCCTCCCTTATTGTGTGGCTCTGTTCCAATAGGGGGTCAGCGCAGTCAGCTTCCAAAGCCTTAACATGCAATATCCTAAAATGCACCCGAGCAAGGGTTATAACTCATATGATGCCTGTCTCTTTGGGTGTGGATATTAAAGGGTATCTCCATAAAAATGTGCGATCCTATTGATAATGACAATGACAACAGGGGCCAGGAATTGACATGTGTCCATGACTAAGACACAGCTCTGACTGTCTCATCTCTTAGCCCTTTCTGTTTTCCTCAGCATTTTCTCTTTGTGATGCTGTCATTTCCTCCCTCACATTCACTGTCTTCTTTGAATGTCTGTAGTATAGAGCAGAAGTATATTTTATTATTCTAATTATTGGATTGACTTTAATAGCTGTGTCTGATCATTAAAATACAAAAGCTACATCTCCGTTGTTTATTCATATGATCACTATTATTGATCCCTCTGCTCCCAAGTGCTTGATACTGAAAACATTCTCTCTCTGTTTGAAGTTGTGGGGTCCTCGAGAGCAAAGACTGCTTTGAAGTTGTGGTCCGCACCTCAGGGAGCCTGCCCTGTTGGTGGTGATGATCACCATAGCAGTCACAGCAATAATATACCCAGAGATAGAAGCAGATGCTGCTGCCCGCACCAGGGATGCAGCTACTACAGCAACAGAAGATATAAAAGAGGTGGCTGATGGTCATATCGCGTTTTCCCCTAAAACTTCAGTCAGCTGGTTTGGGTAGAAGTCCTACTGGGTTGCAGATATGAGCCAGGAGCACGAGTTCCAGGCTTTCCCAGAGGCTGCCAGACACTGCAGCAAGAGGGCCTGGGAGAGGGTGGGCTTGGAGCCGGGCAGACCCAATTCAAACCCTCTGCCCCCACCCCCAGCCCCATACCCAGGCACTAGGCATGTGACTCACCCAGCCTCAGTGTGCCCAACCAGCGGGGCTGAGAGGCCAGGTATGTTCCCTGACTTGGTGGTCGAGCTTAATAAGTGCTGCTATTTTGATTAATATTTATTGAGTACCTTCTACGTACCAGGCGTGACACTAACCTTTTACATGAGGAAACTGAGGCTTTTAAATAGTTGAAACTCTTCTTCCCCCAGATGGTACATAACAAGAGGAGTAGGCATAGACTCACTACCTAATATACCACCCATTAATTAGTGCCTGAACAGTTAAGAGGAGGGACCTGTTGGAAAACTCAGATGCTCAATTCCATCCTTGCAAGGCTGTGCCAGCCGCTGACATTCCTGGCCCAGGCACTCCACCAGCCATCCCAGGACCTCATCAGCCCTGCTCCTTCCCTGCACCCTAGAGACATAAGAGGAATTGAAAAAAGCAGAAATCCTGGGTGGGGAAGGAAGGGTGCACACAGAGGGCCAAGCAAGGGTAGAGAAACAAATTATTCAAGTGAGCCCATCACTTCCCAGGAACCTTAGAGGTTGAACAACCTGTGAGTAAAAGTGTTGTTATGGCGCCATCTGCTGGCATTTTTGTTCATTGCAATGAATTTATGGTCAAACCAGAACTGGAGCTTTTCCACTGGAGACTGTGGGCTAGTCATGTCCTAAGACCTGATCTTTTGGGCCTTTTGTGATTATCAGAGTAGAGTTTTTTTCCTAGTGTGAAACAATGACTTGCCTGAAGTAGAGGCTCCCCCAATTTTTTCATTAAAAATCACAGATCCCATCTTCCCTGTTGTGTCCAGAGAAAGACTTTGCTTCTTGGTCTTGGCTTTTGTAGTTGGGGGAACATTTCTATCTCATGTCATTGACCCTACTCCCATCCTTCAGATACATATATACAACACCATTTGAGCTGAGTCTTCTCCTGAACCAGCACTGGCATACACCACATTCTCCAGCAAAGTGTGCCAGATGCCTTGCACTTGGCTGCTGGGCACTGGTCTGCTATGATGGGGGCATTGGCCTTGGCCCTCAGCTTGCCTCTGTCTTTCCTCAGACTGGGCTCCATGCTTCGGGACAAGGCTGTTGAATACCTTGTCCTTTTCCCCAAATGCCACTCGTGATGCCTAATGCCTGGTCCGAATATACTGAGGCTGGTCCTTGCTTTTCCTCTGTTATTCTCAAACACCTTTGTCCAGTGCATTTATGATGTACAAGGCAAAATTATTTGCACATCTGTCAAGAAATGAAGTCATTTGGCCCAGATGTGGTAGAAGAGGTGTGACTGGATCCCAGGGACAGTTGATCGAGGTCCAGTTCTAGCCACCCCAGGCCCTGCCCGTAGGCTCTCCAAATCAGCTCCCCTCTTATCTCCTGTTCTGTTGTAATTATTGTTGTTGTTGTTGTTACTAGATTATTGCCTTGTTATAAAGGATATAACTCAGGAACAATTAGGTGGAGAGATAGACAAGGCAAGGGGTAGGCGACGGGCATGGAACATCCCTGCCAGGAGCTCTCTCCCCAGATCACTAATGAGACTTATAACATTAATCGCTCAAGTATCTTTTGATCTCCTGAAGCAGAGGAAGACAGTTCCCAGGAGGGGCACATTTCTCACTGGGAGAGAAGCTGTGGGCTCTTGAGGTCTGCCCTCAGACAATCATGATAAAATCATGATAAAATCACAAAGGCACAGCTAGCACCTTAGGGGCAGACACCTTAGGGGGCCCGAGCTCCCCAGTGGCTTCTCCTGTATAGTCAGAGATGCTGCCCAGGGCTTTGCCCTTCCACGCCTTAGGCTCTCAGAATAAAAGAGTAAAATAAAGAACCAGTAAGAGAAGTCTTGCATTGAGTGACAAATTAAAAAAAAAAAAAGGGTCTTTTCTGTTTTATGGGATTCTCTACCACATTTGTGCTTCGAAATATGCAGGATACCATTCAGATATGCTTTGCCAATCATGTGAAATCCCATTTTGGATGCTTCTCCTTAGGGCAGACACACTTCCCTTCTTTAGTTTAGGTCCCAAGTAGGAATTTGCTGCAATAGTTCTAGGTTTGCAGACTGACCCTATGTAGCACTTTCCCTGTGTTGTTCATGCTGCTGAAAGGCCTAGTGCTTCGGGGGAGATGTTTTCCATTTTCGTCACACACAGCGGCCCTAAGAAGTGTTGCCTGGGAGAATGGCTGGTGAAGAGGGAGTTGCTGGAATTGGCTCTGTTGAATTCCATGCTTATCTGGTGCTTCCCGCTAGGCTGGCCCACCTGCCATGGAGTAAACATTACATTCCCGAGCTACTGGTGTGCAGCTTCGCAGCCTCACATGAGGAAAACCAGCCCCTCTTCTCCACTCTGTAGTGTGTACCAGGAAGAAGAAGGCCTCCTCCCAGCACCTGTGCCTCACGAGTGACCCTCCGCCTCTCCTCTTTCCACAGCGGTCCCAGCCTGCCTTCCCACTCGTGGCAGAGGATGCCCTGGAGGCCTCTTGCCTGGAGGCTGCGTCGAGGCAGCCGAGGGAACCGGGCCAGCAGCTCAGGGAGGAGCCCGCATTGCCCAACTGGGACAGCATGGACAGGCCGGACCAGACAAGTAAGCGTTTCCAGCAACCTGTGGTTGGTCTGTGCGTTTTACAACCACTGTTCCCACGTGTCTCTGCACTTCCTCAGGCTGAGCAGGCCCATTTGGCCACAGGCTTCAGCACAGCACACGTATGTAATGTCACTGAGTTTTCTGCCTGGACAGTTTTCCTGCTGAGACTGAGCTATGGTGGGGCCCCCCTGGGCAAGAGTGTTAAAGTCACTCAGCTGCATGGAGCCCCTCCTGCCACCTGTTCTCTGTGGCCTAGGAGACTGTCCTGTGTGGCCAGGATGCTAATCCAACCCATCAGGGCATGGTGGCGTTCAAAAGGATGTGGCCCCCAGCATTGGTCTGTTTTGTTTGTTTTTTTTTTTAAGATTTATTTATTTATACAAGCACTGGGTACAGTCAGAGGTATTGGTGGGGGGGGGGGGGGCGGGTGAGAGGATTCACCAGAGCCAGAGCAGGGAGAACAGGCAGACTGATGAAATACACTGCTGAGGGGAGCAGCGGGCAGCAGGAGAGGTCTGTGCGCCATGTGGGACCCTCCTCCGGTGGCCGGGGAGCAGCCGGGGATCGAACCGGCGCTGCAGAGGATGCGGGCAGCTTCGCAGCCCAGCGCTCAACCACTGTGCCACCGGGGAGGCTCCACTGGTATGTTTTTAAACCAGAAACCTGACATGTTAGTTAAGGCAATACTTGCTGCTTTGATAAGCAAAACAAACACTTAGGTGATTCACATAATAGTTTCACTTCTCATCACACAGCAGTTGCAGTGTTCTGGCTGTGGGGACCTTTAGAGACCCCTTCTGTCTTGGGGCTCTGCCATCCTATGGGGTCTCTGAGCCTTCTGCTGAGTCATTCACATAGGCCAGCAGATGGAGGAAGGGGGTGGAGCACACCCGCTTCCCATCGACTCAGCAGGGAAATGGCACACACCACTTTCCCAGTCCCTGGACAAGAACTTGTCACCCCACCCACCTTGATGTGCAGCCTGGAAGCGTATATCTGGCTGGGCAAACACTTCCCAGCATGGCAAACTCCCCTCTGCCAGGAAAAGGGTAGGCACTTGGATGGGCAGCTGTCCACCCCTGAGGACGGCAGGCTGTCCATCCCAATCCCACCTCTACCTGGGCTAACAGCCACCTCTCCTGAGACTCCTCACTCTCCACAGCACCGGGTCCTTCAGAAAGTTGCCGAGTCATTCATCCTCCCCGATGAAGAGGCTCAAATTAGCTCAGTCACTTTCCCAAAGTCACACCTCAGAAGGCTGTGAGAGGCTTGCAGCCACCTGGGTAGCAGCCAAGCGCCCAGAGGCCAAGTTCAGGCCAACTTGGACCCCAGGACTGTGGGGGGTCAAGATGCTCACCCCACCCCCACCCAGGTCTCTTGTTCCCTCAGCCAGACAGTCCTGATGACAGACACTGGGCACATGTGTCCTCACCGGGAGGAAGTACTCACAGCATTCTCCACTCATGTTCTAGACCAACTGGGCCTCTCTCCTAAACAGCAACATTAGCAGCAAAATATCCATCTTAGAGATATGCTTTCAAAGATTGTGCTGTCATTCCTGCTTTATGAGGGAAAAGATTTATTAATAGTTACATCAACAAGTTCCACTGTTATCTCTGTGCAAAGAATTTAAAAACATGAAATATTTTTTAACATTTAGTCTAAAGATTTTCCAAAAGAGCTAGTTTTCCCATTAACCTTTTGGTACTTCAGTAGAAACCTCAGAAATTCCCTGAGGATGTGAAATTTTCTTAAGGTTTTATATGGCTTGGATTGTGTTTTTTAAGTGCATTTTTTCCTTCCTAGTTAGGCTTCTCTGCCCCTCTGCCTCCTAGCATACCCACGGTCATTCATTCATATTCTTTCTTTCTGTCTCTCTCTCAACCTGGGCTGAAAAGTCCTACAGTGGCTCTCATATTCCACAGACATATGAGAACATCATAGCAGATCTTTAACAAACAATTAACTTTTGAAATCACTTCACAAAGCACAGCCCACTGCGAGCACTGTCTTATTTCTGCCTCCAGCATTGTCACTAAGCACAGTTATTCCCTTGTGCAGAGACTGAGGAGCGCTGAGGGCAAGTGACTTGTCCAGGGTCCCATGGCAAATGTGAGCAGAGCTGGTCTTCAAACCCAAACATCATGACTCCACTTTACAGACTTCTCCAGTTACTGGCTTAGTGTCTCCTCATCATCAGAGCAACCCCCTAAAAAGCATCTCAAAATTTAGACTACAAACTGATAAATTTACAAGTTATTGTGAAAACTTGTACAAGATACCCCATTTCACCGAATAATACCCCCCCCCACGGAATTATAAACATTTCAAATAAATTTGCAAAGGACTTTAGTTTTTCAAAACATGACTTTGTATCTAATTTTCTGTAAAAAAAAAAGTCACCCGTGTGTAATTTACCAGTTGCATATAAACAAGACTTAAACAGCATCACACACAAGAGTTTATACTCTGCCCAAAAATCCATGCGTTTCTCAGCAAGATTTAAAGTAAAATATATAGAACATATGTATGAAACAGCTGACTTTTCTGAAGAAAGCTCAGCGTTTGACATACGAAAATGTCCAGGCCAGCCCCAGAAGTCCTGAAGTATGTCTGACATATTTTGCAGGAAACAGATTATTTCTGGGGGCATTGCTTAGTCTTGGCAGAGCAGAATATGGAGCAGAGAAGGCCCAGAGGTGGAGGTCATCTGGGAAGGTTAATGTGCACTGGGCTATTTTCAGCAGATCTGTTTATGCTTCAGGGGAAGGGTTGATTCTGAGCCTTTTTTTTTTTTTTTAAGATTATTTATTTATACAAGCACTGGGTACTGTCAGAAGGGCAGGAGGGTGAGAGAATTCACCAGAGAGAGAGAGCAGGGTGCAGCAGAACAGGCAGACTGACGAAGTACACTGCTGAGAGGAGCAGCAGGCGTGGCAGGAGAGATTTGCGCCCCATGTGGGACCCTTGCCGAGGGCCAGGGATCGAACCAGCACTGCAGAGGCTGCTGGCAGCTTCTCAACCCAGTGCTCAATTGCTGCGCCACTGGGGAGGCCCGATTCTGAGCCTTTTGATCCACAGTTGTGATCAGCTGTAGCCATGGTGGGCTGAGTATCCCACAGCAGCTACACTCTCAGCGCTTACGGGGTCTCCCCAAAACACGTATTCACTTATAAACCTTGAGTGAGCATCCACTGCACTGCAGCTAGGCAGTGAGATTGGGGAATGGCCTCTGCTCTAGAGCTGCTTCCTGAGAATTGTGGGGAGTCATGAGAGAGCAGGAATCTGGAAAAAGGAGTAGAAGGGGTGGGATCCAGAGGGATGTTCTCAGTGGTGTAGGAGCCTGGGTGCCGCTCTGAGGAGTTCCAACAATGAGGTTTGACAACCAGGGTTTCCGAGGGTTGGGTACTCAGGGAGCTATCTTTGCTTTAGCTGATATGAAAGTTGGCTTTTAGCTTTTCCAGAGGAGCATGGCAATGTGGGATTGTGAGAGACAGAAGAGAGCACCCGGCAATGGGTGAATCCCACGCATCCCATGGTGGGTGTTGGGGACAGGAACAAGGTCACTGTTGTGGCAACAAGCACTGGGCAGGTTCTCTATAGATTCAGGCAGATGGACAGAGGAGAAACCTGGAACCCTTGGTGGCTTATTCAGGCTTTAATGCTCTTTCTACGCCAATTGTTGTGGGGCAAGCCCACAGGCCCGCAAGGCAGGGAGACCCCTGGCAAATCTTTACTCTTTCTCCTGGGCTCCCTCTGGTGTTCTCTGGTGTCCTTGGCTTCTTCTAGCAGCTCCACAGTAGCTGTCTTTGTCTCTGAGTGACTCTGCCCTTACAGCCTCAGCCTCCAGGCGCAGGTGTGCCCACTCACACATGCCCACGCCATATTCCAGGTGTCCACAGTCAGGTGCCCATGCCCCGCGCCCACACTCCCAAGCGCCTTCTGCATTCAAGGCAGCAGGTGATAGCCACAGAGGCTAGCGGCGTAAAAGCCTGACATCTTCATTTACCCTACAGTCACATTTACAGCAGTCCCCCTGAGCCAGGTAGAGCGGTATCACATGGGCCTTCCCTCTCTGATGCCCTCCCATCACTGCAGGAGAAGCTGTAGACAGCGGGGCTCATTGAGAGCCCCACATAAGATCCCAGTCTTGCCCCGAAGCCTGTGGGCAATGTGTTCACTAAAGAGTAGTCTTTACGAGCCCAGAATGGGTTCCAGTAGCGTAGGGTACAGCAATTCTCAGTCTGCCCTTAAGGAGTTCATGGCCAGGCTTGGAGGGCAGAGGACAGAGTAGACAGCCAAGAAAATAAACTATAACATAGTCTGAGTGTTAAAAAAAAGGGGGAGGGGTGGTTGGGGAATGCAGCTTTTTAGCAAAGTCAGAGAACAGAGTAGCAGCTCCTCAAGGAAAGAAGGCCCAAGAGATGCCAACAGGGAGAAACACGTGAGTGGGGTCTCAGAAGACCATCCACGGGGCAGGCCACATGCCTCCGCTCAGCGTGAACACGCTCCACAGCCCAGCCGTGTCTGCTTTGCATCATGTGGCTGTCTCCAGCTCCCTGAGGAAACAGATAAGGATCTGAGGACCTGTGGTTTATTGGAGGTGAGCCCAGGAAACACCCAGAGGGGAGGGAGGAGCCAGGGGAAGGCAGGCAGTAAATGACTCCACTGTACATGACTGGGGCTTGTCGCCACCGGGAAGCTCCCTGGAAAGTCAGTGTAGGCGTCTCCCTTGCCAAACAGGCAAGCAAACGGGGTGCATGCCCACCAGAGCCCAGTGTAGGCCAGTCCAGCTCTCAGGCTGAACACCGCTCCAGCAATAGCTTGCCAAGGGCTCCCCAACCCCTCTGTAGCCAAGAGGGGCCCTGGAGTGAGAGGGGACCTCTGTGCCCAGAGTCAGGAGCTCAAGTCAGATATTAACAGGAAGAGACCAGTGTATTAGTGTGTGCTGTGTGTTCATACCTATCTTATTATTTCTCACATACCACGTCACGGGGCTGTTCTAAGTGAGAGCTACCCAGGGTTGGATAACCTGTGAGCTAGGCCTGGGCAGGTGATGGGATCGTCACCCATCAAAAGGGGGAACTAAGGATCTAAGAGACAAAACCGTGGTTCAAAGTCAAAGAGTCAGAACCTGGGGCTGCTGAGAGCAGCCCCCCACCTTCTCTCTCCCCCCTCCTATACCCAAGCCAGCCTAGGGCATGAGTAGACAATTCTAAGGAGACTGAGGTGACCATCTACCCAGGTGGACATGACACAGGACACAGAACTCCAGGTTTCTCTCTATCTGTGAAGCACTGGGACCCTGTGAGGCCTCCAGGGACTTCCTGGGGACCTTTAAACTCTGCCCCCCATTAGGTGTGCCCTCTTAGACTTCCAAGAGTTGCCTGCTCCCCACAGCACCATGAGTCAGTCCTGGGGAGGTGACACATGGCAACCTCAGCTTGCTCTAGGTGCTAATAGCCCCTCTGGTTTCTTTCTCCCTCCTGCCTGCAGACCTGGCCCCATTTTTTCAGAGCCCAGACGGGAACTGGGTGGCCTTGAAGGATGGTGCTCTGTCCCCCAACCACCTGCTGGCCAAACCTACGAGTGGCACATTTCAGGCCCTGGAGGCGGCCTCCAGCACAGCGTCTGCCTACGATGAGATGGGCTCCGACAGTGAGGAGGACTTCGACTGGAGCGAGGCCTTGAGCACGCTGTGTCCTCCGCCCCCAGGACTGCCCAGGAAACCCCAGCCTCAGCCTACGCAGGCCCAAGGTCTCTCAGGGCTCTTTCCCAACCTCGAGGCCATGTGCTCTGACTCAGAGACCTCCTCAGCAGGCTCATCCCGGGAAGCTGGGCGCCGGGCCAGACTGTCCTGGCTGCAGAGGAAGGCCCCCAGGAGCCCTGCTGCAGAGAAGCTGGGCCTTCAGGGGGAGCTGGATGTGAACTTCAACCCCCAGGCAGCCAGCAGGGAGACCTCGGACAGCAGCGAGCCGGAGGAGGCCCCGCACACCGCAGACTGGCGGGCCAGGAGGTGGAGAAGAAGCCGGGGGTGCTCAGAAGAGACAAACAAGGAATTACCTTCCCCCAGCGCCCATCCACAAGAGCTGGGCACACATCAGGTAATAAGATGGCTAAGTGCAAGCGGGCACATGTGTGCCAATTTCAGTGGGCTGAGTCCTCCTCCAAGCAGCAGTGGCAGAGTCCTGGGCCACAAACCCTGATTCAACTCTGGTTTCAACTGTTAAGTAGCTGGGTGACCTAGATAGGTCATCAACTCTTTGGCACTCCATGTCTCCTTTCTGGAAATGAGAGCCCAGAGGTCAAAGTGTGTTTGCAAAGTGTGGCCCCTCAGACCCAGGGCATTAGCACCATCTGGGAACTGGTTGGAAATGCAGGTTCTCAGGCACTGCCCCAGACCTCCTGAGTCAGAAACTCTGGGGATGGGCCCAGGCACCTTTGTGGTAACAGGCTAACCTGGTTATTCTGCTGTGCACTGAAGTTTGAGGGCCACTGGCTTAGAGTTAAGGTATAGAGTCTAGAGTCAGCCTGCCTGGATTCAGAACCAGCTGTCCTTGGGTAAAGCCTCTCGCTAGGTCTCAGTTCTTTTGTCTACTTCAAAGAATGGTTTTGATGAGTGACTCAGTTAATGTTTATGAAGAACTAAAGGCTCGGTCAATATTATTTCAGTATAATTCAGGGCACAGTTTACGAAGATCCTGTGATTATTTAGTCCACATCACACCATACCCCCTATCAGAATCTTCAGTGACAATGTCCGCATGGTTTAATTTATAAACCCTCTTTGAGAATATAATTACAGACTCTCTCCCTAGAAAAATGCACCTGTACACACATGTGCACATACACACTCTTGCAATTTCAGGTAGCTCATGAGCCCCCAACCAGATTAGTTTCACATTCTTTTTTTTTTTTAAAGATTTTATTTTATTTTATTTATACAAGAATCCTCTCGTGGGAGGGTGAGAGGATTCACCAGAGACAGAGTGGGGGACAGAACAGGCAGACTGACTGAAATATACTGCTGAGGGGAGCAGTGGGCGAGACAAGAGAGGTCTGCTGCGCCATGTGGGACCCTCGCCGGCCAAACAGGATCGAACTGTCACTGCAGAGGCTGTGGTCAGCTTCACAGTGCTGAGCTCAACCGCCTGAGCCACCAGGGGAGGCCCAGTTTCACATTCTCTAAATCATCCCTGTTGGTTCTGAGCCCCCACTCATGCGCCTGTCATGCCAGTGGTGTCCTCACCTCTCCCGGGGAGAAGCCCTGTGCATCACCACAGACTGAATACTAGCCTTTGCCTTCCCAAGCCAATATTTTCTAAATTCAAAAGTGGCGCATGTAGCCTGAAAGTTCAAATGATCTTAATTGGGCAGTGGATTGCGGTGTTGAAACTAAGGGTCCGATGGTGGATTTAGGAACGCTGCCTCTGCCTTCTGTAGGTGTGTTAAGATCAACGATTCTTTATGCTTCTAGAGAAACCACACCAACTTCCTGAACACCACTCCCCCCACCCCTAGTACCCAGCTACCATGCCTTATGTTCTTTGGGTTCTGCCAGCAGCACACCCTGAGTCAGGGATCTGGATGTGGGTATTTTACACGGGAGAAGATCCCAAAAAGCCCAAGAGTGAGAAAGGCCATTCTGGAACACTGTCCCACCAGGGACCCTCTGAGAGGCCATGTGGGACACAGCTCAGAATTCGCCCACCAGGGGGCAGGTGCACACCCAGCCGCCTGTCTCCCATTGAGACTAGGCATGGAATCCACACAAGGCCAGCTTAGCATGGAGGGTGCCGGAGAAGTCCCTCAATGGAGAGTAAGAGAGGCCTAAGTCAGGGGTGGGAAACTATTAGTGGACAGAAACAGCGCCCACAGCTGCTCACAACTAATATAGGCCCAGGGGTACAGGCAGGCCTGTCATCAGCGTCAGCTACAGTGGCCTTCTGTGAATGTGTCAGCCAGATCCCTGCTTCTGGGGCTCCATGAAGATAGAAGTGGTCACAGAGGTCCTCAGGTCAGGGAATGTGGAGTCCTGCCTGACCTGATAATATGATCCCCTAGGTAAAGTCCTTTATTTGGCCCACGCTCTCATTTTCTCATCTGTAAAACAAGCTCATTAAAAATATGTCTCATGATGTTGTTGGGCTCATACACTAGAAATATTAAGTCCTCTTCAACTGTGAATCATCGTTATCTAGCTCAAATGGATCTGTCTTCCAGAAACTGTGGGTGGCTTGCCTCAAGAAATATACTTGAGAGTTGTCTGCATGATTCACTTGCAGGTTTAAAATGCCACGTCTCCACCACAGTTAAGTGGTTGAAGCTTCATATTTATTCTGAGGTGGTTTGGAAATTGTCTTTTGATGTTCATCTTGGCAAGGTATCAATAAGGAGGCAGGACCATCGGAGAGGGGTGGCAGGACCAGTGTTGCTGACTCCCTGGCAGAGTCCTCTTCTTCCCACTAGGTGGCGACGGCGTTGCACTTCAGAGACTTGAGAACATTGACCCCTCTGTTCTGTTTACTTGGGCAGTTCTCTGGTGTGTGTGTGTGTGTGTGTGTGTGTGTGTGTGTGTTTACATATATATATTAAAAAAAACTATTTTTTTACCTGTGTAGGAACAGAAAAGTTCCCCTTTTTCCCTTCTATGAGACTCTGAGACAGTGAGCTAAGAAGGGGTAGGGAGCTGTGGCTTCAAAGATGACAAAGGTCACTGGAAGATGTCCTGCAAATGTTTGGTAAACAGATGTTTGCCCTGTCATGCAGATAAGCCTTTCCTTCTGGTATCTCTGGTAATAGCTCTATTCTGGTACAGGCCCCACCCCCACGTATCAATTATTTCAGGCAGCTAAGGAGAGGCAAAAGGTTTTCCTAAGACTGGTGGGTCTTAATTGCCTTCACCTCAAAACAATTCACATGCCAAAGTAGCACATTTTGGGATGTCATAGTCTGCTCCCCCTGTAACTGTTTGCATATGCAATTATATACATAAATGCATATGGTATAAAAAATATTAACACATGTAGTCTTCCTTGACCACAGCCATTTATCCCTGGCATCTGCCCCAAATGACTACATTCCTGTTTGCTCATTCATATATATATATGTGTGATATATCTATAGTAACATTTAGAAATAGTTTTTTAAATATAGCTGTTCAGTAAAAATCAGCGTCTCTCCATAGTCTTCTGTCTCTTTCTCTCAGCACTAAGTGATAGAGGTGTCAGCCTCACAGATCTACACATAGTACCTGGGGAAAATTGCAGCACTGTGGTCTGGGGTTGTGGTGGTGAGGCAGGGTGGCGGGTGGCATTGGGAACTATCCATCCAGGGTGCAGGAAATAAGGGTGCATTGCCTGTGGAGAATTTTAAAGCAATAATAAATCCAATAAAAGTCAATCTTTTTTTGTCACCTTGCACCATGCATGGACAATTTTAGCCATTTCTGTTGATATAAGACTTTTTGCTGCTGGGACAAGCTGCCGTCCAACCCCCTCTGTTCACCACTGATCATGGTGGGGAGTAGTGAACAATCAATAGCTCCCATCATGGGGGAGATTTAAGATTTCTTTAACATTTGATGTCCAAAACAATACCGCAGAGAATATCATTGTGCAAACCTCTTTGCACAAGTGGAAGTGCTGACTTCAAGCTCATTCGGAGCTTTCATTTTAATGAGTAGTTGCCAGGTTAAGCTCCCAGAACCACATAGCAATTTACATGGCAGAGCACTGTATATGTTTTCTCATGTGTTTGTTAAATCATTGCCAACTTTATATGAGGAAAAAAATACCTTTTAGTTAACAACTTCATAGTAACTATGAGTGTGAGATTTTTCCTCCTGATATTTATAGCTGCTTGCATTTCTTTTCTGTGAAAGGCATGCATTTCTTCTATTATTTTACTATAGTATTTGTCTTTTGAATTGATTTTTAGGAATTGGCTTTATTCTCTATAAATTTTGTTTGATGGTTACATACTGAAAATATCATAATAAAAATATATTATTCTTATCTATAATTTTGCCCTTATTTAAGTATATATTACATGGAAAAAAACTTTCTATACTTTATCAATTTTTTAGTAATAATTTATCAATTATTTCCTTTATTGTTTTACTCTTTAATCTTGTTTTAAAGGGCTTTAAATCCCCCAAGTTATATCAGATATTGTCCTCCTTTTTCTCCTAATATGTTGTAGTTTTGCATCTGCACTTTACTTTTCTGGAAGTATACTCCCTAAGATCTAGCCTCATTTTTTTTAACAAGACATTTGTCACCAAATCATTATTAACTAACTCATTCTTTACCTGCTGCCTTCCAATGCCAGCTTTAATAAATATTTAGTTTCTTTTATTTGCATGAGCTTTGTTCCATTGATCCAGATGTCCCATTCATGTAGAAATTTTATCCTATTTTAATTATTATAATTTTATGATCTATTTTGATTATCTAATAGATGACATTCTCTTCACTATTGTTTTTGTTGATATTTTATAAAGTATCAACTTTTTATGAATCCTTTTCTCATAAAATTTCTTAAAACTGCTCATCTAGTTGCAAAATAAAGCCTCTTTTTAAGTTTTGATTGTATTATACCAGACATATTTATCTATTTGGGAATAATTTTTATCTTTATAATATTGAATCTTCCCATCCAACTATGTCATCCTTATTTCTACTTACTTGTTTTCAGTAACACTTTATAGCTTTAAATAAAACTCTTATATTTTCCTTGTGAAGTAGTTGTTAAATGTTATATATTTTATTGATATTGTGAGCACGATTTTTTTATTTAAACTTTTTTATTTTCTTACATCATCTTTCATTTTTGTACAATATTTAATATCTTCCTTCTGGTGTAGTCCCCATAAATGTCCCACCACAACATCACCTGTGAACCATCACCAGAGTCTCTTGTGCTTTCCCTCCCCTATCTTGGCCCCTCTCCCTCCCCCTCCCAGGATGAGTAGGATAATTTTTAATCTATTATGTGTTTTAACTTTGCTAGTATACAGAACACTATTGATTTTGTTTATATTTTATTACATAAGACCCTCATAGTTTCTCTTATTAATTCTGATAGTCTGTCCAATGATGCTCTTAGCTAGTTCAAGCAGATAATCTTATTGTCTACAAATAATGACATTGTCATCCTTTCCTTTCCATTATTTGCACTTATTTCTCTCACTGGGCAATTTCTATTGTACTGGCAACAGCCTATGCTGCAGTGTGTAATGATGGGACCTTTGGCATCCTATCCTTGTCTTGCTAAGGTTCTTAGTTGCCTGCTTCCCATGTTCCAGAGGTAACTATGATGCTTCCTCTAAATTTAGTAGATAATTTCAAAATAAGAACGTGTCTGTCTATTCTTAGCTTCCCAATGATTTAAATCAGGAATATGAGCTTTATTTTATCAACTGCTTTTTGGCATCTATTGAGTTAGCCATAAGGTTTTCCTTCTATAATCTGCGAATGTAGTAAATCACTTTAATAGATTTTTTATTCTGAATCATCTTTCATTTGTGCATGAATCTTACTGGATTGTGATTCCTTTTGCTAAAAGTCAGTTTCTCTTTGCAAGTTTCCACATTTATGCTCTCTTATTCAGGTTTGATAGCAGCTTATACTAATGACTTGGCAAGGATTCTTTGTTTTTTACTATTTTCTATAACACTTTATGTGACATGATAGTTTTCTGAAAGTCTGTAAGAATAACTGATAAAGTTATACAGGTCTCTCCCTACTAAGAATACCCCTAAATATGAAATATATGTTAGAAAACATGTATATAAGAAATATATAAGAAAATAAAAGAAGATATTAATATAAAAGCAAAAACAAAAACCCTGAAATTGATAAAATGAAAAACTAGTTCATATATATATATATATTAAATATTTATTTATTCATACATACAAGAATCAGGATACAGGTTAGGCACGTGGGAGGGTATGAACAGAGCAGGGAAGAGAACAGGTAGACTGACTGAAATACACTGCTGAGGGGAAGCAGCAGGCATGACAGGAGAGGTCTGCAGCGCCATGTGGGATTCTCGTCGGCCAGCCAGGATCAAACCCGTGCTGCAGAGGCTGCGGACAGCTTCTCAGTGCTGCGCTCAACCACCTGTGCCACCAGGGGAGGCCCTCATATATATTTAATGTATCTAATGAATTTTCCCTCAAATGCAGTTCTGTCTATTGCTCAAAAGTGTTGATAGGTAGAGTGCCTATTGTCAGACTTTTCTAAATAAATTATCATTTCCTATGTGATTCACATTTTAATCAAAATTAAGAGTTAGAAGCACAGATAATTTTTTGCTTTGCTTTTTGGCTTTGCTTAGCTTTTACTGCAAGTTTTTTGTGTTGTGGCACACTGAGCGATAAATATGGCTTATGTGATCTTGTTGCTGGGAATTTGTTATGATTTCCTTTGTGACCTAATGCAGGGTCTATGTTTGTAAATGTTTCAAGTGTATTTGAAAAGAATACATACTCTTGTTTAGTGAGGGTAAAACTATACACACACACACACACACACTCTGTTCAGGGCACTAACAAGATAGACAGATTCTGTCTCCTAAGCCCTCATAATAACCAGTCTTTATTTCCCTAATTCCCCACCATTTTTTCACTGTTGTGTTCATTGTTCTGCGGTTTTCTTACTTTCTATCTCTTTAGTATTGGCAAGTTACTCAGAAGATGCAGCAGTGTGTCTGCCATTTCACACCTTTCCCTTCTCCAGCCATGACTACCAGATAAAGCCAGTTGAAAACAGAAGCCTTTCCCAGTTGTCTGACTTTATCCCCAGCCTCACATCTCACCTTTCATGCTCATTCAGTAGCTACGAACTCCATTATCACAAATTGAACACCTTCTTCAGTCCTCCTGAACTTCAAACCCCTGATGTCCATAGATGGTACAGATTTTGTGGCTCAGAATCTGTTTTTCCTCCAACAGTAAATATTTCACTGCCTCTTGACATTTAGCGTTGAACAGAAGCCTGAAGACAGTCATTTTTTCTGTTAGGTAGGGCATTTGTGTCTTGGCAGTTCGATTTGTCATATGTTGGACAAGCAAACACTTTGCCAGAATTGTAGGTGTTTGTTCATTTTATGCAACAGCCAAAAAGCTATTGCATAAAATGAGCTCTTTTCTGCATACTTGGGTGTTTTTTTCAACTCAGGAATGTGTTATTCTATCATTACCATTATTGTTTCTTTCAGACCATCAATATCAGCACACTACCTGTCATCTCTCTGATCGCTTCTTACTTGACCTTTCTCTCAGCCTTCTAGGAAGCATCTCAAGTTTGTCCTCCACATCATTCATTTTTCTGGGATTAGTTTAGCTGTTACCATTTTCAAATGCAGGTTCCAATCCTGCTGCTTTTATTTTCAGTCTTTCTGCAATTTTTTTGTCTCATCATTCACTCTATTTCATCTCATCCTACAGTCTTTTAGTCTTTATCCTTTATGACTTTCTACACCTCTTCATGAAGGCTCCATATTATTAAGCCTTAATGAAAACACAAAACTGCTATCAGATATTGTGTCCTGTGTGCTAGTAAAATTTGCATAATGCCTTCAAGCTAATTTTTGTTTCCTTTACTCCACAGGATTTTTCCATAGATTACATGTTAACTTTTTCAGTTATTCATTCTTAAATGAGGAAAATGCTATTCCCATCCCACTGTTTGCCAGTATCTAGCATATGCATATCATTTCTTCTGCTATCTTAAATTAGGAGCTTTTTATTACTCTCATTGTCTTGCTCTGTGTTTTTTTGAACAGATAGCTAAGAACCTAGCCACAGTGAATATGCAAATGATGAATGAATGAATGAATGAATGAATGAATGAATGAATGAATGAATAGATGAATGGAAAATAACAACTTGTGCACTTCTGGATGGCATTTGTTATCTCCACCCCGTTGCTTTATATTTCATAATCACACCTGCTAGGATGCAGCATGATGCCATGGCCAATTCTGCCTTCTACCCAACTGAGAGTTTTTGAGGAGATACGTTTTCTAAATAGCTATAAAACAGGGAGAGGTTGGGGGAGGTGGGAATAGGGCCTAGCTTCAGATGCTTAAAAAAATCCCACCACCACCATAGAAAGCTTAGATGGTGTTTCTCTCGTGGTGAGCATTTATATTACATTCTGGAACAGGTTTTGAGTTTGAGAGACTACTGGTGGGACAATCAATGATTATCCTAACTACTTAGAAAAGAGAGAGAATGGACCAGCCTTCAAATATGTTTTTGTCTCAATGCATTTCCATGAGCCTTGTATTTAGTGATAATTTTCCCACCCTTTTACTGGCAGCAAGCTTCGCCCATTACTTTTTACTTATGTAGGTTTTCACCTTTTTCTGTATCGTCCCACACAATTCTGGTGGAGAGGTTGGAGAGATTGTAGAGATGTTTCCCAGATGCCATTTTAAAATGCAAACCTGCTAATTACTTTTTCGTTGATTGAGACTTCAGGATTGCAGGAGGCTGCTATTTTAGTTTTCTCTGACGTTTTCTATTTTGTGGTACTCATCAGTGACACTTGCTTCCTTGGGGTAAATTTGCCCCCTGTCTAGCATGTTAGTTGCTAGTTATTCTTAAGACACGTTAAGAAGCCTACCATATTGAGGAGCTACCAATCTTTATAACCAACACTCTAAAAATATTCTTTCATTGGATATGTTTGGGCCTTGCTACAAAGACAAATTAAAGTGGTTTACATAAAGATGAACACAGAAAAATCAAATGAAATTATAATAAGAAAAGTAAGACAGAGGGAAAATAGGGATAGGAAAGATAAAATGAAGCCAGAGTGATGTTTGTTTACAAAATGGAAGCAATGAAGTCCAAATCATGGGCTACAGAAACTAAAATTTGGCTCTAAGCTTTCTCAAAGACAACAGAAAGAGAATGATAGGAGCAGTTTCCTGAGCCATGAAAGTCACAGAGAATGATAAACCCACTCTTTATAGGCTGCTACTCCTGGAGCCAAGACCCAAGAGAAATTAACCCTGTGGATCCTAGTGGAGGGAGAAAATACGCCACCCTCCATAGTGAGCAGCATCAGCGATCTCACACTTTGGAGGCTGCTCTCACTGTTGCTCAGTGAGGAGCCCACATCATGGGAGCATAGTTCAGTCCAGTCGGGACTTTGAGGGGCCAAAAGGCTCGGATCCTGCTGGTCTGGATTGCTCCAGTGTTAACTTAGGGAGCGGTAATGTGGCGGATGGTACTTCCCAAATCCTGGCTCCTGAGTGTTGTGCAGCTCTGAATTGAAGGGGATACCCTCTGACAGCACTCTCAGGACTGTTCAAGGTAGGGGTAGGATGACAACACCCCACATGAACATTGAGACACCCAACAGGTACACCTACCTTCAGGGATTGCCAAGAGAACATCCCCCAGCAAGCCCATAAATCTACTCACATCGCATCCAACACAGATCAAGATGATAATTCCCCACCACCACCACTTTCTTTACTACTGATTTTTCAAATTCTTTTTGACCTAGAACCTTTTATTCTTCAATGAAAACTTAAAGACAGTATGCTGAAGGTGAAATTGTTAGGACTGAGACAGGCCCCATGCCTGACTCCCACCTCCAGAGCAGCCTAACCAAGGACACAAATGACCTGGTGTGGCCAGTATCTCACTGTTAAAAGGGAAAGCCCAGCCAAGTGATTGTCAAGTGTTCTTCTTGTTAATGCGAATTGCTGGGCAGTCCCCCAAGATGAACTGGTTGCAGAAAACAGGTCTAGAAAGCAATTAAAGTATTTGTGGAAAACCAATGATTCTTAAACATTTTTGTTTTATAGACCCTTTTGTGACTGATAAATGCCATCCTCTATCCAAGGGGAGGGGCGGCAAAGAAAGAGGGAGGGCATGCATTCACACACGTGCTCAAATTTTACTTTTACCACCAGAGAGTTGGAGAGCTGGACCCTCCCTGAGGCCTGCAGATCTGCTGTGTAGGATTTTTAACCAGCAGTCTCATGGGTCTTAAGGTTTATCTAACACATTTGGTGGTAGGTGTGGTGTAATGTATATACTGAGGTAAGAAATTGTGTACCTGAAACTTATATAGTGTTTTGAACTAATGTGCCCTCATTTAAAAAAAAAGAAAGAAACTGGAGGGCCTCCCCAGTGGCACAGTGGGTTGAGCGCAGTGCTGTGAAGCTGTCCACAGCCTCTGCAGCACCGGTTCGATTCCCGGCTAGCCTGGGAGATTCCCACATGGCAGGGCAGACCTCTCCTGTCGCTCCCGCTGCTCCCCTCAGCAGTGTATATCTTCAGTCTGCCTGTTCTGTTCCCCTCTCTCTCTCTGGTAAATTCTCTCACCCTCCCACACCTCTGGCCTGTACCCCCGTGCTTGTATAAATAAATAAAATCTTTAAAAAAAAAAACTGGAAAAAAGGATCATTTGCCAAAAGGGATAACTTTAGTTTTGCAATTTAATTGGAATTGTTCTTTTAGGCAGATTCAATGACAGTGCTACCTATCAATTGAAGGCCTTTTTCATTTGTGGCAACAAAACTACATCAACTCTATGAAGAAAATGTTGGGCTCTTTTGGCAGGAAACCAGTTCACAAAACAAAACAAAACAAAAAAAAAAACAGAGTAAATCGTTAAGTCATCAGGAACCAGTGAATGAAAAGAAGAGGGATCTGGAACACCCCTGGGTGTGCCCACCCCACCAGACCCTGCACTGCTGGCTTCCCTGGATTACCCTGCACACTCTTCCTGCTGATCTGAACTCATCCTGGCAGTAGGTCCAGGTTCTGAATCACCATCAAAATTTTGTCTACACCCAACTCCAATCCAGAGTCAAGAAAAATCAAAGATGAAATCTACCTGTTACAACTGCATTATCCTATCAGACTTCTCCACAGAATAATGGCCCAATTGAGACCAATGTGAAGATAATTGTGCCTTAAATGCCAATACCTCATGTAAACATTGACCTGAGAAGCCCAGGCTGGTGATTTTCCAGATAGGTTATAAGGGAATGCCATAATTCTGGCTGCCCATTCAACAAATGGCATGGTCTAATTGTATCAGATAGGAAATTATAAAGTGAAAAAATGCAGACCAGGGCCAGAGCCCATCAGTCAGAGTAATTTTTTTTTATTCTGGGAGAGGACACTATGTCCCAGATTAGATTAAGTTTGGTTTGTTTGATTTTAAAACGTTTTAATATGAAGAATTTAGAAAACAGCCTGGGATGCCTACCAGGACTGTAAACTTGTAATGATGAAAGGTAAAATAAAAAAACCTTCCTGCTGACCTCCAGGGGCTAAGTCTTCATCACCCCCTGAAGCAAATACATCCCCAAGAACTGGTTCCCTTATCTGTCTTCTTTGTATTCTCAGCTGTGAAGCTCAGGCCCTGTCCTGTGTGGAGGGCTTGTGGCGTCCTGTGGAGGGTTTCTCCTTGAGTCAGGAGAAATGTATTATATTAAACTCTGTAAGGTTCCAAGTAACACCTGCCCATTTCCACCCCCATTATGTTGACCCAGGATTTGTTGTGTATTTGGAGGTGGGGGGACTCTTTTTTCTCCTACTAGTTATAATCAAAATGAATGCCTTGCTCACCAGGGTACAGCATTTGAATAAAGCTAGTTTTAGGTTAAGCGCCATATGTTGGGAGAGGACAAACTTCTATCTTGAGGTACGAGAGGCAGAAATCTTCTGAGTCCTCAAAAGAAACAGGCCAGCAGCAGAGTCAGCCCTGAGACTCAGCCTGCTCAGCTCCTACTTCGGGACAAGCAAAACTACCCGCAGTGCCCCCATTCATTTCAGCTATAAGTTGGGGCTTTTCTCTGCTCAGAACAGGAAAAAAATGGAACCTTTTTCTTTCATCAATCCAGTGATTTTATTCCCTATTTCTGTTATCTCTTTGAGCCTAAACACCTTTATATAGACAGCTGCCTTTAGCATTTGTCCAGTTACAAACTCTATTTGCAAATTTGACGCACAAACATCAGAAGGTATAAAAGAATCTGCCACAAAGCCTTTTTTAGCATAACAGGATGGTCCAAATTTTTGTTGCAAAATAGTGTGACAAAGTTTGAAAGACACACTAAATGAAAATACCATATTTTCTTTTGTTCTTATATATTGTTTACTCATCAATTCTTGAGTTTGAGAAAATTCCCTACGATCTGAAGACTCAGTGTGAGATTTTACTTATACAATCAATTTCACCATCATTATTACAGTCTAAAGAGCTATTCTCCTTTTTTGAATTCATCATATGAGTCACCTACTGATTGTGAAATGTTGTTCTCTGTCAGTTTTCTTCTCTTTGCTATTATGAAAATTTTTGAATTCTCAAATGTGTACAATGAAAGCTAAAAGTAGACTCAAAATGGCAATGATTTATTTTGCTATTGAGTCATCCTCTAGGCAATTCTATTCTTCTGTTTTATTATTTTGGTCTCTTTTAGCATAATTGCGAATAATTGATGCGTAATGAAAAGTAATTCCCAGCATGATGAAATAGCGAAATGTATCAAAAGATAGGAAAAATAAGATTACAAAGATTCCATCGTATATCTTAGATTTAGAAAAAGGGCCAGACAGTAATTGCAAAAAGTGTGAGCTTTATTGTATTTAAAAAATAAGTACCTCTTTGTTCTTTGGAAGCCCTTTTATTTAAGAATAAACAAAAGTCATGAAATATCAAGCTTATAAATAAAACAACTCAAATAGAAAACTCAAAAACTAAAATTGAGTCTTCGTAGACCTGATGAAATGTTGATGTTATCTTGTTAAAATTTCTGTCAACTCAAGACCAAGAATATATTAAGAGTCACTATCTTTATGTCCTCCTGGAGTGCCCCAAGCTTGGTCAGGGCTGTACTCATAAAAGGAGCTTGGGAGACATGCAAGAGCCAGAGATGCAATTATAAGGGAAGCCACAGAGTATTCCTTAGACGTGCACAGACCTTACACCGCCTCAAAATCTTTGCCCTTTGCCTACTCTCTCCTGTTTGGCTATGTAACTGCTATAATTTGAACCTCAACTGAAGTATCACTTCCACAAGGAGGCCTGCCCTAATGCCCAGCCCCTCCCATCAAATGCCCCTTAGTGGGCTGTCAGAGCCCCTCTCCCCATGCCCCTGCCCTGCACTTACCACCCTGACAGCTAGCACTCATTAGGGGCTGGGGGTGCCAACCAACTTTGCCCAGCCCCATATCATCTGCACCGGCCCTGAGTTGCCCCAGGTGGGTGCTCAATGAATATTTTGTGAACAAAAAACACTGAACAAATTTGCTTTTCTGAGTACAGATGCTCACGAGCTTGAAACCTTTAACAAAGTATTAAGATGCGTGTGTTTGAGAAAGTAAAAGCCCATCTGTAGAGGGAGTAGATCAGGTAAGAGAGCTGTTAGTTTCCTGGCCTGTCCTTTACTGGGGGTTGTTGGCAACAGCACGCAGCGTGACTGTAGGGGTGTTCAGCTCATGACTCTGCTTTTCGTTTAGGTGCCGGCAGATTTATCAGAAACTGACATCAGCAATGACACTCAGGACTCTCAGACGGGCACAGGCGCCATGGAGGAGAAACTGAGAAACAGGTTGTATGAGTTAGCAAGGAAAATGAGTGAGAAGGAGACTTCTTCAGGGGAAGATCTGGAGTCGGAGCCTAAGACAGAATCTGAGAACCAGAAGGAAAGTCTGTCCTCTGAAGACAACAGCCAGAGTGTCCAGGAAGAGCTGAAGAAGGTAAGGGCCCTGAAACCCACTGAAAGGAGCGTGGCTTCTGCAGCCAGGAGTGGAGAGAGTTTCTGGCCTTGCACAGAGATATGCTGGGCCTCACGAGCTCTCTCTAAAACTCTCATCCCTGTGCACTTGGGAGAACTCCAGAACACGCTTCTTGATTAGCATTGAGTGTTTCAACCAGGAAAACAGCCTCCCAAGACCTCTCATCTCCTACTTTCTTCCAGGTTGCCCTTCTGTTTCAAGTCTATATTATAGTGCCCCTGATTTCTCCCATCAGTAAGGAAGAGTGTTGTTTACCATCCCCCTTCTCCCTGAACATTTTTGCCTGTAGATTGAGAACACTGAGCCAATTCCTCTTTTAACTAATAAGGAAGCGGCATTCCATGGCATAAGGTCATTGTGTTAAGTGGCCTTCTGGATTGTTTACCTCTGCAGTTTTCAATTTCTGGTTTGTTTGTCTTAGACGCAGAATCCTTTCAAACAAAGTTTGTATGGAATCCCGGTGTTTGAAACAGATAAAAAAAACATCGCATCGCTGTTCTTAAGGTCTCCAAAGCCCCAACCACTTCAGTCCCAACCTCTGCCCCTGCTCCACACCAGCCCCTGAATCTCAGGGGATAATGTTTAAAAATCACAGAAGATACACACACTCCCTCATGGAATGGGGTCCCAGATTTCCTGGCCCCAAGTCAGTGTTCTGCCATCACCCCCTTCCCCCGCCTCCAGGTGCCTGGCTGTCCCCTGATCTCCAGCATAGGGAGACACTGACATTTGTTGAATGTCGCCCAGTATTTTGCATGTGCTAGTTAATTCATGTAATAATGCTTTGAGGTAGATGGTAGATGCAGCCCCTTTTTTCAGATGTGGAAAAGAAGGCTGAGTCATGAAGGAATTACCCAAAGCCTACAACTAATCAGTTTCAGAGTAAGGCTTACAAACGTTGCTTGCACTCAAATCACAAACTACTTCCTTTATAAGGAGCTGCCCCCACTCTAAGTCAAATAAGATCTTGCCTGGTATCGTCTAGTCTTCTTTGCAGTTTTGATGCATTTCTCCCCTATTTCCGAGTGTGCTATTAAGCTAACACATTGCTGGTAACACATGTGCATGATAAATGAGCCCCCTTCACTGGCTCAACACCCAAACTAGTTGCTATGGAGAAGTCGGGCCCACCGACCACATGTGCTCAGGAGCGGGCCTGGAGAGAGTGACCGTCCTCCGTGGCTGAGCCCCTGAGCCCTCCAGCACCTCCGACTCCCCTTCACTCATTCCATTGCCATCCCAGCCTCCAAAACTAGCACGTCCTCACTCATAGTCCTGCCAAACCCTCGGCCTCTGGACAGCGCACCCAGCGTTTGTTCCCCTAGTGTGTCTGTGGGCTGGGAGGGGAGCTTGGCTTTCACGGCAGCCCTCCCTGGGATGTGGGCTCCAACCCATTGCTCCCTCTATGGTAATGGGCTCTGATCATCTGTATTGCTTGAACTGATGCCCTGTTTCAGTAGCATTTGTCTGATAGAGCTGAGACCCAGCTGCTCACTGAAGAATATCACAGTATTTCTTATAATGACTCTGCGTCCTTCTGTCTTTGCTGCCTGATGGTCCCAAGGCTCCAAAAACTCATGCTGTACCAGCGGCATGCCAGAGCGTGATGAGTCACGCACTCTCACCCCTCATCGGCCTGCCGGCCTCCCCTTCTGGAGGCACAGCCCCCAATCTGTACTGTGCTCTCCCAGGCAGGACGTGAACAGAACAAAGAGGAGCCAGTGGAGGAAAATCCCGAGCACTTAGACAAGTCCCCCAATCCTGCTCTGAGCCTTTGCTGAGCAGGAAAGTAAGAGAGCAAACTTTAAGTATTTCCTCTAGCCAACCGCAATCAATGAATTAGATAGTCAACCACATGTCATTTGCTATATGTAAAATCCCATATAACCAACAAAAACATAATATGTTTTCCCCAACAAGCACAGGCTACCTTGACTAAAGGAAAATAGAAATACAGGTTTACATATTGAATATAATTTTTGAGCAAAAGGTTATAGTGCTTCAGGACTAGACTGACTTTGAAATACAACCATGCATCTTGCAATGTTTAATTCATGGCCACTACTTCTACAAACCGATGTCATCTTGCCTGCTTAACCCACCTCCTCACTGTCCTCTCTGTCCCTCTAGGTCCTTCATGGCCCTTCCTGTCCTTTCTCCTCTCAGCAATTGGGGTTACCTGCTCCCCCTGAGCTTACTCCAGGCATGTCAACAGGTTCATGTTGGCCCTGTTTTGAAATTGGTCCCTAGGACCCAGCCCAGGTCTTTTCTGATGGTTGAATAAACACATCTTGGCCTCATCTGTCAAATGGGAATAATCATACCCTTTCCAGAGTTGCGAGGATTGAATTGTGAGGCATAGGGTTAGCAGGGTTATCCAGCAAATATTAATTATCATATCCCTTTTAACAATCTCAACAAAAATAAACTTTGCTGTCATGAAATAGCATCCATCTGCTAGTACTGAAGGAACAGCATAGTGCCTGTTTCCAATCAACACTTGCAGTGTGGAGCTGTAGGTCTGTAACCACATTTGGTGCTTTATTAGTCTATGCAAATGTAAGTGGGGTGGCGGTGGGGGGGGTGGATATGCTACATCAGACCCTGCAGGGTCCCATCTTCAGGATCAAAATATGACTCTGCCTGTGATCCAGTCAACTAGTGTGCTAGTGTGTATGTGTGTGTGTGTTTTGTGTGTGCGCACATACAAAGAATAGTTGAGGAGTAGATCTTGGCTAAGGTAATGATTGCAGAAGCTGCAGTGTTCACCTTTGTCTCTTAACCTGGGTGATGCAAATTGGCTGAAAGTCCTGCTGCCTGTGGGCTCCCGTGTAGCAGGAGTTCCTCTTCCTGTGCAGAAGGCAGCCTGGAGATAAGATACAACTCTCCTGAGCTCAGCCCCAACCAGTGACTGATGGGGAAGAGTGTGACTCTCCGGCTCCTTTGCCTCCACTGGGGTGGTAACTCTGGGGTCTGAACCACTCACTGACTTTCCAAGTTCTCTAGCTCTAGGCATCCACAGTGAAGAACTGCTTGATAAGGCAGTTTTCATTAAAACCCCCACTACTCCACCATTCTTTCCTTCGATCACCTCCCAGACTGCTTGCTCTCAAATCCTTGTCTTGAGGTCTGCTTCTGGGGAAACCAGGTTATGACAGTAACTGAACAGGAGAAATGTGGAGTCACCAGCTCACAAATACTCACTGTGGTGTGGTGACTAAGCAGGTGTGTGTGTGTGTGTGTGTGTGTGTGTGTGTGTGTGTGTGTATGCATGGATGGGTGGATGTGTGTATATATGTGAAGAGAGAGAGAGTGCACTTTATCTAGACTCCCCTGGTCCTCCTGCCTCCACCAGTGATCCTGATCTCAGGAGCCAGAGCAGAGGACTGTGCATATTCCCACAGATGCAATTAGATCAGCAGCAGAAGAACCCATCTAGGATCACAGCCCATCTAGGAATTGGGGCCTCAGAATCCAGCCCAGCAGCAGAAGAACCATTTTAGAAGCAGGTTTTCTCCTGATTGGAGTCACTTTGCTGTAGGCAGACTTGTCCCTACTGTTGGCTGTTTGGCTGGGTGTTAGGGGCCCAATGTGATTCACTGCTATCTGGATTTTAACTAACAGAGAAACAAGTTTATAGAGTAGGGGACCAGCCCAGAAACCTCTGGGAACTAGATTCCCAAAGGGTCGTGTTCATTCTTCTTTAAGTCAGTTTAGGTCCATCAAACCTCACTGGCCATGTGATCCCCAGAGCCCAGGAATGAGCACTTACTTCTCCTCTACCCCTGGGTAGGTGGGCATGCCAGTGCTTCTGGCAGAAGCAGCCCTGGCTGAAGTGGTTCTTAGAGCCATTTCCCTGGAGGTATGCGGAGGCTGCATTCCTGAAAGAGGAACGCAAAGAAGGGCCAAAACTCCTGACCTAAGTTTGTAGACAACATTCAGAGCTGAATCTACCACAAACCCCCTAATCTTTCTGGGGTGGTGCTCTGATCCCCATGGTCCCTTATGGTTCTAAAGTCCCATGGTCCTAGATGGATTTAATCCATGATGAATGGGTTGGTGGTTAACGGATTAAGTAAGTTTTTACTTCCTGACATAAATATCATTTATGATGCTGTTTATGTGACAAAAGTCATCCTATGTGTCAAGCTTTTGGAATATGACTATTTGTTGAAGACCCAAATTAGTAAATTCTTGCGTTATATATAATCAAATCTTTAACATCCAACATCTTCAAAGAATTTTTATTTAAAAGCCTTTGTTTATTAATTATTGTCACAGGTAGCTTAGCCATTGTGTTTTATTTTCATAAGGGAGTCGCAGACCATCAGATGTCATCCATATATCTAGTTTCACAGCATAATTCCCATCAAAATGCTGAGACTTCTTTAAACTAATAAATGTCTTTTTCCCCTAAGAGGAGATTAATTTGTGTATCTTCCTATGGCTGTTCCCTACTTACTCACATCAAACCACATGGAAACACAATCCTGGTCAGTGGTCAAGGAGACAGATTTATTGACTGTAATCTGAGAAAGTCCAGTGCCTTGAGTTTCTCAAGTATAATGTGCTTGTAAAAAAAATTTTGTTGCAGTCACAGCGTTAACATGAAATCAACTATTGTTCATCAGGAGTGTCTCACCCTGGTAAAAATAACTCACCATTCACAGGAGGATTTGCTGTCTTTCATCCCAGGTGGCATTTTGTTCAAGAAGAATGTCTTTTTCACTTGATACCTAAGTGAATGTCATGTTAGATACTGACTTGTATCTGACAAGCTACACTGATCTCAGTGGGCCTTATGCCGGGAGGAATTAACACCTCTTTCTTTAACTTTCTATTTAACTGCTGCCCTAGGAAAAGAGAGAAGCTTTAGCTGTCCACTTAGAGCTACAGCTCTTATCCACAGTGCTTGAACAGGTGAGGAAGTTTCATCTCATTCATGTTGTCATTGGCATCACTCATTCCCATAACTGTGTCCTCTGTGTGTGTGGGGAGGGGCCTGCTGGCAGAGAAGACAGAGTTCTGGGTTCTTTATTGGATTTCTGAGGCTCCAGCAGGACATCTTGTCTAGCTACCTTAGAAAGATTGTCCAGAATACCAACATAAAGTTTCCTTAAAGTCTCTATAAAACACAGATGTTATCTGAAAGGCCAAGAAAAAAAGATGCTACCTCAGCCACAGCAGTAGAATGGGATAGAAATGGTTTGAAGGAAGAAAGAAAGGCAGAGTTTCTCTAGAAGATTGTAAGTAGGATGAACTAGAAAGCAAAGCACTGGATCAAAGTTCTTGCCCCACAAAAGCAAGATGCTCTGGAGAAAAGGGGTCATGAGAGGAAAGAGGGGAGAAGGTAAAGAAGATATTGTGTGTCTGAAGCTCAGCACAAAAAAACAGGACTGTGCTCTTGAAAATCATTTCTGGGGCCTCCCTGGTGGTGCAAGGGTTAAGATGCAACCTATGAAGCTGTCTGCAGCCCCTGCAGCATGAGTTCGATCCCCAGCCAGGGAGGTACCCACATGGCGCAGCAGACCTCTCCTGACTCACCCGCTGCTCCCCTCAACAGTGTATTTCAGTCAGTCTGCCTGTTCTGTTCCCCACTCTGTCTCTGGTGAATCCTCTCACCTCCTGTGCCTCTGGCCTGTACCCCGGTTCTTGTATGCATGGATAAATGAATCTTTAAAAAAAAAATCATTTCTGGGTAGAGAGAATATAAAATCAAAACTGTAAAAGAAAAAATATAAAAGCAGTCTCACCTACAAACACAAATACCAAAACTCTAAATAATATACTAGTAAACTACATTTTGCAATGAAAACTACAACCCAATATCTCTGATAAATATAGGTACAAATAGTCTCAAGAAAATATTAGCAAACCAAATTCAGCCACATTTTTAAAGGGTCAGATATCACAACCAAATAGGATTTCTCCCTGGGATACAAGTATGGTTCAATCCACACAAATCATTAAATTGGGATACCTCACAGTAATAGAATGAAAATTGAAAATCATAAGTTTTTCTCATAGATGCAGAAAAAGCACATGACAAAATTCAATACTATTTCATGTTTTTTAAAAAAAAAATCCACTCTCAATAAATTGTGTATATAAGAAACACATCTCTATTTAATAAAGGCCACAGATGGCAAACCCACAGCTACATCATACTCAATGGTGAAAGGTGGAAAGTTTTCCCTCTAACATCAGGAACAAGATAAGAATGTCTACTCTCATTATTCCTATTCAGCATAATACTAGAAGGTCTAGCCAGAGTAGTCAGGCAAGAAAAAGAAACAAAAGGCATCCCAATTGGAAAGAAAAAGGTAAATTTGTCTTCATTTAAGGATGATATGATATTATATAGAGAAAATCTTAAAGAAACCTCACACCCAAAAAATACTTAAGACTGATTAACAAATTCGGTAAAATTGCAGTATCCAAAATCAACACATATTAATCAGTTCCATTTCTATATACTAACGATGAAATATCTGAAAAAGAAACAAGTAAAGCATTCCCATTCATAATAGTGTCAAAGCAATAAAATACTCAAGAATAATTTTAGCCAAGGACGTGAAAGATCTGTACACTTAAAATTACAAGACTTAAATGAAAAAAAAAATTGGAGAAACAAATGGAATGATATCCCATGCTCATGGATCAGAAAAAATAATGTCTTGAGGTGTCCATGCTAAAATCATAGCCATCTATAAATTCAATGTAATCCCTATCAACATTACAGTGCCATTTTTCACAGAAATAGATAAGGCAATCCTAAAAATTGTATGAAACCAGAAAAGCCAAAGCAATCCTGAGAAAAAGAACAAAGTTGACAGCATTACAGTTCCTGGTTTTAAACTATACTACCAAGCTGAAGTAATCAAATCTGTATGGTCCTGGCATAACACATAGATTAAGGAAATAGAATCAAGTGCCCAGAAATAAACCCTTACATATACAACTAACTAATATTTGATAAGGGAGCCACAAATAATGGATAAAAGATAGTCTGTGCAATAAATGTGTTGAGGAAACTGAATATTCGCATGGAAAAGGATCAAATTGGACCTCTATCTTATACCATTTACAAAAAATGTAACTCAAAAGGGATTAAAGACACACATAAAACCTGTAACTCCTGAAGAAACTCTCTCTAAAACTGCTAGAAGAAAACATAGAAAAACTCCCTTGACATTAGTCTTGGCAATGATTTTTTAGATATGACACCAAAAGCACAAGTGAAAAAAGCTAAAGAGGGAAACATCAAATTAAAAAGCTTCTTCACAGAAAAGAAAACCACCAACAAAATGAAAATGCAACCTACAGAATGGGGAAAATATCTGTAAATCATTTATGTGACGACTGGTTAATATCCAAAGTATATAAACAGTCCATTCAACTCAATAGCAAAGAAGCAAACAATCCAACTTAAAATGGGCAGAGAACCTGAATAGATACTTTTCAAAGAAGACGTACAAATCAACAACAGGTGCATAAAAAGATGAGCCACATCACTAATCATCAGGGAAATGCAGTTACAACCATATTGAGATACCACTTTACACCCGTTGGAATGTCTGCTATCAAAAAGATAAGAAATAATAGATTTTGGTGAAGATGTGGACAACGGGGAACTCTGTGTACTGTTGGTGGAAATGTAAATTTTACAGCCACTAAGGCAAATGGTATGGAGGTTTCTCAAAAAAATTAAATACAGAACTACTATATGATCCTGCAATTGCACTTCTGATTATATATTCAAAGGAAATGCAATCAGGATCTCCAAGAGATATCTGCATTCTCGTGTTTATCATGGAATTATTCACAATCACCAAGATATGGAAACAACTGAGTATTCATCTATGGATGAATGGATAAAGAAGATAAAGGTGTGTGAGAGAGAGAGATCTAGAGAGGTAGATAGATAGATATCCAATAGACTATTATTCAGCCATGAGAAAAAAAATCCTATCAATATTTGTGATGTGTGGTCCTTGAGGGCATTATGCTAAGTAATATAAGTCAGACAAATACTGTATGATCTCACTTTTTATCTGTAGAATCTAAAAAGCCAAACTGATAGAAAAAAAGGTTAAAATGGTTGTTTTCAAGGGCTGCAGAGTGAGGAAATCAAGAGATGTTGGTCAAAAGATTACAAACTTCCAAATTGAAATAATAAAATGCTACTTTGGTTTACAAATTGAATAATTAAAAGGAATAACAATTGAAGTTAATAAGAATGCTGGGGAAATGGGCAGTCTATTACACACAAAATAGAGGGCGCACATATTAGCACATTGGTAACTTGGTAACTTAAAGCAATCAAAGTATGATACCCTTTGATCAGGCAATTGTACTTTCAACCATTTATCCTAAAGAAAAACTGATAAGCATTGTATTTTTATCTTATAAATTTCCAACAACAAGGGACTCGTAGGAAAACAGAGAGGATGAGATCCCCAAAACAGGTGGGACATTGGCATTGGAATATTAAGGACAGATTGGTCAGATACAAATAACTGAGTAATTTTGATGTCAGAAAATTGAGGGGGGTTTGTTTTATGTTCTGTTTTCCTCCTCTCTCTACTTCTCTGAACTCGAAGACTCGTGTGTCTTCTGAAAGTCAGAGAATAAAGTCAGGAATTGGGATTTTAGGATTATAGAGAGGGTTAAAAGTAACTCTTATAAAGAACAGGAGAGAAATCAACTCCCCAAGCAGTAAGGAAGGCCCAATGACTGTGAATATGTACCTGGGATAGAAAGAGCCTATAAAGGCATCCAAAAACTGAAGATAAATGCAAAATAAAAAATATGTTCTATTGGAAGAAAAGATTATTAGTAGCAGGTCTGCTAATAAATACACATCAGCAGCTTCCAGGTTGGTGAACGTGTGCAGACCGTGGGGAAGACAGCTCACCTGCTGGGAACTCCTGATTTATAGCCAATAGGTCACGAGCACAGTA
The DNA here is from genome assembly GCF_014898055.3 of Talpa occidentalis. Lineage (NCBI taxonomy): Eukaryota > Metazoa > Chordata > Mammalia > Eulipotyphla > Talpidae > Talpa > Talpa occidentalis. The sequence continues at coordinate 28,929,861 of NW_023600993.1, forward strand.
TAAATCTGGAGCTCACCACAGACATGAAAGTTGAGGAGGAAGGTCATGGGGACCTGTAACTGGTTGGTCAGAGACATGGGCTTGCCTGGGGCATCTGAAGGTGTTGGGCAGTCTTGGAAGACTGGGCCCTTCACCTTTGGTATCTCACGCTGTCTCCAGGTAGTTGGTATTAGAATTTAGAATTTAGAATTTAGCTGTCTCCAGGTAGTTGGTGTCCTAGAATTGCTTGTTGGCATGAGGGAGCCTCAGCACCCACCCCATCTGGAAATTGGACAGCATGGAACACTTTACCAACAAAGCAGTAAATGAGTTTCCTGGGGCTGGGATAAAGTGATAAAGTGTCCAGAGGCAACGGCATATGCAGATCTAAAAAGTGCTGCATGTCAAACAGCTCAGCTATGAGTGAACATGATGTGCCTGGAAAACTGGTAGAAGACTGTGATGAAAAAGATACTGCTGTAGAAGACTCGTGTGGAAGGTTTGAATAAAATAAATTCAAGAAGTGTGAGACTGGAAATAAAATCAAGCAATCTACATCATTCTGCTTAATTATCCAACACAGTTCAAGTGGTCCTGGGATTCACATTGGAATTTCTCCCTTCAGGAATTTCTAGTTTAGCCATTAATTTGCCATAAAATAAAATTTGCAGGTGAACCTCAAGTCAGATTGGGGGATAGGAGTGAGTAAAATGAAAACTAATTCCATCCATAATAGAAACAAAAATGTGAAGTTAAAACTTAAGAAAATGCAAATCTCTAAGAAACCTAGCAGTTTGTTGGTGTAAAAGATAGTGTGAAGATGAATTCTTCCAAAATTTGGGCAGAAATTTAATGTAATGCAAATCAACATCCAAACCAGATTTAAAAAAAAAAAAAACTTTTTAAGATGATTCAAAAAGCCATCTGATGTGACACTAAAACTTTGGTGGTAGGTGAGTGAAGCATATACACACATCAAGATGTGAAGCTGTGCCTCTGAAATTATGTGATTTTGTAAATGAATGGTACATCAATAAAATTTGAAATTCTGATTAAAGAAATAATAACAAAGTTTTAAATCATCTAATAGGCTAAAGTTAAGTGTAACTTGGAAGTGTTTAGAAAAAAATAAGAGCAATGAAGAGGACCGATCTATTAAGATATTAGATTATGTCTTAAAGACATAGTCATTAAATTTGTGAAATAGTCATACAAGATGTAACAAAATAGTTTTGAAGTAAACCTAGGATATATTAAAACAACTCACATTTATCTCATGACTCCAACCCACCTTTCACCCCCGGTCAGGAAGAGAATGCTTCTTAATAAATGGTGTTGGGATAAAAAATACTCAGTTGTTCTTTTAGGGAGATGAGGATCTTAGTGAGAAGAGACTATCTTTAATTTTCATTCCAATGAAAAAGTGCCTGGCTCTTCCTGCTTGGCAGGCCTAGCAATCCACACAGGCCACAATAAAGAACAACACGTCATCTTCTCTTGTGAGAGGGGTTGGCACCAGCTCTAGGCTTTCAATCCCGCTGTTCATTTGCCATCTATTCAACAAGTTATTGTCGAACTATTCTAGTAGCTGCAGTACAGTAGGTTTAAGAGGGGACAGTCCCTTGCTCTTGTGGAATTTATCTTCTGTTGGAGGAGACAGCTAATAAATATTCAAAAACATTTAGGGAAAGTTGTCCAATAGTGGTAAGAGCTGTGCAGGTGAATGGCGGCACTGCTAGGAGGGAGTGGACAATGAGGAGTACAGGAACCAGATCCAGACCTTTCTGTCGCTCTCTTTTTTTTTTTTTTTAAGATTGATTTATTTATTTATACAAGCACTGGGTACAGTCAGAAGCGCGGGAGGGTGAGAGAATTCACCAGAGCCAGAGCAGGGAACAGAACAGGTAGACTGACGAAGAAATACACCACTGAGGGGAGCAGCGGGCATGGCAGGAGAGGTCTGATGCACCATGTGGGACCCTCGCCAGCGGCTGGGTATCGAACCGGTGCTGCAGAGGCTGCAGGCAGCTTCTCAGCCCAGCGCTCAACCGCTACGCCACCAGGGGAGGCCCCAGATCTTTCTGACCCAAGTGTCTTTTGGACAGAGACCTGAAAGACAAGGGAAGTCAGGCAAAAATCTATAGGAAGGGCTTTTCAGGGACAGGAATACATGCAAGGTCTGAAGGTGGCAATGACCTTGACAAATTCAAGGAACAATTTAATGAGCCAGGGTGGCCAGAGCAACCGGGCCATGGGGAGAGTGGTGGAAGAGATGAGAGAAAGCAGGGGTCTGAGTACTCATGACTGCATGGGCAACACAGAGAACTTCTGATTTTATTCTGGACAAGATGGGAAGCACCTGGAACGGTTTCGGCAGAGAAGTAACGGGGAGGATCTTACATTGACAATGACAAGATAACCTGGCTGCCCTGTGCCACCTCCTTTCCAAGTGAATTTGGAAGGTGGTTTTCTGTTTCACTGAACTTCAGAACAGAGTGCCTTCCTTGGTGGCACCCCAGTTGCCACCACCAGTGGGGAGATGCTTCTAAAGAGTATCAGGAAGTATTTTTCTGAGCAACATACTTTTGTATTAAAAACACAAAAAAGATTGATGACCGTGATCACCTCCCCTTCCAGGAAGGGACCTCCTGCCTGCTCTACAGCTACCTGGGCAGGTGTGATGAAGGTCATGGCCCCAGCATTTCCTCCTCTGTCACTCTCCCCTGGTCCTGAAGTGGCCTCCCCCAGGTGACTTACAACAAACAACAGGTCTAACCCAGGGAGGGCAAGAAAATGACCTCAGGGAAACCATACAGACCAGAGGCTTGAATTCTAGAACTACACTGCGAAAGCACATTTCTAAAAATTCATTGATATCATCACCACTTGAAAAAGACAATTGTATTTCTCTCATCAATGACCTTGACCTTCAAAGCCAAGATGATTTAAGAACCCAGCTGTTCCTAGAGGTCAGTTCTCCAGCCTCCTCCGTCCAAGTGTAATCGTTTCAGTTTATTTCAGATGCTAATTTATTAGATTCTGCTCCAATTTCCTTCCAGTTCTGAGCCACCCTCTTTCATCCAGTCACTCTTCAGGGACTGGAGTCTGTTCGTGGAGAATGTATTTTGACGAGTTGTAGAGGCATCGCTGAGCTCCTTATGTTTCATGAGAACTGAAACATATTTGCATTGAATTTTCTAGCAGATTTCTGTCAGCTATTTAGGAGGACATATGGAGTTTCTTTTCTTACCTTTGAAATGAAAAAAAAAAAAAAAAACATGAAATCAGGGCATTTGGACAAATTTCCCTGCTTGCTCTGGTAGTCTGATAGCAGCATTTCATGAAGCCAAGACAGCATCTGTAATATGGGACCGAAAATAACCGGTGGACCGTGAAGTCTGGGTCACACTTGGAGCAGCTGGTCACTAGGGTTTCATTCCTTTCCACTCGATTGTTCTCAACGGCTCCCTCCAGGTAGGCTTGGTGAGACTCCGGCAGAAGCTTGTCACTCCCATTGCTCAAGGATGTCCTGTGGCTGGTGGTTGGTGAGCCAAATCCAGGAGCTTTATTTTGATTGATGCCAATTAATAGAAGCTGCAGAACAAGCTGAGCATTCCCTGTATTAGGCCCTTCTTACTCGCTCATTTTTTTGTTCATGGATTTGATTATTTAATCCTGTTGTGCTCCTGCTTCACTTTCCACAGTCAGTCAAGTCTGGGATGACGTGTCCGGGGGAGGTGTGACAGGTGGGCAGGCCAGTGGGCTGCGAGGACCAGAGTCTCTGGCCCATGTCCCAGCTCTGCATCTTTTTTATGTAACCTTACTTTCTTCATCTCTAAAGATATATTAAAACATGTTAAGTTGTGGTGAGGGTTACGTGAAACTCCAACAAGCCTAGAGTGCTGTCTGCCTCTGGATGAACCCACATTAGGTCTACACTGGACCCCTTCTTCTTCCCCTCCTAAGGAGTCATTCAGGCGAAGGTGGGCCCCAGAGGTGTTTTATGCAACTGCTGGAAGGCTTTTCTGCTCTACTTGTAATTCCTCCTTGAGAGTCACCCCTCTGTGTCGCAACAAGTCTTAGAAGCTCCCAGTTAACAGCACTTGCTGCTGCTTGGGACACCTCTTGTCCCCTAGGAGTCTCTTAAGAGCACTCATTTATCACGGGGCTGACAGGAGGACTGCGGCATCCACATTTTTATCATTTTCTTATTTCTAAAATCAACTTTGAGAGTTGTATCCCTCAACAAATGACTTGGAGGTTATTCCATTTTGGCATTTGGTGATCACCCTGCCTCTTGAATTGTGAGGAAGAAGTATTGAAATATCATATTTTTTTCTTATTTCAAAAGCCTACTGAACCCATTTTTCCATTCTGGTATTTAAATCTCCTCAATGGTACCAGTTTCTTCCAGGTCACTCAACTGGAATGCACTGCAGCATCTTGCCACAGCTACGCTCACCCACACTCTTTTAGTTCTCCTTCCAGTATATTTCTCCTTTCATCTTTTTATTCCCACTGCAGCTGCCCAGCCTCAGGCCCTATGACCTTTGATTCAAACTGCAGTAATAGTTCCTGCCATTTCTCTGATTCTCCCTGGCCCTAAGTCTGCCCCTCCTGTGGCCGAAAAGCTTAAAGCCTCTTGGGTTGGCAGACTAAGAACCTGGGCTTTGAAATCAGGCTGATGCCCAGCTTTGGGGCAAATCACACCACCTCTGTGAACCTCATCACCTCTCTAAATTCCTCACCTGTCAAGTAGAGTGAGCCTAGTACTTCATCGAGGGCGGACAAGGGGCTGAAATGAGGCCAGATGAATCAAGTGCTTATCCCAGAGCCGGGCACCCCCAGAGCACTCAGTAAGTGACAGCTCTTGACCCCACAATGAGACCCCGCAGTGTCACCTGATTGCCAGTAAACCAAACCTTGCACTCTTGAGCTTGGCATTCAGGGCCTGTGAGGCCCCGCCCCTGCCTCCCTTTTTCCAGCTGCCCCTGGGGCTGTAGGTCCTCCCTGTGCTTGCCCTGCCATCCCACCTCCAAGACCCGTGTTTTGGGCCTTAAAATATTTTCTTCAGCTGGGAGTACCCTCCTGCATCTTTTCTATTTCTCCATGTCTTTCTTATGCTTCCAGACTAACCCCAAAGCCACGAGCTGGTGAGCCTGCTTGCCCCTTTGCAGGTCCGCAGCCAGTGGGTCACATGCAGGGAGGGACTGTCCTCTGCCTTCCCCCCAGCCCTGCTGTCTGCGGACAGGGACTGTGCCTTACCCACTTCACACCCTCTGCTGACCCCTGCAGTGCCTGGCAAAGCAAGTGCTTCCTGGAAGCTTAAATTAGTGATGATGTGAATAGTGAGAGCCTGCTTTGTGCCGTTCCTCAGCTAGGCGGTGGCATGCTTTATTTTGTTACATATAGTACCTGGGGCTCAGTCTGTCCCCAGTAAAAGGGACATGCTGGGTCTCTGTCTGTTTCTTGTTACTCATTGAAATCGTAACAACAGTTTGGAAAACAAAGACCTCCCTCCCTTGCTCCCTCCCTCGCTCCCTCACCCCTTTCCTCCCCCTCTCTGTCATTTCCTCACACTGCACATTTTGTATTCTGATGCTATGTCCTCCCTTTTTGGTGATAGGTTAGCCCTTCTTTGTGAAATTCTGGTGGTGGTGGGCAACAGCAGATCATAGTGGCTTCTTTTTAAAGGTCTTACTTGGCAACAGCAAAAAACTGGGGGGAAAGAGCAGCAAAATTTTTTGGTATAGAACAGTAAAAAACATTCTTCAGTACACCAAGTAGACGAGGAAAGCTATTTCCGGAACACCATGGCTAATGGCAGGTGTCTAAGTCTCTGGGCACTACTGGCCGTTACCCAGCAGGGTGGTGCCCAGACACTGTGTGAACACTGGACACTCTCGTGTCTAGTTCATTCTCCCAAGAACTCCTTGAACTCCATGGTGTGATCTCTGTTTCACAGCTGAGGCTCAGAGAGGTTATTTGCCCAAAGCCAGACAGTATAACCTGAATTCCCAATGCCTCGTGGTCTGGTGTGTGCAATGAGGTGGTCATGCTAGCATCAGTCCCCACTGGGAGAGGACAATATCACACACACACACACACACACACACATACACACACCCCATCTCTTCCATTATTGGAGGAGTCCTGAGGAAAGGTTCCCCCACGTGTTCATGCTTAGAACCCTTACTGCTGTCTGGGGAGGAAGCCCTTGGAGGACAGGCCACTGCTGCCCAATCTACCCTAAGAGCCAAGCTGACCAGTGTCTCTGGATCAGGCTCTGGATCAGCAAGACCAGGGCCAATAAGTGACTTTTAAGGACCCAAACCCCAGTGCTTCATGGGCGCCTTCTCCATAAAAACATTTAAAGGTCACAGTTTATAACTGTGTGCTATGAATGTTAATATGTTAACGTATTAAAACATGTTCCTGGACCTAAGAGTGCTTTTTTTTCTTTCAATTTTAAAATAAAATAATTCCATCCATCCCTAAAAGAATGGTAGGCACTAGGCTCCAAACCTGCTGTGCCTGATGGGCAAGAAGGCCCTTTGCAAGACCCCTGAGGGGCAGCCCCTTGCCACTGCCCCTCCCTGCTTCATGGAGTGACCCATGGGCCTGGACACTCACTGCTTGTTTCCGCAGCTCATAAAAACAAGACTATCGATGTCCCTTCAGCTTCAACCTCCTTTTAGCCTTTTTGGTGGTGTTATAGGCATCAGAACATTCTCCAAGTAGAGCTAGGAAAATTCCTCTTCTGCTCCACATATCTGAACACATCCTTGAATTCTCAAAACTTTCCCCCACATTATATTAGATTATACCATATCAAAATTTATCATCCATCAAGTCACATAAATAGATACGCCAGGCCTAGTGCAATACAAGCAGGCAGGCGCTGTGTCTGTTTTGGCCCAGCTGAGACAGGCAGACTCACGTGCACGGGCCCAAGGGTTGAGAGCTAGGGCTGGAATCAGCTCTCGCGGTTCCACAGTGTTCTTTTTTTGTTAAGCCGGCATCTAATGAGCTCCTGCTGCTCACATGTTCACGAGCTTGAGATATTCTGGTAAAGAGCATTCCTGTTTACTCCAGCTCCAAATGAGTTTGTGTTTCTTTGTCCAGCACAAAGCTTTGTAATAAGGGATGACACGGAAAAAAAATCTCAGGAGAATTTGCAAAGATTGCTACTCGACAGGTATACTTAGGGTTTAGAATAAAAATATTTTCTTCTTGGGCCTCCCTGGTGGTGCAAGGGGTTGAGCACCACACTATAAAGTGATCCACAGCCTCTGCAGCATAAGTTCATTCCCCGGCCAGCCAGAGAGAAACCCATATGGCGCAGCAGACCTCTCCTGACTTGCCAGCTCCTCCCCTCAGCAGTATATTTCAGTCATTCTGCCTGTTCTGTCCCCCACTCTGTCTCTGGTGAATCATTCGCTCACCCCACACCTCTGGCCTGTACCCCAGCTCTTGTATGCATAAATAGATAAATCTTTAAAAAAATATTCTTTAAAATTCTTTAGACTCAAAATCTCCCCTCTGCCAACACTTTGCATTCTTGGGAAAACAGTTTATAAGGAAGAGCAAATGGAGGGAGAATATGCTTCTAGCAACTTGTCTTAAAGGAAGAGAAAGCACTTGGGGACAGGATAGAGAGACTGTTAAGGCTACATACGGCTTGGGGATAGTGAGACAAAATGCTAGTGAAGTCTTGCTCTGCACTGTGGTCGCTAGAAAGAAGAAACAATGCAGCTGGGATTTGTGACATGGGATTTATAGTCTGGTTGTCTTTCTTGGGTCCAGTGTGGCAGAGCCCCAACCTCAGCATGGCACATAACTGTCTGGAAGGTTTGCTGAAGTCACCGTCCTCTCAATGGTCAGACTTAGGCAGGACGCCTGCGTCAGCGTAAAGGATGACGCTTGCTCACTGTCTCACTCGTGGGTGATGGGGAACACTGCACCCTCGTGTGCACTGTTGGCTTCCAGCCCCTGTGTTTGTGAAATTGACAGGGATGTGAGTTCCCGGTGGGGCTGTGACACAGACCAAACTCTAGAAGTGGACACTCAGGGACTCAACAGTGACCATGTGGTCAGGAGTCTAAGGACATGCACCAGAGCAGACACAGCCCCTGGTGGGTCAATGAGTGAAAGTATTTTCCACTTGCAAACATGGCCTACACAGAGCTTTTCCAAAGGGAATCACGGTGGATCTGGCATGTAATAAAATTTGTTGTTTAATTTGTATTTCTTTGATCCCTAGGAGGTTCAGTTTCCTACTGTGTGGGCTCATTGGCCATTTTCATTCCCTCTTCTATGGGTTCCTCAACTACCAGTGCCCTTGAGGTCAACTGCCCTGCACTGTAACAGTAGAGCTTCTCCACTTCCACCTCTCCTTCCTTGATGCCAATAAACTGTCACATGTGATCCATCTTATAGTTAACATTTGGAGTTATGCTGTTCACTGAATCGAGAGCTCTCTCTGGCTCTCTGTCGTGCTCTGTTTGTGCCATTCAGCTCCTGTCTGGAGCTGTAAGCAATAGAAACAAAAGAATCCTCTAGCTTTTCATTTCTCCCTCACACGGGGCTCCCTGCCAGCACCCCTAAGTCCCCACCAGCTTTTGATCTAAACAAAACCCTGTCCAGTGCTAAATATAGCTTTATTTAACCTAACTGTAGAATTTGTACTTTCAAATCTGGACTGGGCAGGGAACAGAACATTTACATAGCAAGTCACTGTCAGCCCTGTAACAAATCTAATCCTGTTCATCAGGCCAGTAAATAAACTGAGGCACAGGGAGGTTAGGTGTCCTCCTACCTACAGCTAACTAAAGCCCAGTTATTGTAACTCCCAGTAGGTTCACTGTCCACTCCCACCCCCTCCTCTGAGCAAACAGCCCATTCATTCCTAGGTGACAGACAAGAAACTCTTGGTTCTCTCCAGATGGGATTAATCCCCTCCCTGTGCCTGTCAGTCCATTTTGTGTTTCCCAGTAGAGAACAAAACTGGGACACCAATAAATGAGAACCTGTTCAGTTTTCATGTGATTTTTTTCAGTCATTTCTCCCAGCTGGAGTCTAGTTCCCTTCTGAAGTGGCTCAGGTCTTTAACCAGACCACAGACCTTCCAGGAAAAGCTGTAGTGCTCTCCACGGACAGCTGCCAGGACTCCTCACCCTGCCCTAATGGCAAATGCAAGTGCTTCAGGAGCCAGGAGAGTGCATCAGCATGTCACGTGGCTTGGGTCAGGCTAAGAGGCAAGGCTTCATTCGTTATCTGCAGCCTAATCTCAGCAACTATAACTGACTGCACACTCTAGGCCCTCAAAATATGTAGAATAAATGGCAGGGATGACAGAGAACTGAGAAATGTGTATCCCACAGGAGGCATTTTATTAAAAAAAAAAAATGCCTCTGGCCTATATTTGATTTCCAGGCTGCAACTCCTGTGACTGAGTCAACAAGGCTATGGATAGAGTGGAACAGTGGCCGCCAGGCAACATTAACATGTGGCTTGGATATTTTATGTCCAGTGGGAATCAGGCTGCAGACAACTCTGTTGAAGCACATCTTAAGTCCTTCCCGTTAATAACCTTGGCCCCCTCCTGACCCTGGCCTCGGAGATTTGTGTACATTTGCACACCTTTCCTTCCACTGTGCTGTCTCTACCTTTTTTTTTTTTTTAATCTCTTAGACATAGGTCTCTCTTTTCAAAAGACAAGCCAAAGTACCTCTTCTACCAAATAAGACATGTATTCTCTAAATACATGTTTTATTTACTAAGGGAAGGGTAACAAATCTGCTTTTAGCCATGTAACGTTGCCTTTTTTTAAAAATGGAATCAAGCAAATAGTAGCAGCTGCTTTATGCCAAAATAATTGTGAGTCTAATTCATTTCCAAAATCTGCCACACGGAGTTATAGGGCCCTGGAGCATGGGGGCGGCCTCTATGACTTTCTCTAAAGGTCAAGAGTTAGCCCTGGCTGCTCTCTTGTGCTCTGCCCTTATTCTGTTGGGTCTCTGTCACCTCACACCCATCCTATTCTTCTGAAAGCCCAGATCCTTTTTTTTTTTTTTTTCGGTTTCCTGAATCAAAAGAACTGTGGCCAGTCAAGCAGCTATTGTAGAATAGATGGGCTGGGCAGAGCACTCCGTGACCCTCTGATGGGCTGGCAGCTCGGAGGCTGTGTGCCCGAGCATGCTAGCCCAGAGCCAGCTCTGGACTGTGGACTCAGCCCCAGTCTTGTCACTGAGACACTCTGATTCTCTAGTGAAGTGGGAAGGCTGGCGAAAACATGCTTTTGTGAGACAAAAGTGCAGAAGAATCACTCGGAGGAACTAACTTTGTAATGCCCAGCCCTAGCTACATGGGTGTTTTAGGCAGGATAGATGAGTCAGATAGGTACCTTAGAAAGTATCAAAGGCATTAAAATTCCAGGTTTCTTGGAATCATTTTACTGGTCAAAAACCAAAACCAAAATCCCATGCCTGTGGGCCATATCTGGCTTCCAATTTACAAACCCTGTCTGTGATGGCTAAACAATATGGAGCAGAGGTAGGAAGAAACCCAGGGCCTCAGACAGCCCTGGTCTCCATGACAGGCCACTCAGCATGGTGATGGATATAAAACTATCAGCAATGAGCAGAGGACTTCGTAGCTTCAACCTGACCTCTCCTTCCTTCCTCCCAAGAATCTGATCATTCATTGTGAGTCAGAGAAGCTGGGGCAAATCAAACCAGTTCTCCATGAAGGTCCATTAAGCTCCCTCCCATGTGTAGCCCTTGTAACTTTTCATGCCTTCAGCACACTGATGTTTGTTCTGTGTGTTATAATGGAATCGATCTCATGATAGCACCATGATAATGTAGAATTTCCATGTCATTGTTAATGTGCTGTTCTTGTCTTCTGTCCCCTTCTGTCATTGGACCAAACAGAAGTATTCTGCTGTTTCTCTCTGCAACATCTCCACAGAAGTCCTGAAAGTCATCAATGCCACCGAGGAGTTGCTAGCTGAGTCTGCGGGTCCCTGGGAGTGCCCACCTGTCCCTCCTGACAGAGAGAAAGGGATGTTTCCTCTGGGGACAGACCAAGTGAGACTGGATGAGCAGCTGACTTCCCTGGAAGAAAACGTAAGCCACTGGGATGTGTGTGTCTAGGGTAAACATGCAAAGAAGCAGCTTATGAAATTGTAACTTAACACAAAGAGTGCAAGGTCACATACACACACCCCAGTCACCACCACAGCATATATCTTCCCAGGAAGGGTCTTGGATTAGGTTCCCCAGAAGCAGATCTGAAGGTGAGGATTTGCATAAAAGTGATTTATTAGGGAAATATTCTGTTTTATGATCTCAGATAATGCAAACATGTGATCTTAAGGCATAACTTCATCCTGATCCTGCAGGGAGCTCTGAGGTATAGGTTGCAATGTGAATTGTCCTGACCTTAGGCAAAGGAAGGATGCTTCATTCTCTCTGCATGCAGGCAATTGTCAGTTCCCATGACACACTTAAATTTGACATTGTCTGGAAGAGAAATGGGAGTGAGACAGGGGCGCAATCCCCACCAGGGTGGGAACCAGTTATAAACCCCTGAAGACTGGGCCTGCTGTCTTTCAGGTCTATAGCCCTAGCCATTGACCCAGAGCCAATGCCCCATGTATATTTATCTGCTGTGTGATTATATCAGATGAATGAAATTCCTTTAAAAGAAATGTTTTGTTCATGATTTGCAGGTCTCTTATCTTTAAATATGTTCATTAAGCAGTTTATTCCATGCCAAAAGTCCCTAAAATGTTCCTAATCCTAGACACACACAAAAAGTTTAAAGCTATGGTCCACCAGGAGAGGGATTTTTTTTTTACAAAGTATAGTATCAAAAAGATTTACAGTGCATAAAATAATCCAGATTTAAATGATGATGGTCAGTTCCCATGACACATAAAGAAAAGATAGTGTGCCCCTCACCCCCCACAAAGAGCATGTTGAAAATGCAGTAGCCTTGTCGGAGTTTTCATTCTATAAGATCCTGCTATTGTTCATTAAGTTTCTTTTATTGGACTCATTAACACTTTCAGTTCAAAACACACCCATTGATTCAAGAGGTCAGAAGCCCCAGCAGGGACATGAGCAAAAAAAGGTTCCATTCTCCTGTCCATACCTCTCAGGGGGCTCTCCTGTTCCCAAAGAATTATCTGCCTTCCTCCTCCTTCCCTTCCCTCAACCAGCTTTTCAAATCTCACCTCAGAAGAAATCCATCTCTGTGCCTTTGAATTCTGTGGGTCTTTGAATCAGAGGAGATATGAGTCTTTTCTTCAGTCTTCAGTTCCCACATCACAGTGCCACAGGCAGGTTGCTTTGTTCTGCTGTTTCTCGAATGGAATCCAGTTGAGTGGCAGGAGAGGCAAAGGCCTGGTTCTTAAAGAGGCCTCTTGTGCAGCTGGCTCAATGGAACCCTGACTTTGGTCTGTGTTGTGGAGCTCGCTCCTTCATTCCTCAGCTGCCTTTCTCCTTTGTGCTGAGGAACCCGGGGACTATCAGAAATAGAAATGTTGACTCTTATTCTTATCCTCAGAACATTGGCTATGGCAGGCCCAAACTCTGAGATAAAAGAGAATATTCATTTAAGAATGTTCTCTAAAAATACTTCTGCAAAAAAAGAGTGGGGGCCCATTAGCCTAGGTAAAGGACTATGGGTGCTTGGGTGGTGGGGCTGGGGTGGTGACATACACCTGAGGACGTGTGAACCTATTCGCCTAAATCATATACAGTGTTGTAAACCAGTTATATCAATGAAGGAAAAAAAAATGCAGATTTCAGAGGTACATAAGATAAAACTAAAAAGATAACATTCATATGTCAAATCTCCTGTTTTCATAAATTGCCTTGTTAATCTGCTTATAGGGTAGAGCATGAAGATTTTAGAATTCCTTGTCTCTCAGCTTTGACATCTCTCACCTGCTGCCTGGTATTAATGTGTGGAATCAATTCTTGTCACCCGCAACACAGGAGGAACTCAGGGTCCCCCATCCTGCATACACAGAGGAGTCTCTGTTCTTTGGATTGAATGCTTGGGTCTCTGTGTTTGGAGCTCTTGTGGAGAGCTGTGAAGCTCAGAGCTCTATTGTGCCTGCTGGGATCTGATTAAGAGAGGAGAGTCTCAGGAAGGGACAACTAATGTAGGTGTGGGTGAGGTTAGGGGAAGCAGGGGAGGAAGTGGTCACCACCCCTAGGCAGTGTAGCCCAAGGAGAACTGGGACCTGGAAAAGTGCCCCCTAGTGGCATGTTACCACATTCCCCTCCACAGGGGAACAGAGGCAGTGTCTTCTGCCTTTGAGTCCTGGTGGTGTCTCCTGCTGGTCAAACCCATCCCTGCCTACAAGAGAGCCTTGATGATAAAGTACCTACAGGCCAGCTTCACAGAAACAGAGCAGGGCAGAGAAAGGTAGAAAATGGATGAGTCAACAGAAAACAACTGGCATGACCTCTCTCAGACCTGGGGTGAATACCAGAGCCTTGTGGATTTATGCAAGGTTGGCAGGAGGTTCGCCCTCCTACCCCGAACTGAGGATCCTTCTCATTCTCATCTTTGCTAAAAGACAGAGGAAGGCTGGAAGACCCCACAATTCCCAGCCATAGAGACAATGGACGGACAGTTCCAAACTCCCTTCTGGCTCTGTCATATAACTCAGCAACAGGAAACATCTTAGGAACTGCCCCCACAGACAGCCTAGCTCTGCCACAGTATCCAGCACCAGGCAGAGGATGTGGGACCTCCTTCTCAGGCTCTTAGGCAACCACAGCCAGAAGAGGAGGTGTACTACAGCTTGTGGAGGTGGTCATGGTCACTCAAGTAAGGCTCTGCCCTCAAAGAGCAAGAAAAGAAATACTATCTATTATGCTCTAACCTAGAGTGTATTTCATGGAAGTCAAGTCCCATAAGACATTCTAAAACCAAATAAATTTAAGAAATCTCTCTTCTTTTTCTAGGAAAATTAAGATGCATATTAGGATTTTAAAGACTGAGAAATCCTGCAGTAAAGAAGTCTGTTTAATGTTCTTTAGCCTAAAAAGAATGACCACAAATTCATCCTTAATGAAACCAAACACCTATAATTGTGCCTTGAACCAATTTAAGAAAGTCTTATTGAACCAGGAACCAGTTAATGGGATCAGAGGCATGACTGAGTTGAGTTTGGAGAGGACTTAGATTACTCAGACATAATTCTCGCTAAAAGTGTCCCTTAATTAAAGTGAGCAATTCCAGGTAAATGAGAATAACTTTTCATGAGTTTTTAGAATTATTTTGTAGAAGAATATAGAATAATTTTCATTATATAACATGTTCACTTTTTCTATTTCAACCCAGAAGCAAAGCCAATATCATGTTCATCTACAACCACGATAACTTGGGATTATGACCAAGTTTGAAATGTTAAAACAATGTCATAACATTCCAACCAAGATTAAATATCATGGCACCATAGGGGAGGGTGGATCTGGCACCAGTGATTGGCTCAAATCCGGCTCCACCGCTTCCCAGCTGTGAAACCTGGAGAAGTTGCCGAAACTCTAAGCCATAATGTTCTCATCTTCCACATGGTGATTGTACATGCCTAACTTGAGGGTTGCCGTGAGAGTAAAATGCGATGCATCCCATAAAACCTTTGGCTCTGTGCCCGGCTCAAGAGTGTCCTCATTATCATCACCGTCACTGCCGTCACCCTCTAGGCCTGTAGGCCCCAGCACCTTGCCTGTAAGTTCCTTTCAGCTGGTGTCAACGCCAAACCCCTGAAGCTGTCCTTCCCCCCAGGGCCAGGAAAACAGGCTTTTAGGGAACAAAAAGTGAAAGATGAACATGCCAGCCTTGCTGAGGACTTGGAACTAGTTCACATGGCTTTGTTGGCAGAGGCAACAAAGAACAGGAGCAGACGGCCATGTGGAAGAGAAAACAAAGTGCCATTAAGTTAATACAGCGGGTGGCGACCTTGACTTTCCAGGTTTCTAGAAAAATCAAGGTTCCGAGACCCATGTTTTGTCAAGTTATGTGCTTCCATCATCATAATCAAATGATTTATCTCATATTTCCAAACTTTGCGTTATTGTGCAAAACTACAAGTTTATATTTTAAATTATCTGATGAAAATATTTACCTTGTTTTGGTAGCAGTAGCAAAAGTGACATATCAAGCTCATAACTTCCCTGAATCTCTCTTCTTTGATATTTCTTCTTCCTTCTTTCTCTCTCTCCCTTCCTCCCTCTCTCTTCTTTCTCTCCCTCTCTTTCTCTTTCTTGCCTTTATTTGTCTTCCCCTCTGATAAGAGGTTTTTCAGGATCAATAATTTTAAGACAATTTTTAATGGTTTCTCTTCAATAGAATTCATTGTTTCTTTCATATGATAAACAATAAAGAAACATTTCTTGTTGTGAGGACAAAGAATAAATGGCTAAATTAAACAGATGTTCTCTATCACTGCATGTAGATGATAAACGTAAAACTGAGGGCAAAGTGAAATATGGCAGTTACCCAAAGATATATGATCCCCAGCCCTGTATATGACTCACAAATCATTTAGCATGATGTCCGCAGCACCAGTCACTGCTGGCAGCCCCCACAGCCAACTAATTTTGCCTGGGAATGCACAGTCAGACTTGCTTCCACCAAACCTGCACCTGCCTTTGCTCCCCACTTTGAAATGTTTTGTGAAATTGTCAGTTGAAATGCAGATGCATGAATCATGCCAAGGAATTGACAGAGCAAGAGCGGTTTGGAGTTCTTTCTCATCCTCAGCAACACTCAGCATCGCTCTGTGCAAAAGATGTGCCTGCCTTATGTGCACAAGCTCTTGGCTGGCCCAGCGCTGGTGTATTTTTAACTTGTCAAAGGACCTGCTAAAGATTGACCATGCATTTCATTCAAGTCTACTCTAAGTTGCTGGAATTACGTGTTTAGAACTTTATATACATTGATTAAACCTCATAAACCTCTTTAAATAGTTACCTTTTTAGATCCATCTCCTCTCCTCTGTTGCCAGTTGCTTCATCACATTATTAGGCTGAAAATGAATTTATTTCATTTGCCCTGGTTGGCAACCCTCGGTCTGAATTATTCCAAAGATTTTACATTCTCTTGGTTCACTTTTCTAGAAACCACTTTATAAACTTGCAAATCAAAATATTTTCCTTTATTTTTTCCCTTTATCTAACTTTCTATTTAATTTCAAAAACCATCTTAATTCACTGATAACATCAATTTTTGCTTCTCTTAACATCACACTATTTCCTAAGAAATGCAATATAGGTGACCCTTGAACAATATGTATTTGAACTTTGCCAGTCCATTTAATGGATTTTTTCAAATTGAAACAGTTGGCCCTCCATATCCATGGGTTCGTGAATTCAGCCAATTCTGGACTATAAAGGCCATAAGCACCCTTAGATTTTGGCTTTGAAAACAGGGACCCTGAGGGCTTCCCCTGGTGGCGCAGGTGGTTGAGCACAGTGCTGTGAAGCTGTCCGCAGCCTCTGCAGTGCTGGTTCGATCCCCACCGGCTGGTGAGGGTCCCACATGGCACGACAGACCTCTCCTGTCATGCCCACTGCTCCCCTCAGCAGTGTGTTTCGTCAGTCTGCCTGTTCTGTTCCCCACTCTGTCTCTGGTGAATCCTCTCACCCTCCCGTGCATCTGGCCTGTACCCCGGTTCTTGTATAAAAAAAAAATAAAGGAAAAAAAAATAAAGGAAACCGGGACCCTGAAACAAGCCCCCTGCAGATACTATGGGACAACTGTGTTTTCCTACTACAGATTTCAAGTTCATATGAATTCCCTTAACCTGGTTCAAGCAAACTGAAGGTAATTGATTAGTGATATTATGCCACAAATTTATAATTGTATTTAAATTAATTTCCCCTCTCCCACATCTTCTGAATTTTTCTCAATTATTGAATGCCAACCAAAATTTTCACTGGAAAAACCACATCATGAATTTTTCCTCTTTGTGCCTTCTATCTTGATATTATGGCTGTTATAGTCACCAGAAAAATTTGCAATTTATGTATCTTGGGTTATTTTCAAAACTTAAGGGCCTCCCTAGGATCATGTCCGAGGTACACAAAGGATTAAGCACAGCAATATGAAGCTATTGCAGCCTCTGCAGCATGAGTTCGATCCCTGGCTGGCCAGGGAGAGACCCACATGGCGCAGCAGACCTCTACTGACTTGCCCACTGCTCCCCTCAGCAGTGTATTTCAGTCAGTCTGCCTGTTCTGCTCCCCGCTCTGTCTCTGGTGAATCCTCTCACCCTCCACACCTGACCTGTACCCCAGTTCTTGTATGCATAAATAAATAAATCTTTAAAAAAGACTTTAAAATTCCCTTTTCTTGCAGGAATGATGGGGGGAGGTATGGTTGACAGTGAGGGGGACAGTAGACCTTGTGTTCCATTTAAGTGAGTAGAATGTTTATAAATGGGGGAGTTACCTGTCTTTTCTCCCATTGTTGAGCATAGTTCTCTCTCATCCCTGAAATATAAGGGTCTCCTGAAAGCCCCACCTCCCAGTCTTGTGTCAGCAGACCTGATCTCAAAGCTATGCCTCCCCTGCAGGTATACCTGGCAGCGGGCACCGTGTATGGACTGGAAGGCCAGCTGACTGAGTTGGAGGACGCCGCCCGCTGCATCCACAGCGGCACAGATGAGACCCATCTGGCGGATCTAGAGGACCAGGTGGCCACGGCCGCAGCCCAGGTCCACCATGCTGAGCTCCAGGTACAAAGTCCCCTCTTTGCCCAGATGGAGAAAAGGAAGGGACACCCTATCTTTCACAAGAAGTGTTCATGCCTTTCTATCTGTCCATCACAGCCATTGCCAGCTCACTTGCATGTACGGATGATCCCTGATTTATGAGAATTTGATTTATGATTTTTCCACTTTATGATGGTGCAAAATCGAGATGCATTCGGTAGAAACCGTACTTCGAGTTTTGAGTTTTGAGTTTTTCTTGGGCTAGCAATATGCACCACGATACTCTCTCGTGTGTCTGATGCTGGGCAGGTGATTGTGATGGTAAACAACCCATACTCTGCAGAGCTTCTCACTTTCAGTACAGTATTTGTAAATTACAGAAGATATTCAATACCTTATTATAAAATAGGCTTTGCATTAGATGATTCTGCCCAACTGTAGGCTAATGTAAGTGCTCTGAGAACATTTAAGGTAGCCTGGGCTAAGCTTCAGTGTTCAGTAGGTTAGGCAGATTTTTAACTTATATTTCCAACTTATCAGGATGTAATCCCATGATGAGTCAAATAAGATCTATATATGATCCATTCAGGTAGATTCCACCAAATCCTTCTTTTAAAAAGTATAGCTCTATCTCCCCAAATTATAACCTTGATAATATACTGGACTTCTCTTTAACCTATACCTATACCGCTTTCCTCCTTGACAAATTCTCTAACTCATAAGTAGGTCTCCTTACTATATTGGTTCCCACTCTAATCCAAGACCACCCTTTCCTAGCCCTCATCACACTATTAATTTCTTAATTAATTCCATTTCCCCCACTATAGACTAAATGCTCCATGAAGGCAAGACTATCACACTCTAACTTAACACAGTAACTCCAGGTGGTAACACCTGATTCAGGCCTGCCTCTCAATAACAATGGGATGAGTAAGTGAAGGAAGTTGGAAGTATTCATTTCTTAGACCAATATTTTGCATGGTTTGGAATGACTGTTTCATAGCTGATCACTCTATTATCTATCACTTTGTGAAGATACAAAGTTTGCAGTTTTCATGGGTATTCCTGTGGCCTCTGACTCTGGATCAGAATTAACCATGGACTCAGCCTCTGATTCGCAAACTGGAATCTGTGGACATGATCGCAGGGGCCAATGAGAAATATTGGTCCTGGCAGCATAAGCTCAGTGTACAACCTGCGTCACTGATATGTTGACAGACTCTTTTTCTTAAAACCACATCCTCTGTAACCTGGGGTCAATTGAAGCCACCTCTGGATAGAGAAGATGGCAATCTTGAGTGGTCATTTTTTAAATAAATATTTTAAAGAGTGAAAAGCTACAACTTCTGATATCATTAAGCACTCTTGAGATTTGAGGGCACCCTTCTCCACTCTGTGGTTGGCTACATACTGCATACTAAGAATAGTCCATCTTGGATGGCCCTGCTGACTCTTTATTACCAGCAAGAATGGCTGATGTGCAACTCTCCTCAAATAAAGATCATTTTCCATAAATTCCACCCAACATTTAATCAATTTTTGTCAAAGATATATGAAAGAGAAATATATCTTGTTTTCTGGGGGTACATTTTGCAGCAAATACTTCTTGAAGGTTTAGTAGGGAGGAATATTGTTTGTAGTGTTTGGGAAAGTTTTATTAGAAAAATGATTTCCTGCTCCCAAATTATTTTTAAGCTTAAATTATTGGAGCCACGTTTTATGGTTGAAAATCCTGGGGTAGTTCAAAATGGGGTAGTTCCATTTTTCATGTGTTTGAATGAGTCTATTAATTTATTATTCATTTTTTAAATGTGTGATAACATTAGCACCTTGCTTCATGCTAGAAGTCGTGCTCAGCATTTGATTTCATTATTGCATTTAATCCTTTTAGTAACCCCAAGAGGTAGCTATTGTTATTATTATACCCATTTTGTATCAGGAAAACTGAAAATTTCAACCCTTGCCTAAAGTTCTAGTTTCAACAGGTAGAGAGTGATGAACCTGAATTTTAACCTGAGTTTATCTCACCTCACAACCCACATTCTTCACCAGTCTGTGTTGTGTGTTTTCCTAAGAAATGTGTTGGTCTTGTCACCGGGCAATCCACTTGCAAAAGATGCCTTAGTTCGTTGAGAGGTTGTGAGCCCTGCCTTCGGCTTTATGGATCATCACAGTTTTGTGGCTCTTAGCATAGAGACTCTCCTGTACTGCCAGATGCTACCTGAAAATGAAGCCCCGGGCTCCTGCTGTCTGTTCTCATCCAAAGTTGAGTCACACAGAAGAGGTCACAAGGGTTTCCTGCAGGGTGGCAGGAGGATCCCCACTGAGGAGAGGAGAGGTGTTAAATTGTGTTCTTAGATTATATCTTATTCTAGGGGTGCTTTCAACTTGGAGTTGGACAGGATTGTCCAGGAGGAGACTGCTGAAGGAGACTGCAGGGTGTGCCATGGGGGCATGATAAGTACACTGCCCACAGCATTGCTGTGCAAGGTCATCTCTGTGGGTGTGCCTGGGAAGTCGCTCTTAAGTGCTAGAATTAGGAAAAACTATTCTTATCAGAACTTGGTCTTTGTCTTGTGGACATAAAGTTCTACACTGATTTCTCTGTTCTACATCCTGGGAAATTCAGAACTGAACTGATCATCCCCTTTTAGTAAGTATAGAGTCAGTGTGCATGCAACCTTAGGAAAGAAGTGGAAGGTGGATGGATGGATGGATGGATGGATGGATGATAGATGAGGTGGATAATAAATGATAAATGCATGAGATAGTTGATATATAGGTAGGTAGATAGTAGGTAGATAGAAGAAATTGTAGATAGGTGATAGATGGATGAGGTTACATAATAGATGATGATAGATAGATAGATAGATACATAGATAGATACATAGATAGATAAATGATATAGGTGAAAGTGAGATAGATTAGAAACTATAGGCAAAAACAACCCTCAGTGCTCTCTTCTTTCTTTATCCTCTACGTGAGGAACTAAAACTTGAAAAATTAACCCCTACTTGTTCCAGAACATGTCAGTCAGCAAATCAGGAGGGTCAGCACCTTATTTTCTCATTAACCTGCCTCCCAGGGTCCTCTAAGCAAGGCCCTCCATCAAAATGACTTCCAGAAGGGAATGTGGGCATCTAATCCACACCTTGTAAATAACTGATAGAAGTTTAGCCTGCAATCTTCCTCAGAGGTTTGTGCTGTTTATTAGTCTGTAAACCAAAGGAATGCAACTCTCTAGAATCTGGGGAGTCAGAATAAGGAAGCATCAGGAGCCAGGGAGGGATAAGTGCTGCACAATGGCCCCTCCTTGGGCCAGTGACTAGACAACTTAATTTGCATTCTTTCACCAGCTGCCACAGTCTTGGCCTTCATCTACCTCCTCCTCCTTTTCTGGCCAAGACTGCCAGCCCTGGGGGATAAGAGAGGCAGCTATCGGACTTTTCGGCCCTTCTCTGTGGACTTTTGTAGCACCTACCCCAGTAGGCCTTGTCCAAGGAAGCAAATGACAGCAGAAATGCAATTTGTCTTGAGCAGCACAAAATAATCAAGGGTAGGGAGGCGATGGAGGTCTCAGAATGGAGCACACTTCCTGGGTGATGCTCTAGCAACACTCAGGCTGTGCCATCTCAGGAGGATGTCTGTGGTCCTACTTCTTCCCCCGACTGCTAGCCCCCTCCCACCAGTCCTCAGCCAGGCCTCTGCGAATATCCACATGACAGGAGCACAAGCTTTGGCAGTAAGTCTAAAGGTCTGCCCCAGGCCAGCTGTGAGATGTGAGGTATGTCATTTATGCCTCAGTTACCTCATCTGTAAAACCAAGAGAATGGCACCTCTGCATAATATTATGAATTAATTCAGTGAGGTTTCATGTTGAAGACACTTAGCACGCTCTTGGTCGTGGCACCTGAGAGGCAGTCAGCTGCTTCAGGATGAAGCTGAACATCTCTTTCTCAGCCACCAACTGCCAGAAACTCATTGAAGTGGATGAGAATGCAAACTTCGTACCTTTTATGAGACGCATGTGGCCAGGGAAGCTGCTTCTGCTGCCCTGGTGAAGAATGGAAGGGTGATGTCCAAATCAGCGGTGGAAGAGACAGGCAGGGTTTCCCCTTGAAGCAGGGTGTCCTGACCTGTGGTCGCATTTGCCTGCTGCTGAGTAAGGGGCATCCCTGGGGCAGCCAGGGGGGCTGGTGAAGGAAGGCAACTCTGTTTGGGGTTGTACCGTGGATGCCAAGCTGCGTGTTCTCCACTTGGTCATTGTAAAGAAAGGGAGAAGGCTGTTCCCAGCCTCACTGATATTACTGTGCCTTGATGCCCAGGACCCAGAGGAGCGAGCAGAATCTGACAACTTTTCAGTCTCTCTAAAGATGATTCCACCAATAAGTTGTGGGAAAGCCTCTAAACAAAGACAGTGAGATCCCCAGGACCAAACCCCCCAAGGCCCCATGTGTTGTCACCTCACATGTTCTGTCTACAAAGGTCGATGTATTGCGCTGAAGAAGAAGCAAACCAGGAAAATTAAGGAAGCCACTGCAGAGGATGGTAAATTTTTAACCAAGAGAATGAAGGATGTCAAATGAAAACACCAGGGACAGATTGCCAGGCAGCAGAGGCTGTCTTCTTTGAGAGCTTCCTCCTCTGAGTCTGAATCCAGTCAAAAATGAGATTTTCTAAAAGCTACAAATACATAAGACCAGACCTAAACAAATAAATATATAAAACATTACTAAATAAAATTAATGGCAGGGCCTCCCTGGTGGCACAGGCAGTTGAACGCCACACCGTGCAGCTGTCCGCAGCCTCTGCAGCACAGGTTCGATCCTGCCTGGCTGGTGAGGGTCCCACAAGGCGCAGCAGACCTCTCCTGACTCGCCCGCTGCTCCCCTCAGCAGTGTATTTCGTCAGTCTGCCTGTTCTGTTCCCAACTCTGGTGAATTCTCTCACCCTCCTGCACCTCTGACTGTACCCCAGTTCTTGTATAAATAAATAAATCTTTTAATAAATAAATAAATAAAATTAATGGCATGGTGACAGTAACATGCTTTCTAAGAGCAGGGACTTGCCTTCATCCCAGAGGCCGGCGTGGGGTGCAGGCTTCTTTCTAGGCACTGGGTGGGCTCTGGCGCTCTGTGTCTGCCTGAGGATGTGCTTGGAAGGAAATCTGAGATTCTGCTGTTAGAAACAAGGAAACACGCCCAGAAAGAGGAGCGAGTTTCTCATGGCTATGTAGCCTCTTTCTTCATAAAGGAAATGGACTTGAACCAGGGGCTGCTGGGCACCCCCCGCCCCCAAGATCTGGTGCTATAGTTTTAGATTTGTGGAGTCTTGAAAGCAGGAAGCAGAACCTATACATTGTGCTTGACTTTCAAAGCTTATGTCAAGTGCTGCCTCCTATGAAAGCACCCTGACCACCCCCCAGGCTGGGCCAGTGGCTCTGGGCCAGGGTTCTCACAGTGCCTCAGGCCTCATTGCTCCCCAGCCCACTCCACCGATGTGGGTATGCTCTGGAGCTCCCAACTAGAAATAGAAATTTACCTAAAAAGGCCTGTTTTATTTTTTCATCGTAGACCTAGATGGAGAAGCATTGGGTAAAGTTGAATGAATAAATGAACAAATGTGCTTACATCACGGCAGATTCTATTTTGTTAGAGTCCTTTAACAAAGATTCTCCCCTCCTATGATTTCTCCTACTGATTCTGCCTTTCTGCTGCATTAAGATCTCTGACATCGAGAGCCGGATTTCAGCCCTGACCATTGCGGGATTAAACATAGCACCCTGCGGGCGCCTCACAAGAAAACGGGACCAGAAGCAAAGGAGCCAGGTGTGTGCTCCCCTTATGCCCTCCGCTGCAACAGGACACTACCTGGGAAATGTAGAAGCCAGGATATCTTTGGCCTTGGGGAGGTGTGCTGATTGCCATGTTCTGTTGTAGGTACAAACCATAGACACTTCGAGACAGCAGAGGAGGAAGCTGCCTGCTCCACCAGCGAAAGGTACACTTGCTTGAAATACACACAGCGACCGCAGAATTAAACCTGCCTCATTTACTCTGAGCCACTCAGAGAGCTGAGCTGGAGAACTGATCTAATGGAGAGTTCTCCCCCGCAATTGCTCTAGTGAAGTCTAAGTTGATTTGAATTCACACACACCCCCACCCCTCCCCCTTCATCCCCCACCCGCATAGAAGCAGCCCCTGGGACAAGGAGCTGCATGCACATAGTTATTTTGGAGGTGATTCCAAGAAGCACTGGGAGGGGGAGAGAAAAATGATTGAGGGAAGTTAAGCCAACCTAGGAACTTGAATTAGTAATTTACTTCTCTGGGCAAATGAGGCTAAATACTGATGAGGACTTCTGGGACACAGTTTGACTATACAACAGAGTTTCCTGCCTAAAGGGCAGGAAAATGAGATATTTCAGGTCTCATCTATCACTGGCCAAAGGTGACTCCTGGGAAGGGCGGGGGTGGGAGCATTATTCCCTCGAACTTCTGACCTGCTCCATACATGGGTCAAGAGAGTGGCTGTGCTTGCGGTAGTATGATGTCAGAATGGACTAGAAAGGTGTGGGTGGGGCTGTCAGCAAGATATGGCTGGGGCACCAAAAACATCTACCACAGTGTCCAATGTAGAAGGAGTTCCATCAGTACTAGTCACATCGCTCTTATCTACTGGACATTTTCAACAATTTCCCTCGGCCCAAGGACCACATAGTGATGGTGCCAAACTAGAGATTTAGATCCACAAATTAGAAAGTCAGAATATGTGTTTTGAGTCTTGGTTCCACCCTTCACTGTTCAGTATGTATTGAATGTCTGCTTTATATTCCACAAAACCCTATGCAATTAAAATTTTATTATAGTCCCGTAGTCTTTCATTTGAAAATCTGAAGTCTATATGCATTTCAGAATTTCTGGGGTGTTAGAAAGGTAATATGGTACATATACTAGATAGTTCATAAAAGCACACACACATCCATGGCATCTACAGCAGCATCTGATAAATGCATTAAATTTTCTCAGCAAAGCATTAAATTTGTTCACACTCACTAAGGCTCTAAATGACCACATGGCATTTCAAGTCAGGTTTTGCCAGTCAGGCAATTTTGGCTCTAAAGTTAAAAAAAAAAAAAAAAATTACAGTTTTGAGTCTCTTATATTTCAGAATTGCAAATCAAATTTATGGACTGTGGATTACATCCAAGCAATTTTCCCCCAGAAAGCCACCAAAGATGCCTTGACTTATTTGGCCATTACAAAAATAAACACAAAAATTAAAAGATTCCTGGGCCTCTCCTGGTGGCGCAGGCGGTTGAACGCAATACTGGGAAGCTGTCCGCAGCCTCTGAAGCGCCTGTTCGATCCCAGCCGGCCGGCGAAGGTCCCACATGGCGACCAGGGTCCCACATGGCGAGGCAGACCTCTCCTGTACCCCGGTTCTCTTGTATAAATAAATTTAAAAAAATTAAAAGATTCCAAGTCAGACTTACAGATAGGATGAGATGCCAAGTCTAAAAAATCTGGGTAATCAGGACACTGCATCTTTCTTCCTTAACAATTCATCAAGCTCCTGAGTAACAGTTATTTCCTTCTGTTTCCTTTTAGCTGAAAAAGTTGAGACATCTTCAGTGACCACCATTAAAACATTTAACCGTAACTTCATTCTCCAAGGCTCCTCAGCAAACAGGACTGCAGAAAGGAAGAACACCACCAAGGATTTGATGGTAAATGTCATCTCTGTCTCAATTCTCATCACTTCATTGTAGATGGTGCCTCCATTCTGTAGCCCTTCTTTCTGGAGCTCCCCTTCCTGTCTGGTCTCAAGGTATTGGGGTGAGGGGCCAGTGGAGAGAGTTCTGGGCGAGGAGGGGGGTGACCATCCTGCCTGGCATTGCTAATCCCATTGATGTCCTCTCAACTCTATCTCCAGCTCCCTATAGGAACCAGGTTTGGTATGAGAGAAATAAAAATACATCCATAGGAGTGTAAGGTCTAGCTAAAGTGTAAGTTTTTATTCTGTTTTTGATCCATATTTACTCTTCCTTGAATGTCTTCTTGGCCATTAATCACTTGTGTTTCTGAAAAGCCAGCACTTGTCCCTATATGCAACAAAGGAAAGGGCTGGAGATCATTTGCACAAACCGGAGATCACATAGAGAAGGCTAATGGATTGTTGACCTAAATACCAGGCTGTGCTTCAGAATTTTAGCGAATGCTCGAGGCAGCTTAGATGAGCAGTCTGGGTAGACTACTCTGCTTTTGAGACCGTTAGCTCAGAGAAGGTGATGTCTGTGCTCACCAGATTGAATGCACCACTGTTCACCCCCTTTCCTACCACTCCACCCCCCCACCCACCTTCCCTGTCTCAAGAGCACAGAAGCACCAGGTAATGGCATAATGGTGGACATGCCCTTGTCAATTACAAGACTCGGCATCTCTTAGGCACCACATGGCAATGGAGCTGCCCATTGCCTCTTCTCCACTGATCAGCCATTGCCTCTGCCCTTTCAAAGTCCAGTTACCTTGCTTTGGTGACTACTTTGCAGAGCTAAAAAGGTGCATTATCACACGAAAATAGGGCTGACCACTAAGACCAAGGACTCTGTTGTAAATCAGAGTGTTGAAAAGATGGTTGCCAGGGGCTATGGGAGGAGGAATCAGGAAGATACTGCTCAGTAGGTAAGAAGCCTGACTTCAGGGAGATGGAATGATTGGAAACTAGGGAGAGGTGTTCGCACAACATTGGGATGCAATCAACACCACGAACAGCTCACTTTAAAAATACCCAACATTCAATTGTTATTTATCTAAATACCACCATAAATTACTTTTAAAAATAAATTACCTTTAAATAACACGAGAGGTTAAAAATGACAGAATGGACAGCACTTAACAAATTAATGGCAGAAATATTACCTTCAAGCAAAGTAGAATTCAAGATAAGACACATTCAGAGAAAACATGGTAGGTGGGGGTATGTTTTAATTTTGTTAAAATAAAGCAAGTGAGCCATGAGCCTTTCTTGATTTAGAAGGCAATAGAGAAACACTATTTATTGTGCCATGGTCTGTGACTTAAAATTCCCTATCAGCCCTTGAAAGCCCCTGTATACCAGAAATAAACACAAAGAATTTTAATAATATATAATTATTAAGCTATAGTTAAGATATTAATCTAACTTCTTCATACTATCACTTTCTTTACAAACATTAGTGAATCATTTACAAAAATCGATTTTACATCCCTCACAAAGAAATTCTCAGTAAACTCCAAAGGGTGGAAGGTGGAAGGTAAGGAACTGGCTTCTCTGACCCCAGTGCCGAAAACAATCACAAACAGAGCTGTGTAGCAGAACTGTTTTGAAATGATGGAAATATTCTATATCTGAATGCCCAATGTGGTAGCCACTAGCCACAGGTGGCTATTGAGCACTTGATATGGGCTGTTGGGTTTTTTTTATTATTTTATTTAGTCTTACTCTAAGTGTACCAGCCACATGTGGCTAGTGACTACCAGACCAAACAGGACAAATTTAGAAAATGGGAACAAAAGTTAAAATAAACAGAAGCCTCACCAAGGCATCATGTGTGCCCACATACACACTACACACACATACATATATGTGCACATTCTCACATGTATTTCCAGTTATTGAATTAAAGTGAAAAGCAAATCCACAGAGCTTTTAGAAGATAGAAACGCTACATATTTCAAAACAAATGAGATGTATATAAACTACAGTGAGTCAAAATGATAGAATTAAAACTTCCATGCAGCTGCTACACCCCCTCTAACATCCTTATGTCATATCCTGCATAGAAATGTTCGCGGCCCAAAGAGAGAAAAAGTATGGGGTTTATTTCTTTTCAATATTAAGGAGACTTGTGGTATTTATGGTATGAATGATTTATGGTAAGGGATAGAATTGGACTTTAATTGGTAGACTTAATGTAGCATATAGACATCTGCTTTTCAGTGTTACCTACCTGAAGCTTAAACAGTGTTATAATGCAGTTAAGAAATGTCTAGAATTTTTCTGTCCTCATAGATAACTATGTTAATAAGCTTTAACACTTTTCTCTGAGCATGTATTAAGATGCAATAGTTTTATCTTATTTTATTTTAATGAAGTACCATTGTTTTACAGCCTTGTTTGCACTTTAACAGTATAGGGCCCCTCAGGGTGGCCGGGTAACTGTCCCACCAACAAAGTACCCACAGTCCTCCACCATAGTCCACTGTGCTCTCTCCCCCAGTACCCCCTTTTCAAGCCTCCTGGATGCCTGAGATCTAACATCAGCTTTCAAGGGTTGGTTTAAAAGTTTGACTTGGACCCTGTGTTTGGTTTTTCTATATTCCACATATAAGTGACACCATCCAGTATTTATGTTCTCCTTTTGGATGATTTTACAAAGTTAAGGTAAAATAAATCAGAAAGAATGGACAAAAGCATTTTTCAAAATGGAATTTATTTTCCTTCCGGATTTTAAGACAAATTAAAAGCTGTAAAAAAAATTAATAAAATAGACTAGAAAGCTCAGAAATAGATGTGTGAATATGTGTTTTATAAATATGTATATATGAATATATTAAGCATTAGGAATTGGTAGAGAAGGTATAGATGATTTTAAAAACTTTAAAAAATAAATGTGCTCCATAAATTGGCCAAGTTGGCTCAGAAAGTGGTAGTTGAAAGGGAACCAACTTGTCTTATTCTATATACCAAAATAAATTTCAGATGGATGAAGAAATACATGTTAAAAATGCATTGTTTTTTAACCATTATGAAATATTTAACGGGTCAGTGAGCATGAATACCTTCAGGATATAAAAAGCATTTCGTAATCATCTCTGCTCCCTTTGGCCAAGTGGCTGATGTCAGTGCGCCCCTTGTCTGTCCTCAGGATCCCACCCTGGAGTCGGCTGTGATGTATTAACACCATGGACCTCCACTGCCAGTGACCCACTGCCTCCGGCCGAACACGACAGTGCCTTGACCCAACAGCCATTGAATATTGTATGGATTTCCCCTGAGGGCAGGGCCTGGGGGGCCGCCACATGTCCTTGCACAGGGCTGCCCTGATACCTCACCCAGAAAGCAGTCCAGACTTCGGCACTGCAGTCTTGCCCACTCTGCCTTAGGCTCCCAGGGAATCCAAGACAGAAAAGAAAACCAAGATGCTGGCTTCCAACAGCAGAGCTCCACGTTCAAAAGATGCACCCTGCCCCTCTTGGCTTTGCCCCTGAGTGTTGTCTTTAAGATCTTTTATTTTTTAATCCTTTGATCCAACGAGAATTTAACTGTCAACAGGTTGACCAAAGGAAAAATTGCTGGGGTGGACGGGTGGTGGAGGGAAGGGAGATGATTATTATTACGTAATTCATCATCAAGTCTTATTTAATCTCTCACAAGCATGTGTCTTGCAGTTGCTAAGGGAAAAGGTGAGCTGTTCCCTGTAGGGAGCACTGGGGACTGTGTAATTTGGGGACACGCAACCATCAGGAATGCAAACTCACTTCAGTCACCTCCTTCCTGCTAAGCTCCTAAACCTCTAAGCAGCCCCTACCCCCCACCCCCCACCCCAGCTCCCAGTCATGGTCATTGCTTTGCAATCACAAGCCACAGAGTGGAAAGCTCTGGCTCACTCATGCCGTGTCCAGGTCTATCTGAGACATTGTCTCATTGAGAATTTAGGGTCCTTCCTTGGACTGACTGGAAGTTTCCCCTCACAAGGGGGTGGGGGGTGGGGACTTGAGAAGGCCCACCATTGGCTTAATTTAGGGCACTGTCCAGAATCAACAGGATGTGGTTTAGCAATGAGCCCATCTACATGAGGCTTAGGTGACTGGTTATTGCCGATTATAACCACATGATAAAATGTTAACCTCCAAAATTCACTTGCCAGTAATGATTCAGCAAAAGTAGGAAAGTGATCTTAAAGATGAAAAATGGTTAAGGAACAACCTTAGCAAACTTACAGGTATGAGAAAAAAAGGAAAGAGGCGCCAAATTGAATGGACACAAGAGTCATCACTAACTCTGCATTTGTGGTCTCAAATGCGTGACTATTTTGAGTGTGTGTATAAAAGCGAATGCAAGTGGAATTTCACACAATTGAGCATTATTAGCAATCTTTTTTTTTTGTTTTGTTCTTGATATACTTTGAATCTGAGGAAGAAAGCAAAAGACGGAAACAGTATGACTATGTTGATTAAGTGGCCACCCTGAAGGAGGCCATCTTCCTCTTACTTCAATCCTTATAACAACCTTAGTCTGCTGGTACCCCCATTTTCCATATTTGGAAACTGAGGGCCAGAGAGATTAATTTACCAACATCACACCTTGAAGCCAAGGATATGATCAGAACATATCACAAAACCTCACGTGGTGTTTTTTCAGCTTCTATGTTTTTTGCTGTCCTGCACATTTCCAGACCTGACTTGCTGCTGAAATGTGTGTTAGGATCTGTTCCTGATGGGGGTCTCCCCACCTCACAACAATACTCCTTGCTGAGCTGTATATGTGTTATCCACTGGAAACAGCTCCTTTGAAATAAAGTAAATCTTTGGCTTTTTGTTCTGTTGGTGTGGTTCAAAGGAGACAAATACAAGTTTTAAAAACACAACAACAAAAAAAGACCTGAGTTCCAAATAGAACATTTTCATTAAGAGGCATGAAAAGCAACTATTGTTGTGTTATATTGTTAAAAAATACTCAGTTTTCTTCAACAAAAAAGGATGTGTACTGTGTAAGCCTTGCAAAAAAAAGAAGAGGCCTGCTCTGTGGCATTTGAATTTTTATAAGGTTTCCTGTGCCAAATAAGTGTAAAGATTTAATTTACTATTCAAAACCATAAGCATATGTTATAGTTCCAGAAGAATTATTTTGTCATCAAGTGATTTTGATCTTCAGTGTCAATATTTATATTTAGATTAATTTTTATAAATGAAAATATTTTAATGGTTTAAGAAAATGAGGACAATAGCACCCTATCTTTGATGACTTCTGAAAGTTATGCTTGCCTTCATGTCATACGCACTTTGCCAAGATACTGTCAAGAGAAATGATAAAGAAGTAAAAGTCATTTCTGAAAATAATGTTTGTGGGTGTGTGATTTGTTTTTGGTTGAGGAAAACTGAGCGTGAAGAGGAGATGGGGGAAGAAGTTAACTCTCCAATCTGAAAGAAATGGGAAGCAAAGCCACAAAATGGAACGTTCTCCTGTCAGCCTCTGACGCATCCTCATCCCTCTCAGCTGAGCCAACCAAGATCAGAAGAACCTCCCAGTCAGCCGCCCTTGTAGATATATGAGCAGAAATAAATCCTTGCTCTTTTAAACCACTGAGCCTTGGGGTGGCTTACTATGCAGCAATAGCTAATTGGTACATTAACTAAAATAGTAGTTTCCCCACCTTAGATTAACCCTTGTATCAGGAGTGAAATGAAGAGAAGGGACTATTGAACGTCAAGTTACATGCCAATAAAAGGGATATAGAATCAAACTATTAAGGAACTTCTTTTTGACATTTCACAATTTTTATGAGACTTTTGATACATTTTTAGGAGCCTATCTCTGTTTCTCTTAACGTGTGTGCATTAATCTTTTACAAAGGATTCTCTATTCATTGAAATTTTGATAAAACATTAAAGCAACGGAGACATTTGGCGTGTTCCTTTAAAAGTAACTTCTCACATGACAGCCGCTGTGTTTTCTCCCAGGGGAAGTATTCCCCTTATAAAATTTGCATTTTACAGAACAGTTGGTTGCATGAGCCTTCTGTCTCTACAACTGAGCTATAATTATGATAAAGTGCAGGTACATGGAGTTGCATTTTAAAGAGCTTTCTAGAGGCCAGAAAACTTCAATATCTAGTTTAAATATTGGAACCCTCAAAGGAGGTATTCAAAAGGATTTGTTTGGTAGAACTACATCCTAAAATGTAGAAAAATAAGTTTTATGTTAAAATTGTTATGCTTGATAAAAGATGAAAGATTTAAGGCCATTCTCTAACATCAACGCTCAGGTCTAGGATGTGGCTTACAAAGGGGCTGGGCTGACTGGCTCCTAGGTGATGCCTGTGCTGCTGGCCACACTTTGAGAAGTAAGGTTCCACAGAGTCCCTCAGAGGGCCCCATGAAGGATTGAAGCCCATAGTGGTCCCCTTGGTGGTAACCTGTTTGCTCAAGGAGGCTTGAGGAGAGACAAGACTGAGAGCTGACAACCTCAAGACTGTCAGCCATGACAGAGCCACTGTCTTCTCCACATGCTGTGGAGTATGTGAGCTTCACTGGCCATGGTGTGTCACAGCTGTGAGGGGTTATGTGGTGAGGTGATGGGATGAAAAATTGTGTAACTGCTGTCCTGTCCTCATGCTCTGAGCCATCTGGTAATTATTTAATTGGAGATGAAAGGGCTATTTGCAGGCAGTGGTGGTGGTGTTTTCTATTGTACTTCTATCTTCAACATGCCCTTCCTGTTTCCTGGTAATGACAATAATTTGCACTTCCAAGTCTGTCCTTTCTGATTTATTCTTCCCTGCTACTTTATTTGCATCATGGCAAACCAGCTGGGAAATCCAAAAAAGATTTTCATCGTTGAAGAAGCTGATCTTTAAAAGGGAAAAGACAGGCAGTGTTCTTTGCCCTCATGAACATAGACCACGTGTAATGAATATTCTACTGAGAACAGACTCCAAGAGTCAGCAATTCCACATGTTTGTAATCTGGGTCTTTGTAGAATCATCCTGGTTAAGAGTGGATTGCTGTTCTCAGTCTGGTAGAATGCAGATTCTTCTTTGCCTTTAAATGAGATTGTTATTGTCTTCTCCATGTCCAGGAGCAATTTTTCCCAGTGACCCTGGGTTGTTGAAATGCTGATTATGTGAGGTACAACAGTCTGCTGATGTCACCTGGCAAGCTGTCAGCTCAGTGCCCGAGGAATGTTGAATTGAACCACCTGATGACAAAGGGGTAAGTCACCCCTTCTTGACTTAAAGCAGTTAGGATTCTAACTCCTGGGATCCACTCTGTCTTTTGATTGCAGGGGGAATGGACATCTTGGCTATTGCTAAAGCAGACAGATGTAAATGCAGTTGGAAAGCCTGTTCCAGACATTGGCCAAGCTGTACTGTAATCATCTGGAAATTCTGATCACAGCTTTTGGCAGGGCCCAATTTACCCTTTCGTGATTTATGGGTGATAGACCATAAAAATTAGTCCCTTTCTTAACTCTGTATCTTCCCATAGTATATTCAGTCCTCTGGTCTGCCTCCCTGACTTTGAAAAGCCCTACCTGTCCTTTAGGGAGGCTCAGCTCAAATGTCACCTCCTTGTGGTTGTCCCTGATCCTCCCCAGTCGAGGAAAATCCTATTGTAACCTGTGATTAGAGGGGGGCTCCATGGCTCTCAAAACCTGAGTTTAAATTTACACTGGTTCAAACCTCCAATCTTATTTTCTGTGAAGCCCAAAGCCCTTTCCAAAAGCTGGCAAATTTGTATTATGGTCATCAATAGTTTCTTGTCTTTACTTCCTTTTTGGCCCTCTGTTTTAAACATCAATCAGACAGAAAATGCAGCCCCTTCACCATCTTCACTTATAGCACAGAGATCACTACTCCTAAGAAGGGCTGCTGGACAGGCACAAGTTGACAGAAGTTGGGGTAGAGTTTCAGGGTTAGGGGGAGTAAGAGGAATACAGCATATCACCTAATAGCTGAAAGTCCAACTTAGACATTCCTACATCTCATAAGTCCTTTTCCTAAGTGAGCTCAGCACACCACACCTACTTCCTGCTGTACCCTGCCTCCTCCAATCTGACCCCCAGGATTACTTGGCCAACTCCATGGCCCTTCCTGCTGTCTTGACCCCACA
This sequence comes from Talpa occidentalis, assembly GCF_014898055.3. Lineage (NCBI taxonomy): Eukaryota > Metazoa > Chordata > Mammalia > Eulipotyphla > Talpidae > Talpa > Talpa occidentalis. The sequence goes on from NW_023600993.1 coordinate 28,963,454, forward strand.
GAAAGCTCAGGGCACAGGTGTCCTGATCTGGGCTGGGTATGGGTAGTGGAAATGAGTGAGGTGTGAAAGATGCCTTCAGATCCTCTGGCTGGAACAATTGAAAATTTACTCCTCTTCACTGTGCTGGGAGGCAGTGAAAGAAGGCAAATTCCTCTTTGGATATGTTCCATTTCAGATGTTGGCCCTTGGGTTACCTCTGAGCAAAGTCTCACCAGAGCCCCTCTTGTCAGAGGCATGCAACGAGTTTCCCCGTGAGGCCAAGATGTTTAGTTATATCCAAAAGGGCAGGTTTATTATAAAAAATGAAAAGAAAGTAAAGGACGCTTGCACAGACATAAGCAGGCAGAAAGAGCTGCCCCTGAAAGGGACAGGTTTGTTAAAAGAGCTGCCTGCATCAACACAGGCGGGCAAGCTTGGGAGGAGCTGCTGCTCCCATTGCAAAGGGAAAAGGTTGTTTCAAGAAACACCTGCATTGTCATAGGCAGCAGGAGAGCTGCTTTTTGCAAATGCAGAAATAGCACTAATATAGTTTTCTTCTCTTTGGGAGGAGTTCATTCCTTTTGTGGAATTGTTTCCTGTTGTTAAATTAGTTACTGCCAAGGAGTGACAAGGTTGATTTGTAAGGAGCCAGGATTTTCCGCAGTGGCCTCAATCTCCATATCCCCACTTCTGGTTTGCACCTTGGGTTTGATACTTGCTATAGCAGTTGGCACCTAAGGATTTTTCATGTCTGTAGTTGGTTTCACAACTATATTAATCATTCCTACCCCCGCCTCCAGTTTCTGGTCTTTTGAAGGTTCCACCCTAAATTTTATACTCTTAGTCTCCATGACAGGGGTCTAGGAGGTGGGTCAATCTACATCTGTACAGATCATGGCTGGGGCTAGAGATCTAAGAGGTGTTGGGACATGGATGGACTGGAAATTGTGCAGTAGGTGAGGTAATTGAGGACGTTCAAAAAATAAGAAAAGGACCAAGAGTCCTGGAGATGTGTGAAACTTGAACAGAGGGGAAGAGCAGTCAGAAAGGTAGAAGAAAATGAGAAGAGCATAATATAGCAGGAAACAAACAAGTTTAAGATGGAAAAAGTGAGAGACTACTGAGCTGTCAACTAGTATGAAGACAGGATGACATGGTGGCTGGATTCCACCAGTCAATACAGAAATGAAAGCAAAAGGTCGAGGCCTCCCTGGTGGCGCAAGGGGTTAAGATGCAACCTATGAAGCCGTCCACAGCCACTGCAGCACGAGTTCGATCCCCAGCCAGGGAGCTACCCACATGGCACAGGAGACCTCTCCTGACTCACCCGCTGCTCCCCTCAGCAGTGTATTTCAATCACTCTGCCTGTTCTGCTCCCCACTCTTATGAATCCTCTTATCACCTCCACCTCTGGCCTGTACTCTGGTTCTTGTATGCTTAAATAAATAAATCTTTAAAAAAAAAAAAAAAAAGAAAGAAAGAAAGAAAGCAAAAGTTTGAGCGAACCTAGATTAAAAAGATCAAACTTCAGTCACGTTGAGTTTTGGTGCTTCTAGAACAACCTGATGAAGATATCCATGTGCACATTACGGACACAATGTCACTCCCTGAAAGTTGCAACATGCAGGCATGACACCCAGTACTAGATGGGTGGAAAGAGCAAGATGCAACCCAGCCCTCTGGGAGCTGGCAGCCCAGGCAGGGAGATGGGATAGAGAATGAATAATGTTGGCAGGCTTTATAGGAGACACACAATCAGAGCTAGGCAGATTAGGGGTCAAAGATCTATACTGAACGTCCCAAATCCATATTTCTAGCTTGCGCTTTCACGTTTCCTCACAACTTCTTCATAGTATCTTTTTGTTCTTCTATTTTGCCTAAATTGATGCATTTGGGGTTTGGAAAGTCTGTTCCTGCTGTGAAAGATCTTGTATTCTCCTTGATCTTGAGCACCTATATCATGCCTGAGGGGAGGGGAGAATCAGAATCCCCCAGCATGCTTTTAAAGAATACACATGTCAGGGGCCTCCCTGGTGGTGATGGAGGACAAGAATAGAAAACCTGGAAAGGAGGCCTCACGAGACTAAAACCTGACTCCACAAGGAGGTGGGGGTCAAGGGGAATAACATGACCATTAACCCAACTGTAGAGGTCGTGACCCTTGGGCACCAATGCCTTATCACAAGGCAGGAGACCCAAGCAGGATCAGACTGCTATAGGGAGCGGAGCACAGGCCTGAGGGTAAAGATACAGAGATTGGGCCCACCCTGGAATCTCTGGTCCCTTTCTAGTTTTGCCTGTTACCCAACATCGCCAACAAGCAGCCACTCCACGGAGGAGTGACCCCTCCCAAAGAGAAAAGGACTATATCAATGCAGTCTCTGCACAGGCTGGGGGGCAGCACTCCCACTGCCCACCTGTGACTATGCAGGTGCTTCTTTTCACCAACTCTCTCTCTGCAGAGTAGCAGCTTCCTGCCTGCCAGTGACCTGTCAAGGCTGCCTGCAGCCATGAAGGTCTCTCTTAGCAAAACCTGTCCCTTTTCCTCTCCCTAATAAACCTGCTCTTTTGAATATGGCTAATGTCTCTGCCTCATGGAGAAATGTGCCTGGGGAACACGCCTCGTGCCACTGAAATGGGAACTCTGGTGAAACTTTTCCCAGAGTGAACCCAAGGACCCGCACTCTACAAAACGACATCAGTGGCACAAGGGGTTAAGTCTCAGCACTATTAAGCTATCCACAGCCATGGCAGCATGAGTTCAATTGCCACCCCCCTCCCCCCAGCCAGGGAGCTACCCACATGATGCAGCAGACCTCTCCTGTCTCATCTGCTGCTCCCCTCAGCAGTGTATTTCAGTGGATCTGCCTGTTCTGCTCCCCGCTCTGTCTCTGGGGCATCCTCTCACCTCCTGCACCTCTGGCCTGCACCCCAGTTCTTAAATGCATAAATAAATAATCTTTTTGTAAAAAATACACATGCCAGCCCCTTTCCCCTTCCAAAATCCTAGCATTTCACATAGCCCTGTTCCCTAACCACCTCCTGACCCAGACCCAAGGAAACGGTGAGGCTGAAAGGAGGTGTCCATGAGTTGGAGGCAAACTTAGGATCAGTAGCAATTCCATTGGCTGAAACAGTGGAACAGATTTGGGGAATAATACTTGCCTTTGAGCTGAAGTTTCCTCACACTTTTATAGTCACCTCACTTTTTAATTAGCTACACTGCAAGATGCCTCAGATTACCATCCTGAGTATCTACAAGAGTTCCTCCATGGACTGGTTGTGTCATTTCCACTGCTACTTGGAACTCAGCACTCTGGCGATTGAATTTATGGCTGACAATTTATAACATTTTCAGATCATCCTAGCTCTCCCATGAAGACACACCTCATTCCATTTGGCTTTTCTGCTATTGGCTCAGTGATGTCCCCATTGTTAATTATAGCAATTACATGGAAAATAATGTTTTACTTTGAAAAGCCAGATATGGTTTTCGTAATTGGGTAGCGGTGACAGACACATGACTGCTTCTAAGCAGGGGAAGGTCTTTGCTCCTTTTCATCTGTAAGAAAAGTCATATAATTTTTCTTCTGCAGTTACCATGAAAAATGTTATTTGAGGATATTATGTTATATTTCCTGGGAGTCTTTATTTATTTTGGAATTATACTCCAAGAAGCTATAATAATGCCCTCCAAATTCATTGCTTTTACCAGACAGTTCTGTAAATTCTCATGTTGCTGCTAAACTGTATTATTATTAAAGAGGCCTAATGTTCAAAGGGAGTTAAGGTGAGCTGAACTGAAGAGTAGATTTTCCATTTCCTCACACCCTCCATGTCCTACCCATTTCTCAAAGTTGAATGATTTTATTTACATAAATTTCCACCTTCTGTTCCTTTCCTCAAAAATGTTTTTTGATGCAGAATAACTCCTTCTCCAGCTTAATTTACTTTAGCTCCAGTTCTGATTGTGCATCTAATACATTTCGTTCTTACTGGCAGCTTACAGCAACCTGTATAACCCAGCTAGAATTTTTTTTTAAATAAATATACCCATATTACTGAGGCTATCCCTGGTCTCATGGATATTTGGAAACAATTACCTCCTCTGCTTCAGCTCTTTCCCCTCATCCTGACACTATGGTACCACTGAGTGCAATAGCGAAGCTGACAGGCCACTGGGCATACCTACCTCTGCAGGCGATGACCACTCCTAAGCCAGTCCTGGGATGCCCACTTCTTCCCTCGGCTTCCAATACACCACCATCTCCTGATTTTCCTCCTATTTTAATGATGACGGTGGCACAGTTTGAGCAGAGGAGGAGCCATCAGAGGGGTTGGAAATAGTCACCAATAATACGGAAGAAAATCAAGAGTCATTGAAGCCAAGAGAAGAAAAGAACAGTTCACTTCATCACATGCTGTCGAGTGTATCAAATAAGATTAAAAACAACAGTGAAATGGCACTGGCTTGGCAATATGGAGGCCAAGCAAACTTGGGCATGAATGACCTCAGGATAGCCGTGAAGATGAAAATGGGGCTGAGAAGAGATGGGTCCCGAGCAAGTGGAGGGAGTGATGCGGACAACTCTTCAGAAGAATAAAGAAATGGGCCCTAGCAAGGAAAGGCTATGAGGTTGAGAGATTTTTGCTTTTGTCTTTTTCAGATGGAAGATTCTAGACACCTTGTCTTTTTAAGATGCATCCTGGTGGAACTAATACTATATGGGGAAAGGTAGTGTAGATGCAAGAGAGAAAAGGGAATATTTCCAGGAGCACTGTCCTTGAGAGGGCAAAAGAGAAAAATCATGATCCTTCATCCAAGCAGGGTAGAAAGCCGCAGAACAAAGGCAGGGAGACTGGAGACTTGGTGACTATGTCGTGCTCGTTCCCATTTGATTGCTATTCCAATTTGATTTCTATTTTCTCAGTAAAGTATAAGCAAGGTCCTGAGCTGAGGATGAGCATAGGGGAAGGAGTTGGGTTTTGAGAAGAGGGATGTATAAAATCATCTCTGTAGAAAGTGAGGGAAAAAATACCCTAACAGTGCAGCGTCAACTGCCTGTTTGAGATTTGTGATCCAGAACTTAAAATGAGGCTGGCTAATGATAATAGAAACGTTGCGTGTAAAACACTTAACCCTAATCTGGTACATAGAACACACTCAGTAAATGCAAGCTATTGCTGTTTTGACATGTGAGTCTTTATTGTCTGCTGTCAAAAAAAGAACTGAATCTTGGATGAGGTTTTTTTTATCAGCATTGTAAATCCATTAAATACAGAAGGATTCCAATAAATGAAGATGATTGAATTCAAAGGTCTTGAAAATATAGACCCAATGGAATAAGAAACTGACAAAACATGAAGAGTGTGATACCAGTTAAATAAGATTTTATGAGGCCATGGCCTCCCAGGTTTGCCTTGCAATGCGACTGGTACCAAAGCTTTGTGCAGCCTGTAACATAAGGGCAAGGTTGTTCTGGGATTATATACTGTGGCAGGCAGACTATGACATGGGAGTAATGTATACAAAAAAATAACTGGTGACTCAGTTAAAAGTAATAGAATCGATTAAGTAGCTCATATTAAAGTGAGCTAAGAAAAGAATTCAGGGAAGCTATTATTACAATGAAAATGTCAGCATAAATTTGAGACTTGGAAAGTCACTGGTCTACCCTTGAAATAAAAAGCAACAACCTCCTGTGTCATCTCACTTCTAGAAATTGTGTAATACAGCATGCAGCTTTATTTTTTTAAAGATTTATTTTTTATGCATACAAGAACTGGAGTATAGGCCAGAGGTGTGGGGGTGACGGGGGTCGGTGAGAAGATTCACTAGAGACAGAGTGGGGAGCAAATCAGGGAGACTGACTGAAATACACTGCTGAGGGGAGAAGCAGGCGAAACAGGAGAGGTCTGCAGCACCATGTGGGTCAGCTCCTTGGCCGGGGATTGAACTCGTGCTGCAGCAGTTGCGGATAGCTTCATAGTGTTGGTGCTTAACCCCTGTGCCACCAGCTTTAACTGGGGGAATCAAGGGGGCAGGGGGAGGGGGTGGTTTCCTTGGAAAACAGAACTAACTGATGTATTAAAATTAATTTTTTCATCTTACTGCGATGACTGTAGAGTTTTGTCCTTTAATTTGTGGATATATTGGCAAGGGAGGGTTCAGTCTCTTCACAATGTAGTGGTATACCGTGTCTGTAACTGAAGGTTTAATGCAATGATACTCTGAGGCTTCCCAAATATATATTGTCATACCCCCAGGGGTATGTCTACCTTTCTTTCCCATATTGTCAGGGGTCTTATCTCTACCTGAGAGGTACAAGGCCTCTCTTCATTTCTCCATTCCCCTTCTGAATGCCTGAAGGTCCATCTAACCTTACTAAAAGGCAACCCCTGAGAGTGGTCTTGATTGTATTTCTGTTGTAAGAGCCTGTCATTTTTGATGTGTAAGGACTTAGCATGTAGAGAGTTCTTGAGCCTTTGACTGGCAAACATTTCTCTCTGTTCCTGCAAAATAGTAAAATTCTATATTTCAATTGTATATATTAAATTCTGAATCTTTTATTACAACTCTAATAATGTATTTACCTATTATTAATTATCCTGGCATTTCTGGGTTAAAAATATACTTTGGGATATAGTGCTGAATTGATTTTCTGCTATTTTATTTAACATATTGATAGTAAATAAGAGAAATTATTTTTACTTTTTTGTTATTTTCTTTTCATAAGTTTTATTGAGATATAATTAATATACCATATAACTCACAATTAAATTGTGGAATTCAGTGATTTTTAGTATATTTATAGGGATGTATAGCTATCACCATAATAACTCTAGAATATTCTCATCACCCAAAAAAGAAATCACATACTCATTAACAGCAATTCCCCATGTCCCCTCAAACATGCCTGCAACTCTAGACAACTATTGATCTATGTTTCACCTCTGTAGATTGGCCAGTTCTAGACAAGTTACATAAATGGACTCCAACAGTATGTGATCTTTGTGATAGGCTTCTTTTAATTAGTATAATGTTTTCAACATTTATCCATGTTGTAACACGAATCAATCTTTTTATGGCTGAATTTTCCCTAATGCTGTTTTGGCTACATTCCCCACAATTTGGGTGTATATTGCTGACTTTTAAAAATTAATTCCTTAATAATTTATGATTTTGATATCTAATCCAAGAATTAATCAGAAGCATGTGCTCTTTAAAATTGCCAAGTAAATAGTTTATTTTGGCAACCTCTTTGTTAATAACTAATTTATTCAACTTGGCCAGAGAAACATGTCATAAATGATTTCTATATTTTAAATTTTGTAGAAAAATAACACAATCATTTTTTGTAAACATGTCATAGGTGTTTGAAAACAATTGGCAAGCTAAGCATTGGGTACAAAGTTCTACATATATTAGGCCAAATGTGTTCATTGTATTATTAAAAAATATCTCAACTTAATTTTTGTTTACTTTAGCTGTCTGTTTCTGAAACAGATGTTACTGTATCCCATTATGACTACAAATTTTCCAATTTCTCCAAAGTTTTCTTTCCCTCTTTGCTTCATATGCATTTTGTTGAGCTGTTTAGAATATGAGCTACCCATTCTTGGTTTAATATAACTTTGATCATATTTTTTGTCCTGTTTAATGTGATTCTTCTTGATTTTTTTTCTAATAATATTAGACTCTACTTTTCACTTTACAGTTGCTTGCAATAACTTTGTCAATTTTTTTGTGAGTTGACCTTAAATGTGTTATAAATAGTATGTTTGCTATTTTTGCAACCATTTTTGAAGTTTTGCAACCATTTTTAATTGAAGCCAAAGAGGTTCCCTTTCAATAGAAAATTACAACAGTCACAGTTTCTGTGATTACTGACAATTATGTACTTTTACTTCTTTATTATGATTTAATATTTTTAATTTACCATGTGGTTATCCCTTCTCCTGCCTTTTGCTGGATTGAGAAATGCTCGAAGTTTCTGTTCTTCTAAAAATTACCCATAAAACCTTTTACATACTATAAATTACCCATAAAACCCTCATTACACACCAATACAATTTATTCATAACCACTTTTTTGTTGTTGATTTCTATGTACATCTATGTTTGTTTTATTCCCACTATCTTTTTTGGGTTTTTAATTTTTCCAGAATGTGTCTTCAATATTGTTTGGGGGAAAAATTCTGAGTTTGTGATTGTTTTTAAAATACCTTTGCTTTCCTTCTTAAATTTTATTTTGCCTAAATGCAGGATTTTAGGTCTAAAGCTCTCCTTGTCATTTTACCAAAATGCAGGATTCCAGTTCAAAATCTCACAGTTTTGAAGCTATTCCATGATCGCCATGCACCCAGTGGCTCCATGCAGTTACCTCTATCAGCTGGTTTTATCTGTTTTCTGCCCCAGGAGGAAGGGACTGGCTGATCCACTGATGGAACATCCTGGTTATCCAGTGCTGAATTTATTCTTCCCCAAAATGTATCTTTTCTAACAATATTTGTGATTATTTTTTTATGTTGAAGATGCTGAGTTAGCCATCTAGAGCCTATGACTAACCCCTTTCTTTAAAGATAGTGCCAGTCCTAAATGTTATAATTACCTGATTAAAATAAAATGAAACTGATAAAATGAGTGCAAAAAGAAAGACAATTGTCACTTGTAGGATAAAAAATGAACTACTTTGGGGAAGAAATTAGATAAAAGCAAATTGTTAGAGATTCATTGTCAAATAAGTTGCAAATAAGACAAAGGTATTGCTGGGAAATAGGCATAAAAACCTTGATGGATTTTTGTGCTGGTTGCTTAAAAAATATCTTTAACTTCTTATCTTAAATAACAAAAACAATTTTAACCAACGTATTATAGATAGAATTGGTGGCTCCAATTAGCAGTCAATAATCAAAAATAAGGCCTTACCCCAATATCGAGATTATCAGATTATATATTTTAAAAAATATGTGGCATGCTATCATGTTATGAAGGTTTGCATTAATCCACTTTTTTGATTAGTTACCCTACAAAAACAGCTCAGATAATGACAGATTGTCTATTATTCTACAGTTTCTAGATTCCTCCCCCAAAATCATCAGGTACCCAAAATCTATGGGTCCTGTTGGTAGAGAGAGAACTTTGCCCAAAATTTTGCTTTGTCATAACTTAAAGCAAAATACAATGTAAAACACTGCCATTATTTGGTATTGTTGCCACTTTGCTACAGGAGACTCCAGCACAGAAGGCCTCTACCCTGAGATGGGCAGGGGTGAGGGAATACAGTTAAGGTGCTCTGCAGTAAGTATAAAGTATCAGAAAACTGTAATCTTCCACTGGTTTTATTGCAAAAAAAAAAAAAAGAGGAGGTGGAGCTAGCAATATGTACACAGGCGAGGTCTCAGCAGAAAGAGGCAAAGATACCTAACACTAAACTTGAAGTTGACCCTCATTTGTGTAATACGGTATCCTCTTCATTTATCTCCAAAAGAAGTGCCACACGTTATAACAACCTGGGATATATGGGAAGAGAAAGGGTGGTTATCTTACTCAGTGGTTATCCTTACTTAAAAGCAAAGGATGACCAGGAGAACACAGGCCTCTTGGGAATTCTTGGAAATCTTCAGTAGCACCAGGACAGTTCAGAGTTAGGAGGGATGGGACTTGAATCAGTTTATTTAAAAAAGGGAAAAAAGGTAATCCAAAAAAACATAGCTCTTGGATATATCTAGATCACGTTTATAAAAATTGCAAAGAACAGACTTCCCCTGTTTGACAAAAGGCAAATTGGCACAAAGTCTAAAAAAACATTTTTATTGTGTCTACCTTAGAATTAAAACATTTCCAAATTTCATTTACAAGGACTTAACTATGCTGCAGTATTCATTTCTAAAAACATAATGGTAAACAAAAGAACTTAGAAGTCTGTGGGTATGTAAAATTAAAGAGAATACGCTCAGTTATTGTTTTTATTCTGGAGCTTTGAAAACTGAGCTTCTTCATAATTACTCAGTGTAAATCTGTGATAATATTGAAATTCCACTGAGGAGAAAAATGCTAAATGCCTGTGTATTTATGTTCTTCTGATCATGTGCTCTGATTTTTTATAGCTTACATAAATGTTTTCTTTTCTTTTTTTTTAATCTATTCATATAGATATTTATTTATTTATTTATTTATTTATTTATTAAAGATTTATTTATTTATTTATACAAGTACTGGGTACAGTCAGAATTGCGAGAGGGTGAGAGAATTCACCAGAGCCAGAGCGGGGAGCAGAACAGGCAGACTGATGAAGTACACTGCTGAGGGGAGCAGCGGGCGACAGAAGAGGTCTGTGCACCATGTGGGACCCTCCCCGGTGGCCGGGTATGGAACCTGAACCTGCGCTGCAGGTGGCCGGGTATAGAAACTGAACCTGCACTGCAGAGGCTGCAGGCAGCTTCGCAGCCCAGCACTTAACCGCTGTGCCACCAGGGGAGGCCCAAATGTTTTCTTTTTCCGCTCTCTTTCATTTTCCTTTTCTCTCTCTCCCTCCCTCTCCCCACTCCATCTCCTTTCTCCACTGCCTCATTACAGAATGGGTACAAGTATAATCACAAAGCCAGGAAGAAGGAAAACTGAACACTACATTCAGATTTATAAGATTAAAAGGAGAACAGTTTCCCAGGAGTAATACAACTGTTCTTGTTTCTAAAACCAGCTAGGCATTTCTCTGAAGATTCTTATATAAATAGACACGGTGGTACAAAAAGCAAAAACCCCACATCTTTGATATCATTGTATCGGACAGATCATGTGACAAAGAAAAATCAGAGCACATGACAAAGTCTCATTTGTGCTGCTTCCTTCCCCATCCTCAGCACAGGCTGATGACATCGCCCCAAAACATGATTCCGCAAGACCAATTGTCAAGAGGGTCAGAGAAGGCAGGATCTCATGGAAATGAAATAGACAGTCTCGATTTCTCTGCTGACCTGATCTCATCCAGGTATGGGCCCTTCTGTGCTGTCTCAGTCAACCTTACAAGTGAACCATGACTAAAACCAGGAGACCCCTGTGGACAGGCATTCACCTGTAATTGCTCTTCTGCAATGGTCCCAGGGGGTCTGCCAAAGAAAGGCAGGAATTAGGAGTTTGGGGGGGTGGTGTCTGTGGCTGGGGAATAGCTATTTGCCAACCAGTATGAAAATATGTTAATCATTTAACAATTCGTGTGGACACAGCCATGTATACCAACCATATCACCAAAATCCAGAAAATACTTCTTTTTTAATGATTTTTAAAATTTTTATATTTTTTACATCATTTTTCATTTTTGTACAATGTATGCATTTTCATCTTGGTTATATTCCCCCATACAATTCCCACGCCCCCTTGTTTTGACCCTAATCCCTCCTCTCCTCCCCCCTCCATAGTGTGTCTTTGGTTTATAGTTGCTTGTTGATTTTGATTTTTACTTTATTATAATTAGTCTTTTTCCTGGTCCCTTATTTAGGTTTTCTAAATTCCTGCTATGAGTGAGACTATCCAGTATTTTTCTTTTTCTTTCTGGCTTACAGAAAATGTTTCTTTTTAAACTTGAGTTTCAGGGACTCCACTTTTAGTTTTATATACAGTGAGAGTCCGGGGGCATTGTCAACAGGGAAGACAATAAACAATGCTGAATTTGATAAAATCTTCACTTTAGAACTCCTGTGGGACACTGTGTCACTGCTGTTCACTGAAAAGATGTGATGAGCCCAAGACAGTTAAAGGACATCTGTCCTGCCATGTGCCTCCGAAGTTTGAGGAGACACAATGTACTGTGGGTTTGTTTCTGGAATGTCCTACAACCCACACTGAGCTGGCCTAACTCCCCTGGATCATGGTGAGGATAGAAATCATAGGCCAAGCCACAGACAACTCCAACGCAGGGCACAAGGAAAATGCATGCCCAGCTTCCCGGAGTCCTGGGGCTTCCATTCAGGCAGCAGCTTCCTTCAGTCTGGGCTTAAGTTCAGCTTCATTTAACTGAAAACCCAAATGAACAGAAGCTTCATCACATAGGGCTTCTTACTTCACACACAACAAGGTCAGAGGCAGGCATTCCAGGGCCTAGCCTCTATCATTCTGCCCCCCATTCACACAATCAGCCTTGTGGCAATGTCACCTCGCTGCCCAAAGTGGCTGCTGGACATTCGGCATCATGTCCGCATTCCAGGCAGCAGGAAGGAAGAAGAAAGGAGAGCAAAATGGGGACTTTCTTGAGCTGAATCAGCTTCTTCTTTGAAAACCCACTGCACACATCTGCCTACATGTTATTGGCTCCCTCTAGCAAAGAAAGCTGAGAATAGCTCTCTAGTCTTTTAGCTCAGCACACTGCATTCCAGAATAAAAATGGAATTCTGTTTTACTAAGAAGGAAAGGGAGAATAAACATTAGGTAGAAAGCAGCCATCTCTGCCACAGATTGTAGTGAACCAAACAACGAAACAGCAAAGAATGGCAAGTACACACAATTTATTACCTACACTGGACCAACCCCAGTCAGAAGATGAACCAAGCTTTCTGCAGCACCAGATGCCCTGCAACCACAAGATACAATTTAACATTTTTAATACAAAACACAATTTTTTTCCTTCATTACTTCACCCTTTGACTTTGGCCCCGATTCTTCCCAAAACATCTCCAAAGGTAGAATAAATGTGGTGATATTTGGCTACACTGCTTACTAATAACTAAATTTACTGGTAGTTTTTTTTTTTTTTCATCATCATTTCCTTCATGTAAGGAGGGAGTCACAATGCCTAGGCAACCTCAGATCAAACTTGACTGATTTTTAATGATAGGCTGGGAAATCAGGTTTTTTTCTTAAGTGAAGACAAAAACAAATTTTCATATGAAATATGATAGCTAATTTACCTTTTAAAAAGCAATGGGTGGGGCAGGCAGTTGAGCACCGCACTGTGAAGCTGTCCACAGCCTCTGCAGCGCAGGTTCGATCCCGGCCGGCCTGGCGAGAATCCCACATGACACGGCAGACCTCTCCTGTCTTGCCTGCTGCTCCCCTCAGCAGTGTATTTCAGTTAATCTGCCAGTTCTGTTCCCTGCTCTGTCTCCGATGAATTCTCTCACCCTCCCGCACATCTGGCCTGTACCCCAGTTCTTGTATAAATAAATAAATCTTTTTAAAAAAATAAGATGCAATTCTTCCCATAGAAATTCCTGCCTGTCTTTATCTTCCTCTTTCTCCCTTTTCTTTTTCCTTCCTTCCTTGTATCTGTATCTTTAGCAAAGTAACTACTTTTCTTTCTGCTTACCTTGTTGATACCCTTTCCTGCTCCAGGAGTTATTTTCTGAAATCCCCTCTGACCAATACTTCCTTCAACATCTAGTTTTAAGACCCAACTATAGATTCTCTTCCCAAATGAGTCCTACATTTTAAAATCCAGCCCATTTATTCCCTCTCTCCCCCTCCCCTCAGGAACTCAGGAAGTTCTGAGCTGAATAATATATATATTAAAGCACCTTAGATGCCTTCTTTAAATTTCTAGCAAGAGGCTACAAACCAAATTAATCAACCAGTATTCCCACTGCCAATGCCAATGCCAATGGCAATGGCATTCAGCCTCCATGTTAAAGAGACAATATGAAATCGTAGGTAGTATGACAAGTTCAAGAACCTGTCCCTCTTCTAAGGTAGAGCAATTGCTATAAACTTTTCTGAATTCTTCAAAGACAAGCTAGAATTTTTTTTCTTAAGAAAAAAATCTGAACTTTCACATGAAAAGTATCATTAATTTACCTGCAAACTTTGACCTGTAGCACATACTGAATTACTCCCTAACTGATTCAAACATATGTATCTTCTCATAGCACCTGGAGAACGCAAGCACATTCAGCACTCTATAGTTTGAATGACTGATGCAGTCATGGATTGGATGGACTTACTCACTGAGGAATTTCTGCAGACCTTAGGCAAGGTTAAGGAACTGAGAAATAGTACCTTTGCTGTGATGGCAATGGAGATCCAGTCTCTCTTTTTCTTTCCAATCAATTAGAACAGCATGGTCTTATAATGAATTTTTTATCAACTAAAACCCTATGATTATGAAAACTGAGCCCTAGTGTCTACTTTAAGCAAGTTTCAGTAACTTATTCATGAGTGATTTTAGGTCACTTATTGGTAATCCCTGAAACTGTTTCACTGGTCCAAGCCTTGCATGTTAGCAATTAGCCAGATTTGCTCGCTCACTAACAAACACATCATGACTCAAACTGTATGCTTAACCTCCATAAGGGAGAACATATGGAGAAAGAACACAGAATTTGGAGGCAGACCAACCTTTGTTCAAATCCTGGCTATGTCATTTACTGATTCTGTTTTCTTGAGCAAGGAATAAACTTCTTGGGGTCTCTCCTCATCTGTGAAATGGGATAATAAAACTCAATCATAGAATTATTATGAAATATATATCAATTGGTGTGCATCTCCACTCAGAATGTGTTTCCACTTTTTTAGCTATTAAAGTCAGTCAACTCATATTTGACTAAACATGCACATACTCATACCAAGTAGTGACAGTATATTTAACTCTCTACTCAGTACTTGGAAATACTAAGAAAAGTTGTAAGGTCTCAGTTATAAAAGTGGGTGGATGGGCAAACTAAAGAAACAGAAACCCAATTACATAATTTACAAGTTGGTTCATTTTCATTTCATAAAACAACCCAAGGTTTTCCTGCTCTAAAATAATGAATACACATTTCTGAAAGTCTTCTGAGGCACATTTTTTTTTTGTACCATAAGAAATTTACATCGTAGTTGGATAAAAAAAAATTGCGCACATTTACACACTTGCACATTTACACACTTACACATTTACACCATTGATAGGTAAAGGATCATCATTCTTAAAAAGTTGCTTTTCCTTTCTTAAGTGTCAGACACATCAGAGCTAAAGGTTTAATCTCATGATAGATCTTAAAGACTTTTCTTTCAACCAAGATGAATGTTCTTTCAACCAAGATGAATGTACGGCATTTACTCTATGCCTGAAACAACCAAAAACACAGGACAAAATATGAAACAAAAGTTTTTCAAGAAACTATTAATATATCAAATGAAGAAGTACATGGAGAGATGGAAAACAGATAAGGTGAGCTCTGAGATTACCCCACTTATCACCTTGGAAGAGTTTTGAAGGAAACAGGCAAATCTCAGCAGACTCCCTAAGTAGATAAATGAGTCCGAGGACACCAAAGCAGCTAGAACTTACAGACAGAAGACCAGAGAGAGCTTCAAAGAGAGTGACCTCTAAAGAACCACCCTAGAGGATTAGAGAAACAATTCTCGCATAGACCTGGAATTGTGTGTGTGTGTGGTATATTTATATAGCTACACACCATACACACACATATACACATGTGGTATATAAAGATACACACGCAAACATACATATAATCTTACTGATCCTGCTTTTTCCGTTGAGAGCGCATAAATATAGAGAGAGGAATTTGTTACAGAAATTATTGTGAGGGCTGGTTAAACAGCTCCTGTAAGGCTGCATCTCTGCATCTAGCACAGCATCCACAGGGTAGAAGCCAGTAAGAGAAATTAAGGAGATCCAAGCAAGGCAGAAGCATGAGCTGAAAATCCACAAGCATGGACTGAAATGCATGTCCTTTCCTGTTGCTTCTGAGCTTGGTACCAGGGTAACTTGCAGGTGCTGGGGTTCTTTGTCATGAAGCTAAAAACACCTACTGGCTCATAAGTAAGAAAAACTGAAGGAGAATTCAGGGCAGGTAGAGCCTTTCATGGTAGTCCCAGATACTGCTCTATTCCAACTGGGTGAGTCAGCTGCAAATGCGCTCCTCTCCTTCTACCCCTCAAATCTCACAAGAATAGCCCTGGTGTTCCACACGGTATGGAGTTGTGTGTGTGTCGGTGTGAGTCCTTTAAGAAGCAGACATGAAGATGGGATTAGATGTGCGAGAAATGTATTGGGTGAAGTTCCTGTGAGGGAAAGAGGAAAGAGCCAGAGGGGGAGACCGTGTGAAGGAGAACAAAGAACAGACAAATTAGAATCTTGGACTTTCAGTGTCAGAAAGTTCAGCCAGGCCAATGGAGAGTCCTTGGGTAAAGTAACCAGTTTCAGAGGGACCCCACATCTCTCTTTAGGATCCCTGTGCACTTCATCATTGGCTGGAGTGCCCAGTGGGAGGTGCAGCCATAGAGGAATACAATGTTGAATTCAGAGTGCAGCAGCTGGGGCTGATGGTCAGTTATGCTGGCAGGAGCAGGAAATGCAAGTGGCACTTTATCACCTGTCTACCACAGCCAACCACCGATAGATGGATAAGGACTGAAGGTTCTAACCAGCCAGCATGTCTTCATGACCATTAGCAGATATGAGAAACAACTGCATGAAACTCACCATTGTCTTCCTGGGAGGGCAACTGCTAGGGAGACTGCACTACATCACAGTGTCCCCTTTATGAGGGCCCAAGAAAAACATCTCCTGCGGCTCAGGCCAGCCAAAGTCATTCCTCCTGTGAAACTGGTATGTTTTCTTTCTATAGACATGGTTTTTCTACCTGATTTTTTCTCTTCATCTTACACGTTGGCAAGTTAAGAACAGATTGGAGGGGGTGCCTCTAGCTATGGGGACTTTTATTTTCCAACTATTCTAGTTTTTTTTTTTTAAATCTTCTCTGATTCTTTTAGCTACTACTACTATTTTATGCAAGTGATCAAAACTCTTATCTGTAATAGGGCAGAAAGTAATCACCTTATATCAGGCTGGTACCATTTCGAACTAAAAATGCTAGATTTTAAATGCTTTAGTTTATTCCTTTAATGGTAACTTTAGTGTAGGTCAAATCCTTTTCCTCTAAATCCGCCCTATCTAGTAGAAACAACACATGTAATTTAAAATCTTTTAGTAGCAACATAGTTAAAAGTAAAAAGGAACAGGTGAAATTGAGACAACTGAAGTCTTTGAAAGTGTTGAGTACACCCCAGCATAGACCAGCTACAATGCAAATGCAATGGCCTTGCGTGGCTCAGAGGTTCTTGTGGTGGACATTGAGGGTCTAAACACAAGTCTATGGGTGGCCAGAGAATCAGGAGGGTTTTAAGATAATAAGCACAACTGTATCTAATCTGTATTCATAGTTGACTTTGAAGATTTCTGAGTGCCTGTGGGTTTTCTGATGCCAACACTGGGAAATAGAAACGGTGCATGGTGCTGACAGGGGTAATGACCATGAATATTCTAAGATTTCTGGATTTTTGAAAGCTGCTCTAGACATTTTACCATGTTTATGCATGCTTACCAAGTTTACATATTTCTAACTTGTTCTTTGCTACATTGTCCCTCACCGGACAACCTTTAGCTCCTTCTGAGAAACAATGTAATATATAATGATTATGAACACCTAGTAAGAAAGGAGAAGACAAAAAAAGAGGTGCATTTTTATTCTGCACTTCATCTAGAGCAGTATTAAAAATTATTTTAAAGCATGCTTACAAAAGTGTAAGAAACCATTGTAGCTGTAATAAACAAATGAAAAACAAAATTATAGTCTCCTTGTTTGGAAACAGCTCTAAAACTTTTCCACCTCAGTTTGGATAAGAAAAGTGTTTATTTAAATCAGGACTAGAAGACTAAGAAGGTAGAGTGTTGAGAGTTTAGGATTTGATTTTCTTTTAGGCAATTATTCAACCTATGACAGTCTTCATTTCTACATCTGTAAAACAGAATAATAACTACAGCACAGTATGTATGGCCACAAAGATTATAATATTGTGTATAAGTCTTATAACAGGTAAATAGTAAAAACTCAATAAATGGTACCTAGCAGCATCATTAATCACAAAAGATTATTAAATCCAGTATTCTTAACCTGGCATCTGCAGATCCTTGTCCCATGAACTAAATTGCAGTGCTGGAGGGAATCCCTAAAATTGGGGAGAGATTCACTAACCTCTAAACAAATTTTAGCATTTCCTCCACTGTGAATGCTGGTAATTATATAATGGTACTAGAAGGACCTGTTGCAAAGTTCTATTGGCTTTGCATCAATAAAGTCACAGATATTTTCATGTTTCATTTCTGATGTTAAAGACATCTCAACATCATCTTTCCAGAATTCTAGCAGTTACTAGACCGGCTGCTAGATCTTGTTAACTAATGCATTAGGAAAAAAAAAAAATACTGTTACCAATGCAGTTTCAAGTTACAATGAAATTGGTTTCCCTTGTAATTATATATTTTAGTTTATGCATTTTAAAGCAGTGTTCTTAAAAAGGGTGTATAGGCTTCACAAGACTGCCGTGGCAGCCTTGAAGTTAAGAATCCTTAAATTTTAGTCTAATTTTTTGCTTCCAGAAAGCCGACTAAGTTTGACAACCGAGCACCAGCCTGGATGAAACCATGCCCAGAGTCCTGTGGGTAGTTTGATAGAAAAACTTTACATTTCCGATACCTAACTCTCTATCAATAGAGCTCACCGTTAGTTTGTATCTGGAACCTAGCCAGTTCAAAGTCCCGTGTTCAAGCGGATGGGTTGGTTTTTTTGGTCTGTTTGACTAACACATACTTGGCCCCCACTGGCTGCTGGCCCCGGGTGAGGCGGGGCAGTGATTAGGAAACATGGTCCCAGATCAGTAGCATCAGCACCACCAGGGAGCTGGTCAGATTTGCAAATTCTCGAGGCACACCCCAGATCTTAAACACGGAGTCTGGGGTCTAGCAATGTGTTTTGTGAAGCCCTTTGGGAGATGTACGCTGCAGTTCTGGGACCACCGCGCTCGGAATTCGGCCCAAATCGGCAGGGTGGGCTCCCACCGCGAACTTTGCGGGACCCTGGCACTAGCGCTGGTCCTTCAACCTGGGGGTGTAACTTTCCATGCAAGAGGTTCGGCACCCGGGGACTTGTGCTTGTGCACCCCGATTTTATTGGCATTACCCGGGCTTCGAAGGTGACTGCTGGAGCCTCCCCACCCAGCACCAGCCCCTCGTTAGCCCCGCTAACGAACGGCGGAAGGCGAGTCAAGACAAGCTGTGAGCGCGGAGAGACCGTCCCGGCCCCGCGGGCTCTGGCCGCCTCTGCCGCTGCCCGCACCCTGCCCGGCCCCGCCGCCCGGCGCCGGCCGACGCGCTCGGCGCTGGGAATTGTGGTCCCGGAAACTCGCGGGGCCCGGGCTTTCCGGACTCTCTCGCCGCGGGGAGACTACAAGTCCCAGGTTGCCTGGCGCGGGCGGGGCACGTGGGCGGGGCGGCGGGCGCGGCTAAATAGTCTCCGTCGGCCATTTTGTGGGAGAAGCCGCAGCGCCGCCTCTTCTCTCGCCTCTCCGCATCCGTCGCCGCCACCTCTTCCTCCGCCTCCTCCTTGGCGTCTTCCTGCCTCCGCCCGGCTTCCGCCGCCGCCGCCGCTGCAGCCGAATCCCAAGCCCGGGGCGACGCTTCTCCTTATTTTTTTACGTTTTCTCGCCACTACAGCCTTCTGACACGGTGATCCGGGCGGGCCCCGCAGGAATTTTATCCCTTCACCGGCCTCACACTAGTATCGCATGTCCACTATCCAGAACCTCCAATCTTTCGGTAAGAGCCGAGCCCGCTGCCGCCCGTGCCCGACCCGCGCGCCCCGCGCCGCCGGTGCCCTCCCCGCCCACCCCTGCCAGGCCCTGCTCGCCCCTGCCCACCCCTGCCCGGCCCAGGCCGGCCGCCGGACCTCCGCCCCGAGGCCCCCCCGGCCGCTCTCCCCGCTGTACCCCGAGTGGGGCTTTGTCTCGGAGCCCAGAAAATGGCGACTGGGCCCCTGGCGACCCCCTCCCCGAGGACGGCCGCCAGACCCGGCTCCTCCCCCCCGGCCCCCCCTGCGGACCCCGCGCCGCCCCTGCCCGGCCTCTGCCCCTGGGCGCCTCCGCGACCCCCTTAGCGGCCGCGGGGCTGCGCTGCTGCTGCTGCTGGCGGGGTGCGGGCCGGGGTCCGCATCCCGTGGCGCCCGGGCGGTCTCCAGCAGCTCCTGGGGACGTTTAGTGCAGGTGGAGATGCAGGTGCAGATGCAGATGCAGGCCGCGGAGCTGTCACAGGACAGTGGTCCAGGCTGCACCTGCGTGGGCATCGGTGAGGTTCCAGCTCTTGGTCTGGATGTAGCTTCTGCTCCGCGCACGGTGCAGGGACGGGTGATTGTTGCGGTGGGCACGTCTGAGTGTTGAAGTTGTCTGCTGGAGGTACGCGAGATGACGCACATTTTTATAGTGGCTACAAAATTAAGGTTTTAAGAGGCTTCTCATTCGACGTGCAACGATAACGTCAATGGACACATCTGTTTCAGTTTTTCGCTTTGAGTGTATCTTGCAGGTTTTATTAATGCCCCCACCCCAGATGCCCACCTACCCAAAAAAGCAGAGCCACTAGAAGCTTCTTGGCTGACTGCCTAGATTAGAGTTTACTAGTTGCCTGGGGAGTCCTTACTAAAATAAAATATATTCTGCTTTGGAATTTTATTTTGTATCTCTTTGCAGACCCCTTTGCTGATGCAACTAAGGGTGACGACTTACTCCCGGCAGGGACTGAGGATTACATTCATATAAGAATCCAGCAACGGAACGGCAGAAAGACACTGACTACTGTGCAGGGCATTGCAGATGATTATGACAAAAAGAAACTTGTGAAAGCTTTCAAAAAGGTAAAGGTGCTAGGAAAAAAAGATTAAAATACTGTTGTTAATGTACACTTTAAATCTGGTCAGTGGGTGAAACTGATTAGACCCAAGAAAGCTGTGTGCATCCTTGTAATTAATGCCCAGAAGTTTATGTCTGGTCTCCCATCTTAAAGTAAGATTTACCTATTTTCAAACAATAAAAAGTGAACCGTTTAGCTTTTGTTCTTCCCCATAAAATCAGTTCCTTTTTTATGATCTGCTGATTCTTGTGCAAATTAATTTGGGGCTGTTGGGGATTACAGGAGACTAAACCTCTTTCTGAAATAATCAGGTACACTGAAATAACTTTAGTCTTACGGTGAAAAATAAAACCTCGTATTTGACTCAGTTCACTTATGTTATATACTCTCCAGAAATTTGCCTGTAATGGTACTGTGATTGAGCACCCTGAATACGGAGAGGTTATTCAGCTTCAAGGTGACCAAAGAAAAAACATTTGCCAGTTTCTTTTGGAGGTAAGTTATTGGGTGCTTTATGTAAAACCTTGAGATTGCTTCTGAAATTGTACTGAAAGGCAATGTGAATTATTTCCTCTTTAGTGAAAAACACATGAATGAAGTAAATTGTTAGTTAAATAATCAACTATCATCTCAGTATTGCTGGCATGTTGGAGGTATTCAAATGTCTTGAATTGTGTTCTGTTAACAGAGATTCTTTTAAATGACCTCCTCCGTGTTTTGTTAGGGATGAACTTAAATATTCTTCAGAGCGATTCTGTGAAATTAAATTTTGTTTTGCAGGTTGGCATTGTCAAGGAGGAACAGCTTAAGGTTCATGGATTCTAAAATGAACCTAAATGCGAGGAGAATTTGAATAATTTGCTCTCTCAGCAGTTTGGCTGCCTTGTGAAATGATTCTCTGCAGTAAACGGACTTTTCATTTATTTAATCATTCAAACTTCCATTCACATCTGCATGATTACAGAAAACATGGGGTATGTAGGCTAGTAACACATAAGAAAATTGCAGTAAGATGGTAAACAAAGCCCCGTATTCATCTTAACATGTTTCCAATGGAAAATATTTTGTTTTGAGTGTTTATTTGTTTATTGTTCAGTTTATTACTTTTCACTTGATTAAATGTTTTTTGTTGTATTAAACCATGTATGTTGCAGCTTAACAATAAAAAAAAAAATTTATGAATTCCTTTGTGAGCAGTTAGGCTCCCAAATTTAAGCAAGAGACACACAATTTTGTCTTTCGTAATTGGAGTTCTCATTCTGCAAGTATTCTTTATAATTAGCTTCAGCTGCTGTTAAACCCAAAGTGTAGAGGAAAATCACATGTGGCTTGTGTCCCTCATTTACTAACTCAAAAATAAGGATAGAAACATGAGTAAAGTCAGCCAGAGCCAAGGAAATTTATCAGAATATAATGTTAATCTGAAGTATAATTTAAATGTTAAGAGTATTAGCACATAGACTTCTCTTATGTGTTAGTATCCATTGTTACTGAACTGCCAACATAAATTTCTAAGTGCCAGATGATACAGTAAGCTTCTGACATAAAATGTTTAGTCATAGGCACCGAACTGCAGGTGCTGGTGGGTGTTACCCTCTCTTACAGATGGAAGACAGTGGAGTTGAAGTTAGCATCCCTAGAGTGCTAGAGACTGACAGAGTTGGGGTGCCAGCCCAGGGCTTCCAGACAGAAAAGTCATGTTCTTTCACTCCTGTCACAGTTCTGGTGTGTGTCACCACAGAAAGTGAGAGCCTGAGTGATAATGCATGGGGCTTGGCGGTGCTGTCAGACTATGATCTGCAGTGTTACGTTTATGAGATTTCTGCAGCTCATCTTTTGAGTTCCAGGCTTCTGATTTTTATTGAGTAGTAATTACTTGCTCAGTTATACAAGCTGTGCCATTAAAACCTTTTAGCCAAGACAAATGCATCCACAAGTGTGTATTTTTTAGCTTGCTACAATGGGAAAATCATTCTGATTTGAAAAAGGTTACCCACTTGGGTTGCTACGCTCTGCTAGCTGAGCCTTTAACCTGTTTTGATAACTGCTTTTGGGAAAACAAAATCAGCCCCCAGAGTTTACCTCTTAAAAACATAAATACTAGATACAAACATAAATAATAAATTTCTTACACTTCCTTTCAATCAAAAAGACTGGTAATATTAGGAAGTACCCCAGAATATAGTGCCAAATTTGGTAAGCTCATTTCTGAAAATACAATTTGACTCGAGATTAGAGTTTTGGGAGAATTTTCCAACTTACTGGAGAGACTTCTTCCTGTAATGTTTTATAATTCCCCTTTAGTTGAAAGGTACATAGAAATGGTTTCCATAAATGATACAGCAAAAACATACATACTATGCTGTCTTTTCATTGTATTTATAAAACATCTATTGGAGCCAGGATAGGGCCCAGATAAGGATTGTCTGTTAAAGTGAGATTGAACAGATCAGGTAGAAAGACCAGGGACGCCTCCTTGATGGGGGAAAAAAAGACTCCTCATCCTAGGACCCAGAAATGAGTTCTTTTTGTCCTTTTTTGTCAGGCCACTCCCACTGGAGTGGATCTAAAGCTTGAACTAAGCTCCTGGGTTTTATGAGGAGAACTGCCTGGGAACCTTTCTTGTCTTTGAGCAGTGCAGTGAAAATAAAGGACATAAAGATTACAGATTTCTGCAGTTTTCCTGAAACTAATCAGAGGGTAAATGTAGCGGCGGGAAGGAACGGAGCAAGTTCTCTATGATCCGGCAGGTGGGGTAAGGAGGCATCCTGGAGCCCTCGGTAGCTTTTGCAGGCTTTTATTGGGATTTTCCCAGGTACATGGCAGGCAGGATGGCCTCCCAGCTCCCAGCAAGTCTTCACTCTTTCTGGGGTCTCCGGCTTCTCTGCTCCTTTCACTCTCGCTCTGCTGTTCTGCTGTTCTTCCTCTGGCATCCCAGTGACGCCACCCTTACAAGCCCAGTCTTAGCCCAGGTGTATCGCATCTACATATGCCCACCCCCTACTCCAGGTGCCCGCCATTAGGCATGCATTCAGGACTGCAGGGATCCATCATCAGTCCTAATGGCGGGAGGGCAGAAAAGCCTGATACTTTTACTTACCCTACAGTAAACTTGCATTTACCCCCTTATGTGGAAAAGCTGTCTGGGATCCTTAGGGCATAGTACCTGAGAGCAAGGCGAGAGCCTTGGCAAAAGGAAGTAGGAGGCACTAGAGACTGAAGAGGGAAAATAGCCCATCTGGATACCTCCTTGTGCCTCCTATGTGGGGAGAGTTTGATCTCTGGTTTACCAGTCTGTTGCTTGGGGAGACAAAATGAAAAGTAACTGAGGGCAAGTAGATTTGCCCCTGAACCTCTAGACAGGTCTCGGTGAAGCCATTGGCAAATAATGGGCAAGTCTAACCTTTTACGCTTGGTCCTTTGCTTCCCCGGCCCCCCCAGGAGGGGGAGCAGCCTTCACTGCCTGCTTGGGGACTCAAGCAACTGTTCTCTTAACCAGCTAAAAAGGGGGTGACTGCTCAGATGGAAGGAACAGTTGTCCTAATCTGGATGACAGTTAACCAAAGTACTTTGAGAAACACAAAATGGCAGCAGACATGTGTCTGTCACCTGTTGCCAGCTGGGCTCCCGCTAAAGGAATGGTTAGGCTCAAAGTCAACCTCATAGATTGTCCACACCTACCTGCCCTGAGGATTTCCGTGCCAAGCCAGAGTTCCACGGGCGAAGGAAATGGGATGTGTGCCCTGCTCAAAGATGTGTGCCCTGCTTAAACGTATCAAATCCTCATTTGCAGTAAACTACAACTAACTGCTCTTATCTGACAGGCTCTAGCCAGGTGATAAAGTGCTTATCTGGGATCAGGGGGCCAAGTGAGTCAGCTAGAATTAAGCAAGACCAAAACCAAGTAAGGAGCCCTCAGCGGTAACTGCTCCTTTGATGTGGCTATGCAGGCACTTAATTCCCTTTTCATCTGGATTATGAAAGCTGGGAAAAAGAGAATTGGAGGAATGGCTGTTTTCCTTCTCTCCTGGAAAACCATTCAGTGTGGAGTTATTGACTGTTCTTGAATGTTCCTAATCTAGGCGTTGCTATGTTAGATGACATGCAGTCTGTGCGGCTCTCTGACCTGTACCTATAGAACTTGGAGGGCAATTTAAACTCAGCATTGACTGGATGCTTGTATGGGTCAGGCGGGTCACTATTTTTGCTACGCGGTGGCATTTGAACGTAGCAGGGGGAGCAGTGGATTTGCCCTGGTCTGAAACGGCTCCCAGTGAACTGAGGCCATGATCTGAGCTGTCCTGCTGCCTTTGTGCCAATAGCAATCTACAGACTTTTCTTGCAGAAAGCAGTTACATACAGATGGGGCCATCCATTCAAGGCATAAAAAGGTACTAGAGTTCAAAATCAGAATCACCTATAGGGAATCTAAATGAAGAGGCCACCAAGCTGGGCTTCGGCTGTACTGTGCTCTGGCCTGAGGGTTTTGAAGGGTGTCTAGACCTACCTAATGGTCTAAAAGGAGAGTAGGTGTAACTAGGTCTCCATGTGTCCTTGTAGGGTAAATGAAGTTGATCAGGCTTTTGCACCACAGGCCTCTGTGGCTATCACCTGTGGCCTTGATTGTGTTGATGCAGAAGGGGCTTGGGAGCGTGGGCCAGGACATGCGTGCCTGACTGTGGACACCTGGAGTATGATGTGGGCACGCGTAAGTGGGCACACCTGTGCCTAGAGGCCAGGCCTATAAGGGTGGCGTCACATTGGGGGAGAGGGTTCAAGTTGCTGTCTCCCTGCTGGCTTGTTTCCCCTGCATACTATTAAAACCTGTGAAAACCTATGAAGACGCTAAGGCCTCCAAAGTTCTCTCTCTCTTTTTTTTTTTTTTTTTTTTAATTACTTTTACATAGAAGACCTGGGGGTTAGGTCAGAGGTGCACGAGGTGAGAGCATTCACCAGAGACAGAGTGGGGAGCAGAGCAGGCAGATCTACTGAAATACACTGCTGACGGGAGCAGCTGGCGAGACAGGAGAGGTCTGCTGCGCCATGTGGGTCAGCACACTGGTCACGGATTGAACGCAAGCTATAGCAGTGACACTGCTGAGACTTACCTCCTAGGCCACCAGGTAGGCCCCCCCAAAGTTCTCTTTTAAACTGTTACAACCAATGGTGAACTTACCTGGCCTGGGATGGTTGCAAAATAGTCCTTCACCCATTCTTATCAGGACCCTAGACCTCACCCTGGAGCCCACTAGGCAGGAACAACACAGTCTGAAGAGGAGTGACAGAGAACACTTTAATACACGTCAGCCATGACCGGTTCTGTGGGGAAGACATGGATTTGGAGAGCTATAGTTTATTGAAGTAGGAAGAAGTGCCATCCGTTCCCTGGTCGCAGATGTCCATTCTGAGTGCTTTATTGCCAGTGATTTGTTTTTTAAAAACTCAGGATAGGGCCTCCCCTGGTGGCGCAGCAGTTGAGCGCTGGGCTGCAAGGCTGCCCGCAGCCTCTGCAGCGCTGGTTCGTTCCCTGGCCACCATTGGCGAGGGTCCCACAAAAAAAAAAAAAAAAACCAAACTCAGGATACATTATCTTCAGATTAGACGACAGGAACCACTATTAACCCTTCCAGGTAGACCAAAATTGTGGAAATGAAACAACATAGGGAACTCAAGAAGATGACATTAAAGGAGTAAAATTGAGGGACTGGGGCCAGAATGGAGTGTTTAGGGGAGGTACGTGGTCCTTCAACACCCCCTTGTGGTCACTTTAAAGACTTGCTCACTCCTGGCAGCTCAGTGTAAGTTAGGAAGCTTTAAGTTGCAGGCATCATAAAGCACCAACTGACAGTTTTAATTTTCTTATCTCTCAAATGTGATGTAGAAAATGATCAAGCCAATCCTTTATTATTGCAATCCATAAAAATCTATTGCGATTTGCTTTTACCTAGGAGAGACAATAAAATGCTTTCCCAGTCTTGCCCTGGGGACATATGAAACCGCCTCACCTACTATTTACCACAATGTTATTAGAAGGAATTTAATTCAAATGTAAACAGAGACATCTGTATATGGTCTCCAGGGAGTGGGTGATTAAGATAGAAGACAATCACAGCTCCTCCTAAATTCACCTCTTGAGGGACCCAGCAATCTGGAGTTTTACATACGCACACAGACGAAATTTGTAGTGCTCTCAATGTAAACCTCTGTCTTCGGCCACTGCACAGATCAGTGTGCCATTTTGGCTACTGGAAAAACACCCATTTAGAGGGCTACCTGAAGATTAGCAGTTTTTGTCTAAACAATGCAGAGACTGGATTCCCTACGTAAGTCTTTAAAGCCAAAATAGGCTCACTTGGAGTGTCAGGGTTGCAACTGGGAGAGCAGGCTAGTCAGCAGTGATGAACGAGGGTCAAAGTGGGCATCATCTCGACCAGGGCATCCTGACAGGAGCCCGCATGGAGGGGAGTGGGGTGTAGAATGTAGAACAAATGGAGCTCAAAAGAGATCAGAAAAGCTGCCCGGAAGTGGTGAACCCTTAAGACAGGCAAGAAAGAAAGAAAAAAAGTTTTTACTAAAATTCTAAAAAAAATGATAGGCAGGAATGAGGGAAGAGCCCTTTGGGGGAAGGGTGAGAGCAGCCTGGGGCAGGCCAGACTCAAGAGGCTTGGGCTTCCCAGCTCCATGAGCAGGCGGGCGTTGACCATACTTCCTGGGCCAGGTGGCAAATGGGAAGGTCATGCTGCGAGTGTGATCAGGTCCTGCCTCTCATCCAAAGCAGTCTGGCTGGGGTGGATCAGGCATGGTATTTAGAAGGTTTTAACTCGCTGAAGAGTGTGTGATCGCAAAGATTAAGGCAGAGCTCAGCAGTTTAGCTTCCTGGACCCCTTCAATGCAAATCAAATAGGCTTCCCAAGCTTGTCCTTGGACAGGTGTTGGATTTGGGTGGTTTGGAGAATTGCTTGAGAAAGGAATCAGTGAAAAACAGTTGCAGAAGGGAGTGAGAAACACATCGAGTCCCAGTGGGACATCACAACAAAGATTAGGATTTCTGCACAGGCCGTCTCTTCCTGCCCTCAGAAGCCTCTTTTACTCCCCACTGGAAAAGTGCCAGGCTGATCATCATGGTCCTTCAGACCCACATTCATCTGTCATGCTTAACTGTTTCCTTGAGATACAACTCACATGATATGCGACCATTTAAAGTCTAGAAATCCAGTGGGTTTTAATATATTCAATACATTCATGGAGTTGTGCAATATTAAATTTAGAACATTTTCCTGACCCTCAACAAAAACCTAGTACTCATTAGCAGTCATTCCCAGTTGTATGTTCTCCCCTAGGACTCTTTAGCTTTGGTTCTTGCAGTTAAATCTTTGGTCCGTTTTTCCCTAAATTTTCTGTATTGATGTATAAAGTAGGGGTCAAAATTCATTTATATGTGAATGTCCAGTTATTCAAGCACGACTTGTTGAAAAGATTATTCATTTCCCCACTGAGTGATTTTGGCACCTTGGTGAAAAATCAGTTGATCACGAACAGATATTATTACTGGATTCTCAATTCTGTTTCATAGATTCATTTATCATTATACCAAAAATACACTGTCCTGATTACTATAGCTTCTAAGTTTTGAAATTGGGAAGTGTCAGTCCTCTTGCTTCATTCTTCCTTTCAAAGATGATTTTGGCTTCTCTATGTCTCTTAAATTTCAGCTCGTTTGAAGGGTCACTTTGCCTCTACATGAGGGCCTCTGCCTTGTGCACAGGTCTCTGTCAGGGACTTTGTGGAGAGAACTTGATTGTGGGGTGACTGAATGCCATAACAACCATCCCAGCTCATAGCATCCCAGTCTTGTCTTTATAATGAAGGGGATCAGAATATGCCACTTGGCATTAGGAATATTTCAAACTGAAGGCAATTGAGAAGAAGCAGATACAAAAGAAGTCCTCTGTCATCTTCCAGTTAGCCTAAAAGCAGTACATAACTTTGAAAGTGTGCCCTCTCCTCTCCTCCCCCGCAAGGAAGGACAGAAGTTAGTCGCTGGAGACAACTGGGGATAGGACCAGAGGGATGACACATCAAGCCTTTCTAAGTAGCCCTTTGTGCCATGGGCTTCCATGTGTGTTTTTGCCTTCCCATAATCTGCTGCCTCTGGCAGCACAGTCCTTTCATTCCCTTTTTCTTGTCACTTTTCTGTAAAGTTATTTTACTTTGCTCAGAGGCAACCTTAGCCAAGAACCATCTAGTTCTAACCATCCCTTTATAAAAATACAAACAAGCATAGAAAAGGTGGTTCTATTCCCAATGTGGAACCAAGTGTATAAATTATGTGAAGAATTGCTTACAGGTGACTGATGAGGCAGGCCAGTGCAGGAAGTCCCTTTAAGAAAATAGTTTTCAACCATTTGTTAAACTTGTCTGTCTTATTTAACTTCTGTAACAGTTGATATCTGACTGTCCTTTTTATAATGCAGAGTGAGAGTGTCTGATAAATACTGTCTCCACCATACCTAACCACAAATCCCTAGGTGAATTAGGTAATTTAACTAGTTGGGGGGGGAAATTGTAACTGCAGTACCCACATGTAGACTATAGATGGTGCTATAGACCCGTTTACAGTCACTCCTTGCATTTCCGGAAGGAATCTAATTTCTGCTTGCATTTAGGTTTGTTTTAGGGAAAAAAAAAACCACAAAAGTCAGATTGAGTGCTTATGAGATACTGTCTAAATTCTCAGATTCTCCAGACACTTAAGAAAACACATCATAAAAACTTTGGTTTAAAAAACTGCAGAGTGCAGTGTGGACTTCTTAATCCAGACCTCACTAGGGGAAGTATTTGCTTCCTTGGATCTTAATGGTCAAGTAAGTTGTTCAGTCATTCCCTTAAGAGGCTTTCCTGGTTGATGTATTTTGCAGAGCAAACAAGCAGTCCTCACAAAAGTCACCTTTGAGGGTTAAAAATGTTAGTCTTTAGTAGGGAACAGTTTTGCATCGGGGTGAAATTGGCTATAGCAGTGATGAAAGGCAGGATACCTTTGGATGATTAGACCTTTCCAAGCACCACACACCCCAGCATTTCCATCCTCCCCGACCCTCAACATCTGCTCCAACCACAGCCCCTTGAGCTTTCATGTTCCTGCCTTAACAACATCAACAAAACAACTGTGTGAGGTGACGGATGTGTGAGGTAGCCCTTTCTGTGGTACCCATTTCCTCAAAGGTGGTGCATCAAATCATCAGATTGCGCACCTGAAACTTACACAATATTATGTGTCAGTTATGTGTCAATAAAGGCGGGGGCTGGGGGAGAGGAGACTGGCCTGCTGGTTTCATTGACTGTACACCTGACTCAGAGAGCTAGGGCTTACCAGGGAGTCTGCTTTTCTAAGACTTTGTGGTAGTGTTGGCAGCCATGTCTGAGGAGCAAAGGTTCACGGCAGGGTGGACTGACAGGAGTCAGTGCAGTGGCTTCAGAAGCAAGCTCCAGGATTTGGAATGGGAAGCCCTGCATTCAAAGTCAGGTTCCATCACTTTCCAGCTGTGTGACCTGGTCAAGCCACTAGCCCCTCAGGGGCTCATCTGCCTCAGCAGTCACTGAGGGTGACGGTGTCACATGGCGGCTATGCGGATGAAGTGGAAACCCAAGGCCTTGTGCCGTGGAAGGAGTTCAGCCGAGTTTTCGGGAAATGTAGAGCTTATAAGCAAAATTGGCAATGGCGACACCGGTGTGAATGCTCAGGACCACTGCTAGTTTGTCGTGGAAATGACTCATGGGACCACTTTTGAAACCTGCCTGATAATGAAAATTTCTGCCATACAGTGGAAAAACACAAACTCTTGAGACTCATTATCTCCCAGGTCCTAAGTCAGAAATCTCTGTGGAGGGGAAGGGACTTATATTTTTAAGAAGTGCTTGGAAGGATTCTCTGGATCCAGTAAGTTTGAAGCACTCAGTGTGCAGAATATACAGATATGGGAAAAGCTGCCTCTTATGTAGAAACTAGGGAACTATACCCTCCATGCTCCTGAAAGGAACTCACCCTCTGTCTGGCAGCTTTCAGAAAGATGGGCTTAAAAGCAGTCTAGGGACACCCCAACTCTCTAGTGAAAGGTGGAAGGGAAAGGAATTGGGGAGACAGAGACCTACAAACCCTTAACTGGAGGGATGGGGGCAGGCCTGGGTGAGGTCTCTAGGCTTTCCCAAGGGGCATGTGCATTCCTGGGGGCCGGGGAGCAGGAGGGCTTCGTGCTTGGCAGAAGGGAAACCAACACACACCGATCCTCTGAGGTCCACATCTGGGCAGAGGAGTTAAGAGAGGACAATCATCAGGATCATGGAGATAATACAGTTCTGTGCGGACATTTTATCATAATCATCAAAATTCAGTGTTTGTCCCCCACCCCCCAACTCCTCCAAATTCCTTTTCTGGAATTTATGCCAAGGAAAGTGTCCAATCATGGGTCAAGAAGCCCCTGGGTTCCACTGACCCCTCCACTCAGCAGTCTGGACAGCAATCTTTGTGGCACCTTTTTGCTGGGGTTCCCTTCTTTCTTAATTTTGTTTACCAAGTGTAGGGGAGCTAGGTTAAAAATCAGGCTTTTTTACGCCCTCCTGTCATTATCCTCTATTGCTAGCACCTGTGGTCTTGCACGCACACCTGTAATTATGGACAGCTGGGCCCAGAGCAGAACACCTGTGCTGAGGGGCCGGGGGCAGCGTCATGCACAGATGCCAGAGAAATGCTGAGAAAGCTGCTCTGTAGTAAAGGCCTGATTCAGCAGGAAGGGCCTGTCAGAAGCTACTGAAGGCTCCAAAATCATCTTTTTGTCTGTGAGAACTGAGATGAACCTACCCAGCCTGGGGTGGCTGTAAAAACACCAAGGAAGTTCCCCTTCCTGGTTGCCCTCTTGGCAGTATTTCTTGAATAAGTCAGTGGGCTTCAGGCAGTTTGTGATAGGGTGCACAACAGGAACCTCCACTCCTGGGCCTGTTTCTGCTCTGGATATAAATCCAAAACTCCAGAACTTTATACCCATACCTGTAGCAGGGACATCACCGGCAAAATGCCCACTGACACCCCTGAGATGTATGTCCCCAAGAAACCTTTCCATCTGGTTCTTCAATGCTGGCTGCTTCAGGGCCAGACAGGGCCAGACTGGAATCCCTGGCACACACTTCAGTTACAAACCCCGAGAAATCACTGCATCTGCTACCCCAGCCCCCACTTTGACTGTTTTTACATCTATATTCCTTTACATCTACATTCCCCTTTACAAGGGAGAAAGAAAACTGTCCCACAAAAGTGCTCGGGGGTACCAATTGCAACAGGCCTGGGACGGAAGGGCTTCCCCTCTGAACCCTGGCCTGCACTGACTGACTACCCAAGAGGAAACAGCCAGCTCCATCCACAGCGGAGTTTCACCTTTAATTAAACTTTAATTCACTCATGCCTTGTCCCTGTGGCCACATGCTGCTGGGAATTGGCGCCACAGTAACCTGGACTCAGGCCAGGCCCTTGCAGAAGAACACCCAGAGGCATCGCCAAGTAAAAATAGATTTCCCTGACTATTAAATCCAATGCTCTACTCAGGGAAGCAGCCAGTGAGAGCACTCCCAAAGGAAGCCCTGAACTGCCTATGGGCAGAGATCAGATGCTTTCAGTAAGCGCACACACACACACACACACACACACTTGAGCAAGCTGGGATTATGCAATCACCCATTTAAATGCATCTCATTTCTCCAGGGAAGTCATCAAAGTGAGGATGAAAAAGCAAAAGCTTTCAACCATCCACAGGTAGAAGTGCTAACTTTGTGCCAAGCACTGGAGAAATGAGATGAAATTAGTTTTCAGCAGAGAGTGCCAAAACCCCACCCACCGAGCACCTGGAAATCTCCTAAAGCTCCCTCAGGTACCCCTGGCTTTCTACCCTCAACACCTGATCCCTCTGGCTGAGCACCATCTCTGGCTTTGGGAGCATGGACTTGGAAACAGGACTGTCCCAGGTGCCATGAAGTCAATGCCCACAGGAGGGGGTCCAGTGAGGAACAGGAACTGGGGGATACATACCTGGAGTCCTCACCCCTTGGCCTCCCAGAGGCCCCCTGTGAGAGGGTGTCCGTACTGCTGTCCTGCTCTTTTACTCACCCTACATTGGCATCACCCTTTTCTCACTAACTTCCTCCCTCCCTCGGCAATTATTCTTAAACTCAGCAATAATGACATTTCCAGTTTAGCTTTACTAAAAGTGAGCATCTGAAACCCAAAAATCTACAGTCCAAAGCCCATGAGTCAAGGTGACATCACTTCCCCCTAACAAAGGGAGCCTGAAGGATCTTAAAGAGCCTGGCTACTAGATTTCCAATTTTTAAAAGAGCCTGAAACTCTGCATTTTTTAAATATTAAGAAGCCAAGCGAAATCTGTTTGTTGATGAGAGCCAACCCACAGTTCCTTAGTTTGTAACCTCTGGTTCCGCTGGATTGTCCATCCCCCAAGGGTGACCTTTTCAGGGAAGTTTCAGTTAAGTGGTATGGCCAAAAAGCGTCTTGTGGAGAGTTAAGAAGATCTGAAAGTGAGAAAATAGAGGAAGCCAGTGTAAATGACTTTTTCCAGAACAGAAAGAGAGCAATAGATATTGAGAAGAAAGAATTGTTTCAATCCAGAAATAAACCCACAGATTTATGGTCAACTAATCTTTGACAAAAGAGCAAAGAATATGCATTGGAGCAAAGAAAGTTTGTTCAATAAATGGTGCTGGGAAAACTGGGTCGCTACATGCAAAAGAATGAAGCTTGACCACTACCTCACACCATACACAAAAATCAACTCAAAATGGATTAAAGAACTAGACATAAGACCTGAAACCATAAAATACATAGAAGGAAATATAGGTGAAACACTACGTGATATGCACATCAAAGACATCTTTACAGACACATCTCCCAAAGCAGTGATAGTGAAGGCAAAGATAAACAGCTGGGACTACATCAAATTAAAGAGCTTCTGCACAGCAAAAGAGACAATAACAAAAACAAAGAGAAACCCCACCAACTGGGAGAACATTTTTGCACACAACACTAATGATAAAGGACTGATCACAAAAATCTGCAAAGAGCTGATGAGACTCAACAACAACAAAGAAAATAATCCAGTCAAAAAATGGGCAGAAGAACTAAAAAGAAACTTCTCTGAAGAGGAAATGCAAATGGCCAACAGGCATATGAAAAAATGTTCAACATCACTTGTAATCAGGGAAATGCAGATCAAAACTACCATGAGATACCATCTTACACCAGTGAGAATGGCACATATTAAAAAAGCTAGCAACAACAAATGTTGGCGAGGGTGTGGAGAAAAAGGAACTCTCCTGCACTGTTGGTGGGAGTGCAAACTGGTCCAACCACTATGGAGAGCTGGTGGAGATTTCTGGACCTACTAAACATAGAGCTTCCACAGGATCCAGCAATTCCACTCCTAGGTATTTACCCAAAGGACACAGAAACATCAATTCCAAAGAGCACCTGCACCCCTATGTTTATAGCAGCACTGTTTACAATAGCTAAGCTTTGGAAACAACCCAAATGCCCAAAAATAGATGACTGGATCAAGAAGATATGGTACATATACACCATGTAATATTACTCAGCATTCAAAAAAGATAAACACATGCAATTTGCAGCAACATGGATGGTGCTGGAAGGGATCATGCTCAGCGAAATAAGCCAGAAAGAAAAAGAAAATTACGGGATGGTCTCACTCATAGCAGGAATCTAGAAAACTTAAATAAGGGACCAGGAAAATGAATAACTATAAGAAAGTGAAAATCAAAATCAACAAAAAACTATGAACCAGAGACACTCTATGGGGGGTAGGGAGCGGGAGGGGAGGGATTGGGGTCAAAATAAGGGGGTTGCAATTTTATGGGGAATATAGAAATAAAATTTATTATTAAAAAATAATAAAATAAAATACAAATTACACCCTAAAAAAAAAATAATAATTGTTTCAGTTGTCAAGGTTTGGGTACTTGAGAATGTCTGTAACCTTAAAAAAAAAGATCAGTAGTGAGAAGAGACTGAAGATAGAGAACAGAGATGGGGCCACCAACTGAGCAAAGTCCCTTGAGTAAAGGCGAGAATGGGCTCCAGAGTGCCTGCCCTGGGGCTGGTCTTCAACTCCAGGAAAGCCTCTACCCATTCTCTGAGATGGGGGTGGGGTGGGGGGGTGCGGAAGACCTGAAAACCGAAGTTGAAGATGTTCTCAAGTCACCCAGGCAGAGTGACTCATTCCTTTTAAAATAACAAATTATGTCAGGAAGATAAAGACAAATTCTGGGTGATTTCATTCATAGGTGCCACATAAAGAAAGAAAACAAAGGAAAGAGCAAAAGTAAACCAAAAACAAACTTAGAAACCTGACTCTAGAATTGAGGCTACTGGAAGGGGAACTTGGGGGTGAGGAGTACAGGGGGGCTAGGGACCCCAAGGACTGCAGTGGAGGATGGGTGCCTTGGTGTGGTGGGTGTGATGTACTAACACACCTGAGGAGTGTGAGCCTGTGCGTCTGAATCAGATACAGTGTAGTAAACCAACGTTACTTCAATAAGATATGATACTATGTAAAATACCTAAAAAATACCTAAAAATGCTATTTTAATAACATTTTTATGTATTTTTATGTTTTTATTTTATTGCATATGTATTATGGAATGGCAGAATTGAAGCATACTTATTAAAGAACTGTTGGGAAATGCAGAAAAGCTGTGAGATAACCACTGCTGATTAATTTGCCAAGAAGCACATGAAAGGATGTTCATCATCTTTCTGTTATTAGGGAAACACAAATAAAAACAACAATGAGCTCACTACACACCCGTGAGAAAGGCAAGTATCTAAAAGCCAAGAGACACAGAGCTGGAGAGGATGTGGAGAGAAAGGGGCCGTACCCGGTCCATGGGAATGGAAACTGGCGCAGCCATTAAGGTCAGCAGTGAGGAGATTCCTCAAAAAATTAAATATTAAAGTTTCACATGACTCATCCCACTTCTGGTTATTTACCCAAAAAACACTAATATGAATAGATACAGGCATCCCTGTGTTTGCTGCAGCATCATTTACAATAGTGCAGAACAAGAAACAACCTAAGTGCCCATTACCTTAAGAAGGTCACCCAAGGGTGACATTTTCAGGGAAGTTTCATTAAGCGGAATAGCCAGAAGGCATCTTGTGAAGAGTTTAGAAGATCTGAAAGTGAGAAAATAGAGGAAGCCAATGTAAATAGCTCTTTCCAGAACACAAAGAGAAGCAGTAGATATTGAGAACAAAGAATTGTTCAGTTGTCAAGGTTTGGGTACTTGAGAATGTCTGTAACCTACTCCCATCAGAAGGTGGGGGTCTTTGATTCCTCCCTTGCACCCAGCCATACTGTCATAACTGCCACAATCTATAGAATACCATAGGTGAGGCTGTGTGACTTCTGGGTGGGTCAAGAAGATGTAGTCTATATGCACAATGGAATACTGTTTCGCTGTTAAAAAAAAAAAAAAAAAAAGGATGAGGGCCTCCCCTGGTGGCGCAGAGCGGTTGAGCGCTGGGTTGCGAAGCTGTCCGCAGCCTCTGCAGCACCGGTTCGATCCCCGATCCCCGGCTGTTCCCCAGCCACTGGAGGAGGGTCCCACACATGGTGCGCAGACCTCTCCTGCTGCCCGCTGCTCCCCTCAGCAGTGTACTTTGGTCCTTCTGCCTGCTCTGCTCCCTGCTCTGACTCTGGTGAATTCTCTCACCTTCCCACGCTTCTGACTGTACCCAGTGCTTGTATAAATAAAAAATAAATAAATCTTTAAAAAAAAAAAAAAAGATGAAATCCTGCCACTTGCAACAGGCAAGAGGGTACTAAGTGAAATAAACCAGGCAGGGAAAGACAACACCCTATGATTTCACTTATATGTGGTATATAGAGAAGACAAACAAACAGATGAACTAAATAAAATAAAGATAACGCTTTAGATCAATTAGTGGCTATGGAAGTGAAGGGGAGGGGGAACAAAGAGGACAATTGTATGGTGAAGGACAGAACTGAACTTTTAGTGTGGTAGCTACACATGTTGATGGCACATCCGAGATGTACATGTTACACTGATATGTTACCTCAATTAAAAAATAAATAGCAAAATCAAACAAACCAAGGATGATACTCTCCAAACTGTTTTGTAATCTGTTTATTTTTTACTTCAGAACACATCATGGGCATTTTCCCATGCCATCAGATACTCATTTAGATATGATTAATTATACTCACATTTCCAAAGACTGACATCAGCACCAGCATCTCCATCCCACCTGTTTTTCCCACACTGACACACTCCATCAGAAGGTGTGGGTCTTTGCTTCCTCCCTTGCACCCAGCCACACTGTCATAACTGCCACAATCTATAGAATACTGTAGGTGAGGCTGTGTGACTTCCGAGCCATAGAAGACAGTGGCTTCTGCTTGGCTTCCCTTTTTCTTTTCAACCTTGGAGTCAAGTCCCCTTATCGGAGAAAGTCCAGGCTACAGAGAAAGGCCATATAAGAATGATCCAGCTGACGTATCTGGGTGGGCCTCTAGCTGATAATCAGCATCTGCCGATGTGATCCACCGAGGCTTCAGATTATTCCATTCTTTAAGTTCTTTAGCTGAGGCTCCACAGAGCAGAGGTAAGCCACCTCCACTCCATTCTGTCTAAATCTCTACCCCCACACACAAAAAACCATGATACTGTTAGATAACTGAAGCAGCCTCACATTGTATGAATATATAATAATTTCCCTTTCTTGGGTTTTAGGCTACCTCCAATTTTTCATTATTATAAATAACACTGAAATGAGTCTTCACATAGCTGGTTCTTTGCCTAATTAATCATCTCTTTCCTAAGTACACATTTAAAAGAAGTGCAATAACTAGGTTAAAGGCTATGATCATTTAACAACTATGGAGACACAGTGCTAAATTGTTTCCTAAAATGGTTGAATCAATTTGCATGCCCATCAGTAATGTATGAGAGTGTGTGAAAGCACCCAGTGAGTGGTTCTTAGTCATCATCCTCTGCAACTGCCATTTCTTTTCTTCAATCAATCATCCACACATAAGTCAGTCACTTTTAGAGTTGTATGATTCTGGGGTTCAGTAACAGATGAGAGGACACCACGTTGACAGTTCAGTTGAGGCAAGAAGTAGACTTTGTGGTGGGTGTTGTGCCCAACGTCGACCAGTGCAGCCCCCAAGGACACACAGACAGCCGCTGTAAGATCATAAAGGAGTTTATTACGGGCTCGAGTCCGGGCTCGTGACACGCACCGATGTAACGGCGGAGGTCAGGAGCCCTGAACAAAGGGAACAGGGATCTTATATAGGGTTACAAGTAGATCTCTAAAAATTAAATCATGTTGGCAAACATTCATTGGTTACACAGGTGCATTTCCTAACAACGGTGGGTGCACAGTTTCAGTTTTTGAGCTGATTGGTCACATCAAGATGCAGCTCTATTTTATGGCTGGTTTGACCGTATTAGTGGCCTGAATTGCTCGGCTCTGCTGTGGCTAGTCGACTGAGATAAGACCAGAGTGGGGTGGGGGTCGAACTCTGGAATGCAGTCTTTTCCCCGGACAGCAAGACCTGAAATTCTAAAATGGCAGTTACACACAAAATGACAAAGCAATGGCTAAGAATACTTTTGCTTGGTTCCACAGTGGGGCCTTGGGAAGGGGCAACTTCGCTCAGAGAGCTGCCACGGTTGATGGCACCCCAGAACAGAGCCTCCTGTTGCCCTCACTGGCTGGAGGTCCAGGTGCTGTGCTAACCCAGGAAATATGCTTGCTCCTGCACATAAAGGAAAACAGGTTTGATAACAGAAGCAAGAACATCCTTTCTTGTTATTTTATTGTTGAGATGAAATTCACGTAACATAAAATTTTCCATTTTAAAGGGATAAATTCAGTGGCACTCAGCAAGATTCACAATGTTATACAATCACTTCTAGCTAGTCCCCAATTTTCATTACCCCAAAAGGAAACCCCATGGACATTAAGCAGTTTTTCCCCCTGCCTCTCCCTCCAGCCCCTGCCAACCACCAGTCATTTTCTGTCTCCGTGGATTTGTCTATTCTGTGTTTCATAGAAATGGGCTCATGCAGTATGTGACTTTAGGTCTTATTTCTTTCACATGGAAAGTTTTTGAGGGTTATCTATATTGTAGCATTTATCAGTTCTTCATTTCTTTTTATAGCTGAACTTTTCCATTATATAGATATATCACAACTTGTTTATCAATTGATGGACATTTGAGTTGTTTCTTTCTTGTTCTTTATTACCAAGGTACGTGTATTGGAATATGTCCCATTGTCATTCCTTGTTACTTCTCTGAGTGAATTGCTTGCAAGCTCTTTGACTCAGTTATTAGGGAATATTCATTACTTGATAACTCACTCCTTTAGACCACTGATTCCTTATAGAAGCCCTCCTTTAACCTGACTTGGGATCAATTTTTCCCATGTACTTTATTTTTTCAAAGATTTATTTATTTATGCATACAAGAGCTGGGGTACAGGCCAGAGATGCGAGGGTTAAGAGGATTCACCAGAGAGAGAGTGGGGAACAGAAGAGGCAGATCTACTGAAGTATACTTCTGAGGGGAGCAGTGGGCGAGACAGGAGAGGCCTGCTGCACCATGTGGGTAGCTCCCTGGCTGGCCGGGGATCGAACTCATGCTACAGAAGCTGCGGATTGCTTCATAGTGTGTTGCTTAACCCCTTGTGCCACAGGGAGGCCCTCCCATTTACTTTAAATGCAAAACAAAAACCTTTCCAGAGCCTATCAGGCAACTCAAAATACTTGTTGATACAATGGAATAGAATAGAATTTGCATTAAATATATGCAAATGGAGTTAAGGTAAGCCACAGTGTTCTAGTGGGTGTTTCTTATTAAGATGAAGGAATTTGGACCAAATAAATGGGTACCAGAACTCTCCTTTGTCCTTCCACATGGTTTGGTGAATTGAGCACTGAACTACAAGAAATGGGCAAGGGCGGGGGAGTCATGTGAGTGTTAGATAAAGGACATCAAAGACTGAATCAACGGCACAGTCTCTACCTGGTCTGTTTTCCCACCCCTGGCCCCAGTGCAGGGCTCTCACTGTCATGTATGATGGCCCAGATTCATAGTGGGTGTGCTTCTGAGCACCTGCTCTGTTCTAGAACCAAACTGTTGATGCCCCATTCTTTATGTTCAGCTGTTAGATCCATGTGGGACCTCAAGAGGGACATGGCTGACAGATCAGAATTAAGGGCCCTTGGCTCATTCACTGTTTGCCTCCAGAGATATACTCTAATAAGGGCTAAATAGCCTGGACTCTACTGGTTTATCTTACTTAGAAAAAGTTCAGTTAAATTTAAGGGTGAAAATATTTTTAAAAGATTTATTTACTTATGCATACAAGAACTGGGGTGTAGGGCCTCCTTGGTGGTGCAAGAGCTTAAGACACAGACTATGAAGCTGTCCACAGCCTCTGCAGCATGAGTTCAATCCCTGGCCAGGGAGATACCCACATGGCACAGCAGACCTCTCCCGACTCACCCACTGCTCCCCTCAGCAGTGTATTTCCATCAATCTGCCTGTTTTGCTCCCTACTCTGTCTCTGGTGAACCCTCTCACCGCCCCCCCCCCACA
Organism: Talpa occidentalis; assembly: GCF_014898055.3. Taxonomy (NCBI): domain Eukaryota; kingdom Metazoa; phylum Chordata; class Mammalia; order Eulipotyphla; family Talpidae; genus Talpa; species Talpa occidentalis. The sequence continues at coordinate 29,003,813 of NW_023600993.1, forward strand.
CACCTCTGGCCTGTACCCAAGTTCTTGTATGCATAAATAAATAAATCTTAAAAAAAACTGGGTTGTAAGCAAGAGGTGCAGGGCATGAGAGGATTCACCAGAGACAGAGTGGGGAAAAGAACAGGCAGAGATACTGAAATACACTGTTGAGGGGAGCAGCAGGCGAGTCAGGAGAGGTCTGCTGCACCATGTGGGTAGCTCCCTGGCTGGCCAGGGATCAAACTTGTGCTGCAGTGGTTGGCTATAGCTTGATAGTGCTGTCTTTAACCCCTGCACCACCAGGGAGGCCCAAGAGTGAAAATATTTTTATGGCCAAATATTACTGACAAGTCTCAAATTTTGTTGTTAATGGCTGAACATCAACCACCCACATTTTGACCTACTGAACATTTTTAAATCAACTCCATCTGAATTATCTCTAAAATACTAGAAAGGTTGCTATAAGAACCTGTACATATTTTCTGGTCCCAAAGGTCAAATGGAGTATTTAGATATGGGTGATGGTTTTCAGGTGCTGGCCTGAAAAGATTATCAGATAAAATGCCTATGAACATACCTCTCTTGTATGACCTCACACAACAAAATTCAGAAGGGTTCATAGAAAAATGAAAGCTATTTTCTCTTATCCCCTGCTGATTGAGATGCAGGCTAGTAGAGAGATGGATTTTGGTTAATAGGAAAGATATTTTTGAATATAAATAGAAACATACATTATTAGTTTAGACTATTTTGGTAGCACAAATTAACTTAAGCATAAAAAAGACAATTTATTGGTTCATTAAACTAAAGATTCAAGGTTGTGTCTGTCTTTAGCCACAGCTAAATCTAGGAGCTCAAACTATGTTACCCATTCTGCCTTCTTCAATTTTGTCTTTGTTGTGAGGCCGTGTCTGGGGTAGGGTCACCTCCATCTGAACCAAAAGATGGAAGAGGTACTTTCTCAGAATAAAAGGCAGAACTTCAGGGCAAACAAGGAGAAATTCTACCATAAGAGGTCATAGAAGTGCCCTCCATGAGTCTTGCCTCCAGATACCACATTGCCTGATTTCATGATGCCTCTTGAGCATCTGCTATGAGCTCAGCCTTGTCCCAAGTGTAAGAGATACACCAATAAGCAAAATAGACATCCTCCCTGACTTCATGGAGCTTATATGCTAAAGTCAACAAACTGTGTGTGTGTGTGTGTGTGTGTGTATTATGCCAGATGAGTTCCTGTCTTCTTTGTAGTCATGACACAACACTTGGTGTGGAGAATGTCAGAGGCCAGAATACCTCCAGGCAGAGCCTGAGACAGAACTGGGTACTTAGATTTACAGAGGAGATTTTTAGGAGAAAGGGGAGGAAGCAAAACAGAATAAAGCAGAAGGAGAAACTAAGCAAGAAGGTGATCTCAGTTGGAATAGGCTTCTGCCTGATCCCAAGGGAAGCTCTGGGGCATGAACTGTACCGTAGAGAGGGTCTCAGAGTGAGGCAAGAGGGTTGGCCTCCTCGCCGCCCATGTCAGTTACTCGTTGGCTGTGGGCTGCCTGGGTGAGCCGGGGTTGTAATATTCAATTCCAGATGGTTTCTCTTCCACCAGAGTAATTCTCTGTAGGACAGCATCTGTGAGTGATTACCTACCAACTCTCCAAGCTGCTGGGTTGGGTCACTGGTCTGATGAAAGCAGCTGGCTGGGACACCAACTATGTCCACTACAGAGAGGGTGATGCTGGCTACATTTTTCACTATGTAATGTGTCATACCCTTCTATGTGTTGGATTGCAGCTTTTATCCAATTAGTTATTCAATTCAATTATTCAGTTAGTTAAATGATATGACCAAAGAAGAGGAAGACAAGTAATAATAATATGAATTCAAACTCTTTAAGCCTTTCCTAGGACCAAGGTGATTCTTATAGGGAAAATAGTAATAATAATAAAAATTAAGGCCACACTATAAACTGAGTCTCAACAATGCCCAAGCTATTCACAGAATTTAAGGGAATGAGGCTGACTCCTGTGAGTTGTGCTTGACCACTGGAGGGTATCATGTCTGCCAGGAAATCTCCACTACCTGCAAATGGAAATACCCATCTGATAAAGAGAGGACAGTTACAGCCATTAATCATTTGTAACTGAAAACTTGTAATGGAATAAAATGGAAGTTGGAAACTCCAAATATAATTTGTTGGTAATGGACCCAATTATATCTACTGGGATATCTAATACAGAGGAACAGTGAACGGTATTGGTCAAAATCTTATGCTTTCTTCGATTTGAAATGGCTTTGCTCATTAGGAATTGCAACTTCATTAACTGCAAAAGCTTTACAGACAGCTTGGAAAGAGCACTGTGCCTCAGGGGCACCAGAGGCAGCACTATTGTAGTCAGGGTTGGGGACTGAAGACCTGCAGAGCTGGCTGGGATAGGTGGTCCCATAAGGCTTTGTGTTAAGGAACTGACATAAACACACATCCTGCTTCTCCTTTATTTTTTACTAGGTTTATTGTCTACATTAATATGACTCTACTATTTTATTATCAACATTAACACAGAGTTTATTGTCTATATTACCAGAGTTTATTGTCTACACTAATGAGACTTGACTATTCCATCATATTCATTAGTGTAACTTTGCCATCTAGGAGACTCCTGCCTGGGAATTAACCTGAAAGCTCATTACACCAACCTCCCAAAAGACAAAGTATCAACAGACAGTTTATTCCCTAAGATTCTTTGAATCTCTTATCTCAAAATTCTCTCCCGGTTGTTGCTATCAATTCCAAATTCTGTTATGTTGTGATCTTTACCCAATTATAATCAGGCATCTCATTGATTTTTTTTAACTTTTTAAAGATGTATTTATTTTTGCATAGCAGAACTGGGGTGTAGGCCAGAGGCACAGGGCGTGAGAGGATTCACCAAAGACAGAGTGGGGAGCAGAACAGATGGATCTACTGAAATATACTGCTGAGGGGAGTAGTAGGCGAGATAGGAGACGTCTGCTAAGACATTTGGGTTAGCTCCCTGGCCTGGATAGAACTCAGGCTGTAGCAGTGAGAGCACCATAGCTCTGAAACTTAACCCCTATGCCACCAGGAACGCCCTCATTGAAGTTTTAAATAAAATTTGCAATTCTCAATACAATCTAGCTTTGCCTTCGCCCCCAAAACAGTCGACTCTTTGTGGCCCTGCATTTGCACATATGTAGCAGCTGTAGATTTCCTCAGGCCTAAATTTTAGTGCTTGCTTCTCCCCTATCCCCAATCTCTTATTCCAGGGTCATTTCTTGAGTTGCTATCATTATTCTGTTGTTTTATATCTTACTCTAAGCACCCTCAAAGGAAATAGAATATAAATGAATTTTTAAATTTATGTAAGTGTACCTGTATGCACCTCGCATTAACTTTGAAATATAAAAACAAAAAATAAAAATATAAACCCTGACATTTTCTGACTTAAGCTCTGGTGCCAGGCATTCACTTCTGAGAGGGCTAGATTGAGCTAATACTGCCAATCACAGGACTGGATCAAGAACCAGGCTGCCCCCGCCCCCCCAATTGAAGGTCCTTCATTTTACAGATCCTGGTTCATTTAAATAACTGGCCATTTGGGAACCACCTGTGTTTTTTTCCCTTGTTCTTTTTCTCTCTTTATATGCTTTAAATTCCTGTTCTTATATTTTCATTTCATAAGTGATCCTGCCCCAATTCTTAACCCAAATCAAAGCAGGACATAAGACCCATGCACTCACCCACTCTGTCTGTCTGTCTATCTGTCTGTCTATCTATCTATCTATCTATCTATCTATCTATCTATCTCATTGGGTAACACCAGGTATGCTGTACAATTTCCAGGTCTTGTAAGTACTACCCCACCTTTTTCTTTTTTTTAAGTTTTCTTATGTGTATTGCTGAAGGACATCTTTTTTGCTTTTTCCTTGATGATGACTTTTATTGTGGGTCTACTCTGTCATCAATTTTGTCCACCCACCACCCCAGCCTTAGTGGACAATTATTTTGTGACAAAGTTTCTAGTCACTGAAGGACATCTTACAATCATAATAAGAAACACAGGAACTGGTCCAGCCACAACATTGATTACTGATACTCTAAAACCAGCAAAAACCAGATTATACAAGGACAAATGGACAAATCCACAGTCTTTACAACAAAATTAAAGATATCAGAAACTGACATAGTAGACACAAACACATACGAATATAAACTATTTGAATAAGAACAATATACGTCAAATGTACCTTTGAAATAAGAAACATATTCCCTGTTCCTGATTTACTTTCTATATTTATTCTGCTCAATTTTCCTTCAATTTCTGTGATGCCTTTTTTTCTGGCCTTTTGTTGTTTCCTCTTAGCGTCCCCGATTAAACATGTGTGTGTCCCATGGCTTAGTAGTCAGGCTCTTCTGTCTATCTTCACTCACCCACTTCATGACCTCATCTATCGTCAACTACCTACTGACAGCTCCTAAATTTCACTTTCATTCCAGATCGCTCTTCTGAACTTTATGTACATGGATCCAGTTGTCTAATCAACACATCTCAAATTATCATCTTAGAAGTTATATTCCAGATCTTTACCCTCCAACCTGATCTATCCTCATCTCCCCAATGTCAGTGAATGATAATTCCAGAAAATCACTTCAGCCAAAACTTTATCATGATCCTCTGTGATTTGTTACAGCTAATCAGGGAATCCTATTGGCTCTACCTTCAAAATATCTCCCAAACCCAACCACTTCTCCCCACCTCTATTGCTGTCACCCTGATCCAAGCCATGCCATCTCATCCTGAACAATGGCAACAACCTCCTGGCCCTCTTCCTGCCTCTACCCTTGTCCCCCTACAGCAATTCCTCACAGTGATCAGAGTGAGCCCTTAAAAACTTAGCAAGATCACCGCATTCCTCTATACAGAACCCAATTCACTAAGAATCAAAGTCTGAGAAGTCCTACAAACTCCTGCTGGAACTATACACATATACAAACTGTTAAAAAGAAAACAGCAGCCCCAAAATGGAGATGCTTGTGTTAAGCCCACTACGACTTAATACCTAATTTCAAGCTTCCCCAGGAATGTGGTCTTAACTGGTTGGTATGGGATTTTTAGGTCAGCACTGAAGAGATAATTTTTTGCCGTTCCCCAAAAGATGAGATAATCTACTACAAGACCTTTTTCCCTTCCCCATAGGTAAGTTACCTATGTCTGAAATACTTCCTTCTTCCCTTATCTGCCCATATTCTGCCTACAAAAGCATTTCCTTCTGTACAGCTTTTCAAAATACTTTTCTGGTAGTTGAGCTGCTGCACAATGCATTTAAAATGCCAATTAGATTTTTTAAATTAAATTAATTGGATATTTGTTATATAACCCCCCCCCCACACACACACACACACTTTCCCCTCAGATCACAAATCATCTTCTCGTAGAGGACTTCCCTGACTACCCTATATTAAATTATAATATGTACCTTCCATGGCAAATCCCACATACCAATTACCCTACCCTATTATTTTGGAAAACATCCATCTTTTTTTTCTTAAGAGTATGCATAACATTACTTTAACTTGCTTACTTATTGTAAGTGTTGCTTATTGTCTGTTCCCTCTCATTAAAATGGAAGCTTCACGAGGGTGGGATCTGTTTTGTGCATCAGTGGGTCCGAAGAGCCTGGAAAAGTATCTACACGCAGGAAGCACTCAATAAATACTCACTGAATCAATATGCATGTTTTCATGTTAAAATGGAACATTAGCAAATTTTGACCATGAATTAGGTCCCAAAGGGAATGCCAACAAATTTCAAAAAGTATGAACTATTGAGATACATTCAGTGCCCTCAGTGCAAGATCACTACAAATTAATAACCAAATAACACTTTAAAAATTGTTCACGATAATATTTTCAAATACTTTTTGATTTCTTACCTCTCTCTGTCCCTTCTCCCTCCCTCACCCTCCCCTGCAGCCTCCCAGTAAGCTTGGGACTCCCAGGAGAAACTCCCTGCTCTGTTCCTCCAAATCCTCTGAGTTGCAGGGCCGCAGAGAAGGGGGAGTTTCTGGAGGATGCTGGAAGGGGCCGCCCCACACTTACTACACCCTGTTCCTGAGAGCAGCAGTTGAAGAGGAGATGAGGTGCAGCCTCCTTTGTGGGGACAGAGGGCACTTTGTTACTGAGTTGAGATCTGGTGTTCACCAAAGTAGGCAGCCAGGCAAAGAGCCAAACAGAAGAACGGGGTTTTTCACACTGGGTATGCGCGCTGCTCATACGTGTTATGTGTCCATGTGTCTTCAAGACCATTTATGACCATGGGACTTGGATAGCTCATGCTCAGCATGTTTGCTTTCATTTCAATTTTCTGAATGTACCTTTTCAATGGAAGTATAACATATTCAGAAAAATGTACAAATTATATGTGAATAGCTTTGCTATAGACTAAATTGTCCACCACCCCTTCAAAAAAAAAAAATTCAAATGTTGAGGCCCTAATGTGACTGTATTTGGAGACAAGAGCTTATGGGAAACTGATAATGGTTAAATGAGGTTATAAAGCAGAACTCTAATCCTATAGGACTTGTTCGCTTCTTTCAAAAAGAAGAGACTTAGAAAAGTCTGTTTTTTCAATAATTCTCTCTCTCGTCCCTCCTCCCTCCACTTTTTTTTTAAGAGTAAAGTTTCTGTATCCAAAATAGCCCGGCGCCACAGAATGACAATGGCAATGAGAATGACACCAAGAGTTACATTTAGTCATAGGCCCTTGTCTCCAAATAGTCCTTTTTTAAAAATAATTCTCTCTCTCTCTCTCTCTCTCTCTCTCTCTCTCTCTCACACACACACACACACACACACACACACGAAGGAGTTAGTTGCAAGCCAGGAAGATAGTTCATCAGGAACCACAGTGACTAGCACCTTAAATTAATTTATGTATTGGTAGGTGATGTGTCATTCTTCAAAATTTAGAAGACATATAATGAGATAGAGGGAAAACCTCTCTCTCAATCTGTAAAACCATAAGAAAATTAATTTAAGCACCTAGTCTATGATATTGTGCTATGGTATTTTGTTTGAGTTGACTAATACAAGCTCCATGCTGTTTCGCAAAGTCAAAATCATATAATCACTGTGGAGGCCAAAACATAGAAAATTACTAGCATCCCCAAACCCTTAATTTTCCCTTCTAGTTCTCCTCTTTCCGAAACGTAGTCAATACACTAACTTCCAACATTTTTCCTGCTTTGGGACTTTAATAGAACTATTTTTTTAAAAACTTGTCAAGTAATTTCTAATCTAAAGAACAACAAAAAAAAGGGGAAACTATGTACTATTATATTAAAAACAGAGCATGGTTTATGAAAACCTGAGATACCATCTAGTTGTACTTAGAGCCAAATTTTAGCCCTACATGAATTTATTAGAATAAAAGAAGATTAAAAATAAACTTGATAATATACAAAAGAAAAATTAAAGAAATTTAAAGAATCGATACACATAAAGGCAAACAAAAAGATTAAATAGAAAACAAAAATTACCATAGATCATCAATAAAATCCAACACTTGCTATTAAAAAGGTGCTCTGCACTGGACAGCTTCCATCTGTTCCCCCAGAGCAAGCCTTTGTCCTTCTGCACCCTGCTCTGTGTCTTGGCCACTCAGATTCCCAATGGGGTTTGGCCAGCAGGGAACACCCACTGGTGCTGGAGGGAGAGTCAATTTGGAACCTTTATCCCGCTGTCTCCTTCTCTGCAGGCTGTGTCTGTCTCTCACCCTCAAATCAGAGCTCCCCCAAAGGAAGCCCCCTCCCTTTACCCATTCATCACTAGAAGTGCTAACTCTCAATGCCAGCCCCATGCATTGCCCATGCCCTAAAGAGACGTTTATGAAACTCCCCTCAAATTATCCGATTGGAGTGTGCCAACTGTGTCCTGACTGCAGCAACACACCCCAAATTTAAAAGTTCATTATTTTAAGTGATTTTTGGCAAGCCTGATCAAGTAAAAAGAAAGCACACACTTTAAGATCAACAAAGGAGAGAAAATTACAAATACAGAAGAGGTGTTTTTTAAGAATAAATCAATTATGTGTAACTTTATATGAATAAAATTTGAAATGTAGAGGAAATGGGTAATTTTGAAATGTAGAGGAAATGGGTAATTTTCTAGGTAATAGATGATAAAAAATGATTTAAGAAAATGAAAACAACTGGAAAAGACAAAGATCTAAATAAGGCACCTTAGGCTAAATGATTAAATGGGATGAGAATATTTCTATGTTATATAAATTGTTCTCAAGGATGAAAAATGTGGCCTCTCCCCAACTCATTTATGATCCTGGCATAAATTTGATACCACAATTTGTAAATTAGAGGAAAGCAATTGGTAGCTTCTACTCAGGAATATAGATGAAAAAACATCCTAATAAAATACTAACAAATCAAATCTAGCAGTGGGTTAAAAGGCTAATATCTTATGGGTTTATTCCAAAAGTGGAAAGATGATTCAACATTAAGATAGCTATAACTGTAATTCAGTACAGTAAGAGATCAAAGGGGGAAAGCGTATCATTATCTCACTAGAGGCTGAGAAAATTCAACACCCATTCTCATATATATATATATTTTTAAGCATGTCATAGTAAAAAAAAATTAAAGGAAATTCCCTTAACTTGATGATGTGTATCTTCCAGAAAGCTGTAGCCAGCAAAAGGAGGAAGAGGAATTAGCTCTAGCAGAGACCTCAAAGAAGCGGGTTTTGGTTTTGTGTTTTTTTTTTTTTTTCAATTTTAAGTTAGTTTATGTATTAGTAGGTACTAATTCTTCAAAATTCATAAGACATACACAGAGACAGAGGGAAAGTCTCTCTTCCAGCTTGCCTGTTCAATTATGGGGTTGGCCTGTAAGGCCCACCTAGGCTCCTGTGTGGGCAGTGCCCTCCTCTGTGGCAGGAGGGGAGAAGCCCATTTGGTTCCATTTTCAGACACTTGCTAAGAGAAGAGTTGCAGATGTCATTATCTACAGCTCTCAGAGGCCCGTAATAATCTATTGTGTGGCCCCCAACCAGGTTGAAAGCTGGTTTTCATCTCAATTCTGCAAATATCAGTGAGTCTCTGGGCCAATTGCTTAATTTCACTAGGTGTCATCAGGAAGATAACTTCTAAGGGAGCTTTTGGCACCAGAATTTATGATTCCATCAAGCTCTTTGGTTAGCTGGCATTATAAAAAATAAAGAGCATCTTGCCAAGAAGCCCTTTGTTTGCCTCCTCTTCTCTGATCACAGCCCAGGAGTGACATGTGCTAGGCATTTAACTAAGTTTTATGTTTGTTTGCATGAATAAATAAATACACAGCAGATTTTAGCAGACTATCTGGAATCTGCTTTGTGGTGGATGTGGCCAAATGACTTGAGGATCACAGAGTTAGAAGGATGGGACTTCTCTTATCTACTGTACAATTAAACAGGGCAGCCTTTGAGATGTCATTTCTCTTCCTCAACCCACCCCTGCCTCAGTCTCTACCTGCTAGATTTCATGCTTGGGAATGAATCCTGAAACCCCGGGGGAAAGGTGTTTAACACGTATATCACAAGTAATAACAAGTTAGGTTGTTCCAAAATTACATCTTGTCCTTACCAATATCTATAATTGACTTTTAGTAAACCAGCAGCCAAACTTGCCATTAGCTGTGGGAGAGGGCTCTATTGTCAGGTTTAAAGAAAGAACATGTGTTTGTGAAAGGGAACTGCTAAGCAAATAAAATCTTTCCTGTTTCCTGCTAAAGAGTCAAAGGCCTGTTACGGTAAATCAGGCAAAGTAAGCGTAAATGACAAATTTGCTTCCTTAATAGTCATATTTAAAGGAGGTGATATTCTAACACAGTTGGACAGCCAGCCAGGCTGATTGATCTCCCAGGTGATCCTTCCATATCTGCATCCCCCCACCCCCACCCCATTTTGTCAAGAACTTTTGTGCTCACTGACGGATGTTTCCAATGTAAGATGGTTATGTATAAAAGAGACCCTTTGTCTCTAGACTGGTGCTCAGACCTTAAGGGGCTACCCAGCTCAGAGATCTCATGCATGAGTAATAAAGCTTCTTCTGACCTCACCATTCCTGAAGTACCACTTGTTCTGCCCTTGCCTGGGTAAAAGGCTAGAATTTATTTCAGCAACAATTGGAAGTCAGCATTCTCTCTTTCTAAAAGTGACAGCAAATACAAGAAAATTAAAATCTCAGGTCCATGCCTCTAAGAAAGAAAGAGAAGTGGTAGTTATTATAAATTTTTAATTTTTTTAATTTTTTTAATTTAATGACATAATTATTTTTCCCCAAAAAGCTGCTCTTAAGGCAACAGTATGGATGATTATTGATGGTGGCAAGGAATTATGATATTCTATTAATTTTCTGCAAGAGTCACTTGCACTGAGATTAACTTTATTGGACAATGAGAACTACATAACTCAGCAGATTTTCTTTTTATCTTAATTCTCTTTAAATGGATTTTCATTTTAATAAAAACAATTTAAGTAAATTATCTTTAGAACAAAACACAAGGGGAAAAAACATGTTGGTTGCCTATATGTGATATCGGAATTGTCAGGCCTAGTCTCCCAGCCAGGAACGGATCCCAGGCTGCAGGGCAGTGCTGAGCCCCAGCCACTAGACCCCCACGGGTTGGTGTCTCACGAAGCCGCAGTAGGAACTTCGCAGACGCTCAGGCAAGCAAGCGAGAAGAGGCGGTTTGTTTAGAAAAAGAAAAAGTTTATTGAGGAGAAAAAGAACAGAAATAAAGTGGGACTCCCAGGCCAGGGAACCAGGCCTGGGAGGGGCAAGGAAGCCAAAGTGGAGTTGTGTCTCAGGGAATATAGACCTTTTTTCCCTCATTATTCTAAAACTTCACCAGTCTCTTTGTGATTGGTCAGTTCTCGGCTTTCTCACTTAATTTGCTACTGAGTGGGGGATCTTCACATTCCTTATCTAACAGCTTTTTCTTTTCCCATTTGTTGCAGCTTTAAATTTATGGCCCAGTCCTCTGGATGGGCATCCCTGCATTGAAGTTAAACAGCTGCCCTTCTAATGTGACCATAAATTAAAACACTCTCCATTTCTCCAATCTCCGCCTCCCTTTACCACCTGAAGGAAACCAGGACCAGCATTAACAATGTTGTCCTTGGTCCTGGCATGTTTGTTTTTCCTAATGGAATTGGTTATATTTCTTTGGTTGTCCTTATCTCTGAAGCCTCCCTAAATTCTTCAGAGGTCCCCTCCTGCACTGTCCCTAAAACTGCCTAATAACCCTAGCTTGCCCTGTCTCATATGGAAGGGAACTAGATGGGAGGGGACAGGGAAGGTAGCAGAATTTTTACTGAACCATTTGAATTTTGAAATGTGAGAATACCTTCTATTATTAAAAAAAAAAAAAGTAAAATACTACAAGTGTTATAGGACAGCCCCGATATTGAACTGGTTGCCTGGCTGTGGGTCCTCACCCGCGCTTAAAAGGGACTCATTAATACTCCACTACAGGCACACACAAAAGGTTAATAAAAGGTTTATTTACAAGGGAAAAGGAAATAAGGAAAATGTACAACTCAGGGAGAAAATAGGGAAATAAAGTCTTTAATGAGTCCTACCCGATCCGACGACCTGGGCTGGCCGGATGCTGTGAGCTGGCGGAGAGCCAAAATGGGGATCCCCCACCCCAAAGCCCACATGTCTGGCTTTTATATCCACCTGGCTGCTTAACCCCACCCTCAGGTCCCAGCCACCTTCCCTTGGGTGGTGATGGGATTTGGAGTTCCCAGTGTCTTTGGCTTTGGCCTGGGGTGGGGGTGGAGTCCACAAAGCCTGTATGGAATTAGCTTTAGGACATCCTTTTCCCCCTAGCACAAGCACATAATTTAAAAATCAATGCTACTAAAAGATAGTCTCCTCCCCTATCTATCCCTACTCTCAAACTCACCCTGTGCTTTTCCAGAAACATCTACTTCAACTCCTTCAATTGCCTCTTATACTTGGCCCACTAAGTTTCTAAACAGGATGCTCTTCAGTTCCCAATTGCGCTGTTCAAGAAGTTAGCTGTCTACCAGAACGTGACCATATGCTTCTTCTTCACAATATGGTCATATCATAGTTTTTCGTTGTTTAGCAAATAGCCAGTAATATTGTTTACTTGTGAGCCAAGCAGCTCTAGTCTTCCTCATGCAGTTGTCTAATTTCCCCCAGTTTTTATTGCTTACTTTTTTTTTTTAAAGATTTATTTTTACTTATTTATACAAGAACTGGGTACAGGCCAGAGGGGGTGGGTGTGTGTGTGTGAGAGAGAGAACTTACCAGAGACAGAGCGGAGAGCAGAACAGGCAGACTGAGGAAATACACTGCTGAGGGGAGCAGTGGGTGAGGCAGGAGAGGTCTGTTGCGCCATGTGGGAATCTCCCTGGTCAGGAGAATCGAACCCACACTGCAGAGGCTGCGGACAGCTTCACAGCGCTCAATCCACTGTGCCACCGGGGAGGCCCTTATTGCTTACTTTTCTATGCTACTTTTTCAAGTCATCCAATAAATCTGTTAGACATCTAACAATTTTTCCAAACACATCAAATTCCCCTAGATTGACCAGGATAAAGAATAACTATAAGAAAGAAAACATCAAAATCAACAAACAACTATAAACCAGAGACACACTATGGATGAGGGGGAGTGCAGGGAAAGGAGGGATTGGGGTCAAAATGAGGGGGGTGCAATTGTATGGGGAATATAAAAATTTTTAAAAAATGTAAAAAATAAAAATAAAATAAAAAGAAATAAAATTGACTTACGTTAGCTAAAAACAAAAACAAATTCCCCTAGATATTTTTATTCTATTCTGAGATTATCAATGCTAGTCATCCATTGCAGCCCTCCAGGGGATTCACTTCCTTCCTAAGAGCCTCTTCTGTTCACACTTAAATTTCACCAAACCTCTGTTACCAACTCAGTCCTTCTTGGAAAGGGGTATGCTAATTTCTGTTTCTGTTGTAGAGCAACCCTGATACAAAACGGGGTGCCTGACTGGGGGTCCTCACCCACGCGCTTAAAAGGACTTATCAGTGCTCTAGTGCAGGCACACGCGAAAGGTTAATAAAAGGTTTATTTACAAGGGAAGGGGAAATGAGGAAATGTACAGCTCAGGGAGAAAAGTGGGAGACAAAGTTTTAAATGACTCCTACCTGATTCACCGATCAGGAATCCCAAAATGGCACTCTGAGAGCTGGCCACAAGCCAGGAGCCGTGAAGCCAGGAGGTGAGCGACAGCGAGCCAGCCCAAGGCCCACGTGTTTGGTTTTTATATCCAACTTGGCTGCCCAACTCGACCCTCAGGTCCCAGCCACCTTCCCTTTGGTGGTGACGGGATTTGTCTTTTCCAATGTCTTGATGGCTTTAGTCTGGAGTGGGGATGGGGTCCACAAAGCCTGTATGGGATTAGCTCAGGACATCATTTCCCCCTAACATTTCCTCAAGGGATGTGCCCACCTTTCCAGAGGCTGCCACAATATCTGAAACATTCTTCCCTTGAATTCCTCCAGTTTCACGAGGTAAGCAGGTTTAAGGTGTAAATATGCTTCATTTATACCTAACAAGTTGGTTTCTTCAGTAGGCAAGTCTTTGCTTATGTGTTTAGTATCCTAGTGGATGCAAAGCATGAGACAGGCTCCCTAATGCCAGACTTAGCAAACAGGCTCCTCTGGCACAGAAACATAGCTAGCAATAAGTGCTACACACTGGATTCTTTTTTCCCTTTCCATCTCTGATTGATATTGTTTTCCTACCTTAAGTATCAAATTCCCTCCTTTATTTATTCTCTTCTGTCTCTTTTCTTTCTTACCTTATATGCCAGATATAACACTAACATTTCACTGCATAATCCCAGTATTTTCATAAGTTTTTTAAAACTCATTTTGCCTCCAAAGTTTACTTTACGCCTTACCTTTTATTGAGTTTCTTTGTCTTGTTGCACATTTTATTGTCCATATTGATACCGGAATTGTCAGGTCTAGTCTCCCAGCCAGGAACGGATCTCAGGCTGCAGGGCAGCGCTGAGCCCCAGCCACTAGACCCCCCAGGGTTGGTGTCTCACGAAGCCGCAGCAGGAACTTCGCAGACGCTCAGGCAAGCAAGCGAGAAGAGGCAGGTTCGTTTATAGAAAGAAAAAGTTTATTGAGGAGGAAAAGAGCAGAAATAAAGTGGGACTCCCAGGCCAGGGAACCAGGCCTGGGAGGGGCAAGGAAGCCAAAGTAGAGTCGTGTCTTAGGGAATATAGACCTTTTTTCCCTCATTATTCTAAAACTTCACCAGTCTCTTTGTGATTGGTTAGTTCTCGGCTGTCTCACTTCATTTGCTACTGAGTGGGGATCTTCACATTCCTTATCTAACAGCTTTCTCTTTCCCCATTAGTTGCATCTTTAAATTTATGGCCCAGTCCTCTGGATGGGCATCCCTGCATTGAAGTTAAACAGCTGCCCTTCTAATGTGTCCATAAATTAAACCACTCTCCATTTCTCCAGTCTCCACCTCCCTTTATCACCTGAAGGAAACCAGGACCATCATTAACAGTATTAATATTATTCGTGGTCCTGGGGTGTTTGTTTTCCTAATGGAATTGGTTATATTTCTTTGGTTGTCCTTATCTCTGAAGCCTCCCTAAATTCTTCAGAGGTCCCCTCCTGCACTGTCCCTAAAAACTGCCTAATAACCCTAGCTTGCCCTGTCTCAATATTAATGTATTTCTCCATCTTTATCTTCTTCTAGTCAATTGAATTCCTTATTTTATCTGTGAGATTTTAAATGCCCTGCAGAGTGCTTCATGCCCTGTTGTATGTAGTTCCTGACCCTTAGCATTTCTTTGTTGCTTAATTAGAATATGACATCTGCAAATCTCTCTGATAAGCTTAATGATTATGGTTTGTTTGTTTTTTTTAAATCTTTTTTCCTGCTACTTGGATTGTTTCCGTTTTTCTTTGAGTTCCTTTTTTCTGATCCCTTTTAGTTCTTGCTGTTTTTTGTTTTCTCTCCTATCAGGCATATTGGTGAATTTGCTCAGCCTTGGCTGTTGGTTCATATTTAAGATTTAGCATTCTGCCTGGAGCAGAGATTTTCAGTCACCAATAGGTCAGCTAATGAATTGTCCAAACCAGATTCCCAGAATCTAGGCTCTTTCCAGGAAATCTTCAAAACACTTTTATAATCTCCTGAGTAATGCATCTCAGAACTTGTGATGAAACTGAAAGATTTTGACAGGATACTTAGTGGCTACTCTCACCCTTTACAGCTTTAGGGTTTCCCCTGTTTTTCAGTCAAAGCTTTGTCTACAAAACAACCCCAAATACTCCATTATGATGCCACATCAAACACATATCATACCGTAGGGGGAAAATATAATAATTACTAACCAACTATCCATGAATTTTTCAGCATGCTAGGGCAGTTTTCATTCCTAACTAGACATCACAATTTATTCCAATTTTTCATTACCAAAAAAATATTTTTTTCCAAGCCCAAACAAAAATAGTAAAGCAAATGAAGTCATGCTTCATGCAAAGGAAAAGAGTGATGTTACGTCAGAAAAATTGAAGGAGTGTGGTCCAGGGCACAGGGCAGCAGAGTGAGAACTGAAACACCAGAGGATGACACTTGATAGACAGGGTCTCGCACATGCACTCAGACACTCACGCTGGAGGGGTTCCAAGAGGAAATGGTGCAAGGCAGCGTTTTGATGGGAAAAGGACACCAGCCACTGTATGTTGAGTAATTTTGTGGGTGAAATACTGAAACTAAGAGATTTAAAAACTTTTAATATTAATAGTCAAAAAAAGAAATAGAATATTAAATTCCTTCTCACATCTGAAAATTTTCCAGGACATTATGACCTTCCAGTTTCAACAGAAGCTACTAGAACCCAGCATGTTGTTGGAAGGAGACTTATTGTCCATCATATACCCTTCTGCAAAACTTCTGTGCAGGGGACAGCAGAGTTGTTTCTTTAAATTGGTCTTCAGTGGGCCTCCCTGGTGGCACAAGGGGTTAAACACTGCACTGTGAAGCAGTCTACAGCCTCTGAAGCATGAGTTCAATCCCCTTCCCCACCCCCTGCTGGCCAAGGAGGAGCCCACATGGTGCAACAGACCTCTCCTGTCTCACCCACTGCTCCCCTCAGCAGTGTGTTTCAGTCAGTCTGCCTGTTCTGTTCCCCACTGTCTCTGGTGAATCCTCTCACCCCCCACAGCTCTGGCCTGTATCCCAGCTCTTGAATCTATAGATAAATAAATCTTAAAATAAATAAATTAATTAATTAATTAATTAATAGGCCTTCAGTGAACCCACCACTGAGCAGAAACTGAGAGCTATGTGGCTAGATTAGCGGGGAAGTTCAAGTGTGGGAAGGGAGATATAGCAAAGCAGAGCATGTCAGGGG
Organism: Talpa occidentalis; assembly: GCF_014898055.3. NCBI lineage: Eukaryota > Metazoa > Chordata > Mammalia > Eulipotyphla > Talpidae > Talpa > Talpa occidentalis. The sequence goes on from NW_023600993.1 coordinate 29,020,256, forward strand.
CAGGGTGAGCAGGAGAGGACATCCCCACAGGGCTGGCCCCAGTGCAAGGTTATAGCACAGAACTTCCTCCCATGGCTCTCTGCCCCCTGACTATTAATATTGAAAATGTTTAAATCTCTTAGTTTCAGTATTTCTTTTTTATTTATTTATTTATTTTTTGTTTGTTTGTTTGTTTGTTTGTTTATTTATACAAGCACTGGGTACAGTCAGAAGCCCCCGAGGGTGAGAGAATTCACCAGAGCCAGAGGGTAGAGCAGAGCAGGCAGAAGGACCAAAGTACACTGCTGAGGGGAGCAGCGGGCAGCAGGAGAGGTCTACACGCCATGTGGGACCTTTCTCCGGTAGCCAGGGAGCAGCCGGGGATCAAACCGGTGCCACAGAGACTGTGGGCAGCTTCGCAACCCAGCGCTCAACCGCTGTGCCACCGGGGAGGCCCAGTTTCAGTATTTCACCTACATGTGGATGCAGTGACTGCTGCAGCTGCTCACCTGTAAGAGTGACTTTTGCTTTCATTCTGATTTCACTGCACAGAGTGGCCAATGTGAGGAAGTTGAAGTCAGGGGAGGGGGATGGAAGCATTCACTGGCCACCGCAGGTTACACCCTGCAGTCCACTTCCACCCACCACTGGGTCATTTGCTTGAAGCAGAAGTGGCCTTTTCCCCACGCACATCCATATTTCTTTGCACAGGGGCACAACAAGATCTGGATTTTTGCGTCTGCTCTGATCCAAATGTTCTACCAGGGCTCCTGGTAGAACGAAATTATAGAAGCAGGTCCTGGCAGGTGTCCCGTCATCTCCCTGCAGTGACTTCAGGCAGTCTGTACTGGAAGGCTGTGTCCTGGTGGGCTTCCTGGAGTTGCCTATCTTCTTCCAGGGCCTGCACTGCTCAGACAGTTTTTTCTTGTTCTCAGAGCCTGGCTTTTCCTCCTGGTGACTGGTGTCTGAGAGCTATGTGGCTAGATGAGTGGGGAAGTTCAAATGTGGGAAGGGAGAAATAGTGCTTCAGTCCTTACTTGTAAAGCTCTGAGCTGGGTGTCCCACATGGCAGCCACAAGAACCACAAGGAGGGGCACCTGCGTTGTTACCGGACAAACCATGTCTATACCTGAATATGCAACAGACAACCCGAGGTGCTGGAGTCCTTTAAAGATACTGGCAGGTAGAAGGTGTCTGGACACAAAATTTATTTTTAACCTTTCATTTTTCAAAAATAATTATTTAAAAGATAGGCAATCTAACAGAAAAAATGAGGAGATGATATGGATGCCTAGTTCACCAAAACCAACAAGCAAGCAAAGCAACATATGGCCAAAAAAGTAGGGGAAAAAAATATATATATATTGTCAACATTGGTATGTGGTTGCATCATTTCATTTTTGTTATAAGAATAGAGGGTGGAAAATTTCCGTTTTCCCCAGGACCCATGTTTTCACTGTTTGTTTGTTTTTTTTCCAAGCCAACAAATTCCTTACTTACCCTCGGGCCATCATAATTTTTCTTATATCAGAAGAGCAAAGTAGGCTTCCAATTTCAAAATAAAAACTACCTCAAAGAAAGATGAGCCAAAATACATTTACTTCTTTTCCTACTGCCTATCTTCTTTAATTTCCATTATCCATGTCTGATTTATTTTAGTATTGAGTTCATGCTAATATCTGAAGCTGTCAGTATAATTACTGGTGTCATCTTAGTTGATGATTTTAGAGATTGACATTTCTATATTTAAAAACAACATAATACCTCACAATTAAAACTAAAAAGTTAAAAGTTAAAAGTATAGGTTACCAAGCTATACGACACATATTCTGTCTTTAGTCTGAAATAATTTTTAAATTGCCTTATTCAAAGGAACACATTAGTCTCTGTCCTCTTCTCTATGATGAACAATTACATCAAAAATAAGGAGGAATTTAAAAATGGAAGAATATAAGCGAGGCCTTGAAGATGAAGTGTGGTTCTTTCACTTCTGACCTTTGTTCTTTCATGTCAGCTGGACTGTAGGGGGAACCCCAAAGAAACAGAACTTTTCTAACCAAGTAGCATTGAGTGACATCCCTGGTTGTATCCAACTCATCTGTGCTATTTACAAGATCTCTGTAGGGCCTGAACATTCTTACTTTTGAAAGTCCCACCTATATTCTCATCAGATCTTTTAAAATGCATCCACATCATGAATACTTATTGATCATCAACATTGTCTTAGGCATTGTTCTAGGAATTTGGCGTATAGTAGAAGGTAAAATGAAGATTTTTACCTTTGTTGAAACTTTATGTTTTGTAATTTCCATACAAATAAGGAAAAGTCAATTGAATTGAGTATTACTGAATGGGTGGCATGTTATGGTAGACACATGTGTTAGTCATGATAGGTAGGCCTGGAGGCATGTTCTTGGCCATTTGGTAGGACCAGAAGTGGCCTTGCTTTGTACTTTCTTTCCCACCTAACTGCGAGGAAACTAGGAGATGCAGAGGCCTAGAACTATTCAATGAGCAGTAAATGTTCCTGCCACACAGCTCGTTTAATATTTACTAATTTGGGGACCTCCCTGGTGGCACAGGGGTTAAAGTCTCAGTGCTATCAAGCTATCAACAGCCACTGCAGCATGAGTTTGATCCCCTGCCAGGGAGCTACCCACATGGCACAGCAATCCTCTCCTATTTCACACATTGCTCTCCTCAACAATGTATTTCAGTGGATCTGCCTGTTCTGCTCCCCGCTCTGTCTCTGGTGAATCCTCTCATGCACCGCATCTCTGGCCTATACCCCAGTTCTTTTTTTTTTTTTTTTTTTTTAAGATTTATTTTATTTATTTATACAAGCACTGGGTACAGTCAGAAGTGCGGGAAGATGAGAGAATTCACCAGAGCCAGAGCAGGGAACAGAATGGGCAAACCAACAAAATACACTGCTGAGGGGAGCAGCGGGCGGCAGGAGAGGTCTGCGCGCCATGTGGGACCCTCACCTGGCGGCCAGGGATCGAACTGGCCCTCTAGAGGCTGCGGGCAGCTTCACAGCCCAGTGCTCAACAGCTGCACCACCAGGGGAGGTCCTACCCCAGTTCTTATATGCATAAAAAAATAAATCTTAAAAAAATTTTACATATTTGATTTTGCTGTCTTTCTGTTATATTTTAGAGACAAAAAATGATTTTTCAGGCCTCAAATGTTTGCACGAAGATCTCACAGGCCCTATTCTTGTAAAAGTTTGTATTTACTAAAAGTGCATTATGTGCCAGATACTGTGTCAGGCACTTACTTTACCTGTGCACATGTATGTGCTGCTCATTCACTCTTCACAACAACTCTGTGACACAGGTACTGTCCCTGTCCCCATTCTATAGCTGAGGAAACGAGGCCTTGAAAGGGTGCGTCACCTGCCAAAGTCACATAACTAGGTTAGGGCAATGCCTGAGTTCATCTTGCCTAGTTACGCTGCAAGGACGGATGGGGACATGAAGGCTAAGATGGACCGTGGGACATGCAGTATTTATCTTCTCCGCCTGTACCAACACTTATGGTAACACTAATGAAAGAGGAGAGAAATGGAAGGGAATAACAAGACTCTTCCTGCCTGATTCAAGACCAGCAGTGGGCAGTTCTCATATTCTTTTTGGGTGTGTTTCTACAGCACGGTGCTATAAAAAGACAGGAGAAGTGGGAGACGCTCCTTGTCCCTTATAAGCTTGAGATGGTAATACCACTGCAGTCTGCATTCTGATAAAATGGGATGAAGCTCTGGCTCAACCAGTGCCACCCCAATGGGGTTAATATTGTTTTCAAATGAACCTCTAATGTGATTACAGAGCAGAAGCTATAAACACACAGATAAAGTTCACCCAGGCAATGATTTTCATTATTGTGCAGGAAACAAATATAAATGTAGCCAATTTACTGGAGATGCTGCCTTACTCCAAACCTGGCAATTAGAGATCTACAGAACATCCATGACTCAGCATCCCCATTCATGGTGCAGGCTGTTTATTTCTGGTTTTGTATTCAGTGTGTCACCAAAAAAGGCAAACAAGACTCAGCAGCCCCACGCAAGCATGCAGGAGCACTCACATGCCCATGAGCTGGAGTAAGAAGCAATGGGGAGCCTGTTCCGAGCCATTCCATTTCATAAAGTTCAAGAAGAGGCAAGATTTATTTATGGAAACAGCCGTCAGAGGAGTGCTTACCCTGGGGGAAGGTATGAGGGAACATTCCAGAGTGATGGAAATGTTCTGATCTTAAAGTAGGTGATGGTCATGCAGATATTTACACATGAGAACTAAGCTCTTAAGACTTGTGCATTTTATTTGTGCCACTCAGGTGTGATCTTTATGCTGCCAAAGCCATCATGGACCCTTCACCTCCACCATGCAGGCACCAGCAGGTGTGGGTAAGTGGTTCCAGCACTAGAAAATCTAGAAAATTTCTCTGAAATGCAGGCTAATATTGCTGCACCCTATTCATCTGGAAGTATTGGATACAAAAGTAGCAGCTTTAAAGTAAAAAAAAATAAAATAAAATAATTAAAAAATAAAAGTAGAAGTTTTCCAGCCCTTTAAATTTATAGTTTTAAATATATAACTATTTCAACTAAAGCAAATTCCCCTGTGACCCATTCAATATATTCAGAATATTATCTACCTAAAAGCATTTAGCATACCTCAACTAGGATAACTTTTAGTACATGCTTAAATATCAAGCAGTTATAATTTGGATGTCATTTGTGAATAAATGTGCAAGATAAGGACATAATTGAGTGTATATTTCCTATGTGTTAGGAAATAAAATTATTTTGCTGAAAAAAAATAAAAAATAAATTAAAATGGTGAAACAAATTTTTAAAATAGTCACTATTTTCTCCAAAGAGGCAATACTGAGTTTTGTTGTCTCACCCCAAAGTTACAGCAAAGGGGGTGCATACAAGGGCTTACCATGTCCCTGGGGAGGACATTGGGGAACCCAAGGGGAAGGTCAGGCCTTGTGGGTCTAGGGGTAAAGAAGTGTCTATTCTTACACACACGTATGTAACATATAATTATATATATATAATTTATAATGCAATATTATCCTTCATATGATGGGATACTATTCAGTAATAAAAAGGAATGAATTACTGACCCATGCAACCACATGGATGCATTGCAAATGCATCACACCTAAATAAAGCAGAAGCAGAATCAAATATTTACATGCTATATGATACCAAGTATATGATTTCCTAGAGGAGACAAAATTATAGGAAGAGATCTGTGATTTCCAGGGACTGAGAGTAAGGAAACATTGACTATAAAAGAGCCGTAGAGAATGATAGGACTGTTCTGGTTCTATCGTGGTGTGTTTGCTTGACTCGATGCATCTGCTAGCACTCATAGGACTGAATTTTACTGCATGTGAGAACATTTTTAATTGACTTTTAAATTCATAATCTATCGAGCTCAATAAAATATTTACAAAGCTGGCCAAATAGATGGCCACAAAGAAAAATATTAAGAACTATCAAAGATCAATGTCACATACACACCAAATTTACTAACTATAGTGCTATAAAACTCTAAATCAGTTATAAAATTTTAGCTCCCAAACTTCAAACTTTTGGAAACTAAAAAATCACATTTCAAAAATCAGTGAGTCAGAGAATATCATAATAGAAATCATAAAATATTTAAAACTAAATAATAAAAGAAGGATTAAATACGAAAATTTGTGGAACATAGTTAAAGGAACATTTGGTTCAAGAGCATAGTGTTGGTTTCTTTTTTAATTTTTTTTAGAAGTCAAGGAATTTTCTTGTTTTTATTTATTTATTTATTTTAAGATTTATTTTATTTTTGCAAGAGCTGAGGTACAGGCCAGAGGTGCAGGAGGATGAGAGGATTCACCAGAGACAGAGTGCGAAACAGAATAGGCCGATGGACAGAAAGCACTGCTGAGGGGAGCAGTGGGCGAGACAGGAGAGGTCTGCTGCGCCATGTGGATATCTCCCTGGCCGGCTGGGAATCAAACCCATGCTGAAGAGGCTGCATACAGCTTACAGAGCTGCGATCAACCTGCTGCACCACTGGGGAGGCCCAAGAGCATAGTCTTTGATACCTATATAGAAGACAGGAATATTTTTTAACCAGTAAAAGCCATTTTCTCAAAAAGTTAGAAAAAGAACAACAAAAAATTGAAAAGTAGAGAGAAGGAAATAAAAGAACAAAATTAGTTGTAATTGCAAACCAAAGCACTCTGTAGACAGGACTATGAATAAAATGACAATAGAATTGTGGTAGGGAGTCAGACAAAAAAACTATGATGAGAATGCAGAATCCAATCAGGTGGAAAAAAATAAATTGAAGCCATTCAAGTGAAGAAGGAAATTAGGCATATCTGAGCTAGGGGTGCAGACTTTCATTTCCTCAAGTCAGGTGACAGAAAATGGAAAGAAATTATAATTAAAATTAGTGCGTGGGAGACATGTTAAGCACTTTCTTATAAATCTCAGCTCACTTGAAAGGCTTTAGCTGGGTCCACCCACGCCCACCCAGCCCCTGGCATGACAGGGCCCTATTCCAAGAAAGGATTTCTATGTGCCAATTTGTGACGCAAGTAAAACTAACCTAGAAGTTCTCACGACCCCAAATAGCTTTTATTTTCATGGGTTTTAGCTTCCAATATTTAATGCACTCATATTCAAAACTGGGAACTAAAAAACATTTGTTCATTAAAAATAGCAATAGTAAATCGAATACAACATTGTTTACAAACAATGCAAAAATGAGAACGATCCAGATTTCACAAATATGGAGAAGCATGCATGAACTGTAGTTTATTCTTACAATAGATGCTATACAGCCCATTTTTAACCAAATTTGTAGATAACGATATAAATAAATCTGAATTAAAAAGGCAAGTAAGCAAAAAAATAGAATATTCTTTGACACAATTTTGTGTAATATTTTCTAAAGGCAAAAACAGGAGTTAATTGACATAAGTTCATCTTTGAATATGAGGCTGAATTTGGACTTATTTTGATAGGCAGTGAGGCTCAGTAATGAATGAGTGAATCATCAAAAGACTGGAGCAAGAAGTCCACAACTCTAAGCTCAGTCTAGTAGGTTCTTAATCTGGGGTCCACAGGCACAAAGGGAACTTTTATTTTTGTCTGGGTTTGGGGTTCAGGGATACATCTTTATTTTCAGGGAAAAAATGTTTCTTTCAATTATGAGTGTAGTCAACACAAAACAATAATATTGGCAGGACCTGTAACTTAAGTCATCTACAGAAATCACAGATATTTTCATGTCACATTACAATGATTGCACATGTCTTTAAATATCTCTTAGGTTCACCACACTTCGAAATTAGAGTAAGCATTAGGTCCACTGTGGATCTCATTATTTAATGAAGAAGCACATATTTATTATATCACACATTTTATTTTTTAACATTTTTTAAAGATTTATTTATTTATGCATACAAGAGCTGGGGTACAGGCCAGAGATGCGGGGATGAGAGGGTCCACCAGAGACAGAGCAGGGAACAGAACAGGCAGACTGACTGAAATACACTGCTGAGGGGAGCAGTTGGCGAGACAGGAGAGGTTGCTGCACAATGTGGGTTGCTCCCTGGCTGGGAATTGAATTTGTGCTGCAGAGGCCGTGGATAGCTTCCTAGTGCGGTACTTAACCCCCTGCACCACCAGGGAGGACCCACAAATTTTATTTTTATAACATTTGAAGGTGCATTTCAATATAATGGGTTTCTTTGTCATTCTATGTGTTTCATTCTATACATTAAGAAAACAAGGGATTCTGAGAATCTCCGTGAGCTTCTCCGGACTGCCAAAGGAGTCCATAGTATAAAAACAACTGAAAACTAAGTAAGCAGACTAGGCGTGGTGGGGGGGAGGGGGGAGCAGATGCCTGCAGGCTGTTGGAGCAATCTGATCCAGTGGTTGCAGGGCTAGAGGAAGAGGGTGAAGCTCATCCCACTGGTATCTGATAATTTCCTATCAGGGCCCCAGACTCTAGCTCAGTGTCTGGGACATAGAGGTTACCAAGTCAAATTTATTAAATGAATGGAAAGTGGAACTGGTGTGGGAGGCAACTGTGAACTGCATACACTGGGTTGGTTTGGTGGCACACTTATGGGGTAGAAAGAAGGACAGGTCAAAGGAGATAGAAGTGGGCCTCCCCAGTGGCACAGCAGTTGAGCGCTGGGCTGAGAAGCTGCCCACAGCCTTGGCGGCGCCGGTTCGATCCCCGGCCGCCGGCGAAGGTCCCATAAGGCGTGCAGACCTCTTCTGCAGCGTCCACTGCTCCCCTCAGCAGTGTATTTCGTCAGTCTGCCTGTTCTGCTCCCCACTCTGGCTCTGGTGAATTTTCTTACCTTCCCGCACTTCTGACTGTACCCAGTGCTTGTATAAATAAATAAATAAATCTTTAAAAAAAAAAAAGGGGGGGAGAGAAGTGGTTTCACCAAAGTTGCTGCATTTGGGAGAAATCTGGCACTATAGCAGGTATAGGAGAATAAAGACTTGCACTGAACCTACCAATGGCAAAGGACTCATTCATCTTCCGAGTCTCTGGAAGTTTTCCATTCACTCATTTTGTTCCAAGTTTGCCTTTTCTCCTTTATGCATGAGACTCTTAAGGCATTGTTGCAAGGCATGTTTGTCAGTCTTCTCAAATGTCTTCCACGAAAGCAGGTTGGGACAAGGCTTTTCGTAGCCCAGAACTTTTATTGCAAGGGATGGCTTGCCCTGTATGACATCACCCAAGCTTGGGGACCAGAATCATAAAACTGAAGGAAAGACAAATGGATTTCATAGTGGTTGATTTAATGTCAAGTTAATTGAACCATGAAATACCTAGATAGCTGGTTAAATAAATACTGGCCGAGTTAAATACTGGAGAATTCACTCTCTGCTTGACTGTTTTCAAACTAGAACATCAGTCTTCTCCTTGTCTTCAGACTTGGACTCAAATTGAAACTTACACCATCAACTCTCCTGGTTCTCAAATCTTTGAAGTCAGAGTTGAATGGCACCACCACCAGCTCTCCAAAGTTGACTTCGAAGCTTGTCAACTATAAGATCTATAAGATCCTGGGACTTCTCAGCACCCATAAGCAGGTGAGCCACTTCCTTGTAATAGCATATAGTTGTAAATATACAGCTATAAATCTCCTATTCATTCATTTTTTTATAAAACCCGGACTTATACAGTTTTAGAAATATCAGATAGAAGCAAACTTTGTCTATAATCCTCCACCTACTAAAAAAGTTATATCATAAATTCAGAGAATAAATTGTTCTCTATACTTTATCAAATTTGCTGCATCAACAAAAGGATTAAGGAAAACAAGATAAAGAATTTTAGTAGAACTTAAGTTTGGCTGAAATTGTGTAGATGAGGATTACTAGGAGGGGAGCAGGGATGAAGGCTGTCAGAGTTTGTGTTTGCACACACATACACACTCACCCTGCTTCTTTCCCTCAACCCCTTTTCTTCATGACCTTTGATAGTTACTCTGAGGCTCTATATCCTTAGCACTTTACTCTTGGCCATCTGCCTAAATCCCAATCAATCCCATTGTACTAATGATGTACACCTCTAGTCTTAAGCTTTCAAAAATAATGCAATCACAGACATTCAGATTCCTCTCGATGTCTTCATTTCAATGGTGAAAAATATGAGGCTCCTAGAAGTATAGACATATGCCTAACATCCTACATCTGCAGGTAATTCATGGAATTAAGGTGAGAAGCCGGATTTCTTAACTGCCAATGAAAGTAGCACTCTCTTGGATAACCCAGCTGTCCCCTCTGGTCTGTATTCTAGTTAGCAATGAATTATATCCAATTTGATATTCTGCTCAATTCAAATACTGCAACTCTCAACAGTCAGTCAGAGAGACAGCAGTCACTTGTAACAATGCTGAGTCTTAAATGCAAAATTAGGGAAAAATATTTATCAAGTAAGACAGTCCAAGAGTTAATATCCTTAATCTGCAAAAGAGCAGCCTGTTCATTCAACACCTATTTATAGAGTGTTACTAGACATTAGATGTTGATGCACATTGAGAATACAATGGTAAGAATAGCACAGTTCCTGTTCACATGGGATTTACTGTTTAGTGAACAGAGTCAGGCTAATCAAAAATTTCAGAAAGGCAGCCATGTGCAACTTCTTGCATCCTGCATAGAAGAGTGAACGGAGGCTTGAAACATTTCCTTGCAAAGAGACAGAACTGGAACCGCCTATGCTGGGCGTATCCCTTTGTTTCAGAATAGCTTTCCTGTTCTGAGTTTCATGTGTGCGTCTTTGTTTTGCTTAAACACATGGGTCAGTGGCCCTCAGGCACACCCTCAACTTTCAGGCCCCACGGGATAGGGAATTGTGTTTTATATCTGCAAAAAAAGAGACGTGCATAAGCTATGGGACAAGACCCACTGGCCGTGGGGATCGATGTTCACTATTGAAATTGATTTTGCTTTGTCTCTTATGTGAGTGAAGGATTTTTTCATCTAGAGACTGTTTGAGGTGTGTTTTTCCTGGAGACCCTGGCACCTGCAAACCATGCAGAGTTGACATCCTGGCACTGCTGCCCCTAGTGGTAGGCAACAGGTGTTACTTTCTCTACACTTTGGCTCAAGCAAGAGGGATTCACTAGTGATCCTGGGATGGTGCTGGCTGAATGATGTGCTGGTTTCCTTGTGGCCACATGGGGATGAGTGGGTTATAGACAATCTCCCTGTCAATAGGCAAGAGTTGAAGCAATGGATGAGGATGGAGATATGAGAGGAGGGTGCTAGAAAAGGTAGGGAAGGCACTGCATTCACTGCACAAACTGCAGGTGATGAGCATGCTCCTGTGGCATCAGATGGGCCTTTCTGCTCCCTAGCATCCCCAAGTGAATTGGGTGATGGACCAATGGAATGGGCGGCTGAAACAGCTACGTAAAGGTCATCGAAAGTATAGTTTCTTGGTGTTACCCTCGCCTAACAAAGCCATTTAACCCCTGACCTCTGTGTTCCAGGGAAGGGAAGCAGGGTACTGTGATGTCAGAAATACTGCACTTGAGTTGGATGGAGGACCAGGGAGTAACTGGTTTAGGCTGTGCATGGCAAGAACCAATCTCAGGATACCTAACTATTCATTTTCTTCTTTGCTTCCCACTGGAATGCACTCTGTGGAAATAGTTTATGGTCCAGGTCACAGTGGCATAGCCAGTAGGGTCTCCTGATTCAAACCTGGAAGCAATGCTCTCCTCAAGCACCTCCCTCCTGTGAGAACTCATGAGGACAGGGGAAGAGGTGAGAGAATAGCGAGGTATTAGGATTCCCCAGGTCCCTCCTAGGAATCTGATTCTTCCATCCAGAAGGACGATATTTATTATGTGCCACTCTCCCCACCCCCAGGTTGAATGCTTGAGGCTGAAAGGTTTGGGTTAAACAATCTGGGCAATGCATGCCTGTAGACTGTAACAGACACCCTGGGTAGATATACTCAGATTATAATTTAGCAAGATAAGCTCTGGCCTTGGGGGGTAGGAAGGGGAGAGGGCAGCATTAATCTTTCCTTTTCTCATTCCTGTGCATGCCTGAGCTGGGACTCTGATAAGATTTAGCATAACAGCAGCTCGATATGACACACTCTCACTATGCTGGATTTGTAACCCTAAACTGAAGTCTCTTTTGTCCCACATTTACATTGAGATGACATAGTTGGGCTATAACTCAAACCTCCCTCAAGTTTTCTAAAACCAACAAGAATCATCAAGGTGATGCCGGACACCCTAATAGGCCTTGATTAGCTATTGGTGGAATAGGGTGATGTTTGTGTTATTGCCAACACCTCTTTTAATCGATAAGTAGTTGTGTAGATATCCATTATTCAAGGACAGTAGAAATTGAGCTGGGCAAGCTCCATGCTCAGGAGGGGTAGTTATGAGCAGAACAACTGCAATCCCCATGGATTCATTTTCTGACCTCATCCATTGGCTTAATGCAGGCACTGGTGTTCTGGTTGAGGACCATTCGCTAGAAGGGTCTGATCATTCTCCTGAGTCTGGTCTTCTAGTGACCCCACAAAGTGCTATCTCAAAATGACAACGAAACTCCAGAGCAAAAGCTATAGGGGTTGTTCAGGGGCCTAACCAGACTCAGTTTCATATTAAAAGTGGATGGTGTTCCTATATGATTTTTTTTTTTAAGATTTATTTACACAAGAACCAGGGGTACAGGCCAGATGCGCGGGAGGGTGAGAGGATTCACTGGAGACAGATCAGGGAACAGAACAGGCAGACTGATGATATACGCAGCTGAGGGGAGCAGCAGGTGAGAAAGGAGAGGTTTGCCATGCCACATGGGATTCTCGCTGGCCGGCTGGGATCGAACCCGTGCTGCAGAGGCTGCGGACAGCTTCACAGTGCGGTGCTCAACTGCCTGCACCACCAGGGAGGCCCCCTATACGATTTGATGTGCTTTATCTGCTGCTTCAGTGGAACAAGGAGCCAGGGGCGGACTGTTAGGAAAAGCAGTCACAGCTTCTCACCCCCTGTGTGTTCATATAGGAGTGGCCTTGAGCCACTGGAACATTTATTCACAGGAGATAGTTTTTACAGCCTTGCTGAACATATCTCTCTGCTTGGAATATCTTTCCTGTTTTGGGTTTGATGTATAGTTGTTTGTTATGTTTAAACACATGGGCCAGTGACCGTCAAGCTCATTTCCAGCTTTGTGTATTTCAAACCCCACTGGGGAGGGAATGAGGTCCTTTACCTGCAATACCAAGGGAATGCATGCCGACCAGCCCCCTGCTTCTGCTGTGGGGAAAGACCTGCTGTTCATGGGGCGCACACACTCATTTTGCTGTCTCTTCTCTGTGTAAAGTGTTGCTCCTTCTGGGACCTGTATGAATCATGTCTTTCTTGGCAACCCTGATACAGGCAAACCATGTAGTAGGTTGATATCCTGGGAAGGCTGCTCCTGGTGGTGGGCAGCAGGTGTCATGTGCTCAACAGTGACCATAATGACCATAACAGTGACACCAATGAAGGAGATGCCTGCTGGGCAAGCATAGCACAGAGGGATCTAATCTGACCCTTGTTGGGAGTATGGCTCACAGTGGGGAGTGTCAGAGAGGAATCCATGAAGTCACTGAGCCAGAATGAAAATAAGAGCTAATTAGGGGGCCTCCCTGGTGGCACACGGGTTAAAGACAGCACTATCAAGCTATCCAGCTATCGCCAGCCACTGTGGCACTGCAGCATGAGTTTGATCCCCTCCAGCCAGGGAGCTGACCCAGGTGGTGCAGCAGACCTCTCCTGCATCACCCATTGCTCCCCTTAGCAGTCTCCCCACTCTTTCGGGTGAATTGTCTTACCCCCCACCCACACCTCTGGCTTATGCCCCAGTTCTTGTATGCATAAATAAATACTTTTTTTTTTTAAGCGCTAATTAGGGAAGGGTAGAAGAAATAACAGAAACTGAAGGCAGAGGAAATAATGTGCAAAGGCTTGTGCCAGGAGGAAACATGGTGTGTTGGAAAATGTGAAAGGAGACTGGTGTGCCCTAAAGTAAGAAGGCTAAGGCAGGCAGCCCAAAGAGACTCACAGGGAGGCAGGGACCAGACAGTGCAGGGTCTTGCAAGTTATGTGGAGGAGTTGAGTCTATTTTGACTGAAAAGTGGACAGCACAGAAGAGTTTGCTAAGGAGGGTACTGGCAATGTGAATTTGTGTTTTGAAAAGATGAGGCTGGTGGCAGTGAGGAAAATGGATCAGAAAAGGAGAAAGAAGTCACTGAGAGATGAACAAGACTCTGGCCAGGACCTGGGAGAGAAGATGGAAGCTTAGACCAGTGGTTCTTAACCAGAGAAAGTTACCCCTTGGAAGACACTTGGAAGTATCTGAAGATATTTCCAGATGTCACACGGTGTGTTGTGAGGGGGAAGGGATGTCAGCAGCAGGTAAAGGTTAGGGATGGTACTAGATAAGCATCCTACAAAACACAACACTCTCCCACAACAAAGATTTATCTGTCCTCAAATAAAAATAGTGCCCAGACTGGGAAGCATTGGCCCAGAAAGTTGGAGTGGTGGAAATAGAGTATATTTGGAGAGGTAATTAAGAGGTGAAAATCAGCAGCAGTGATTGCTTGATTATGAGGAATGCGGAAAAGTTTATCAAAGATAACCCTCAGGTTTCTGATTGGCTCATCTGAATGAGTGAGGCTCTCATCCCTTAGGAGTGGAAATGCTGTAGGAACTGATGGCTTGATGGTTTGATCCTAATAAACTGAGGTGCCTTTAAGACATCCAAAAGATATGCGGACTACAAGAAAAAAAAAAAAAAGAGCCACATAAAACCAAACCAATAGCAAACCCTTGAAGTCTGATTGCAAAACTGAGGCAACCGGAGGGTAGCAGGAGGGGACCCAGAAAGGCAGGGACCCCAACGGAGTATGGTGGAAGATTATTGGGTCTCTGATGTGGGCACAGTATGAAAACATGCATTTGTAGAGATTTGAACTTTATTTATACAAGCACTGGGTACAGTGAGAAGCACGGGAGGGTGAGAGAATTCACCAGAGCCAGAGCAGGGAACAGAACAGGCAGATTGATGAAGCACACTGCTGAGGGGAGCAGCGGGCGCAGCAGGAGAGGTCTGCGCGCCATGTGGGACCCCCTACCAGTGGCTGGGGGTCGAACTGGTGCTACAGAGGCTGTGGGCAGCTTTGCAGCCCAGCATTCAACCACTGCACCACTGGGGAGGACCTTGAGAGTCTTTCTGTGAATAGAATGGAAGCCATTCGCATAGATGAGGTTATGTGCAGAATGACATGACGAGAAAAGAGGGCCCAAGACTGTGTCATGAGATCTTCTGGGAGAGGAATGCAAGCCAGCAAAAAACATCTAGAGAGGTAGGAGCAGAACCAGGACATGTTACATTCCAGAGCTTGAAAAGGTCCTGTTCCTAGCCCCCTTCTCTAACACAGCACCACAGATCTTTTCAAGCTTTGCTAAGCTGGTCTGTCTTTCAAAAATTTTGTTTAAAGACAGCAAAGTTTTATTGGCATTTTGGAGGTACGTAATGAAGTTAAGTATCTTTGCCATGTGAATTTTGTCCATTGACGAGTGCATGTTACTTGTCCAGTTTTCTGTTTTAGATATTCATATATTTCTGTTATTTTCTGTTTTAGATATTCATATATTCAGATATTTCATATAGACAAGTATGATCATTTTATACTCTGACTTCCCACTTTTTGCTATTAACCTTCTAATATTAAATTCTTAATATGTCACCACAATTTATCCTTTAAGGAGGATTTGGCTGTCTTTTCCATGTAGTGGTTTTGCATTTTTATGCATCCACATTTATTGACTTGATCTTCCTGCTTTTGTTGTGTTTTAGAAAAGGCTGTTCCTTTAGGATCATAAAAATGTTCTCTTATATTTTCTTAGGATATTAAATCCTTTTTTATATTTAAACTTTTAATCTATCTAAAACCCATCTTTGCAAATGATATGTGAGTGGGATTTTTTCCAAATGGTGAGCCAGTAGTTTCAAAACCAGTTATTGAATAATGTGTTTTTTCAACCTCCTCTTTGTGTTATACTAAATCCCATATCCACTAGTCTGATATTGGACACTCTCCTTTGTTTTTTTAGCTCTCTTAGTATATTCCTGTGCCCGAACCAGGCTGTTTTAGTCACTGAGATCATTCCAAATGTCTTTGGGGTCATTCAGAAGGGCCAGGAAGCTGCATGTTGCTGATTCCAAAACAGACTCCAAAACAGAGTATTTGACTCTTGGCAGTCCCTAGGTTGCATTTGGTCATCTTTCCTATTTGTCCGGTTCCAGGTAGTCCTGGTTCTGAATTTTGACCAAATGACACCCATATAAAATGTGGAAGGGCATTGCACAATGACCGGTGAGATTGTCCCTTCGTAATGTCAGGGTCAGTTATGTTAAAATAATAACAGTACAAAACACAACAAAGCAAAAACGGACAATTATAAATCAGAGACATCCTGCAGGGGAGGAGGAGGGAGAGGGATCAGAGGGAGGGAGAGAGGAGCACAGGGCACTGAAGTGATGGTGCACGGGTGCATTGGGGAAGGAAACTATGGGGACTACACCGGAGGGGGTGGGAGGAAGCAAATCCTGTTTAAAGATAATCAATGATGTAGGGCCTCCCAGGTGGCGCAGCGGTTGAGCGCTGGGTTGCGAAGCTGCCCCAGCCTCTGCAGCGCCGGTTCGATCCCCAGCTGCTCCCCGGCCACCAGAGGAGGGTCCCACATGGCGCGCAGACCTCTCCTGCCGCCCGCTGCTCCCCTCAGCAGTGTACTTCGGTCCTTCTGCCTGCTCTGCTCCCCACTCTGGCTCTGGTGAATTCTCTCACCCTCCCGCGCTTCTGACTGTACCCAATGCTTGTACAAATAAGTAAATAAATCTTTAAAAAAAATGAACAATGATGTAAAAAATTAAAAAATATATATATAAAAAATACCTGAGAGGGAAGCTCTGCATTACTTCGCAGCCCCCACCTAGGGGCCAGTGGACCTACAGACCTCACCCCCAACATTGTGCAGCTGAAACCTCAGCTCCATGGAAAGATGGGGAACAAGGCCTACCCCTGAGACCCCACAGGGTGTTGCATCTACCCTACCTTGCTCTGCCCTCACGTCTTCCCCTTTAGACTTGGGATGACCATAAAGGAAACTAGAAGCGAGACCGAAGATGATTGGCCTCGAGGGAGACAGGCAGTGGACACCTCTCTCCCTCCCCAAGGCAGGTTCAGAGGGGGAGGTGTGGGGTTCCAAGGCCTGGCCCAGTCTTCTTCGGGTGCAGCGGAGGGAACCAGGAAGGGCAAGGTGAAGTGCTCTGTGGCTTGGTCCCAGAGGGACAGTGGACCGCCCGGGGGAGGCAGAAGCATTTCCTCGCCCCCTCCCTTCCCCTTCCACGAATTGCGGAGGTGGAGATGGGGTGGCCCGAGGAGGCGCGGTCCCCGCCCGCCGGCCACGGCTGCCCCGCCCCCGCCCCGCCTTCCCCCCGCCCCCCCTCGCCCCCCACCCCGCCGCCGCCACAAAAGCCCCGGGGCGCGCTGTCGGGCGCTGGCCCTGCCGCGCCGCTCGAGGTCCCCCGCGGAGCGCTGCGCACAGGTGAGGACCCGCACCCCGCGCCGGGGCTGCCCAGGAGGGAACGGGAAGCTTCGCGAGCCTGAGAGCTGGGAGGGAAGGAAACGGAATCGGAGCCCGCAGAGTGTTGGAGGGAGGGACCGCAGAACGGGAGCCCCAAATCCTGGGCACGCAGGGAGGCGGTCCCAGCCCGCCAGGGGGGGTGGACGCGGCTCTCCCGGCGCCCCTGCGGGGCTGCAGATGCGCTGGGCGCTCGGATGCCCGTGGGCCTCCCGCAGGCTGGGGCGCTGCGTCCCTGGGCGGGGGGTGGGGGCGACCTCCTCCTCTTGCGGCTATTTCCAGCCACCGCGCCTGAATCTCCAAAGGGGCCACTCCAGGCTCCCGGGCCGAGACCCCAGAACCCGTCCTGGCCGCTGTGCTTTGAAGAACAGCCCTGCCTCAGCCCTGTGGACGGTTAATAGTAGTGCGTGGGAGATTTGTTCTGCCCGGGCTGTGTGGACAGGTGGGAAAATGTGCAAGAGAAGATACTTGTTTTTTGAAAAATTTTTTAAGTTTAATTTTCTTTCAGTCCTTCACCTGCATCTGGAGAGGTGACACTAGAATTTAAGCCCAGCTTTGGGGCTATCTTCGAAGTTCTAGGCCCATCTGCTCCCCATGAGGTTTTGATTTGGACGAAGTGAAGTGGGTTTATGTTTAATGCTGTGCACGTTTTTCAAACTCCTGAAGTCAGGGGCCGTGGACACACTGTTTTCTCTCACCTGCAGCTGGGAGGCAAGATGCTCACTGTGGTGACCCGCCAACCTTTTGGGCAAGAAGGTCAGTATCGCTCAGCAAGGCAGCAAGGATGATTTTGTCAAATCACATGAGAATTCCAGCTTCAAGCCCACGGTTTTTTCATGCACGTCTCTTGCAAGAAAAACTGTTTCACCTCTTTGGTTGGAGACTCAGTTGCTCATTGGGGCTTTCACCATTGGCATTCCTCAGTTAAAAGTAATGCTTTTCATCAAAGCTGCACAAAACAAGGACTAACATGCATGTTTCGCTTAAATGGTTTTTCCGGTTTGCATAATCCATTAATTTGGTCCTTGTGGTTTCCCTTACCCAGCCACGTGTAAGTTTTGCTGTAGATTGTTGATTTTGTGATGAATTGTGAAGTACTTAGCTCTTTCCTCTAGTAGAGTGTTGTTGCTGGCATGGGGCCTGCAGCCTCCCCCACCCCCATCATGGGTCAGTCTTGTTACTTTTGATAGTGCAGTGACATCTGTAGAATTCACACACACACACACACACACACACACACACTCACTCACTCACACACTTCCAAGCTTTCCCAACTTGCCCGTCTCTGGAGCTTTTTTTTTTTTTTTTGGGGGGGGAAGGCTTGGCCTCTCCACTCTCAGGTAGGCATCTTGTAATTACAATGTTTATCCAACCCTAATGACAGCACAGCTCTGGGCTGCATTCCTTAAATGAATGAAACCTGGTCTGGGCCATTTTGCTTTGGGTTCTCCTGCTGGGCAAGGGTTTGCTTAAGGTAATCATAGCGTTTTACCTGAAAACTGCTGAAACACAGAGGACTTGGGAGGCCAATGTGTGACTGTGATCAGAAAACTGGTCATATAGCACCCCCTTCCTATCTATGGACAGATGCTTTTTGGCCGTGCCCCTAAATGAGATAATTTTGGCTTCCAATAGGATATGCATTTAGGATGCAATGGCAATTTATAGGAATCTATAAATTGTACCTAAGGAGTAAAGGAAAATTGTACCTAAGGAGCTGGTTTACTCTGATTTCCAGGTTTTCCCAAACTCATTTTGAATTTTAACCAATACACTGTAACATCACACATACTTGTTATGCTCTTTCCAAAGGACAAGTTTAACTTGTTAGTTATGGGGGGTAAATCCCTTAAACCTCTGTAACTGACACAGACATGCATTCTTTAAAATTTGAGGCAAAACTTGCCTCTGTGGCTAAACTAGTTCCTGGGTGATCGTGTACCTCTGCCAACACACACAGGGAAGTCATCTCGGACCCCTTCACAGGCTCTGAAGGTCGATTACACAATGATTAGTTACCCTATAGTTGCTATTACAAACTATTCTGCAATGGGTAACTGTGGATAGCCATCTTACACATACAGAACACGTATTTCCAGAAGTAGCATTGAGAATTTGATGGTATATACATTTGTACTTTTGATAAATATTGACAAATTGCCCTCCATGGCTGCTGTACCAGTTCACAGTCCCAGTGACAAGTATGAAGAACTAAGTGACCACCTTTGACATTAGGAAGTATCTGTGGTGGCTTTTCTACTGCAGGGGAATTAGATGAGGCAGAAAGACTTGGCTCTTCTGCGTCATTAAGATCGACTGCTTGACTGGCCTCACCAAGTAGTGAATATTGTGATGTGATTGGGTATTGTGGCTGAATCTAATTCTATCATAGTGATATCTACATGCCCTTTTTTCTTCTAGAAATATGTATCCTAGAAATAATAGTCAATGTTTAGTAGAAATTTCTATGATGATGGAGATGTTCTGTGTGACCCTGTCCAATATGGTACCTAGTACCCACTTGAAGTATGGCTGAGACTGAGGAACTGAGTTTTTAGTTTAATTTAATCTTAATTAATTTAAATTTAAATACCCAATTGCTAAGACACTTAGGATTCTCTGAATCCAGAGAGCTTTCTTTTATGCTAGTGTTTATCATATATCAGTCATTTGGGTTTCACCCTTTATATTCATGCCATAATAGTTCTTCTAATACTATTAGAATTTAAATCAAATGTTTTATCTTTTAAAAAATAAGGTATAATTTACATATAGTGAAATAAGTAGGTCTTAAGTTATGGCCCTTAAATTGAATATTCTTGCATTCCAAAAGGATGTCTTTTTTGAGTAGGTGCAGCCTATAAGAATATTTAAAGGGGAATTATAACTAAGGAGCTTGTGTACTTTAAATCTCAGGTTTTCCCTAAAGGATGCTGAAAGGTTTAATGCATTTTAACAAATGCACACACCTATATTATACCCCACAGTACTGTTAGATATAGAGTGATTCCATTACCATAGAAAGTGACCACCTGTTCCTTCTCAGTGAATTGCCCCAAACCCCCAGCAATCACTGTTCTGATTTCTATCACCTTCCTGTTTTAGAACTTCACATAGTACCCAGTACTAGTTGCTTTTTAAAATCTATTTGCTATTTTATTTACAAAATTTTCATTGCTCTCAACAGTTTGTTCAGTCTATTAGCTCCTAATCATCTATTTACAAACTATTAAACTTAGTAAATATAGTCAAATATGATATACTTTATATTATTATACAATACACATTTTTTATTCAGAGGCTATATATTTAGTTGAAGATTAGTTATGGGCTTCTCTTTTTGCTTTTAAATATGCAGACATGTTAATCCATGTTTTCTGTGACCCCTTTGGGATGAACGTGGATCGACGTCTAGTTACATTTCATTTGTAAAGTTGTAGGTGAGACCTTATTCCTTCACTTGTAGACACAGGAAAAATGACTGAAGTTGAGTTCATACTCAGTACCAAAGTGTTAATCCACTCTGTGCTGGGGAAGGGGATTGGAGCCCCATGGAGTCTCTGCTTCAAAGTGTGGGTCTTACTAAGGCCAATGGAATGTACATGCTTATGAGCCCAGTTCATAGATTATATAACGAAGGCTAGTGCCGGGCTTCTACTTTCCCCTCATGTGTCTTCTGGATCTCCCCATTTTAGGCCGCAATACCACCCGAATCCCAGCCATCATTACCACGGTGGTCTTGGCCGTGAGCATTGTGGTTCTTGTAATTCTCACATTCGTCCAGGCTTTCCATAAAGTGGTTGTCTCTCCAGAACCGAAGGTGAGTGTGAAGGGAAGAAATGGGCTATGGCATCAATTATTCTGACATCGTGAATTAGAAGAGAATATTTCCCCCCTGCCTTGAGCTGGAGCCAGGAAAAAACAGTATAAGACCCACGGACGAAAGTCTGGATATGCTTTGTGATGTCCAAGGTTACAGATTGATGGTGGTGGGCACCTTCAAGAACTGTGTGGTCTTGCTGTGATGCCTCACTATTGGAACAAAGCTGGGATTTCTAGCCCTTCCAAAGATTTCCCTGTTAGTGCAGCTTCCATTGTTACCAGTTTGTCCTCTCCTCCAGACCTCACAGGTCTGACTATGAGACCCAGACGCAGGCTCCTCTTCTGGTCTATCCTGGCTAAAGGGATTATCAAGGACTTAGAATGGTTACCTTGAGCTATATTTAAGTGACTTCTATTGGATTTAAAAGTGCACTGTGGTCCCTCTGATCCTTCCCCCTAAAAAATAATTCACGACCTTCTGTTCAGTTCCAGAGGTCTCCGTGAGCCCATCATAAGTCCATCCCCAGATGACCTCTTGAGTGATCTCTGGCAGGCTGAGAATCATATATTTCACCTTGGCATTGGCCCTCTGTAGAGGGCCATACATATGTTTCTTAGGCTTTGAGGACCATTTATCATCTATGGTGCAAGCCTTCCTTTGGTTTTGATTTTACTCTTCAAAAATGTAACAAAAAAATGCTCCTTAGCTAGAGGGCTGTAGGGGACCATGTTATTAACCAACCATTTTATTTGAGTTTCACTTAGCATTTACTCTGACCTTATGAGACCTTTCTTCATCTTCCTGCTGTTAGTGACTGTTCAAAGACTGTGTTTGAAATAGAAGTTTTTAAGAGGTAAGAAATAGACTAATATGGCTTTGGTTCTGGGGGTGAGTTTGACCTATCGCTCTGAGGTCACTTTTCTAAAGGATTAAAGTAAAATCTCCTTTAGGTAATGACATTTGGTGCCTTTATAGGACATTTTGCTTAAGAATATCAGCCCTAATGAATAACATGAATAATAAAAACAAAAGCTTGTGCAACTATCCAGTTGTGAGAGGAAAACAAATTATCTGGTTGTCCAAAGACATTAGCTAAAGCCAAGAGGAGCTATTTTCCTAAGCTCCAGGCACTGCCTTCTTTTATAAACTATATGAAATCTGGAATGCAGCTAGAAGTAATATGATTTCCTTTTACTTGGTAGACAGTTGTTCAGCTTAGTGAATACCTTTCCTCAAATTATCTCACTTAACCCTGTGCCAACTATAGAAGGTGGGCAAATGTGAACACTGTGACCACCACTTTGCAAGTGAGGAAACAGGTTTGGCCAGTGGATGACAGGACCAGAACTGAAACCCAGTCCCTTCTATTCACAAGGCCAGGGCTCTCTTTATTTACCTGCCTCCCCCTATCCTAAGATCTGAGTGGGAAACCAGGAGGAGGTATTGGCCTCTGATAGAGCATGTCCTCCATTGCACAGGAGGGAACTTGGGGAGGATGGGTGGGTACATGCCAGAAATTTTGTTGAGTTGGGGTGGGGGTGGGGAGGAATTACTCCCCAGTTCAGCTGAAAGCTAATACCATTTTTAGACCCTGGTAACTGGGGCCCCTGCCATGGGCCTCATATTTCAGAGGAACCACCTCTAGCTGCACTCCAAGTTTATCTCTCTCTATGGGACAAGGGAATATGAAAGCCATGCTTCCCCTCTAGAGCATGCTGTATTACCTGGGATTCTAGAAGTCAGGGTCAGTGTGGGCCTCTATCTGACAACTGACCTCACCAATGATCTGAGGAGTGGCAAAGGGACACCTGCTAATAAGGGGCATAGATGTGGGGTCTGAGCTGTCCTACCTACAGTCAACATACAGGTGCACAAGGTTATTTACTCTGTGGATTTGCCAGGAGTTGGGTGGTATGGGATGTCTTGAGAACAGGCCTGGGGGGAGGGGGTAGAAACAAGACAAAGGCCTTCATTTATAAGATTTTTTCCTGAGACCCACAAAGGTTAGGGATGGGCTGGTTAGGAGAATTGCCAGCTGCTGGCTTTCACTTGTTCTGGGAGATAAGAGATAAATCCTCTATCACATTGGAGGGACATGGAGGAATTAGAAGAGTAAACTAAGTAGAGACAAGTAGCTCCCAGAGGCACCATTGAGGGAAGGCACCACACGTGTTTAAACCTACTGTCTCAGGCTGGGTTCTCCGAGTGAAAGATGGGAGAGCAAACAGGTCCTCTGGGGCGGAGACCAGGATGTAGGGAGGAGATGGAAACGTAAGAGACTCAAGAGGAGGAAGCCAAGGGAGGGCCTGTTAGCCAGCCAGTTACCATGGACATCTTGGGCGCAGACCTCTGCGCGCCAGGGCGGAACTCACCCCAGAGCTGTCCTTGACTAAAGGACTTAGAAAACACCTGTGGTCCTACTCAAGGGTGTATTTACACAGCAATTCCATCAGTCATTGGTTGAGAGGCTCCCCTCTGGGGGTTGTTAACTCGAGCATTTCCCACATACTGTGAGCTCTGGTAGGCTGCGGCTACTGGAAAAAGCCTTCTGGCAAGTAGAAGGTGTGTAGCTGGACACCACAGAGTGCTAAGTTCTGAGGGGTATGGACTGGTAACCAGATTGAAAACAGGAGAACTGGTATAGAAGGTCCCGTGGTTGTGCATTGACCTTAAGTGAGGATTTGAGAACCTCCACAGCTAGCAGACAGTTCAAAGAAGAGATTTCTAATTTCTTCAGATTCTTGTTAGGAGACCCTGGTCATGGACATAGGGGGCAGGAAGTTGTACAACATTGGGATATTGGCTCAGAAGGCCCATTCCGCTTATTTGAGTGTTTAAATATGAGAAAAAAATTGTTCTGGGCCAGTTGAATCAGGAACAGAATGACACGGTTAGAGAAGATTCTGCATGCAGCTTTGCTCTGGTTGTTGAAAGACCTCTTTCCTTTTGTCTTGGAGTACTAGGGGGAGGAAGGGTGGTTGTTGGGGTGAAGTTTAATGAATATGGGACTTTTTAATTGTCATATTTTCATACCAGGAGTCTTGTTTTGCCTCTGCATGCAGCTGATAGTTGGTACTGAGGGGACAGCTCCACAATAACTTCTCAGGGGGGCCCTGGAATGTTCCTCAAGACCATCATGTTATGTCATGACACTTGGTTATTATATACGACCTGGGCTTACCTCACCTTGGTTTCTATGAGTTTAAAAGCAGGACTATTAAAACTTACTCAAGGATCAAAAATGTCCCTAGTCCCTTTTTTATTGTCACTGACCTGACCTGCTCTACTAGTTCGAGAATAAACATGATGACACTGCTTTATTTTTTATTCAAGCCCCCATCTGCTTTATTATCACTAAGTCCATTATCTTCCTCTTGAGACTTTGGCTTCCCTCACCCCAATCACAAGTGTGCAGAAACCATAGCTTCTCAGTCCAGTATGATCAATGTTCCGCTGCCCTTCCCTCTGGCAGCCACATACTGTCACTGTTGAAGGGTGTGCATAGCCTCACCATTTAGGGATGCAGATTTTCTGCTGTAACCTTCTTAGGTCACATTCGTTCATGTGTTGGACCACGCTCCCGTGGTGGCCCATTACTTTTCCAAGTACAACTACTGGGCTGGGTTTTGTTGAAACCATTTCCTTCTAAGCCTTATTGGGCCTTGGCTATCAGCCAGGGTCTTTGGTGCCTTGTGGCCCATCCTGTTCTATCCTTTGAAGAGCAAGAGTTGGATATTTGGTGTGTTCCTCTCCAAAATCCCTGGCTCCTTATTCAAATTGATCCATGTCCTCTCCAGCCAGATCTGCATGCCACACAACTAAGAGTTTGCTTTCAAAACACTTTTTTTCAGAACAAGGAAAGTCAGCCGCACCATACCAGACACCTTTTTGCTAAACAGTCACCCCATTAGAATTGGTTTCTTTGGAACTCAGTGAAAGTGTGGGGCCTATGAATACAGATTTGAGAGTGAGACCCAGGCTTGATCCTAAGTCTGTGACCTTGGCCAGTCACCTTTTGTGCCTCTTTCCCCATCTGTCAAATGGGGATGATAATAGCACGTGCTACATGAATGCAATGGCACTAAAGCCCTTTGTGCAGTATCCAGCATATGGCAATATAAACTCAATAAGAGCTTATTACACTACTTATTATAGTAAAAATAATCATGATGGAGATGATAAGAAATCAATCTTAGAAAACTGATCTCATGGCCTTTGCTTCTGGTTTTGTCAGAAGCTTGCATAGATCTTGAGTTTTGGACCATGGATTCACACAGATTGGCTCTTTAAGTTGACCCACTGAGTACATCTTAAGTTCCCTATGCAAGCCATTTGCTTTCAGACATTGCATAAGGAAAGAAAATTGCTTACTATTTCTCATCCAGACATCTCCTACCTAGCTGAACTGAATGAAATTATTCCCTCCTCCACGCCCACTCTGTGGAAACACATTGAGTTCCACTGATCTAGGGGAGAGATCTCTGAGAACTAATTTAAGACAAATTTTCCACTTTTGGTTAGCAGTGGTGGAGGTGGATCAGTGTTAGTGAGAAGTAGCAATGGGCCTCAAAACCAAGCCCCTATAAGCACACTGCCGGTGCCCTGGGGGAGCCATTACCAGAATCTCAGGCTGCCCCCCACCCTGCTGAAAGCTGGATCTCAGTTGGAGTCACAGAGAAGAATGGCCATTCTTGCTTCTTTCTCATCCTGGCCCAGAAACCCTGGGTTTCATACCCAGGAAAATAGTCTTGGTGAAGGGTTGGAATTAACATGACTTGGGGGAGGTCAGGTAAACTTCTGAAGTAGCGGCTCTCTTATTCTTTTTCTTGTGGTTCAGCACCAGGCATGGAGAGGCTGGTGCGGGTGTGTCAGAAGCAGGTGGAGGAATAAGAGCAGACTGATCATGTGCAGGCTCAGACCTCTGTGCTGCCTGTTAATCCTTCAGTTTCAACCTGCACTTTAATCTTATGAGGGCCTGTGCCTGGAACACACCGTGAACAATGCTGCCCTTGTTGCTGGGGTAGTAGGGAGGGA
Organism: Talpa occidentalis; assembly: GCF_014898055.3. NCBI lineage: Eukaryota > Metazoa > Chordata > Mammalia > Eulipotyphla > Talpidae > Talpa > Talpa occidentalis. Next base: position 29,046,294 of record NW_023600993.1, read on the forward strand.
GGTCCTGTCAGGATTCCCCATCAACATTCATTAGACTGAAGGGCTAAGATTAAGAGGCTGTCCAAGTTCAAATACCAGTGTACACAATAGAATGTGTATACCAGTGTATCTCAATAGAATGGGGAAGCTATGATTCAGGAGCTGGAGCAAGATTTTTAAAATTTGGTCCCATTTCAAATGAAGTAAGTATTTGTGATAATAGAAGACTGGAAACCTCCTGAATTTCCAGAATCAGGGAATCAGTTAAATAAATCTTTATACATCTCACAGTAGGTGGATAAATATATTGAAAAGGGTGATGTCAGTCTATTTTCACTGGCAGGGAGAGATTCCATGATCTACTTTAAAGTAAGAAAAGAGCACTGGAAAAGACTGTACTGTGTAATCCTGTGTTGATTTAAAAGACATGTCGAAGCACAGATGTATAGTTGTAGCCGTATGCCCAGAAGACCATTAGGAAATATATAAATATAAGGTGTTAAAATAATAGATTGGAGGAGTGCTTTGTCATTTTGTGTATTTGGCTTTACTGATTTTTCTAAATATAACAGCCTGTGTTAGTTGAGCAGTCTGTAAGCATCAGGCAATTAGGCCTATGATCTCCTATTTACTTCTGAAAGTAAATGGTCTGAAGGGGCGGGAACTCACACCGGCTGGGCATTTACCCAGGGTTGTAAAAGCAAGACTCCGTCTGAGTCAGGCTGCCTCCAGGACAACCTCACCTTCCTCGCTGGAACAAGGTAGGCTAACCCCTTGGTGAGGGAACTGTGGTAAAGCCTTTGGCTGGCTCTTGGCACAACTGGCTTAGGACAGCACTACCCATTCCCACCCCCAGAGTCTGCTAATACATGCTCTCTCCTGCTCATTCTTGGACCAGAGACTGGGCTGATCCTTACCTTCAAGTGAAACTCCCTGGTGCCTTATATGAGCAGGGCAAGACTGTCCCAGCCTACTCTTCTGTACACAGACACCCCCAGCACTGTCCTGGCAACACCCTCCTGCCCATCCAGTAATACACTACCAAAGTGGGACAATAGATCAACCTTAGTCTGTATTTTGGCATTTTCCTTCTTATCTGTGAATACTTCACTCTGAAGGCTGATGCAGATAGTGATGTGTCTCTTTCAGTTCTCAGCTGGTTGTTTATTCCCAGGGTGAGAGACTGGATGTTTGAATAATAGAGGGCAGCAGGTGACTGATTATCTGTTTCCCTCCTGAGACCTATGGGATTTCTATTCCTTACTTCAGATGTCTTGATGAGGAGAAGTCAGGGGCTCTTCACACATAAGATCCTGGGATCTTACTCTCAACTGGGCTGTATACTGGAATCACCAAAGGAACATTAAAAAATGTTGATGCCTGGGTTCACTCCTGGGGATTCTGATTTAATAAGTCTGGGATGCAGTCTAGGTTTTGGGAGTTTTAAAAGTTCCTCAAGTGATTCTCATGTGTGGCCAAGGCAGAAACACCTGACCACCTTCCCCCAGCCACTTCCCCTACTATCCAAGAAGACAAAGTTGCTTTGGAGAAAACAGATTTATCTTCTTGGTCAGCCTCTATCTCAGTGAAGGAGCATGGAGTACATTCTCGAGAGTATTTGGGTTCACAGTGACCCACTGGGAAAAGGAGTCCTCAGAAAGGCCCAGCCGTTTCTGACTCTCCCTACCCTTTTATTCAGCATGGAATCGTGCTGGATGCCGGGTCTACCAGAACCACGTTCTACGTGTATCAGTGGCCAGCGGAGAAGGAGAATAATACTGGAGTGGTCAGCGAGACTTTCAGATGTGAGGTGAAAGGTAAGGCCCAGACTTTGTCTGTGAGAGGGAGGCAGGGAAGGAGCACTGGAGTGGGCAGAGAAAAATATGAGCTCTTGTCTTAGAGTTGCCACTCATCTGTGCAACTCCTTCTCCTGGCCTCATTTTTCTTACCTGTATGACATGGGGGAAGAGGGAGGGCATGGCAAGAATTGTGAATGGTGTGGAGTGTACCCTGCCATACTCTCACAGCTGCTGGGGGAAGACAAGACTTCCAGGTCAGGAACCAGGGATTATTTATTACTCACAGGAGCAGCAGTAGCCAAGAGCATCAGCATTTTCTTGCTCTCATTCTCTGTGCCCCAATTTGCACAGGATGAGGTAAAGAGGGCCAGCTAGTACCTGTTCACACAGCATGGGCTGCGTTATAGAAGAGGAATGCTGACATTAGGGAATCTGAAATATTTAACTTGGGCAATGGGCATGCTGATTTTTTGCTCTGGGGGGAAACACTATCTCTCTCTTCTGAGGCTTTCACCCTGCAGACATTCTTGACAAGATAATCCAGAACAAAAGCAGTTAGTGCCTTTGCTACAGAAGACATGCAGAAACATGAGACTCATTGAAAATTATCTTCTAACAGTAGAAGGGGTGGCTCTGTGTGGGGGGCTGGGGTAGAGAGAAGTGGACAATATATAAACAGTTTCTATTTGGCTCTGCTGTTGTAACTTCTGAGCCACTTCTTCCCTTCCAACTATGAAAGAGGGCAGCAGGATGCTTGTTTAGAAAAGAGAGACCACCCACTTTGAGAAAATAGCATTGTATAGAACAGGCATTAAGATATCATCTCATTCCACCCTGTGAGCTCTGGAAAGTTGTCTGACCTCTCTGAGGTCTCCTCATAGCTAAATCAAAAAGCATAATAATAATAATATCTACCCATAGGAATAATTTGAAGATTAATGACAACGTATATAAAGCAGATTGCAAGTGTCTGTCATACAATACAGTAAGTATTCAACCTGTTAGCTTTTATTATTCAAGGGGCACCTACCATGCTTGGGAGCTCCTGGTAGATATTCTTGCCAAAGGTTACTGTGTCCTATAGTTACAAGATGTGTCTTTAGACCCTGGAGAGCAATTCAGCCAAGCCAGTCTTGATGGCCCTCTGACTGTAGAGAGAAGACGAGCTTTCATGGGAAAGACATAGATACTCTTCAAGGAAAGTGCCCTTGGCCCACTGGGGCTGTGATTTAGGGAGTGATGGGGTCATGGAATCCACACCACACCCATAAGTGGATCTCCTTTTTGATCACAGCAGCCTTTGGGATCCATATATATACTCTGAATGACCAGAAACTAAAGCTCAAATTACCGGGTTGACATTTGACAAGTGTCATCCCCTGAGAACACATGGTTTCTCCAAGGGTAATTTGGGTTTCTGGTTTCTCAGTTGCAGATTTCCCCTAGTATTTCCCTGGCTTGGCCAGAGAAGGGATGGTAAATCCTTGCTCACCCAGTTGTTTTTCCCTGAGACCCAGGCCTTCATAAATTTGTTAGGGAAGGGAGTCCATGGTGAATGGCCGCCCTCAGATGCTGCTGTTTTCCACTTGATCTTAGCCCAAAGGCTGAGAAGCAATAGATGCTTCTGTTTTCCTTGAGTTCACTGGCCCCCATGCTGGCATCTGGCTGTTTGTTGTAATGTCACCCCCTGAAGTTACTGGGTCCCTCATGATCCTCCTCTCTTCTTATGCCTGCTGCTTTCTTCCACAAGGGAGAGTCATGTTTTCCCCTTAAAGCCAGTGAATAAAAGTTCTTTAAAGTCCATTGGAGCCTAACTTAATCATCTCTTCCATTGAAATACCTTGAAGAGTTTATAAGGGCCAGCCACTATAGTGTTGAAAAGCATTATTTGCTAGTAGTTGTCCAGAGTCCAAGCTGTAGCACATGTTTTTGCTTCTTTCCCACCTCCGTTTTATGCACGCTTCTAACCTTCTGTCTCCAAATTGGAGTAGAAATTTTCACTTTGTTTTCTTGGGGTTTTGAATCCCAGTATCCCATGAGCTTGTGAGTCAAATCTCCTTTTCCCTCTAGGAGGCTTGAGGAAAGTTTGCAAAATAGAGCCTCTGGTGACATGCTCAGATAACCCAAGTTTCAACATTCTATCTTGTTCCTAATCAGCTTCTACCTGGAAACCAGCTCTAGCAGTATGTATTTTATTTGCTTCAAATTAGACTACATGATCCCCTTACTATCGAGTGGCACGGTGGTTTGAAAAGCTCCTTAGTTGGTTCATTCATTCATGTATTTGACATTTATTTATTGGGCATCTGCTCTTTGCCAGGAACTGTCCTTGACAATGGGAATTCTAAAATGAATAAAATATAGTGTTTCTGCTGTTACAGAACCAGTGGAGGAAATGCACAGTAAATAAGTGGGCATATAATATGTTAGGGGGAGCAGTACTGTGTGGAGAATCAAGCCAGGTAGATGTGTAAACCGTGGCCATGCAATTTTAGACAGGATCATCAGGGAAGGGAAAAGAGGGTGATGGTTAAGCAGAAACAAAAGTGAGATGAGAGGATGAGCCTTGCCAATGTCTAGGGAAAGAATATTTTGCACAGAGGGCATAATAAGGGGAAAGACTAAGAGTAGATGCTCGAATTTTCTAGGAATAGCAAAGGTGCCAGAGTGGCTGGAGCAAAATGAGTCAGGGGAAGAGAGGTAATCAATAAGACCAAAGCTGTAGCCAAGGTCAGCTCATGGAAGGCCTTGAGATATAAGGGGTTTGATTTTTACTCAGAGGAACTTTTTTCTAAGTATATTGCTATCAGGAGATTCTGATCAGAGAACTAACATTTGATGACTCATAATATTAACAGATCTCTCTTTTTGATGTGAAACAGTCAGAGGCTAAGATTCAGAGGGAAGCCAAGACTGTAAGAGCAGTCCAGATCAGGGACGATGCGATGGCTTGGCTTAGACTTGTGCTCTTCAATATGGGGTCATTTTGCCCCACAGGGTGCATTTGACAGCTTTTGGGTACATTTCTGGTTATCACAGCTGGGATTGGTGGTGCTGCTGGTCTTTAGTGATAGATGCCAGAATATCACTAAATGTTGTGCAATGCAGAGGACAGCACCCACGGCAAAGAATTAGCCAGTCCAAAAAGTCAGTAGTGCCAAAGTTCAGAAACTCTGATGGAGAATGGTCCGGGGGGATGGGGTAAAAGTGCTCAGATATGAGAGATATTTTTAAAGTAAAGCCAAAAGATTTTATGAATGATTCCATGGGAGCTATCTGGGTTGCTGTTGCCTGGGGCATTAGTTCTGACCTGAGTGACTGTGTGCGTGATAGTGCCACTTCCTGTGAGTGGAGAACACTGGGAGTAGGGTTGGTTGGGGGCAGGGCAGGGATTAAGGAATTTGGTTTGGGGCATATTATTGGAGATGCCTATAAATCATCTAAGTCAGGGAGTGGTAAACTTCCTATAAAGATCTAGATGATGAATATTTTATACTGGTTGGCCATATGTTCTCTTTCATGACTACTTAACGGTTTAGCATGAAAACAGCCACAGATAATATATGGACAAATTAGCATCTGGGTATTTGAGAAAACTTTGTTTATAGCCCCGTGTCATGAAATAATCTTAATTTGATCCCCCCCAACTATTTAAAAATGTAAATATCATTCTGGGTTTTTAGTCCATATACAAATATAGGTATCAGATCAAAGTATTCATTCACTTATGAGCTATGTGGCAGTGTTCAGTTGTCAGATGGGGCAATTCTGAAGTTTAGGGGTGGGCTGGTGATGGTGCTTAGATGAATAAAGTGGAAGGTGAGTAGATACTGTAGATGTCTGTCTGGGCTCCTGTAACAAAATACCTTGAGCTGGATGGCTTCTAAACAATAGAAATTTACTTCTCAGTTCTAGAGACTAGGACTTCCATGATTGAAGACTTGGGTGTAAGTGACTTCCTAGACAGCCATATTTTTCTTATATCCACACATCGCTGAATGATCTAGTGCGCTCCCTGGTGTTCCTTTTATAAGGACACTGATCTCATTCATGAGGACTCTGCCCTCATGACCTAATCACCTCCTGATACCATTACCTTGGGGGTTGGAATTTCAACGTAAAAAATTTGGGACACAAACATTCAACCCAAAGCAAGGACTAAAGACATCCTACCACACACCAATATTTGGAGCTTAGAGAGAGGAGGAGGATCTAGCAAAGAAATTTGGAAGGAATAGTCAGGGGAGAGGAAAATTAGAATCCAAATCCAGAGTATCTGAAGAGAAGGTTTAGAGCCATTAGGTGACAAACTGCTGGAGACATTATAACCTAGCAAGTTAGACAGAGATGCTATGCACATCTAGAGTTAGTGCTTTTGCCAAAAAAGTAAAATCTGGATCTGGTCACATTTCTAAAATTAAGTTTGTAAAAGTTACAAGAGATACACGAACATGTTCAATGACATCTCAGGATATAATCAACAAAATCTAAAATGAGGGAGAATGTCCATTACAAGTGACTTAGAATCCTGCTCTTATGTTACCCCACCACACCCACCACCTGGCTGCAATCACTACGTGCCTCTCTACATCCACTCTCTCCAGTGCTCTAGATCATTCAGCAGTGTGTGGATACAAGAAAAAGATGGCTATCTAGGAAGTCACCTAGACCCAAGTCTTCCGTCATGGAGGTCCCAGTCTTTAGAACTGAGAAGTAAATTTCTATTGTTTAGTTGCATAGAGTGGAATTTCCTCAGTGACCCTTCTGTCGTGGTCAGCATTGGTCTGTTGGCCTCTGGCATCCAGGAAGTGTTTCAGTTTTGCCCCAAGTCACAGGTTCCTCCGAGTCCAGTGGCCCTCTGGGCTAGGCTATCCTCTGGGCTAGGTTATCCTCCCTGGAATGAAGCAGGGAACTTCTTCTGATGCCATCTTTCCAACTCCTTCTATCCTGATGTAGATATTTTAATAAATAAATGACAATAAAGAAGAAGGAAGTTGCTGGAGATTACATGAGTCTTAAAAGAGAGGCCATCCATGTGCAACCTGTGGGCTTTTGTTCTTGATTCAAACAAATTATAAGAAAAGACAAAGTTCAAGCCATTCTAAGAAATTTTGAAAGGATGGGATATTTAATGATATTAAGGATTTGGGGGGAGGTGATGAGATATTATGCTCACGTTTTTAAAGAAGTCCTTATCTCTGGGTCTCCTCGGTGGTGCAGCGGGTTGAACACAGCGCTGTGAAGCTGTCTGCAGCCTCTGCAGCGCAGGTTTAATTCCTGGATGGCCAGGGAGATTCCCACATGGCGCAGCAGACCTCTCCTGTCTCACCCGCTGCTCCCCTCAGCAGTGTATCTCAGTCAGTCTGCCTGTTCTGTTCCCCGCTCTGTCTCTGGTGAATCCTCTCACCCTTCGCACCTCTGGCTTGTACCCCGGCTCTTGTATAAAAATAAATAAATCTTAAAAAAAAAGTCCTTATCTCCTAGAAATATACACTGGAGGGTTTACAGATATATTGATGTAATGCTGGGATTTTCCTTACAAAAATCCACTGGAGTTGGGAAAAAAAAGGCGAGTGCAGATGAAAATAAGATTGGGTGTCCCTTGATTAGCTGAATGATGGGAATGTAGGGATTCATTTTACTAGTTTCATGAAAGAGAATTCAGAGGCATATAAACACCAACTTGTGACATTCAGCATGGTCTTGATGAGGGTAGTTTTATTGACCTTTTGGGAAGAAAATGAAGAAAACACTGTCAAACATCCTATCACATATGAGTTTGCCTGTGTTGTATGTTAATTCCAAGAACTTAACCTTACATTTTATGTTACTGAGAGGGTTGTATTTTTTTAAACAACTTTTTAATTATAAATATAATAAATTTTTATTGACTGAAAATCATAAAATATGAATATATAAAACCATTTGTAATCCCACTCTCCTGAGGTGAGAAAAATACTGTTTTTAAAGTATTTTTATATATATATATAAAAGAAATTACACACCTACATGCATGTGTATTATATACACACATAACACATATATGTACATTATAATACACACGTGTATTATGCACATGTTATGTACCTATAATACACACATGTACTATATGTGTTATATGTACATATATTGTGTGTATATATAATACACATGTGTACACATAATAAAGACTAAGCTATGATATGTCATCACATCCGTGGTTTATTTTATTGTCATCTATGTGTTGTGGGAGGCCATTCCCCTAAGAGGGAAGGCAGCAATAGGGATTCTATCGAGGTTGGAGGTTGTCTGTGCTTTCCTGCCACAGATAGCTGAGTCAAAAGGACCAGGGCATGAATCTCGAGAAGTTTTAAAAGGATGCCTGGGGAGAGAGATTCTTAGACTTGCTCTGCTCTCCTCATCTCAACACAACTTTTTTTTTAAAGATTTATCTATTTATGCATACAAGAACTGGAGTACAGGACAGAGATGCGGGGAGAGGGGTGTGTGTGTGTGAGAGAGGATTCACCAGAGACAGAGTGGGGAACAGAACAGGCAGATTGACTGAAATACACTGCTGAGGGGAGCAGCGGGCGAGTCAGGAGAGGTCTGCTGTGCCATGTGAGTAACCTCCCCGGCCAGCGGTGGGACTCGAACTCATGCTGCAGTGGCTGCCCACAGCTTCATAGGTTGCATCTTAACCCCTTGTGACACCAGGGAAGCCCTTCAACACAACTTTTATTAGCAGAAACAACAAAGTTACAAAGCAAGATATAGGATGGGCAGAACTACAGAACAGTGCTTCCTTTTCTCATTTCTAAGTATTCAGCATATTTCTAGCACACATTCACCGCCAAGGTTATGCATTATCCAATTGTTCTTTCCTCACGCTGTTTCACAGACACAAGAACATCCTGATCTATACACGGGCCAGTCTTCCAACCCATGCTGACCAGTCTTTTAGCCATGCCCAGTTTTCCAGCCATGGCCCTGATGATTTCCTTGTCTCAGCACTTCACATCTTAGGGGTCCCCAACACTTTTCCAGCACTGTGGATGAAATCTGCATACTTGTGTGTTATAATGGACACTTCCAATCAAAACTTGTAACTTGTAATAATGTTTCCAGGTTTTTTATAATTTATGGTAGTTGAAGAATTGGGTGGAAGTGGAAAGGGCAGTGGAAGAAGATGGTAGTTTTATCAATTCAAGATAGACCAAGAAAATTCACAGAGGGGTTATTTCCACTTGGCCCTTGTTGTCTGTCCTGTACTTTTCCTTACCTGATCTGGGAATTGTATAAAATCAGATCCTGGACTAGTAGAATAAAATGAATTACATTCACATACCCATATCCAATGTAACTATGAAAAGCGCTAAAGAATATCTATCTATATTGCTAGGAAGTGATCACTAGGAAATATTGTTAAGTGCCAGAAAACAAAGTAGAAAAAAAGTGTATAGCTACCTTTTATCTAAATGGTGGGATCATACAAAATGTATATATTTGCTTATATTAAACGAACCATGGATAAACTTTTAAACTAAATTATGAATAGGGAGAGGCAGCTAGATGTCTCTGAATAGATCTAGTTTTGTAGATTTGATTTTAGAATCTCATAAGTATTTTAATAACTATGAAACAAAGTTAAGTTTTAATAACACAATCCTTAAAATTCAGTAGTAAAATGAAATAAACAAACCTAACTTTATCATGCAGAAAGAATCTTTTTAAATGATTCAGTTCAGTAATTTAACTTACATGCTTCATAGGACATGCCCTAAGGACAGAAAGAACTTTTAAATGTCTTGAACAGTTTTTAACAAACATAAAGTTGGTGGTGGTGCTGGTATTGTCAGGTTGTTGTATAGATTATACAATAAAGCAAAATAAATCTATTAAGTTGTAGTTACTGGGAAACAGCATAGGAAAAAGAAGATATAGAAGATCACAGAAGCTAAGTGAAAAATGTAGTTTTGAAATAGAATTGCCCACAAGAATGCCTGGTGTATTTTCTCTTGAAATGAAGTTGTCAGGATCTGTCTTCTGAAAAGGCTTGCAATGAGAGCTCTCCCTGAATTCCATGTTTTAGAAGCTGAGTACCATTGCTCAAAAAAAGAAACCAAGACCCTTAGAGAAATGACTGGTTGTAGATCTGGGCAGGAAACGTGAAAGGTCATTCATTGATAAATCCTAGCATAACGGAAAGCCAAGAAGCTTTCAGAGGTTTCTGGAATTGAGTCAGAAGGACTAAGGAGCCAACTCAACTAGAGCTCTACCAGCCAAGAAGTCGCCATCAAGAAGAATAATAACTGCAATGAACTGAAACACATCAAATATATCTTTAAATGCATACTTCCTAAAAAAAAAATCAGTAAACAAAATCTCTCATTGGTTAAAATTAGGAGAATGCTGGAGAGGCAATGTATATTTTTTAAGCTGGTAAATAAAGAGAAAGAATCCAGCACTTATTCTGCCTTCCTTGTATAAACTACTTACTGTAGGGTAACGAGTTAGCCACAGGAACGGTTTTCTCTTATAAAAGCATTTTAGGTAATAAGTGAAGCAAGAATGATGGAAATAAAATATCACCATTGCATAACCCTCAGTGGACTAATGGACCTAAGTAATGATCCGTGATGTGTGCTAATACACAAAAAGAGACACAGCTAGACACTGGTGCTTCCTGTTAGAAGTGAACACTAACCCCTATGAAATATCTTTTCTATTCCAGTTTGAAAGAGTTCAAACCTGAACCTGAGTAAGCCTCTGCCTTCAGTAACCAATTTATAGGGAAAGCTGGGTCCACAGTAATAGATTAAATTGAAACATGGGGATGCAATCAGTATATTTTATATATTTATTTATTTTAAAAGATTTATTTATTTATTTATTTATTTATTTATTTATTTATTTATTTATTTATTTATTTATTTATACAAGCACTGGGTACAGTCAGAAGCGCGGGAGGGTGAGAGAATTCACCAGAGCCAGAGCAGGGAGCAGAGCAGGCAGACGGACTGAAGTACACTGCTGAGGGGAGCAGCGGGCGGCAGGAGAGGTCTGCACGCCATGCGGGACCCTCGCCCGGCGACCGGGGCTTGAACCACCGCTGCAGAGGCTGCGGGCAGCTTCGCAACCCAGCGCTCAACCGCTGCGCCACCGGGGAGGCCCAATCAGTATATTTTAGCCCATGGGAAACTATCAGACAAATGAAATGGTAAGGAAACAATTTTAATTATAAGGGAAAAATGAACAGGAGAACAGAACCTGTAAGTTCAAAGAGTTTAAGGGATGCATCAATCTATTGCAATGAGTGGAATTTATTTGGACTCTGATTCAGAGGAACTAAAGAGAAAGAGGTGGGAGAAGGAAGGGAGGAAAGATGAAATAGGAATATGGAGGAAATATGCATCTTATTATAATAAGGGATTATTTTTAATGTTTGTAGGTATAATAATGGGACTATGATTCTGCTTCTTTAAAAGGATTCTTGTTTTTTCATGATAAATATTTACCAAATGAAATGACCATGTCTGCACTTTGCTGTGTAGTAAGAAAATGGGAGAGTGTAGATGAAGCAGCAATCGCTTGTTGTTGAAGCTGGGAAATGATGTGAGGGTTCATTATACTATTGTTCATACTTACGTTTGTATTTAGAATATATAATTCTAAAATGGAAACTTTCTTTTAAAGCAGGTCCTGGCTTAATGTTTTTCACCTTTGTGATCCCTTCCTTCTAGAGTTGAGACTTGAATTGACTTAATGTGACCACATGGGATTTATGTGCATACTCATTGCAACCCCCTGCAAAATTCCACTGATTTCCAAAGTTGATTTGTTTTTTTTTTAAAGATTTATTTATTTATGCATACAAGAGCTGGGGTACAGGCCAGAGATGCGGGGGGTGAGAGGATTCACCAGAGACAGAGTGGGGAACAGAACAGGCAGACTGACTGAAGTACACTGCTGAGGGGAGCAGCGGCCGAGTCAGGAGAGGTTTGCTTCACCGTGTGGGTTTCTCTCTGGCCAGCGGGAAATCGAACTCGTGCTGCAGAGGCTGTGGATTGCTTCATGGTGCGGTACTTAACCCCTTGCACCACCAGGGAGGCCCCAAAGTTGATTTGTTTTTTAATTTAAAAGTTGTTTTGCTCTTGTGGGTTCCTGAGAAGGCTAAGGAGTGCTCACTGCTTGTTCTTCAGGCCCTGGGATCGCTGCCTATAGCCGGTACCCTGAAAACATCCCCAGAGCCTTTGATGAATGCACAAAAAAAGTCCAGGAGCACATTCCAGCCCACTTCCATAACTCCACCCAACTTTACCTGGGGGCCACTGCTGGGATGCGCTTGCTAAGGTAAGGGCTGGAATGGCAGGAGACCATGTGACCAATCAGCCATGAATGTGTTGAATCTTGCCAAGAATCTAATTCTATTTCTGCAAGTAAATTCCAAAGAAAGATGCTCATATTTTGCCATAAGTTTAGGCTTTCAAAATTGGTAAACTTTCAGTCTGTATTTTCATATCCAGAAGCAGCTCTAAAATTTGATTTCCTCTCCGTTGGTGATTTTTGTTTTTTAAAGATTTATTTATCTATGCATACAAGAGCTGGGGTACAGGCCAGAGATGCAGGGGGTGAGAGGATTCACCAGAGACAGAGTGGGAAACGGAACAGGCAGATTGACTGAAGTACATTGCTGAGGGGAGCAGCAGGCGAGTCAGGAAAGGTCTGCTGCACCATGTGGATTGTTCCCTGGCCAGCCGGGGATCGAACTCGTGCTGCAGAGCCTGTGGATTGCTTCATAGTGCAGTGCTTAACCCCTTGCGCCGCCAGGGAGGCCTTCCCTGGCTTTCTTAATCCATGATGAAAGGAAAATAATCTCTTGAGTAAGCTTTTTTCCATAGGGTAGGACGGCATCCAGTGATAGAACAACCCTGAGTTATGAGTGATATGATACTGCTGTGTTGCCACTCCAGAGTCAGCACAGAGAGCCATGGTGGCAGTCATATCCTCTCCCAGGGATGACCTCTGAGAGAGCAAAGAGCGAACACTTGAAAACAGCCTTCTTCCTTTCCCCTTCCTCCTAAGCTCGCCTTCCTTCTGGATTGGTGAAATCTCCTTAGTACGTTGCCTCAGAGATTACTTTTGCCAATCTTATGCCTTCACCAATCTCCTTCTGCTGATTTGAGTCAGAGCATGGATGATTAAGCAGGAGGCTCTTTTTATTAGCTGGTTGCTAGAGAGTGGGATAGGAACAGGTGGAACAGAGGAGAACAAGTAGTATTTTTTACTGCAAGCTATTTTCCTGTATGACAGTTTCACAAGTAACAAGTGCATTCTGCCTTCACGGTTGCCTGGGAGACTTCCATTTGCAAAAGGGGTTGCCATATATTGTACATATCTGAAAAATTGTCCCTGCCAACAGGGGTTTGGGGTTTGAGGGATACATTTTCACCTGAGTGTGATTATTTTAGGATTGTGTTGTCTAGGCATTCAGCCTTTTGTGTTCTGTGCCTTGCATAGCTTGCAAAATGAAACAGCATCTAATCAAATCTTAGTAACCATCAAAAACTACTTCAAGTCCCAGCCCTTTGATTTTCGGAGTGCTCAAATCATTTCTGGGGAAGATGAAGGACTATATGGATGGATTACAGTCAACTATTTAATGGGACATTTCCTGGAGGTATGTGAAAAGAAATTTATAGTTTTCAATTTTGCGGTTTGTCCCATCCCCTACATACGGTAGCTTAACAGAGGTGCATGCCAACCAGGGCATATGTCCTATGTCATTCCTTCACATAATGCATAAGGGAAACACCTACAAAGACTTGGGTTTTTAAACTTGGGTCATAAACAGGACAAAATGATCAGGGAGGAAGCTATCACTTTGGAGATGAGAAAATCTAAATCTAGCAATAGGCTACAGGCCTTTTGAAGGATGGTTGGAGAATGACCCTTCCAAGAAGTTCCAGAGCATCTGGAATTTAAAGAGCCCTCTGGAAGTCTGCTTCCAATTCATTCCATGTCCTCAGGTCTCCTTATACTTCCTGATCCTTTGGTGCAGAGGAAAGCTGACTCCAAGAGATAATCAAAACCTATTTTGTTCCCCCCAAATATATTTTGGAAATTTTCATTAATTGCCAACTCTTAATATTTTGGAATTTCATAGAAAAGTCCACATTTCTAGCTTCTCCTGACCACTTCATCCCTGCAAATTTGGAAGAGCTGGTCACAGAGTTTGCGTTCCTATATGGAAACAACCAATTAGAATAGTCTCGTTCATGCACTCTCCAGTTTGTCACAGTCCCCACAATGCCCTATTGTTTACATCTAACCTGCTTCACTCACTTATGTTTCCTGTCCAGCCCCTATGAGCAGGTGAGTTCACCACTCCTGAAATAAAGGATAAATTTGGCCTTATGTATTTCCCATGTCATACTTTTTAGCAATAAGAGATGGGTCTCAGATAGAGAGCCCTGGGCAGACATGGTTTTTGACCTTTTTCTTTTCCCACTATGCAGAAGAACCTGTGGAATATGTGGGTGCATCCAAATGGAGTGGAGACCACAGGTGCCCTGGATTTAGGTGGTGCCTCCACCCAAATATCCTATGTACCAGAGGAGCAGATGCCGCCAAACACCAATGACAGCATACAGGTGTCCCTATATGGCTATAAGTACACACTCTACACACATAGCTTTCAGTGCTATGGCCGGATGGAGGCTGAAAGAAAGCTTCATGCAAAACTTTTTCAGGTACCTGCCCTGGGGCGTGACAAGTATTTCTGTGGGGAGAGTGCCCTACCTTCTGGAATCTGTCCTTTCTCCTCATATTAGAAGGTGGATGGAAACAACAGCATTCTCCAGTTTTCTTTTGGGTGCAAGCCCTCTCTCACTCTCTTGTATTAACCATTTCCAGTATATTTTAGTCAGAAGTTCAGGGAAGCTCTTGAACTCCAAATGTTTTATAAATGATGCAAGGCCTAGGGTCCCTTTATGGATTCAGACTGTTTTAAGCCAATAGCTAAATATGCCTTAGATTTTTGAGACTTTCCTGAGTGCAGACAAAATAATAAAAGAGGTCATGAGAGAAATGCTTGCTGATGGAGAAGAAGGCCAAGCCCTGTTCCAGGCTCAGCCTTCATTTAGATTGGCCCTGTATTAGGCAGGTTTGATACCCTTTATGTAGTGAGATTTTTGGAGGGATTTAGAGATTTAAAGGTGAAATAATCTTCTTCCCAAGGTAGAGAGGTTAACCTCTTAAATGTGACTGGCTCTTCAGAGTGTGTGTGTGTGTGTGTGTGTGTGTGTGTGTGTGTGTGTATACATACAATACAATGTTTCTAGAAGAATGACTATCAATGTACCCAACAATCTACAGTAGAGAAGCGAATATTCCCAATGAGACAGGTCTGGGTTTGAGAACGCAAGTCTCAAAATGTGAGCCCAGGACCTGGTGCAGCCCAGTCTTTCTCTGTGGTTAGTCAGCACACAGGGACAGGGCTATTTCTGCATCTTGCCTGGTAACCTCTGGATGCCTGAGAGGGTGACTCTGCTTTCTGAGTTTTCTGATTCAGGTGAAGGGAAGGATCCAGGTATGATGAAGATCACTCACAAATGCATGTTCAGATCTGCTTTACCAACACTTTCATGTACCAAATATGTGTTGCCAAGTCTGGCTTGGAAGGTTCATGTAGATCACTGCCTTATGAACACAGGCTGAATAAATCCCATATGTCTGTGTCTCTTTCCTCATCTGTCATGTAAAGGGGCTACATATCTACCGAGCTAGATACTTTGCAAATTATTTTATTAAGATGATTCTAGTCATTCCAGAGTTCAAGTCTTACTCAGATAGCATTTAGGCATTAGGGACATTCATTTACTTTCTTTCCCTCTTCAATATAGTTTCCTGGTAATATATGTTCTGTAAAAAAAAAATAATATGAAAATAGCAACACAAAATATAAGTAATAAAAAATATTAATCACTATCAACATATTGTTGTATTTTCTTTATTTCCGCCCCCCACCAAGCATGAGAAGTATATTTACTAATTTGGCTTCACATGATTTATGTAATTTGATATTCCGCTTTTTTTCCCACTTTACCATATGTCATGAGAAATTTTTTTGAATTATTTTCATGGGTGTATGATATTCCAAATATCATTACTTGGAAAGAAAAACTATATTGGTCATTTTATCATAAAAGAAAATACATTTTGTTGTAAAATGTCAAACTCTGCAAAAGGTATAAAACTATACAAATGGCAAAAAAATGAAAGAACCTCCTTCAAATACTATTCACTGATTAATTATTAATTATGTTGTTCCGTGTTTTCCAGGCCAAAATGATTTTATTTTCCTTAGTACTTAACATTTTATAATTCAAGCAATCATTTCTTTCCTAATGGACACTAAGCAATGTTCTGTTTTGCTGCTATAGCAAATAGCAATAATATAAATCTTCTTATACATAGAACCTTAATGATTTAATACTATATGATAGGTCAAAGAAGAAGTGTGTTTTTTATTTAATTGGATAAATAGGGAATCTTCAGATTCCCACCAATAATGTTGCTATGACTTTTTGCAATCTTATAATTTCAAGGATTCCAAGGACATTTGATTAATCAGTACTTGATGTTGAAGATCTATTTCTGGCTTTTCCATTCTGTTTTATTCATTATTTGTCCATTCTTGAGCCAGTATTATGTTGTTCTAGTTGTAACAGTTTTTTTCCTACTCTCAGACATTTATTTTGAACTTTGAAATAACTTTGAGTAGTAAAAAATATTCATTAAGAAAATGATTGTAGTTGTTAGTGACTCATTAGTTTGGTAAGAATTGCCTTATTAATTATATTAAGAATTTCAATCCAGAATTATAAATATAAAATATCCTTTAATAAAACTCACAGTTTTCATCATTGGTCCTCTACCTTTCTTTTAAATATAATTTTTTTAAAAAAATCTATTTATGCATACAAGAGCTGGGGTGGTGTAGGCTGGAGTTACAGGGGGTGAGAATATTCACCAGAGAGAGAGCAGGGAACAGAATAGGCAGACTGACTGAAATATGCTGCTGAAGGGAGCAGCAGGTGAGACAAGGAGAGGTCTGCTGCGCCATGTGGGTAGCTCCCTGGCCGGCTGGGAATTGAACTTGTGCTGTAGAGGCTGTGGATAACTTCACAGTGCTGTGCTTAACCCCTCAAAGACATTTTTAAGTAAGAAAAGCAAGGTACAGAACAGTGTGTAGAGGGTACTGCCATTTACACTTGGGGGAAAAAAAGGAGAGGGGAGAAGAAAATATATTTGCATCTGCAACACAAGAAGTATACACAAGATGTAGGTAGGATACGCAAAAACTGACAATAGTGATTACTGCCAGGGAGGGAATCTGGTGGATGAAGGATGCAGAAAGGAGATTTAATTGTCATAATATACTTATTTGTACCTTTCGGGTTATTTTATTGAATATTCTATTCAAAATAATCAGTCGTTCTAAACATAACTTGTTTTTTCATCAAAATGGAGTTCATAAAGCCTTCTGTACAGCATCGTGGTAAAGGCTGGAACAGATCATGTGAGCACCTAGCATTGTGTGTGGTGTGGGGTAACTGTTTCTCACTCCACTTTGAGTTCTCTATAAACAACCTGCAAGTTGCCTTCACTGACACAGAACATTTTTTTCTGTTTCTCTTTTGGTATCACAGAGTAGTGACAGAACTTACAAAAGGAAAATACTTGGTTCTCAGTATTTGCAAGGATACGCAAGAAGTACCATCCGAAAGACAAGTGGTTTCTAACACCTCACTTTTGCCCCTGCAGGAGTTTCCACACAAAGGCAATGTCCAAAATCCCTGTTACCCTCGGAATTATCGCCACAAGTTCACTCTAAGGGAAATATTTGACAGTGCATGTACAACTGACATGAGGCCTGACAATTATAATCCTGATGCTACTGTGGTTTTGGAAGGAACTGGAGATCCATTTAATTGCAGTAAGAAGGTGGCTTCTCTATTTGACTTCAAAGCTTGTGATGGCAAAGAAAACTGTTCCTTTAATGGAGTTTATCAGCCAAAACTTAAAGGGTCATTTGGGGTAAGAGCAAAACCACTGGAAGATTCCTTTCTTCCCTTACTGAATATTTATTTCTCACCTTTCTGTTTCTCTTTTGCTGACCTGTTTCTCACTTTCCTATTCTCCACCGTAAGTCCTCCATATTATACCCCCCTCTGAAACTAATTTCCTTGTGTACTCTTTCCTTACAGGCCTTTGCAGGATTCTACTACACAGCCAGTACTTTCAATCTTTCAGATAGTTTTCCCTTGAAAACCTTCAACTCAAGCACATGGGATTTCTGCTCAAAGGAATGGAGTCAGGTCAGTATTTAATGAGGAAGGATCCATATCAATGAAAAATAGGAGAGTTAAGTATATTCTATTTGTGTGCATGTGTGTATATGTTCTGTATTTGATTTTTATGCTGTTCTCCTTCCACCATATCTATAAAATGTAGACTATTGTAGATTCTAACCACACACACATTGGTTAGAACAGTGTTTGGCACATAATAAGTACTCTATAAACTTACAGGTTATTGCTACTGATATTGTATAGAGATATTTTCATATTTTATGGTATAATTATTATATAATAGTTTTTATTATGAAAGTTAGAGGATACAATTACTTAAAATAAGACTTGATCTAAGGAGTTCTGAAATGTGGATTTTATTTTATTTTAAAAGATTTATTTATTTATTTATTTATTTATACAAGCACTGGGTACAATCAGAAGCACAGGAAGGTGAGAGAATTCACCAGAGCCAGAGCGGGGAACAGAACAGGCAGAGTGACGAAATACACTGCTGAGGGGAGCAGCAGGCGCGGCAGGAGAGGTCTGCGCGCTGTGTGGGACCCTTGCTAGTGGCCGGGGATCGAACCTGTGCTGCAAAGGTTGCGGGCAGCTTCGCAGCCCATTGCTCAACCACTGCGCCACCAGGGGAGGCCCTGAAATGTGAATTTTAGAACATGCCTGTCCAGGCTGCCTCTTACCAGCTTTGGACCTGCTTTTCAGCTCCCAGATCTGCTTCCCCATTTTGATGAGACCTATGCGCGCTCCCAGTGCTTCTCAGCTCACTATGTCTACCACTTGCTCATAAATGGATACAAATTCACTAAGGAGACCTGGCCTAAAATACGTTTTATAAAAGAAGTAAGTCAAAGCTCACATTCTTTTCTCTTCTTCCTGTCATAATAGAGGTTTTGAAAGAAATGCAGAAGATAAAAAGGTTTTGGTGGTTTAAATATGTTGAACAGAAGCTGATGTGATTTTGGTCACTTGTGGGCATCCCAGAAAAGATGACAGAGAATTGAGGGCGAGTGTTAATGGAGATACTTCCACATACTAAAGGATTGGAAGCTAATGGGCAGGACTCTGAACTTCACAAGGACAGGACTTGCTTTATCAGCCTCGTATTGCTAGCATCACACACGGGGTTGAGAGCCTGGAAGGTGCTCAGTAATACATAAAGGTGCTAAGGACCTGAGACTTTTCTTGCTAAAAAGAACCTCCAAATATAACAATATTTTTAAAAATGATAGTAACTAGTTGCCTTTCATTTTATATAGATATCATATATTTATATACATATATATATGTGTGTGTGTGTGTGTGTGTGTGTGTGTGATAAGTCAAGTGTACTGACTTTAGAGCATGAGAGACTTCCTGCAACATTAAGAATTTTCCCCTGGAATGGGCACTGTAATTACTGTTAAATGTCCAGAATAATCTGAAGCTAGCGTCTCAGCTGCCACCAGAGCACCGTCACAAGAAGACTCTTTGGTCTCAGTCACCCTCTAGACCTTGTTTTCAGGCAGGACTCGGTTTTGCTGAAATCTTCACCCAGCAGTATGCCCCCCAGATTTTGGGTGGGTTTTCTCATTTCAGAAACAGCTGATTAAAGCCTGAAGTCTCTCTGGAGTCAGTCTGTTCAATATTAGCTTTGACGATAGTAAGATTAAACCAATCAATATCCTACGTTAGGCCTGCGATGGTGTGCCTATGCATAAGTAAAATTGAATCATGTACAGAAAATAAGGATGTCTGGAGGACTGTTCGTGACATGTACTCTCTAAGCTCTGCTTCTAATGACTAATTAGCAGGAAAGTACATAAGGAGGATGGAGAAGGACTTTCCATTGAATACCAATTTGGATAGATACAAAATTCTAGGTTTCAACTTCCTTTCCTTCATTCATAAAGAATTTTATATCCTGCCAAAGTAGTATTCAAATATAAGAGCATAAGAAGACTTCAGAAGATTTACCCCTCAAAGAATTACACGGAAAGCTTTTTTGAAGGAAGAAACTAAACAAGAAGAGAAATGCAGGAGCTATTATAAAAATATAGTAAGTGAGGATAAATAATGTCGTGGCTTAAAATCCATATTAAAAAAGAAAACACTAAAGAAATGAAAGAGAAGAATCCATCCGTAATGACCCAGTATTCCAGGATAGCTAATATCCAATGTGATAGAGATGGGAAAGGAATCATGAGATTCCTTAGGGACATAAGAGGACGCTAAAATCCTCATCTTGTAAAGAGGAACATACAAATATCATTTTTAAGGCAAGAAAGGAAAAATGTATAGAAAAATAGCAGTAACTGAACTTTTTTAATGAGCTATTAGGAAAAGTCTAAATATATCATAATGGACTAAATCTCCCAGTTTAAAAAAAACAAGACATTGTCAGATTGGGTTTTCATAAGTCAAGTTTATATGGTTTATGAGTTACACATACTATAGGTATAAGAACTTGGAGACTTTTTTTTAATTTTTAAAAAAAAATTTATTTATTTATGCATACAAGAGCTGGGGTACAGGCCAGAGATGTGGAGTTGAGAGGATTCACCAGAGACAGAGTGGGGAACAGAACAGGCAGACTGACTGAAATACACTGCTGAGGGGAATAGCGAGCGAGACAGGAGAGGTCTGCTGCACCATGTGGATAGCTCCCTGGCAGGCCAGGGATTGAACTCATGCTGCAGAGGCTGTGGATTGCTTCATAGTGTGGTGCTTAACCCCTTGCGCCACCAGGGAAGCCCCAGAACTTGGAAACTCTTGGACATACACCACCCAAAAGAAAACAGGGCTAGTAGCTACTTAGTCTCTGACAGAACAGTCTTAAGATAAAGAGCATCATTTGCAATAGAGAAGATTACATTATGACTGAAAATTAAATTCATTATGAAAATTGCAAATTTGGAACTTTTTTTTTTTTTTTAAGATTTATCCATTTATTTATACAAGCACTGGGTACAGTCAGAAGTGCGGGAGGGTGAGAGAATTCACCAGAGCCAGAGTGGGGAACAGAACAGGCAGAGTGATGAAATACACTGCTGAGGGGAGCAGCAGGTGACAGGAGAGGTCTGCGTGCCATGTGGGACCCTCATTGGTGGCCGGGGATCGAACTGGCGCTGCAGAGCTTTGCCGTCCAGCGCTCAACCACTGCACCACCAGGGGAGGCCCGCAAATTTGGAACTTTTACATGTATGATAAAACAGCCTCAAAACATGCAAGGGAAAATTTGTGGGACTACCAGAAGAAATGGACGAAGTCTTTTTCCCATTTGCGCTGATCCCCTGCTTTTAAAAACTGGCCCTGGATTGAGTAAACCACTCACAACAGTGTACTTTTTACTGTTAACTGTGCCCTCTTAACACTGGGCTGTGAGGGCATTGGGAGTAATTCTTCTGTTTCCCCTGCAGTGCTGAGGTCAAGTCAAAAGCCTCTATGGTCACAGTGACCTGGGCTGTAACCCAGCCTCTGCAGTGTCTGTACTCGGGCAAGTCCTTTGACCTCCTCAGGCCGGTTTCCTCTGGGTATATCATGCGAGGTGACAATGGTGTGCCCCGGGGATGAAATTCCAGCCAGAAGTCCTGGCCTGAGAACTGAGCCATCTCCTCTACTTCACAGGTGGCGAACAGCAGCATTGCCTGGTCTCTCGGCTACATGCTCGCCCTGACCAACCAGATCCCAGCCACAAGCCCCCTGATCCGCATGGCCCTGCCACGACACATCTTTGTAGGCATCATGGTCTTCTTTGCAACGATGACCTTTATGTGTCTGTTGTTTCTCGTGTACCTTTATGTATTAGCGAAGAAGATGAGCAGCTCTCAGGTTGCCTTCAACAGCCCCATGAATTCTGCGTGAGCATTGAGAAGGCCCTGCTGTAGCCCGAAGGATCCCCAGCCTGAGTTCCACCAGGCAACACAAGTGAATTGTCTTCAGGAAACACAACTAAAGTTAAATACCCAGATCATGTGCCTCTGGGATAAGGATTTCTGCCAAAGCACCTCTTGGGGAGTCCTCAGCTGTTCTGAGCATATTGCTCCTCCAGAAACGCCACCCACTTGCTGACCTGTTAGGGAACAGAGGAGAGACAGGCCGTCAACTTCAGGCTTTTTATTCCGAGTGCCCAAAGAGGAAGAGTAGCTGAAAATATGACAGTTTAATGTTGAAGAATTGACCTCAGGACTCAGTTTGCACTTTTCATCCCTCAGTATTCCTCTTGGCGAGCTTGGAAACCGGCAGACACCCCTAAAACTTTTGGCCCAGTCACTTACCTCGTTTCCTTGCACTGGTCCCTAAGTAAGCAACGTTAACAATCCCATAAATGTTGAACTCCCTTAGGTTGGCAGAATATAGTATCTAGGAGAGAAGACTCCTTTACCCTGTGGACAGTGGCCTCAACCAGGCTTCTGTCATGCAGGTAGAACTTGAAGGATAGAAACATACAGAAGTTCTCAGAAAAATGTGGCCATTCCCAAAGCGGGGTTCCTGCTGGGAGCTACGGTCATTAGACTGCAACCTGCGTGCGTCATTCTGTCCTCACCTTCCTTTCACGTCACTCTGTCCTCCGATGAAACACACTCACTCCTACTGAGGCTGTCACATTCCAGATTGGATTTTGTTTGTTTTTGTTTTGTTTGCCTTTTCTGGGCTATTGCTGAGGACTGTCTTTGCATTTAGCATGGTGTATCTATTTTGCCCACTGTTCTCACAGGAATCTTTGACGTGACATCCTCTGCTGTTATTTGCTTGCCAGTTACTTTTCTGAATCATCTGCTTCTCTGCATAGTAGCCATACCTCTTGACTTTGGGGAAAGAAAAAAAGTTGTAGAAGCATTTTTACTCCAAAATAGGGTGAGAAAGAATTCTGGCAAGTCCCATGGCTACACACACTAAAAATGAACTTTATTTCAGATTGGTGTTTGTTAAATGAACACAGAATAAAGTATTATTTTGACTTGCAATGTGTGTTTGTGAACTTTTACACGGTGCTCTTTCTCCTAAGCACTCAAGGTGGTATTTCTGAGGAGCTTTAAAAGATAAGAAAATTTTCTTAAGAAACCTTTTCTCATCAATGAAGAAAATCATGCTTTAGTCTCTCTTTCATTCTAGAGTTCAAAGTGCTTCACTTTTATAAACCCTTGGCTCTGTGAGATAATTGTGAAGAATATTTCTTTATCTTATTTGACATTCAAAGCTTCTGGCTACAACTTGCCTTTCACATCTTGGTCACCAACTGGAATGCCTGCCCCTGCTCCCCAAGTTGCACCAGGGTTCACATAGTTCTTTTTACCTAGACTGTGGGCCACCCTCCATGTACCCAAGTAACACTTACTTCCCAAGGTCCAATTCTATCTTTACTTCTTCCACAAAGCTTTCCTTGACACACGCGCACCATGATCTGTCTCCTGGACCACTTCTTTAAAAACTTTTCCATCCCTCAGTATTCTTCCCGGTAAGGAATAGATAATGTTCAAAAGCAGACAAAACTAAACACAAAGTAAACTCTAAAGAAAATCTGGGAGATTTTTACTCTTAAATTTGGGAGAAGATAGGGGTTGGTATTGAAAAGGGATAAACAAATACCTTAGTCTGCTAGGCTGCCATAACAAAATACCATGAGCTGGATAGCTTAGACTATGGAAATTTATTTTCTCACAGTTCTGGAAGCTGGGAAGTTCAAGATCAAGATGCAGCTGATTCAGCTCCTGGTGAGTGCTCTTTCTGGCTGATAGGCACCTGCTTTCTCTAGAGTCCTTTGATGCCCCTTTTTATAAAAAAGCTAATCCTGTTGAAAGGGCCTCATCAAGATCTCATCTAACCCCAATTCCTAAAGGCTCTGGAGCCACAATGATGTTCCATAACTGGTTATTCCATTTTGCTACCATTTACACACTCTGCATGACCTCTATGGCATTTAAAAAATAAAATATCTGGGATAACTGAAGGATTTGCTACTTGCTACCTATGTGATTTTCATAAAGTTTTTCAATCTCTTTGAGCCTTGATTTCCTCATATATAAAATGGGGATAATAAGTACCTCACAGGGTACATAAGAGAAAAGTTAGCACTTAGTACCTGGCAGAGTATAGAAAATGAGTAAGAGGGTGTTTTTGTTTTTGTTTTTTTTTAACTATTTCTTATTCGAGCTCTAAGTCTGTGCCCTGCTATTAATCTATCTCAGGCAGTTGAACATTGAATTTGAGATTCTTATTTTTGTTTTAAGGAGTACTAAGCAAAACAAGCAATAAAAGGAGGAACAGGATGTGCCAGCATCTGAATATTCTCTTCTATTCTAATTCTGTGCCTCTGTGCACTACTAATACTGAGGTCCGTACAATGCCAGCATGGAAATTGGTCTTCACAGATGCTGCAGTTTTCCAGAAAACACTCACAAACTAATAAATGTTACAAACAACATTCCTCTTGTTAGTAGACATATGTAAGTAAGCAGCATAGAAAATAGGCTAATAGAATGGGCCTCCCCTTGTGGCGCAGGCGGTTGTGCGCCATGCTGTGAAGCTGCCCGTGGCCTCTGCAGCGCGGTTTGATCCCGGCCAGGGGCGAGGGTCCCACACGGCGAGGCAACCTCTCCTGCCTGCTCCTCTCAGCGGTGTATTTCATCAGTCTGCCTGTTCTGTTCCCCACTCTGTCTCTGGTGAATCCTCTCACCCTTCCGTGCATCTGGCCTGTACCCCAGTTCTTGTATAAATAAATAATCTTTCAAAAAAAGAAAATAGGCTAATAAAAACTCTAAGACCTTCGAATTTAAGGGTGGTATATAAATGGACATTTAAATGGTGTTATATGTCAATGTTTATAACTTAAACCTGGGTACCTAGTCCAAATGGTGCTTGGGAAACAGGCTATTTAAATTGAGATAAAATGTCTCAAGTTCTTTTATTCATATAATTAAGGTTGAAGGAATGGGAGAGATAAATAATAAAGTATTTCACCCATTAACATATTCATTCATTTACTCATTGTACATTTAACGAAAGTCTTCCGTGTCCTATGCATTGGGCTAAGTGACTCAAGTTGTAAGAGAAGTAAGCTAATGTCTTTCCTTTTGAAACACATGAAACATGAAGGCCCTCTGCTGGAACCATGGAGAAAAATCCTTTCCAGTGGGTGCTTCCCCACTTCCCCCTGCCCTCTACCCAATTAGGGATGCTGGAATTTATGGTTGTAGAACAAGATAAATTGGAAGAAATAGAAATAGAAAATATGCATGGAAAAGAAAATTTTAAACAAAAAAGACAGCTATTTCTCTGCATCTATGAAATAGGATTTTTTTAAGGGCAGGTGGAATTCAGAAGAAATTTTTTTTTAAATTAAAAACATGATAGTAAACATTAAAAACTCACTAGAAGTACTAGAGGATAACTTTGAGCAAACTCTTAGAAAATAGAAAGAAGACAAAGCAATGAGAAAAAGGGATGAAAAGACAAAAGAAATTCTATAGCCAATCCTCAAAGTTGTCCATCTAGACAATAGGAGTTCCCAAAAGAAAAAAACAGAAGAGGAAGTCAGCCATGAAATAAATGGAAAATTTCACCCTGATAAGAAAGATATAATTGAAAGGGACCAGTCAATGGATGAACTAGAGGCTCAAAACTGTAAATTTTCAGAACACAGAAGAAAAAGAAGATTTAATAAGCTTTTGGAGAAAAAGAGAAAAGAAACTGACAACTTACAGAGGATCAAGATGAGAATGTCTTTAGGTTTCTCAGCAATAACTCTAGAGTCAAGAGACAAAGGGACAATACCCTTAAATTTCTGAAGAAAAATTATTTTCAAAGTAGATTTCTATACCAAGCCAAACCATCAATTAAGTATGAGAACAGATTAGACATTTTCAGACAGCTTCCTTTCAAAGGAAGCTAATTGAAAAATGTGCTCCACCAAAAAACAGCTGCATTAGCCAAGAGAAAGAAAGACATGAGCTCTAGAAAAGAGGAGATACAATATGGAAGAAGTTATAGAGGGAAGCTGCTCAGAATGAAGCCAGTCAGGCCATCCAGGCATAAACATCTTCAAGAAAGTGAAATTGATAGAATTTTATATCTGATATAAATTAATACCTTGAGAAGAGATTTTGATCACTGGAAAAATGTTTGAGAAGAAACTATTAAGAAAATAGATACAAAGCAAATGAAAACCAAAAAAAGAAATTTAATGATAGGGAAACAAAAAACTAACTTTACACATTTAAATATAAATACTTAATACTGCTCTAACATTATCATTATATATTCAAAGAATGTGCACATGTGGTAGGTACAGAGTAAGGAAAGAGGAGTAAATATTCATCTTCCATAGTCAAGAACCAATAGATAGTCCTTAAAACTGAAAAATCCAGAAGTTGCCATACAGACATGTTGTTTAAAGACATGTAGGTAGGGAAATTGGTGCTCTAGCTTTCTGTGAGCTTAGTTGCTCCAGCTAGTGAGAGGCTAAGAAAATCTGGGCAGCTGAAAAGTGTGGTCAGCAAGAGGAGCAAAGGTGAGCACATGAGGGCAGTGATTAACCAAATGTTGATAGAAACTGCAGAAAGAGACCCTCTCAAGGAGTTGCAGAGAGCTAAATGAATTGAATATGGCTGGAAAGATCAATTGAAGGCGTACTCTGTAAAGAAGAGGTAATTAAAGAATAAGGACTAGAACACGCCACTGTTGATGACTTGATGGCTGAAATCACACCAAAAGGTGGAGCCTAGGTACCTGATGGTGTGAAGAACTTGTACAAAGAATAAGAGCCTTCCTTGAGCAGCAGGCCAGCCTTGAAGATTGATTTAGATTGTGTTGTTTTATGGATTTATTTCTGAAAGTAAAACTTAACATAAATTAGGAATCATTTTCCGAGATAAAATCCCTTTTTGTATCATGGTAAAAATACATACATATATATATACAAGTAGGTAAATACAAGCAACTGAAAAAATTAAAATTGTCTCTCTGGCAAGAATCTGGAGAGAAAGCAGTGGGAAACCACTGTTTTCGGTAACAAACTACTTGATTCTTTGTGTGCTCCTATACTTTTGTTTTTTCAAACTTAAAACTCTATCGTGTCTTAGGAATTAAGGCTGCTAGGGGCAGTGGGCGGGGGGACAATTGGGGAGGGGCACAATGACCTTGGGTAAAAGATTATGGGTGCTTCCATGGTGGGGGCAGTGTGGTAACATACACCTGAGGAAGGTATTGCTGTGTTGTAAACCAAAGTTACCTCAATACAAGAAAATAAATACTCTCTTGGTTTAGAAATCTGTAAATTTGGTATGTAGCATATATTTCTCTGAAAATCTTATTTTAAAAGAAAGAAAAGGTGTTATCTACGATATGGAATGAATTGATTAAAAGTAAGGAAGGTTTATTTAAAGTGGAAATAGGGCCTCCCCTGGTGACGCAGGTGGTTGAGTGCCACGCTGTGAAGCTGTCCGCAGCCACTGCAGCGCGGGTTCGATTCTGGACCGCCAGCGAGGGTCCCACATGGTGCAGCAGACCTCTCCTGCCGTGCCAGCTGCTCCCCTCAGCAGTGTATTTTGTCAGTCTGCCTGTTCTGTTCCCACTCTGTCTCTGGTGAAGCCTCTCACCCTCCCGCGCATCTGACCTGTACCCCGGTTCTTGTATAAAATAAATAAATTAAAATCTTAAAAAAAAAAAAGTGGAAATAGGTCTCATGTCTGTGTTTGAAAGAGTCACTTTGTCTAGAAGTCTCCTATTTTCCCAGGAGTGAATGCTGTAGAGCTCCGGCCAGCATCTGCCCTTCCCCCAACTGCTGCAAATGTTGGCTGCTGGTTTCTCCTATTGAGTCCCTCTTCTTGTCCTCAGACTGAGAGTTGCCTGACCCTATGTTGTACCTCCTCCTCAGAGAAGCCTGCATCAACTGATGGTCTTTATGGGGATGGGGATATAAAAAGACAACTCTGAAGGCCATACAGCTTCAGAGCTTGCTGTGGAATTGGCTGAGAATTCCATACAGCCGCACTGGAATTCAATTTCTCCCTCTACTCATTTCTGCTCCCCCATTTCCTCATGAGTGTAGATAAAGCATTTCCCAGCAAACCTTCTACATATAATCCCTTGTCTCAGAGTCTGTTTAACAGAGACCCTAATCTAAGACACTCCCCAAACTAATGTATAGATTCCATGTAATCCCAATCAATATTCTTGATGAGTTCCTTTGAAACTTTACATAGAAATGCTAAAACTCTAGGTTAGCCAAAAAAATATTTGAAAAGAACAAGTTACTGCTATATCCACATATGCAAAGACTTATACGAGTTTGTTCATAGTAGCTACATTTGTTGCAGGCCCAAACTGGAGAAATCCAAACGTCTATCAACAGAAGAATGAGTAAACAAATTGTGATATATTCATGCCATGGAATTTACTCAACAATGAAAAAGATTGAATTCCTGATACCCACAAAAACATAGATGAATCTCATAGAGAATTGAGCTAAGGAAGCAAGACCAAATAATCCATATTGCATGACTCCACTTCCATGAAGTTCAAGAATGGGTCAAAATCGATAGTGATGAAGAGAGAATATTGATGGGCTTCAGGGAATGAGGTGAAAAGGGACTTTAATGGTGACAGAAATCAGAACAGTCTTGATGGTGGTTTCAAGGGCATACACATTTGTTAAAACTCTTTAAATTATATATTTAAAATATGTGTATTTTATTGCAGGTAAATTATACTTTAATACAAAGAGAGAGAAAAGAGACAGTTTTTCTGAATTAAAGAAAAACTACAAGGGGAACATGTGAACTAGAACTTCCAGACCTGGATTTTGTGCACAAATGCTGTTTACTGGGTAAGTAAAACAACTTCTTCTCACCTTCCATGGTTCCCCTTCAAAAGAGCCCCTAGGAATATGTCACTGGTAAAATAATGAAAACTTTCTGGACACAAATTAATATCTACCACCATCTTACCTCCTTTTAGGCTAACTCATTCTCCCAGCTTTTTAAAAATTTGTTTTGCTTTGTTTTGTTTCATGCAGTTCTAAAAAATACTTCTCATTTGCCCCAAAATGACCTCTCTTGGATTTTCAACATAAGCCCTTGCTATAGTTCTGGGAAGTTTGAGAAACAAGCCTCTGTTTGACCTGTTTACGTTTCATGAGTAAGGCCACCACCTCCACCCCTCTCGACATTGCTATTCCACATGAAGGTCACAAGATAATCCGGTTTCACATCCAGAGCTCACTGCTGCTCACATCACAGGTGTAGGGTATTAAGTATCTGTTTCCTGATATTCGCCTTTGCCATTTCTATAGTATTAGCCCTAGACCATCTGGTTCTTAGTGGAGCTTGCAGCCACTCAGAAGCAGAGACTCCTTCCCCTGCTTTGTTTACACATCTGTGTGGGTGTGATGATGAGGCTGAGTTCCCGGCAATAGCAAGAAGACAGAAACGTCCAACCCAGCAACCTGGGCTCTTCCTGAGAAAGTAGTGACGGAAAACTTTGCTCTTGTTCTTTATCCTCCTGCATGTAAGGCAGGATCTGTAGGCCTGGAGTAATGAGAATAAGGCCTCCTCAGGGAAGGAGGAGAGAGCAGGTCCCTGAGCTGAAGCACAAGGCCAGCCCAGTATGGCCCACAAGAGGGAAATAAATGCCTTGACTACTTTAATCCACAGTCACCGAGATTCTCTGTTACTCAGCAAAAATTGGTGTGAACGCAGAGGTGTGAACTTGGCAGTGATTCTAGTTGCCCTCCTGATGCCTTTTCTCGTCTGACACCACCTCTCATGGGTTAGGTGGCAGGAATTGGATGCAATTGACTTCTCATTCAGATGTGGCCTGTGTTTGTGTTTGTTTCCAGGGCTCTTGATATCCTGACCCTTCTGCAACTCTAATTTATGGGGGATCTTCAAACCCTTCTCGGTAAAGAATTTTCAGTAAAGAATTTTCTTTTCAAATATTTGAGGAGAGTTTTGTGCACAGGCTCTACAATTTAAAGCTACTTGTCATTAAAATAATATTCCTTTTTTAAAAGTCATGCTTAAAAATTGAGATTTTTCTTAAACCTTTGATTTGAACTTATACATTTTGTTTATTTTTGATTTTATATCCAATAATTTTTAATAAATTAGAAGTGATTACTCTCTAGTTTGCTCTCTGATTAATGTGCAACTAAATCACATCTAAGAGATTAAATGTTCAGAAACATTGGTACAATTTAAGTGTTACTAATTTAGACTTACAAACCTAACAAACATTTCTAAGTACCAGAAAGGTCATATAAAACTAAAAAATCAAATTTATAATGTAGTAAATCATATTCTCTTAAATATCACAAAGTTGTCCACATAATGAAATTCTCACAAACCTTTCAATTAAAATCCAAATCTAAAAATAATCATACATTTTAATTTGAAATTACATGACGAACCTGATGGATTTTGTTAAGCATTAGAGATACTTCAATAGGAAACACTCAGAGACTAAATACATTTCACACAAAATATTATAAT
Organism: Talpa occidentalis; assembly: GCF_014898055.3. Classification (NCBI taxonomy): domain Eukaryota; kingdom Metazoa; phylum Chordata; class Mammalia; order Eulipotyphla; family Talpidae; genus Talpa; species Talpa occidentalis. The sequence goes on from NW_023600993.1 coordinate 29,076,891, forward strand.
TGTGGGTTTGATTTCTTAATCATGGCTTTTTTGGACTGTAGAATCCTGGCTCAATCTCAGGAGTCCAGCTAGATCACAGATGGGCTAAGAAAAATGACCCAAAGGTGTAGGAGAGCGAGAACTACCCACAGTTCAGACATCTGGTTATAGGATCTGGCTTCAAATATATCATGTTTGATTCTACACCAGCCACAACTTAAAACACGGAGCCTTCTGTTTGCTATTTCAACAAGTTGCTCCAAACCTTTCAGAGAGGATTTGGTTTCACTTCATCAATTATTTAATTCATTTACTTAACAAATATTTATCAAGGGCATTCAATTTGAATGAGGCAATGCTTTAGGCACCTAGACGACACCAAAGAACCTAACAAAATTGCTTTGCCTTTTTAGAGATGAAATCTTAGTAGAGGGAACTGACAGAGGGAAGACAGACAATAAAAAAGTAAAATGCAGTAAATTATTTCACATTAGACATTAAATCAGTGCTGATAAGGTGAGGCTGAGCAAAAACTTGAAGGAGGTAAGGGAGCAGTCAGGCAAATGTCTGGGGAAGACTGTCCCAAAGAGGGGGCAGCAAGCATACAGGTAGGTTCTAAGGTGGGAACTTAGAACAGAAGGAGACCAGTGTGACTGGAAGAAAATAAACAAGGTGGAGCGTGACAGGAGATGAGGAAAGAGAGGTGATAGGAGACCAGAATGGGAAGGACCACATAGGCCACTGAGCAGGGAGGGGTCACGATCTGACGTGTGTTTTATTATCTTTTCCAAACCAAATTGTCTCCAGCTTTAGGAAAGTTTTTCTCTCTCATGTCAACCCAGCTTCAGAGACCTTCTATTAGTGTCATCACCCTTCCTCCCAAGAAACAACAATGAAGTTCTCTGTGTTAATAACATAGCTTTAAAAAAGTAAAATTCTGTATTTTCATCAAACTTGATAAAAATAGTATTTTGAACTAAACAGTCACCAAAGTATGCAGTTATCAAAAATTGTCATTTCCAGAACCTTCTATTTTCCTGGCCTGGTCTATTTTGGCCTCTCCATTTTCTACAGTTATTTCATTTTTTTTTTTTTAAAGATTTATTTATTTATGCATACAAGAGCTGGGGTACAGGCCAGAGATGCAGGGGGTGGGGGCGGGGGAGAGGATTCACCAGAGACTGAGTGAGGAACAGAATAGGCAGACTGACTGAAATACACTGCTGAGGGGAGCAGTGGGTGAGACAGGAGAGGTCTGCCTCGCCATGTGGGTTGCTCCCTGGCAGGCCGGGGATCGAACTCATGCTGCAGAGGCTGCAGATTGCTTCATAGTGCGGTGCTTAACCCTTTGTGCCACCAGGAAGGCCCCATTTATTCCATTTTTGCCTTATGCTTTTCTCCACTGGGTACCTTCTCTCCTTCTTTGCATGGACTTTTTTAGACTTTAAAGCTTTTTTGGACTTTAAAAAACTCTGGCTTCAGAGGAACAGGTTTGGCAAATAACCTAGTGGGTCTTCTCTGTGATTCATCCTTTCCCATGGCTTCATCTCCCTCAGCATCCTTCTCAGTATCCTCCTTTCTCTTGGGTATGTGGCCACAACAGGTGAGACACAGGCACTGGACATGGATGCAGTGGCAGCGTGCTGGCTGTGGTTGTTACGGGAGTTGTTCTTGCCCCTTCTCCCCTGACTTGTGTTTTGAAAGGATCCCTCTGCTGTCTGTGAAGCATAGACTGTGTGTGCTAAGAGTAGAGGAGGGAAACCAACTAGGAAGCTGTATGAGTTATCTATCGCAATGTTAACAAATTGCCCCCAAATCCAGTGACTTCAAACAACAGCATTTATTATCTCATTGTTTCTGTGGGTCAGGAATGTAGACATGGCTTAGTCTGGTGGCTCAGGGGTCCTCATAGGTTGCAGTGAAGATGTCAGTCAGGGAGGGGTACAATCATCTCAGGACTCTGCTGGGAAACCATCCACTTCCAACTTCACTCAGGTGATTGCCAGCAGATTCCATTCCTTTCAGGCTATTGGACTGAATGTCTCAGTTATCCAGCTGGGTACCCTCATTCTCTTGCCATGTGGGCCTCTCCAGAGGGGGGCTCACACCATGGCAGCAACCTTCATCAGAGCAAGCAAATAGAAAGAAGAGGGAGAGAAGAGAGATGGGCCACAGTCTTTTATAATCTAAAATCAGAACCGATAGCCCATTTTTTTTTTTTTTTTTTTTTAGAAACTGATTATTTGCTGTAAATGCCCAGGTGAGAGTTAATTACTATGTGCATTTTGACCCATATGCTATTTATTTATTTATACATTTTTTACATCATTTTTCATTTTTGCACAATATTTGCATTTTCATTTTGGTTATAGTCCCTATACAATTCCCATCTCCCTTGTTTTGATCCTATTCCTTCCTCCCCCACTGAAGTGTGTCTCTGGTTTATAGTTGCTTGTTGATTTTGATTTTTACTTTATTATAATTAGTTTTTTTCCTGGTCCCTCATTTAGGTTTTCTAAATTCCTGCTATGAGTGAGACCATCTGGTATTTTTCTTTTTCTTTCTGGCTTATTTCTCTGAGCATGATCCCTTCCAGCTCCATCCATGTTGCTGCAAATTGCATGTGTTTATCTTGTTTGATTGCTGAGTAATATTCCATGGTGTATATGTACCACATCTTCTTGATCCAGTCATCTATTTTTGGGCATTTGGGTTGTTTCCATAGCTTAGCTATTGTAACTAGTGCTGCTATAAACATAGGGGTGCAGGTGTCCTTTTGAATTAATGTTTCTGTGTCCTTTGGGTAAATACCTAGGAGTGGAATTGTTGAATCATATGGAAGCTCCATCTTCAGCAGGTTGAGGAATCTCCACACAGCTTTCCATAGTGGTTGGACCAGTTTGCACTCCCACCAGCAGTGCAGGAGAGTTCCTTTTTCTCCACATCCTCGCCAACATTTGTTGTTGCTAGTTTTTTTAATATGTGCAATGCTCACTGGTGTGAGATGTTATCTCATTGTAGTTTTGATTTGCATTTCCCTGATTACAAGTGATGTTGAACATTTTTTCATATGCCTGTTGGCCATTTGCATTTCCTCTTTGGAGAAGTTTCTTTTTAGCTTGTCTGCCCATTTTTTGACAGCTCTTTGTAGATTTTTGTGATCAGTCCTTTATCATTAGTGTTGTGTGCAAAAATGTTCTCCCAATCAGTGGGGTGTCTCTTTGTTTTGGTACTGTCTCTTTTGCTGTACAGAAGCTCTTTAATTAGATGTAGTCCCAGCTGTTTATCCTTGCCTTCATTATCACTCTTCGGGTGATGTGTCTTTAAAGATGTTACTGAGGTGTATGTCATGTAGTGTTTTGCCTATAGCAGGATAAGGGTGACTGATACAAAATGACTACAAACAAAAAGCTGAGACATTGGAAGAGGTTACAGAGAGCCTTGAATGCCAGACTAGGGGGTTGGATGTTATCCTATAGAGTGGGATAAAAATGAACACGTGGCAGACTTACAACAGGGCTGACATAATCAGATATCATCCAGAGTGTGTTCAAAACACATATAGGGGAACTTATGTTTAAATGCAGTTTCTTTCCCATGCCCAGATCTGCAAATCAGATTCTCGGTTATAGAGTGAGAAAACACTGTTTACAATTAAAAAATAAAATTGTTTTATGTTAACATACATTTAGGGGAAAGAAATGCACAAATTATAAGGGTAGAGCTTTGAATTTTCACAAGATGAACACAATCATGTAGCCAACACACAAATAAAATATCACCAGCAGCTCAAAAGCTCTCTTCCATTCCAGCCAAAGCTCCCTGTGCCAAGGGTAAACATGATCATTATCTCTGAGAAACACAGTTTAGTTTGCCTGGTTTGTACTTTAAATAAATGAGATCAACACAGCATATGCTCTTTGTGTCTGACATTTTACTCAGTGGGTATATGTAAATTTGTAGTTGCTATTGAATTGATTGCTATAGACTTCCATCTATCCATTCTCTTGTTTGTGAGTCATTGGGTAGTTTCCTGCATGGGGCTATTACTACAAAAATTCTGCTATAAACACTCGTATTCATATCCTTTCCTTTTCTAAATTCTGAGACAAGATGCCTAAATACTAATCCAGGCAATATCCATTTATTGAGCCCCTGATTCGGCATTGGGCTAAGATGACCAAGGTACTACCCTTATGGCACTTACTCCAATTTGCACAAAACTACAACTTAGGTGAGCAGAAAAGTAAGTCAAATAGTTATAATAGCTCTAAAGAGTAAAGAAAGCTGAGCTATCATTAGAAAAGGAAGGAGATTGGTCTTTTTCTACATGTGGTGGGTCTCTTAGAAGAAATATGTAGAAAATAATACAAGGGATGAGTTGGCACTGCCATGCAATGTGTAGGAACAGAGGGAAAAGCATTCCTGGCAGGGGAGACACATGTGTTTGGCCTGTTTAAGTAGACCAGTGTAAATGTGACAATGGCCAAACTATCAAAATGACCAGAAACAAATTTTGGTGAAGGTGTAGGGGAGAAGGAATCCTCATACATTGCTGGCGGGGAGACTAGTCTAATCTCCTAGGAAAATGTGTGATTTCTCAAAACATTACTAATTATCTGCCATATGACCCAGCAATCCCTCTCCTTGGTATCTACCAATATAAAGCACTATTCCGAAGGGTTGTATGCCCTCCTATATTCATTGTAGCACTACTTACCATAGCCAAGCTATGGAAACAACCCAAGTGCCCAATTGCTGATGAGCAGATAAAGATGTGGTTTATATACACAGTGGAATATTACTATTTAAATAATGAAATATTGCCATTTGGTGAATAAAGTGAATCGTTTGTGGGAATTATTTGTACACATTTTGTGACTTTTCTGTAATTCTGAATTACTTTAAAATAAAAGGTCAACAAAATTACTGTGGGGGCAGTAGGAAATGAGGAAAGGAAGCACACGATGGATGATTTGGTAGTGGGTGCAATACGGTGCTGATACGCAATGAGGGTATCCAAATATTACCAGAATTAAAAACCAAAATACAGGGAATAAATTACCGTGGTCACTTAGGGAGAGAGAAAATCTAGTACTAAGTCACGAGTAACAATAGCATTTAGATAAACAGACTACTAAGCAGTGGGTGGAAAAAAAATCAAAAGAAAAAAAAAGGAGCGGCAGGGAGGGAGCCATAAGGAAAGAGGAGTTACAATGGAAGGCATAACGTCTGTGCTCCTCTTCACCCTAAAGTCCTATGAGACGACCTTCCTATAACTCCGTCCCCAGGACACTTAGACCACATTGACTCTCCCCTAACTCGGAAAAGCAACACAGCTCAGAGCAGCTCCGCCATGTTTTCCAGTGCGCATGCGTACGCACACCCCGCACGTCCTAACCCCAACCAATCAGTACCCACGTCGGCGCCACGTCGGGCGTAGGGGCGGAACTGCTTTCTACACATGCGCACCGTCGGGCGTGCCGTCTCTCTTCTGCCCGAGCGCCGCCAAGATGGTGAGTCTGGCTGTGGCGGGCTCCGGGTCTGCCCTCCATGCTGCTCTACCTTCGCTTGGGCCGGGCAGCCGAGGAGTGTAACGGCGCCCTGCGGGTCTTACGTACTGGGCGGTGAGGATCCCCGGGCGGGCGGAGCGCGGGATTTCGAAGCTCCCCGGTCGCGCGGCGAAGGAGCGCGTGGAGGCCCCGGCGGGCCAGGGAGCGTCTGGGGCCACGCGGGCGCGCCTCGGCCGCCAGACCTGAATGGCTGGGGCGGCTGGTAGCCTGGCCCAGGCCCCTGACCACTGACCACATCGGGCTGGGATTGGCCGGCCGGAACCCTGCTTTTGCCACCAGGGCCTCTGCAGATTTCGTCCAGGTCATTCCATGATAATCGGGCAAGTTTCCCTCAATATTCTGGTTCTTTGTACTTATCCTTTAAGCTGTAAAGCCTTATAAAAGAGTGTTTTATCTTCCTGCTTTTCTAACTCCCCTACTCCAATTTCAGGTGTTTAGGCGCTTCGTGGAGGTTGGCCGTGTGGCCTACGTCTCCTTTGGCCCTCATGCCGGGAAATTGGTCGCGATTGTAGACGTTATTGATCAGAATAGGGTAAGTGTAAGGGATGTCACAACTGCGTGTGGCAGTGAATGGTATACGGTATGCATGGTGGTGGTGATTGTCCCCTGGCCTTGTAAGCAAAGAATACCATGGGTGGTAGCTTTATTTTGCTAATAAGAAAACAGGCAGTGCAGAGTAGACGCTAAAAGCATGATTTGAGTAGCTGGAAGAAGTTCCACTGGTTTTGAGTAGTTCTCTGTCATTGAAACCTTCGGGACTTTCAACTAATGGGCTTAAGCATTAGTGAGGTTTAAGTGAATTATGATATCTAAACGGAATTTAGAACAAAACCGGAGCCATAACAAGCCTTTTTGTTTGCTGTCATCTGCATTTGAGAATGACAAGCTAAGGGGTTCGCCAAAGCCTGTGAGTGGGTATAAAGTTGATTGATAAAATTGTAAGGATTGAAGACACAATTATCAAGTAAATCACATATTGTTGGTGTATATGGTGTGCAAATAGTGAAAGTTTAAAGATGCATTTAAATGGGGATTTGATGTTTCTGAAAGGACATGGGATATCTGCATGCTGTTGTGTTTACATTGAGATTCTTAATCTTAAATATTCTAGGCTTTGGTTGATGGACCCTGCACGCAGGTGAGGCGACAGGCTATGCCTTTCAAATGCATGCAGCTCACTGACTTCATCCTCAAGTTCCCACACAGGTAACTGTCCACCAGCACCTCTCCCTCACCCTTGTTTATTCTAGAAAAGTTTACTTAGTTTAATTAAAGAAATGTTTTGGCTGTTTTCCTTTGAGAATATAGTGAACGTACTAAAGAATAAGAGCCATTCAAAAGAGGCATTTACAGCTAGAAGTTGACTGGCATTATTTACTTATTAAATGTTCTGTGATTATTTTTCCACTCTGGTAGTTAGCTGGCTTTGCCTTTTCACAGATTTGCCGCCCCCTCCTTTTTTTTGTCCCCTTGTCTCAGGATTTATGTAACAAAAATTAAGGAGTTGTCTTGTAAACATTTTTTTTTTAAAGATTTATTTATTTATTTATTTATTTATACATACATACATACAAGCACTGGGTACAGTCAGAAGCGCGGGAGGGTGAGAGAATTCACCAGAGCCAGAGTGGGGAGCAGAGCAGGCAGAAGGACCGAAGTACACTGCTGAGGGGAGCAGCGGGCGGCAGGAGAGGTCTGCGCACCATGTGGGACCCTCCTCTGGTGGCCCGGGAGCAACCAGGGATTGAACCGGCACTGCAGAGGCTGCGGGCAGCTTCGCAACCCAGCGCTCAACCACTGCGCCACCGGGGAGGCCCTGTCTTGTAAACATTTTAGTCACTTTTAAGTTCCAAGGCAGAAATACTTGGAATTTCCAATACTAGCAATCTTCAGTTAAGCTTTTAGCATGTGTCAATTATTAGGTGTTTAACATATTTCACAAAACAACACACAAGTATTTTATCATTTTAATATGACAACTGGTGGAGGAATTGAGGCAGCCACTAGAGATGGGTGGTATATTGTGGATGCTAAGACATTGATGTGTTGCTATAGTTATCTTTGCAGCAGTGACAAATTGCAGTGGAACATGGGCTCTGGCATGTACTATTCATTTATTTTTTAAAGCATGCTGGGTTTTGATACTTGAGATATTTGAATTTCAAAATAACTAATTGAATTTTATGTTTGGCCATCTTTAAACATTATTGTATACAGTAAAAACATTGGCCCTAAGGATTAAATTTTACCTTATTCTTTATGAAAGGGAAATTTTATAGATCCACTACACAAGACTGATGTTATATACATGAGGTGATTTTTAAACTCAGCATGTAGGTTGGTGTGTATTTCTTACTAAATGTGTGTTTGAGACTATAAGATAAACAACTTGAGGGGTTATGAGTTGTGCTTTTCAGAGGATATAAGTTGTCTCCTTGGATTTCTATGACTTTGAAAGTGATTTCCTTAATTTATGGTCTTGGCTCTTTCCAGTGCCCGCCAGAAGTATGTCCGGCAGGCCTGGGAGAAGGCAGATATTAATAAAAAATGGGCAGCCACAAGATGGGCCAAGAAGATTGAAGCCAGAGAAAGGGTAATGATGGGGTAGTTTTAGTTTTGACCTTTTTTGGAGGGTTGGAAGGTGGTATAAGAGGGGTAGTTGTTTGGTTTTGTTTTAATTCAATTAATTTATTTACAGAAAGCCAAAATGACAGATTTTGATCGTTACAAAGTCATGAAGGCAAAGAAGATGGTAAGTTTTTTTAAATTAATGTGATTGTTCTATTCTAACTCTAAAAATCAGTGCTTGCCCAAGCTTCATAGACTGAAGTTGCCTTTATAGGGGTCTTGGACAAATGGTTTTATGATGCATGTATGATTAACGTCATCTTACATTGAAACTTTTCAGAGAAACAGAATAATCAAGCTTGAAGTTAAGAAGCTTCAAAAGGCTGCTCTTCTGAAAGCTTCTCCCAAAAAAGCACTAGCTGCAAAGGGTGCAGCTGCAGCAGCTGCTGCAAAGGTTCCAGCAAAAAAGGTGACTGCTGCAGGCAAGAAGGCTCCAGCCCAGAAAGCTCCTGCCCCGAAAGCCGCGGGCCAGAAGACTGCTCCTCCTAAAGCTCAGAAGGGTCAGAAAGCTCCAGCCCAGAAACCACCTGCTCCAAAGGCATCTGGCAAGAAAGCATAAGAGCATAAAAGGCTATTATAAAAGTAATAAAGGTTCTTTTTAACCGTTGGCAAATATATTTAATCTGTGGGTGAAAGTATGTTGCTGAGCTAAGGATTCAGAGGCCCACTTGGTAGTGGTGGTGTTAATGTCATCAGATGATGAATTTCTTAATCTCCCTCTGCCCAGATAGTCCAAAGTCATGACTAGTTAGTGATCTCTTAGAACATTGTGATCATTGGAGTTTTTGTTTATTTCCCATAAATGTTAATTCCCAACTTCCAACAATTTTAGGATTTAGCAAGCTTTTTATTTTTACTTTTAGGGCTTTACATTTTCTTCTTACATCAGTAACTTTTGGGCACTGAATTTTAGCAAGTTTCTTAACAGAAAACATTAGAAAACGAGTCAGAATTTACTATGGTATGTTGATTTCAAAAGTGTCAAGTTCCTTATTTCTAACTAAAAAGGTAGTTTCCAGTTCTTGCTGAAATAATAGGGGCAAAACTCATTTTTGCCTGGTGTTATTAATAGGCAAGTGATAGAGGAAATATAAGCAATTTGGGATTTCCTGTCCTAATATCTGGAGTAGGAAAATGTCCTGAGAAACTGGCATCTTCAGTTACAACTTGAAAACATGGTGTAAGGGAAGGATGGACTGGCTAGAGAATAAGGATGCCAGCTACTTTGTTAGCTGGGGGTGGGCAAGAAGCCATTGGGTGTATTCAAATGCAGTGATAAACTTAGCTCTTGCTGTTGGACTAAATTGAGAATAGTCTTCAGGCAATTGAAGGTAATACTGAGCACAAGTGTGTTCCTTACCTTGTCGGTGGTCCATCCAAGCCAACTAAGTTACATGATTGCAATCACATGATCGTTCCTTGTGATCAGTCCCCTTCCTGAATCTACCTAGGAGTTCCGCCCCTGTTCCCCCATCTCAACATACAAGATACTACTGCAGAGATTTCCAAGGATGTTAGCTTTTTGTGTCAGGAACTGGGCAAGACCGGACATAAAAAGCACTCTGCCCCTATCACTCATGAAGTAAGTTTTAGGAACTTTGTACCAGGAGTGGGGGACAACTTACATCACAATAGTACACCTGTATCTCTCTGATGCCTCAACTCTGTAGTTCTAAATTCAAGATGACTTTCCTTTAGAACCTGGGAGAACATCTTCCAGAGCTCCTACTTGGCTGTAATTCTGGGCTAGGTACTGTTAAGAATGTTACAAGTGTTTTGACTCAATCCTTGAATTTGAGTTTGGAACTGCCGAGTTGGACGCTACTATCATTCTCTCCATTGAGGAAGCACGAGAACCGTAATGTCGAGCGCCTGTCTTTGAGGAGTAGATGGCTTACTTGGGGTGAAAGGAGACAAGAGTAATACCAGACGCGGGGCTCGTCGGGAGACGGCCGGCTCGCGGGAACCATGGAGAAGGGCCAGCCTCCCGGTTTCCTAGAGAGGCGCTGGTAGCGCCGGCGCCCGCGCTTCCGCCTTGCCCTGCACCTCCGGGCTTCCGGCGCCCGCGGTTAGCCGCCAGCTCTCGGCGACCCGGCTCCCTTCGCGGCCTTCGCAGTCCCGGAGCTCCGCGTTGGGGCCCGGCAGACGCCCGCCGGCGGGGCCCGCAGCGCGTGGAGCCCTGGCCCAGCCCCCCGGCCCCGAGGCGCGCGACCCGCCCGCCCCGAAGAAGCGGAGTAACGGCCTCTGACTCGCGGTACTCAGCGGGGGAGCCGGTGACGTCGGGGGTCGCCTCCGTGCCAGGGTGGTGTGTTCAGATCCGGGTCGGGCCCCCGTCGACTCACGCTCTCCCCACGGGCCAGAGCACCGCTGGCCTTTCTCCTGAAACATTTGGTCCAGGGCTGCCCGCCCCCTTTCAGATCTCTAGAAACACCCAATACAAGCTACTTGGTAATGCAGTCATACTGGGCCAGAGCTTTATATTCTTACCTCCTTCCTTCTCTTTTGTATTGTTTTGGGGGATTTTCTTAAAAACTATGAATTCACTGCAGTTCTGCACTGATACTCTTTCTGAAGCAGAGCCCCTGGTTTATTACTCAGCCCCACTGAGGGACATTGGATTCAGTTTGCCTCCTGCTCAGATGAGGCCCTCAGTGCCTTTGGTTCCTTGGAGCCTTCCTGCCCAGGAGCCTGCCCTGGTCTCAGTGCAGCTCCTGTCTGGCAGGGGCTGGGTTTTTCCCTTCTATAGCTGGAAATGAACAAATTTGATTGGAAGTTGATCAGCACCAATCAGACAGCTGGGATCGGAGTGCCCACCCTCTTGGCAGTTATGAAGCCCAACTGGTGCATTCCCCAACCCCCCCACCCACCTTGCTTCATGCGTATAGTTTGGATTGTAAATGGACTGACTTTATTGGAGCTCTCACATGGGTGCCAACCAACTAAAAGCACCAGTCAGGTTTGAAAGGCAGGCACCCTAGAAAGTAAATAAGCCAGGCTCCAACCATCTTGAGAGCGTTTGGGGAGTTGATGAGGATTTGAGGAGGTGCTCAAGAGGCAGTTGGAGAGGCTGTCAGATATGTCCGGAAGAGCTTTGCTGAGCTGTACCATTCCTGCCTTTGTGGACTTGACCTGACTCTGCCTCTGCCATTGCCTGCTAAGTGACACCATAAGCCCTGTGCTGGGTGTTCCTAAAAGAGCTGGTTGCTGTTGGCTTTATGACTACTAGCATAGCTTTAACTGTGGTTCCTGCCCCTGACACAGATTGCCATTGCTGGCTGCTGTGGTGCCACTTCGCAGAGATCTTCACCTTAGCAGAGAGTGACCATTATTGAGACCTTTGCTTTTGGTCCAGCCTCTAACACTCCTTTCTCCCAATTTCGCCATCTCTCTCCCCTTTGTAAATAAACCCTACTGTTGTTGAACCCTGAATCTGAGTCTTGTCCTGCAACTGCAGTTGTAGGTGCATGTGGGAGAACCCACCAACTGTAACATTTTGGTTCCCCTAGGCTTTGTCATGATTATATTTCTAGGAATTTCCAGCCCTCCCAGGAAAATCTGAAGGCTGTACAAAGGGAGCAGTTGCAGCATCCCATGTACCCCTTACTCAATACCCTTATGAAAAACTGTTTCCAATGAGAGTGGCGAGTAGGCTGAGGGAGAGGTGATGGGAAACAAGACAGAGTTAGTCACATGGTTTTCTCTCCTCTTAGCTCCACAGGTTCTGCTTTGCCATACACAGAAGGCAGTGTGTAAAGCAGTGGCCATCAACCATGCTCCACACTGCGTGGTCCCAGGTGAGCTGAGCTGTCTTCCAGCTTTCCATATTTAGAACAGCTGTGAAAGGACCAGGAGCCTGACTTGGCCTGTGTTTAGCTTTGCAGCCATCAATAGAGTATGGGAAAGGAACATTTTCGAGGAGTTGATGAAGGAGAGTGGGTAAATGTGGAAGGATCAGGTTGGTTGGAAAAGATGGAAACACCAACTAAGTAGTTCTTTTAGAAAATGAGAATCATGCAAACTGAAAGTATAGTCTACAGATGAGCAGGTTCAATTTCAGCAGGGAACTTGTTGAAAGGCAGAATCCCAGTCCCATGCCAGATCTCCTGAATTAGAATCTATATTTGTATAATATCTGGGGAATTAATGGGTAAATTGAAATTTGGGGAGTGGTAATTAGCATTACAATTCACAGAGGAAGACCACCTCCTGAGATTAAATGCATACTTTCATGTGAGGAGTTTGCTCTGCAAAGCACAGAGTTAGGGCACAGTAAAGTCAAAACTGGAAGCATTTGACGAGTGTGGGCTAGCGAGGGTGTGGATTCTTGGAGGAATGTTGAGTTTGGAGCTAAATACTAGCTCAGTGCAGACTGCAGCTCAACCTCTGGCAACCTGTATCTTTAGTTGGCACAAATTCATGAATGTTGGAAGCACTTGCCCCTCAGTTTTTCATGGCAGCAGAGGATAATTTTACTGATTTTTTCCTCTAGCTTCCTAGATCATGCAATGAGAACATGTGGTGTCACGTGTAATGGGTATAAAATGAGAAAGTTCCATCCTAGAGACAGAAGAGCAGTGTGTATGTAGCCCCTTTTTTGTGGACCACCCACTTCTGTTTGAGCACTTAGTCCAAGTCAGGAAATGTTTTAGTATTAGCACAATCTGTTCTCTCCATGTGCTTTGCCTGGAGTGTAGTAGTCACTCAGGATTAGGATCTACTAAGAAAACCCTAAGTGACAGAGTCGTAAATAAGCTAGAGGCTTCTCTTTCATACAAAAGAAGGCTGGGAGAGGCTATCTGGGCTAGTGTGGCAGCACCACTGTTTTCAGGCATCCAGGCTCTTTTCTGTCTTTCTGCTCTACCATCCTGGCACCAACTCTTGAGTTCAAGGCCATTTCACGGTCCAATTTATCTGCTCGATACCCGGGTATCGTGTGCATTCTAGCTAGGAGAGGAGTTCAAAAAAGGTGAATCTCTCAGTTCTTTTAGGAACCTTCCAGAAGTCCCTGACAGTATTTATACCACATTTCATTAGGCCTCACTTAGTTGCCAGGACTGGATATAGTCCCAAGTAAAATTAAGGGGCATAATACACATTTCTCCTAAAATAATATGTATTCATTTAAAATTGGGAATGATAATTCTTACATCACAGATGTGTGCTAATGATTGAGGAAACTGATATAAAAGTAACAGATAAACAGGATACGACACAGAGGTCTAAAGAACTTGTGATGGTCTTCTCCTTGAGAAGGTGGAGGTGGCTGTAGCAGGAGGAGAAAGAGATGCACCTGCTGAAGGGAACAGCATTGCAGCTTTGACAGAGCTTAGGTGATGGGGACAGGTCTGTTCAAGGGCAGAGAGTGTCATCAATTCCCTTAGGTAAGGGAGATATTACTGTACATTGCCTTCAAGGGATAATCAGCTACTTCATAAGGTAGAGAGAGGGAGAATTATCCAGGGTGAAAGGAACTCTGTGCCCAAGGAATTGTTCCTTTGTCTATAGTATATGATGTAGAGGTGGAAGACTACAAAGTGGCTGAATGGTGGGGGACTTCAGGCTGGATAGAAGCAGGATGAAAGACGCTGCTGTGGTCATTTAGGAAAATATGCCAGAAAGACTGAGCCAGCTAATGGAACTAGGTATGGGGTTGATGTGGTAACCAGGCAGACAAGAGCAGATGCTGCATTGTGTTCTTGGGCTGAACAGCTGTGGGGCCTCAGAGTTATACTCACTGAAAATGGGAATGTTGCCTGAGGGCTACCCCTGACAGGGGTGCTGTGTGACCCTTCTTGCCAGACCAAGCCCTCCATGGGGCTCAGAGTCATTAATCCAGTGGATTGATCCCTTCCTGGAGTTCTGCACTTCCCTCCCTGCCTTTTTCCTTTCCCCTGCTCCATGCAGAACTTGAGGAGAATCTTCCTGTTTTAGGAGTCAGTGACCTTTGAGGATGTGGCTGTGTACTTCACCCAGAATCAATGGACCAGCCTGGACCTTGCACAGAGGGCCCTGTACAGGGAGGTGATGCTGGAGAATTATGCAAATGTGGCTTCCCTGGGTAAGTTCTCTTTCCCCTCTGAAGTGCATCTTCTGCCTCAGAGACTCCTGGCTTCCCCCTTAGCAAATCTTGGAGTTCTGATACCACTAGGATTGATGCTCCTTGATTGAGGTCCCTACTCCTCAGTTTCAGCAGTAGCTAATAGAAAAGGATCTGGGTTCACTTTGGCTTTACATAAAACTCCCATATTCCCTATTTCCTGGTGGGGAGTCTGTTGAGAGGGACTTTGCTCTGTGCACAGAGAATTTAGAAGATTCCTGGTAACCCACTGTTCTGGTTCCTTGGAGGGGACCTTGGCCCCATCTCTTCTTTGAGAATCCTTTAGGTTCTGTGTGTACACCTTCCAGAGATGATGGGAACTCTGTCCTCTCAGAGCTGGAATAAGCTTCCTCCTGAGCCTTCCTTAGAGCCCCAGATTCTCTCCACCTGACTGACAAATGTCCTTGTACTCCCAGGACACCCACTCCTTTTTTCACCTAGTGAAACTGAGGGTGGACTGAGAGGGGTCAACAGGAACCCTTTTTAACTTCTTGCTCCTTTTCTCTCCTTTAGCGGATTTTCCAATCCCAAAGCCAGATCTAGTATTCCAGCTGGAGCAAGGGGAAGCACTGTGGGACCTGGATCCCTGGATGCATGGGTTGGGAGAGGCCCCGAAAAGCGTCTGCACGGGTAAGAGGAGCACCTGCCGCCTTCCTCCTCTGCTCTCCCTCCTCCTATCTCTTAATGATTTTAACAAGAAAAAGGGTGGATTTTTTTTTTTTTTTTTTTTTTTGAGACATATAGCTGTTGTGGGGATGAAGGTCACTTTTACTCAGGTGTCCCTCACTAGCACTTCAACTCCAAACTGGAAAAGACCAGTCCAAACATTTGATATTGTATCATTTTCTGTGTAAAGCTAAAGGATTTCAAAATGCTTTGTAGTGAGTAGAGACTTCTCATGGTCAGTTTAAGAACATAAACATAAAGTAAGAACTTGTTTTTATAAGAACATTGTGTGCGTGTGTGTGTGTGTACATGTAGGAGTTTGTGAAACCATACATGTGGACAGAATTTTTATGAATTCCTAAATAGTAAATTTTAAATAGTTTTGAAAAGAAACCTGTTTATTTACTGGGAATGAATGGTTTCTTTATTTGAAAGATGTTGAGGGCCTCCCCTGGTGGCATAGGTGGCTGAGCGCAGTGCTGTGAAGGTGTCCGCAGCTTCTGTAGCGCTGGTTCGATCCCAGCTGGTCTGCGAGGGTCTCACATGGCGCAGCAGATCTCTCCTGTCTCGCCTGCTGCTCCCCTCACAGCGTATTTCGTCAGTCTGCCTATTCTGTTCCCTGCTCTGTTTCTGGTGAATCCTCTCACCCTCCCGCGCATCTGGCCTGTACCCTGGTTCTTGTATAAATAAATAAAATCTTAAAAAAAAAAAAAAGATGTTGAATGAGGTAATTGTAAAGAACCATCCAGAGGTTTGGTAAATAGACTTTCTTATTCATTTGACCTTCTTTTGAAGCTCCTAATTCCTGTGCTATTCAGAACTTCTGTAAAGCAAATGTTCCTTTGTAATTCACCTGCGCTTTTGTCTTAATCAGCGCCTTTAGGTTGACGCCAACACTTCAGGCCAACTTGATGAATCGCCGTTCCCAGTGGCTACCTGCAGTTATCTGTGTTTCCCTTTGATGCAGCTGCATGATGTCTCTTTAGCCTGCAAAGGCTTTAAACCAGCATGGTCCACTGGAACTTTCTATCGTGATGGAAATGTCATGTATCTGGAGCTGCTTACCAAGGCCTCTCTTCCTCAGTGTAGAGATCTCCTTCCTCTCATTTAGCTCCCTCTACTTTGCTGCGTCGCTTCTGCTACCTGTGACTTCATCCCATTCCCGCTTTTCTTTGTCTGTCTGTTTTCAGTTATTAGCTTCTGCTCTCTGCACTGATAGTACTGCTTGTCTTCTCTAGTTCCATTTGGTTTTTTAACCTTTCAGGCAGGTGGATATGTCTCTCTCCAGAAAATACTTATGTCCGGGGCAAGCTAGAAATGCTTCTAATGTAAATAGATGACTTTTGTGTTTTCTTTTTCTCTTGCTAGGTGGTAAAACCAAGACCAGGAATGAGGAGCAAACTCCAAGGCTGAACATTTCTAATGAATCTGAGTCCGATAGACTAATAGTGGAGCGAGTGCACCCTGACTTTAAGGACAGCTCAGAGAAACTGCAGCTGTATGACACAGGGAACAAAACAAACTCAAAGAAAGGAAATTTCACTCAACTGACAGCCCGGGATCATAAAACCTCCACTGTTGAAAAAGAGGAGACAGCCAGGAAATTGGGAGGAGCCAGTGATGTCAGCACACACCTCATTACAAAGCGGCGCCTCTCTAGAGAACAGGTGTTTTATAAATGCGGTGAGTGTGGCAGATGTTTCCACCAACATTCAGACCTTCACCAGCACCAGAGAATTCACACTGATGAAAAACCCTACAAATGTAAAGAATGTGGGAAAGCCTTCAGATATAATTCAAAACTGTCACGGCATCAGAAAATCCACACTAGGGAAAAACCATACTCATGTCAGGAATGTGGACAGACCTTCAGCCAAAATTGCCACCTCCTGCAGCATCAAAAGCTACATGGGGGAGAGAAGCCCTATGAATGTAAGGACTGTGGAAAAACCTTCAGCTATAATTCAAAACTTACTTTGCATCAGCGAATCCATACTGGAGAGAAACCCTTTCAGTGTAAGGAATGTGGGAAGTCTTTCAGGTGCAGCTATGACTGCATCATCCATGAGCGAACGCACACTGGGGAGAAGCCCTACGAATGTAAGGAGTGTGGGAAAAGTTTCAGTTTGAATTCAGTCCTGATTCGGCATCAGAGAATCCACACTGGGGAGAAACCTTACAAGTGTAAAGAGTGCGGCAAGGCCTTCCACCGGAGCTGGGCATTCCTTCAGCACCAGAGGTTCCACACTGGGGAAAAGCTCTATAAATGTAATGAATGTTGGAAAACTTTCAGTTGTAGCTCACACTTTATAGTACATCAGAGAATCCACACTGGGGAGAAACCTTATGCATGCCAGGAGTGTGGGAAGGCATTCAATCAGAAAATCACCCTAGTTCAGCATCAGCGTGTCCACACTGGCGAGAAACCTTATGAATGTAAAGTGTGTGGAAAAGCCTTCAAATGGAACGCCAGCTTCATTCACCACCAGAAGTTGCATACTAGGAAGAAACCCACCCAAGTTACTGTGCCATCTGCAGTTAAACCCCACCACCCCTCTTCTGGGGCAGTACCCCTCTCCCCACAACCTCCCCAATATGTGTTCTCTGCCCCAGCCATGCCAGGGCCTACCCCAACTTCACATGCAGTGCTCCTTCCTCTCTCTACACCTCTTTTCCTGCTGCTCCCCATACCTGAAATGGTCAGTTCTTCACCGGTGCAAATAGTGCATTTCTTTCAGGATTTTACATCTGGGAAGTCATCTCCTCATAGCCTGACCCCTTTATCTCGCACCCTGTAAGCTAACTTAATGTTCTCAACTCCCATTGTACCTAAGTTACACTGGCTGCTGATCATGTCTTCTTTGATACTCGTCTGGTCTTGTATAAGTCATTATTTTCCCAATTCCATTTTAAATTCTCCACTTACGGGCCATGTTTGATTATTGACTTCAGTCCCCTAGGCAGAAATGGTAGTATTTGCGCATTTCAGTGTCCACTTTGGGCCTATACCATCAGTCTACCTACTTTCTCTGCTGGAATTGGAAGTTTGCAGAACTTTTTTTTTTTAAAGCTTCTATATCTGCTGGTTTTTTTTTTTTTTTAAGATTTATTTATTTATGCATACAAGAGCTGGGGTACAGGCAGAGATGCGGGGGGTGAGAGGATTCACCAGAGACAGAATGGGGAACAAAACAGGCAGACTGACTGAAATACACTGCTGAGGGGAGCAGCGGGCAAGATGGGAGAGGTCTGCTTCACCATGTGGATTTCTCTCTGGCTGGCCGGGGATTGAACTCATGCTGCAGAGGCTGCAGACTGCTTCATAGTGCGATGTCCAACCCCTTGAGCCACGAGGGAGGCCCATTGCAGAACATTTTGAGTTTTAGGAGTATGACATTACAATGAGATGGGCCATAGTAATTTGTGAAATAGGAGCTAGGCAAAGTTCGTGGGAGGAGGGGATCAGAGAGTGTATCTAGTGGTTGCTTTCAGGATTAAGGAGGGCTACTGGAGGGCCAGTAGCAAGGGTCACTGGGGAATCAACTTTGGATTTTTTTTATTACCTTGATAATAACCATTAGAAGGATCTCTGTAAGCAACAGACCATAGGAACAATCAGTGAAAAGAATATGAAGCGATGCGTTGGCATTGATAGCAATAATGTAAAATTACATCTTTAAACTTAATTGGAAAGGGACTGTGGCTCTTCTATTTGGATTCCTCTTTTTATTCGTATGTTTAATTTCAGTACCCAATTAAATGTGTAGGTATGAAAAGTGACTTGGGCTTGTGCAAGTTAGGGCAGGTGTCTGGGTGTAGTAATCTAAGTTAGCATCACACTGGTGAGCCCCAGAGAAAAAAGAAACCCAGTAATGGCTTGCTGTGTTCCTGCCTCAGAAGTGGGACCATTCCTGATGACTCTTACACACGTTCTTACACCTGCTTCATGTCCCCTGTGATCAAGTCTGAGTGATGGTACTTCTAAAATAATTTTACAATGAGCTACTTGGGTAACACTAAGAATAGTTAAGGACACATCTGCCAAGTGTTCATTTGTCACTGATTTTCCATACTTTCCATCTAGTGGCTAGAGACCTTGACCGTTCTCAGAATCACTGCTTCAGGACAGCCCCGCAGCATGGAAAAAAGAGGTACTTTAAGTAATAACTTGGGAAGGCAGTGCTAGGAAAGTGATATGTATACTATTATAATACCATAAAGTAGGTCTGCAAGGAGGGCATCGACAGGCTTTTAAAATACTTAGTATTTATTTGAGGCCTCCTCTGTGAAAGGTGCTTTACATATATCTCATTTAAGCCTCACATCCAACATTGATCCAGTGTCATCGTTATTCCCACTCTACATAGGGAAAAACCAAGGTTCTGACTTGTCCTTTTTATCTAGGATGCCTGGCGATTTTAGTTGGTTACCGAAAAGGTGTGCCCTAAAAACACCTCCCACACCGCTAGGTCCTAGGAAGCTGAAGGACTTGAAAAGGGCAGATGGAAACCATGATTTCCTAAGTACTGCTCAGCCTAGCATCTAAACGGGGTCCCTGAGCCTGCACAGCCCAGGCGCCAGTGACCCAGGTGGCCGCTGACAGGGCCATCGGTTAACTGGGGCCTCATCTGGGCCGAGGGCTGAGTACAACTGGGGCGCATCAGGGCCACCCCACCCCAACCCGCGGCTGTGCCACCGGTTGCACCTGGAGCAACACGAGCAGCAGCCCCGCGCTCGAGTGGGATCACGCAGGCAGGCGCCAGCCCGGGTCTCAGGCAGCCGGAGCCACGCGGGGCGGGGCCGGGGGACCACCGAGACGGGCAGCCTCCGGGAGGCCTAGAGGGGCGCTCGGCCGGCGCGCCTGTTTCCCTTCCGGCTTTTAGCTCGGATTTCTCGGGGGTCGGAGGAAGAACTTTGTGTCCCAGCGAGTTCTGCGTGCCAGGTCCGCACAGTGCGGGATTCCTCGCTACCCTGGCGCCTTGTCAGCGCCCCTTCCCCTGAATTTGGTTCACACGGCGGCCCGCCACTTCCCGGCCCGCAGCGCCGGCCTCCCGGCCTCGCGGGCGCCGCCCCAGGTACTGCGCGGCCCTCTGGAGCCCGGCCCGGCCCCCCGCCCGCGGGGGCGCCAGCCGCCTTTCTGGCCTAAAGAAACTGGCTCAACAGCCCCCCGTGCCTGGTACTGACGTTTTTGGTGTTTGGGGTTCCCTGTTCGCCTGGGTGGAGACGCTCCCAGCGTCACCCAGCGCAAGACCCGGTATTTTCCCCTTAATTCACGTGCGGCCGCCTCTGTCTCGCCTCTCCATAGGCACCTTCCTTAGGCCGGTGACCTGTGACCTTGGCACCTGTGACCATTCTGTGAATACTTTTTTAGGTTCGTTCATTTCCATCACTGTAGGGACAGGATCCCTCTCTTGGATCCCTCAGTTTGCTCCGTGTGGAAGGGGTTCGGGAACGTTCTTGAACTGAACAGGCAGATGGAGGATTGTCCTGAGGATCAGGCACAGCAATTCATGAGGAGGTAGGGCCCTGAGCGAGTCTCCTTGCTGTGCTGAAAGTGAAAATGGGAAGGCCACAGGGGGCTAAGAGCAGGACAAGATCCATTGCACTTATGGCTCTTCTTCTCCTAGTTTCTAAGGTCCTTGCTTTTCCAATCTCAGAAGACAGTGCCTGAAACCAGGGGACATCAGCCATGCACCAAACAACTTTGCCTCAGGTGAGCTGAGCTTCCATTCAGTCTTTAAGAAAAAAATCACATTAGCTGATTAGCTGCCACGTTATTGGGAAAGGATCACTCAGACCTAACTTTGCCAATCTGTGGTTTCCCCTTTTTTTTTTTTTTTTTTTTTTTTTTAATACAAGAACTGGGGTACAGGCCAGAAGTGTGGGAGGGTGAGAGAATACACCAGAGACAGAGCAGGGAGCAGAACAGGCAGATGGACCAAAGGCACTGCCGAGGGGAGTAATGGGCAAGGCAGGAGAGGTCTGCCACACCATGTGGGTAGCTCCCTGACTGGTGGGGAATTGAACCAGCGCTACAGAGGCTGCGGACAGCTTCGCAGCAGGGTGCTTAACCCGCGATGCCACAGGGGAGGCCCTGTGGTTTACCCTTTGAATCAATCTGGAGGACTGTGGCTGTAAATGCACCCTAGAGGAATCAGTGTTGTTTGTAGAGAATGGTGAGCTTGGATGTGTAGGTTTACATGGGGAAAGGGGTATCCAAGCCAAGAATCCTCCCTGAATGTGGAAATCCAGATCATATTCTACAAATGAAAGTCTGAAATCAGAGATTGCCCTCCAAATTGTGGATGGAGTCCAGAGAGACTGGCATTGTTTTGTGTGGACATTCTAAGTCCTAGGTACATAGTATTGAATAATACAAATAGGTTCCCTTTTCTTGTGGAAGGTATTTTGAGCAAGATAGACAGTCTATAAAGAAATGAGTCAATACCATATTTATTTGTTGAAGAAGTAGTGCTTCTCAAAAGTGACTCACAGATGGGCAGCATCAGCATTAGAATTACAAATTCTTGAGTCCCACCCTTAGACTCAAAACCAGACTGGGTAGGAGGGTCACTAAGGTCAGAGGCATGACCTTAATCATAAGCCTTTCAGGTAATTCTTATCTACCTTGTCAAATTTGAAAAGCCCTGAAGAAACTGCCTCCAAAGGTCAGGGGAGTCCTCATGGAGGTGGTTACATGAGAGTTGAGACCTCAAGGATGAAATAGAAACAATCCTGGGATTTACTGAACAGAGAATTAAGAAGAATCTTTCACAGAAGAGAGCAGATGCAAAGATGCTGAAGTAGGAAAGAAAGTTGAGTGTGCTCTAGAAGCGGGGAGATAGAGAAAAGTGTTCATTGTGGGGTGGGAAAGTTGGCGCATGTGGGTCACTGAACACTTTGGTTTCTGTTCTGGGTTCAGTGAGAAGGCACTATAGGATTTCAGCAGGGGTGTGTTTTTTTTTTTTTTTTAAAGATTTATTTATTTATTTATTTATTTATTTATTTATTTATTTATTTATTTATTTATTTATTTATGCAAGCACTGGGTACATCAGAAGCGCGGGAGGGTGAGAGAATTCACCAGAGCCAGAGCGGGGAGCAGAGCAGGCAGACGGATGGAGTACACTGCTGAGGGGAGCAGCGGGCGGCAGGAGAGGTCTGCGCGCCATGTGGGACCCTCGCCTGGTGGCCGGGGATCGAACCGGCGCTGCAGAGGCTGCGGGCAGCTTCGCAGCCCAGTGCTCAACCGCTGCGCCACCATGGAGGCCCAGGGGTGTGTGTTTTTGTGACATGTTGGATTTATATATTAAAAAGGATCTCCAGTTCTTACAGGTGAGTTGCAATGCAGTCGAAGTAAGATTAAATGTTATCCTTTTTTGGGTATGTTTATATACACTATATTTTTTTACAATGAGTTTAGATTCATAGCAAAATGAATAGAAAGCACATAATTCCCTTATGTTGTCCTCCCACATATGCAGGACCTCTGCACTATTACCAACATTCCCTGCTGGAGTGGTACATTAGTTGCAATTGATGAAATGACATTGACACATATTCATCCAAAGTTTGCATCCTAGTTTGCATGATGAGTCATTCTTGGTGTTACATATTCTATCAGTTACAAAATTATAACAATGTGTATCCATTATTGTAGATAAACTGTATTATCATAGTATCATACAGAGTCTTTTAATCATACTGAGTTTACTCAGTGCTGTGCCTGTTCATTCCTCCCTCCCTGTCAACCTTTGATCTTTTTATTGTTTTCATAGCTTTGCCTTTTCCAGAATTTCATGTAATTGGAATCTGAAAAGATTGACTTCTTTCACTTAGTAATATGCATTTAAGAATCCTTCTTGTCTTTTCATGACTTGACAGTGATGAATAACACTACTATAAATAATAATTTTTTATTATTAGAACTGAACAACAGTCCATCATCTGAATGTAGCACACTTTATCCATTCACCTACTGAAGGACATCTTTGGTTGCTTCCAAGTTTTGGCAATTATCAATAATACTGCTATAAACATCTGTGTGCAGGTTTTTGTGTGGACGTAAGTTTTCAACTTATTTGGGAATATACCAAGGAGCATTGTTGCTCAATCATATATTAAGAGTAAGTTTAGTTTTGTAAGAAACTGACAGATGATCATGTAGCTGTAAAGTGACTGTACCATTTTGCATTCCCATCAGCAATGAATGAAAGTTGTTGTTGCTCCACATCTTTGCCGGCATTTGGCATTGTCAGTGTCTTGGATTTTGTGTTTTTCTGATAGGTGTCCAGTGCTGTCATTGTTTAATTTGCAATTCCCTCATGACATGATGTTGAACATCTTTTCATGTGCCTATTTTGCCATCTTTGTATTTTCATAAGTCTTTTGCTCATTTTTTAATTGCTGTGTTGATTTTCTTATTATTTTAAGAGTTCTTTGCATATCTTAGATAATAGTCCTTGAGCAGATATGTCTTTTCAGATATTTCTATCTGTGGCTTGCCTTCTCATTTTCTTGAAGTACGGTCTTTTTAAAGTATGGTCTAATTCCCCCTCATCTTTACTTTCAAAAATTTTTTTTTCTTGGGCCTCCCTGGTGGCAAAGGGGTTAAAGACAGTGCTGTCAAGCTATTGCCAGCCCCTGCAGCACGAGTTCGATCCCTGGCTGGCCAGGGAGTAACCCACATGGTGCAGCAGACCTCTCCTGCCTCACCGTGGCTCCCCTCAGCAGTGTATTTCAGTAGATCCTCCTGTTCTGCTCCCCATTCTCTCTGGTGAATCCTCTCACCGTCCCCCCACCCTGCACCTCTGCCTTACACCCCAGTTCCTGTATGCATAAATAAATAAATCTTTAAAAAAATGTTTTTTTCTTTACAATGTTCTTGGATAGTCTTTCACAGTTAATTTTTGCAGATGACTTGATTCACTACCTCTCCACAGACCTCATTTTTTTTTTTCTTTTTTTGGTGGAGGAGTGGATTTAATTGGATTCATAGTCAAAATTAGAGATTATTAACTTGTTCACAAATTTGATTCTTCCTATTTAGAAACAATGTTATGTTCCAATTTACTCAGTTCTTTTAGTTATTTTACTAGACATTAATTTTTCTTCATCTTGATTGTACATATCTTTGTTAGGTATATTCTGAGCTATTTTTTAAAAATATTTATTTATGCATATAAGAACTGGAGTACAGGCCAGAGGTGTGGGGGGGTGAGAGGACTCACCAGAGACAGAGTGGGGAACGGAACAGCTGGATTGACTGAAATACACTGCTGAGGGGAGCATTGGGTGAGTCAGGAGAGGTCTGCTGCACCATGTGGGTGTCTCCCTGGCTGGGGATTGAACTCTAGCTGCAGTGGCTGCCGATAGATTCATAGGTTGCTTCTTAACCCCCTGCGCCACTAGGGAGGCCCTCTAAGCTATTTTTGTATACATTCTACTCTATGTTTTTATGTTCATGCCTTTCCTGTATTTATGCTCCTTTCCAGTCTTCCACAGAAAATAGAATCTCACCTAATGGTAAATTATCACCCACCAACTTTAGTGACGATGCTCTGGCATTTTACTGATAAGTTGTTGTGATTTTCTGAGCTTTTTCATAACTTAAAAAAATTTATTTATGATCACACTATTTTTGAGATTAATTCTTTCAGCAATTTTATACATCTAGTATCTGCTAGATAGTGTAGTGTACTCTGTACTAGTAAACCAATAATGAGCATAAACAGAATCTTTTCCTTATGGACTTACTTTCTGATGGTCAGGGGAAAAAGGCAATAAACAATATAATTTGTTGGATGGTGAAAAATACTGTGGAGAAAAATAAGGTGAGGTACATAGAAACTATCCATAAGAAGGAAAGAAAATATTTACAACCCAGCTGCCTTAATACAATAAGATTATCTGTAACAGTATGCTTCCCCCCTCCCCCATACCCATGAAACACTGGGGATAAATAAGCAGATGGGAAGAGCAATTTGGGAGAAGTTGATGGTGCTAGACTCGGAAGAGACAGTCGTGAGGATAACTCTGGAGATGTTAGGGAGTGAAGTTTGCCTTGTAAGCAAAGATGAATTTTGGTTTCCTTGTGAGCTTGTGCTTGCTGTCCTCAGAAGTCCTTAATGCCTTATTGTAGCAGTGATTAGTCACAGGACATCAGGGTACACCTGGTGTTTAGATTTTTGGCTTGGACTATTTAGGCGGCGCCCTTTGGACCTTATCATTACCCACTTTAAGGGCCAGCTCTCCCTCTGTAGAGTGTTCAAATATTTTTTTTTTTCCAGTGCCTCCTTTTGAGCTGAGTTTCCTAATAGTTCTTGTGTTAAAAGGACCCTCTCGTAAAGACCTGAGTGTAGAGCCAGTATGACTGCTGTTTGAGCCGTTGGAGGTGCCAGAATTTGTCTTTGGGGCATGTTTCCTCCCAACGAGGCTGGAGGACCATTGCTTTCTCCTTGTCACTTGTGCTTGGTCTGGTGGAAAGGCTGTGGTCCGGGCTACTGGGAGATATGACTTAGGGGTTTTTCTGAGCCCTGTTGTTCAGTGTTTTCATTTTTATTGGCTGACAGAACAAAACTGACTATATAGGATAGTGAGAATCTCCTAGGAGGTGCAGTCATCAGTGGGGACTTAAGCATGAGAAGATGCATGACACCCCTTCCAAGGCAAGAACCCGTCTCTGTGGTCTGAACTGTTCCAACCAGGAGCCGAGGAAGAAGCCAGTAGATACCATTAGGGACTGTTTGGGGGCCTGTCACATTGCATTGAAGATTCAGAGGGTCTGGCTCCCAGGGGGTTGTGATTTTGAAATAGCTGATCCCTCCATCCAAAGTGGGGGACGGAGCCCATGTGATCTGGAGGGAGCATGGTAAAGATGGACTAACAGGTGATTTAGGGAGCTGGGAATTTGAGAAGCTGTTCTCTACAGAGGGAACAGCACCAGGTTATGATGAGGCATTAGCTATCATTTTAGAGTTCATAAGCCTGGAGTGGGAGGTAGTTTAGTATGTGGGAACAGCCCAGGTGTGCTGTTTGACAGATAGAGGTTGAAATCCCAGGTCTGCCACTTTGTGGCTGTGTGCATGGAACCTAAGTAAGGGAACTATAAGTATTAGTTCCCTTTACTCTTGGAGTTGGCCCCATGGGGAGGCCCAGAGGGTCACACATGGGGCTCAAGACTAGGTAATGTATCTGTGCCCAGACAGGGCAATGCCAACCTTCTCGGAAGATAGGTGGCTCAGGGCAGAGGTTGGAACATGCAGGTTGCAGGTTTCCTTTAAGAGAACCAGCCAGGGCCTTCCTGGTGGCGCAAGGGGTTAAGCACCTCACCATGAAGCAATCCTCAGCCTCTGTATGCATGAGTTCTATCCCAGCCAGCCAGAGAGAAACCACATGGCGCAGCAGACCTCTCCTGTTTCCTGCTGCTCCCCTCAGCAGTATATTTCAGTTAGTCTGCCTGATCTGTTCCCCACTCTGTCTCTGGTGAATCCTTTTACCCCTCGCATCTCTGGCCTGTACCCCAGCTCTTGTATGCATAAATAAATAAAATCTTTAAAAAAAGAGAGAGAGAGAGAGACAGCCAGCTTTCTGATGAGTAAGAAAGTATAAAAAGAAATTTACAAATCCTGGGGGTATTTCTGGGGAACAGCTCCTCTGCATAGAGCGGAAGTGTTGGGAAGATCAAGGAGAGGCTAGGTGTGGGGAGCAAGTGAGGCTCCATATGTATACTTGGGCTGGGTGGAGACAGGGTCAGGAGGCAACTGCTGCAGTGGTTTGTACATAGATAATAAGGTGGTGGGATTGTGAAGTACATGATGGTAGGAGCTGCCAGGCCCAAGGAGGCAGGAACATAGGGGTTGAAGCAGTTAGCATGCAGAGTACCAGATGCCAGACTGTGAGATTGGGTTGACAGTTCGGAGCTCCAGAGCTGTGCAGATAGGGGAGCATTGGGCTTTTCCATTTGGAATTGGGAACACTGGCTGGAGGGCTGGGAACTGAGTGCTCTTGTCAGTAGAGCAGACCTTCATTAGGCTCAGTATTGCAGGCCCTGGCAGGTCTGTGTCTTCCCCGAGGTTCATGCTGTCCCTCTGTCCTTTGTTCAGAGCTTGAGCAGAAACCTGTTGTTTCAGGAGTCAGTGACCTTTGAGGATGTGGCTGTGTACTTTACCCAGAATCAGTGGGCCTTCCTGGACTCCGCACAAAGGACCCTGTACAGTGAGGTGATGCTGGAGAATTATGCAAATGTGGCTTCCCTGGGTAAGTCTCTCCTAGTGGCCCTTTTGACAATTTGACCTCTTCCTCAGATATTTTGAGGAATTCTAACAGTTCCTGGGTTTGATGACTCCAGAGGGGAGTTCTGTAATCACTGGCCTCTGGAGATAACGGGGTGGGAAAACATGTGACTTTCTTTGGTTTTGAAAGCTACTTCCTTACATCCCAGGGAATGGCATGGTCCTGGACCTGAGGGAGAGGACTTTCTGGTGTGCTTAGGTGCATCTTTTGTTCCTACTTCCTTCCATTGTTCTGGGGTTTGGGCCCTCAGCTCTGTGGAGGAATCTCCCAAGATACCAGTACAGTGTTCTTCCTGAACAGATTTCTTTTCTTCTGAGCGGGAGCACTGTGGTAGTTTCTTCTGTGCAAACTCCTTGGCCTATCTTAGAGTACAGTTTGTAGTCCTTTCTCAGAACCCTGGGTTGGTTCACTCGGTTTCCTTGACATTCTGTTCTTCTCAACTAGCTTATTCGGGAATGGTGTGAGAGAGCTCATGAGCACTTTAGATATGTCCCCATAACTTTTCTTTTCTTTTCCTTTTTTTTTTTTTTTTTTTTGTTGGCTGGAGTAGCACTTCCCCTCTCCAAACCTATATTGATCTCCCAGCTGGAGAAAGGGGAAGCACCATGGGGCCCTGATCCCTGGGAAGCAGAGATATGGAGAAGTGTCTGTCCAGGTGAGTAAGAGAATATAGCAGTTTCTGGTTTTACCATTCAGGTTTGCTAGAAATCGTTCATCTATAACAGAGAACAAAGCTCTCTTCATTTATAAATCTGTACCTGGTCTGCTCACTGACTTCAGCTGATTTCTGACACTGAGCCTGAAAAGAACAGTCACTAGTTGTTCATGGCATCACATTCATGTGACTGTCCTTTCACAGAAAACCTGTGACCCAGTAGCTCTTAAACTGCTTTTACTAACTTACAGTGGAAGCATTTTAACATGCCAACTTTCATTGCAGAGAAGTAGGGTTTTAACCAAACCTCAAGGAAAATATGATTATGTGGGTCAAATGATTTATATATGTCATAGGTGTGAATTTTACCTTCAGGCTTTCAACAATGAAAAAGTGCCTTTAATTTGCCTTTTAGTGTCTAAATCACCTAAAAGTTTGTGTGCCATAGTCTTGAGGTCTGCATTGTGTTTGTCCTATATGGGACTGTAGAGAAAAGGGCAGGGTATATTCCCTTGCCACTGTGCCCAAAACACACTCACACACAGCCTGGCATTTCCCTGAGACTGCCCACCAGTCCTGGCAGCTTTTGATTACTTGGGTTTTCTTTGCTTTTGGAAGAGTTTTCACGCTTACTTCTCACGTGTACTATTATTTTGTAAAGAGTAGTTCTTTTCACAGCAATACCACCGTGACCTGCCGCTCTCCAGTTCGGCCTGTGTTCCAGCTGGCTTTCTAAAGGAAATAATCTTTAATCTCAGAAGATTATGTGGACTATTTAAAAATAGAATTACTAGACCATTACTTATACTTTTAGAGTTGGGGTGATTTCCTGGCTTATGGGTCGGGCATTAGGCTCCTTTTTTTTTCTTTTCAAATTTGTGTTTCCGGCCTGCTAGACTTCGTGCAGTGCCAGAGCTGCACATCTGCTCTCCTAGTCTCACTGATTTCTTTTTTCTTTTCTGGGTTCTTTAAAAAAAAATAATAATAATAATTTCTTGCTTTCCATTGCTTATTTCTCTCACTCCTTTCTCCTGTTTTCTCCATTTTCCCCCCATGTTGCTTTCTTTCCTTCCTGTTTTTAGAGTTCTTGTTCTGTCCATTTCTTCTGTCTGTTTCTCCTGCCTGTTCATTTCCCAGTCTTCCTTAGAGGAGGCACTTCCTGCTGTTTCCAATGTCCCCTCTCCAGGTGTATGTTGTTACAGATCTTCCTTGACTTAAAATGGGGTTACTTATGACAGCATTGAGGCAAAAACAAGGGCAACACAGTACACTACAGAGTATGTGTTGTTTACTCTTATGATTGGGTGGCTGGCTGGGAGCTGTGGCCTCTGCCTCCCAGCATTATGAGTTTCGTACCTGCATGTAACTAATCTAGAAAAAAGATTAGGATGCAAAATTTGAAGCATGGCTCCTACTGAATGTGTATTGCTTTTGCACCGCTGTAAAGTTTAAAACCAGTAAGGTGAACATCCTAAATTGTATTTTTCTTTTTCTCATTCTTCTTTATGGATACTTGTAGCCATTTTGGGGGATTTTTTTTTTTTTTTTTTTTAAATCACATCTTATAAAAGTAAATTAGGACTACTGGATCTTGTTTTCTTTCCAGACAGTAACTAGGCCACTTGTGATTTCTTTGGTCAGGTGTTGAGTCCTGGATCAAGAAAGAGTCGCCAACTGTGAAGCAGGAAGCCTCTGAAGAAGCAGAATCTCACAGAATACCAGTAGGAGGGCTCCTCAGAAACGTTTCTCAGCACTTTGATTATAAAAGCAAGGCAGCATGGCAGACTTTCAGCCTGAATCCGAATCTGATACTACGAGGTGGAATGAAGTTCTATGAATGTAAAGAGTGTGGAAAAATCTTCAGATATAACTCAAAACTAATTAGGCATCAGGTGAGTCATACTGGGGAAAAGCCCTTCAAGTGTAAGGAATGTGGCAAAGCTTTCAAGTCCAGCTATGACTGTATTGTACATGAGAAAAATCACATTGGAGAAGGGCCCTATGAATGTAAGGAGTGTGGCAAAGGTTTGAGTTCCAACACAGCCTTGACTCAGCATCAGAGGATCCACACTGGAGAGAAACCCTACGAATGTAAGGAATGTGGAAAAGCTTTCCGTAGGAGTGCAGCCTATCTTCAGCATCAGAGGCTACACACTGGGGAGAAACTCTATAAATGTAAAGAATGCTGGAAAGCTTTTGGTTGTAGGTCACTTTTTATTGTTCATCAGAGAATTCATACTGGGGAGAAACCCTACCAGTGTAAGGAGTGTGGCAAGGCATTCACTCAGAAGATCGCCTCCATTCATCATCAGAGAGTTCACACTGGAGAGAAACCTTATGAATGTAAAGTGTGTGGGAAAGCCTTCAAATGGTATGGCAGTTTTGTGCAGCATCAGAAATTGCACCCTGTGGAAAAGAAGCCTGTCAAGATGCTTCAGCCACCCCCAGTGAGTCCCCAGTGTCCCTCTTCAGCCTTATCTCTGGTTCCTCTCCAGGGTCCATGCTCTGCCCCAGCTCTGGCTGTGCCTTCATTGACTTTTCCACATGCTGTGTTCATTCCTACCTCTGGGCCTTTGTTCATGCTGCTGCCCACATCTGGAATACCCTCTTCACCTGTCCAAATAGTACGGGTCTTCCAGAGTCTTACTCCTACTGTAAAGCCATCCCCAATTATTCTGACCCCTTCTTCTCACCCATCATGAGCTTTGTTTTGGTAGTTTTTTGGCTCTTAGACCCAGCAAATCTCCAATTTGAGTTTCATTTGTATTTCTTTTATGTTTGATACAACTGTTTCAGCAGAAATACATTTGAAGACTGTATACATATAATATATTCTCTTTTCTTCTGGGTAGGAAATGGAAATACTTGACCTTTGTATTGATTCTCTTTCAGTCTTGAACAACAGTGGTCATATATGCATTGTTGGGGTGCTGGTGTACGAAGTGGACACTTCTTTGTGTTAGAAAAGTTTCAGAGAGAGAGCATCCCTGTATTAGGCCATTGCGATTAGAGAGAAATAGCCTGGGAGAAATGGAGGAGGTCTGCAAGCCTGTGGGGCTTGGTAATGGGAGTATGCTTCCAGCAATGGATTTTGGAATTAGGTGCTGATTGTTTTATGGGCTAAATGTTGTACTAATGCAAGTGAAGTTGCATTGCCCTTGGCATGGATCATTGAGGAACTCGTGTCTATGCAAAAGAGCATATGAAAGATAATATGTATGCAGTAATAGCAATCATTTCCCTGATTGATAGTGAGCCTGTCTTTAAACATAAAGTTTTTTTTTCCCTTTTAGTTTTGCTCTTAATATCTAGATGTGTCTTTTAAACTTTGGTTTCTTAAGTAAATATATACAAATGTATTCATGTTTCTTCCATCTACTGTACAAATTTTTTCTTGGTGTGCGTTCTGGTTTTCTATTTATCAGCATTGAATTCTACAATTTACTTTCTACATATAGCATGAATTGTTAACAAGAATCTGGCAAATTACTAAAGAAATTGGAGCAACAGCGTAAAATGCACTTGGGGGAAATCTGAATGAGTGTCTTGCTTTACCACTGAATTATACCCTTGGGAGGTGGAGTTTTGGATTGTTCTTGCTTTTAACCTTGATGAGGATCTTTTACAGCTACGCAAAGGGTGATGTAAAGAAAAAGAACCCAAGTTATGCATTATTAGCATTTGTTTAAAGTTAATCCTTCAACATTGATGGACAGGCCAGACATTTTTTCTTTAAAGTTGTGTTTACTATCTAGTTATTTCTCCAGCTAACAGAAAGGCTTTCAAGGTAGGGGTTGTTAAACTTTTTTTTTTTTTTTTAATAGAGGCATGTTTTTATTTATTTATTTTATTTGTTTGTTTGTTTTGTTTATACATGCACTGGGTACAGTCAGAAGCGCGGGAGGGTGAGAGAATTCACCAGAGCCAGAGCGGGAAGCAGAGCAGGCAGAAGGACCGAAGTACACTGCTGAGGGGAGCAGCAGGCGGCAGGAGAGGTCTGCGCACCATGTGGGACCCTCCTCCAGTGGCCTGGGAGCAGCCGGGGATCGAACCGGCGCCGCAGAGGCCGCGGGCAGCTTCGCAACCCAGGGCTGAACCACTGCGCCACCAGGGAGGCCCGGGGTTGTTAAACTTTATAGCATGTTACTGAATGTGGTGTAAAAGAGTAAGTTTTTGGTCTAACTCCCAGAAAGTCTAGTTTTGGTTATCTATGGTTATGCCCAGACCTATAGTATGTACCATACTTTGAGAGATATGCTTTAAACAGAAAATGCCTACTTTGGAGGTATTTATAAAGGACATGGGGTGGGTCTGCTTTATTTCACAGTAGATCCTCAGGAGAGAGATCTCTAAAAGTAGTTTAGTAGATGCTGTTGATTTATCAATAGAAGAAGCAAGAAAAACAAGTGAAATAGGGTCTGTAGGGGAAAAAGGGAGAGGGATACAGAGTGATCTGAAGTGGAGTAGGAAGAGTTTTTAAGGTCACCACTGCCAGAAGGCTTGTGGGTGTTGGCATTGGCTTCCTTTTGCTACTTACTTGCTTGATAGCTGAAGTAATGAGGAAGTTTACTTTTTTTTTATTACAGTTAATACACTTTTTCTTAATACAAAGTCAATACACTTTGAAATAACTCTTAACTTAAAGAGCACACAAAGTGGATGTTGCAGAGGATTCAGAACTGAACAACAGTAAGAGCAGGATCTAGCAGGGTCTATGGGATGTGACAAAATGTGGTGCTTAGAGCAATATTTACAGTCCTGAATGCATGAATGTTGAAAGTAAGTTCGAAGGCTTGGAATTCACAAAGCTGAGGGGTGGTGTTTGATAGTGGGAAACAAAAAAGTTCACTAGGAATGAAGACAAGCAAACAAGCAGACCAAGATGAACTTAGCAGAAATAAGATATACAAGAGAGTTTTTAAAAAGATGGCGGTTTAATATATCAGCGTTCACACCTCCCAAAACCCCACTAAAACAATAAAATGCAAATGGAAAGGCATAAACTGACAAACTTGAAGCCAGGTGAAAGAGTCACTTCAAACAGACATGAGAAAGGTAAATCCTAAGTCATATTGCGGGCCAGCCATCCTACAGCACGGACTTCCCACGGACTTCCTTAGGTTAGGAACTGAGGTTCAGGTATCTGTGAACGTCGAGGATGGGGCTTAATTAAACCCCCAACAACGCCTTCTCAGTCTTCAGGCTTTGCTGATTGTTTCTGCCCTCAGCCAGGAGAACCATAAACTCCAGAGAGTGGCTGTGCCTTTAGCCTGGGTGGAGCCAAGTCAGGCCCAAAGTGGTAGGACATTTCATCTTGCCCATCTATTTTGGAGTTTATAATCTCTGATCTTCTATGGTCTGTCACTTCTGCTAAGATAGTTCCACCTTTTTATGATCCTTTTATACTCAATAACTACTTCTATTTCCCAATTCTTTGTCAGCCAGTGTTCAGTTGCGGATATTTGTGACAGTGAACAAGAGATTTACTACATACTAGTAGTTAACTTGCAAAATTTCCAAGGAGGAACCACGCCTGGATTCCACAGAAGCTGAAGCAAGAAAAATGGCCACTGATACTACCAAATATTTCAGAGGTAACTCAGCAGCTGCTGATGCCTGCTACTAGACTCCACCCCCAGCCCACTGATAGTAGAACTAGACAACCAGGGTGTTCACTACATATTCTGGAGGAAAAGCAAGTTTCCTCACAACCATTTTGGTAGGAGACTGTAGGATCTCATGATTTTCCTAGCCATCTTCTGCAAAGGTGTACTGCTTCAGTGGGAGTGGGATAAATGTGTACGGAATTTATCTGGATTCTATCTGGGACAGTGATAGAGTCCACATTATAATGTGGAAAAGTCCTAAAATGAGGAGAGGATTTTTAAGATATTTTAGGCAATTATAAAATAGCAGATCACTATTACAGGCATGGAAGATGACCTGAATGACTGAAGGATGCCCCACATAATGGGCAAAGAAGATCAATAGATCAATATCATTAAGATTTCATTTTTTACCAAATGAAGTTATTAATTAAAAGCACGTCCAATCAGAATTCCAAAGGAGTGTGTGTGTGTGTGAGAGAGAGAGAGACAGACACAGAAGAGAAAGAGAGAGAGAGGAGAGATAAAAAGGACAATATATATAAGAATTTTCAAAGAACAAGGTGGGAGATTTTGTGTTACCAGATATTAAATGTAATGATCGTCAAAAATAGAACAACAAAAAACCCTCAGATTATTAAAAAACAGATACACTGCAATATGATTTGTATAAATTTCAAATCTAAAACAATATACTGTTTAGGAATATATACATTTTATACAAAATTACACACATATGCACTAGGTGCAGAATTATAGAGAAATGAAGTGTAAGGGAATCAAATGTCAGTGGACTAGGCTGAGGAAATACAAATGATATTTCTTTTTCTCCTACCTCATCCATTTTCTCATATTCTGTATGAAATGCCAGGAACCCAATTCCAAATGCCCGTCTATGAGTTGTCCTTCACCGTCCATCTTTACCACTTGTTTCTTGTCTGAAAACAAATAATAGTAGTCAGAGACTTGGTTTCTAACATTTTGAATTAATGATTCTTAAAGTGCTTTACAAGATGTGATCTCTTAATATCCCTTTAAGTAGAACAGTACTGGTATCTTATTTCATGACTGTGGTGAAAGAACTTATGTTACTTGCTTTAATATGAAAATACTGCCTTAAAAGCCAAATGATTGAATCAGTCCCTTAAAGGAAACATCTTGAATTTTTTATTACATGATACCCAATTGTAAGACTGGCTCATCTTCTAAGTGAATCACTATTCAATGTTACTTCATTTCTATTTATTTACTTACTAGTTACAGTGGATTTGTGGTGTTACAGGAAATTTCAGTTGTCAAAGTTTCAGTGTATTCTACTCTTGCTACTTCCCTGAGGACATCTTGTTATTAGTAATGATAAAAATATATGCGCTCCTGTTTACCATTTAATATTGAGCCACAATGTATTGCAAGTTAGATTTTCTATATAAGATTTGTATAAAAAGATATGAGACTCCAGACATGGTAAATGACCTTGCTTAAGGGACAGAACTGAGGTGTTTTGTTGCCCATATTCAGCTCAGATTTTAACTTTCTCAGAAAACTCAAATATAGCAGGAGTTTTCGGTGTGTAAAGTAATTACTTATATAGGGTAGAGTTTTTTTTTCTCTCTCCATTGTTTTTCAGGATATATTAGCTGTTTAGTTGTAATTTGTTCTTCAGTGGCTACTAGCAAATTGGTTAATTATAGGAGAAGTTATATCCATTAGATTGTAGAAATGTGAATAATGAGTCTCAAATGTACAGGCAGCAGGAATTAAAAGTCAATTTGTACTTGTTCCTGAGAAGGGAGGATCTCTTTGTAGCTACTGTGTACTGTGCATAGGACAATTTTCTTGTACTTCTTAGGTGTCTCATTTTCGATAAACAAGACACCTAATTATTATATAAACATTTTTGGATATCCAGGGACTAAATAATTGAGCAATCATAAGAATGTAAGCTTCAGAAAAGTAAGGAGGTAATCCAGAAAGAAGATCTAGGAAATTGGGAGTCCAGCAAGGAGGAGGAGAAAGGAAGCCCCAAGAAGCCAACAGTCTACTGAGGTTAGACAGCACCAGTCCAGATGGGAATAGAAGGAGAAAGGATTATGGGGAATATCTGAAAAGAAGATAAGGAACTGGTAGATTACTAAAAGTGTTTAGATAAACATAGTTGTTTCACAGATCTGTGAGAATTAAAAGAAATGATTAAGAGATCATACAAAGTAAAGTAAATTATCAGGGGGAAAAAAGCTCAGGCAACTATGAAATAAAAATAAAAAGTTGAGAAAGAAAATGAAATGAAAATGCAATCTGGCTTATCAAACAGCAATAATTACAGTCATGATACATATTTTATTTTATTTTAAAAGATTTATTTATTTATACAAGAACTGGGGTATAGCCAGAGGCGTGGGAAGGTGAGAAAATTCACCAGAGACAGAGCGGGGAGCAGAACAGGCAGACGGACTGAAATACACTGCTGAGGGGAGCAGCGGGTGAGACAGGAGAGGTCTGCTGCGCTGTGTAGGTTTCTCCCTGGCCGGCCAGGAATTGAACCCGTGCTGCAGAGGCTGTGGACAGCTTCACAGTGCGGCACTCAACCCACTGCGCCACCAGCGAGGCCATAAACATGTTTTTTTAATAACCAAAATTTGTGAAACAGTTTTATTGGGAGAAAGAGTGCATTGAGATATAAAAAAGCTATATCCTCACCAGTCACAACCAGAACTCAACAGATTCTATATCTAAAATGAAGAGCATGGGTGTTGCCTGGTAACATACCCACATTACCTAAATTAAAAAAAATACAATTAAATGAAATAAAGAGCAGTATAAACATGTGGAAGCAACACTTGATTGCCTACAAAACATCAAATCTCTTCCTTATAAGCATTTCCGGTCCAAGTTAATCAAGCAGGACTCTGACCTCTTTCTTACCAGCAAGGGAATGACTGTACTGCAATTCTGGCTAGTGACTCAGGGAGGGCTTCTGAGGGACTTCAAGGGGTAAAATTTTTACTCTAACAAAAGAGACCTGTAGCAAGTGGCCTTTCGGTCTTAATCAGGTCAGAATGTGATACTCAGAGCCCCTACAGTTATCTCGTCAGCCTGAGGGGAGCCAGATAACCTGGCAGAGGGCAGAGTCCAGAGAGTTGCAGAGAAGTGGAGACCTGATGACACCACACCTTGCTTTTTGTTTTGGGAATACAGTTAATGATAAAATCAGCATAAAATGTAAAGGTAAAAAAATGTAATTTCCCATCTGAATCCTTATTGAGATGTTACAATGAACAAAACATATGTTATTCTCCTCCTTTTGCGTGTGTTTATGTGTGTGTGTGTGTGTTTATGTATGTGCAATCCAGGCCATGTGGAGAGAAAGTATAATTTCCAGTCTTCATCCCAGTTGAGTGCCTACTGACAGCCAACCCCAACCTGCCATCTTGGAAATGACTCCTTCAGTGCCCAGCTGATGCTGTGTGGAGTTTGGTGAGCCTTTCCTACCAAGTCCTGCCCACATTTCATATTCATTAGCAAAATCAGTGATTGTTGTTTTAAGCCACTCTGTTTGAGGTGGTTACACAGCATAGCATGCCTATGACTATTTAACATATTTAATATAATTTAACTTATAAATTTTGTAAACTATTTTACATAATTCATGGAATTTTATATATATAGTTAAATATATTTGATAATTTTGCTATTTGCTGAGAAGGTTCTGGGCCATTTGTAGAATTATAGCTGGAATAGACTTTAGAGAACATCTTGTGCCCCATCCTCCCATTATGATGGAAGCAGTTGCTCCCCAACGTCCCACTCACAAGGTGGAACTTAAAACACGGTTTAAAAAAACACTCGATGGGATCATACTACAGACCAATGCTTCTCAAACTTGAACATGCTTTAGCTTGCCTTGAGCACATCTTAAACGGATTGTTAGCACCATTCCCCTGGACTGCCATACTGCACCATGACAGCTCACTCCTCCCTAGTGTTCAACTCATCCTGAGCGGACAACTCCTCCTGCACCCTCGGGCCACCTGAATACACATGTCTCATGTCCTCCCACTTCTTTTCCCAATTCTGGGGGAACTACTCTCTTTATTCTAGATTCTCTTCACCAACCAGAAAAGCACAAAGCCTGCATTGCACCCTCTTGCCAATCTTGTTAATCCTCTTCAATAAGTTTATACTTTTACAGCAAATGTGTATTTTTAAGGTAATGTCATGGCAGTAGAGTCCTATTTAGTTTCTTTTTTATAGAAACACAAATTTTTAACTGCTCCCATGGGTAGAGAAAAGTCTAGATTTTAGTGTTCACAGTATCTGGCCACTCTTCTGGGAGAAGAAAAATTAATGTTTGCTTCTTGATAATTGGCTGCAGCAAAACAAAGAATCACAGGCCACTTTCTTTCTTACCCTGTCACATACATGACATACCAGATACTTACTGAGTAAGCTCTAGTAAGCCACTGGATGAGCCTTTGCAGAATATTTTTTTCCTTGTCCTTGACTGGTGTTGGTTTGTTTGTTTGTTTTTACAACTTATTTCCCCCCTAAATGACTGCATGCTCATTCTGCTTGATTTTCTACATACCTCCAAACCTAAGTTCATTATGGATTTTGAAGGGTAGGCTGGCAGAGGCCTTCAGGGAATATCAGCAGAACTGAAGCTAACATGATAACTCTTCCTTAGAGACAAACCTAAGATAGTACTTCCCTAACATAAGTGAGAGTCATGAGAGTTGATGGCATTTGGGAATCCATTTAAAACATTCATTTTCTTAAAAATATTTATGGGGTGCCTACTATGTGCTAGGAACCTGGGACACTCGTGAACAAGTCCTTACTCTCTTGAATCCTTTTGGGAGTCAGATAAACAGGTAGTTGCAAAACTGTTACAATTTTGATAAGCATTTTAGGGAAAGGTTTAACTGGAGTGTTGTAAAGGGAGCCAAGGAAGAGGAGAGGGAGAAAGCAAAGGACCTGAGACAGGAAAGCAGATGGCTAATTTGAAATACCAAAGGAAATTCAATATGGCTGGGGAAATAAGTGAGGGATGGAGAAAATAGTGGTTTTTTTTAAAGATTTATTTATTTATGCATACAAGAGCTGGGGCACAGGCCAGAGATGCAGGGGGTGAGAGGATTCACCAGAGACAGCCCGGAACAGAACAGGCAGACTGACTGAAATACACTGCTGAGGGGAGCAGCAGGCAAGACAGGAGAGGTCTGCCTCGCCATGTGGGTTTCTCTCTGGCCGGCCTGGGATCGAACTTGTGCTGCAGAGGCTGTGGATTGCTTCATAGTGTGGTACTTAACACCTTGTGCCACCAGGGAGGCCTGAAAATAATTAGTTACTTTGCTAGTGCAACTTACTTGCTGAGTAAATGTTGCCCAAACATTTTCAAAATTGTTAAACATCTAAAAAAGTTCAAAAGATGGCACAATGAA
Source organism: Talpa occidentalis (assembly GCF_014898055.3). NCBI lineage: Eukaryota > Metazoa > Chordata > Mammalia > Eulipotyphla > Talpidae > Talpa > Talpa occidentalis. The sequence goes on from NW_023600993.1 coordinate 29,115,830, forward strand.
TACTTGTACAAAAATTTCTTTTGTTGGAAACAAAAAAATCAAAATACTGCAAACTTAAGTTATGTTATCTCCCCTGGTCCCTCTGTTTTCACTGGGAACAGGGCTTCTGCCCTTTCCACATGGCAGACTTTTCAGCAGCTGAGCTAAGGTTGCAGCGGTGGCAGCTCAACTATGTCAGTTTGCTTTGTATTTTTTCCATACATCAGTTCAGAGAGGACACGCCCATTAAACCTGTCAGAGTTGGTACTCAAAAATGTACTGTATGAATCAGTTTGAATGAGGTAAAGGATTAATGAATAGTGGCTAAAGGAAACAAACAAAAAAGACTGGACAGGGCAATATCACTGTATTATTGACAGTCAAAAGCAGGACTCTGAAAACTTTTTGCAAAACTTACATTTTAAACCCTAACGAAAAAGATACTTTAAATAGTAAAAAAAAAATTAAGTGAACTGTTTGGGACACTAAAAACTGTTCATGACACAAGATCTTTTAGAAAGCAAATCTAGAAATTGAATTCCCTTATGATTCCAGGGCTTTTATTTAAAATACCTTTTTTCTCTTGATGTTATTGGTGTTATTTCCATTTTATTCTATTGATTTTGTGGCTGCTTCTTGTGAAGCCATGAAAGTGACTTTAGCAACTCTATGAAAACCAGCAATCAATTTTTTGAGTCTGCTGATGAGAGAGGCTGATCTCTGAGAAAGTCAGTTTTTCACAAGGAATTGACTTTTTCTCAGCGTCCCTCTCTCGGAAGTAAATAAATTGGTGGCATTGCCTCCCCCATGTGACCTTAATCTCATGTTTTTTCTCTGGAGTGTCTTTAGCCAAAACAGGTTCCAGGTCTGGGTTTTTGGGAGTACTAGTGTGATGGGAGTAGCTTGAAAGACTGTTTTCCTTTGGGCCCCGGGGGAGTGGGCCCTTTCATAGAAGATGACTCTGGGGTGTAATTATCAGGTGGATTGAACACATAAGTAAGTTTTGAAGTGCATGTGCTGACAGTTCCCCACAGCTTTGGGGACTGAACATTGACATTGGAACTAAGAATCTTCCAGAAATGTCTTTCTGATTGATGGGGCACTCCCTGATCACGCGATCCCATTTGTGACTGAACTGGAAGAAGACTGTGGACTCTCACAGGTTAGTTGTTTCTTTCTCAGCCTTGGTGATAATGTTTCCTATACACTGGGAACCAGCTCTCTGCTCTTGTAGTAAGCTGAGGTGATTCCCAGGAAGTGGCAGTGTTGTGGTCATCGGGCTTGCTGGGCACCTAGTGTGGCCATGGGACGTAGGGAAGCTGCGTAGCAGTGTTTGGCGCCCTCTAGTGGTTATTGGTAGGATAGCATTTGGGCTTTCTGGGAACTTCAGGGACTTTTTTTGTCTGGGAGGAGGCATCTATAGGTAAATGAAGAACAATATGTAGCCACGTGGTACTGGTAGGTTGTTGTCAGGTTGGGCAACAGGCTTCAATTTCAACCCATGCTACCCACGACCCCAACCCTCCCCCTCCCCCCCCATCCAGGTCACTACTCAGCTTGGACTCACTCCATCATTTTGGAAGTCCTGCTTATACTGAATTTTTTTGGTGTGGTTGCAGGGCAGTGGCAATTTGGGGGCAGGCAGCCAGGCAGGGATGGTGACAGTGCAGGGCGCCTGAGTGGGCTGGGGCCACGGGTGCAGCTGGACACAGTGCAGCAACAATGAAGCCTTCCATCCTTACCTGGAGTGTGCAGACCGTGGACTGGTCAGCAGGGCTGCCTGCCTTGGGCCACTGCATTTCTATCATAGGTCCAATTTGAGGTGTCCCACAAAAACAAGCAGTTGTGGCTGCACTACCAGAACCAGGAGAATGATAATATGGAGCCCTGGAAATAATGAGATGGCACTTAGGCCTCTCAGAGGCATATGGAGGAGTCAGCACCAACAATTTCAGTGGAACATCCCCCTGCAGCTCCCATGGTCCTTTAGCTCCATCAGCCGCAGCATCCAGTACTCCATCTGTGCCTGCTGCCACTGGCCTCAACACCCTTTGATGCAGAAGAACCACCAGGTAGTGCTGGCCTCCTTCTCCCTCTGCTGCCTGGGCTGGAAATGGAAGATTAAAAGCTGCACTTATTCTGTGTCTACTTTGTTCAGGTAGCTTTATTTTCCTTGCCTTGCAGAAAGCACACAGCAAGTGAGAATGTTGTTCCTGGTGGGGGTGGGACTGGAAGTGCCCTTCTCCAGGTGTCTCAGTGCCATCTTTAGGTTGGGCTTCCTGTTCCTGGCCCTGGCCCTGGCATCTACTACTTGAACTTCACCTACTGTACTGTGAAGGGTCACTCTTCATTTCTCCTTCCTTCCCTACATGAAAAGTGAGCCACTGGCAGGTAGCAAGGGCGTCAGGATCCGTGTGGCCTCCTTTTATCCACAGGGGCACTTTGGGGAACTGCACCATGCTCCATTTCTGTTGTCTCAAGGGAAAAGACCCTCTAGGACCCTGGAGACCCCAACTTCCTTGGGAATTGGCTCAGGAAGTTTGGGGCACATAAGCCTCAGGTCTACTACCTGGGCCTGGGAAAATCACCCCAGGGTGATTTTTTGTGGGTTGCTGGTTTTATTGTGCTGAAAAAAGGGTGGTTAATTAAAAAAAATGTTATCTTATAAAATGTATCTCAATCTTGACTTGTATGGTTGCTTCCTCTGGGTATTCTTCCTTTCTTTGAATTTCCTATATCTGGCAAATTTGAGAAACCTACAGGTTTGCTTAGGTTCTGGTGAACATTTCTAGCAAAAACACTTTATGGTACATTTCAGGAGGCACTTACTGCTGAGGTATCCTGCTATTAATGACACTAAGTTTGATACTTTCACAATATGCTAATTTCTTATTTCTCAACAATTTTTTTTTTGTCTAATGGTTTTAACATCTATCAATGGTTTTTGCCTAAATCCATCATTGGAGATTGTAAGACCGTGCTTTTCCAATTCTGTCATCTCTTCTACATGTATTAGCCAGTGTTCTTCTATAGAGATCTTTTTATCCCCTTTCACTTTGAATCTCACCGTGGACTTTTTAAAAAATTATTATTCAATGTGTTACAATCCATTTTAGTCATTATTATGCTTAAACGTGCTCACATCTGACCACTGGGAGCCCTTTCAATCCGGCTCTGGGTCCCGTGGCCATCTCCCCACTAGTCTTTCAGCATCTTTGTGTCTTCTGACACAGTATGAGGTCCGTGCTTAGCAGGTACTTCCCAGCTGCAGCCCTGGAAGCAGTCTTCTCCAAGCAGTCCTGGAGTGGGGAACATTTAAAAAACAAGAGCTTGTGTTTTTGGTTTTTTGTGGGGGGCGGCAGGGAGAGGAGGGATTGGCCAAGGTTGGGATTTGATTCATTTAGTCTAGTTCATGGTTGTGGGGCTATTGGATTTTTATTAGAGTTTATGGAAACCCAAGCCAAATGATAAGATAGATCTCTCTGTCATGGCTCTGAAAGAGTGATGGAGAGGCACTGAGGGTTGGTTCTCACTTGAACCTATAGCCATCACGGTGGGTTTTTATTTACTCTTTTAGTTTGAGAAAAGTATAAATAATCCATGATTGGCTGACATCTAATTCTAAATAACTGAAAGACTGCCTGACATGTTGAAGGCTTTCAATAAGTGCTTTTTGAATAAATAAATTACTAAAGCTTCTTTATATAAATAGTTATTGCCTCCATCATAATTCAAACTATAGCTTAATGTCACCAGAAGACTAAGCAGTAAATATATGAGCTGTAAATTGTAAAACAGGCCTCAGCACATATTAAAATTCAGACAAATAATATCTACAGATCCTAGCTTGTTGATACATTGAACAAGCTACTTTCAATTACAGGGTTCCTTGAAGGATATGCAGCAAATAATATAATAAAAGCAAATAATAAAAGCACTAAGAGAATGTATATTGGTAAATAAATGTTTGTTATTAGCAAAAGGGGAATGGACAATGTGAGAAGCAGCAAGTTTAGTCTTTCCTTATTAATGAGGAAGGGGGGAAATCGGGCGTTTACAGCTTTTTTTTATCAGTGCCTAGACTAAGCAAGTGACATTTCTATGAAAAAGTGGTATTGTCATGTGAGAGAGTATAACTGTAGCCATAAAAACAAAGGGGAAAAACAATGATTTTTTGAGTCATTTCATTTCATCTAACTGAACATACATCAACTCTCAGATAGTTCAATTTTTCCTACTGGAATCAACTGACAGTTCTTCTGGTCTCTATTAAAGAGGGGACCGAGCACTGTTCAGAGCTCCAACTGCGATTTCACCTCATTGGAATAAAGTTCACTAATAATTAACAGTCTCCATTTTTGGTTTATCATTCAGTTTCTCTGTCTCTCTTTGTCTCTCTCACACACATACATCTGTAGCTATGATTATACAATTACATATACACATACACACATTTTTTTCTAAACTATTTAAGAGTAATTCAAAGTGTCCTTTCCACCCTAAATATTATGGGTATATCCGGGAGCAAGACATTTTCTTATGTAGCCTCAATATAGTCGCCAAGCTCAGGAAATTTAACATTGACCCAATATTATTATCTAATTTTTATTCTAATTTATAGTCTATATTCCAAGTTCAGCAATTATCCTATCAATGTTATAGCTATTTTTTACTTCTAATACAGGATCACACATTGCATTTAGTTTTCATGTCTGTCTAGGTTCCTTTAATTTGGAACACTGCATCAGTCTTTGTCTTTCATGAGTGTGATATTATATAACTTGGGCTTCTCTGATGTTTTCACATTATTAGATTCAGATTATGAATTTTGGCCAGAATATCCCAGAAATGATAATGTGTCCTTATCAGTGTATCCTACCCTGAAGCACACATTCTGGTTTGATTTCATTATTATTGATACAAATATTGATCTTTTGGTTAATATTTTTCATCATTAAATTACCATTTTCCCTATTATAGTTAAGTGCTTTTATGGGAGTTAATTTTCGTTTGTGTAAATATCATGTTCCTTATCAAACTTTCACCTATTCTTGTCTGAATAATCACCTTGATTTTTAAACATAGATGATCTATATCTATCTGTATAATTTGTAGCGCATAACAGAGCCTGAATCAAGTTTATAATTCTACTAAATTATCCTTTGGCAGGTAAAATGGCTGCAGAATGCCAGCAAAGTTTAGACATAAACAAACTAATCAGGCAAAAACTGCCAGATATTTCAAACACAGTAAGAGAGATTAATTTCATGCTGACTGGAACCTCTTGAGTCCTCTGGTCACGATTCTCCTGCTACTCAGAACCAGGTACCCCTTGATGGAGGATGTCCCTCAAGATGATTCACCAGTGTCTTTAGGATAGGAAGAATCTTTGACTCTGTGAGTTACTGAATGTTTATTTTCAAAATGGCTTTAATTTCCAAGGCTGAGTTTCTTTCCTAGGGGGAAGCTTCATCCTTAGACTTGTAAGAGAGTGTACTGATCACATCCACCCTGGTGCCCCTCCAGTGCCTGGCAAAGAAGGGCTAAGGTCCCTGGCTTCACCAGGACAACTGGGTTTCTCTGGCTCACTGCATGTGGTGCAGTTATACCTCTCAAATGAAAACACTTGTGTTGTATTCATAGGCCTTGTGTGGTATGGCTCTTTGACATACATCATATGAAAAAATGGCGATTCAGAAAGAAGCTCCTAAATTGGGTGATTTGTCAGTGGCAAAGTGCTGCTAGGCTTTTATAAGTATCTACAACTCTAGGATGGAATTAATCTCACAGCTAAATAACAGTACAGTTATTTTCATTCATTTATTCACTGGCAAGAATTAATGCCTATGGCCTTGCATGAACATTGGTATTCAAGGAGAGTCTCCATAGCATTGGTCATAAAGAAAACTGATGGCTAGAGTAGGTATTCTTCAAACTAAAGAAATACCTAAGATGAAGGTGAGAGACAAACCTAGTTTGTTTTTTTCCCAAAGATTGATTGATTTATGCTTACAAGAGCTGGGGCACAGGCCAGAGGTGTGGGGGGTGAGAGGATTCACCAGAGACAGAGTGGGGAACAGAACAGGCAGACTGACTGAAATACACTGCTGAGGGGAGCAGTGGGCAAGCCAGGAGAGGTCTGCTGCGCCATGTGTGTAGCTCCCTGGCTGGGGATTGAACTCATGCTTCAGTGGCTGTGGATAGCTTCATAGTTTGCATCTTAACCCCTTGTACCACCAGGGAGGCCCTAAACCTAGTTTTTATCAAAATATAATTAATGTACAATGAAATGCACATGCCTTGAGCATTTGAATAGTTTTGGCAACTATATATACTGTCTAGCATCACCAAAACAAGATATAGAACACTTAAATAATCCCAGAATATTCTCTCATCCTTTTCCACTTACCACACCCCCCCCCAGAGGCAGGTACCATTCTGATTCTATCACCATCTTTCCCTGTAAGGCACCTACTATTCGAACTTGTATCTGAAAGGCTTGTTTTTGACGTTTACATAAAGGGAATCATACTCTTTTGGCGTCTAGTTTCTTGACTCAACTTTGTATGATTCATCCCTGTAGTCTTAATTTTTTTTAAATTGCTGTGTAGAGTTCCCCGTTATATTTTGAAGCAAATCCCTGACATCATGTCAGTTCATCCATAAATATTTCAGTAGGTAGCTCTAGAAGATAAGTAGTTTAAAAAGACCTCACATTATCACGTCCAAAAGAAATCAACACAGATGTTCTCACATACTTCTGATCCTCTGTTTGGTGGGGATGTTGGGGATTGTGGTCCAGGCTGGTTCAGGAATACTGGAAGCTGGGGGCTTGCACGTGGCAGAGAGGTGTGGAGTGGGAGGAAATTGTTTATGACCCCTTAGTGGGGTCCTGGGGAAGGGAAAGGGGAGGATGACATCATCTTTGGTCCAGGTTATGTCCGCAGCAGTGGGAGCTTGGGGCTTGCCGAATGTATATGGAATATCTGACTGACGTCATCAGTGACCTTGGCTGGCAAAATACCATTTCTACTCCTCCTGCCTTTGATTCTTGAATTTCCAGCCACTGAGCCACATCCCATGAGGAGTTATTCTCCTTAAGTGTGCTTATTATGCTTAAAGATTCAACTAGCCTGCCTTCGGATACAGCTAAAATGCCCCAAATACCTCTCTTTCTTTTTGTTAGAATTCAATTTTGACTAGATGAGACTGGTTTCATTTCCAGGTAATCATGAGTCTGCCCGTATACTGTCCTTTCTTGTTCATTAACAAAACATTCTTTCCCATTTTCATCTTCTATGCCAAAAATGGTGTGTACCAGCCCCATGTAACATGCAAATCAGTAACAGCGCATTTCATGTTCTTGGTCTATTTCCCTGTGCTTGTCCTTATTTCTGCAGCCCTCCCGCTGTTTTCCTGCCTGTGTGTTCTTTCATTCTGTTGATAACTTGCATTTTTTCCTCTCGCATCTGGCCCTTCAAGCTGGGCTGTGGTCCACACTGCAGTTGGGTCCTTCAGCTGCTGGGCTCTTCCCAGCCCCCACCACATGCTGTCTCTCTCTCTGTAGCTGGAAGATGAGCTTACAATGCCTTTCTTATGGTTCCTTGAATAATAGATTTTGCTTTGGGTACAAAAACCCATGCCGACTTGACATGCTATCTCTGCTCTGTATTCAGCAACAATAGAAACATGCACACGCTTTTAGGACCATCTTTGAACTGAACCCTTTCCCTTAGCTGTCATCTTTCAGTAACATTCAAAAAGATCTCCAGGTTTTATTGCAGCATGTCTTTGTGAATGTTCTTCTCTTATCCTGACATTTCTCCCTTTGCTATTAATGTGTTGCATCAATTTCCTCTCAATAGAAGTGAAAAAAATTTAAATTAGAATTGTTCTAGCTGATGACCAGCATACGTGTACTTCAAGTTAAAGAAAAAGAACTATGATGGTAAGAGACTGTCCTTGTTGTTGTTGTTGAAATATAATTAATTAATTAACGTACAATAAAATGCACAGATCCTAAACATTTGGTGAGTTTCAACAATTGTACATACACATGTGCCACCACCGAAATGAGGTTTCAAACATTTCTACCACCTGTTCTGTCCACTCCCAGTAAGTGCACACCACCCAGAGGCAACCACTATTTGAATTTCTATCATCATAGTCTGGTTTTGCCTGTTCTTGATTATGGTATAAGTAGGAGTGCTTTCGTGTCTGATTTTTTTTTTTCTTACATTGATTACCATGTCTGTATGTATCTTTCGTCCATTCACTGAATCAAAGGCTCTAAGATGGCTTCCAGTGATCACACCTCCTGGTGCTCTTGCCCTGGTGTGGTTGCCTTTCCTGGAATGGAGGCGGGACCTGTGACTTACTTCTAACTAGTAGAGTTTGGCAAAGGTGATGGGATGTTGCTTCTGTGATTATGTCACACAAATTCGCATATTTAATTTTGCTAGTAGACAATTCACTTTCTTGCTGACTTTGGTGAATTATACTGCCCAATAGACAGGTTCATGTGGCAAGGACCTGAGGGCAACTTCTGGCCAATAGCCAGCAAGAAATTGAGGTCCTCAGTTAAGGACCTGCAAGGAACAAAATCTTGCCAACCACTATGTGAGCTCAGAAGTGCTTCCTTCCCTAGTCAAGAGTCAGGTGAAATCTCAGCCCTGGCCAACACTTTGATGCAACCTTTGAGAGAGGCAGAGAACCTGAGCAAGCCACACCTTGACCCCTGATCCACAGAAGCTGGAAGGTAATAAATAGGCTGTTTAAATTGCTATGGTGTTCACATAGCCATAGATCACTCATGTTTTTATTTCTCTTGGATAAATATCTGCAAGTGGAGTGACTAGGTCATATGGAGCGTATACATTTAACTTTTGGAGAAACTATCAAACCGTTTTCAAGCAGTTGTATATTTTTACGCTCCTGTGAGTTCTGCTCACTCCACTTCTTAATGATGTTTTGTGTTACCGGTCTTTTTGATTTTTCATTCTAATGGGCACAAAACTGTATCTCGATGTTTAAAATTTGGGTATGCTTGATGAATAATGAAGAATAAACCTGTTTTAAACAGTTATGCAAACTGTTAAAATTTTGATTTTCTTCCCAAAGAAAAACATTTGTTAGCTTAACTTTTTTTTTTTTTTTTTTTTTGGTGGTGGTGGTTTTTATTTGAGGTATAGAGATGGAGAGACAGGAATCCTCTCTTCAGTAAACTCATAATAAAATAGAAAATATCAACCAGTTATATGGGCAAGAGCCAACATGAAGTCCATAGTGTAGGTAGAAAAATGAGTAATTTATCTTAGAGAAACTACTGGTTGTTTGATAAGTGATATATATATATATATCTTTTATCATGTAAAAGGAATTTTAATTTTAATAATATGAAGACTTGACAATGTCTCCAACTGTTTTCTTAGTTGCTTTTTGCTTACTCTTGTTTGTACAATTATATTATTTTATATTTTTATAATGAAATAGAATAAAAGGTTTTTAAGTTATTAAAAGATCATTGTAATGAAATTATTATAAGTAGATTTCTTAAATTACAGAATTTTGTGATAATGTGTAAACCAATAAAATTTGTATTATCTCTAAAAAAAAAAAAAAATGAGTAATTTAATGTACTCATTGCTAGGTGCGGTAACATGTACCTCTGCACTCTAAGGTGATCATTTTCACTTAGAGATAAGGAATATGAGGCTTATAGATTCAAGTATCAGTTGAGATGGGCGTGCACTAAGCTGTGACTCAGGTCTTGCTCATTTATATCTCCAGGCTATCCTGGGACTCTTCTGCATTGTGATACTTCCTTTATAGAACTGGCGACGGGTACCTACCACCTGGAGTGTACCCACCACCTGGAATGTCGCTGGGCTCTGTCAGAAGGAAAAGAAAGCACAGCTCAGCTTGTTCAAGCTCTTGAAGCTACTAAGAGCACCACGTTCGCTTCTGCTTTCCTTTATTGGCCATAGCAATGACTCTGATAGGGCAGGGATATGTGATCCTATCATCCAGAGGTTAAGTAACTTACCTTAAACTTCATCATCTGGACTTAAGCCAGACCTTATAATTAAAAACCTATTGCTCTTTCCTGTATAGCACAGTTGTCCCAAAAGATCCTTGAATTTATAGTATTCCACTTCTTTCCATAGTTTTTGTTTGCTTTCTGAAATATTCGCTTGTGGGCCTCCCTGGTGGTGCAAGGGGTTAAGCACCGCACTATGAAGCAATCTGCAGCCTCTGCAGCACGAGTTCGATCCTCGATCGGCCAGGGAGAAACCCACATGGCGAGGCAGACCTCTCCTGTCTCGCCTGCTGCTCCCCTCAGCAGTGTACTTCTGTCTATCTGCCTATTCTGTTCCCAACTCTCTCTCTGGTGAATTCTCTCACCCCCCACACCTCTGGCCTGTACCCCAGCTCTTGTATGCATAAATAAATAAATCTTTAAAAAATAAAATAGAATATTCCCTTATATGTATTTGCCCAGGATGGGCCGGATACCTCCTGTAAAAAGAATTTATTTATCTAGCATGCCTGTTTACTTTCTACACAGGCATGTCTTTTCAACTTCTTGCTTCCAGTTCAGAAAGCTCTGCTGGTAATGAATTTTCATTAAAGTAGTACAAGAGTGGAAAATGAAATAAGCTTCAACACATTTTCCAAAATAATCAACACAAACCCAATGTGAGAACCAAACAATTATTACCTTCAGAATTAGACCCAGATTATTAAAATGCAATTATACATGGAAAAGTAACCCAGCAGGGGGCCATGTTTATTTTTTCCCATTTTCACAGTAAATTTTCTCAGTCTATAGGGGACACCCCCTCTTCACATTCTTCCTATCACCTGAACAATATTCAGGACTGAAGGGTAAAAGAATTTGTTTTTAATCTATTGATTTCAAAGATACCAATCAACCAGATACTAAATCAGATATGGCCGTATGTAGCCTGTAGATGTGTTTTGTGTGGCTCATAGTGTTTACAATTGATTTTAAAGCAAAACAAATTAACTGCTAATACTTAAAATTCTTACTGTAAGTTTGGATTTGCAGTTTCTTTTAGGAAACTCTAAGAGCTGGCAGCTCTAGGTCCCATTTCCCTGTACAGCCCTTGACATAGCTGTGACTGCTCCTTGGAGGGGGGTCACATGCTGTTCAGAGCCCCACAAGTCCCCACTCAGGCCTCTTCCATCATTTGAGTTTCCCAACTGTGGGGTAAAAAGGCAATGAGGTAGTTCTCAAGGTCTTCCTCTCCCTGATTCTCTAACAGTTCCCAGTTCCAGCTGTTGGAAGCCTCTTGATGCTCTGATTTGCTTGGTCTGGTAGCTTCCCTAAGAGCTGCCTGCAGGGCTGAGCCAGTGAACTGGAAGTGCCTGTGAGCTTAGTCCAGGACAGTGCATGTGTCCCCTTGGCTTCTGACTTTAGAAAAATCCTGGCTTCCTCCTGACCTGGCACTTGGCTTGCTCTTCTGCTTTTGTCCTTGTTGCAGGGACAGTGCTGCCCTTGGTTGGTCCCATGAGGTGCCTAAACTCTCACAGCTGACAGTAACCATCCCTTTCTGAGAGTGCTCCCCTGGCTTCCTGCTCACTTGACTCCCTCCTAGCAGCCTCAGCTCATAGCCTGGCCACTTCCTCAGCTTAGATTCTTTCCACAGCTTAGACTGTCAAGAGGGCACAACACACTTAAAGTTGTTACTGGTTTAAATTTTGTTATTTGTGTGCATGGCGTGAGCACAGCAGTATCTTTGCCTCAGAAGGCAGTGGCGGTCTGACTAACGGGGGAGAATAGAGTCCATGCTTGATTTATGAGAAAAGCGACACTGCAGTGTGGTGGGGAAGGACAGTCTTTTTCATGAGTGCCAGGTCAATTGCATATCTATGTGGGAAAAAGGATGTCTTTGCCTCTGCGTCTTTTTCACACATACAAGAATCCAGGTGGCTTGAAAATCTAAAGCAAGAAGGCCTCCGGAAGGATTCACTGGAGAACATCTTCATGGCCCTGGAGTAACATTTATTTAGTACATTTTATAAAGTCATCCAGTGCAAGGCAGGACTGAGAGCTTCCCGACAACTGGGGACTGTGCTGGGCAGCAGGAGAACAAGAGTAAACAAGATGCCCTGCCCTCAGGGAGCACACAGTTTATTTGGGAAAAGAGATGGGAACAAATCTATAGTAGCTTACTGTGGACGCCCAGATGTGGAGGTACCCAGTTCAGCCTAGGGGTGGGATGAGGGAGGACTTTCTGGAGGAGGTGATAGCTGTTCAAGAGGAGTTTTCCAGGAGGGAGAAGAGCATGCAGCAGAAAAACTTACTTCTTGAAGATTAGGAATACAGGGCAAATGATTGCGACGTTTCTCAAATATGTGTAGAAATTCTCTTGGATAATATTTGCTGGCTTATTGCTTAGCAATGTCATTTGCTTAGCAATGTCATGTGCTTAGCACAGTCACCACGATGAGATGTAATGTCAAGGATGGGTTGTACCCAAGTTACACAGAGGGGAGCAGGTGGATTTGCAGCACTTAACTGACTTATTCAAGGCCACCGTGCTCTCCAGTAGAAATGATGACATTAGAATTCAGATCTTTGGATGCCTACTTTTATATTATGTCCACCGTGCCAGGTGGCTGCCTGTTCAGCCCTGGATATGCCTTTAGAACATCACAGAGCCTGGTGCACTTTGAGAATAAGAGTGAGGTTGCTCCTAGCTAGGTTTACAATTAGCCTCCAGACTCTTTGGTGTGGCTAAAGCTTAAGGGACTGGCATGGGCAGCTTATAAGGACAGAGTCACAAAACACCACGGCCACAAGTGCGCTGAGTCCAAATTGTCCATTGTGCACCAATGCCTCTAAAAGTAGGGACGCTCTGGAAGAGAGTGCTCACTTGGATGTCATGCCCAAAATTTGCCACTAGGTGGAGCTCAAATGCAGGCATAAATGGGCAACTTGAGCGTTTTGCAGTGGCCGCACCTGCAGATGGCTGAATGTGCTGGTACCTCTAATGGAAACCAGGATGTGGGCAGGAGGTCTTGGACTCATGAGAGATGACAGTCTCCATACTTGGAGGCTTGCCAAGGTGTGCCTTGGCCCATTCACAAGTCCTAGGCTGAGTGTCTGTGTTAACCTCATGAATTCTGTACGCCTTGAGACGAGTAGCGGCAGGGAAAGTACGGGCACAGGCTACTGTGCTTGCTCATTGGTGTTACCTTGGGGCCACCAGCAGCTGCATTATGATGCCCTCCCCACTGCAATACGTGACTGTGAAACACAGCCCTGTTTATGAGACCTAAATGTGGGTGGTGCGAATCAGTAGGGGGAATTTTCCCATGGAGAAATTCTAGATGGCCATGTCTACCTACTCTCCTTTGCCAACATCCTGGCGTTCTGTTTTGCTGTCCATTGGGAAATCCATGTGGATGTCCAGGAAGTCTCTTGGCACTTTGAACCCTCAGTTTTCTCATCTGTGCAGGGGGGATAATTACAACTTGTGTCTTTGTGGGCCACTGTGAGCATCACATGCAAGAACAACATCAAGAGGGCTTTGCTCTGCATGCTTGTGGCTCCACGTATGGCGCCAGGTCTTCACTATGCTGTTTACTCCTCTTCTATATCCCCACTAGGCTGGCCAGTGACAGAGGCGTTTCAAACTCAGGCCCTTCAAAACTCGTTCCTCTTCCCTTCGCTGCACCATGACCCCGGGAGACCTCTCCTGATCAAAGGTGAATTGCTGCAATGGAAAACCACGTACCTTATTTTCCACATTTTCATTAGTTACCAGATGGAGGTTAAAGCAGTTTTTCCTGTTGTTCTGGCCTCTGTTTCTACTGCCTGCAGCCTCAAGGATCCTCTCTGGGTCCAGCTGTCCTTGATTCCCATCTTTGCCTCCCTCCTGGGACGGGGTGAAAGAGGAAGGTGGAGTGGAGAGCTGGAAAGCAGGAGGGGAGTGCCCTGCTCTGCTGTGGGGTGTGTGGAAGAGGCGAGGGGTCCATTTGGTGTCTGTTAGGGATAGTGACACTCCCAGGCATGTTTGTCATTGACCTGTGCCAGCCCCCGCTGATTGGAGACTGGGCATGCAGAATTAGAGAACACAGGACACTCGTCCTCAGACTGGCAGCTTCTTCACCACTTCAGAGCTGTTACTTCCACCTGTGATGGACACACCTCCCTTGTCCCTCTCACAAATCCAAGGGAGTCTGGGAGTTTCCAAGATTACAGGCTTCATCCAGGAGGTAAGGGAGGGTCTGTACGAGCGGGGCCTTGGACCTGATGCCTTTTCAGCTTTTGTCAGTTCATGGAAGGATGGCAGTGTAAAAAAATTATTATTTTATATTGTATTATTTTTTGTTGAGGTAACATTGGCTATAATACTGTGCATGACTTAGAGGTACAGGTTCACACATCTTCAAATGGATGTCACCACAGCACACCTACCAACGAGGCACCCATCGGCCCCCCCAGAGTCACTTGGGCCCCTCCTCCTTTGTTCTCCACCCATCCCCACCTCTGGCAGTCTCCATTCTGAAGTCAGAGCTCTGGGGTTTGTTTTGGTTTAGTTTTGTCTGTTCCTTTATTTTGTCTCTTTATATTCCACATTTGAGTGAAATCATCTGGTATTTTATCTTTCTCCTGACTTATCTTGCTTAGCATAATCCCCTCCTGTTCCATGGGATGCCGGTTTTAATAAGGTTCATGGCTAGCGTTTGACTTTTAAATTCATTAAGAGCGGGGAGTGCGAGAAGGGGAGGGGTAGAGATGTGGTTTGTGAATTTATCCAGCCATAGCATCCGCACTGAAAAAGGTAAATCAGCTGATGAAAGGATGTTGTTTGTTAAGACCCCTTTCCTCCTAAGATTTAGATCACGTCCATTGGTGTTTATTAAGGTGTAAATGACTAATATATTATGCAACTATCCTTACATTTTACATGAGAACCCAAGCAAGGCTTCTCTTGGTCAGATCCTCCAGACAGTGGATCCAGGAACAAACAAAAAGAATTTCACTACCGTGGAAAATTCCTTCTCCAGCTCCCAGTTGTATACTCAGATTACCTCAGCCAACTTTTCTAAGAGGAGGTGGGTGGGTCAGATGGGCCAGAGGTAGATCTGGATCCACGGCCACTGAGTTGGTTGCTTCCCGCTTGGACCTGATGGACGCCTCTTGCCAGTTCATGCTGGAAAGATAAAATTGGCATCCTCTCAGGCATCCTCTCCTTGATGCCTGAGTGCCTTGGCCTTGGGCTGGTACTGGAAGGAAGCCTCTTGTAGGACAATCCCAAAGGCAAATATTTAGTCCTGTGGACAGATTTCAAGTCCCAGTTTCCAATGCAGCAATCGTGGTCCTTGAACACAGGGGCATCATGTCCAGATGGGGAGAGATTAGGGAATCAACCAAATATTTGCTAAGTGCTTTCTAGCTGCACGATATGCAGGAAGATCAAACCATGGTCAGGTGACTGCGGGGTGATGCTGCTGTCTGAGGAATACATGGGGGGCGGCGGCACAGTGGAGGTCAGAGCAGGGGTTCCCAGCCATGCAGGAAGGCAGAGAGGAAGAGGCAGAACTTGCCTGTAGGAGGACTGGTGCTTGGTGACTATCCAGGCAGACAAGTGATGAAGGAGCAGCAGGCTCTGCCAGGCAGAGGAGTAGCTTGAGCAAAAGCCCAGAAGCAGAAGAGACCAGGCTTGTGATGGGATCGGCAAGCAGGAGAAGGAGCCCGTGGAGAGATGAGGTCAGGGAGGTGAGTGGGCCACTTTGGGAGGGCTCGGAAAAGGAAGGCATGGCCAAGGGTGCACAACAGAGTCTTAAGTCAACAGCACCAGCAGAAAACCAAACCCTCTCCACAGCGTCTTCTCTTCCTGTGAAGCCGAGATCAGGCAGGCCAGAGGGCATGGAGCAGGGCTGGGCGCCTGGAGTGGTCAGGGCAGAGGTCCTTTCACACCAGATTAAACATGAATCACTTGGAGGGTCCTCACCACACTGGCCCCTTCTAAAGGTCACTGGGCCCGAGTGTCTGGCATTATGATTTGTGGCTGCAGCCAAGTGGGAAGTCTCTGGTCAGGGGTCATCTCAGAGTGATGTTTACAGAGTCAGTCCCTGTGTCAGGGAGTCACAGCCCGAGAGAGTCATGTTGAGGGGTGTGGGGGTGACAGGGGGATGCAGGGTTATCAGGAGATTCCAGAGACCAGAGGGTAGCCAGGATGCTCCTGGTTCTCTAAGCCCTCCCCGAGACCTGACTCATGACCTGGCCCTCTGCACAGGGCAAGGGTGTGGGATCCAGGAGGCTCCCTCCAGCCCCACAGCATATGCAACCTCCTTGGTTCCTGGGACCATTCCCGGTTGAGGCCACAGGAATGTGACGATCCCCAGCCTGGCCCTGTGGGCCTCACAGGCGGGGAAGCTTCCTTTGCTAGTCTCATCCAGTTTGGATAGCAGGGTTTGGGTTCCATCATTCCATCTTCCCTAGCTGGGAATCCCGTTGTGGATGGCCACAGCACACAGCGCCATGGAGAGGGACACAGGTATCGAATGCCAATACTGAGTAAGTCAGTTGTATCCATTAAGCAAATCACTGAACTTCCTGAGACCTGTGATTTCTCATCTGTAAAAAGGGCCAACATTTCTACTTTGCATAGTAAAGACTGAGTGAGACAGATGTGTGTAATGCTGAGACCCAAGCACAGCTTTGTCCTTCCATCTGTGGTCAGACAGAGGATCGTTTTCCTGCCACCGTGGACAGTGAGGGAGGCAGAGGCCTGGCTCAGCCCACGGCCCGGCATTGGCCACCTTCCAGGATGCCCTGCCGCTCATGGACTGCAGGGGGCAGCAACGGGACACACAGCTGATGCCAGGCTGCTCCAGGCCAGGCTGTCTGGCTTTCCCGCAGTCTGGGATAGAAAGTTCTTTGCATCAGTGAATGCAGCTTGGGTCGATTTGTTTTTAAATGGGTGATGTTTGAGATTCCTTTATGAAAGCCCTTCACATCTGGCATTCAAAGAAAATCATCAGTCTAGACTCTCAGGCCCGATAGCAGCTTGTCTGAAATTTGGGCCTGTCTTTCCAGTAAACGTGCCTCCCTGCTCCAAGCCTGTATGCTGCCACCCCCACTCTCCTTCTCTTCTTCTGACCTTTTATCTCAGCGGGAGCCCTGACTAGAAAGCGGGTTCTGGAAATGTGGTGTGTTTCTCATTAAGTTTCTGCAGCATGAAAGCCACGTGATGCAAAGCTCTCTCTGCCCCCCTCCTTTCTTTACCCTATGCATCTACAATAACTCCTGCTGCTTAGATTTTATTTAATTTGAGACAATTGAAGAAAGAAACCTTGTTGATATGAAGATTTAAAAAAAATCTGTTTCTAGGGGCCTGGTGGTATGTTCCGTTCACTTTCCTTTGACATTGAGGTGGTCAAACAGAATTCCCAATGGCATCTGTCCTCTGCTAGGGCCCACATGTCTTCTGTTCCTTTTCTTTCCAAGAAAGAGAAGAAAGAATCTGTAAATTCCTTCTTGAAAACTTGAGGCTATCACTTGGGAGCTTTAAAGGTTGGAGGCTGATGAGTGGATCCAGACTCCTGAGGGTCCCTAAGGAACGCCTGGGGGAGGGGAGGTGTGCTATAAGGAGTCTTGCAGCTCTAGGAGGGTCATCGCTGTGAATCAGTTGCTCCTGTCCCTAAATCTGTTGGTAACAGGGGAGGGGGAGAGGAAAGAGGGTGAAAGAAAGAGAAAGGACACAGGTTCTGATGATATTTAAGTCACCTTGTCTCCTTTATCTTTCCCTGGGGCCCATGGCCTTCCTTCTCCTTGAGGCTACCTCTGGGAAAGGTAAAGCCACAAGTCAGAGTTTGTGCAACTGGTGTTTCAAAATAGGCCCACAGGTTCCTGCCTAAAGAAAGACCGGTGAGGGCAAGAATCAAGTCACACCTGCGCAGGTGAGTTTGTGGTCATGGTGGTATGGCAGTGAGTCTCTTCTCATCCACTGCCCTGGGACTCAGTCACTGGGACTCCTCTTACCTCAGGCCTCCACCTTGGCTTTGGCCAGCCTTTTATCTTGCTTCAGTGGAAGCTCATGGATAAGCATCATCTTCACAGTTCAGGGCCCGGCGCATCTCTCTGCTGGTCTGCTTTTCTTCATAAAGCTTTATTGGCACACAGCCATACTCATCAATTACATTCTGCCTGTGGCTGCTTTTCTACCAGGAGAGTAGAGTTGAGTAGTTGTTACAAAGACTGCATGGTCCATGAAGCCTAAGATGTTTATTATCTGGTTCTTTACAGAAAAAGTTTGCTGACCTCTGGTCTATGGCTTTGGTTATATTATGTTTTCCCCCAGAGTGAGCCAGAGTTGTTCCCAGAGCTACACACAATCATTTTATTTTGTGGTGACCAGTCACTTGTATGTGGCAGAGGAAGCTGTTCCAGGATTCCAGCCAGAGAACAGGTGAAAGAATATGTATTAGCTGGATTGCCATAAAAAAACATCATGGATGGTGGGACTTAAACAATAGAAATTAATTTTTTCAGAGTTCTGGAAGTTGGTAAGTCCATGATCAAGAGGCCAGCAAATTCAATTTCAAAACTTGAGGCCTCTTCTCATGGCTCATAGGTGGCTGCCATCTTGCTGTGTCCCCACTTGTCCTGCCCTTGGTAGTGTGTGTGGGGAGGAAGGGAAACCCTGAGCTCTCTGTGTCTCTTCTTCTTCTTCTTCTTCTTCTTTTTTAAAATTTATTTATTTATATAAGCACTGGGTACAGTCAGAAGTGTGGGAGGGTGAGAGGATTCACCAGAGACAGAGCTGGGAACAGAACAGGCAGACTGACGAAGTACACTGCTGAGGGGAGCAGCGGGTGGCAGGAGAGGTCTGTGCGCCATGTGGGACCCTCGCCTGAGGCTGGGGATCGAACCTGGTACTGCAGAGGCTGTGGGCAGCTTTGCAGCCCAGCGCTCAACCGCTGTGCCACCAGGGGAGGCCCTCTCTGTGTCTCTTCTTATGTGGATTCTAATCCTTCTGCATCAGGCCTCTACCCTGAGGACCTCAATTAACCTTAATTGCCTCCTTGCAAACCCTTTCTCCAAAAACAGCCATGTTGGGGAGTTAGGGCTTTCATATAAGAATTTGGTATGTGTGGAGACACAATTTAGTCCACAGCAGACTCCTAATCCTTCTCTCAGGAGAATTTCTAATTATGCCAACCTGACAGATAAAGAAAGTAAAGCAGAGGGAGGTTAGATGCCTACTCAGTTTTTAGGTCAAATTTTCCAGAAGCAAACCTTGAGATGAGGACTTATGCACAGCGATGCACTTAAGATGTGGCATCTGGGACTGGTCAGCGAGTCAGGCAGCACGAGGACCAGAGCACAGGTGAACTTCTGCAGAGGGCATCTTCACCCGGCCCTGCAGGCATTGGGCTCACCCCCAGAGCCCTAGACACAGGACCTGTCAGCCCCTGGCTAAAAGCTGCACTGCAGGGGCGTCAGGTATGGGTAAAAGCAGCTCTGGTCACTTGAGGGCAGGCCCTCAGGTGGGGCTTCAGATGCAGGAATTGTGCAGCCACCATAAAAGGGATTGGAGTTCATCTGGGCAGGATGCTGAGTGGGCACCACATCCCACAGAGAAAAGTCTGAGTCAGTCACAAAATGGATATGGAAGAGGACCAGGGAAAACAGTCTGGCACAACCATAAGAATGTTCGATGTTTGGAAGTCCTCTGAGGAAGGGGCAAGGTTTCCCCTCACCCCCAGGTGCTGTGCATAGGAGTACAAGGTTGGCTTGAGGGCTGCTTGGAGAGCGGCTGAGGAGGGGCTGGAGAGAGGCTGCAGTGATGCAGATCAGGCTGGATCAGGCTTAGAGGGTCAGTTCAAACCAGGCCTCTCCTCTGTCAGGACATCTGTCCAGGCCTCACAGTCCAGGAAGGTACGAGCTTGACTTTCTGCTCAATAAAGGACTTTTCTGACTTTTGGTTTCAAAGTCTTCGTCATGGGGGGAATGTGAGGCAGAGGGGTACTGAAATGTTGGGGGTGCGATGGGTGTGAATAGAGGACTCATGTGTAGCACCAGTGGGATTTTGATTCTATCTTGATTTTTTTTACACAGCACAAGCCCAATAGAATGGTGGTGATTTCATGTGTTTTTGTTAGTTTTGTCACATCGCCTAAAATTTCTTTTTCCTTTGGGAGAATTGAACAGAAAACTATTAGAAATAATGAGAGTTCAGTAAGGCAGCCAGTCACAAAATAAATGTACAAAAATCAATAGCTTTCCTATTTCCAACAGTAACCACTTAGGAGAAATAATGGAAAAGAAAGATCTCATTCACAGCAGAAACAAAAGATATTTATCACCTGGAAGTAAACTTGGAGGGGAAGACGCTTGTGCTGCCCCCGTCCTCCCTGTGTCCCAGGCAGCCCCGGGAGTGGGAGGCAGAATTGTTATGACTACAGCCGGTTCCCGGCCCCTCCCCTCAGACCTTTGCCACAGGCTCTCTTGGTGGGAGGTTTGTGCCTCCTCTGAGGCATGCTGAAGATATAAGCTTGTGACAGCTGCTCTGGGCAGCTGCCAAGGGGCTGCTGGGCCTGCTGGTTGCCCGTGGTGGTTGCCGTGGGTGGTCATCCAAGCCCAGGGGCTTGGGCAGGGGCTGAGTTGCAGAGCCCAAGGTGTTGCTGGTTTCCTGGAGGGCCAGCTGACTCTGGAAGGTTATAGGATTGGCCTCTTCCACCCCTCTGGCACGTGCCCAGAATGAGCTGGCCGCAAGGTGTAGGGCACAAAAGATAACATTGGTAAGAGTTTCTCGACACCCACAGGCTGTCATGCCTGGGTTGGGCTAGGTGGAGGAAGAAATCCAGGCCTGTTTTGTCCCAGGAGCTTTACGGGTTACCTCTGAGTTGATTGGAAGCATTACCTGTATTAGCCAGGATGTTTTTCCCTTGCAAATGGCAGAAAGCCGAGCTTAACTTGTCTCCCCCTTCTCAAAACAAAACAAAACAAAACAAAACGAAAACAAAAGCAACTACCAAAAGTTACAGTTACCAAGTTACCAAAAGATATAACCCATCTCCCTTCAGAAGAGTGCACACCAGCTTGCCAGCCCCACCGCCACCTGAGGAGTCTGCTTTGGCCATTCTCATGGCTGACGGTAATGAAGGCCGTTCCAGCGTCCCAGGGAGCAGCCTGACACAGCAACTCGAAGGACAGGTGGGGCAGTACCCCAGCTTCCTTGCCCCCCGGTGGGAGGGCTTTGAAATGCGTGTTCCACATGATGTCCTGGGAATCCCCAGGGAGAGCCAGCCCATGTTGGCCTGCAGTAGTTTCCTACTCGGTGATGCACCTTTCTTCATGTTTTTTTAAATTAAAAAAAAATCCTTTTTTTTTTTAAATTGAGGAATAATTGACATATATAGCATTATATTCATTTCAGGTATACAACATAGTGATGTGTTATTTGTATATGTTGTAAAGTGATCACCCTAAGAAGTCTAGTTAATATCTGTCACCATTCACAGTTACAAGAATTGTTTTTCTCATGATGAGAAATTTTAAGTTTACTCTCTTAGCAACTTTCAAATGTACAGTACAGTATAATTAACTAAAGTCACCGTACGGTGCATCACACTCCTAGGAGTTATTCATTTTATAACTGGAAGTTTGTACCTTTTGACCCCCTTCATGTAATCTTTTTGTTGGCTGCCTTCTCTTCCCTGTCTCACTTGCGCATTCTCCTGGATTGCTTCAGAAAAAAATCCTTTGCATATGAATCCTTTTAGGGTCAGAGGAGAGAGAAAGAGGGACAGAGAGCTTTAGCCTCATATAACTGCAGTCCAGACATAGTTGACTTCAGGTAGGATTGGATCCAGAAGACTCAAACATTATCACTAGGACTTGATCTCTCTCTTTCCATCACTTGGGTCTGTTTCTTCCCAGGCAGAAGTTTTTAACATAGTGGCTTACAGTCATCCCGGGCGTATATTCTCCCAACTAAACTACCCTAACAAGATAAAAAGAACTTATTTTTGTCAGTTGTTCCAAAAAATTGTTTGACTTGCAAGCTACTGGCCTGCTGTGCACACCTCTGAACCATTACTGAGGCCAGGGGGCGTGGAGTGGTCTTTCTGGCCAGTCCTGAGGCATGTGCTTGTGGTTTCCTTTCAGGTCCTCTTCTCTACACTCCCATTTTGCTTCTCCCACACACTCCATTGCATGTACTGGAGGAATCAGAAGCAAGGAGGAGGTATTAGAATTAGATAAGGACAGAAATTTGACTATGAACATGTGCTAACATCTGTCTACTGCAGAGGGAGGAAACCATGAAGCTATCTGTGCCTCTAGAATCTGATCACTTGACCACCAGACAATACTGGTGAACATTTCCAGAGAACCTGAGGGTAAGCCAGGCCACTGTTTTCCTCAGTGTTAGGAGATAAAAAGAAAATATCTCAGTTGAAGCACATATCCCTCTGCTCTTCTGTAGAAGATTTCTGTAGAAGAAATCTGGCTTAACAAGGAAATGGAAAGTAGGAAAGGAATTAGAGGGTGACCATTGCTCACCAGTCATCATCTTAACACTGTATGACTGTGATTCACTTACCACCTCATGGTGGTCATCTGAAACTGGGAGTCGTTACATTTAGTTGGACTGTTTAGCCTTTGCTTGGTCACGGCATTGCCATTCATCTAGATGCCTTCCCTGGGAGAATGGGGCTGGGAGAGGGAATTCTGCTTTGCTGGTTCCTTGGAGAAGATAAACTCTGTCCCTGCTAGTCTAAGTACCATGATACTGGACAGGAGAACTTTAACCAAGTAGAGCATAGTCACACATAGTAAAAGAGGTAGAAGCAATCCATCAGTGCTTGTGAAATCCCAGAGCTTAATAGCAAAGAATTAGTAGTTGGCTCAGATCCAGTCTGGAGAAATCTATTTATGTTGTCCATGTGGCAGGCAGGAGGAACAAAGGAGAGCTTAGCTCTGAGAGTGAAGACTCTGCTTGCACTTGCTATGACTGTTCTCAGTGCCCAGCACAGAGCCTGACACATAGTAGGTGCTCAGCATGTGAGTAAATGAACAAGTGGATACACATTGGTGACTTTTCCTTTTTCTCATTTTATTTATTTTTTTAAGATTTATTTATTTATACAAGAACTGGGGTATAAGCCAGAGGTGTGTGTGGTGGGGGGGTGAGAGGATTCACCAAAGACAGAATGGGGAGCAGAACAGGCAGATCTACTGAAGTACACCGCTGAGGGGAGCAGCGGGCAAGTCAGAAGAGGTCTGCTGCACCATGTGGGTCACCTCCCTGGCTGGGGATCGAACTCATGCTGCAGTGGCTGCAGATAGCTTCATAGGTTGCATCTTAACCTCTTGTGCCACCAGGGAGGCCCCCTTTTTCTCATTTTAAACAAGAAGCTTACTTAAACAACAAGACTCTTGACTTGAAGGGAAAATGATCTAGGAATCATTTCTTGTAATTTATCCCTACTTAAGGACAGATTGCCCTACATGCAAAGCTTCCTACAAAAAAGGTTACAAAATTGCCCTTGGTTTTACAATGATAAATGAAAACATTAAAATTCTCCAAATGAACAATGTATGCAAGAATTTTCATGTTGTTCTTTTCTTTCTTTCTTTTTGGTTAAACACTGAGAGCAAAATTATGTACTGGAATATAAAGATAAGAGCTGAATGAGCAGGCCACTCATGGAGAAAGGGGCTCTTTTCACAGAACCAGTATTTCTCTGCACCCCATCTCCATTTGATGTTGATCAAAACACACCATTGACATTTAGTTAAAAAAGCAATGTGCTTGTGCACATATACCAGTGACTTTATGTGCAATAAAGGAATGGGGAAGGGGAAGATGGAAAATAGAAAAAGCTATACTATAGTAGTCAGGATGTGGTGGAGTCAAATTGCTGTTTTTTAATTGAGAATGTCTTCTTGGTCTGCAGGAACAGTGTTCTGGGAGTCCAGTCATACGGTCCCTTTTTGGATTGACCCCTCCCATCTGCTGCTGGGACACAGGATGGCATCTCTAGCCTCACACCCAATCATGCAGGTATGTCTGTCTCATTGCTTGACTGTCCATCATATCAGAATCTGATCCACCTCACTGACAAAGTCTGTCATTCACGGTAGACTTTCATTAGTTTGCTAAGTGGTATGTGCCTCTTCATCTTTAGCTACACCACAGAGCCATCCTGACCCCTGCTAGCTTTTTTTTAAAAATAGTAATCTAATTTCCAAATGTCTTTCCATGACAATACATCATTTTTGATGGCTGTATAATAGTCCCCAATTGTTCAATTTTTAAACACTTTATTAGCAGTTCAAATTTACTTAATGATTTATTTAATTCCCCATTTTTGAAAGTTTACATCGAGGGGGGGTATTAAACAGTACTATGAATGAATATCAATGCACTTTAATTTTTATAAAATTTTTCAAACTATTTCCCAGAGGTATATGCAGAAAAGTAATGTTTGGTTAAGTAACATGCATGTTTTAGGCTTTTTTTTTTTTGATACATGCAACTAAATAGATATCCATATGCAATGAGGAAAAATGTAATTTATTTTTAAATTTAAGAGCTTACCCTTGACACAGTCTTGGGCTACATCTTTCAATCATATCTTAGCACAAATTAGCACTCCAAAGCTGATTACTTAATTTTGTAAATTATTGTTTAAGTTCAGAGGGCCACTGGAGAAGATTTGAAAATTCTTTGCTTGCTTTTTATTTCCATCATCCTGTTGTGACTCTTCGGGAAATCTCTGGAGAGGATGAGCATCTTGTCTCTGGGCTATGCTGCCAGGTCTCATGTAGTTTATATCCTGCTTTGCTTCCTCTCCACCCCCAAACCTCATTAGTGCTCACGCAGGATCGAAATTCCAAAAATACTTGTGGAGTTAAGTGTTGGCAAGAGTGTGGGAAACCCAGACTTGCACACACTGTCAGTGGGAGTATTAATTGGTACAGCCACTTTGAAGGCAATTTGGCAGCATCTATTAAAATGTAAAACGTGCATGCCTGTGATTCAGCAATTACACTTCTCTATGTCTTCTCAAGAGAAGCTTCCACACATGTGCAGGTGTTACTGCAGCACTGGTCATCATAGTTCAACCCAGGAACAACTCAAATGCCTATCAACAGGGGAGCGATTGGAATTCTGAAAAAACCTATGCAGTGTACAGCACTATACCATGTTAAATCACCCAGAGATGAAAAATTGGGTCCTGTAGGCCAAATCCAGGCCAGGAGACATGTTTTAATCACACTGCACAGTAAATTTGCCCATATAATATACAACTATTTTACTACCTTGTTATGTGTGGTTGTTGTGTTCTATAAAGTTGCTGAGAGCACTGAGTCAGTGAGTATTGAGCTTTTTATTCTAGGGGTAATACCAGGCCACATTTTTATCAACCAGTAAAAACATACCCTTGTTTCATGTGTGTTTAAGTGTGCTTTTGTTTACGGTACCTTATTTTTATTATTTTTTACTTTTGTATTCATTTTTTTTTAGGTAACACTGGATTACAACACTGTTTGGCTCAGAGGTATAGGAGCACATCTTTTCATTCCATCACACCCCCACCGAGGCGCCCAAAGTGCACTGGGCCCCCTTCCCAGATTGCTACCCCTGCCCTCTCTGGTAGCCTCAGTGCCACAGCCAGGTTTTCTAGGGTTTGTTGTTGGTTTTAAAGCCATTTTATCTAACATACATTATTGATTCATTAACCTTGAACTCATGGCAATAGCACGATTCCTCCTGCATGAATGAAGCTCATCTAAACACATGTATTTTCGTTTTTTTTTTTTTTAAGATAATTTTTTTTTTTTTTTTAAATAGAGGCATGTTTTTATTTATTTATTTGTTTGTTTGTTTTGTTTACACATGCACTGGGTACAGTCAGAAGCGCGGGAGGGTGAGAGAATTCACCAGAGCCAGAGCGGGGAGCAGAGCAGGCAGAAGGACCGAAGTACACTGCTGAGGGGAGCAGCGGGCGGCAGGAGAGGTCTGCGCGCCATGTGGGACCCGCCTCCGGTGGCCGGGGAGCAGCCGGGGATCGAACCGGCGCCGCAGAGGCTGTGGGCAGCTTCGCAACCCAGCGCTCAACCGCTGCGCCACTGGGGAGGCCCTAAACACATGTATTTTCTCCATAAAACTCATCACAACCCCCGTGTGCTTACGAACACCAGACAGCACTTCAACACTTAACTGGGGGGCCGTTTTAAACTGTGAAATTACCAACCAAAAGCACAAGGATGTAAAAAATGTGACATTAAATACGCCACAGGAAGGCAGCTTATTTATAGCGCGAGCGCTGAGGCGAGAAGGCAGGGCTTCCCTCCTGCAGGCTCAGTCGGGAATGTGCATTGGACGGCGAGAGCTTGTCATTCTGCACTGTGCGAGGATGGCCACGGGGACCCCAAAGGGGTGGATTTTGAGGGTGCAAATAAATTTTAGTGAGAAGGGGAATTTGCAAATAAAGAACCTGTGAATAATAAAGATTGACTGAATAGAAGGACTAAAATACCAGAACTCTTAAAAATATAGTATCATCACCACTGTTATGCTTAGATTCCTTACTATTATTGACTAGCTAGTCAGAATTCACATTTTCCCAATTGCCTTAGTAAAAAAGTAAGCATGAATTCATGGATTTAAGCCTATGTGATAGTTTTAATTCATTACAATGGTTATGATTATTAATTTTATAATTTACTTTTAATATCATTATTGCTGATGCTCATTGTCCCATCTTTGGCCAGGGGTAACTTCTCTCAGTTGGCATAATCTCAGTAGTTTTTTGGTGATTTTCTTGATTTCATCTATTCTGTGTTTTAAGTTCTTCTTGTTTATTTCCTATTCCAGTACCTGGAATTAACCATTTCCCCGAATGGCTTTAGTTCTTCTTGGTGAGAAATGGTTTATGGTGCGCAGAGACCCCAAGATGAGGGCTACGGGTGCTCATTGCTATTGGTGTTGTTTCCAGTCCCTTGGAGAGAACAGAGCTAGGGAATATAAGTGTTTATGGGCTTCTCTCTTTCTCTTAAAATATGTTACGAGTTTAAACCAATGCTTCCTTTTCAGTTTCAGGACCTCATGGTTTTTACTTAAACTCTTTTTACATATGCCTTTCTTCCCACACGCAGAATCTCTGTTCTCAGAAGCAGCATGGATGGTAGAATTAGAATATGACATAATTATCCAGTAGTTTTATCCCACATTAGCCAACAGCAGTCTTAGAATAGCAAAACCACACACCACCATCAGTAATAGTATTTGTGAAAACAGTTACTTTTTGTTGTTTTTGCAATTCTTTCTGTATATTCCACTAGGAACATGCAGTCGAATTAATATAGCTTCATTCTGTTTTGTTTTACCACCAAAATGGATAAATAGTTAGGTTTGCTTATTTAATTTTTTTTTTGTATTTGGGATTAATATTTTAAATTTGTCTGAAATTATTTTTCAAAATTATGTAGCATCAAAGCTATCTGTATCCAAAATATATTTAAATACATCTAGCTTCTAGCCCTGGCTCACCCACTGTATACTTTCCTTTCCTTTATAGAAAACACTTAAAAATTTTTGTGGTTTATTCTCCCCTTGAAAAATATAGCTAAATCTGTACATATTTGTATCTATCTGTCTCCTTCTTTCCTATGAAATAGTAGAATAGATACACATTTTTTTCTGTACCTTTTAAAAAAATCACTTTTTACTAATCTATCCTGAAAATTACCCCATGTGAACAATGGAGCTAGTCCTCATTCTTTATTATAGTTGTGTGGCACTCTGTTATATGGATGTACCACAGTTTATTCAACCAGTCCCTGAATATGGCATTTTGGTTGTTTTTGCCTCAGCTATTATAGTTAGTGGTCATGTGTATATATACAACTCTTTTGTAGATTTGCCTGTATGTATTTGGGATAGATTCCAAGAAGTGTGATTATTGGATTAAAAATGTGAATATATAATTTATGTAATTTTATTAAATATCTTTAATGTCTCCTACATAAGGGTTATGACATTTTGTATCCCTTTTTGCAGTATATAAAATGCCTGTTTTCCCAAACTTCACTAATATATGGTTTAATTTCTAGATTTTTGCTAATCTTTTGGATAGATGAGAAATCATTTCTCAAGTGTTTTAATTTGTGTTTCTTTTATTTTTGCCCAACTTAAAACAAAATAAAATGTAATGATGGCATATAAAATAATACATTTTATACAAAACCCCAAATCTTTATCTCTCTTAAAAAAATAATTTGGCAGTACTGAACTAACAATTCCACATGGTATGACAGTGGAACTGAGTGCCAGTTGTTCACTTTAAATAGGCATGTATTTTCCAGTTTATTATAGACTCCACTTTGCCTCTTTATTGGATTATACTACCTGCCTTTCCCAGTCAGCATATAAATTTGTCAACCCATTCCTTGACTTGGAAAGTAGGTGTATCGGTTATGCATTACCACAAAAATGCTGTGTAACAACCACAAAACTGCTGTGGCACATGACACTGAGCATTTATTGCTCTGGATCTGGAGTGGTTCACTAAGTGGCTCTGCTAATGTGAGCTGAGCTCATTCATATCTGGGAGTTCTTTAGCTATCTACTTATCTGGATTGTTCTTGGTCAATGGGTATGAAGCTATATGAAAACTGTGACTCCCTATATGTAGAAAAGTGTACATTGGTTGGTGTGTTGTTGCTCTTAGCATAAGCTCTCACTGATAGGTTTATGGTTGGTGTTCATGTCACATTTAGACCCATGTGTCTGACTGTGCCTCTGTACCTTTCTCGCTCATTCTTGAATTTCTCCCCTTTAAGCACATTCCCAGCACTGTACTCTCAGGCAGCTGCTAAATATCAGCAAGGATTTTTCTTCTACCTGGGTCTGTTGAAGATAGGACTGTACTGTAGTTCTGCATGGAGGACATGGTGGGGAGAGAAATGGAAATGATCTTAGGAAGTCTGAGTGCCCTAGCAGGAGGGATTCTGTCAGCAGACTGCATTGGACTCAAGCTGCAGCTCTTCCCTGGGTCTCCAGACTGCTGGTCTATCCTGCAGATTTTGGACTTGCAACCAACTTTGGTTGTTGTTTGTTTTCTTCTAAATTAACCTAAAGTTAAATACACTTCATCACTGGGAGAATTAGTTTGCTTCAATTTCATATGAAAAGATGACTATTTCTCACATGAACACAATGCTGACTTTATTTTCTGCCAAACACAACTCTGTTCTTAGGATTCACTCCCTGTTCTGAGTTGTACTACAGAGATTTCTGGCATGAACTGACAATGAAGAGTCTCAGCTCCAGGTAAGTACTCTGTAACTTCTGGGTTTTTCTCCCGCAATGGTGGGGTGATGAGTGGGGAGAAGGGCATGGTTAAGAGAAGTCTTTTCACTCAGCCACAAACCTTTAGAGCATTTTTATGATTATGCCCGCAAAGGATCTACACCCTTCCTGAGCACTTTTTATTCTCTGAAGCTATGCTGGACTCTGGGACTGGTTGGGTTCAGGACAAACCCAGACAGGGTGATGGCACAGATATAAGAATATTTTAGGCTGTTTTGTCTCATTTAACCTACCAGAATATGCATTCAAGTCTCTGGGACTCTGTGTGTCCTGGAGATGCTGGGTTTTGTACACTGGTAATGTTGACAGACAGGTTTTGACACCACCTCTTCGAGGGTCCCCAAGAGTGTATGAGCAAAGTCTCAGTAGCCAGACTGGAAAAGAGAGGAAGTGAGAGGTTAATGCTTGCTGGTGTGGCAGGCACTCCAGACTCCTGTGTGCTACCAGCAGCTGAGGCTGGGATATTCTTCTTCTTAG
The DNA here is from genome assembly GCF_014898055.3 of Talpa occidentalis. Taxonomy (NCBI): domain Eukaryota; kingdom Metazoa; phylum Chordata; class Mammalia; order Eulipotyphla; family Talpidae; genus Talpa; species Talpa occidentalis. Next base: position 29,145,655 of record NW_023600993.1, read on the forward strand.
ACTATTTTACAAATATTCCATGCATGGAGTGTTTGCTCTAAATATCCTTTGATTTGAGAGAAGCAACTATGTTTCATAGGGACTGGCAGTTGGGAGAAAAGTTGAAGGTACTCTATAGTTGGGGGCTGAGTTCTTAAATCTCTTAATTTCTAGATGCTGCAGAAACAAAAAAACACATAACAAGTACACAGTCTGAAAATCCTCTTAGGAATCCATTTCAATCTGTGCTTCAGCAGAGAATAGGGTTGTCATCTGAAAAATAAATAATTGTGTAGTCTCCCAGTCCACAATGGGATGAGCAAGGCACCCATGGGCTTAATGCTTCAATTCTGGGACTTATCCCCAGATTCCAACATTAATAGCCCACTGGAGAGGGTCAAGGGGTGAATGGGGGAGGGAGAAAGAAGTGGTAGTGCCAGTCTCCCAAAGAAGCCAGACTGGAAAAGAGAGGAAGACGAATTGTCTGGGGAAAGAAGACGAATGGAGGAAAGTGAGAACAGGAGCTCTTTGCGCCTGATATATCTGCCATCAGTTCAAGGCCTGAGGCAACTTACTAAGGCCTGAGTCTCAGCTTCCTGAGTAATATAGTGGGAATGTCAACTACCTTGGGGAACTGTTGCAGGTTAAGAACATATGTGTGCAAGAACAGCACATAGTAGGTATTCATAAATGCTGGTTGTTGTTGCTTTTATTTTTATCATATACCTGACTGTGAACCTGTGAGGAAGGACAATAGGCAGCCATTACCACCTTCTGTGAGGGCCTCTGGAAAGGGAGACAAGATGAAGGAAAAGACCCTTTGGTTGGGTGAGCCTGTGGTAGGTGGGGCTGAGAATTGAATCTTGGCTCCAGGTCCCCAGCTCAGTCTAATTAAAGGCCCAGAGTCTTGATAAGCCATTGCCTGAAGGGCTGGAGGAAAGGGACCAGCCCTGGGGACAGGTGTATGTTTTGTTCTTTGACCCTCAGCACCTTGGCGGGGGAGGCAGCTGAACTCAGGGCAGCTTTGTTTATCTGAACTCTGCTTATTGGGGCCATGGGTATATCTGAACAGAGTCCTCCACTGGCTGGCCTGTGTCCCTTTTGTAACCCCTTCGGGAGAGAGCCCTGCACTCCTGGTGAGTGAGGCTCTGTTTAGAGAGTTCTCTGGCCTTCTTAGTACGCATTTGTCTTAGATTATTCAGGAGTGTGTGCGTGTATGTTGGACCTAATTCAGATTAATTAATAGGAGGTCTGCAAGGTGAAAAACCTTAAAAGGAAAATGAATCAAAGACAACAATCCATGAAGCACACACTCTCTCTCTCTCTCTCCCCTCCCCAACCTCCTCGTACACCCCCTCCTCCCTCTCATAGTCTCCCTGCTGTTTTGATAAACTTGATACGAACACTACTTGTGGCATCATGGTAAAATCTTTTTTTTTTTTTTAAAGATTTTATTTATTTATACAAGAACTGAGGTACAGGTCAGAGGTGCGGGAGGGTGAGAGGATTCACCAGAGACAGAGCAGGGAGCAGAACAGGCAGACTGACTGAAGACACTGCTGAGGGGAGCAGAGGGTGAGGCAGGAGAGATCTGCCACATCATGTGTGTTTCCCCCCGGCTGGCCAGAAATCGAACCTGTGCTGTAGAGGCTGCGGACAGCTTCACAGTGCGGCGCTCAATCCGCTGCACCACCAGGGAGGCCCATCATGGTTAAAACTTGACCTTTCCACACTATCTGTGAAGGGTGTGTCAGGGTCATTTTCCCTCATACAATGGAACTGTTTTGAAGAATCAAGCTGCTCAGTGTGAAATAGCACCTGGAGTGCTGGCAAAGGCAATGGATTTGGGTATAGTTGACTTGAGTTGGGGCTGTGTGGACCTAGAGTAAGTGGCTTACCTGGCCCTAGCTGCACTTCCTCATGTGTAAACGATCTTGGTTAGCTTACTTCGTACATGTGCCTCATTTTTTTGCAATACAAGATGGCCCTCAACTTTATGTGATGGTTTGACTTAGAATTTTTTTGACCTTAGGATAGACAAAATCTATAGGCATCCAGTAGAAATTATACTTGGAATATTTTTGTCAGTGCTCCAGTGCCTTTTGCCAGTTAGAAGAGAGGGAAGAAACTGATGACCCTGTTGGGGTAGTAGCCCCAATATCTAGTAATTATTTTAGTTCAGTTCTGCAGACATTCTTCAGCCCAGTGTGCTGTCAGCAGTGTCTGGCGGTGGTGAGCACCCAGCCACCCTTCTGTTGTTCACTTTCAGCTTATTATTCAACACATCACATGAGCTGCTCAACACTTTATTATAGATGAGACTTTGTATTAGATGACTTTGCCCAACTGTAAGCTGATGTGAGTGCTCTGAGCACGCCTCAGGTAGATGGGGCTAAGTTATGGTGTTCAGTAGGTTTGGTGTATTAAATGCATTCTCAGCTTACAATATCTTTAAAATATGATAAGCTTATTGGAATGTAACACCATCATAAGTCAAGGAAGATCTGTATTTGTGTTTTTGTCTAAAATAGAGTTATGGTCTTTTGAAGATAAATAAGAACGGAAAACTCAACATTGGAATGTTAGGTGATTATTTGTAATCATTGCTTGGAATGTTCTGGATCATCTCAGGGTATTGGGGAAAATGCAAAAAATTTCCTGAGGTTTTATGACAGATAAGATTGAGAGGTATTGAAGACTTTTGGATAAGGAAAGACAAATGAATGTCCCTCAATTTTGATATCAAGAATCAACATTAGAAGAATAAAGACCCCACACTATATAGAGTGTGGAGCATGACGTAAGTTATTCTTGATAATCCTGGAAATACCAAACAGACCCAAACCCTCTTCTTCTATGTTTACCTTGCTCAGACAAAGCTGCAGAGGGAAACACTGATGACCAGGGGCCTTGGGTCAGTCTTCTTAGAACTGGAGTTTCATCCAGTAAGGCCATTGTTCCTGCATTAGAGGATTTTCTGAGGTTGTGGGATCCTGTTGTTTGACATTCTACATTGGGTGGTGGGATTGTGGGTGGGGAGGGAGAGTTTTATAGGGCCCCTTGTTGGATTGTATCTCCCAACAACTGGTTGCTGCTTTAAGAGAAGCAAATGGTCTGGGGTTTGGGCTGTTAATGAGCATTGGAGGGTGTTGAACATGAACTCCAATGGATTTGGAGAGACATCTGTGATAATATATACCTGGGCATCAGGGCTCCGGGAAGTCCATGTTTAGCAAACCCCAATCACTCTGGAAGAGTTCCAGTTCTCCCCATAGATTTCAGTATATATGATGAAGCTATAACCAGGGAAGGGAGAAGCAGAAGTTCTAGGATTCCAGGTGGCCCATCAAGGTTTCTTCAAAAAGATTAAGTTGTTTTGTTGTTTGGTGTGGGAGCTTCTGATCCAGAAGGGGTGCCCTACTATTCTCACCTATAGCTCTTTAAACCAGGGATCCTTTTGGAATATCTTCAAAAGGGTCACAAAAGAACTATAATAGAATTGCTTTGTAAACAATGCCCTTTATGCAACTTTAGGCTGTTGTAACAATTACTATCATTACGTTGATCTTCAGTGAAGTGTTTTTATTAATCTCAAATGGAGAACAGAGAAAGTGCCTCCTTACTGTTGGATGCAAGTCCGTTTCAGTGTTCCAAGAAGAAAATTCTCCCAGGAATATACTTTCATGGACTCTTTTCCTGAAGATGCTATTTTCCTCTAAGTGTTTACTGGTTAAGCCCCTGAGCAATATTATTCCCAAGACACCATAACATGGACAATATCCAACCTCTTATTCCCTTTAAAGGCAAACAATGTTGGTAGTTTTCTTGTTGTGTGGTCTATGATATTTTATCATCTTTACTAAGCAGTGTGAGAAGTTTAGAAAACGATGAGATTTCTGTTCTTGGCAAAATGGAAGATTAGAAATTCTAAAACTCTTCTATTACAAGACAACTAAAAATGGTACCTACTTAAGAAACGTACTTTTATTTTTTATTTTTTTTAAAGATTTATTTATTTTTATACAAGAACCGGGGTACAAGCCAGATGTGCGGGAGGGTAAGAGGATTCACCAGAGACAGAACAGGCAGACTGACAAAATACGCTGCTGAGGGGAGCAGTGGGTGAGACAGGAGAGGTCTGCTGCACCATGTGGGATCCTCGCTGGCTGGCCGGGATCAAACCCGTGCTGCAGAGGCTGCGGACAGCTTCACAGTGTGGTACTCAACTGCCTACGCCACCAGGGAGGCCCCAAGAAACATACTTTTAAATGCATGGATAACCTTGCAAGAAAATGAAGGAGACCAGGGACAAGTGGGAGTGGGGTGAGTACAGGGGCTCAGGGGAACACTGGTATTCTTGGCCCTCTGAAGGCACTAGCAATCAAGACAGACATGGAACAAGATGGCGGGACTTGTCCAGGTCTAAATACCAAGGAACTGCTCTCCCTTGTTGTTGTACTGTCACCAAAACAGAGGTTGGGAGAACTGACCTCCTTAATGAAGAGATAATGATCCACTAATGATTCATTGAGGGTGTTGCAAAATGATGGTGTTCTAGTTCTATCATTTCTTCTTCTCCTCCTTCTTCTTTGTCCCCTTTCAGAAGGGGAGACAACTAGAAATTAGGTGCTTTCTGATGGGAGAACACATTTCTTCTAAAGTTCTCCCCCCAGAATCAAACCTGAATCTGATCACATCTTTGGACCCTGGTAACTGTTTATAGGAAATACAGGGGGCAGAAGAACATTCTATGCTATACCAAGAGGATGCAAAAGCAATACAAAAAAATTCCAGCTGTGGGAAACTCCACAAGTCAGACAAGTTTCTTTTCCATTTTTTTTTTAAGACTAGATTTATTGAGTCAGTTTCTTTAACAAATATATTAAGAAGAGGCAAAAAGGGGGATGAAGAATTCATAGTGGGAAAAAAGAAAATTCAACTAGGTCATCATCCAAAAAAAAAAAAAAAATAACAACCAGGATAGCAGTTGCTTTTGTGGGGAGAGCGGGTGTTGTGACTGAGATGGAGCACATGAAAAAGATGAAAAGTTTCTGCCATTTCTTTCTTTTTTTTTTAAAGATTTATTTATTTATTTATTTATTTATTTATTTATTTATTTATTTATTTATTTATTTATTTATGCAAGCACTGGATACAGTCAGAAGCGCGGGAGGGTGAGAGAATTCACCAGAGCCAGAGCGGGGAGCAGAGCAGACAGAAGGACCGAAGTACACTGCTGAGAGGAGCAGCGGGCGGCAGGAGAGGTCTGCTCGCCATGTGGGACCCTCCTTTGGTGGCCAGGGAGCAGCCGGGGATCGAACCGGCGCCGCAGAGGCCGCAGGCAGCTTTGCAAGCCAGCGCTCAACCGCTGCGCCACCAGGGAGGCCCTCTGCCATTTCTTGACATAAGTGATAATTATAAGAGTATTTGACTTAAAGTAATGCTTTAAATTATACTTTTTTTCCTATATCTTATTTATTTTACAATAACTAAAGCCCTAAAAAGTTTTTAAAAAGCCCCACAAAGTATATGCAGAACCAGGAATCCCCTTTGCCTGCTTCCCAGACCTTCATTGCATGCATGCCTGTCTGCTGACCCTTGAGGCAGTGCTGGTACTCAAGAGCCAGCTTGGCTCTCCCATCCACAGACCAGGCTTTGCATCTCAGAGCACCACTTACAGTTCAGGCTTGCCCCAGGCTGAGAGGCTTCCTTACTCAAGATTTTAGGTGCTATCAAGAAGAAAACCCCAGTCAAAGTGGGATAGTTAGGTACCTTAACTCATCTTTTGAACCTCAAATTCCTTACCTGTTAATGGGGACTTGAATCTCTAACTGGCTGAATTATGGGGATTAAATCAGATGAGAGCTATGAAAATACATGAAGATGCTGTCATCAGACTGTAGACATTTCAACTCCATTTTGTTCATCAAACAATAATTGAACATATATAATTATAGGTAATGTATATAAAACTCTCTAAGTGAGGTGGCCTTCAATCCCTCACTATTCAGAGTTTGGGCCTTGAACCAGTACCATTGGGATAATACAGGCATTTTTAAGAAAGGCAACATCTCAGGATCCACCCCAGACCTGCTGAAACAGAATCTGCATTTTAACAAGAGCCCCAGATAACCTGTATGAACATTACAGTGGAGAAACACTAATCTAAACACATGAATTGATTTGTTCAATCCTTAAAACAACTCTTTGATTCAAATCCTGCTGCCAAAGTCCTCATTCAGTCTTGGAGTCCCAATACCTAGCACAGGTCTGACCTGAAACACTGGTGCTGAATTAATATACATTTTCTCTTTTTCTCATTTGGAAGGTAGGGAGAGGGCTCATGATGGCAAAATAAGATCTGGGGAGTATTTACATTTTGCCAGGTTTAGGGAAGGTTGAATCCCTGAATCCTGGGGCTTGAGTAGCAACAGAGAGAGAATTGCAGTTCCTTACTCCAAAGCCCTATTGTCACTCTAGTCCTGGTTCATTCACGCATTTCTTGCAAAGGAAGAATTAAGTCAGAATAAAGAAATCACCAAGACTCAGTAACCCAGTCTTTCCTTTTGATAGCAGGTATGTTTATGAATGTAAAAATGGCCTCTGGAACCCCAGTTGGGGATACAACCTTGAGAGCCAGCAACCTGGAATGAGCCAGCATCATGTGCATACTGGTCAGAGATTGCTCTGTGTGTGTTTCAAGAAAGCCCTTTCTCCACTTCTGGTTACCTCAGCACTTGCCAGAGAGAATCATTAATCAGCCAGATCACCTTAATTAAAGCTTTCCTATAATTCATTGGAGATTAATATCTATTTGTAAAGAGTTGAAGTTTCAATCGTTAGGTGCAATGAACGTGCTCAAACTGTCACAGACGACTCTAAGTTCCATCAGCACCTCCAAGGCAGAGCAGTGCATGGGATGACTTTGAAGGTCTTATGGGCACTTTATGTATGTGGAATAATATTACTATTAATCACCACCATCTACCATTCTACTGTTGTTACTAAAAAATAACTGCTACTGTAACTATGTACCAGGCATGCGTAATCTCACTTAATCTTCACAATCATCCTATGAGGTAAAATTTACTCTTCCTTTTTCACAGATAAAGCAGTTGAAATTTCAAGATTATGTAACATGCCCAGTAGCTGAACTAGTGAATGTCAAAGCTGGGATCTGAATTAGTTGGAGTCAGGGTCTTCAACCACTGCCTCCCAAGATGGCAAGTTTCCATTTTGCTTCTCTCACCTTTGGAATGTTTATTCCAGTCTGGGAGTTGGAGGTGGGGACAGTGTCCTTATTGTCTCTAACCCAATCAGTCTAATTTCATGTCCCAAACAAAATTCCCAAAAAGGTCTCTCATGGCTCATTTAATTGGTAAAGAAATTGTACCTGCTGCAATGTTTCCTGCAGAAATGTCCAGAGGACAAGTCTCTAGCTGGCTTAAACTCTCAGGAAATATGTTGTCTTATAATCCTGGACAATAGTCCAGAGGAAGGTATGCATCAGAAAGGAAGGTATACTCTAGAAAAGGTGGCTCTGGCACTGTGTTCTTGTGACAACTCTGCCTGGGTCTTCTTCTGTGTGGAGGCTTTGTCCTTAGGCTAACCTCATGGTACAAGTGTGGCTGCAGCTGCCCCAGGCTTTACTTCTCTACTCCAGAGAAGGGGGGCTGGCTACTCTTTAGAGTGAGGAAATTTTCTTGCCTGAAACTTCAGAAACCTGAACTCATGTCTTAATTGCATGACATTTTTGGTCATTGCACATGAATGAATGTATTCCTCAGAGCAGGGGAAGGCCACAAGCTGGCTGGTTTAGGCATGGATAAGTTCAACATCTAATTTTGTTTGGGACATGGGATTAGACTGACTGGGTTAGAGACAGTAAGGACACTGTCCCCACCTCCAACTCCCACACTGGAATAAATGTTCCCCAAACTGCCTGGAAACTAGGTGACAGAGATAGGATGGAAAAATGTTGGAAAGGAAAAAACAATCTCCACTACAGGGATGATTGCTGAATCTCTTGAGTTTCATTATTTATGTGTCGACTCAGGACTTTTCTGGCTTGGGTAGAATGGCCTCTTTCTTTCTTCTCAGGATTTGCTTGACCATGTTGACTGTCAGTGACCCTTTTTTAGGTGAAGATGGGATAAGTCTGCTCTCTGGTGTTCTCTAGCCTCCTCTTTATAGACATAGATGTATTAAAAATGTTAAGAACTGTCATGACCTTCCTGTCTCCAAACTGGGCCTACCCCTTCACCCCTGCTGCATTGCCATGTTTACCATCCCCCTCCAGTGTCCTGTTCTCTTCGGACCTACTAGGTCACACCAACCTGAGCTAAGTAGACAGTCTTGTGTGTGCTACTGTGAGGGCAATGGGTCTGTGAGCTCCTGTTCTGTCTTAACATGGAAATTCCATGGAACCACAGAGGCTCTTAACATGGTGGCAGTGGGTGAGTTATAATTAGAAAAGGAGGACCTCCCTGGTGGCGCAGGCAGTTGAGCGCTGTACTGTGAAGCTGTCCTCAGCCTCTGCAGCATGGGTTCGATCCCGGCTGGCCGGCGAGAATCCCACATGGCGGGGCAGACCTCTCCTGTCTCTCCCGCTACTTCCCTCAGCAGTGTGTTTCATCAGTTTGCCTGTTCTGTTCCCTGCTCTGTCTCTGGTGAATTCTCTCATCCTCCCACACATCTGGCCTGTACCCTGGTTCTTGTATAAAAATAAGTAAATATTTAGGGCCTTCCCTGGTGGCGCAGGTGGTTGAGCGCCATGCTGTGAAGCTGTCCGCAGCCTCTGCAGTGCCTGTTCGATGCCGGCCAGCGAGGGTCCCACATGGCGCAGCAGACCTCTCCTGTCTCGCCCGCTGCTCCCCTCAGCAAAACAATTGACTTTGTCAGTCTGCCTGTTCTGTTCCCCGCTTTGTCTCTGGTGAATCCTCTCACTCTCCCGCACAATTGTCTTGTACCCTAGTTCTTGTATAAAATAAATAAATTTGTTTAAAAAAATAAGTAAATCTTTAAAAAAAAAAAAAGAAAAGAAAAGGACAAGCCAATGTCCCTTATTCCAAAAATGTTTCTAGGTGGCTAAAAAAAAAAAAAAAATCATTGGTCTTATGGCAAGAACAATGGATGAAGAAGAACAAACCAAAGGACATTTGTAAGAGACCTAATCAGAGCCTGGCACATAGTAAACTGCCATCATCATTATTATCATTACCATGTCATTCACCTTGGTCTGTTTACCAATGGTTTTGGTCAGGACATTTAATTTCCTTGAGATTTAATTTTTGTATCAAGGACTTTGATGGTTGCTCTTACCTATAAAATGGAAATGGTACCGTCTTGCCCCTCCTTGATTGTGTTATTATGTTGTTCAGGTGAATAAAGGCAGTGGTGTGCTTTGTAGACAGTAATGGATTCTTCAAATGCATGGTAGAAGGTTGCTTTGCCACAACCTTGCTTAGAGGAATGAATTAAGATTTTCAATAAATGTTAAGTGAACAAGATCATTCTTGGCTTTCAAGGAGCTCAGAGACACTGAGAAGTGACCAAGGAAGTACAATAAATACTACTGAATAGGTCAGCCCAGGGTTCTGTGGGAGTCCAGAGGAGGGGGCAGTAAATGCACTGTGCTTGGTACCAAGCAGGGTTTCTCAAGATGTGACCCTTGAGCTGAGTCTGAGGGACTCAAGAATGGGAGTTGGCCAGGAGGAGTTAGTTAGAGGCACTGGGGGCTATGGGGAGAAGATTTATGAGTGCCATAGAAATGGACCAGGTTCAGCCTGACTGGATGGTGGCACTGGGGTACTGGGAGGGCAGAGATGGTAGACCACTAAGGGCCATGAGTGCCATGCTGAGGATTTGGAATTTATCTAGAGGGCAAGTGTTTTGTGGTGGAATGGAAACCCACAATCACGTTAACTGCAGTATGGAAAACAGATTGGCAAGATTAGCAAGGGACGGAGAAGAGGCTGTTGAAGTAATTCAGAAAGTATTAAAGAGGAAGGGGACAAGAGATGATCATATTTGGGTGTGATTTAGGAAAGCAAGTCAGTAGGTTTTAGGTGACTAATGACTTAGAGGGGTGATGATAAGGATCTGAGGGTGTCAGCAGGGTGACGTGGGTGAGTGGTTGGGTGATTCAGAAATGAGAAGGCCATCTGAAGGACATTGTACTCGAAAAGGGGTCTAATGGTTCCAGATGTTGTCCAGTAAGTCTCCTAAGGATGGTTTTCATGAAAATCTGGATCTGGGGCTAGTGGTCACTGTTGGTTAGAATCTCTGTGCTCCTCTTCATGTCCATGATGAAGATGGCTTGGCAAGCAGGACATAGCAGAGGCTCATACATGTGCGAAAAGGATGAATACATAGATACTGATAATAATTGGTATTCTGTCAACCAAGATGGGCAGCAGGAGGGCTTTTGTCTGTGTTTTTGTGGCATTTGCTTAGGGTGACTCAAAGCAATTTGAATGTCTCTTTGTTGCTTGCAGATGTGGTTGCATAGTAATACATTCCTTTGTCTTGTCCAAATATTAATAAAAATATTTTGCATAGAGCTACAGGCGCCTTTCTGGAAGGTCTAAGGTCTTTGAACAGGCTCTAACTGAGGAAGAATTGATCTCTGCAGGGGAGGAAGCTGTGTCTGTGTTGCACACCAATCCCTCAGCTGAGGATTTCAGAGCAGCTGTCAGTGAAAGGAGAGGATTCTCACTGTTTTTTTTTTTTGGAGGTGATGGCATCTCCCAAGACAGCTCAGCTGCTGTACCAGGACTGGAAGCCAGTATCTGCCTCTCCCCCTGGGCTGAGCTTGGAAACACCAAGTCACATCTACTCAAAGTGGAGAGGAGCATAACCACAGGGAGCGTGGTTTCCCCCCACCTTTCACGGCACTCACTACTTGTGATTTTGGACAAAGGGGTTCTGGATGGAGAAGTGGAAAGAAATGAAGACAGTGTAGTACTGTTGGAGGGAAAGGATGTTCTGAACAAACTCCACAAACAGGTTTTATGGACCCCACCCAACCCCAGACCAAAGAGATCCAAGACACCAAGGACTACAAATCCCATAATGTCATCACCACTGAAGGGAGGATTGCTGGCAACTGAGGGTGGAGTTAAGCAGCAGGGTTGGTATATAACCAGACATGTGGGCCTCGGGGGTCCTTGGTTTTTGCTGGCTTTCTGCATGCTATTGGGATCCCAGCTCAGTGGAACTGGTAGGATGCATTCACTAATTCCTCTCTCTCTTTCTCCCTGAGTCATTCCTTTCTTCATTTTCTCTTTTTGTAAATAAACCCTTTAGTAACCTCTTTGTGCGTGCCTGAGGTTGGGTCTCATTATAAATCCCTTTTAAGCATGCAGGTGAAGACCCACAGTCGTGTAGCTCATTTCACATTGGGGTTGCCCTGTAATAGTACAGGGGCCAGGCTAGGGATGTGCTTCTGCTTCCTCCTTTAATATCCAAAACAGCCCTGTGAGGGAGACATTCTCATTCCACTGAGATGAGGACCTGGAAGCCAAGAGAAGTTAAGACCTTGCCCAAGACCAAAGAGTCCTAGACCCAGGGCTGTTTGATTTTAAAGCCTGCGTTCCCCTTTCAGTCAGATGCACAGAAGAGAGGAGAGACCATCCACAGGGAGCTAGGGTGATCCTTATGGTTCCTAGTGTAGAATGGCTGCAGCACCTCAGCGTCCCCCCAACTCCAGGGAATCAGTAGCACTCTGCTGAACTAATGGAAATCATGAAAACTAGTGATGGAGTGAGGTCTCAAGTAGCCTCAAGGGGCTAATTACAGGCCAAATCTAACAAGATGACATGGAATGAGTATTAAATATTAGTTAGATTCTTGAAAGTGGAAAGACCTGCTGTCTTTGCATAGCTCATCTTGTTTAATGAGAGCCACTAACTACACTATGTAATAGGAATGTTACCCCATTTTGCAGACAGGGAAAGTGAAGTGTAGAGGTTAAATGGTCAAGGTCATACTGCTAGGTCAATGGTGGATCCGAATTGGACACAGGGTCAGTAAGTCTGAGCTGAGAGACCCTCCTATTGATGGCCATGCACGGTAGCTTCTGATAGCAGTCAATTCGAAACCTGCTGGGTGGTTAGATACCCCACCCTACCCCACCCCACCCCCACCATTAATGTCAGGGAGAAAATAAGGCTGCTTACTGTTGCTCCTGTTATTTAACAACTTAAAAAACAGAGTAAATAGAGCAAAGGAATGAGCAGAATTAAGGTCGGGGTAATCATTACTCACACATGATATTATTGTAAACTAAAGCAAAACCACAAGAGATTCCACTGAAAAACTATTTACAATATAGACAATTACAGCATGAGAGTCATATTTTAAAATGGCAAGATCAATGATTTTTCTATGCCAGCAATAATGACTTATAAATCTTACTCTAAAAATCTCATCCAAATAGGAATATAAGTATAAAGGTTTTATGGATAAATGAACAAGAAATATATAGAAATAATATATAAACAGACAATGAAAATTTTACTGGGAGATATAAAAGAAATCATGAAAAATTCCAGAGACATTCATACTTGAGAGTGGGAAGACCCAGTATTTATGGATGACAATAATTTCAATATTAACATTCCAATTGCAATTCTGTTAGCTATCAATATTTTTTTTCCAGTTGAGGTAAGAACCCTCAAATTAATGGTTTCATGTATTTCTTTTAGCCTATATTTTTAATGTATGTTTTAAATTGAGGTAATACATGTTCCTTGTTAAAAAATAAAATCATACAAAGAGACTTGAAAAGAGAAACAACCTTTGCGTTCTCCTTCTCGCTCTAAGACCCGCTTTTCAGAGACAGTCCTTACTAGCATGTTTAACTATTTCTTCTGAAAGTTACTTCCATATTTTTAAGTATTTTGCTGCAATATATGAAACAATTCATCATTGACCTCCTGCTATGACAGATGAAGACTTTGTTCCCTTCTACCATCTCTCCCCGCTGGCTGAATACAAAAATATCCCTCTTAATTTTTTTCTTTTCACATTCAGTGATTTTCTTGCACTTTATTTCTTGTTAGGTCAGTAAGAGTGTCTTCTGAATCCTAATTTTGTAAGATGATGGTGCGAACATCCACACAGATCTCCTACCCCTTCCCACTCTATTATCTGTACTGAAATGTTGACACTGTCAAGGTCAAGGTAGAGGGTGTTTACATTGTGTTCTTTCACGAGAAAGTCTTCTTGCTCGTCTCTAGGTCAGTTTAAATGTGGAAGCTCATTAAACAGCGATTCCATTGCCTGTGACCCTGTAAACATTGTTCACTGCAGAGCCAACTAGTGAGGTGTGTGGTGGCACGGCTTGAAAAGATCTTTCCTTTTGTTTTTCCATGTTTACCTTCCTTGCCTCCTGTAGTCCAAATTCTCATGCATCTCACCCAGGCTTCCATTCTCTGCTCTACCGTTCCCCAAAGGCCATGTCTACTCCCTTATTGTGTTGGGGCTCATAAGAAAGGACGGGGGTTGGGGCCCCCCTTGGTGGCGCAGTGGTTGAGTGCTGGGTTGAGAAGCTGTCCGCAGCTTCTGCAGCACTGGCTTGATCCCTGGCCGCCCACATGGCGCGCAGACCTCCCCTGCCGCCTGCTGCTTCTCCCCTCAGCAGTGTACTTCGGTCCTTCTGCCCTCCTGCACTTCTGACTGTACCCAGTGCTTGTGTGTATAAATAAATAAATCTTTAAAAAAAAAAAAAAGGAAGGATGGGGGGAGATAATTTTTCTCACCTTTACCTAGTAAAGACAACATCATTTTACTGTCCTTCCTAATGGCTTTGTCTTTCCTTGATGATCCTCATCTGAATCATCTGCCTCATGCAGGGACAAAAACTGCTAGAGTTTCTGACTTCTTTATTCTTTCCACATTTAGTAGCTGGTATTCTTCCGTAAAGATTTTTTTTTATCATCAACTAGGTAGAAACTATTTCTCTTTCAAAGCAGGGACCTACTTAATCCTTTTCTTTAACTGATTTTCAGGGTAAGGAGTGGGTGAAAGTGTCATAGGTCAGGCATTCCGCCCCCCTCCATGTCAATCATATTTGTAAAATACAAAATGGAATAAGTCAGGTTGTCCTTTTATGGACCAATGCACAAGCAATCCACTGTGATTTCTGGATTACTTCCTACCTGGGAATCAGAAGGACAGGGAGAGTACGGATGGATTCAGAGCCCTAGACTTCACATCAGAACAGGTAGAGAGAAGACAGACCTCACCTTCCAGGAAAGCCTGGCTGCCTCTCCTGTGGCACCAAGAATATCCAAGGCACTGACTTGTCCCACTGTCATTCCAGTGTTTTAAAATTTCATGTCCAGATGTTTCTAGAATAATTTCTGTGCCTGGCAAAGTTGTGTTTGCTTCAGCATCCTCTCTGCACTCCCCACGAGTCTTGTCCTTACATTGGGCTTGTATAAAGGAGAAAGATCCCAAATGACTCTCCAGCCCTATCTAGTTAATCTGCCATGTTACTGTGAATGCCTCTGGGTTTGGAGTTCATTGGAGCTTTGCAGCAAAAAGAGAAAAGGAGGACATTTAAAATGTTTTGTGATCTTGTTTCTTGCAACAAAGATGATAATTTCTGGTTCAAAGGAACTCTAGGATAGAAGATCTGGCTTGTTTTTTTCGCCCAGGGGGATAAATACAACCAATACTCCAAAAGTGGCCTCCATTCCCAATGTGGGTGCACATACATCCACACAATTTGTCAAAAGAATTTCTATAAACAAATCATAACTGTGCGTAGTTTCCTTATCAGGAAAATGATGAGTGGAACTGGGCAGAAATCTTGCTTACAAAGTGTCCTGCACATCTTGGATATAAAATAGGCAGTGGATAAATATCACCTCCATGCTTACCCCACCCCTGTCAAGGGCGATCTCTGAAACCTCCTCTCATCTGCTCTTCTGTGCCTCCCTGTGTAAAATGGATTGATAATGGGCATCAAGTGGAATGCTTCCTGTGGAAGCAGATAGGAAGGCTCTGTGCTCGCAGGCTTGGATTATAGATGTGTCAAATTAATTAAACAAGGAGACCATTAGACTGAGGTCTCTAATGCTCTGGCGACCTATATAAGCAAACCAATATCTAAGCCTCTAAATGCCTCAAAGTTAGAAACTGAAACCTTATAACAAACAACCCAAAACAAATAGCAAGCTAGACGTCAAGCTATAGCTGATCAATAATTTTCTTACTTTGCTTCCGCCCTTTCTGTGCCTGCTGGTGGAGGGCTCCTAACCACGTCTGGTTTGGAGCCCTCAATTCAAATAGGTTTTTGCTCAATTCAAATAGGTTTTTGCTCAAACTCTTAAAATTTTCAGTGTGCCTGTTTATCTTTTAACAGCAGTGCCATTCAGAAATGGGGAGAAATTTGGAGAAGACGCTACCCGAAACATCTCCTTCCTCTGCACTAGTTTCCAAATCAAGCACCTGAAGTTACCCATCCCCTCGTGGGTAAATGTGCAGCCAGACAGGGTTGGCTCAAAGCAGGACCACTGAGGTGCAAAAGCCCGTCACAAGTCTAAGGCACCATAGGAAGGGAACGGAAGGCCCAGCACGTCTGGTGCAGAAGGAGCAAAATCAAGGCAAAAGCTGCCATTGTTAACCTCCCCAGAGGTCTCTCACCCACACCTGTGTCACCCAGTCCAAGACCAAGAAGCAAGCGCAGCTTCTTCACATGTCTCTGCTCCATGTGCCTCCTCCAGGTCTCCTTCTGGCTCTCCATCCTTCCTCCTTCCCTCTCTCCAGCTTCTTCTCCCTGTCAGCTCAGCTTCACTTTTCCTTGAGTGGGGCAGGGAACCTAGAACCTCCCCTTTCCCTGGGGACTACCCTGTTACAATCCCCCCTTTTAATTTTTATCCCACCATATCTATGGTGGTGTAGATACAGTTACACAGAATTCTACATTCTGGAATTCTGTGGAGTTTTTGCTGACTTCTCACCCAACACTTTCCCCCAAGAAGGAGGGCTGGGGGCAGGTCTACCTGTGTTTCAGCAAATGTCTTTATCTCCTGGACTAGGAACAATGGTGAGCCACATTCTGAGAGAGGGACAAGGGGAGAGGAGTAGGGATGTAACAGGGTGGTCCCCAGGAAAGGGGGAGTTTCCCTGCCCCTCCCAAGGGAGGGTGGAGCTGAGCAGGGAGAGGAGAAGCTGCAGAAGAGACTGAGGAAGGGAGCAGGATGGAGCCAGGAGACCTGGAGGAGGCGCATGGAGCCTAGAGACATGTGAAGAAACTGCGCTTGTCTTTTGGTCGTGGACTGGGTGACACAGATGTGGGTGAGACCCGTGGGGAGGTGACAATGGCAGCTTTTATCTTGATGTTGATTTTGCTCTTTTCCTTCCGGCCTTGTCTGGCTGTTTCTGACCCTTTGCTGTGGGTCCCCACTGGAAGATGCTTTAGACTTGTGGCCGGCTTTGGGGCCTTGCTCTGGGCCATTCCCATATGGATGGACTTTTACCCACGAGGGGACGGGTAACTTTGGGTGCTTCATTTAGAAACTAGACTCTTTGCCTTACCTGTATTGTTTCCTAGTTTTATTAAAGTTCCTTCCCATTAAAGTCTCCTATGTTTTGTGTTGATGCGGAGGATGGCAGAACCCATGTAGAATAGGCAGGTTTGCGGGGTTTGGGCTGCCCCTCTCCCTGTCCTGTAACAGGGAGGGGAAGACAGACTGCTGGTGCCCCAAAGCTGAAGGGCTCCAGAGCACCAAGACCCTGATCCGTGTCTTGGGGTGCCCACCGTTCATGAGATAGGTCCTCTGTAGTTCTCTTACCCAGAGAAGGTAAGTCTGAGAAGCTTTGAGCAAGGTTTCTACTCCTCCAGTCTGGTCTTGTTATAGAGCAACCCCGATATTAAACGGGTTCCTGGCTGTGGGTCCTCACCCACGCGCTTTAAAGGGACTTATGAATACTCTACTACAGACACATGCAAAAGGGTTAATAAAAGGTTTATTTACAAGAGAAAAGGAAATAAGGAAAATGTACAACTCAGGGAGAAAATAGGGAAATAAAGTCTTTAATGCGTCCTACCCGATCCGACAACCTGGAAACCCCAAAGTCACTCTCAGAGCTGACCTGACGCTGCTGCTGGCCAAGAGCCCAAAAATGGAGAGCCCCCCAAAGCCCACGTGTCTGCCTTTTGTATCCACCTGGCTGCTTAACCCCACCCTCAGGTCCCAGCCACCTTCCCTTTGGTGGTGATGGGATTTGGAGTTCCCAGTGTCTTTGGCTTTGACCTGGGGTGGGGGTGGAGTCCACAAAGCCTATATGGAATTTGCTTTGGGACATCCTTTTCCCCCTAACAGTCTCATTTTCGTCCCCTGAGGTATAAGTGAGATACAGAAAAGCACACGGTTCTTCTCTTCCCATCACATAAACGATATTGTAATCACCTGCACAGTCACTGCCCGGTGCCCAGGTGCTTTTTCCTCCAGGCCGCCTTTTCCACCCTCCCAGGGTTGTGGGAACTCTTCTGGCTGCCTCCAAGTCACTGCCCCAACTCCCTTCCCTCTCCCCTGGATCTCTGCCAAAGTAGTCACCATCCAGACAGTAACCAGTTTCTTTCGTTCAGCTTCCTGGTTCTTCCCAATTCCTTTCCTGCATCCTCACTTGGTCCTGGGCCCAGGGTTTGAACTTCCAGCTGCAGCCCCCGCGCCGCCCCTGCAGGCAGCCCAGACACAGTCCAGAAGGGGTTAAACACAGGCCAGCACCAGCTCCACAGGCAGTTAATCCGGGATTCTCAGCACTGATCTCTGAGCCTGTCATTTGCATTTCTCTCCTTTGTGCAGGCTTTTCTTCCTCCCTTTTCCCCGGGCCCAGGCTCCGCATTAGCATAGCGCACCAAGCGCGCAGGCTGCAGGGGCCCCCCGCTGTGCGCCAGCCTGCGCAATCTGCAGGCGCCATCAATTTTTCAGCACTTTTCTCATTTCTTATTACAGTCAGGCCCACGCGGCTCCCCACTCAACACCCTCCTCGGCAGTCCTGCCGGTGAGCTGGCTAGTCAGGGGCTGTCATGTCCCTCCCCGACCCTCCTGGGCTGGCACTTGCTTGTTGAATCTCCCACCATAATTAATCACAGTATTAATCCTGACCAAGCCTGTCTTCCTGAATAATTATGTCAACACACTGGGGTGCCTGGGCCGGACAGAAATTTTACCAACCTTGAGTACAAGACCATATCCTTGCAACCTGGACTGCTATGGGCACCCGACTCCTTGCCTACCCCTGCTGCACACTCACCTGCAGTCTCGCGTATGCATGCACAGGGTCTGCTTGCACATGGACAGGCACATACCCTGCACAAAGCCATAGGTGCAAGTGGGGAGCAGAATGGTAGAGCTCACAGTAAACAGCATATTTTTTTTTTTCAAAGAAGGAAACATGGCCACACAGTGAAATTATCTTTAGATACCAAAGTGGGCGGTTGTCATAGCAATATGTGCATTATTAAGAGAGTGTTGTTCATCCCAGCAGCTAATCTTATAATGAGGCCGGCTCATTATCAGGTTGAGGCAAAGTTGGCTTTTGCTCTCCTTTCTGCTTTGGATCTGGGTCCAGCAGGGTCCTCATCTCCAGCTTCAAGCTGGGTCACTGACTCTTACGCATGCTGGGAGTTTTATTTGGTGACCCCTTTTCTCCTTCCCTGCTCTTCTAGGGGAACAGAGTCATGGGGCTGGCTGAGTGGGGTTCCATCTATATACCCCCTAGCCGGTGCCTGCTGTAGTTTCTGAAACCCTTTATGGCCTGAAAGCTGTTGTCTGAGGCAACTGGACTCTCTGAATTAAAATTTCAGACTGGGGGCCCTCTCTGGTGGCGCAAGGGGTTAAAACACAACCTCTGAGGCTATCTACAGCCACAGCACCAGTTCAATCCCCTGCCTGGGAGCTACTCACAAGGCACAGCAGACCTCTCTTGACTTACCCACTGCTCCCCTCAGCAGTGTGTTTCAGTCAGTCTGCCTGTTCTGTTCCCCACTTTGTCTCTGGTGAATCCTCTCACCCCGCCCCCACACCTCTGGCCTGTACCCCAGTTCTTGTATGCATAAATGAACAAATCTTTAAAAAAAAAATTCAGACTGGCCTCTGCTTTCCTTCTGCCCATTTGTCTTGCTTGCTCTGTCCTAGTTAACCAACTCTAAGGACCAAGCAGTAGTTTTTGCATTGCAGCCACCACTTAAAGGTGATTTTACTTCCCAGAGGTCATTGCAATTTTGTGAGTCCCCAAGATTCATGAAAAGTCCACCTTTACCTCGTTTGTGTGCCTGGACACTCTTTCACTTAATGACCTGATGTCCAGTTAATTTCAAATCAATTTGGAGATTGTTTACCATGTCTTTCTTTGTCTGCTTGGTTTTTCATAAATCGGTATAAAGGTCTATTGGGCTCCAGTTTGGAAGTCATGCAGCCTGTCATTTCCAGCCTCCCCTTTCTTTTAAATTAAGCTGCTTCTAATTTGGCTCACCATTGGGTCAGGGCAACATCCTCTCCAAAGAGAAAACAAGCAATGTCCTGCTCACCAGCAGTGAGATGGTGGCCATGGCTTGAGAGGTGGGTAGGAAAGGAAACGGCTGTATCTCATCGTGTTATTAAGTTTTGTGTCATGGTGAGCAGACGTGACTCCTGGGACAGCCCTTGGTCATGGGCAGAGGCCCCCAGCACTACCCGTGTCCAATCACCAGTCCCTGCAGAGTCTCAGGCAGCCTGTACTGCAGCAGCCCAATGACAGACTAGCGCTTTAAGGTAGACTTTCACAAAGCACAGTCCACCAAAGAAATTCCACTGGGGATGGATAGGAAATGCAGGTTCTAGAGTTCCTTATGAACTGGAGCTGCCATTTTTAACAAGTTCCTTCGGTACATATGATACACATATGTTTTTTTTTTTTTCCTCTTTGTTAGTTTAATATTGTGTTGCTTTTTCCTTTCCCCCCTTTATTTATTTATTTATTTTAAAGGTTTATTTACTTACGCATACAAGAACTGGGGTACAGACCAGCGATGTGGGGGGTGATTCACCAGAGACAGAGTGGGGAGCAGAACAGGTGGACTGATCAAAATACACTGCTGAGGGGAGCAGCGAGTGCAACAGGGGGGGTCTGCCGTGACATGTGGGTATCTCCCTGGCCGGGGATCGAACTCATGCTGCAGTGGCTGCGGATAGCTTCATAGTACTGATGCTTAACCTCTTGAGCCACCAGGAAGGCCCTCCTTTTCCCCCTTTAAAAAGAAATATAGGGGGCCTCCCCGGTGGCGCAGTGGTTGAGCACTGGGCTGCAAAGCTGCCCGCAGCCTCTGCAGCACCGGTTGGATCCCCAGCAACCAGCGAGGGTCCCACATGGCACACAGACCTCTCCTGCTGCGCCCGCTGCTCCCCTCAGCAGTGTATTTCTTCATCAGTCTGCCTCTTCTGTTCCCCGCTCTGGCTCTGGTGAATTCTCTCACCCTCCCACGCTTCTGACTGTACCCAGTGCTTGTATAAATAAATAAATAAATAAATCCTTAAAAAAAAAGATTTCTAAGAAATTAAAAAAAAAATGAAAAGAAATATAGGTATATGGTGAAGCTGGTTCAAACAGTGAAAAGGAGAGACAACCTCTAGTTCCCAGTCTCCCTCCTGAGGGACACCTCCATTTTCCAGTTTTTTTAATGTGGGTTTCCAGAGATATTCTTTGCATAGTTATGGACATAAATGGTGGCATCTGAAATACACTCTTCTGTCATTTTCTTTCTTCACTGTGTAATGTATGTTGGCTGTGGCTTCCCATCAACATATTGAGATCTTCCTCATTTAAAAAAATGGCTGCATAGCACATTTTGTGTATTATATAACATGTTTCATGGATTTTGAGCAAAGCTGGCATTTGTCCTGATCAGGAATATTTCCCTCCTTGGACTTGGTAATAAATCTGCAACTACCCTAGGGCAAAGGAGAGAGTTGAGCCCAACTTTTGACCATATCTTGTCTCAGTTTGGATTCCACAGAGGCAGATCCTGAGAGCAGGACTCCAGTGTGGGGAGTTTGTCTGGGAAGTGATCACAGGTAACATCTCTGGGAGAGGGGGGATGTGGGGAGGGAAGGAAACCAAGAAAGGGTGTGCTGTCAAGCCAGTTACCACACTGGGCTCCTGGGGCTTAATCCCCTGTGAGACAGAACGCAAGTGCCTCTGAGTTAGTCCAGCCAAAGGGGAGGGAGCTGGACCATTTATTCACCAGCTCCTGGCAGCCACTGATGACAGACTAGTTGTTTGTGGGAGGTAGGGTGTTAAATTCTCCTATGCTTCTGGCCTGCCTTACTGGGCAGGTGGTTTCCAGTGGCCAGAGGAAGCCCTCAGGCCAAGAGATACAGGTGCCAGCAGCTGGATGTTGGGCAGGTGTGTACGGACACAGTGAGGGCAACGGGATGTGACAGGGGTTCCAACAGCGGCTGCTACACTGCTGGAGGTGAAATCTTCCAGACTCATCTATGTTCTCAGAAAGAATGATGACATGGTTTGGTGCCAGAAAAACAGATTCTATTTTTAACTCTGCTCCTACTGGTTGGTGACCTTGGATGAGTCAAGTTATTCACCCTTTTGGAGCTTTAGTTTCCTCATCCAGAAAATGGGGTTAATAGCACATACCTCTCAGGATAGCTCAGAGGATGAAATGAGATTTCCATCTTTGGGAAAAGGGCCTCAGAGCTCTGCAGGCTGGTGATGACTGTTACTGTGTGACAGATGACCCTCGGGGAAGGAAGGCAATTCCTAACCTTCAGAACCTGCCCAAGAGGACCACTTTTGGTAAAATCAGCCCCCATTCCCTGTACTCACACATGTTATTCTCTAAAAATGCTAATGCCCAAAGTCAAATGCAGACCAGCCAGAATAACCTCGAGAGATGCTAATAAGAATAGGAACAAGATGATTCCCAGGGAAATCCTTTGCACCAGGAGAGCAGCATTTTCCTTAAATAGGGAAATGCTCAGAAGCTTTGTTAAACAACAGTGCTCCTCCTGTGGAATTTGATGGGGGATCCAGGGCCTCTCTTAGGGCCCTGTGATACCCACCTCCTCCTTTGTTCACCCCCAGCAGCCCTCACTTCTCCCACCCAAGACTCTGCACGTGCAGCTTGTAAGTGACTTGTCTGTTGCACCCCTTTTAAGTGAACACAGGAAAAGATGGCCCTCTGCCTTTCCATGCTGGGCCTTTTTCAGTCACCCAAGGAACTCAGACCACAGCACTCTGGAAGGCTGAAAAAAGCCAGTTAGGGCTGTGAGAGCTCAGTCTTGGAGAGGGTGAAAGTGCTGTAGATCCCCACTCCTTTGCTTCTTCTTATGAGTCAAGGATAATTGCTTGAATCCTTTTCCCCTGACTGCCCTTGACTCTACCTCTGAGCTCCAACCTGTACCCTGGGTGCATCGAGAACCCATGCCTTGTCAACGCAGCCATCTCCTTTCCCTCTCAGGCTTCCCTCTGGTCCCAAGAGACTGTCCTGCTTGGCTTCGCCCTCCCACCAAGACTTCTGCTTATGAGAGGTGGATGTCAAACCTGCAAGATGAAGAGAAGACTTGCCCAGTGCAGAGCGTCAGCGACCATGCGGGATTCCCAGTAGTTGTTAGTCCACTGCTTGCAGCGTCTCCTGCTTTGCTTTTCCTCTCAGCCAGATGATCCTCCGTCGGGAGGCCCTGTCACCGCTCTGCTAATCAGACAAATGGCATTGGGGAAGGGCAGATTCTTGGCTATTGATGGACACATCTTTTCTTCAGGGGAGGAACAAATGGGATTGTGTTGGATGTTGTCATATAGGTTGGCAGAACCAACTCTGATCTTTCTATTTTAACGAGGCTGCTGACCC
Organism: Talpa occidentalis; assembly: GCF_014898055.3. Taxonomy (NCBI): domain Eukaryota; kingdom Metazoa; phylum Chordata; class Mammalia; order Eulipotyphla; family Talpidae; genus Talpa; species Talpa occidentalis. Next base: position 29,168,495 of record NW_023600993.1, read on the forward strand.
GCTGAGTCTCTGTTTCTTCATCTGTAAAATTGGGCTTGTGATTCTTTCCTCCTTGGGCTACTGGGAAAATGACATAGAATGACCTGTGTGAAAGGCCTTTGGCTGAGGAAGTGTACTTTTTGCAAGGCTGAACATCAGCCTCATAGGGAGTCTGACATACAATGCAGAATATACCTGCTTCTCCAGGGACCCTCCCCCTATCTGGAAATTTCTGGGCCCTTCAGAGGCCCATGACCACTGGGCATGGAAGTCACAGGGTAAGTACCAGCCTAGAAGTTCTCCCGTGGGAGGATTTGGAGGCATCCCCTGGGTAGCTCAGTGCCTCCTTGACTGGACTTTCTCTCTTCCCTGTTCAGTTCTCCCACTTTCCTCTCACCCCTACTACCCGGGGGGTCTCCTCCCAAATAAACTACCTGTACCCTAATTCGTGTTTCAGGTATTGAGTTTGAGGGAACCCAAATTAAGACACACAGTAGTATAGGTAGCAGTAGGAAGAGGGGTAAGAGCGAATGTAGAAATATCAGGGGTGAAAACTGTCAAATTGAGAAGGTGACAGGAAAGCAGGGAATCGAAGACCTTGCTGAGTCTCGCTGGAAGGATGTGGGGCTTGTGGAAGCTGCCTGTCCTCCCTCTGGAATGACCCCAACTGAAGCCCACGTCTCCCAGCCCTGGGCAACCTCGTCCTCAGAGTCTTGTCTGCCTAAGCCCACACCCAGGCTTACTTACCCAGCCTGAAAAGAAGGAAAGGCAGCCTCTTCAGAATATATCTGGTTAGGCCTGCACCTAGAGTGTAAACAGAAAGCTTGGGGAGCTCCTTTCATAGTGCAGACACTCTAACATCAGGAAATGATGAAGCCAGCCCAGAATGGTACAGGATACAGGAAAGATCTGGAGGAAATGAAAGGGTTTCCTCCAATTACTTAGTGCATAATGAAGTTTTGTATTTGGACTGCATTGTACAGGGGATTATTTTTGATGTATCTCATAAATGAGGATGATACTTAAAGAAATATAAGCTAATGTTCATTTTCTCAGTGCCTTCAATTTTACGTAGTCATATACCTCCCCCTGTCTTTCCAGGAATTAGGAGGCCATCCTGAGATCATTGATTTAGAGATAAAAATGACAAGCAGGAAGTAGACTGTATCCTGGAAGTCTCTTCCTGACATTGGGCCCCCAAAACAAGAGATCCCCAGAGATCGAGGGGACCCTGGGCCTAGACAAAACATTCAGAACATAGAGCACATGGGAGAGTAGAATGTTTGAAGAGAGAGTATAAGAGGAGGAGATACCTTGTCCCCCACTCTCATTTATTTATTTTTATTTTTTTTAAAAATTATTTATTTATTTATACAAGAACCGGGGTGCAGGCCAGATGCGCGGGAGGGTGAGAGGATTCACCAGAGATAGAGCGGGGAGCAGAACAGGGAGACTGACAAAATTTACCCAATGACAGCACAGCTCTGAGGGACCCCAGTTCTGGGTTCTCAGTGGAGCATCAGGGAAGCAATCAAGGCCAACAGGGCAGATGAAGCTTGAGAGCAGACTTTTATGTTTGGTTTCCTGGGTAGCGAGCCACCTGGTGAGGTGGGAACATCTATGTGGCATGTTTTGACAGCCTGATAGAGGGCTTCCGTCACTCCCACATGATTGAATTGAAACTGGGCAGAAGGCTGCTGGGCTGGAGGGAGCCCGAGACCAGAAAGAGGGACACTCAGCAGCAGTGATGGCAGGGGGAGATCTTACCTGGCACCTAAGGGGGCAGGCGACTGACTGAGCAGTTGTTCCATCCCACTCTGCCTTTGTTATGCCCGGACCCTGTAGAAGTGTCCAGAAACTTGGATTTAAATAGTATGAGTTTGAGGTTCCGTGAAAGCAGCACCTGAGGCAAGGATTCAGGTGCAAGTAGTTTACTTGGAAGGCGCTCCTAGGGAAAGGAAATGAGGAGGTAGGAGGAGTGGACAGGGAAGGAGGAGAAGCCAATACAAGGGGTAATTGGTGAGCAAGTTACTGCTGCAAGTGGCTGGAGTCAGTTTCTCTTGGGATCCTTTGAAGAACAGTCTCAAAATGGTTTTCCCAGGGGACCAGGAGGCGAGGGTAACTCCCCATGAGGCAGCAGAGTAGGGAGTCATGGTGGTAGGTGCCTGACTTGTGACTTCTGTGAGCCAGCCCTGCACACTGGGGATGTGTCGTGGAGCACACTGAGCCTCCAGCACAACCCTGGGAAGGGCAGAAGCAGGCAAACGCCTGAGTTGCCATCACCCCAGTGGAGCTCAAAAGAGAAATTAAGTTAAGGGCCTCCCTGGTGGCGCAAGGGGTTAAGACGCAACCTATGAAGCAATCTGCAGCCTCTGCAGCACGAATTTGATCCAGGGAGTAACCCACATGGCGCAGCAGACCTCTCCTGACTCGCCCACTGCTCCCCTCAGCAGTGTATTTCGATCTGCCTGTTCTGTTCCCTGCTATGTCTCTGGTGAATCCTCTCACCCCCCACACCTCTGGCCTGTACCCCAGTTCTTGTGTGCATAAATAAATAAATCTTTAACAAAAAAGAAATTAAGTTTAGTAGCAAATAGAGATACATTTGTTAGACACCTGTGTTGTAGACTGAAATTTTATGTCTGTTTTATATAAAATATTAAGGTTAACTAATGTCAGTATTGTACGATGGAAAGAGTATACATTTTAGAGTTGGATGAGCATAGGATTTGAATTCAGCTCCTGTCATTTAGTAGCTTGCTGACTGTGGGTGATCATGTCACTGCTCAGACTTCCACCCCTGTATGTGTCAAACCAGGAATGATGACCCTTTAAGAGTTGAGGCAAGATTAACCCAGCCATGGGATTTCAACGTGCGTCATTTTACTAAACTTTAGTTTCCTTTATGTGGTGGTGTCCTCTTCTTTTTTTTTAAAGATTTATTTCTTTATGCATACAAGAGCTGGGGTACAGGCCAGAGATGTGGGGGGTGAGAGGATTCACCAGAGACAGAGTGGGGAACAGAACAGGCAGATGTACTGAAATACACCGCTGAGGGGAGCAGCAGGAGAGTCGGAAGAGGTCTGCTGCACCATGTGGGAAGCTCCCTGGCTAGGGATCAAACTGGTGCTGCAGTGGCTGTGCATAGCTTCATAGGTTGCATCTTAACCCCTTGTGCCATTAGGGAGGCCTCTGTCCACTTACTCTTTTTTTTTTTTTAAGATTTATTTATTTATTTATGCATACAAGAGCTGGGGTACAGGCCAGAGATGTGGGGGGTGAGAGGATCTACCAGAGACAGAGTGGGGAACAGAACAGGCAGATTGACTGAGATACACTGCTGAGGGGAGCAGTGTGCGAAACAGGAGAGGTCTGCCTCGCCAAGTGGGTTGCTCCCTGGCTGGCTGAGGATCGAACTTGCGCTGCAGAGGCTGCGGACTGCCCCATAGTGTGGTGCTTAACCCTTTGTGCCACCAGGGAGGCCCTCTCCACTTGTTCTTTACAGAATCTTTCTGTTATTCAAAAGTCCTTAGCAAAGATGTTCCTCCTGGGTCTTGTTAAAAACTGATTTAAATGGCCGAATCCAGATGTCATTGTCCTTTTGGCCCTGGGGTCTGGCAGTCATATCTGGAAAGCAGGTCCCTCGGGATGGCGTGCCAAGTGTCTCTGTCCAGGCATGACACACAGAGCATGTGGGCTCGATTTCCCAATTGTCCATTGGTAATGAAACTTTTGACTTTGGCATTTGCTGTGGTTTAGAAGTAGTACAGGGCAGGCATGCCCTTTCCCTTTCCAGTCTCTCTCTCCCCACAAACCCATAAAACCTGAATATTCTTTCACTTGTTGCCACAGTGGTGAGAAATGCTTCTGTATTTGTGTAACCAAATCAACTGCAGCTGGGTAGAGTAGCTATCGAAGCTTAAGGAAAGCAGCGAGGAGGCAGCTCTGCCAGGTGTGCAGCCCCCGGGCTCAGGGGAGAGCCTCCGGACAAGTGTCCGCCACAGCCCTCGGACGGGCTAGCCTCAGGGCACACGCAGCTCCCCGTGCTGAGAGCAAGGGGTGGGCGCCGGAGAAGTCGGCTCTGCTATAGGCTTCCCTGTCCCTTGGTGTTCAGCCTGGCGGCCTTGTCCCAATGGGTGGCACTCACTTTGGGGCTTCCTAAATTTTTTTTTGGGTGGGGGCCTCCTAAAATTGCATCACAGCGTCTGGGCACTCAGGATGCTCCATCGCCTCTCCGCGCTCACAGTGGAACCTCAGGCATTCTGTGGAACATCCTGGAGGCTCAGCTCCAGAGCCTGGCTGGGCAACATTTGCAACTTCTCTTCTGGGCTCACTTATTCTTGTCTGGTGCCCACAGTTTCTATTCCAGCTGGAGTCTGCCTCTCTGCTCAGTCTGGCACACTATTGGGTTGGTTTCTATGTTTTCTTTTCACCCCTGGATGCTTTCTGTTAGCTGGGCTGCCTAGGCTTCTGCTTTGAGAGGAGAGTTTATCCCCTTCCATGAATCAGCATTTTATTAGTCAGTCATTATTGCAGTTAGGCAGCATAATCAATAACACATTTATTGTTGTTGCTGATGGGTTTGCGAGGTGGTGAAGGTGGCTTTGTTTTAGGCTGTCAGTCACCTTGGCCTCCTCCTTCTGGTCCTGGGAACATACCCTTCTTATGGCAGATGGCAGAGGCTCAAGAGGTCAAGAGAAATGAAACAAGTGCATTGAAAGCTTCTGCTTAGTTCATGTTCACTGACCTTCCATGGGGCAGAGCAAGTCACATCGTGAGTTGTGAGAGGATAGAGACGTACCTCCTGTCTCGCTAGTGGCTGGCATCTCAGTGTTGAGGGCAAAGGATGCAGTGGTGCATAATGCTGTGGTGGTTGTGGTGGTGGTGGTGGGGGGAAGAGCTGGGAAGAGAAATCCAGTTTGTCACATTATGAGAGGCCCTGTGCTCTGGACAGACTCTGGGCAGTTTGAGAGGGCTGCACATCTGTCTTCCAAGGAGATCAGGTCCCCTTTGTTGGAGATTCATCTTTCTGCTAATTACCAAATGGGGCCCCTTGTGGGCAGATTGTCCAAGGTACTCCTTTCTTGGAGAAATATAGTCCCTACTCTGTGCTTGCCTTGGCCAGTGAAGGCCAGGCTGGAATTCTCCCCTACTCGCTCCCTGGGTGCCTGGGTGCACAGCCTCATTCAAAATAGGTGCCACCCACGTGTCCATGTGCTGTGACTCTGTGTACACCGGGGAGTGTATACAGGGCCTGAGAAAGCACTTTTGTCACAACTGACTCCACGCAATGCAGGTGGGAATCATCTGGAGTCATTTTCTGTTTTTGTTAATCCAACTCAAAAAACTTTTTTTTAACTCCACCTTTAGAAAAGAAATGAGGAATTTGCCTTCCCAGAAGTAGTTTGCCAGCCAATTACATAAGCCAAAACCAATGTAAAAGAAATGGGATGATTGTGAAGCATCCATAATTGTAGTGTAGCACATCTGTCTTTGAAGAAAGGCCTTTTTCTTTCCCTGGAATCACCACACTACCCACAATTACCCTCACATTACAACATCAGAGAAAAATCCACACTTCTTTGGACAGCAGTAAAAGCTAATTGGGACAATACAGGCCCCTGAATGCAATGATCTATACTGACCAGTCCTGCAGCACAAATGAAGTGGGCCGTGTTCTATATCACTGTCCTCCGGCTTTGGCGGTGACCAGGTAGATGAGCATGTCTCTCTCACCTCCGTACTTCCTAATTACCAGAAAAACAACACATGAGTCTCACTCTGGAGTCTCTACAGTCATGGCTTCAGTTTGAGTCTGGAGGCAAGGCCCAGGCTTTGGTAGCTGGAACTGTTGCCTCTGCCTTCCATCCTCACCCTTGCTGTGGCCTCAGTGTAGGCGGGGGTGTCATCTCCACTCCTCAACTTTGTGCTTGGCATGTAACTTCCCTGGACCATTGATATTTGGGCAGAAGTGAGGGAGGAGGCTGCCAGTTCCAAGCTCAGGCCTTAAGAGACTTCAGATGTTTCTGCTTTTTTTCTTGTGTGTTAAAGAAGACCTTCTGTATCTGCATCCTTCCAAGGCTAGAATGAATACTTGTGGAGTAGATATGAGCCAAACCTCAGTGACAGCCAAGGTGAACTTCAACCAAAGCTTGAGGTAGAGCCACCCGGCCAAATCCAGCCCGGATCAGCCAGCCTCCAACTGACGTGCATACCTGCAGTCCACAGATGCATGAGTGAAAATGAGGGATCATTTCTAAGGTGCGGGGCTGTTTGTTAGGGAGCATTATTGTAGCAACAGTTAACTAATACATTTGTTTTCTAATAGAATGCCACTGTAGATTGACCTTGGATCCCAGACATGGGGAGGACACAGGAAAACACCCCAGCAGAGGGGCCAGTCTCTTTTTGACTTGAGGGCTGGGATCTGCATGAAGGAGAAAGTGTGGGACTCAATTAAGATACAATTAAGATCCTCCTCCATGGTCACCTTTTTATCTGCTGTCCTCATTATCCTGCTTCCTTTTCTTCTCACTGTGGGAATGGTGCGGCTGTTGCATGCTGATGAGTTTGTCAGTGGCCCAACTTCTGAACTAGAGATGTCTGGGTAATTAATTTGGATTTAAGCTCTCTAGTCAGCCCTTGATAGACCCACGACTGAGTGCCTTGGAAGGCCTTGATTTCTCCTGGGCATTTTCTTGGTACTTAGAGGTCAAGAGCCATTTGGTATCTGTCTATCTAGAGTCAGTCTCAAAGTAAGTTTTGAAAAATGTATGAAATTGTACAGTTGTTTCAAGTGACTTAGGTTACTCCTGGGAAGCTCCCCCGTGCCCCCGCCCAGTGCTGTGAAGTGTTTTCAGAGTTCATCTCTATGATTTGGTTACAGAGCAATTCACTCTCAGGAAAGTGCGAATATTTGCTGGGTATGAAGCTTTACTGGCACTCAGGCAGAATATGGGCACCTTGACATGAGGTCTCAGTTGAAGCAAGGGGGTAGATAAAAGTATAGCTGTAACTCCCAAAAGACAAGTGGGGAATTAGCTCAAGAAGCCATAGCCCCAGTTTTCTACGTCATTGTTTCTCCATATGCTGTCCAGATTCTCAGGTATCTTTGTCTTTATGCCCTGTGACTCTCCTCAAAGGTCTGGTCTTTCTAGATTTCATCTGGCTTAAATGAAACCAGCCACTCTCTAAAATCCTATAGTACTTGCTATCACGACTTTCAAAATTTTTGCTGTATTCCACAGTGAGGAATGGATTTTGCATTGTTCCTAACACACACATGTACTTTCATGTAAGTCTCCTTCTACTCTTAGCCTGAGTCTGGATTCTCCCGGAAGTAGATGCCAAGAGGAAGTTTCATGGGCAAGTGGCTTATTTGGGAGATGATGTCAGGAAAGACCAGTAAGAAAGCTTGCAAGTGAGCCAGGGAAAGCAAGGAGGATGTCAGAAATGCATTATCAACATGAGCTTAATCTCTTGGGCACACTGGGAAACCATTTTTTGGGCACCATTTTTGCGTTGGCTCTCAGGGATCTTTACCTGGTCTTCACACCCTTAAGTAATTTTCTCCCACACTGAACTATGTCTGTCCAGTAGAGCATGGCAGAAGTGAGGTTGTCTATGGTGGACATCTTCTGACATGGCCCCAGTCACCTCCACCTCCTGGTATTTATGCCCTTGTGTAATCATCTCCCCTAGAGTGGAGCCACTTATAACCAATAGAAGTGATTTGGTTCTAACTAAAAGATGATGGCAGAGGTGATGGTTGTCATATGAAACTTGGCTACAAAGTCTCTGGCTTTTCCCTCACTTGTGTTCTCTTGCTCTTTTTCTTCACTGACTCTGAGGAGAAACCAATCACCATGTTGTGAATTTCCTTCTGGAGAGGTGCACGTGATGGGGAACTGGTGTTCCCAATCAACAGTCCCCTGAGTGAGACTGGTCATGGAACCCCCCTCCCGCCCCACCCCAGATGAGTTCTGGCTGCAGCCTTGAGAGAGATTCTGAGGCAGAAGCAACAAAAGATACCCAGCTAAGCTATGTGCAGATTCCTGATCAATAAAAATCATGATCATTAATGTAAATAATTATGGAACTATCTGACTTTTGAGGGTAGATCATAAAAGACCTTGCTATTCTCACTTTGGTCTCTTTCTTGGATGACAGCCCCCGGGGAAGCCAGTAAACATCGTGAGGACACTCCAGACATGCTATGCGGAGGTCTATGTGGTGATGAGCTGAAGCCTACTGCCAATAGTCACCTTGCCAGATGAGGGAAGGAGCTCACTTGGAAGCAGACCACTAAGCCCCAGTCGAGCCTTCAGCTGACTGCTAACCTCTTACTGCAGAATCATGAGTGACCGGGAGCCAGAATCACCCAAGCAAGAAATTAGGAGGTAGTAGCCATTACTGTTGTCTCAAGTTGCTTTTGAGAGTAAATTGTTTTGAGGGTGAATTGTTATACAGCAACAGATAATGAATAGAGTGTAGAGCAAGCTACTCAGAGTTAGTCTACCCAAGCAAAGAATACCAAGCTGTGGATGAGGACTGCTCCTAGGAGATGTCTATTCCCAGCACTTCTTTGTAGGCTGAGAGGGAGGGCATCAGTGGCCACTGAAAGTCTACAGGCAGAGATCTGCAGCTTGTGGCCACTGAAAGCCAGACCGGTGTGTACCTCTAGGTAAAAATGCGGGGTATGGTCCAGGTATTCCAGGTACTCACCCTCAGTTGAAATCTCACCTACCTTACTTTACTCCTCCCCAGCTCGGAGCACCTCCTCTCTCTTGAGACCTTGGTTTCTCGAGCATGTTGTCCCTGATAGAAGGAAAAGGAAAAAGACAAGCATCTCTTTACATAATCTCTTTACACATGTGCCCACTGGTACTGTCTTGTTGGGCGGTTGTGTATCTCAGGCCAACACTGACAGCTTGTTGATACTCTTGGTGACAGAGTCACGGGCTAGGCTTTTTCACAGCAGACATTTCTAGTGTCTTTGAAGGGCCTGGTGGTAATTCCCTGATGGAGACCAACCTCTTATTTCCCACCCCCACCCCATTCAGCTTTCGCTGTGGAGTCTACCCTACAGCCTCCCGCTACCTGCCTCCCTGTGTCTGGTAGGCAGCACAGTTGCGAGTAGCACAGGAAGGACAAGTTGAGTCCAGCCACTTTCTCTGATGTCTGCTTGACCTTCGAGGGACTCACAGTTTCAGCCTCACCAACTAGCTGAGGTAGGTATAGCCTGTTCTCTTGTGCATGTACCTCTCTCTTTCTCATGTTCCCTGCTCAGGTGGCCCCACTGCATCCCAAGGGTAGAGGGGCCAGGGACCCCAGATCTTTAGCACTGACTGTTGGGGTCTTCTCACTTGGCCTTGAGGTGGGAAAGCACTCACACCTTCGGGAGCAGTCTCACTCCTCACATCCAGCCCTGCCTTCTAGTTGGCAATGAGCTTCTGTTTCTGGAACAGCAGGGAAAGTCTTGCCCCATACCCTGAGATACTAATGAAACCCCCTTCGCAGTGCTGGCCCGTGTCAGTACTCCACAAACATCCATTTCCCCCTCCTCAGTGTCAGGTGATGGATCACGCACCTGTGTGGTTGGCCCGAGGATGTGGGATTTAATACACAAACGGGGCTCATGGGAAGGAAAAGGGAAAAAGAGTGCATTCCTGGCTCCAGTGCAGCGCCTCACGAGGAGCAGGTGCTGCAGGTTTTCACTGAAGAATGAGGAACGGGAGCTGATACCAGAGGCTTTTCAACAGAAAGCAAATGTAGAGACACAGAGGTCCAGCGTCACTTTCTCATGTCTGTGGGGAAACGCAGGGTGGTGACTGTAGGTTGGGCTTCAGTGGCTGGCCCCCACATGCCAGGGGCTCCCCCTTCTTGGTTGCCCCTTCTTGGGCACCAGGCTGCTGCCACCTGCTCGCCTCTTTACTGTCATCTGTGATCAGACCAGAGACTCTCCAATGCAGCCTCCCTTCCAGAGGCTGCCCAGGCGCCCTCCTTTTCTTCCTGCCTTTTTTGTTCCATCCATATATTTCTGCATCTACTACAAAGGTCAGAAAAACAAATCAATGAGAAGGACCCAATAATCCTGAGACCTGACTCTGGGGTGGGAGGTGGGGAGGAAAGTCGCTCAATAAAATGAAAGAGAATTTAAAAATTCCCTGAACAAGGCACAGCATGGGGTCCTGATCAAAAAGCTAGGCAGTTGCAGCTGCGCATGTGCAGGGGCCGGATTTTCTGAGACTGGGGAAAGACGGGCCTCCAGGCCTCAGCCCAACTACACTCCCCCTTCCAACGAGTGTCCATGTGCACACATGTGCAGACACATATACACACAAGCACACACAGACACACATGTATACACAAGCAAACACACACTTCAGGCTACCACCTGACTACTAAAGAAAGATCTGATGATGAATTTCTAGGGCATGGGAAGCAGAGGGGTGAGCCAGCATTGTCAGCCCCCTCATATCACTGTGGAGGTTCCCAGTTTCTAAGGCTGTCCTAGCATCTCCATTCACACCTGAGCGCTGGAATGTCCTTTGAGATCCAGATGAATGCATTGCTAATAACTGAGTAATGGAGTGAGTCCTACCTGATTCTTTCTGAACCAATCTTAGAAAAAGGTGAGAAAGTAAAACCCCATTAGTCTTCAAAGAACTGAATCAGTTTAATTTTAAAGTCCCATTCTTGTGAATGGCATCTCTTCCACAAAGAGATTTTATGTATGTATATATATATATATAATGCATGTGTGCATATATATGTACACACATACATGCATGTATGTGTGTATATATAGGTATACACACATGCATGCATGCATGCATACATATATACACACATGCAATGAGAAGGCAGCAGCATATATGCATGTCTATATTTGAGTGTGTGTATGCACTGGCATGTGATCATTTTCTTGCTTACTTCCAAAGAGTTTTGAGGTGGCTCACTGATTAAAACATAGTAGATGATGAATCATCTAACAATAAAACTGAATCAAGATTATGAGTAGGATACAGAAGTAGATAATTAAAGATTTCTCAGCTAAACAGATTAAACACTTGGAAGTTAAGACTCTAAAATAAACCCTCCTCATTACCTTGTTTTTGTTTTCCCAAAAAGCAGCTTCATTGCCTGTTTCTTGCTTTGCAAGAAGTCATAGACCTGGTGATGAATCCAGGAACACAAAAGTGGGAGCAGGGGGACTTAAGAGGATCTCATGGTGCTCGAACTGGAAAGCTCTTCTTGGTGGACTAGAGCTGACTGAGGCAGCGTGAACCTGGGTGCTGCCTGGATTGAAGAAGCAGGGGTGTTCCTCACAGCAGAACCCTGGGATGGAGCAGTGATGGGGGCTGGGAACTTGGACTGGAACAAAAGCTTGACTTGGAAGGTGAGTTGAGAAGCAGCTGTCCAGAATAAAAGAGAAGACAGATCCTTAAGCCTCATGGCAGATAGAATCAAAGTACCTACCACAGTGCTTTGTGTGTAGCAGCCCTTCAGCATATATTGATTCCTGGCAAGGTGCCGGGTAGGAAAAGTGGAATGGATCTCAAAAACCATGGGGTATTTCCAGGACAACATTTGTGTAAGGAGGAGAAGGATCTTTATAATAGGTGGCTAATGATGTCTTTGTTATAAAAAATTGCAGATGCCCTGGTTGGAGTAGGAGCAGGAGGCCCAGAGTTCCCCTGTGCCACTGCTTGTGTTTGGCTTTCCCCTCAGTGAACTCATGAATCACCTTCTTGGAACCCCATGGCTTCATGTCACGCAATTTCAAAAACCACTAGATTAAGTGATCTCTAAGGTCAATTCTAACTCTAAGAATCAATTATTTTTATTATTAGAAAAATTGTCCATTAATTTTCCATTGTTTGTCATGTCTGCGGTCTTCTTGGTTTACTTTAGCATCTGTGGTTCAGCTGCATAGATACTGGGTTTCGATACCAGGGGTTATGGGCACAGTCCCATGGTCTTTTATAGTAGAAAGCTGTGCTTGGTCAGCAACTTCACCAAAAAATATTCCCAGAGTGGCCTAGGCATGGAGTGAACTAATTTTTTTCACAAAGGTCTTTGAACAAAGCTGTGGTGGATGGCAAGCATGGCTGTGATTATCCCCCTTCCTGCATTTCCTCTCATCAGTAGGTGGAGTCTGTTTCCGCATCCTTTGAGTCTGAGATGCCTATATAGCATGGCATTGTGCCTATTCTGAGCCAGATCAACAGTCATATGACAAGCCCAGGCTAGCAAGCCAAAGGTGAAGACATGGTGAAAGGAGATACGACATCTTAGCTGAGGCCACCCTCGATCAGTCAGTTTCCTGCTGACCTGGTAGCTGATTGCATAGTTGTGACTGAGTCGAGACCAGAAATACTAACCACTTGAACCCAGCTCAAGTTGTCAACATAGAGAATCATGAGCTAAAGAAATAGTTGTTGTTTAAAGGCACTAAGTTTTGGGTGATTCATTACACAATGAAAATTAACATATAAAATTCATAGAATGTTTAACACCAAGAATGAGCCCTAATGTAAACTATGGACATTGGGTGATTATGATGCATCAGTGTAGGTTGATAAATTGTAAAACTCTGGTGGGGGATCTTGCTATCTGAGAGTCTATGCTTATGTGGGAACAGGGGTAATGAGAAATTTCTGTAATTTCCTTTCAGTGTTGCTGTGAACTTTAGAAACTGCTCTAAAAAATGAAAATCTGAAAAAATCAACAGACAAGTAGTTGATTAAGGAAATGACCAACAGAATCTCTAGAATCTTAGTACAGTTGCCAGGAAGGCCCACTATGACCCTTTATGGCAGAGAGAATGTTATGTGCTCTCCAAAACATTTCTTTTCTTCCCGGTCACGTAGGAGCACAAAATTTCCCAGCCTTCTTCCATCTAGATAAGATGATATCATTAATTCTGGCGAAACGTAATATGAGCAGAAGTGGTGAGTGTTATTTCTTGGCTGGAGTGATTGAAGTGTTCAGTATGCTTTCCTCAAGCTTTCTCTTTACTTCATCTGCTAGCTGGATGAAACCAGAGTGACATCAAAGACCATGACGGGAATGCCGCAAGATGCAAACAGACAGCTTGGAAGAAAATACCCCACCTGTGTCCAGCTTTGATGTGAGCTGTTTGTGCTTTGTCACAGCATTTATTACCCCATCGCTACTTGGAGGCAAGGTGCAATTAATGCCCTAGAACTCCAAGGGAATTTATTTTCAATTTATTTCTTTTTAATTTTAAATACACATAATATATGCACATGCTTTGAAATTCAAAAGATAGAGGATTTTGAACAAAATGTTCTTCTCATACCTACCCTCTAGTGATCCAGTGTTTTCTAGTCAATGTGTTCTTTTAAGACAGCATTAAATATATCTTGTGTACATTTCAGAAATATTTTGTGCATATGCAAATGAGTGACTGTATATATTCAAAATGTACAGTATATACATCTACACATTCTGCAAATGATAGCATATTTTATGTATTTTTATATATCTTAAAATTTTTTCAGTATCTTTCCTTATAGTACATAAGTGGTTTCCATTTTTTAGCTGCATATTATTTCATTAATGGACATATTATGATTAATTTAACCACCTCCGAGTTGATTATCATTTAGCTTGTAATCTAAATGATTGTATCATTTAGCTTCTAATCATTTAGCTTGTATCATTTAGCTTCTAATCTTTTGCTAACACAAGTAGTGCTGCAGTGACCCTATCCCTACAGACATGTTATTGCTCATGCGTGTGAGCTCATCTCATTGCACTTGGAGTCAAATCATATGAAGCATTTGTGTTGTTGAAGAGAGTTTCCAAATTTCCTTCACAGAGATTTTACAACTTATGCTTCTATTGGCAGTATAGAAAGTGCCTATTTTTCTATATCTTCCACAACATAATTGTGGATAATCAGTGTTTTGAATCTTGATGTGCTGATAACTTTTCTATTTCTTTTGAATCTTTACACATGTTTAAGAGTCTTTGCTTTTCTTTTGGTGAACAGTCTCAGTCACTTGCCCATTTTTCTGTTCTATTGGATTGTTGACCTTTTTTCATTACTTTGAGTCATAGCAAGAGAAGAGGTTCATGTTGAGCAGGAGGAATCTGCTTTTCTTATTTTCAATGGAGCATATAGCTCAGAGAGCCCAGAGTGGAAAACAACCATTGCCAATCCATCTGGACATGTGGAGAAAAAAGGAGACTCTAGCTTTATTCAAGATCACATTCATAGGGCCTACAATGAGGCCTGGCACACAAGAGGCACTTAATAAATATTTACTGAATTTCCAATTAGCAAATGAATGCATGCCAAATGGTAGAACTCGGAGAATTTTTAACCCAGCACTGAATTCCTTCCAGAACTTGGTTCCTACCCTGACAAATAATTCCATAGCAGGGTCTTGGGCATTGGTAATGTAGGCACCAAACTTTCTTCTGCGACATTAGCTGGAAGAGAATGCCAGAAGATGCTTTAAGCAAAACTTTATATTTTAGAAATCTTCCCTATAATTCCAGGACTCATGGGTGGGTGGGTGGTGGGTTCCATGAAGAATTAAATGATGACGGGTTTTCCCGGTGGCATAGCGGGTTGAGTGCAGTGCTGTGAAGCTGTTCGCAGCCTTTGTAGCAAGGGTTTGATTCCCGACTGGCCAGGGAGATACCCACATGGTGGAGCAGGTCTCTCCTGCCTCTCCCACTACTTCCCTCAGCAGTGTCTTCATCCGTCTGCCTGTTCTGCTCTCTGCTCTGTCTCTGGTGAATTCTCTCACCCTCTAGCACCTCTGGCCTGTACCCTGGCTCTTGTATGAATAAATAAACCTTAAAAAAAAAAAAAAAAGAATTAGGGGCCTCCCTGGTGGTGTAGGTGGTTGAGTGCCACACTGTGAAGCTGTCTGCAGCCTCTGCAGTGCGGGTTCAATCCCAGCCGGCCGGCGAGAATCCCACATGGTGCAGCAGACCTCTCCTGTCTCGCTCGCTGCTCCCCTCAGCAGTGTATTTCATCAGTCTGCCTGTTCTGTTCTTTGCTCTGTCTCTGGTGAATCCTCTCACCCTCCCACACATCTGGCCTGTAACCCAGTTCTAGTATAAAAATAAATAAAAAATCTTTTTAAAAAAGAGTTAATTGATGACACATATAGTGCCTGAGATGGAATCTCCTGATTCCCACTTAGCCCTTCATATTCCTGTAGCATAATGGAGTGAAATGGAATTAGGGGGGAGCATAATAGGCAAACTTTATTCCCCAAGTCTGTCCTCCTATAAACTCCAGTCTGCTTTCTCCTTCTCAGCATCAAATACACTTCAAAACAGTTCTGCTTTGTTTGAGTCCCACCAGCAGCTGATGCTGAGACAAGGGTTTGTTTTGTCATTTAGAAGTGAGAGGACTCTAGTGGGCAAGAAGGCAAGAGAGTTAGAGAATGGGAGGAGCCAGGATAGTGTGCATTGGCTTTCCAGCTGCTGCTGTGGACAATTGGCTTTTAATCCCATTGTAGAGACTCTGGAAGCCAGTGTAGACATATCTTAGAACAAAGCTACCCAAGGAGTGAGAAAACTATGGTGTTTATACGCTAACATCAATTAATCCCTGCATGTGGCCTTCTGTGTGGGTTGCAGAAGAGGGACAAGAGAAGGTCCTCAGGCCAAGAGATGCCAGCCCTAGGGGATGAGTAACTGAGTGTTTCAAGTGCTCTGGTTGAGAGAATAGGGGCAGGGCACTGACATCTTCTGCTCAGTCATTTCTACTGTGGCCTTGTCTCCAATCTGATGCACTTCATTCCTCAAACCCATTTTAATCCTCCCAGCAGCCCGAGTAAGCATTCTAAAATAAAACTCTTATCCACTGCACTTTTCTACACCCAAGACAAAGCACAAACACCATAGCAAAACTTACAAGGTCCTGGGAGATCCAGTGTGCCAGCTTCCTGGATCACAACTGTCCCTGTTGTGAAATGGAGGTGACTCTGTCTCCCCTTCACCCTGCACCAGCTGCCCACAGAGCTCCCTACTGCACACCCCAGCTAGCCCTCACCTCATAGACTTGTTGTCCTCTCTCTCTGCCTGGTCTGTGGTGAGGCTCCAGCTGCCATGAGCATCCAGGCCCAGGAAGGCCACGTGGCTCCTGTACTCACAGCCCCAGGTGCTGGCATGCTATAGGCCTCTAAGGCCCCTGTAGAATGGGTAAATAAATTAAAAAACATGGAGCTTTGTAGTCATTCTCTCATTTAATCCTGAAGCACCTGTTTTTTTCCTGCTTAAAAAAATACCAGCAGAAAAACTTCAGCAAAGGGACTCTCCTTGAGTCACACAGATGGTGTGTGTTGCAGGCAGATGCAAATACTGGTTACACTGACATGAAAGCATGTGCACTTTTTCATGACACCAGTTTGCTTGCAATTCTCCATTCTCTTTGTAGGCTGTAAGTTCAGTCCTGTGGATGTTTTTACTGTTCTCAGTCAGAATACCAACCCCTCCTCTTTGCTAATAATGTTGCCCTGTGCTGAGGGTAGTTGGGGCACCAGGAAACTTTTCCTTGCCTCTCCTGTCTTCACCTGCTTCCCTGGAGTTTCTTGGAAAGCTTAGAGCTTCTCTTGGTTCTGAACATCAGCATTTCTGCTGTCACATGTTATCAGTCCCCAGCCTCCCTAGGACAGAGTGCTTATTGGACTCCTCCAAGAGCCCACTTATCAAGCGTCCCACACGAGAGAGGCCCTGACTCTCTAGAAACAAGCCCCTTTCCAGCAGCCTGAAATGGAATTAACCTCCCAAAGGACCCTGTGCAGCCTTTATGAACCAATCACAATTGGTTCCACCTTGAGTTTCCATGGGCTTTATTTTTCCTCCAAATCTCGCGGCTGTTGCATTACACACCAGCTCCACAAGTTGCTTAGAAACTGCTTTGCGTCGGCAGGCTCATCCAGGTCCCCATGTGCAGGGAGAGTGATAAGCGCTGCTATTTATTTTTTTTTTAAATACAGACATATAATTAAGGAAAATGTTCTGAAGTCTGTAAAGTCTGACCAGCAATCAACAGCGAGTGAGAAAGGCCTCAAGGTGGAACAGAGCTGGGGATTTCAATGTGAAAAATGAATAAATATGACCCCCATTCACTCCTTTTTCTCTCTAAACTTAGGGTCAATGCCAATATTAGGTGATTTACTACCCCACCCCCAACTCCCATCAACCTGCTTCTTTTCTGACCTTGTCCAATCCTTCAACATCCTTGAAGATGTTTCTCAAGGGAGGAGACACTTCCAGCTCTGTGTCTTACTATTCTGATGAGAAAAGGGATGAGAATAGAGAGGATGCAGATGGCAGTAGACATTTGTTGTGCTTGTTAGCCCAGCCTTCATGTCTCCTTGTGCGAACAGTATTTTGATTTTGCATTGGGGTACCATGTCTCCCCTCTTTAAGGTCATAAGTTTTGTGGGGTCACTCCATCCAGCTCCAGGAACAGACATAGACTCAGGACTGGGTTCAGGACTGGACACTGGGTGAGTCATTCTTGAGACTTGGTTAGAACTCTGGGGAAGGAGGCACTTTCTTTCTACGAGTTACAACTCCTGGTTCTGCCCAGTTTGACATGGGTTTTTATTATTTGCAGCCAGAATAGTCATGGAAAATAAGTGTGGCAATCCCTTCCTCCTTTCACCAAAGATCTGCTTCCCACCTTCTAGACAGATTCATGGTGGAGGACTTTGCTTGTGGTCTTGATACCTGCTGGTGCAAGTCTGTCTTGTCCTCTGGGAGAATGAGTTAGGGGAAGTGGGTATGTGCTCAATAACAGGGAGAAGGAGAGAGAAGCCTGGGAAGGCTCTTTGAAGTCAGCAAAAATGCATTTTAGATACATGGATGTGGTGACTGAAGAGAAACATCAGATGTGACTTGTAACTCCAGGAACTTGGGCATGGAGAGAGGGTACGGGATGCATGTGTAGGTAAAGCTGAAGACACAAGCCTCGCTGGGAGGCCTCGCTGGGAGGCCTGATGGCATTCCTGCATGGTCAAGTTTGTAGGAGTCCATGGAGTGTAGAGAGGCAGGCTTCTTAAGGTTTTTGGGTCAGGGGGTTAGATGGTCAGTGGAGGGAAAGATAGAGGGATGGTGGAGCAAAATCATGATGGTGGAAACCAGTGCCAATCTGCAAGGCTGGAGACTGCCCAGGCCCTTAAAGTCATGCCTCCATGTCATGCTTTCTAGGTGACGATGTCTTCCTGTTGTCCTGTCCCTTCCTTTTCACCCTACTCCCTGTTCTCATCTCCTTCTTATTCTCCTTCCTCCAACACACTCAGGGGGTAGGGAGACAAGTGGAAGGACATGATTGTGGGGACACATTTCTGTTTGCGACTCCACCTGTGGGAGTCCAGCATAGGATAAATGGGTTTTGAATTACATCAGGGTGTAAATAGGTTAGACCAAAGGAAGAACCAAACAACACTCCTAAAAGGGCCTGCAATGGTTGCCAAGGCAACATGCTGACTCTTTCCCTGGAGGAGTTTTAAAATAGGTCATACATTCTTTTTTATAGGAGGTGGGAGTCCTGCCAGGAATGATGATGGGGCCAGGAAAGGACTCAGCCTGAGAGGTCAAGTTCTGTCAAATCATAGATTTGAAATCACGGTATATGAAATCTGTGCAGAAGGGCTTTCTCTTTCACATCGGTGGTCTGCTCTCATGGGTACCTGTTTGCAGAGGGCAGTAAGCTGATAGTCTAAGGCTTGGAGGGGGATGTTTGCTTATGGTTTCTTGGCATGGGAGTTTAATACCCAAGTGTCACCTGGGTGCATTCCAAGCTGCTTCTTAATGGCTTTTCTTCCAGTGCTGGTGTGGGGTCTTCTAAGCATCCCTGTCTTCTGTCACTGGCTCCTTAGGGTGTGGAATCCATGTTGGAATTTCTGATCTGCCCATTGCTAACCAGGAGATGCAATTGGGCTACTGAAACCTTTGGAGCAGGTCATTATGATAACTCCTGGAAGCACAGGACAAGGAGGAGATGAAATAGCACAGAGATATGGCAGCAGAGCATACATCAGACATTATCAACTTCCTCTTTAAGTTCAGTGTTTCCATCTCTCAGAGGGAATTCCTGAATTGGGCATAGTCGTACACCTTGAGAATCTGGTCCCAGTCCAGGTGTCCTTATGCAGAGAGAGTTTCTCTGAAGTTCCACCTCATGAAAATCTTACCTATTTCATACTCTCTCATGGCTGCTTTTTTCTTCCTTTCTAATTTGTACTTATATGTTTATGATCATTGGGTGAACATTTGCCTCTGCAATAAGATCAGGAGGGCAGTGACTTGTCTTCTAGGTTCTCTACTGCGTCCCCAGTGCCTGGCACATGATAAGAGTTCAGTAAATGTTTGTTGAGTGAACAAATGAATGATCAGAAACCCTGCTTGGTAGTTGCTCATGTCTTTGCTTAATAAGACACAGGGGAAATGAAGACATCGCTACCTAATAAATGTAATTTCTCTGGGAGGAAAAAAATCTTAGCAAACATGAGCCCATGTGATGTATATAAATAATTTAACTGGCTCTTGGTAGTGAAAAAGTGAGTAATTTCTAGAATTACACAGTCTGGTTGAATCTTACTTCTGTTTGCTCTTTTAATGCAGCAGCCTTCTAAATCTGCATCTGTTGTTCCCACCTGCTGAATTCCATGGACTAGATCACATCTGTGTTGCTTTAGGTTCTTGGCAGAGGTATTTCAGCTCAAAATCTCTCCCTAATTGTTGCCTTTCAGATACTTGTCATTATGTTTCTCTCTTCCTTCCTGCAGTGGGGAGGCCAGGTCTGTCCCTTACAGGCTTCTACTCCCGCTTCTTTTGGGATGGGCACAGAAACAGCTTTTGCTGTGTGCACGTGTGTACACTGGCATGCTTACATGTGCACACATGTGCAAGATTGTAAGCACATATTTAGACGCAAGTGCAGACCAGGTTAGGTCAGTGATCATCTGGGGGAATAAAGAAGCCACCTGTGTAGAAAGGAGTGTTGGAACTGGAATCAGGAAGGTCAAGAATGGAACACACAATTGGTCATTGAATGGCCATCTTGCCATTAAATTGATGATAAACAGGAAGCTTGAGGGGAGCAAGGAAACATTGATGAGAGAATTGGAAGGGTAATAGGAAATGGTGGTAATTCTAATTTCTATACTGGGTCACCTGGAGACTCAGGGTAAACAAATTCTCCAGCTGGTTTGTGCATCTCTCTGGACTCTGCCATCATCTCAGCTGGGGATGAGCTGCTTCATCTCCACAAACTATAAGCCATATCAAAATCTCCTCTATATCAGCAGGCACTGACACAAGGGTGCCTTGGAAAGGCTTCCCTGGTTGAGCAAGGAATAAATTTTACCATGTCAGACCATTACATGCTTGGGTTTCTTTCTCATGGCTGCCAGATCTACTCTGAATAAAATAATCTACATCTGAACCAATTAAGTGGCAGGAGAGATAAGATCTTTCCTGAAATATATACATACATTCTGCCCCACATCTGTTCGTGACCACACTCAGCACCTGACTCTCTAGAAACTTTCAAATAATCTTCAGTTGGGTTCAAGGTGTTCATCTTTTTTTGAATAGGTAACTCATTCATATTGTTCAAAAACTAAAATGTTATGAAAAGAAATACAGTGCTTACTCTCATTCCTACCCCATCTACCCTATTTACTGTACCTTCCCTAACAAAGGGATCACTACTTTTATTAGATTCTGAGTGTTCATCTAGAGTTCACGTAAATATAAGCATATGCTTACATGTGCCTATTATATGTTTACATATAGTTTTATAGATGCTTATATTTGTATAAATCATACACTTAATATATATTTAAATATATGCAAACAAATATATTTAATATATAAATGTAAGTATATATGCAACAAATGTAAGTATATATGCACATTTAATAGCATATGTACATATATTCATATATATAATACGCATCCCTCTCTTATACCAAAGCATATTGCACATATTAAGATGTTTTTCTGCATTTTATATTCTTTGTTTAACAATAAATCTTAGACTTCTTTCCATATCAGTACATAGGAGTTCCATTTTTCTGCATCATGTAGTATTGTATGAAAGTGCTACCATAATTATTTTAACTAGTTCCTTCTTCATGGATGCTTGCTTCCAGTCCTTTGTTATAATCTTTCATGAGTGCAGGAATACTATAGAACACATTTCTACAAGTGGGACTATTGAGTGAAGAGGTGAATGTATTTATAGTGTTCATGGATAGTTGCTCCTCCTCTGTATCTGGTTTCTGGGAAACTCCAGGACATATTCAGTCTTGGTGCTTGAGATTTCATTTCTCTAGAGTCTCCTGCCACCAGCTGAGCTGAGTATTGGTGCCCAGAGCTGAGTACAGGTGTAGGATGTTAGAGCCCTCCCTCCAAGGTAGGAACTACAGTCCTTCTAGATTCCTTGAGTCTCTGCCACGTGAGATGGAATATCTGTGCTTTTCTGCAACATGGTGTCCATTATGTTGTGAGGTCTGACCTATAGTTCCCCATCTGTCAAATGGGGAGTAGGGACTCCCTGGCTGCCCCAGATTAGTGGTGAGACTCAAGTGAAGCAATGTGTAGGACAGAGTTGCAGAAATTTTGTGGGTTGGGGGGGTGGGTAGAGGGTGTGCTCAAATCATTTGAGTTTGATTCTTGCCTCTATATTTTCTTAGCTTTGTGACCTTGGCAGGTATGAGACCTTTTGAGAAGACTTTAGTTTCCTCAGCTATAAAAGATAATTCACAAAGTTATTGAGAGATTATTGAAATAATATAGATAAACCTTTAACACAGCAAATGGCACAAAGTACTCAAAATAAATATGAAAATTAAATTATCTAGGTGAGTCAGCAGGCATCATCTGTTCTGATAGGCATTATACCTTGCCTTATAACTGTGGTTATGATGTTTATAGACCACCAGCCTGTTCCTAATTTTTGTCAAATTTATTCTTGATAACAGATGGATCTATGCAGTACTGGTATATTTTGAGTGAAGACTTTTGGTTTGAGAGTAATCAGCTCAAAATGAAATAAACTCATGGCCCACAAGAATGATAAATTCATATACAAATGCTCCCTCCTCGCCTTAAAGCTGTGTTCAGTTGCAAACCAAGTGACATTTATACTGTGTCAGTGCAGCACAGAGGAAAATTGAGAGCAGTATAATTTCTAGTTTATCTGCTGATTTAGACAGATGGACCTAATAGATTGGTGCCCATAGTGAATGATTCTGATACAGCGATGGGTGTGAGGGCTATGTGATTTTCAGAGTAGATATAACCCTAGGTTCTAATTGAAGATCATCTTTTTATCTTCAGAATTAGACTGTAAACTTGAAGTATAAACACTTTTTGAATGAATGAGTCAGTGGAAAAAGTCTGTAAGAAATGGAGTAAACTAATGAAGTAATGGAGTAAACACTCATACTTTCAGAGAGTATGAGTTTTTGTTCTACTGTTGACCTTACTTCATGAGTCATTGTTTCCACTGGCTGAGTTGATTTTATTCAATAATCAGTATTTATTGAGTACTTACTGTGTGAAAGCCTAAGGCTAGGAACTGGTGGGCATATAGGGGTGACCAATTCTTTGTCATTTAATTTTGTGTGTGTATGTATGTGTCATTTAATTTTAAGTTAGAAGACATTTCAGCCTGGCCAGGATTAGATGTCACAATCTGTTTGACCTGTAGTGATTTTGGCCCAGAACCCTTACTGACTTTAGAAAATGCATCTTAGAATATTTGTTGCTTAATATGATGCAGATATGACACTTGTCATTAAATAGGAATGAGAATGAAACACAGCAAGTCTGACCAACAACCTAGGCTGTTGGTTAATGGTGTTAGCATATACTGAAATTCTGTTACTATTCATGTCAACAAATCATGTATTCATTTTAATGGAGGCACTCAATGATATTTTAATCGACATTGCTCAGTATTACATACACAAAATCATTGATGCAATGATAGTCACTACCTGAGTTCAAACAGCCCACTGCTGCCAGATACCCCACATAACTAGTGAGGGGGAGATGGGGCGGGAGTCAGGAAACAAGCCAGGTGATCCGAGGACTTTCCCAGTTCCAGTGGCCTCTGCCCTGACCCTAAGCCCTCCTGCCAACACATTGTCAACAGTTAAGTGTAGTCCAGCTCTGTCCTTTTGAAGTCAGAGACCTAGTCACCTTTTGAGAGAAGACAAAAGTGTGTTCTCAGCTGCCATCTGACTTTTGCCCTTGGCCACCCAGCAGGACTTGGTAAATTGGATCTGAGCACACATGTCACAGAGTGACCTTCTGCAAGCATGGCCTGAAGTGAGCCCCCTGCCTTCATAGTCATAACTTCTATGTTTGTCTGTTTAAATGCTCCTTGTAGGATATAGTCTCTTATATTTTTATTATTTATGTTTATTACTGTTCTTGGGCCAGAAAGCATGTAAAATCAAGTTTTTTTTATAATTTTTTTCAAATATTTATTTATTATTATACAAGAACTAGGGTACAGGCCAGAGGCACAGGAGGGTGAGAGGATTCACCAGATAGAGAACAGGGAGCACAACAGGCAGGTGGACTAAAAGTACTGCCGAGGGGAGCAGCGGGCGAAACAGGAGAGGTCTGCCATGCCATGTGGGCTCTCCCTGGCTAGCCAGGAATCGAACCCATGCTGCAGAGACTGCGGACAGCCTCACAGCACTGCGCTCAACCCGCTGCACCACTGGGGAGGCTGACCCTGATTTGGCTAAAGGATGACTGACTATAGACCACCCCACCCCACTGCCTCCAGCACTGGTCATCTTTCCATAATAGTAGGGAAAGGAGCAGGTTGAGGCTGTGGAGAATTTGCCTACAAACACCCACAGTCTTGTCTCCACAGCAAAGGACAGTAAACAGCCACCTCTTATAATTGACTGTGTCAGCCACTGTGCTATGTGCTTTATCAGTATAGCCTATTTCTTACAAAATCCTTCAAAGAAGGGACTATTTTTCTCATTTTATAGATGAAGAAACCAAGGCTCAGAGAACCTAACTCCTAACAGACTACCCAGCTGGAGTGATGAGATGTTAATTCCTTCATGGAATCTATCATTTCAGGCAGATACTGCAAACTGGACGAGATCTGGCTTTGCTTGTGTAGCATTTAAAAACAATCCAAGTTAAAAAACAACAACAACAATCTAAGTTCATTTAAAAGCCGGGAAATGCTAGATAAAAACATAGGCTTTGGATTTTTTTTTAAGAACGTCTGGCCACAGTGGACCTCCATACCAGATGGTACAACTGACTGCATGTCAGCTGTTCTGTCAGGTGGGGGACACCCGCAGATTACCATAGTCCTCATTTGGCCAACTTTATTCATTTACATCCTTGTCTTGCCCCCTAAGCCATTTGGGTTTGCCATCCTTGATCTAGGATTCTCTGTGATGGATGGTAAGGTGTGCAGTATGGGGTTTGGGTGGTGGAGAACAAGGTAGGGGTGTTGGGGATGAAGGATGATGAAGTAGAGGACATAGTCTAGGAAATTCTGGAATCAGCTCAGCAATCCCACACTGCATTAAGCATTTGAATTTAAATCATTTGGAATTTCCATCTTTTTCTGAGCTTCCCTTTAGAATTTGACTCTCTGTTTCCTTCTCGTGATTGGGCTTGTCATTACAGAACAGAGACTACATTATCAGGGTTTCCAGTGAGCAGCCATCTAGGGTTGATACTGCTCAGCACTGTTTGCAGCCCCAGAATTCCATTTTCATGGTATTTTATATAAATGGTGCCCTCTGGAGTTGTGTAACACCAGCCATGGTGTTGGCACTTATCGCTGTGGATAAAAGAGCTAAGAGTCTGTTCTCAAGGGCTAAGTCCAGAACAGTGATGTAGGCTTGAAATGGACATGGACAACTAAAGAGTTGTGTTAGTCTCACTGGTGGAAGGAATGCTAGAGTAGGATAAATGAAAAATAATGTGTAAGGTAAGGATTGGTGTTTCAAATTTGGATAGGATGAGACTGAAGGTCGTTATATTGCTTTTCATTCTGGAAAAGCATCATGAAAGAGATCTATGTTTATGAGCTCATTAATGGTAAAGGGAAGCTGCCAGGCATAAGAATAAATGGAAAGAGGAAAAAACAATATTTTCAGGGAAAGAGACTTTTTCTAAGAATTTTTCCTTCCATATTAAAAAAAATTAAATGGGGCATTTCTTTTGGCACAAAGACAGTTATTCCATTAAAAAAAAAAGAAAGGATTGCTGCCTTATATTTATTGCCCCCAAAAGATTTAAAAAATCCACTCACTCAGAGAATTTTAATGGCACTTATTTACATGCAATATTTACATATACTTTCTGCTAGTCATACACATTGCTTTCCCACTAGCCCAGGTAAAAGCCACCTTTTTTTTTTTTTTTTTAATTCTAATAAATTTCCACCTTCAAGTGCAAAAGAGAACAAAGTTAAGGACTTTATGAAAACAGGAAGACTTTATCTTTCAGACAATTTATTCAGTATCTCAGGACCCTGTTGACTTGGATCACACTTGAAAATGAACCGCCTGCTTTGTATTTGCTGCTGTAATGGGAGTTTTTAGATGCTCTGGGGCCTGGGGCACTTGTGCATCTGGTAAATGATATGCCTTAGGACTTTGTCAGACTGGTTTCTCCTGCAAAATGCTAGCAAGAACTTTGTACAACATACTGTCTATCCTCTTCTTTCTTCATAGATGCTTGATTCTGCCAACTTACTCTTGCTATGTAAGTATCAACCCATCTTTTGACCCATATTCTAAGCCAAAGAGCACAATTGTGAAGGATAATGAAACCTGAAGAAAACTTGGGTTTTGCAGTTATCAGAATCCCTGTCCTTCCCCTCAGATTTTACTGCAGTAAACAAAGGCTGCTACTGTGACATTCCTGACTCTCTGCCTAAGGACAGTGGCTGAATTCTGGCCCTGGGAGTCCACAGCCTGAATGCAAGTCAGAAAATCCAAGCCCTGCAAGCTGCCCTCAGCCAATCACTGATAGGAGCTGTTGGATGAATACCTGAGAATTTCTCTCCTTAATGAGGGCCACATTGTGTCCTACATCAAATCAGCCTGAGCTCCAGTTGCTCCAGTGTTTGAGAACGTGGCTGACCACCTCCCCTTCCTTGTCTCATTTCCTACTCTGCCAGTGTTTCCCAAATCAACTACTTTCACTAGAATCTTTATCTCAGAATCTCCTTTTAGGGGAAAGCAAACAAAGACATCCTTTGAAAGGATGAAAAGGAAGCCCCAGGAGAAGCAGGAAGAAAAGGTCATCAGATCTGTCAGGTTGACTGATTAGGCAAAGTTAAAAGGAGCAATGGCTGATATTGGTGAGCTTGAGACTCTTTTAACCCTTTATTTTGGCTTTATTAAATGATAGTTCTTATTGTGCTAACACTGGTCTACGACACTCTATGTGTTTCAGGGATGTAGGTTCATACCTCGTTAGATGTACATTCCCACACCACGCCTATGACCATGATCTTCTCCCATGGCCTCCTCACGGCCTTCCCCCTCGTTCTTGCAGCCTCAGTTGTATAGTCAGGCTTCAAGGGTTTATTTGTTTATCATTTTTGCCAACCAGTTTGTTAAATGAGGCCTTCCACGTTTATTAGATATGAAAAAGGCCACAGTAAAAATTTCCTGTTTCTGCTATGGCTAATGTTGCATTTCCCAACCTTTGCATACCTGCACTTGTACTCATTCAGTGAGGCTCATGGCAGGCTGTCGTGGCTGCCCTCAAGGAGTTCAGATCCCAAGATCACTTGGCTTTCAAAGCTTAGATCTCTATGTTCACATGTCCTTTGAACTCACCCAGTTTGTTTCAGTTGTCTAGTCAAAGGCAAAATCACATTGTATATAGGGCTACCTACCATTTTAAGATTGTGAGTGGGGCAAAATTTTCTCCATTTTGGGGTAGAGAGAAAAAAATGATTGTACATATATAGGATTCCTTCAAAGCCCAAAAATAACTCTATTAAGTTAAGAGGACATTCATATGGCAAATTTTGGAGACATCAGCATTTCAAGACATCATCACCTTCTGAGTAGGTCTCCTATTTTGTTCTTATGAAGACAGAACCTACTCCATCCAGATATTTGTTGGAAGTCTACTGTTTGGGGGAAGGTATTATTTAGTCATTGCTGGGGATACCCAATAATTTCCTATGGTATCATTCTGATTTTAATTAGAATATTAATCAGCTATGCTTGTATAATTTTGGCTAAAAATCCACAATACAATATACTAGAATTCCTAGGAACAGAGCCATTTTAATTTGTATTAGATATTTTGCCCCAGGTTAGCATTAGGAACTTATTTTGCGAGTCTCATGCGGTTATTATTATTGTAAATGTCCATATAGTATAAATTAAAATAATATTTAATTCAGAGAAAGAAGGTCTCTGTTTACGTTCTAGTGACTGTGCCTGTTCTTGAGGGAATTCAGTACTTGTGACACCTCTCAGGGTAGATGTTGTGAGGAACTGACTCTGGGACACTCTTAGCCATTTACCAATTCTGGAAGAACATAGTTTATCCTCTGCTTCGAAGCCTGCACTGAGGACTTGGAAGAGAACCAGATGATGGCTGTAATTGTTTTTTATTCAAGGAGTTTTCTAGCTTTTAGCACCATGATGAAATGTAGGATGCTATGATATATTTGGTGGGGCCCCTAGCTTTATTTTTGGTCAGGAAAGACCTGGAGGACAGGATATGTAAACCAAGACTTAATGATTGAATAATAGTTTAATAAGGGGAGAGAGATTGGGGGTATGGGATAAGTGAAATAAGGGTCAGTTGCTGTATTAGAGAGAGTAGAATAAGGATTGGCAAGATGAACTGGAAAACTAGAATAGGGTTAGATAACAGAAAATTTTGAAGCCATGATATGGAATTTACCAGAAGAGCAATTGCAAGCCAGTGAGACTTTTAGTAGAGGAGTGATATATTTACATTATACTAGGTCCCCCCTGGCTAATAAATGGAGCTGGGATTGAAAGGAAATAACAGTAAAAGCAAAGATATTAGTTAGGCAATCATTTCCATGATGTAGGTGAGAGAAGATGATGACATATACTATTGGAGAGGCTGTAGGAACTGAGAGAAATACATGAACAGAGGAATTATTTGGTAAGTGGGATTGGCAGGTGGTGAAGATTGATTTGATGAGGATGTAAGGAGGAGGGATGGGTCGAAGGAGAATTTCAGGTTTGCATGAAGCATCTTGGCGGACGATGGTGCCATTTACTGGGATGAAAAATATGTGGAGAACACATTTTTAATACATGGGGTGGGGGAGTGATGAGTTCAAATCTGAACGTGTTAAGTTTGAAGGATGGGAAGACACATAGATGGTGCTCTCTTGGAAATGGTTGGATATACATATCTACTCTTCAGGAAGAGAGACCTGGTTGGAGGATAAGGACTGAGAAGTCTCAACACAGGGATGGACTTTGAAGTCATTAATTTTATGGTAATGTTCCAGGGGAACATGTCACTTGAAGAGAAGATATAAAGCCATGAGCAAAAGTCAGAGGATGGAGAAAGAGGAGCATGCTAAGGAGACTAAGAGAGAGAGTGCAGTGTGACTGACTAGAGGCAAACCAGGAAGCCCTTGGGCAAGAATGCAGATAAACTAGTTCCCTCATAAGTCGTTGGTGGGAATGTAAAATGGTATAGCCATTCTGAAAACTGCTCTGACATTTTCTTAAAAATGAAACACTTCATGAACCCATACTCACACTCATGGGTGTTTACCCCAGAGAAAGGAAAATTATGTCCATACAAAAAACAGAACTTGCATTTTCATATTTGTAATGGCCCCAAATGGGAAACAACCAAAATATCTTTCCATGGTAGCTGGATGGCTAAAACAACTAGGGTCCCTCCATACCATGGGTTACTACTCTTCAACAAAAAGGAACAAACTACTGGTACACACAACTTGGCTGAATCTCAAGGGCATTATACTGGAAGAAAAAAGCCAACCTCAAAGGTTCACACATTGTATGATTCCATTTATATAACATTTACAAAATGACAAATTATAGATATGTAAAACAGATTAGTGGTTGCCAGGGTTAGGGATGAGTGGGAGGAGGTATGATTATGTGAAGGGTTAGCATGAAGAGATCTTTGTGGTGATAGAATAATTTTGTTCCTTAATTGTAGTGGTGGCTACAAAAATTAAAACATGTAATAAAATGACATAGAAATATATACACATATTGTACCAATGTCAATTTCCTGGTTTTGACATTATACCATAGTTATGTAGCAAGTTAAGGAAACCAGGTAAAGGTATAAAGGAGCTCTGTTTTTGCAACTTCTGTAAATCTATAATTATTCCAATGTTAGAAGCTAAAAAATTTTACTTAAAAGTAAAATACCTTATAAATTTACATTACACTGTCAATTCAAATTTAGGATTACAGAGTAAACTTATTATCTGATATCTTTGTTTCCTTTCCTCCACATTGAAAAACCTGATTCTTAGTGACACCATCTTAAGTACTTTTTTTTCTCTTCAATACACAGACTCATAGTCTGTTGCATAGTAATACCCACTCTCCCTTCAACAATGTGATTACTGAAAATAATCTTAAGAATTTCGCAGTTCTTTCTTTCTTTAAAGTATATATTACTAGGGATGTACAGGTCATTACTTTAGAATGTTTCTTTTCAGGATTATCCTATCAAAGGATATAGATGTGTTCATTTGTTTAGGTTTAATTTTCATTTATGAATTGCCATTAATTTCTTAAATTTTATTTTATAATAATATAAATTATTTGTTTCAAGTCAAATCTGGGTATATTCAAAGACGCATAGTTTTTATTCCTTCTATTTCCCACTGTATATATCTTTAACTATTTAAAAATTGTATGGTTTATTCTTCCATTTAAAAATATGTATTCAAAAAACATTTTAAACCATGTATTTGCTTATTTATGCATATATTTATAGCCACTACTTTTTACGAATAATACAAACTTCACCCCATTAAATCTTCACAATGGAACACTAAAAGAGGACCATACATTTTTATCTCCTGTTTCTTCCTCACAGTAGTTTGCCTCCATTGGCAGGACTGGAAAACCCTAAGAGAGAAACCTCGAGAAAAGGAAACCCTGGTGGAATCTGGTAAGTCTGGGACCTTAAACCTTAAGCCTTTGTGGACTGCATGTCAAGAGCTTGCGCTAATCCCTGTGGAGCATTCCAAAGCCAGCTAAATTGGGGCATGGTTATTCTGCCCTGTAACTTTATGCAAAAATAGGTAAAAGTTAGTTTGCAAAAGTATTTTGCTCTACTGTTGGATAGAATTGGAATCAAGATGGAGAGAAATTGATTTTAAGCAAGTAGGACCTGTTTTAAGATTTTTCTTGGGATTTTCTGATACTCTGTTTACTATTTTGTTTGACTAAAGCCTCTAGAATTTTTTTTTTTTTCCTTTTTGCTTGGACTGATCAACTATCTCCTAGAAATGCAGGACTTTGCCACACTGGAGAGCCATGGACAAGGCCTAGTGACTATTGTTTCTCTTGAGCACACTGGAATCCTGGGAAAGACTGTCCCCTAAGGCTGCACCCCCAGATCTTCACCACCATAGAAATGGCGGGGGTAAAAATGAAAACAGTGTGAAATCCATAGATTGGGTCAGCTCCATGTTCCCTGTCCCACCTATGGGAAGGTGAAGTTGAATGGTGAGGGAGAATCTAACGACTTGGGAGAGGACTCAAGAAGAAGAAGGCAGAGAGAAGTTCTGGAGGATGCCTGTGGAGCAGAGACTTGTGAAGAAGCTGTGCTTGCTTTTTAGCCTGGGACTTGTACTTGGGGAATGTGGAAAGAAACACTTGAAAGAGACAGAGATGTGGCTGAGAGAACTGTGGGAAGGCTGACAATGGCAACATTTATCTTGATTTGTATTTTGATTTTGCTTCTTTCCTTCCAAACTTGCCTGACCCCTTCTGTTCCTTTCTTATGGGTCCCAACCAGAAAATGGAGAGACTTGTGGCAAGTTTTTGGGCCCCAGTTATTCTGTTTTAGGCCTACCCTGTTTGGCTGAGCATTTACCCATGAGTGGATGGGTAACTGGGTATTTAATTAGAAACTATTTTAAGTATATTCTTTCTCTTTTCTCTATTACACACTAATGATATAAAAGTTCTTACCAACTGAAGACTTACACACTAAAAATATTTTTGTCTTTATATGGCAGATGGCAGAACCCATTCAGAGTGTGCAGATTTGGGGGTCCTAGGGTGCCCCTCATTCTGCCCACTAACACAATGAGGGTGCCCCTCATTCTGCCCACATCTCCAGGAGATGTTGTACATGCCACCTGTGTGCCTACAGTTATCCATCTCTTGATGTAACAGGATGCTTCTCTGTCCCAGAGATCTTGATCATTTAATCATCCACAGTAGGAAGAGAAGATTATCAGGAAAGTTGAGAAAACAGGTTTAGAAAAGATGTCTCTCAAAATGTCATAGCTAATAAATGATGAAGCCAGTTTCAAATCTTGGTCAGTGGAATATTCTTCAAGATGATGTATTTCTCTCATCTTTCTCTCTTCCACAGTTAACAAAATCAACAATGAGAACAGGAAATAGGAAATTATGAAACAATTGGCACCTTCAATTAAAAAAAAAAAGCCAAATGAGAGAGAGAAGGAAAAATGTTCACAATCTGAGAGAGTGAAGTGTGAAACTGAATGGTTGCAAGGTGTGTGAGTGGGGTGCAAGCACACACATGCTTTGTTTGCTTTGTGTTTGTCAAACACAATGCAGAAAATCCTCAGATATGGGGTGGGGGTGCTGCAAGAGACTTTAAAAACTGGGTGAGATGGAACACTGGAGAGAAGAGTTATTTAAAAGTCTGTGTAAGCATCATTTAGATACCAGATTCTTATCCCGTTTCTGCTGAAGATCTATAATTTATTCTTTTGAGAAACAAAACCAGAGGATTGGATGGTGGACTGGGAGGCTGGGAGAGAGCTATGTCTTGATTTGCCTTAATCAAAAGTCAGTAGGTGATATCTTAATCTGATAAATCTGGGGATAACTGCAAATGTATATTATTTTAAGACATAGTGAAAAAACTGCAAAAATAGCCCAAAGTATTAAAAATTATTGCATAGACAAAAGTAAATGGTATAGTGGTGAATAGATGATACGAAAATAGCCAGTGTTGAGAATCATGGACACTGGATGACAGGTACATGGAGGTCCATCATATCATCTCTGAATGTTTGAAATTTTTATCATTAAAAATTACACAATCACAAATGTTTATTATTGCTGTTTTTATGGTTATATTTTACATTACTGTATTGCACCATTGGCCTTTGGAGCTGTTTATGAACAATACACGGATGGCAAAGCAAGAAGCCTGATTTGTTTACTCCCAAGTCTATGGTTTCAAGCAATTAAACTGAGCAAGGCAGCTTGAGGTCACAGAGGAAGCCTCCGGTGAAACTGGAGGACTTTGAAAAGGGTGTCTAGCCTCTCTGGACAACTAAGATAAAGAACTAAGATTCCTTATCTGTAAAATGAGGAGTTTGGCCCAACTCCAAGGTCTGTAATACAGGGATCTAGCAGGGTTGGATAGTCTTTGGGAATAGAATGGGACAAGATGGGTGGGAGAGAAGCAGTGTACTAAAAATTCTGTGAGAAAATAAGGGCTAAAGTAAATGCAGATTTGTTGAAAGAGACTCTTAAATTAAGGATTACGTCCACTTTTGTTTATTTTCTCCAGTACTTTGTAATCCTCTTCAGCCAATTTGGAAAATGACCCTCTATGCTCCGGGAGGATTATATTTCAATAGGAGCAACATTTGATTGTGTGGAGGAGCTTAGCAGGGGCCAGTGAGCACCACCGGTGACAGTGACTAATGAAAGCAGGGCCGCCAGCCTGTGAATGGGGACGGGTGTGCGAGGCTGCGCTTCCACCCTTAGTTAAATCGAAGGGTCCAATTTGGTCTGCTGAACAAACATATTTATGGAGGTTTATTGAACACAAAATTAATTTAGGAGACATTAATCTAAAGAGAACTTGACTGACAGCACCAGAGGTAGTGTTTAATGGAAGAGAGTGCAAAAAGAAGAGCCAGGCCTGCCACAGCTCTTCCTATTGTCAAGCAAATGTGAGTATCCCCAGGGCTTTAAAAGACTAATTAATCCTTTCTTTTGAACAATATAACTAGATGGCAAAATAAAATCCCAAAGCATGTGCAATCTAAGAGATAAATGTCCTGAAGTCATGTTGTCTTGAGGGTGAGACAGAGTTAGCCTGTCTTTTCCTATTTTTGTTTTCTCTGTGTAAGTGGGATGGAGTTTATTTTACATTGGACTGTAAAGCTGGTTCCTCACAGTGTATCCCAAAGGCCCACTCCATTAGCATCACCTGGGAGCTGGTTAGAAATCCTGACTCTGAGGTGCTGCATGAGGCCTGCTGAGCTTGGATCTGCATTGAAACCAGGCGATTTGTCAGCACATTAGAGTTTGAGAAGTTCTGTTCCATAAAATTCCCTTCATTATGAGAGAAAAATGAGAACAATCTATCTTTGTGTAGTCCAGAAACCCAAGAATTATTTGAAATCCCATCTGCTTCCCTCCAAATTATAGAACTAAGGTCTAGTACAGAAATTTTGAAAATAAAAAACAACAAAAACCAAATCATCTGTAATCTTGCAAACTCAGTGTAACTACACTGAATAATTAGAGTGTGTTCTTCCTGCCTTTCTTATATACATCTTATGTGTATTCATAAATACAAAAGGTAACCCCTCATTCATTCAGTTAGTTATCTAATAAATACTTATTAAACACCTGGTAGGAACTGGGTGCTACAAATACGGAGAATTGAAGTTTTATGGGGAAACTAATGTGTAACGTATGAGACTTAACCCCTACACACCATGAATGGGACCCTGTCCTCCCTTGTCAATCTCTACCTTTTTCTTCTTTATGTCTTTGACCCTCAGTTCCAGGGAAACAGTGATAGTTTCCCCTAAATCTACCCTCACTGTTTGCCCCCTCATCCAGACACTTCTAATCCTCCTTCTTTTGGGGTCTTGTTAATTATAGGATTAGTTAATGTTTATTGAATGCTTGCAAAATGTTTGGCACTATACTAAGTGCTTTGCATGTCTTCTCTTATGCTCAAAACAACCTAGGAGGCTATACTGTTCTTAATCATGCCCATTTTACACATCAGGAATTGCACAAGGTCACCCAGGTGATAATTGGCAGTCAAACTCTGGTGTAGCATGGAGCCGGGACACTGATTCAGTAACATGTGTCTCCCCTGTGCCTTTAGTAGGAGATTGTTAGGGAGCAGACAATAATTTAGCTCAAAAGAATGAATTTCTCTGGGCCTCCCTGGTGGTGCAGGCGGTTGAGTGCAACACTGTGAAGCTGTCCGCAGCCTCTGCAGTGCCGGTTCGATCCCCGTCGGCCTCGGAGCAACTCACATGGCGAGCCGACCTCTCCTATCTCACCCACTGCTCCCCTCAGCAGTGTATTTCGTCAGTCTGCCTATTCTGTTCCCCGCTCTGCCTCTGGTGAATCCTCTCACCCTCCTGCACATCTGGCCTGTACCCTGGTTCTTGTATAAATAAAATAAATCTTTAAAAAAGAGAATGAATTTCTAATTGTATCATGTTAAAGAGAGAGATCAAGCGGGGCGGAGGTTTGTGTTCCTTCTTTCACATTACCCACGTTTAGGGTAAGTGAGAAAGTATCAGGCTTTTCCACCCTCCTGCCATTTGGATTAATGATGGATCCCTGCGGTCCTACATGCATGCCTGATGGTGGACACCTGGAGCAGGGTGTGGGAATGCGTAGGTGGGCACACCTGTGCTGAGACTGGGCTTATAAGGGCGGCCTCAAGGGTCGGCAGCAGAATGAGAAGAGAATGAGATCAGTAGAACCAGCAGGGAAGCAGCCACGAGAGAACACCTGAGAGCCCAGAAAGAGTGAAGATTCACCCGGGGCCTGGGAGGCCTGTCAGCCTTCTGGCTCCCCAGCACCCCTACCTGCTGTGTACCTGGTAAAAGCTCAATAAAAGCCTGAAAGAGCTACCGAGGATTCCAGGACGCTTCTTTACCCATCTGCTCAGATCATAGAGAACCTGCACTGAGACTTCCTGCCCTACATCACACCCGCTTCTTTCCAAGGCCGACATTAGTGCTTGCTTTTTGCTAACAGAAAGAAATCCAAAGAGCATTGCATTTTTCCCGACAAAAAGCAAAAATCACGTGCAACATTTACTTGGCAGCGGTTCTAGAAGCAGCGAAGCCAGGCTCCCCCGCCTGGAGCCACCGGGCACCTCAGTGTCTGCCACCAGAGCTTTGGGCTGTGAGCCTCTGTACTTTATCACCACTTATTTGGTGAGTTGTCCTAAGGGATCAGAAAAGCCCAACAGAGTCTGTAAGGGTGTTGTTACGCTTAGCATAAAGCTCAAGCACCTTAACACAGACCTGAAAGCGAGGTGGTCGGGAACTGAAGGAAGGAAGCCCTTACCTGAGATGTTCTCTGGGACTGACAGGGCTGCAAAGATTGCAGAAAAGTGTAACTTTCCTTTTGAAAGGGCACTTTACTTTTGAAAGAGGCCGATTCCCCGGGATGATTTGAGTTCCTACAAAGAATGGTCTAGTAGAAAAATGCCTACGGCTAAACAGTCAAGCATACAATCATTTTAAAATTGAATGGAGGTGTCACTGTCTTGCAACACTGTGTGTGATTTAGAGGTGTAGGATCCGCACCCTTCAGGTGTTGTTACCACACCACTCCCACCACCATGGGATGCGCCATCTTCCACTGTGCTTATTTCAAGCCTTCCACAGAGGCCACAGGAGGGGACCAACCTGCTCCTTTGCACAGAGGCTGGACCAGAAGATGTGGATGTGAGTGATTTGCCCGCCCTGATGGATGTTAATCGATGACCTTCCTCTCTCTTCTACATCTGGGTCTCCTGTACGGCCCACCACTCCAGCCTCCAAGGACACAGCCTAATATCCCAACATTACCAGCTTGCAGCTTTCCAGCATGTGCGCTGTCTTCCTGATTCTGGTAAGTGCAACTATGCTATGCGCACATTATTTCTACCTTATACTGGCTGTGCATTTATCACACGGCTCCTGCTTGGTCTTAGTACTGTTTTACGGCTAGCTTATGGTTTGATGCGTTAGTTGGTGTGACTTGGTAGGCTCTTTTTTGGGTCTGGGAATTCTAAAAAGTGTTTCCATATAAATGAATGGTAATTGCTTCTTTGCTTTACATCATTTGGGCTCATGAAAGTTTTCGTAAGACTGCTCTACTTCCCGGTAGTGGAAGAGACTTGTATTTAATTTTTAATTTTTTAATGATCTTATTGCTTTGTTTTGAGAAACAAGCACCAAAAAAAAAAAAAAAAAAAAAAAATCCAGTTACCAACTCTGAAAATCCTTTTGGAAATTTGACCTCCAGCAACATTGTCTATTTTAAATTCCCCACCAGCTAAGTGTTGATCCAGAAGCCTCTTACTTACTCTTTGAGGTTCAACCCAAAGACTTCTCACCCCTTGAAGTCTTTCATGCATTACCCAGGCTGAATTAGCTCCTTCCTTGTTATAATACATTCTCCCTGCTTCCTACTTATGAGATTTGGTCTCTCCAAACCCCAGTCTCTTCATCTATGAGGTGGGAGTTATCATAGCACTATGACCAATGGCTGCTGAGATGTGTTTACTTATATAACCAGCTTGTGAGAAACACTTAAAATGGTTCCTATTGTTCACAGTGCGACTTTGATTTTTACTTGCATGTCTTATGTCTCCCTTTTGATGGTTTTTTAGTGTGCAGGAACTGAGGCTTACTAATATTTTGCCTCAATGAGCAAGGACAGGCCCAGAATTGGTGTTCAGTAAATAAAAGTACTAGTAGGAAAAAATCAGTATTTATCCTAGGCAGGATATTGTGACAAGGATTTCTCTTATGGTAACATCTTGTGCTCTGGGGCCTAGAGGTAGAAGAGGATACCTGGTGTTTAGGGAGGAGGTGAACAAATATTCTGCATGTTCCGAAATATTGATTAAAAAATTCTGATTAAGTAAACTTTAGTGATTTTCCCTCTCTCTGTATATTTGTGGACATAGTAAATGGTTTCACATAATCTTCAGTGCCTGGATTTGTAATTAAAGGTTTAAGGAGAACATGTCATTGGCTTAAGCGGGATTTAAGCTCATCGGTGAAATGGAAAGTACCTATGAAAGAAGGCTAAAGGATCCAGTACTTGCGGATATTAGAAGAAAAAATTGTGTGTATGTGTGTGTGGTTATACATGCAAAGAATAGTCTTATATCTTAAGTCATGTTTACATCAATTTGGGCATAGACTCAATACTTAGCATAGACAAGTGAGAGGAATCTGGTGTTTGGGGGTTTTAGATCTATTCCAAGGGCTTTATATTTGATATAATGTATTTAAATTTGTTATAAACAGGGGGACTTTTGAGAATGTCTTAAGCTGTTAGTTGCCTCCTAGGTTATAAAGTCTATTTTTTTTTTAATTTAAGAATTCTTTTGCTATAATAAAATCTTGGCTAGCACATTTCTTGGGGAATTTTATGCAGATAAAGTATCATCAAAATACAACTATAAATTAATCCCACATATATCTTAGGTTCTTATTAGCAAAGGAAGACCTCTGTTTCTCAAAACGGCCTAGGACAATTTTAGATTTCTTAAGATTAATAAGAATAATAATTACTGTAATTGTAATGTTAAATTCCTCCAAAAGGCTCAATAATAATTCTCTCCCAACTTCTGGTTGAATTCTCTGGCCTCCTCTGACTGACAGCGGAGTTTGGAACGGAGAATTCTCCCTCCAGATGGTCACTGTGATATAGCATTTGATGCCTCTGAAGGCTGGGGCGATGCACATTGCTCCAGCTTCCTGTTTAAGAAGGAAGTATTCTTAGCTTGCAGCTAAGCTGCATGCTTAAGCTTTGTTCTCTTTAATTTGTTTTTCCTCTCAGCACAACATTATTTCCTTTGTTGGCTGTAACACTGAATGACCAATGGGATGTGAAGTATGTTCAGAATTTGTTACCTGGGCCAGATCCACCATGACTACTCTACTTTTCAGTCACTCTAACCAAGATTCTCCCTTAGCACTTTTAGCCACTGTCTAGTGGTCCTAGACCTCCCAAAGGGGAGATGAGAGGGAACCCTGGTCAAATCAACTGCAGAAAATGCATGGATCCCTGATAGTTGCTCTGTCAGAAGACTATCACCCTGTGTCTTGTATTTGGACTTTTGATAGAGTAGGAACACAAACTCAATCATTAATTCATGCATTGAAGCAACAAGCACTGAACTCCCACCTTGCTCTAGACTTTGATCTAGCAGTAGGAGATACAAATGAGCAAAAGGACTTAGCACCAAGGAGGAACCAAAGGTTGATGAGTGAAAAACAGGCATATAAAAAGTACCAGTTGACCATTGTGTTGTGATAATGGCGGTGTGTAATAGGGAAGCTCTCCAGTCTTCTCTATGAATGAAAAGCTGCCTTATGGAAGTGGTCATACCCACAGTTAGCTCATGAGTGTCTTTTCAGGGAGTTGGCTCTTATTGTATTCTAGAGCTAAGAGTAAAGTCTTCGTTTATCAATCAATCAGTCAATCAATCTATCTTCATTGTTTCACCAATTTTAAATACCTACCACGTGCTAGGTACCTTCACAGGCTTTAGGAATATGAATATGTGTTCCTGTTTTCAGAGTTCATAAGTAGACAATGATAAGACCCTTAGATTCTAATGGCAAAGTGCACTATTAGGGATACGGACATCTGAGAGGACCTGGTGATACAGTCTTTAAAGACTTCAAGGATGGGGTTAGTCTACTGGGGCTCTTGGGTAAAGTCAGAAACTCTTGGATTTGTCCCATTTGCTTAACAACAACTCATTGAGTGAGGGGGCAATTTGAGTTATTACAAGTTGACAAAGTACCTAACATTGTCTGGCACTGAGTATATGGTCAGATTGAATCAAAATTGGTGCTTTTAAAAAATGGTGTCATATGGCATTAGAAAAACTTATATGTTAGCAGAATATTTCAGACATTTTTATCTGCAGTTATTTTGTGAATTTGGGGGCATTGCTTAAGCAAAGACCTGCCTTTGTCCATGACATACCAGCATTTTAGATATGAATCACTGGGACACACCTTCAGAAGGGGTATCCTTAGAATCCAAGGAGAGACTGGGGTGGGAATGGGGTTTCTAAGGGAATGAGCTCAAACTTTACCTAGCTGGCTTTCATCCTAAGATCTACCACTCAACCTGGACATATTTCTAAACTTCTGATTTCCTTATTTGTGAAATAGCAAAAACCTACCTCACAGGTTTGTATTAGAGAATTAAAGAAGATAATGCTGGTTGGAGGGGATTAGTAGCAGACTCTGAGTTGATTGTTTGTGTGAAAGTGGTTTGTTAGAAGGCAGCCATAGGAAAAAAATTGTTTTTATGTAAAATGAAAGGCAATTATGCACATTTATTTTCCAGATTGTGTCATTGTTTGACACCACCTTTTCACTACCCAGCCCTTGGTTATGTGTTGTTGATCTGTCTGTTCATCATTGTTTTAATAACTGAATTTATAAAGCAATGAATCCCCATCAATATTCACGTTTTAAAAAAATATTTTTATTATTCTGGCTATTCTTTTTTTAAAATATTTTATTTTATATAATTCTTTCATCATTTTTCATTTTTGCACAATATATGCATTTTTGTTTTGGTTATATTCCCCATACAATTCCCACCCCCCTTATTTTGGCCCTAATCCCTCCTCTCTTCCCCTCCCCACACCGTGTAGTGTGTCTCTGGTTTATAGTTGCTTGTTGATTTTGATTTTTTTCTTTATTATAATTAGTCTTTCTCCTGGTTCCTTATTTAGGTTTTCTAAATTCCTGCTATGAGTGAGAAAAGAAAAATACCAGTATTTTTCTTTTTCTTTCTGACTTATTTTGCTGAGCATGATCCCTTCCAGCTCCATCCATGTTGTTGCAAATGGCATGAGTTTATCTTTTTTGAATGTGTCCTTTGGAGTGGAATTGCTGGATCTTATGGAAGCTCTATCTTTAGTAGGTTGAGGAATCTCCACACAGCTTTCCATAGTGGTTGGACTGTTTTGCACTCCCACCAGTGGTGCAGGAGAGTTCCCTTTTTCTCCACATCTTTGCCAACATTTATTGTTGTTTTTTTTTTAATATGTGCCATTCTCACTGGTGTAAGATGGTATCTCATTATAGTTTTGATTTGCATTTCCCTGATTGCAAGTGATATTGAACATTTTTTCATATGCCTGTTGGCCATTTGTATTTCCTCTTTGGAGAAGTTCCTTTTTAGCTCTTCTGCCCATTTTTTGACTGGATTGTTTTCTTTGTTTTTGTTGAGTCTCATCAGCTCTTTGTAGATTTTTGTGATCAGTCCTTTATCATTAGTGTTGTGTGCAAAATTTCATTTTTCTCCCAGTCAGTGGGGTTTCTCCTCGTTTTGGTTATTGTGTCTTTTGCTGTGCATAAGCTCTTTAATTTGATGTAGTCCCAGCTATTTATCTTTGCCTTCACTATCACTGCTTTGGGTGATGTGTCTGTAAAGATGATTTTGAGGTACATGTCATGTAGTATTTTGCCTATATTTTCTTCTATATATTTTATGGTTTCAGGTCTTATGTCTAGTTCTTTAATCCATTTTGAGTTGGTTTTTGTGCATGGTGTGAGGAAGTAGTCAAGCTTCATTCTTTTGCATGTAGCAACCCAGTTTTCCCAGCACCATTTATTGAACAAACTTTCTTTGCTCCATTGCATTTCTTTGCTCCTTTGTCAAAGATTAGTTTACTGTAAATCTGTGGGTTTATTTCTGGATTTTCTATTTGATTCCATTGGTCCATGTGTCTGTTCTTGTTCCAGTACCATGCAGTTTTGATTCTTACAGCTTTGTAGTATAGTTTGAAATATGGGCATGTGATGCCTCCATTCCCTTTATTTTTTTCAGGAGAGCTTTGGCTATTCGGGGTTTTTGGTGGTTCCATATGAATTTCATCAATATTTGTTCTATTTCTTTGAAGAATGTCATTGGAATTTTTATTGGAATAGCATTGAATCTGTAGATTGCTTTTGGTAGGATGGCCATTTTGATAATGTTAATTCTTCCAATCCATGAGCAGGGGGTGTCTTTCCATTTCTTTGTGTCTTCTATTTGACAGTGTTTTATAGTTTTCTTTGTATAGGTCCTTTACCTCTTTTGTTAGGTTTATTCCCAAGTATTTGATTTTTTTTTTTTTGATAATAAAAGGAATTTTTTTTTAATTTCTTCTTCTTCAGATTGATTGTGTATAGGAAGGCTACTGATTTTTGTGTATTGAATTCTGGCTATTCTTTTACATTTGTTTTTCCAGAAAGTTTACCTAGGAATTTTGTTTGAGGGTGATTTATTTATAGACTAAATCTGTAAATTATAGATTTAGAGCAGTGATAGCTTTACATGTTTAATCTTTATATGCAAATCATATTTTCTCCATCAGTGCATGTGTTTTTTGGGAAACTTTTACTATGTTTTCATAGTTTAAACTTCATAGGTCATGTACATGTTTGTTGGATTTATTCACAAGTATTTTACATATTAATATCAGTGGGATGTTTTTGTATTGCATTTTGTAGGTTTTTATTCCTTAAGTATGAGAAATCTGATTTTTGACAATTTTTTTATAACTGATTATTGAATTTGCTTACTATTTCCAATAGTTTTTCTTTTGATTTCCTTGGATTTTCTGAGGAATACAATAGTATCTGCAAATAATGGGAAACTTGCCTTCTCATTAAAAAATATGAAAGTCATTTCTTTTCTTTTTTTTATTATTTAGCAAGTTTATACTGTATGGGACTTTAATAAGAATGCTTATGTTTCACCATTGAGCACAATGTAAGCTATTTTGTGTTTTATATATTATTCATTTTGTTGAATTTCTAAAAATTTAGGATGTTCTACTTTTTACATGATTTTTCCCTTTGGTTTATTAATATGAAAAATACTACTAGAGTTCCTAATTTTGAACTGTTTTTACCTTCCTGGAGTAAATCCCACTTGAATTAAGTTTTAAAATGCCCTTAGATTTTAATGCTTATTATATTTAGACTTTGCATGTACATTCATGGATATCAGAATGGTTTCAATAATTATGGACAAGTTTGGGTATCAACTTTATGCTATGTTAGTATCTTTAAAATAATAGCGATGTTATCTTATCCTCTGATATGTTCTAAATATCATATGGGGTTTGATTTTTGAAATAACCACCCCTGAAACAACTTTTTAAACTTTTTAAAGAAGTATTTTCTTTCTCACAGTTTCCCCAATTTGATCTGTGGAGACAGGGTAAAGGGAATTATTTTCAAATTCTCTTTACAAAGGAAGTTGTCAGTGATCACTTTAGCCTCTAATTGAAGCAGAATGGTTTTCCTGGAAAGCTATTTACTTTTCTTATGAGAGGACCCCCAGGGGCATCTACCCAGGTTTGGGGGACAGGAGCTCAGTGGGATGTCTTCAGGACTTGGTATTTGAGAAGACTTTGCTGAGAGAGAAAACAAAGCAGGGAGGAGATGCTGGTTGCTTACTCCTGTCCCCACTCTTCTCTGTCCCCACTCTTCCCCAATCTTCTCTGCCCCTGCTCCCTTAGGGCCCTGGCTTCAGATACACAAAATCAGTATTATTAGCTCAAATGCCTCCCAAACACCTCCTAATAAACTCACAGATCGAGTTACCTGCCTCCCTACCCTTCAAATGTCCTTCTGCATTCTTAGATCAATTAATGGCACTTCCCACAACTCAACTTGAGCTTGGTCCTCAATTCTGCCTTACCTCTCCCATTTGATTTGTTGACAGTATCTTTCAAATCCATCTCTTTCTCTCCCCAACATTGCTGCCTTTGTAGGAATCCTTAAATCTGGTTCATTACTGCATGAGCCTTGTCATCAGTCTCTTTGACAGCTCCCCTCCCCAGGTCTTCTTCCACCCTTCTACCAGAGCAGCTATTAAAACATGATTTGATTCTTATCAAAGTACTATATGTAGTTAAAACATCAAATACCAGTCTACAATCACTGGTCTGCATTTTTTAAATCAAAAAATGCCTTGAAAACTGAGTTTTGGGTACCTTTACCATCAAAATTCATTCTGGTGGCAAAACCCGACCTAAACTTAACGACACATTTGTGAAAATATCATGTTAACTATTTAGTGTTGTTCATTCCCTATGGGAGTGAATAGAAGACAGTGTGCATATGTATTATCTTTTAAAAATCTGAAAATATCTGTCTGAGATAATCTGGCTTCAAGGGCTCAGGGGTGTGGATTGTGGGCCTGTAGCTGCTAGCCCACTCCCCAGAGACAAGAGTTTAAACTCCTTTTACTTTTTAAAGTTATATT
Source organism: Talpa occidentalis (assembly GCF_014898055.3). Classification (NCBI taxonomy): domain Eukaryota; kingdom Metazoa; phylum Chordata; class Mammalia; order Eulipotyphla; family Talpidae; genus Talpa; species Talpa occidentalis. The sequence continues at coordinate 29,211,991 of NW_023600993.1, forward strand.
TTAATATAACATGGTTAGCTTTAGATTTCTTGATTTATCAATTTTGGATACTTTATCATATTCACTTCCTTTGCAATTTATGAAGATTTGACTAAGACCTTTCCCAACTCTATTAGTCTGCTAGGGTTGATGAAACAAAATATGAGACTAGGTAGCTTAGATAACAATTTATTTTCTCAGTATTCTGGAGGCCAGCAGCCCCAGACAAGGTGCTGGCAGGGTAGGTTTCTCCTGATGTCTGCTGCCCGGCCTTGTAGATTGTGGTCTTCTGCTGGTGCTCTTTGCATGTGCTCTTTGCCCTCTGCATGCCTGTCTTACCTTCTTTTAAGGACACCAGTGGTATTGGATTAGAGCACACCCTACTGACCTCATTTAGCCTTAATTCCTTCTTTAAAAACCCTGTCTCCAAACACATGCCAAGGAACGGAGGGGTTAGGACTTGAACAAATTTTGGACAATTCAGCTATTGTACTAACTGTACTATATACTCTCTCTATAAAAATTGTGGTTTATTCAATGAAGTACATTTTTAGTCCCGTGCAAACATGGTTTACAGAGTACCTTTTCATTTTTTTTCCTGGAGTTAATAATTGTCAATTTTTTCATTTAATGAACTGTCTACATAGCCTTAATTTTTTTCCTCAAATGCTTCAGCAGATATGTCATTCTATTAACATGGCTTTTAGAACAGAAAGTGTAAAAAAAAAAAGGGACAAATATTATTAGTTCTACCTGCCTTCTTTTTCTGAAATGGTCACTCTTTATTTCTGCTATATAATTGTTATTTCTCTTTTGGTTATTTTTGGGGGCTCCAATTCTTCTTTTCTCTTCATATATCCGCCTCACTTTTCAGGAATTCATCTGGAGTAACTTTCTAAGAAAAGACACGGCTTTCCTGGATGTCACCTTCTCGAGACCTGGCATATCCTTACATTTTGAATCTCAGCTCCAGCACAACCTCCTCTTGGAACTCATCCACACTCTTTCAGGAAGATAGGGATTTGCCTTCTCCCTTTTACCTTGTACCTGTTATCTTTTCTCTTTTTTAAACACATGTCTCATTGCATTCAAATAATCTGTTTCTCTTCCCTTACCAAACCACAGAGGGCTTAGGAAAGGCACCGTGCATTCCCTTTTCACATTCCCTGGGCAAACGGAGTTTCTAACTCAATAAATCATTGTTGAATTTAAATAAAAGGCATGGGTTATAAGACTTTTGTGTGAACCTTTTTATATTCTGTCTGGAAACTATGAAGTCATCACTTTGTCCTTAAGGTTTTGAAATTTCACAATCTTACAGTGCAGTAAATCTCCTTTCACTCACTGCTCCAGGAAATTTGGCCCTTTCAATTCTATGGTTTATTTTTCAGCTTTGGAAATTTGTTTCTTTGAAAATTTCTTCCTATTTTCTCTGTTTTCTTTCTGTAACTCCTATTATTCAGATGTTGGATGTTCTAATTTTTTAGTGTTCTAATTTTCTTTTCTCTCTTTTCCATCTCTCTTTTCCAGAAAAAATTTAACCTCTCACCTGCAAACATACTCTGTGCAAACATTTCCTTTATTAGCTCTATTTGGCTTTCAAAACGAAGTCCATGCTTCTTTAATGATCAACCTGCCTAATCTTCCCTTGGAGTGTGCCTTTTCTTTTGCCCACTGAATGCCTTTCAGTGCTTATCATACCATACTAGTGGTTCTCCTCAATTGCCTCTTTTTTGAGTGTGTGTGAGCTTCCTGAAGACTGGGATTGGCTTCTGTTTGGTTTTTCATCCCTAATATAATGCCAGATATCTTATAAGAGCTCAATAAAATTGAATAAATGTAAACAAAGTCACTAGATCCCCTTTCTTAGATTGGTCATCCCATAAGTAGGTCTTGAGATATAGTGCACAGGTAGTTTAAGGAATTGCTCTCTGCAGCATCCACTAAAGGAATGAGGAAGCAGGGCAGAAAAGGAATAGAAGAAGCTAGGCAAGGATATAATTTAGCCTAAGTCAGCAGCCTCAGCCTAATCCTATAGTGAAACGTTGGAATCTAACTTATCTCTCAGTTTGTTTAAAGTTGAGACAAGGGGGTGTGGTTATCATAATTCAGCACTATAAGTCACTGGCTCAGGTCTGTTCTGGGATATGGCAACCAACCATCCTACTTGGTGCAGGATGATTCTAGGTTTAGCACTAAAAGTCTCATGTTTCAGGAAACCTCTCAGTCTGGGGCAAGCCAGGACCTTTGGTAACCTGAATAAGCACTTCTAGTTCTCGATGCTTGTTGCAAAGTAGCTCTCACAGTGCAGGGAAAGTCGCTGGAAGAAACAATTGCACCCATTAAGAGCTGTGGTCGGTAGAACAATGGCCCCCAAAGATGTCCACATCCTAACCCTTAGAACCTATTGTACCTCATCTTGGATGGAAAAGGGGACTGTGCTGATGTAATTGAATTAAAAGACCTTGAGTTGAAGAGGTTATGCTGGATTGTCCAGGGTGAGTCCAACTTATCATTAGGATCCTTATAAGTGAGAGAGGAAGGCTGGAGACCCAGAGAAGATGTGATGATGGAAGCAGAGCTCTAATGATGTAATTGCTGGCTTTGAAGATGGAAGAGGGCCAGGAGCCAAGGAACGGAGGCAGCCTCTAGACTGGAAAAGCTAAGAAATGAATTCTCCCCTGGGGTCCCCAGAAGGACTAGAGCTCTGAGACCCTTTGATTTTAGCTCTGTGAGACCTATTTTGGACTTCTGACTTCCAGAACTGTAAGATAATTTGGATTGTTTCAAAGCATTGCTTATGGCAGTTTGTTTCAGATGCAATAGGAAAGTGAACGTAAAGGCAAAAATTCACTGAAGTTGGGAGAGAGGAACAAAGAAACAGTAAAAGGGGATCCATGGCTGCCCCAATAATATCTGCTTCTTCCAAATCAGAAAACTAAATCAGATAATTAACACTTTAAAATTCATAGTTAACAAAGTAGTTGACTGTCAGACAAAGGAAGTGTGGCATAGTGATTAAACCATGGGGTCTGGAGTTTGATGTCCATCACTTATAACCTGCCTTTGGGCCCTCGTTAGCTTTATAACCTTAGCTTGTTGTATAAGCCCTTCTGAAGCTCAGTGCCTCATCCATTAAATGGGAATAATAAAACCCAAGAGCTATTCTGAGGATTAAATGAACATGTATGTGAAATGCCTGACATAGTAAAATCTCAGCGCAGATGTAACTGGCAGCATCCTCTATTCAGCTGTTACATTCTAAAGACGGCACAGGTGCACATCAGATTTGGTGGATATTAGGGAATAGTACACAGAGTTTTGTGTTTACACTCTTGAAAATAATGTGTACATGTGAGAGTTTGTCATCACAATGGGAATTATATAATACTGAGTTCTGATGCAGAGCATATGTTACAGTACTTCAAATTGCTTAGAAGAGAGAGTTGTCGAATATCGTAGGGTGGGCTCCTGTGTGCAGCTAGCATTCCAGCACTTCTTGAATCCATGGTTGGCTTATTTAAAGGACGGTTTTCACCTTCATTTAAATTTGCTCTCTCCTTGGATCTTAAGCCCAGCAAACTCACCCATTATTCTTGTGCTTGTCTCTTCCCAAGATGATCTGGGGGTTCCCAGTCTTATGCTAAGCAGCCATAATTTGGGGTGAGTTTTAATATACCATTGCACTGCCAGTAGAAATGTCAGGCTGGTATAACCAGAAATTTGGTAATAATGAAGTTCAACTGGTAACTATAAAGGCACTTAGGGTCCCAGATCATCTTCTACCCATCTAGAAATGGGCCTTGCAGAGTCTTTCAGTTATCAGTGAGCTTGCTGTCCAGATACGTGATTACCTGGTGTCTTTTACCCATCTTGGATAGAGAACAGTGCCTAGAAATCAAATCAGCTGATGTGGAGACTTTTAAGCAAGGTCAAAGTCATTGATTGGGCAGGGTAGGAACCATCCAGAAGCGATAAATCAGCTTTCGGACATCATGCCTGTGTTTTCTTTTACTCTTTTGGGTTGAATCTCTTAAATGTGGTCCATTTTGTCCCTGGGTGAAGTGGTGGCAAAGAAGGGGGGAAAGCCAGTGGAGGGGGAGGGATCCTTGGCTGAGCTGCAGTGCTCAAGCTGTCTGGTGCTCGGTGAGGAAGGGTGTGGGTTGGGACAGCTTGCTTGCTCTGAGGCCGAGCCAGCTCCTGGAAGCACTGAAAACCCTCCTTGAGGAGGACCAGTTAAAACAACAACAAAAGACATTAATCAAACCTTGTGGGGTAATTTTAAGGCCACAGGGAAAGTTTCTAGATGGGAAAAGAAGGGGGCAGCCATGGAAATTCGACCGACCACCTCCTCTAACAGTTCTCACTCCCTCACACTCTCCAACCACCCTTCCCCACCTTTATCCGGCTGCCCTAGAGTCCCCACACCACCATCCCCCTCCTTGTTCGCCAGATGAACTGCCCTGCCTGTGCCTTGCCTGAGGCGGAGCCTCTCAGGGATAGAGCTGTGTTTGTCTCCACTCTGTGTTGAACTTGGCAGGTGCTGGCGCATCTCATTCCAAGTCAAACTACCACCTTTCAGAGGAGAGGGCCAGGCCTGGAATCCACGATTCAGGGCTGGCCTTGTATACAACCACCCGCGATGGGAAGTGAATGTTGTCCTCCACTACCCACGCCAGGCTTGCTGCTGGTAACGACTGGGAAGGGAAGAAACAGGCATTCAGGGCTGGAGCTAATAGGAGAGGCTTAGGGGGCTGGGGACAGCAGGCGTGAGGCCAGCTTCACGGCAGAGGCTCAAGCACCCAGGGCAGTCAACTGTTGCTTTGGACAAATGAGTGGTTACTGGGCACCCTGAGGTCACCTGGATACACACCTGAAGGTGCAGGACTTCCAGAAGATTTCTTTTTTCTTTTTTTCCCCAAGGACTAAACCTCCTACTGAAAAGATCTGGAAAGACAATGACTACATTCAGAAAGTTTCTCTTCCTTTTCCCATTACTTCCCAACACTCCCAGTCTGTTGCTCCCAGAGAGTGGAGAGCAGTTGCCCTCCAAGGCTGGGAAAGGGCAGCCTGCAGAAGAGCAGGGAAGAGCCCTCGAGCCGCAGTTTCTCATTGGAAAACTGTTGCCAGACAGCGAGCTCCCTTGTGCCTCTCACCAGTGTCAATGACGCCCTGGCAGTTCAAAGCCATGTCTGGATGCCAGCTCTAACATGGCCGCGGCTACAGACTTAGACAAGTGACCTGGCTTCTCTGTGCCCGTTCCCTCTTCCCTGAAATGGGGATATCATCTATCCAGTGAGTGTCGTGAGGAGAGAACTTGTGGCCAAGCGCAGAGTCTGCTGCTATTTCAATCAGGCCTTGTCAAGATGTCATGGCATTTTCACATTTAGTTTCTCAGGTTAGCTTCATAATAAGGTAGTTCCATGAGGTGGGAGCGGGAAGGGTGTTGGGAGAGTAATTACATTTTCTTGTAAAGTTTGCAGAGCTGTGCCAATGGAAATGATGGCATTGGCAGCCCTGTATCTGGCACAGAGAAAATGACTCCAGCAGTTTTTGTGCCTGTGTTGGGTACATTTTCTCTTGCTCTGTTGAACTTGCTATGAGACAAAGAACTTCAGTTGACTATTTTCTGAGAATTCCTAGGGCCACAAAGATGGGTCATCCAGTTTAGGGACAATAACTTGTCATGTCTGCCAGGGCTATTCCGGAGAAATGTTATGTGGGCCACTCATGGAACCTCACATTTTCCTGTCACCACAATGAAGACTTTAAAAAAGTGAAACTTATTTTAGGGACACATATATGTATGTATATATATATATATATAGCCACCATGTATTAAAAAATCACCATTTTCAATATGTAATCAATATAAAAATCACTAATGAGATACATTATATTCTTTTTTCATACCAAGGCATTGAAGTCCAGCATCTATTTTATATTTAGAGTATGTCTCAATTCCAATGCTAAAAATTCACTGGAAATTTGTGATGGGTTATTGATTTCATAAACTTTATAGTTGCCAGAAAAGATTAACATACTTGAGTTATTCCAAATATACTTAAAAGTTTTCCAGTAACAGAATCAAGTATCAGCTTTTAAATACAAATTCAAATTCAAATTGAAACTTTAGTTCTCTGTCACATAAGCAACATTTCAAGGGCTCAGCAGCAATCACAATCCAGTAGGGTCATATGGGAGAAATAGCATCAGCCTGGCCATTTTCTTCTTCACCTGTATTTCCAGAGTTAGAATTAGCTTCAGCCTCTGTTTCTTTGCAAGAATGGCTCTCATTTATTTTATTTATTTTTTAGACTTTTTTTTTTAAATTTTATGCATACAAAAACTGGGGTACAGGCCAAAGGAGCAGTGGGTGAGAGGATTCACCAGAGACAGAGTGGGGAGCAGAACAGGCAGACTGACTGAAATACACTGCTGAGGGGAGGCATGGGCCAGACAGGAGAGGTCTGCTGCGCCATGTGGGTAGCTCCCTGGCCAGCTGGGGATCCAACTGGTACTGCAGGGGCTGCAGGTAGCTTCACAGTGCTCTGCTTAACCCCTTGCGCCACCAGGGCAGCCCTGTTTATGTTCTTATTTAAAACTATAGACGATATACTATGTCCTCTTACCAGATCAGGTGGCAGGACCGTACAAACAAACGATCCAGGAAGGAAGCAAGCATTAGCCCTGGTTACACGGGACTCAGATGCAGGACCCCAGCTCCAATCCACATATTAGTTAAAGATCTTAATTTCCTTTTTGTGGCATGGTGGACAAAAAGAAGCAGCATCTAATGATTTAACGTTCTCTTGCCCTCTCGTCTGTGGATCACCAGTGCATGACCGGCTTGGAATACTACTGTGGTTGCAACTTTTCCCCCAGCTCGGGCATGCATGCTGGTCCATGCCCAGTGTGGTGGGTGGTGTCTACTCTCACCTCTCTCCCTTCTGACCTTCCTTCTCATTCCCAGAGTTTGCTAGTATATTTGTTTTTAAAACCATGATGCAATGCATTCATTTAAGACTTAAGTTTTCAATACTTTGTCCTCTAAAACAAAATGTTTCCAACAGAAGTCACAAAGAGATAATGAAGGTTTACTTTGGAACTTGACCTACTTTGTTCTGTGGGGGTAAATTGCATAGTAGTTTCCCCCTCTTACAGAATTTGCCTAGATGTTCTGGCATGCTCTAAAGGCAGAAAGTGGGAACTTTCTGTGGGAACTTGTACTTATAGTTCCAGAATTTTAAGTGTTATGATTTTCTCCAGCCTCACTATTTTCAGCATATTGATTCCATGATAGCAGGTGTGAGGGGCTGAGAAGTCAGCTTGCCATCTCCCAAAATTTGAGCTGCCTCTGTAAGTTCATGACCAATATGACCTTGGACTGCAGGGGTGCCTGAGCAGGGAAAGGTAAATAGGGAAAAAGCCCAGGATTGTATCTCTAACAACTGCCTTAATGATTCAAGGGACTTGAGAGGCAAACCCAACCCTGCCACACACAAAATCACAAAATATGAGCATCTCGGACCTAATGAGCTCCTGAACAAAGAAGAAAAGTCTCCTAAAAGGTATTTAGGTGATGTTCCAAACCCATAAAGGCTGCTCAATTTCTGGTTTCTAAGCCAAATGGAACTTCCCAGGAGGGAGCAATGTATAGTAGGCAGTGAGCCAAGAACAACTTAAAACCAATTCAGAAAGGATCCTGATTGGCCTGTCCCAACTTCCTGCCCAAGTTAACTTTAGGGCATTTTCCAGTTGCCTGTAGTCTCCTTTAGGCCCATTAACGAACCATTTCCTGATTGATTCACCAAGTCACTTTCTGCCGCAGCCTCAGTTAATCACCAGACCTCCTAAGAGTCGTCTTTCTGACCGCTTGATAGGTTCTGTCTTTCTGACTGCTTGATAGGTTCTGCCCCTCTGAAGCCATGTCCAAGGCCCTTTCCTGCATCCTTTCCTAGATGGACTGCATTGAGCCCTTCCGAGGGAAGCTGTCTAAGAGGTCTATCCATTTCCTCTTTGGGCCTGTTCTTTGGTCATTAAGCTCAGAGACAAGGGAGAGTTTGGCTGGGAAATCCTGCTTATTTTCATTGAGTTGGTCTTTGTGCCAAGAAATTCTTGTATTCTGCTGGCCAAAACCCACTGGACTTAGATGAAGCCCCTCTAAACAAGGATGCACCAGTTGCTTTTCAGTCTCACTGTTGACAGGGAGTATGGAGACTGGCATAGAGGCCAGGGGGCTCAGGCTGGACAGATGATGATTGCGAGCCTGAGGTCCAAAGGCACCAAGATCTCTGGAAAAAAGAAGGTGAAGCCACAAATTTCCCAGGTCTCTCTACAACCAGTGTTATTTCAGTAGCACCAGGGTGAGGTATTGTATCTCATCCTGGGCTCCAGAAAAAGATCTTCCACAGAATGATCTGCATTGGAGAAAAATCACAGGATGTTGGAAAAGAAAGAATAGGGCCTAATCAACTTTCTCCTGGAAAGAGATGGGGTCTTGTACCCCCTGGTCCTCTTGGCGCAGTTCTCCAAACTGGCTCACACTTAAGTCCCACACTCCTTTTTTCTAGAAAATTTGCAAGGATTATGAGGCATGGATAACTTGATGTGCTACCTCGAATTAATAGCTATTATTTCCACATTCTTCCCTTTTAAAGCAGATTTTTGTCTTGCCTCCATTGAAAAGCCTAAAGAAGGGTATTTTGTATCATATTCTCAAGTGAATCCTTCAGCTGAAGACAGTTCCAAGTCTCAGCCCCACAGTATGCTCCATCAGATAAGACTGGGCGAGGCTCTCAGAGCTTCAAACCCAGAGGCAAGGCTCTTCTCTAGATGCCTGAGATGGGAAAAACTGATATCCAGATGTCCTCCTGCCCACGAACACTGAATCCCTGGGCTTGGGGATTCTTTTCTTGCTGGATCTTCCCCATCTCAGGTGGATCTCTGAGCCACTGTAATTGATTTTGAAGTGTAGGAAGAGGAACAGGAGAAACAAAAGTCAACTTCAGCTGCGGCCTGGGCCTGGCTCTCCTTTCCTGGCTGCGGTCTCCTTGATTCTAAAGATTGGCCCCAATGGACCCCCTGGAGGATGGGAGGTAGAGGGAGAAGTTGGACCACACATGGAAAGTAAGTGGCTAACTTGATGCCCTAAGGCTCGTTTAGCCTCCTCAGAGAAGGAGATGGGTGTCTGTCATCTGAAGCCTAAAATGCTCACTACTGCTAAGACAAATGGGCTCTGAGCTGTATTCTAGAATGTTCCAGGCATGCATCACAGAGTGATGGAGTAATCAGAAAGGGATACTGAGGGTGAGGAAGGAGGGCACCATAGCTGTGCTCCTACCACCGAATGTAAGAGGTCCTCATACTTTCCTTGGATTCTAGAACCCTCCCCTTCCCTGGGTCCTCCTATGCTAGCCTTGTCTTCTCATCACATCACATCACATCACATTCATACCTTAGCGTGGTTTTCTATTTGTTGCATGTGTGACCCTGATGTTACCTGGAGAGCATGCCATGAACTGGTTATGGTAACATCTGTCTAAAGATCTACCTACTAAAAATTATGTCTGGGCTTCTGGTATATTCACTCTTCCCCTTCTGTTACCTATTTTTCAGTAGAGTCTTAAAACTCCAGCAAGTATCAATTATTCTAAGGAATCCACTCATTCATTCACTGGTTCAGTAAATAGTTTTTGAGTATTTAGCACATTCCAGACCTCTGCTAAACTTTAGTTAGGTCCTGGAACAGGCCACCTTCCTTTGTTAGTAAAAGATAAAATATCTGGGAGGAGAGAGGGAGGGGGGAGAGAGAAAAAGAGAGAGAGAGAGAGAAAGAGAGAGAGAGAGAGAGAGAGAGACACTGCTGTCCATGTCTCAGTTCCATTTGCCATCATCAGATGATTGAAATGGAAACAGTATGATAGTTGTCCTCTTTCTTAGTACCCATCCCAGGTGGTTTTGGAGAAGGACTTTTTTCAGAGAAAGAGCATCCAGTGGTAGAAATATGTAACAGAATGTATAATTTTAAATAAGGAACTTTGATGATGGCATCAGAAAGTAAGGATTTCATCTTCCTATTTTTCATTTCAAACTGAAATTTCAGAAAATCTAAAAAGCAAAGAAAATGAAAATGTGTATTATCATGTATGGGCTATAGATACAGTGGAGTTCAGAGGAAAATCCCTTTCTTAAATATGTCTACCATTAAAAATAAAAATAAATGAATTAAGCATTGAACTCAGTGAGTTAGAAAATAAGCACTAAGCCCAAGAATGAATAATAAAGAGGAGAAATTATGAATTATACAACAGATAAGAGTAAAATAAATGTATTCAAGATCTATTTCTTTGACAAAATCAGTGAGAGCAATAATACATTTGTTAATTTTATCCAGAAAAGGATAATGGAAAAGTATAAGCAAAATGTGTTAAAGGGAAAATAGAACAAATATAGAACCCATTAAAAAAATCTCAAGCGATTGCTTTCTCAACTCTTTGTAAATAAATCTGAACACAGCTAAAACAGATAACGTCTGAGGAATATATACTTTACGAAAATTTACTTGATAAAAGATAGAAAATCACAACCAACTGAGTAGTATAAAAAACAGGAGAGGTACTCTCCAATCAGCACTAAGCCCAGATGGTTTCAAGAGGAATTCCCCCAAATCTTTGAAGAATAAATCGTGCCAACACTATTTAAATTGTTTCAATTCATAGGAAAAGAAGAAAAGTTTCCACATTCTTTCACAAAAGAAGCATAATAATGATACTAATCCCTGTAAGTTTGCACAAAAAAGAACCTCACTGTTAAACTTACTTACATTGATGCACAAAATCATCAACAAATCCAAGAAAATATTGGTAGAAAAGAAACCATAACCAATGGCACCTAGTCCAAGACTCTATGGATGATATAATCATGGCTTAATAGGATGGTTTAATAAGAGGAAGTCTTTTTTGTTGTTTTTTTTTTTTTAAAATAAAGAAACCCAGAACTTCATCAAATCTTTCAACATGTATTTTGTTGCTTAGAATTTTTGACTTTATTATGTGGCATCATGACACTTGCAGTGTTTCGGGTGCCTAAAGGACTTGACCAGGTCTTGATCCCAGCAAGAAGCTGGGTGGCCCTGAAGACCGGCTCTGCATCTGGGCCCCCTGGGGTCTGTAGGTTGGGGACAGATTTTAGAGAACCGGTGAGTCTGGGGGCTGAGTATGTGAGACAGAAAGAGAGCAAGCTGGGCAGGAGCCTCAGTGCCACATAGACCCCCTCACTCCTGCTCCCCATGAGGTGAGAGCCAGAGTCTCATCCACCCAGTTGAGGCCTGCAGCTGTCTCCTGGGGAAGAGGGAGGGAGGCCTACAGGAAGGCACATGTACCAGCAGCCAAGGAGGCAGCTAATTTCTAGGACATTTGAAATGGTAATATTTTGAGATGTGATCGAAGTGTGAAGTTGACCTTGAGAGGCAGGAGGCAAGGTTACATTGTTGGGTGAGGATCAGAGTGAATCATGCCCTTACCACCAGCCACCTTGGCTCAATGAGGGCCTGGAGGGGAGTCAGTCAGGGTTTTGCCCCCATTTTGAATATTTCCACCCTGACAAACCTGCTGTGTACATGCTAGATATGAGTGTATATTGACAGAGAGACAGAGACAAGGGGGTGGTGTGGAAATACTTGTTTTATTTTTAAGAAAAGATCAATAATTAAGGATCAATACTTCTATTGAGGCTGCTGTTCTCTGGTTTATGCTTTGCAGCAGCAGGGCCTGCTTAGTGAGGTGCTGCCCTAGGGGGATGCAGGACGCTCCGTCGCCTGTCCCAGCTTTACACCGCCTGCCAGCGCCCACCTGCCGGCTGCATTTGCTAACTCATTGCTCACATGGTGGGGCTGCCAGGCAGAACATAGGCAGGCTTTTTGGGGCACATACTTAGCACATTTCCAATGTTGATTTATAATGACCAAAGGAGATATGTCTTTTTAGGGGCGTATGCAGTCACTTCCCCAGAGTACATATGTAGGCATGGAATGACTGGTCTATAAGTCTGACTTTATTAAAAATCATCAGTTTCCAAAGTGGCTGTACTGTACCTACAGCAGCTTCTTATAAGTGTTCTGGTTCCTGGCCAGGCAGCTGGTAAGTCTGCCTTGCAAGCAGATCGTAGCCACCTAAAGGGGCTGTTGGGGAACCCTCTGTTTGGATGTGGATCAACAGAACCCCCAGTGTGAACCAGCATATATCAAAAGAAGGGAGTCACTGACTACAGAAGTCCAGAGTGGGGATGTGAGTATCTGGAGCCAGAGATCCAGCCCCGTTCTGCTCCATCTGCCTGAGGCTAATCATTTCCCAAACCAGTCTTCTTCATGCAGCTGAGGCATGGTTTCCGACAGCTTAGGTCCCCTGCTTGCAGCTTTGCAAGCACTTGCTGTCTTCTAACGCAAAGATTTTTTTAAAATGCTGAGAATTAAAACTACCTCAGGATACCATTTTTAAACTTCAGATTGGCTAAAATCTAATCGTTTGGTAGCAGTCTGTTGGCATGGCTCTGGGTAAATGGCAGTTTCCTTACATTGCATATGTGAGAGAAATTGGTACAACTCCTACAGAGGGAAATTAGCTCACCTATATATATCAAGACAAGCACCTGCTCCTAGGAATATGTCAGACAGACATTTCCCGATATGTCCGACGGCCCACATGCAAGATTAGTCATTGCAGTGTTGTTTAAAGTAGCTAAGATAGGAAATAGTTTAAATATCCATTGAAAGAACACTGATTAAAGTATGACACATATGTTCAACAGAATAATCTGTAAGTTTTTTACTAAAAAAAAATACAAGTGAGGAAGCATTATACATACAATATGGAAATATCACCAAGATACAGTGTTACTGGAGAAAAAAAATACTGCAGCAGAAAATATGTACTTATGTCATGTAGGTGAGGTAATAAATTTATATTTGTTTGGGTACAAAGAAACAATGGGAGGACAATTGGGAAACAGGAAATAAAACTTTTAACACCATACCTTATCCCTGTTTATATTTCCTGATTTTTTTATTATAAAAGTTGGAATACTAATTGCAATAATTTGGAATGAAAGTTGGAATATTAAGGCTACTTAGAATATTAAATACTTTGATTTTCTTGAGTTGGAAATTCTAGTCATCATTATCTTGGCTTCACTATGTGCCTTTCTCTGGCTAACCACTTTGTCTAGGCGGAGGTGCTGTCATTGGCAGTCTTTACTAGAAAGAGATTGAAGGAAAATTTCCCAGCAGAAGAGGAGAGCTGTTCTGAGCAGATGAAACTGAAAATGTCCATTATAACCAGAGAGCAGGACCAGGAGTATCCAAGAGGCAAGGGCTTATGTTGCTTCTGGAACTTTCTGGGCACTGAGGGGACAGGTCTCTGGAATCCCGGGGGACTCCCTGTCCAATGCTGCTCAGCTAGCCTTCCACACTGCCCTTGCTGGCCCTGGGCAGCCTCCTGGAATTAAAAGGCCAGTAACTCCTTTTCTGCTTGGATGTAGGTGGGGGGGGGGTCTCTAAAGGGAAATTTGAAAGTATAGGGTATCTCCTGCTGCTGTGACACTCTCATCCCAAGTCCTTTTTTTTTAAAGGATTTATTTATTTATTTATTTATTTATTTATTTATTTATTTATTTATTTATTTATACATGCACTGGGTACAGTCAGAAGCGTGGGAGGGTGAGAGCATTCACCAGAGCCAGAGTGGGGAGCAGAGCAGGCAGAAGGACCAGAGTACACTGCTGAGGGGAGCAGCGGGTGGCAGGAGAGGTCTGCGTTCCATGCGGGACCCTCCTCTGGTGCCCGGGGGGCAGCCGGGGATCGAAACTGCGCTGCAGAGGCTGCGGGCAGCTTTGCAACCCAGCGCTCAACCACTGCGCCACTTGCGCCCAAGTCCTTTGATTTTATTGGTACAACTGATTGTACCATGCCCCAAGCACACACACTCTTAGCAATTTCCCTGTCATCCTTCCAGTCTTACTGGGTTGGTCCTTGGCTTTATCCTCTATAGTTCCATTGAGGACAATCTTGCCCTCTTCTGCAATCAAGTCTGTCACAAGTGGAACCAGAGATTTTTTTGTTTCTTTGCACATGATTAGGGAAAGCGCTCTCAGAGGGAAGAAAGTAGAACAGGTAGGGGGCAGAACTAAGAAGGATGGAGTCAGGACTGGAGTTCACTTCAGCCTGATCCCACAGGGAGATTTGGAGGACAAATGGTACCACATTTGTGCCCACTTATGCCAGAATTGTGCCCATTTGGAGGCAAGGATGCCTGCCTTTAGGAGAGCACACATTTCTGAGCATATGGGGGACGTTCACTTACATGGTGTTTCTTCTGTCTTCCCCTTACCTACCTCTCATCCACAAGGCTACAGTATTTCAAAACAGATTCCAAATATCATATCATTTTGTCTATAAATACTTATGAGTATTCAATTTAAGAGCTGAAGATATTTTTCATAACCATAATACCATTCTAGCACCTAACAAAACAATATTTCCTTAATGTCATTTTATACCCAGTCTAACCTTCCCAGACTGTCTGAAATGTTTTTTATATTTATTTTTGTTTAAAGCAGAATTCAAACAAGATCTGCACATTGTATTGGTTGACTGTTTCTCTCTAACGGCTTCCTTCTCACTTTCTTTTTGTTAAAGACACTGGGGCATGTGCTCTGTAGAATGTCCACGTTCCGGTTGTGGTTAGTAGCATCTTCATTGTGTTGTTCAGCAGGTGCCTCTATCCTCTGCTTCCTGTTAACTGATAGGTAGGAGGCACTAGGGTCCTCACTGTTGTTGAGTTATCTTTGTTTCTAGGTCCTTCCAATGGACAAAGGTATGAAAAAGACATTTTTCAGAAAGAGAAATAAATTGAGTTTATATAGTTTTTTCACAATTAAATTTTGGATTATATGATTTTCTACTAAATTTAAAATTTTTATATTTGTCTCTCTTTTCCTATGGTGAATGTCTTTATTCCTAAAAAGAATTACATAAGTGTTCTCAGTCTCTCTGTAAATGTCTATCCATTCATATATTGATCAGTTGATCAATATAGATAATTTCTTTATGACAAGCTTGTCGGTATTATTTCAAACTCAGCTGGAGCCCCGTGGATGGAGTGATTCTGGGTGCCGTACCTGACAGTGCAACCCCAGGCCTTGCAACAGTGGATGCTCAACCACCACATTGAAGCATCCAAAACAGGCCCTAACTATGGCTGAGCACTTTATTTGGGATCCTGATACTATCTCTGACTGCAAGCATGGCTCTGGGACCATCACCTAAAGTTCCTGAGCTGCTTGGAATCTGGCAGGCTCAGATGAAAAAGTGAATGCAAGAGCTTTTTGTGCAGATAGAAAAACACCTAGTGGATGAAGGCTGTAGCACCCAGGGGCCGATGAAAAAAGGGATATCAATCATGGATTATTTTAAGAAAATCATTTTCTAGATCCTTAATTTTACACACACAATTTTCTGATTTGACTTACATGAGGCAGTCTCTGAATTTACAAAATTTGTTTTCCTACTTTATTATTAAAAAAGAAAAAAATGGAAAGACATATACTTTACTTACCTCAGCCTACCTCCCATCTGAATACTGTACATTGCCAAAAGATATAAAACCTCAGGGAGAATGAAGAAAATAAGGGGAAGAATCCTTTATTGTTTATTCAAGATTCCATTAACTCCAGAGCTTTCATATTTCCTTGTCTTATACATTTTATGTTAAGGGGAAAGATGGTCTAAGAAACAGGATTTTGACACGCTAGGATGTTCTGAGTACAGACAGACAGTAGCCTGAATGATGGGAGTCAAGACAACCTTCCTTCTTGAAGGAGAAACCAATGACAGCAAAGCAAAGGGAACATCAGTCAGAAACATTGAATGCTGAAGAAAAAAGAACTCAACTTTAAAAAAATATATTTAAATGTAAGCAATACTTTCCAACTACACTGAGTGCTAATCCAAGATCAGGTGTTCAGCTGAAAGGGAGAGCATATAGCACAGCCCAAGCATGTGGCTCAGTGACACTGATTTATTTAAATCTAGCTAAAAGGCTTGCCAAGACGGTCATGATTTTCAAAATACATCAAATAAAACCCTGAGATAAAATTTTAGGTGACTTGTTTTGCATGCAACATAGGCTATTTAAATTACATAGATAATTTGAAATCCATTTTATGAAATCATATCTTGAAATGATCCAGTGATAGCTAGCTCTCATTTATTTTTACCCTATAAAATATTTAATCTTTTATACTTATTATTAACAAGAAAAATATTATTCTAGCTTCTGGACTGAATCATTTTTAGCAAAATTTACCTTTCTCTTTCATTAAATGCATAGGAAATGTTAGGTCATAATTTGTCTCATTAGGAGATATATTTCATTAGGAGATGTTAGATTCTATTTAACATTTTATGTTTAAAAATTACTGAAATTGGTAATTTTTCTGCAGTTTTGAGCAGTTCTGTGATAAGTCAATCCAGAAGTATATTTTAAACATGAAGAATGTTAAGATCACAAGAATAAAATACAATTTTAATGTATTAAAATATATACTTAATGCATTTTTAATGTACGATAGGGTGATCAATAACAGTATTTCAAATTTTAAAAGAATATTAAATTATGTTAAATGTTTGTGAAGGAAGTAGGAAAAATATGAATACAAGAAGAAAATGAAAGATGTAAAATTTCTCAACAGTGAAGAAGAGCTTATTCACATATTTTAAATTGGGTGGTAGTGAGCATGAAACTATTATGAGATCCAGTTTCTCCTTAATATTTTAGAGGATTGATAGTTTTACATTTAAATTTCTATATTTCAGCAAAAAGAAAAATATACATCTTGTAATAATGAAACGAATGATGAAAACTCTTATATGTGACCTTAAAAATATACAGTGGGTGTACTGCTTCTCAAAATCCTTTTTGAGAGGGCAGATAAGGCAAAAATTTGAAGACCCACAAACTATGGAATGCCAGAGTTGTACAGACAGGAAGAGCTGTCTTTCCCGCCCTGAACCCCTCCACCTCCCACTTCCACAGCCAGCATGGCCTGGGGACTTTTTACCTGAGCAGACTCCAGCCTGTTGCACACAGAATTGCCTCTTCTCTTCAGTTAACTGCCTGCTAATAATAATAATAATAATAATAATAATAATAATAATAATAATAATAAAACCAAGAAACACATCAATCAGCTATTGCCACAATTAAGTTCTGGTAATATGAAAAGGCAACCAGAAAACCTCAGAGGACTAAATATATATCTCAGGTCATGAATCTATGGCTGGGCAGTTCTGCTCATCATGCCCAAACTCTGTTGCTATCAGCTGGGCTCACACATGCAGGGACAATCACAAGGTCTCTCATTTTCTAGCGGGCAAGTTTAGGCTTATTTACGTGGTACCGGGCAGAAGACCAAGGCCACTCACAGGCCTCCCTGTGCACAGACACTTCCACTGCATCTTATTGTCCAAAGCAAGTCACACAAGCTGCCCCAGATTCAAGGGGCTGGGCTAGGGGGAAGGGGGAGTTGTTTCTACCTCTTGATGGGAAGGGCTGCGAAGTTGCTGATTCAGGTGGATGAACGCATTTATTTCTCAAAAGGACAGAACACAGAACATCTACTTAGATGTATCCTGTTAATTTTTCTGCCCCTTACTTGGTGCCCTGAAAAACTTTCTCTCCAGGGTACCCTGAAAATCCTCTTTATTCCCCCATAGTGAGGCAGAAACAAAGACTTAGAAAACTGTAGGCCCCAGCAGCCAGTGGAGAAGGCAGAATGTACATGGTGGAGGAAGGTTTTCTTCTCTCCTGGGCCAGATAAAGCTAGGGCTGGTGGACAGGGGAGGAAAAGGCAGACTGGGGAGGAGGTTACTGAGGGACAGTGATGCACAGAGTCAAGGGGAGAAGAAACCTCTTGTCTGTAGGATGAGGAATGGGGTGGAAGGGAGCTGTACCCACTGACCTGTAGCTGGAAAACAATCTACCAGCACCCCTGAAACTCCTCTGAACAGAGAGTGGGGAATTTGAACTAATTGCATGGAATGGGCTATAGAAGTAAAACTGACACATTGACCAAGATAGAAGGAATAGGAACCATGTGGTCATTTCCTTATGAGCCTTATGAGCTATATCCAGGCTGTTGGTATATGACTGACTGTTGTTATTCGAGTGCTTACTATGGGCCAGGCACTATGCTAAGTGCTCTCCCTGTGTTGGCTCATTTAGGCTCACAATATCCTGGGACAAGAGTCATTTAGGGGGCCTCCCTGGTGGCCCAAGGGGTTGGGATGCAACCTATGAAGCAGTCTGCAGCCACTGCAGTATTATAACAGGGTGGTCCCCAGGAAAGGGGGAGGTTCCCTGCCCCACCCAAGGGAGGGTGGAGCTGAGCAGGGAGAGAAGAAGCTGCAGAGGAGACTGAGGAAGGAAGGAAGCAGGATGGAGCCAGGAGGCCTGGAGGAGGTGCATGGAGCCTAGGGACATGTGAAGAAACTGCGCTTGTCTTTTGGTCGTGGACTGGGTGACACAGATGTGGGTGAGACCCATGGGGAGGTGACAATGGCAGCTTTTATCTTGATGTTGATTTTGCTCTTTTCCTTCTGGGCTTGTCTGGTTGTTTCTGACCCTTTTCTGTGGGTCCCCACTGGAAGATGCTTTAGGCTTGTTGCAGGCTTTGGGGCCTTGCTCTGGGCCATTCCCATATGGATGGACTTTTACCCACGAGGGGATGGGTAGCTTGGGGTGCTTCATTTAGAAACTAGACTCTTTGCCTCACCTGTATTGGTTCCTAGTTTTATTAAAGTTCCTTCCCATTAAAGTCTCATATGTTTTGTATTTATGCGGCGGATGGCAGAACCCATTTAGAATAGGCAGGTTTGCGGGGTTTGGGCTGCCCCTCTCCCTGTCCTATAACAGTATGAGTTTGATCCCCAGCCAGGGAGCTACCCACATGGCGCAGCAGACCTCTCCTAACTCGCCTGCTGCTCCCCTTAGCAGTGTATTTCAGTCAGTCTGCCTGTTCTGTTCCCTACTCTGTCTCTGGTGAGTCCTCTCATCCCTCACTCCTCTGGCCTGTACCCCAGTTCTTATGTGAATGAATGAATGAATCTTCAAAAAAAAAAGTCATTTAGGTTGTAGGGTGATTACTGATCTAAATCAGCACTGCAGTCTTTCTCATTCATCTCTGTATAGAGAGAGGGAGGGGCAGGGGCAGGCTATGTGCCTACACCCTATTCAATAGCTGTGAACCAATGAAACACCAAGTATGATTAAGTTATGGCTGGGCTGGAGAATGGAGTTATTGTGATGGACACTAATCAAGGCCTAACTCTAGACTAAGAGTCAGTATTTCAAACTATGTTGATACGACTCAATGGGAGAGGTGTGGCATGGAATTTTGGGGAGTCATCCCCTACGTCCACTACATATGTGCTATTTTCGTACTCACTTTGTAGATGAGGAGGCTGAAGCTCAGGGAGGGAGGGGGCTCTGGGATTGTGTAAAGAACTTTCTATAGTCAGCAGACAGCTGGACTCAAGTAACAGTCCTTCAAGTAGTTCGTGGCAGAGCCTGGGAATCTCACTTTGCAGTTGCTTCCCTGCCTCTGGGTAGTTTATCTCTGTGGCTCCTTCTGGTGCTTATGTTCTGTAATCGACACTCTGTGTCTTGTTCAGTCTCACAAGACCAGTAAGCAGAAGTGCCCTGATCCAGAATTTGGTCAACTAGTCACACCTAACTCAAGGGAGGCTGGGAAATAATGTAGTTTTAACTGTGAGGCAGGAATTCAGGGTGATTTTGTTCTAAAAGGAAAAATGGATGCTGAGAGGCACTACTCTGACACAGAGGTCTGATAATCTATCAGCTTTACTTGGGCTAAAATATGCCGTTGTCGGAGAGCTGCGTGGTTTAAAATATTAGCACATTCTATTTACTGATTTGTTTATTTCTCACAAATGCAATTAATAATGTCTTCATTCCCAGATTGTCCCAGAGGAACAATAATTTTCAAAATTAATTGAAGAATTTTCATTCTTGCTAATTCATTTTAATCTACAGTTAGTTCTTCCTCTGCTAAAATTAGACCATAAGGCTGCGGCTTATCTCCTCAGGAGCGGACTGAAATGTGGAGATAGAAATGAGCCGGAGCTCAGCTTTGAGTTTTGAAAGAGACTGTTGAAGCTCATGGCAGAGGCAGTAACTTTGAGAGATAAGACTTTTAAAAATTCTAGACTGCTTCAGTACCAGAAGCTGGAAGTGTATACCCTGAACAATAGTCTCTGAAGGAGTATGCAGTGATGAAAGGCCTTGTTTTCCAATCCAAAAGGAAATAGGATCTGTAGAAGAGGTGAGGAGGTGAGAGGGAGCGGGAGAAATAGAGATAAGTGCTGGGGTGATCTGAGTGGGATCTCCGTCCACCACCAGGGACAGATCCCAGGGCTGGCAGAACCCCTGGAAAGGGATCTCAAACAGTGCAGAGCCAGGTCACCTACTTTGAATCCTACTGGTTCCACTTACCACCTTGTCCCTTGGGCAACTTCTTTCTGGGTCTGCATTTCCTTTTCTGTAAGACAAAGATAAAGTTTACTTGATGTTGTTAGTTAGGATTCAGTGAATAAGATCACTGAATAGAACTTGATCCATATTAAGCATTCAATAAATCTCTTGTTAGTATTAATATCTGAGAGTAAAGGGATCTGTACAGAGGTAATTTTAGCTCTAATTTTTTTAAATATCTGTTTTCCTCTACATTGTCAGTGATATATGATTCAAACTTTTTATATTTGAGTTTAAAATGCTCTCAGTAAATGCCACTTCATAGGGTATAAACCCTTTAAATGACATAAATAGGTACTGAGAATGCGGAAGTTCTTACAGATACGGAAGGCACGGCATCAGATTAAAAATAACTAAATGATGTTTGAAATTCTTAAAGAAATCCTAGATTTCAACCTTGTAGAAATTCTTGTAGAATTTTTAATTCTTAATTAAAAAAAGATTGATTAAATTAATATTCAAAGATGCATCAAAGACTTATAAGCAGTCGCGGCATACGCGTCACCTGCCATTAACAACATTTC
Organism: Talpa occidentalis; assembly: GCF_014898055.3. NCBI lineage: Eukaryota > Metazoa > Chordata > Mammalia > Eulipotyphla > Talpidae > Talpa > Talpa occidentalis. Next base: position 29,233,100 of record NW_023600993.1, read on the forward strand.
CAAGCTAATGGTTTTGGTGTCCACTCATTTGTGGATATATGCAGGTCCATTAGCTTGAGAGATTATGGAGAAGCTATACCCCAATAAAATGTGGAAACACACAAGCAGAGAATTAATATAGACAATTTGAAAAGGATTAGCTTTTTGCTGTCTTGCAATTGCAATAGAATATGGGGTCCCCTTCACTAGGAATGAGAGGCGTGGTTTATGGGGCAATCCCAGGACCTTCTGTGGAGTGGCAGGCCTTAGTAGAAATGTCATCCTTTCTACTAAGGAAAGGATGCTTTGTATCCTTTCCTTAGGATACAAAGCATCCTTAGGATACATGCTGCACACTCAGGTATACACAAACATACACCCCACACTCCAACAGGAAGCACAGCTTTCCCCCTAATGTATCTCATTGGGTTGTCATACAACTCTTGTAGCCAAGTCCAAATTGAAGAAGTTTCATAAGACCCAGAATATTTTCCTGCACTGGGATGCCGGGTGTAACTGGAAGAGCAGACCCTGAGTTGGGCTAAGATGGTTCAGAGATTGGCCTTCAATGAGGGCAGCAGGAAAGTCCAGACGACGCCAGACCCACTCCAGGGATAGCTACAGTGGAGGAGATAGCTGTGCATTTGGAGAAACTGTGGGTATCAGGGTTCCAGGAGGTGAGCAATCCAATGGCATGACTCTGAATCCTGATGCTCTGTCACGTTTCTGTGGCCTGACCCGTATCACTTACTCATTTAGAACCTTAGCTTACTCATTTTCAAAACAGTGAGACCTCAGTGTAGCTCCTTAAAAGTTGCTGATACTAAATCTGCATTCATGCCAACTTGCTGGGTGCTAGCTCTTTCTAAGGTAGGAAATGCATGTAGCTGGGGCCTCCACGATTAAGACTTGACCCATGGGGAGCCGCTCTAATGGAGCGTTTTAGGCACCGCAGCAAAGGAGACTGTCATGTCCCTTCTGTATCAAACCAAGTGAGCCTTTATTTGCCTACTGCTCTTCCATCCTTCCTTAGCCTTAATTAGAAACCTGATTTCTCCATTACCATAACAATGAGTGAAACAACAACTGATTTGTTTCGCCAAACTGATTCTCCTTTTGGGAACCTGGGAGAACATTATTTATCAGAGCAGCAGACAGATTTAAAAATGAAAACATCTTTCTCCTGTGTATGCCAAATTCAAAAAAATGACAGGACTAATATTTCAACGTTGGAAGGCATCTTGGTGATTTGTTCGCTGGACTTTACAAGCAGGACAATGCTGGTGTGCAGAGGACACTCGTGGTTACGTGGTGAGTGGGAGAGTGGCAATGGGAAAACAAGACTCACTCTTTACAAGTTTTGCTGTTGCTTACACAAACATGTGACAAGCAGGAGCAAGAATTGAAATTTTTGATATTTCGCTAAATGTTTCATAAATTTTTCTCCTGTTGTCAATAAGAAGGAACAGGTTGACCTTTTTATGCGGTCAAAATGAACAAATTTTTCTAACCTCATTCTCTTTGCTGGTGAGGAGATGTTTCCAGAGAATGAAAATAACATGATATTTCCAATGTAGGTGCCAAAATCTCTCTTTTTCTAAGGAAATGGGACTGTGTCATGGGATATAAGATTATCTTAGGACTGAGGGCATATTAGATGGTGACCCCACTGAATATGTTCAACTCAGTAAATATTTTGATAATTTATAGGACTTCCTTATATCTCCTTTTTAAAATTTATCTTTGAGAAAACTTTAGAAGATATACTCAACCTTGCAGTTGTATCCAAGGGAAAGAGGATTAGAAACACCTTGTCCAAAACACTTTTAATATCTTACAATTTCATCTTTTTTTTTTTTTCTCATTCTGCATTTCTCAGGGTTTATTCCGAAAAATTACTGAATGGAAATGATTAACGATCATATACCATCAATAAAGAAAACTCTCCCACATGGGAACCGGTACCACCTCGATTTCTGTATGTAGCCAAAAACTGCAGAGGAAAAAGAATGAGGGTCAGGATGGGGGTGGGACCTACTTTGCTATGTGTCATCTCTGGTGGGTAAGATTTGGTAATTCTTAGCTTTTTTTTTTTTTGTGATGAGATTTTTTCTGAGCTGAAAATTGCTGCCACCAGCTATGTTCGGGCCTTTGCTTCAGGCACTCTTAGGGTGTGATTTAGGAACTATTTCCAATCCTAATGGGATAATTTAGCTCCCAGTCCCTAAAACCCTGTGGTCTGCAACTCTGTGTTGAAAATTTATAGACTTTCAGAGCTAGGAGGTAAGCAAAAATCAAACAAAAAACTCAAGAGAGCCTCTAGTCCAGCGGGATCAAACATTTTTCAAGCAATGGAATTTGTTCAAATCAAAGTTTATCTGGAAGCTATAGCAATGAATCTTGAGGCTCTGTCCAGCTCCCCTGAAATTCCCTCCCCCCAGTTTAGTTGTGCTTTCATTTCCAATGGCTGGGAGGGTAACTGGACAGTGAAGCCTGCTTTGCCCACACTGGTGGAAAGCAGGAAGAGTCTCGAAATCCATCTCCTTCTACAGTGGCCCTTATCAATAACTCATGCCAGCAACCTGGCTTAGGTCAGGACAACTCTGCCAGGTGACCTGCTCATCGGCCCACACTTTCTAGACTTTCTTCTCTTCTGGTCTTTTTTTCTTAATCCCTTACCAGGTCTCCTTGGAATATCTCCCAAACAAGCTACCTCCACACAGGTCTTTGTCTGTCAGTTGGTTTTTGGCAGAAGCCAAAGCAAGATATCCAGCCACAGTCTGAAATCAAGGGCTCATCTGGAGTAAAGGAAGTTGCCAAGAGCCAGGGGAGGATGTGCCTGGTAGGGAGGCAGGATCTAGGAGTACAGAGTATTCCAGACTGCACTCAGTGCTAGCCTGGTAATGGCAGTGTCCTCAGGAACCAAAGGCATAAATCTCATGAGGGATTGGGAAGTCAAAACTTTGGTCAGGTAGCTTATTGACCTCAGGTGGTAAAACTAGTTCCTGAGCCTGCCAGCGGATGGTCTGGAGTTTCTAACATGCTCCCTCATTGACCAGCGTTCACTCTGGAGCTTGTCATGAGATCTCCTGGTCCTGGGCTGAGCAGACCTGGAAATGGATGGCGCCGAAGTACACTCAGATGTTAGTGCTTCAAAAGTGCAGTCAGTGGAAAGATGGGTTCTCCAGGAACGGAGGTGGGGTGAGCAGTGGAGCTAGGGCTGTGGGTCTGAGAGTGAGGAGCAGAGGATACAGAGTCATGAAGAGGTGTTTCACAAATGGGAGAAATAAGGCACAGAGGCATGAAAAGATACACCATGGGCATTGAACGAGCCTCTGTGCTCCTGCTGGAGCTCCCTGCCTCCCCTAACCTAAGACACTTCATTTGAAAAAGTTCCTGGAGAGCTGGCAACTTCTGCTCCTGTTAAGCTCCCTAAAGAGCAACTTTTCCAGTGCCCAAAGTATGTTTTTTTCTTACCATTTCCTCACAGTCTTTTGCCAGCCTGCCTGCCTTTCTCCATAGATCCTCGATAAGAGGTGGGTGTGGGGTATGCCTCCACAGCCAACTGGTATTTTCCACACCCACCTGCAGGAGAAACTGAGCCTAGGGACAGTTGTGGACAAGCCAGGAATCGTAATTTACCCTCCCACGCTGGGGAAATCGCAGGGTTCCCAGTGGCACCTGGAATGCTCAGGAGGCTTTGAGGGCTGCTCCCCAGCATCAGTGCATGTGTCTGGGACCCTATCACGGTCCATTTGTATCCCCTCCTGCACCTGCCCTGGGCAGCCATTGGTGGCAGGTGGATGGGCTACAGGAATGTGAGATGCTCAGTGCAAATCCACCCCCTCCCAGGCACGCACATTATTCCCAAAGGCCTAGCATCCTCATTGAAAATGAAAACAGGTTGGGGGAGGGCCTAATATTGTGAACAGGGCACCTGCCTTCCAGAAACAACTCAGCTCAAGCACCAGCCCAGGCCGTGGTGGGCGTTTTTATTATTCTTGCATGAGCTTCATGATCAGTGGCAGTCAGGGGTGCTCCTGCTGACTGGTGGACCTTGACTTTCGTGAAGGCTGAATGTAGAATGACTCAGTGTTTTATAGGATTACTCAAAAAGTCACGGTGCGCAGACTTTATGTGTTCCCATTGTGTGTTTCTATATATACGCAGACTCATTCCACAGCGGACTTGAGTTGACACACAACAGAAACACATACAATAAAATGGTAAATTATAGCTTAGAATACAAAAATCCAGGTCTAGGGAAGTATAAATAATCACTTCTTTGCTTCTTTCTCTTTCCTATTTTCTGAGCTTTGCCTTCTTTTTATTTTTAACCCATCAGGGCTTAAATAAAATAAACAGAAAGCTCAGCAAGACCTAATAAGTGTGAAAGGAGGAAACGGAGCCCGCTCGACTGGCCACGAGTCCCTCAAGTAGGCATTGGGCTCACACCTCTGTCCTGGCTGTGACACTCATAGCCAAAGCAGAGGAGGGGGAAACTCACCCACATATTCTTTTTATCAGAGAGAACACAGCATATCGGTTGCTCAGGGGAAATAAAGATTTTAGTAGCTGCCCGAGACATTTCTCAGGCGTGAGATTGCAGAGGAGTCGCGCAGTGCCGGGGTGGGCAGCAGCTTCCCGGGACGGGTCTTTGCAGGCCCATGGCAGTGGGGGTGGGAAGAACTGGGCAAGGGGCGTTGGCAGCAAGATGGCTTCTCTGTGGCCTGGCTTCCTTCAAACATGTCAGAAGCCCTGAAGACAGGAGCGCTGAGCTGAGAGGCAGCTGGTAGTTGAAGGCAGAGTTACCTGAGGTGGATCTGCAGGCAGTGAGTGGAGGCACGGAAGTGAAAGCAGGGTCTAAACACGCCCCCCTCCCCCCAACCCAACCCTGGTCTGGCCGTTTGTTTGGTTTCTCGATGTTCCACAGATAGGTGGCACCATCCAGTATTTCTCTTTCACTTTCTGGCTTATTTCATTTAGCATAATCCCTTCCAGGAGAGCACAGTGGACTCTGGCGGAGGACTGTGGGTACTCTGGTGGGGGGAGAGCACAGTGAGCACACTTGAGGGGGGAAATCCTATATTGCGTGGACTGCTGCATCTTCCTTTCCAAACCTGGAAATGCCACGGGTGCAAAAAAGAGGTGACTGACACCGAACATCAGGAACTGACACTGAAATTGGGAAACAGCCCCGGGACAGAAGGCTCCGTGCCAGCTATCCCAGGGTGTGGGGCACAGGTGGCTCTCCACCTGCAGAGAGAACCCACATTGCCTTGGGTGGATGATGGCCCATTGGGTTTGGGTTGGTCTTCCCCACACGAAGGTAGACCTGGACTCCGTCAGACAGCAGTAGATGCAACTGCAACTGTGCAGGTGGTCTGGCAGTCTCCCACTCCTGAGGAGCAGCGTATCTAGGGGTGGCCCAAAGTCCTCTTAGGGGTCCTCTCCTCTCCAGTACTCTCCCAGGATGAGCATGGTGAGAGCCCCTACCAAGCAGTACTGACTGTCCCAGCTGACATCCCCGCAGCAGGTGGGGTGAGCACTCTCAGGGAGAAAATACAAGATATCTGAGGAGCGTATGCACTGTGAAGAAACCCGACCAATGGAGCAACTTGTGTAGGAGGAGCTGAACAAATGGAATGCATAGAACAAGAATTAAAAATAAGCATAATAAATATACTCAGGGAGATCAGGAAGTAGGAATAAACATTTGTAAAGACAACAAATTAGAGATAACAAGTATGAAAAACACAATTGGTAAAATAGAGCGCTCAGTGGGTGTGTTGAGGGGTGTTGTGGGCTCAGCTGCAGAGTGAGTTATTGAGAGGAAATTTGGGGTCACTCATCGTACAGCAGGGATCAGAGAGGGATGAGGAAATGGAAGGGATAAGAGAGAAGAGCAGGGGGGCTAGAATTAGAAGTGTCAACATTGTTTTCTACAACTCCCACAAAGGGAAATCAGTCATTGGCGAGGGAAAAAATAAATATTGGAAGGAAGTAATGACTGAGGATTTTCTAGATTTAATGAAATAATTGAGTCCTCTGATTAGAGGGGTGCATAGAATGCCAAACAAGATGATTCACACACACACTGAGACACATTATGACGAAATTTAAATATGTCAAAGACAGAAACAAGTTTCCAGTGACGGAAAGCAGATATCTGCAAAGAGAGTCCATTTCAAATAGACATCAGATTTCCCTGATGCCCGCTGGAATGCAGGCAGGCTTTGATATAACGGGGTGACGTCCTTAGAGAGTAGAAGGGAAATATCTTCCTACCTGGAATTTTCATATTCATCTAAGTTATCACTTAAATGTGAAGAGGAAAACAAGACCTTCTCAGAGATGCCTGGTCTCAGACACAGTCTATGTAACCCCTTCCTTTGCGCCCTCCCTTCCTTCCTATGCAGCACCATTATTTGACATCCTTGTAAACATTTGGACAAGATAGGATTCCCCCCCTCAAGTGTGCTCACTGCAGCTCTCCCCCCACCAGCGTACCCACAGTCCTCTGCCAGAGTCCACTGTGCTCTCCTGGAAGGGATTATGCTAAATGAAATAAGCCAGAAGGAGAAAGATAAACACTGGATGGTGTCACCTATCTGTGGAATACAGAGAAACCAAAGGGCCAGACCCAGACCAGAGGGAGGGGCGGGGGGCATTCCCAAGAAGAAGCAATGGCCAAGAATTCAGTGCAATTGACTATCCCTTGGGTAGGCAACACCATCAAGTCCGCGTTCAGAACACAGTGGAACTGAGATGTCCGCAGGTGCCGAGTCATGGCACTGGCGTGGGTGGAGACGAGGGAGGTGGGAGAACACCTTGTTCTGTCTTATTCGGGTGGAAGACACACATGTGGTCACAGATGGTCCCTTTCGCACTCACGAGCTGCAGCCTTGGACAGAGGCCGCTGCCCGCTCCACAGCTCTTCAAGGACAGGTGCTGGTGGGCTTTCCCAGCAAACAGCAGCCGTCACGACGCGCGGGCTCATCCTCCTCGGCATAACCATGATTCTGAGTCTTGTTCCTTAAATAAGAGAAACTCTGGGACAAATCTGCTTCAGGGCTTAGGCCTGGAAAAGTCGTTTCTGACAAAGGGGACTAAGTCATCGCTAGGTGGGAGCAAGCCACCTGCTGTCCTCCTTGGCCTCGCTTCCCAGGGTGCTGAGGGCTATGCTGTCTGGCCTCATTCCATCCTCACCGAGGTGTCACTCTTCTGTTGTGTTATTTTCTCTCTCTGCCCTCTCCATCCAGGGGCCCTCACTGCCCCAACCCTTCTATCTGTTGCTGGACTTCACTGCTCGACGTTGATTTTGAACACTGCTCTGGAAGACTTTCATGGGAGGCCGCGCTGTCAGTCTACAGTTAAGTGCTTAGGAGTTGGCCTCTGGCATCGCCCAGGCCCTGGTCTGGGGATCTCCACCAGCTGGCTGTTTTCTCTGTGCTCTTTATCTGTAAAGTGTGTATGAGTCGGGGCAGAGGGTGTTACTAATGATCCTTATTACACCAGGAGGTCATTGTGAGGCACTGAGATCTGGAAGGAAAGGCACAGTGCCCCGACATAAGTGCTCAGATCACATTAGCGTTTTGGTCAGTGCCGTGTACTTTTTTTTTTTTTTTAATACAAGCACTGGGTATAGTCAGAAGCGCGGGAGGGTGAGAGAATTCACCAGAGCGGGGAACAGAACAGGCAGATGGACGAAGTACACTGCTGAGGGGAGCAGCGGGCTGCAGGAGAGGTCTGCGCGCCATGTGTGACCCTCGCTGGTGGCTGGGAATTGAACCGGCGCTGCAGAGGCTGCGGGCAGCTTCTCAGTCCAGCGCTCAACCGCTGCGCCACCAGGGGAGGCCCTCAGTGCCAAGTACTTTTATTGTCACATCTTTTAAATTTTCTTGGAATGACTCAAAAGTCCAAAGGTTATGATGCTCTATAACGAACTCTAATGGTCATCTGACTGGCTACTGTTGGACATTTCTCTGTAAGAAAGGAAGTGTTCTGGTCCATGTTTTAGACATATGAACACACACATGGTCTATGCATATACACATATAGATTATATATGTTTATGGAGAGAAAGAGACAGGGACAGAGAGAGACCAGAACTGTGAGCTCCTTGACAGTTGACTGCGGCCAGTACTTGACATGAACCTGCTGGACACTGTCTGGTGTTCCCAGGCTTTCTGAGTTGTCTATGAGGAAGGCCCTTTTCAGCAGCTCCAGGCCTAATCACTTCTCACTAGTGTGATGCTGGCTTTAGATTTTAGGCCTCTTTCTCCCGCTCTCAAAACATCCCCTTCATGAACAGGAAAGACTGAGCTTTGAAGGACCATCAAATAATCTGTTTTAATCCACGACCCCCCCCCCCTTGTGGGCCCTTCCTCATCGTCTGATGTGGACCTCCTGTGGGAGCCTAGATATGGCCCCACTTCTAAGGCTCACATCCCCTGCCCCCACAGTGGATCTCTGAGCGTGGCCCAGCGGTCCCCATCTGGCCATTGCTGATCCTGGGCTGGCTAAGCATGAGCACAGAGGTAGGCTGTGGGATCCCACAGAGGGAGGCTGCAGAGATGAGCCCAGACGCAAGTTAGAAGATGAGACAGAAGGTGCTTGAGGCTTTGAAGGCAAAGGACTGCCTGCCTGTGAGTGCTTGTTGTCTACCTGCCAAGTGGAGTTTGCTCGAACATATGGGGCTGCAGTCGGCTGCACAGCAGGAGTCCTGGCCGGAACTCCTGGAGAATGGGGCCAGACTCGCCTCCAAATCGCACCAGTGTGGAGACAGCATCTCTGCTCAAATGCGCGCAGGAGTTTGAAGATCCAACCTGTGCAAGTCTGCACCGCCCCTCCCATGTCCAGATGCTTCCCAGCTCCTGGTCCGTAGCTCTTCCTCAGGCAGGCTCCCTGGAGCACACACTGGCTGTTTTGGGGGAATGGGGGCAATATAATGGGAATATTTGTGATTTCAGGGAAACAGTCTCATATTCCCAAGTCCGGCGCAGTGCCTAGCTCAATAACATTAGTTGAGTGAATGGGGAAGGATTTACACAGCTGAGTCTCTCTTCTATTCACAACTAGTCTCTGCAGATGAGGGAGAGAAATAATGTTTGCATTTTCTGGGCATGGAAGCTGCGGTTCCTACCCCCATCTCTCCCCGTTACATCCTCCCCATACACACCTCCAGTTGCTATGAGGGGCTGCTGAGGCTCACAGCAGCCCCCTTCCCTGGGGAAGAGCTCTAGGAGTCCACCTCACCAGCTCTAGGACACCCCATCCAAGGTGCCCGTGAAGACAGACTTACTGACAAGCGGGTCCGAAGCCCTTCATTGTCTCAGCCTCCAGATTCTGATTGCTGTCTTTCACTCCCTGCTTCTCCCTACTCTGCTCCCTTCACAACCAGCCTCTCCAGCCAGTGTGGATTTGTGCCTCCATGGAAGGTTCGCCATGGGAACCGCACACTGCTCACCACAGTCCCCATTTTGGCCTCTCCCTGCTTTTTTAATCTGATGAAGCTGTTGGTTCATTAGGCTGCTCCATGCATGTTCTATAAAGACCTGTGGGAAATTTCCCTTAATGCTTATTAAACAGGTTTTAAAACTCTTCCAAAATTACTTTTTAAAAATTAACTCACTAAAACCAATGAAATAATGCAATAATATGTGTGTGTATAGGCATGTCCACAATTTCTCTCTACAGAGGGAGACAGCAAGAGAGAGAATTTAACCATTTCTACCTGTTTGTCTCTCTGACAACCTCACCTCCTCATCTTTACGTTAGGTGTGCTAGGCATTGCTGAAGGTGGCTCACTCGCCATTCTGCCTTTTAGTTTAGCAAACCCATTTTTCAGTTGATACATTGCTTCCCAGCTAAAACACTACATTTCCCAATGTCTTTTGCAATTCTCTGTGATTGTGTCTCTAAACTCTGGCAATGGGATGTAAGTGGGATTATCATGTGAAATTGCTCAGACACCTTTTGTGAAAATATGCTGTTCTCTCCCTCTTCCCTTGTTTTTCCTGATGACTTGAATGTTCGTATGATGACTGGAGCTCTGTCAATCATCCTGGACCATTAGGACAAGGCGTGGAATAGGAGGACAAGTGTGTGTGTGTAGTGGGGGGTGATCCAGGAGTCAGAAATGTCTCTCTCTCTTTTTTTTTTTTTCACTTGATGATGCATTCTGGTCAATGAAGTATTGTTCATGGTGGCGCAAAAAGAAAATGAATAAACAAAACCAGAAACAACCTCTAAGCTTCCTGACACTAGCTTGTGGGCAATCTTCCCAATCTCAAGGCAGCTGGCCTGGAAGACTATGGAAGAGATTTGATTCCACTTGATGGCTTCTGGCATGGAAGGGGTGGGTTTTGCCCTTTCTGGAGTAGACACCTGCGTTGGATGTGGGTTTGCCTTCCTTGCACTCAGTATGGTTAGGTGGATGCATAAGATGTATATTTTGAAGAAGGAAATATGACTAGGGGTACATCCCCCTCCATGCTTGTTTAACAGAAGGAAGGGGTAGGGTGAGCTGGCTCTGAGGTTGAGCATCACAAAACTTGGAGACCCAGCAGAGCTTGGCAGCAGGTGAGTGGGAGACAGGACACTTTCTTTTTTTTTTTTTTTTTAAGGTTTCTTAAACATTCCATTGCTTTTATTTATTTATTTTTTAGATTTATTTATTTATTTATTTATTTATTTATACAAGCACTGGGTTCAGTCAGAAGCACAGGGGGAGTGAGAGAATTCACCAGAGCCAGAGCGGGGAGCAGAGCAGGCAGAAGGACCGAAGTACACTGCTGAGGGGAGCAGCGGGCGGCAGGAGAGGTCTGCTCGCCATGTGGGACCCTCCTCTGGTGGCCGGGGAGCAGCTGGGGATCGAACTGTCGCTGCAGAGGCTGCAGGCAGCTTCGCAACCCAGCGCTCAACCGCTGCGCCACCAGGGAGGCCATTCCTACAGGATGGGAGAAACAAGTTCACTTCCCATCCTGTGCCAACTAGTGGCGAGAATGAGACACACGACTTGAGTGCCAACGTATTTGTCTTTCCTAACCATGGGGCAGTGTGGGAAGGCCTTTGGGTACCATGCAAGATCTCCCAGCAAGAAGCACACACGCATGCAGCCACCCCTGGAGAAGGTCAGGTCCTCCTTGAGACCAAGGAAACACACAGATAGCTGGCTGGGTCGTGGGATGACCACAGGGGTTGTGCTCTGACTTAGACCTCCCACTCACTGTCCGTATTGCTGAGGAGGAGGAAGAACTCCAGCAAAGCAAGCATCTGGCTTTGCCTGGGAGCTCCTACAGCTGCCCCAGAAGGGGAGTTACCTGGCCTAAATCTTGGTAGAGAGGGAGTATATTGCTGCTGGAGGGAGCTGGAGAGATATCACATGCAGGGGGATACTTATAAAAAGACCTCAGCCCCTCATTCCCTCCCCACCTCACCCCCTACCTCACCCCCTTGGCAGCGTTGTTCAGTGAAGGTCTGGGTCTTCCAGGGATTCAAAGAAATATTTCCTCAGGCCTTGCTACTGTCCTGGTCCTCTGCCCCATGACCTGAAGCCAAATCAGACAGTGACAGCAAGTGCCTGTTTTTGTCAACCTGAGGGCTTTCCCTGGCTGCAGGGACACGTGTGGCTGGTACACAGGGCACTAGAGAATTAACCATCTCAGGAACAAGCTGCAGACAATGAAAGGTGGGAACTGGTGGATAAATATCCCCACTCTTCGGCCGGCCCTCGGTGGGATCACTGACTCTAGGGCACACTCTTCACAGTTATTCTCAAACTGTGGCCCCAGCAGCAGCAGCAGCAGCAGCAGCAGCAGCAGCAGCAGCAGCAGCAGCAGCAGCAGCAGCAGCAGCAGCAGCACTGGGTACCTTGACAGAGAGGTAAATTCTCAGGCCTTTCTGCTTCAGACCTGAATCAGGAACTCAGAGGGTAGGGCCCAGCAGTCTATTTTTAACATGCCCTCCGGTGAGTCTAAATCTCCGTAATGCCCGGGTGTTTCAGTGGCAACCTGCTTATTAATGTGCCTCTTTGGCTCTCTTTTCTGTCTTGCTCCTCATCATCTACTGATGCTTTCTGAGATCATCTGCCAAATAAACTACTGGCAATCAAATCCTGTTCCCCTGCTTCTTCAGAAACCCAGTTAAGATGGAGAGGCACAGGATCCCAAACACCTCTGGGCGTTCTGTTCTCTTTCTTATGCCCAGAGTTGGTCTAGAGACAATGTGGGGAGATTATGCAAAATACTTGATAACTCCTGCTGACTTGACTATAGTAGCTGAACTTTTTTGAGCCTTAGTTTTCCAAGCACCTGCATCGTTGGGCTCAAGTAGCCCAGGAGCTGGAGCCTAGACCACATGGGCTGGCTGTGGAGTCGGCTCCCCCATGTAGTTTGTGTAGGTGCACAGTGACATACTGACAAAATCGCTTAGTGGTTCATTTCTCAGAGCGCAGCCTGCTGTTCAATGAAGTGTGACTCTATGATTAGACAAGGAGGTAGCTCTTCCAGGGAAAGTGCATATTTTAAAATCTTGACTTTTTGTTATTAGTTTTACTGAGGTTTATTTTCCATTTAAAATCCACCCCTTTCAAGAGTACAACTCAGTGCTTTTAAAAAGGAAATCTGCAGTTATGCTCCCATCACCATAAATGTTTTACCTTTGCATCCCTCAATAAGATCTCTTGTGCCAATTTCCAGTTCATCCCCATTCCCAGCCCAACCCCAGGCAACTGCTGGACTACTTTCCTTCTCTATAAATTTGAATCTTGGCCATTTCAAGTGCAATATTTCTCAAGCTCTGTTCTTAATTGCCAGTTGGAGGTTAGATGAGAGGGAGTGTGGGATGGTGAAAAAAGAGAGGAGCAGAAACCAAGTGAGGGTCTGCTCACCTGGGTGCTCACAGGTATGTGTGCCCAGGACCTCCTTGGGTCTCAATTTCTTCACTGATAAAGCGAGGGACACAATTCCAGCTTTGTCAGATGGCTTAGAGATAACTGATATGAAAACACAGCAAGCTACGTGATTGGTATCCTCCAGATTCATGGACGAGGAAACCCAAGTCTAGCTGGGAAAAGATCGCATCCCAGCATTACTCAGCTCAAAAGTGATGAAGCTGGAATTTACTCTAGGTCTCTTGAAGTTCAGGTGCTTTTTATTTTTTATTTTCTGTATACCTCAATGGTCCCTGAAAATGAGTCCAATCTTGAGCTAAGATTCTTTTTTTCAAATGGCTGAGCTACACAGTATAACATCACTCTCGCTGAGTTGATATATAATTAACCTTCCTTGTGAACCGAGACACTTCCCCCCCAGATACCCCAAAGCTTCAGCGGGCAGCCCCACTGGAAATGCTGGCGAGTATCCAGCTGGCAAGAACTGTGAGTCTCTTTTACATCCACAGCTACACTATCTGTGGCTCCCAGGTGTGTAGCTCTGGCCCAGACACCCAAGGCACCTCCTGTCCATCATGCCCCTTCCTGTTGCTTGGTGCTTTCATTTCAAAGGGGTTCACAGCAGCTTGCTGTTTTCATCAAGGAGGGGCCCCATGCCTGTCGTCAGCTCTCTAGCTCTGGTAGCCGAAAGTTCATCTGCAAGCCGAAAGGCCGCAAAGTTCATCTGCCATAATGATAATCTGGAAAAATCTGTAAAGCCCTGGGCCCAGGACCTCCATGAAATTCAGAACTTGCCTATGAAGAGGAGTGGAGAGTCAACTGTTGATTCTGCATCTAAATGGGGGATCACTGCCCCCTACTTGGGATGCAGTTTATTCCTTTGTAAGATGTTTGCTTTAGTTTATTTTCTTTTTTCTTTTTTTTTCATAGAGGCATGTTTTATTTTATTTGTTTGTTTGTTTGTTTGTTTATACATATACTGGGTACAGCCAGAAGCGCGGGAGGGTGAGAGAATTCACCAGAGCCAGAGCGGGGAGCAGAGCAGGCAGAAGGACCGAAGTACACTGCTGAGGGGAGCAGTGGGCACAGCAGGAGAGGTCTGCGCGCCATGTGGGACCCTCCTCCAGTGGCCGGGGAGCAGCCGGGGATTGAACTGGCGCCGCAGAGGCCGCGGGCAGCTTCGCAACCCAGCGCTCAACTGCTGCGCCACCGGGGAGGCCCAGTTTAGTTATTTTCTATACCATCCTCCTTCTACCTCTCCCCAGCCCCACACTTACCAAAGTCTGCTTTTATTAAATAAATATATATATTTGCATTTTATGGAATATTTTATTCCAAAAAGATTTTCACTGCTAACAAGAATGGGGAAAAACGGGATTTGTTGCCTCCAGCTCTAGCAAATAATTTAAGGCTTGTTAGATTGCTTTCAAGAACGAGTGCTGCCCTATGATTGCTGTAAAGCAACGCTTGGTTGACAGACCTGCCACCTTGCTTGCAGACGCCATGGCAGGAATCCACCCACGAGGGATCGTTCGGACATTTTACTCAAAATGACAGAGCAGCAAACACCACGGACATCTGCGTGGCACTTCTCATCCTTCTCGTTCTTAATTTGCTCTGGGCCTGGCAGGTCCTACATGGGGAGGATGGCGAAAGGGCTCAGTGATCAGAGGGGTTCAGCAAAGCCTATGAAAAAGCAGGAGGTGCCTCAGCACAGGGCACAGACATTTTAGCCAGGGAGTTGTTTCCGCCTTCATGACAACTTCATACACTTGCAGTCAAGCGTGACTCTCCTGATGGTGTGAAAGGGGTGTGTGTGTGTGTGTGTGTGTGTGTGTGTGTGTGTGAGAGAGAGAGAGAGAAAGAGAGAGAGAGAGAGAGAGAAAGTGAGAGGGGGAGAGAGAGAGAGAGGGAGGATGCTTTGGGTACAGACAGGTACAGATAAAGGCACATAGGAAATACTGACAGAGAGATAAAGTTGAGTTGAAACAGGTGTGGACAGACAGCAACCAGAGTGGTGGTAGGAAGATCAGTATAGCTACAAGAGAAAAAGACAATTAAAGGAACCCAGAGGGAATTAAAGAGATGTGACTAACTCTACAGCACTTGCTGAGTGTATCTTCAAAGGGCCTGGAGAGAGCCAAGACACAGCAGAACATGACGCGTGGACCGTGATTCTATTTAGGTGCTGGTAGGAGCAAAAGAACAAAAAAAAAATTTAATGTGATAATTGGGGAAATTTGAATGCTGACTTGATGTTTGCTAATAATAAGGAGTTGTTGCTAACTTGTTTGTGTTCTGGGATTGTGGCTGTAGTTTTTAGGATCGTGATCGTTTAGAGATAGCAGGAGTATTTACAAGTGAAGTGTTATGAAGTCTGAGTTTGCTTCAAAACCAGCAGTGGGCGAGGATTGTTCTGATATTGCTTTGCTGCCTTTGTGTATGTTGAAATTTTCCAGAATATGAAGTTAAAAAATATTTGTTGTATGCCTCCCCAGGGGCAGGCATTGTGGGTGGAGTGGGAGGCAGGGTGGAGGAGACTGAGAGAGAACATCCTGGGTGTGGTGCCTCCTTGCCCCATCCTGTCCCTCAGTCTTCCTTTGGGTTTAAATTCAAGGGGCACTGTGAGCCTGCTGGACCTGGGGGTGCGAGCAGACTTACTCCTGGAGAGAGAGACAGGGAGACAGAGGTTTTCCAAAGAGAGAGAGAGGCTTTCCAGACACACACACACACACACACCACCACACACACACCACACCACACCACACCACACCACACACACATCCAATAGAAGCAGAAACTTCCAGCAAGGAAGGAATGGTGGATTCCTCAGGCCTCTCTCTGAGCAAGGGCAAAGGGTATCTTATGCCAAGGAGTGAAGCTTGGCAGCCCTATTCATTGACTTCAAAGACTCTGGCCATGACTGAGGTGCCACCTGTACGGCACCTGGCACTGAGTCCAGGTGGGGTCTCTGTGCCAAAGTGCCCCCACCCTAAGTTCTGCCCTTGCTTCTTTTTCCCCACCAGGAAGTTCTCATCCGAACAGCAGACAGATCTTTTCCCAGGGAAATGTGCTTTCTGAACCTTCTCTGTGAATCTGCATGGGGGTTGGGGAGGAGGTTTAGGACCAAGGCCAAGAAGCCTGATTGAGAAGTAGCTGGAAACCAAGTGAAGACTGATAGTTACCCTAAAAAAAATGGTGGCATAGAAGAAAAAGTCAGCCAACCTTTTGATTAGATGTAGCAAGTGTTTATTGTATTATATATGATGATGTACCAAGAACTAAGGTAGGCATTTTCACATCTTATGAGATGAATATGATATTTTAATAATTATGATATCTGCTAGCACTTATTAAGCATTTCCTAGGTGCCAGGTGCTGTGTTACACCCACTATCTCATTTAATCTTCACAATAATCCAGTGAGGTCGGTACTTTTGTTACCCACTTTTGAGAAGGAGATTGGGGGAAGCAGTGACTCCCAAATCCTGCCTGCTCCATGCCTGCTGCTCCAGCCCTTCTGACTCAGGACTGAGGAGGCAGTCCTTGGTGATTGCTGTGGCTGTGCAGCTTCGAGAAATCTGTTGCAAGTTCTCATGCTACTTTTGTTTTCTCAGGCAAAGACTGACTGAATCAGAAAGGGACTAGGCAACTGAGTGGCTTTGCTTGAGGAGCCTAGCTGAGACCCTGAACGGGCCAGAGACAGCAAACAGCTCTGCCTCAAGCCCCTGGTTGCGAAGCAAGATGGGACCCCACCCCCCTGTGCAGCCCCAGGGTTTCTGACAACCCCAAACAGGACATAATGTCACTTACCTGGGTTAGCATTTAGAAGCTGGAGTGTCTCACCTTTGGCCTCAGTGGCAGAGCCCAGCTAGGGCCCCTTACTCTAAGTTTTCTTTCATTGCAGCTTTGGAGGTGGGGGTTTACCTCTGTACTTTACTCCATCCTGAATTCAGTCTCAGCCCCTTGACTGTCAAATCTCTCTTCCACTGGAGTGATTTCCCAGTGCGGGAATGTGGCTTCTAACTCAGCGATGCTGCTGAGACCTGGACATCTGCACGTCCTCTCTGGACGGCCCCCTCCGGTCACTGCCACTGTCAGTTCCATCAGGGAGAAGTCCAGGTGGCGCTAGTGACTCCTAAGTTTTCCTAAACCTTGGCTGCTCCCAGCAAGGAGCAGCCTCTCTACATATATATATAGAGAGAGAGAGAACGAACCTGGCTATAGACTGGAACTACCTGGGGCATTTAAGAAAAACACCAATGCCTGGTCCCTCCTCCCAAAGAGTCTTATTTCCTTGGTCTTGGCTAAGGGGTCATTAAAAGGCCCCCATCTTCCTCCCTGCCCCCCAGGCGATCCCAATGTGCAGATGGGGCTGAGAACCATGTCTTAGAGAATTGGGTGACACCCAGTTTACATTCCATTAGTCAAGCCAGAGGAGTGACCCACTTACAGGAGTTCTCTCACCCAGGGCGCCCAGGGTGGGTGCCTCTGGGACTCTGACTCAAGGCCAGTCCCTCCTTACTCCCTGGCTAGAAGGAGCCAACTTCTTTTGTAGAAAACAGGGGGCTCCTTTGGAACCATTTCTTGGGAGGCTGGGAGGTGGGGAGCAGGCATTTCCAGTTAGGGCCGATTCCATCGTCCTGTGGCCAGGTAGCCGCCATCTCTGGGGAGAAAGCGGGAGACACTGGCCAGTTCATCTGAAGGTCAAATGCATTTCAGCTTCTTTCCTGAGGATGGAAAAGCAATGAAAAGAGCTAAATTTGGGCAACTGCCTGGTGTCGCTGTTATGGGAAAAACAGAAGTTAAGGTGGGAGGAGCCCCAGGAGCAGGTGTTGCTGGCCCTCTGGCACCCCTGCAGCAGTGACTGGCAGCCACTTCCCCTGCTCCCTCCACCCTGCATCCTGCTGACTGCCGCGTCTCCCACTGCAGAGGCCCCGAGTCTTGGTGGTTTCCTCTGCACTGCTATTTTGGGAACAGAAACTTGGATGTTTGGGTGGAAAAGGGGTAGCCAAGGGCCTGGAGGCCGGCGGGAGCAGGAGGATGGCGGCAGTGGCACAGACCTGGCCCCAGGGCCGGGGTAGAGGCAGCCTCCTCTGGTCACTGGGCACAAAGGCACAGTCACGCGGCCACTGGAGCTGCCGCTTGCAAGGACTCCCTTGGTCCACACCTCGGGTTTCAGGGAACCAGTTGCTGGAAGGGCTAATTTTTTTTTTTTTTTTAAGCACTAAGGGTCTAAGGTCCTCTGCATTTTCAACTCCGGAAGGGGGCGGGGGTCTGTGTGTGCACGCAAGCCAAATGGGCCTCTCCAAGTTTGTTTTTCTGACACATTGGAAACCACACAGTTCAGAGGAAATTCATCTCACATGCCGGAGCCAGTTTCCCGGAACGTGTCCAGCGGCTGCTGTGTCAACACGGCCGGCCGCGCTCAGCAAGCCGCCCTCCCGGTGCGATGCTGTGATTTGCCAAGGGAAAAACACAAGGCGGACCCTCGGGAGGAGTGTGCATAGTTCAAAGGGAGGGTGGGCTTCCAATTGGACAAGGCGCTTCCCCAATTACACAGTTGTCACTGACCCCTCCAAAGGCCACCGCTGTATCCCCTCGAGTCCCTTGTTCCCAGACAAGGCTGCGCTTGTGTGCCCAGCTGCGCTTGTGTGCCTGGCCTACTTAGAAGGCACCTGGATGGAGCAGAGGCGGGGAGGGAGGGTGAGGCCGGGGCTTGAGACTGTTTCTCAGCTTCTCTGGGAAACTGATGGGAGGCAGCTTGGTGTAAGAGGAAAGGACTTCGGCCTCTCCACAACCCTGAGTGTGTCCCCGTGTTGCTCTGCACTACCTGAGTCTCTCTAAGAATGAGGCTGTCTGTGGAGAAGGGGGCTAAGGATGGTGGAGGTGCTTCCCATGGGGGTGGGAGGGTCACAGAGGCTCAGCAGACTCCAGCTCCCCGTTCATCAGTGTCTCCTTGGAGGCCTGGTGGGTGGTTCTAAGTATAGTTTGAGGCCAAATCCTCTTACTGTGCTTTCAGAGACAAGAGGACAGCTGCTCCCTCAATTGAGAATGTTCTGGATATGGAATTTCACAGTCAAAACAGCCCTCTAGACAGCCAGGGCAGTGATGGAATTCCTTTTCTTTCCCTTCCTGGAAGTTTTCTGTTCCATTGGGCAACAGAAAACTTCATCCAATTTATTGTAATGATTCCTGTCAATTCTAGGGTCAGGTCAGGATCTGCCTTTGGAATGTGGCCACGATACCACCCAAAATGACCCCGTGGGATTACATGCCTTTCCTGGTTTGGAATAAACTGCTGGGCTCTTGGGAGGGGTGGTGAGTGCTGCTCTGCTGTGACTGACTGTGGGGTGGGGGAGAGCGGCCTCCTTGTTCTCCCTGCTTTGGGTGCTTCCGCAGAAGGTGGTGGCCAATTTCTCTATACACATGTACAGGATATGGGCAGCCCTGCTGAGGCATGTTGTTTAAGTAATTCATACTCCTGGTGTGGCCACCGGGTGATCTAGTCTCCAAGAATCTCCTTAGAACCAGATCAGTCATGCCTTCCTTTGGTCCTTACCATTGCACCCCTTTGAGGTGTGTGTCTCTGGCAAGTTGCAAGGCAGAGTGCTGGCTCTTTCCACCAGAGGGGCTGGGGGAGGATGGAGCTTCTGTGTCTCCTCTGCATGCCAGGAGAGAAACAAAGGGCTTGCTTCTCCTCCCTCTGCTCTCCCCCAACCCCTCCCATTTCTTGATCTTCCCTCTGATGAGGAGGAGGAATGGGGGGCAGGAGGAGGATGGGGTGTGCTGGACAACATGTGCTTCTTATTCTTGATCTCTAAACTCTGCTGTCAGGCAGAAGGAAGTCTGGTTTTGTCCCCTGGCACCTGTTTGCATCGGCCTATCAGTCTCAGCCTTGGGGCTGGTTCCTTTAGCAACATTGGGGGCAAGGCTTGTTCCCATTTCTGCAGGGATGGTCTTGATTTTAGTTTCTGGTTGGTGGGGACTCCCAACATGGGGTCATGGGGGACCAAAAGTGGGCACATTTAGTTAATGTTTCCCCTGTCAACCAGCCCTACCAATGTCATGTTTAAATTAACTGACTTCACTGCCTTTCTCAAGGTGTCCACTGGCAATCATCTCATGGCATGATCTTGGGCACATTGCTTCAGATCTCTGCGGCTCAATTTTCCAAGACTGGATCATCTCTAAGGTCCCTTCCAGAAGTTCTAAACTTCTAACATGGGTGTACTTGGGATTCTGGACAAGCCTCTATGTGCTGAGCCCTGACATCCATGTGAAATACAGTGAGTCCCCATCAAACTCTAATTTCTCTAGTAATGGAGGGGAGGTCTGGTATAGATTAAATATAATCCACTGATAATCCAAAACCCCACGTTAGCCTTTGGTTTTGATCTCATGTATTAGAACAGCGAACAAGCTGCAAAATTGACCAATTTGAATTCTACCTGTCCCTTCCCCTTCTATCCTCTCAAAGACATGCTAATTTGATCTCTAATGTGGCCAAAGGGCAGACAGTAGAAGGGAGGAGAAGCCAGAGGCATGAAAAATCCCCAAACTGGATCATCCACCCCCTGGATAATGGGCAGCAGCATGAACAGAATGCTCAATGAGCGCTCGACCATTTTCCAGCCAGCCCCTGTCCCTTTGCTGCAATAGCTATAATCTCCATGGCAAAATGCATTAAATTGTTGAGCTCCTTAGACAAATTCCACCATTCCTCACTCAATTCACAGACAGGCTAGATTTTTTGAAATTGAGAAACTGGTTAATTGTCATTGGGAAGTAGCAGAATTTAAAACACCTTGCTAAGATGCTAGTCTGGGGGGCTCATCTGTTTCTTTCTCTCCAGACAAGTGAAAGCAAACAGAAACCTGCCTAAGTTTTTATGTTTGCCTTTATATTTATAAATGTCCTTGTATGAATATCTCTGAGCCCATCAGTATACCTCTACAGCATGATTTTTTTTTTATTTCCAAGGTTATCCTGGGAGTTACCCATCCATGCTAACTATAATACATAAGCATGTTAGTTCACGTCTTTAGAGAATCTGACTGACTCTTGACGAGTCATTGGATTGGTTGCCTTTGGGACAGATGAGGGTGTGTTCATTGCCTGCTCTGCCCCTGGCTGGAAGAGGCTGCCCCTTGTACTTTAAAACTGGGACTAGTGGGCATATGAACTGGTCAGTGCTTGTAAAACTCTTGGGCTCCTTGGTAAGACACTGGAGCAGTCTTGAGGCAAGTTCCCACCATGGACCATAGGTTGTACTGCATGAATTTTTGTACTTCCTCGAGCTCTGATGTCTTTCCTGAACCTAAAGAGTCCTGCAGCCTCCCAGACCAGATCCCAGGGGCAGAAGGACTCACCAGAGTGAAGTAACCGTGTCAGAACAAGCTGGTAGCCAGGACTGAGGTGGTAGAGAGGGCTGGGAGCCAATAGGAATGCAGAAAGAAAATGGGGCTAGGGCTGTGTTGATTGTGACTCCTAGGAAGGGGGGGAATAATAAAGGCTACGGGTAAAACAGGTATCACAGGGTGTCCTTGGTAAGGACCTGCATCTTAGAGATCCTGTGGGGACCACCTATTTTTATGTGTGTGTTTTTTCACGACTTTGGGATCTTTCATTCTAATATGGGGATCCAACCGAGTAGACTTACCAAGACTCTTAAGGTATAGTGTAACTACTACTTTACAAGGGTAATTCATTTAGAGCAGAAGGATACTTTTTTTGGTGTTAAGGGAGGTTTTAATTAATTATGCACTGATAAAAATCCACACTTTAGCAATTGACTTGGAAAAAGAACATATTTGAGTTATTTGGAGCTGTTTCTCCAACACAAAAATTAACAGAAATTGCTAAAAGACTGGTCAAGGCATCTCTATTCCAACTTTTTCTTTAATTTTCTCCTTTTAGTCTGTCTCTATTTTCTTTTTCTCACTCTCATTTTAACTATCAGCTTCCTTGGTGTGATACTCATCTCAAAAATGTCAGTCTCTTGAGTCACTGCAGTGTATTTATCTTCTCAAAGGGCTTCTGTTTTCACTTCTCACCCTTCAACAATGATCTCAAGCATTGTTCCTGCTCTTTTGTTTTTTAAAGATTTATTTATTTATTTATACAGGCACTGGGTACAATCAGAAGCGCAGAAGGGTGAGAGAATTCACCAGAGCCAGAGCAGGGAGCAGAACAGGCAGACTGACGAAATACACTGCTGAGGGGAGCAGCGGGCGGCAGGAGAGGTCTGCGTGCCATGTGGGACCCTCGCCTGGTGGCTGGGGATCGAACTGGCGCTGCAGAGGCTGTGGGCAGCTTCGCAACCCAGCGCTCAACCACTGCGCCACAGGGGAGGCCCCATTGTTCCTGCTCTTAAGAAAGAAGCCCCTGCTTTCTTTTTTTTTTTTTTTTTTTTTTTTTTAAATATTAAATTTTATTTTTATATTCCCCCATACAATTGCAAATGCCCCATTCTGACCCCAATCCTTCCCCTCCCGCCCCCCACCCCCCAAAAAGTGTCTCTGGTTCATAGTTTTTTGTTGATTTTGATTTTCACTTTCTTATATTCATTTTCCTGGTCCCTTATTTAAGTTTTCTAGATTCCTGCTATGAGTGAGCCCCTGCTTTCTGATTCACCACACTGACTGGGAAAGTAATGCATACTCTTGGGTAGATGCTATCTGTATTAATCAGTCTTTTGATGAGGCATGAGATAATGTGTGCCATATATACACACACATATATATACATATATATGTGTGTGTATATATGTTCATCTTTGAAATATTTGAATGTTTTGTACATTGTTTATTGATAGTCAGTGTTAACATTTGTCCATAGACCCTTTCTTTGTATTTAACCATTCTCTGTGTACATGTATGCACACATACAAACACACATAACACATGAACAAATGTGCCTCAGTACATGTATATCACCTTATATAAGCTGAAGCCAAAAGTGTGTATACTGTTTATCATCCAGAACTTACTTGTTTTTTCATGTCACATTAATTGGTGGCATGATATTTGTTGTACTGACCTGGGAGCTTGGGCTCCAGAGTTAGGTAGCCCAAGTCCTAGAAGACCACATGACTGACTTCTTCTGACCCTCAGTGTTCTCATCTGTAAAATGTATATAACAATAGCACATCTTTTAAAGAGTATTTGTGAGGATTAAATGAATTTTTAAAGGAGTCAGAGCATAGTGCTTGGCACATAGTAGGTGCTCAAAAGTTCTGTACTACTAGAATTGTCATCATACCATTCATCCCTGTTAAGGGGATTTAGGGTTGTTTCTAGTATTTCAGCATTATGCATAAGCTTGAGAACATCCTTGTATATTTATCTGTGCACATAGGATGGGTTCCTTGGACTATATTCTAAAAATAGAATCTGCTGATGGAAGAAGGTTTTTGTCTCTATGCTGCCGCATTGCTCTGGTGGAAGTGCACACCCATGCAGTCTCCCCAACAGCAGAGAGCAAACGCCTGAGGACCCCAGACTGACATCACTGCCCCCCACTTGGTGCAGTTGCAGGGGTCTGCTCTGAAAAGGCAGGACACACATAAGAATTGAGCCTCTGGTAGCTCAGGCATTAGTCAAGTATCCACAAGTATAGTATCCACAAGTATTATGGATAATAATTAAAATTCCAAACGTGTAAATGATTTATTTTTGGTCCAAGTAGAAGTGGAGTCCAATGCTGTTCTTAAAACATCTGGGCTCCTTACCATGTGTTCTGATACGCTGTTTTAAGGAGCAAGCTTACAGCTTTAAGAACATGTGTTTCTTCTGTGAGCACTACAAAGAACAATGAAAGTTATAGTTGTGTAAGAGCCTAAGTGTAGGGATTATCCTTGGGCATCAGAGGGGAGGCTCTGCCTCAAGGCCTTCAGGTTGCTGCAGATAAAATCAGTTATTAGGAATGAGCACAAGAAGTCAAGAAAGTTAAAGTCAGATAGCTGCGGGGTCATTATTTAAAAAACAAAAATTTTCTGTTGAAAGAGGACCACCACTGCCAGAAGTGAAAAACAAAAGTATAACACTACCAAATGGCATTGAAATTAGAAACTGATTGTTTCCACCACTCCAATCAGCATCATCATGTGCCTGGAAGGGCAGAGAGCATGGGTGGTTGGACTGATTCAGGACAGGAACTTACAAAGTAGGTAGATCGAAAGTGTATTGAGGATGCTGTTGAGAGAGGGCAGTGAAGAGCAACCTCAGGTCTAGGCTGCATAGAGGAGGAAGCCGGGTTATCCCTGCAGTGAGAAAGAAAGGATGAGAGGACAGGGAATTCTCAGTACCAAAGAACAGGTGTAATTTCAGGTGAGTTCAAAAGCTCAAAGAATAGGTGTCCTTAGAGATAAGTATAATTAAAAGTTTAAAATCCCTAAAACCTAAGCATGGATAGCAATTGTGTTGTTGACTTTAATATGGGTCAAGGTTGCTGAAATCAAAATTTGGAAACCCTTGGTTAGCTTTGCTGTGTATCAAGCCAACCACCAAAGCGTAGTAGAGTTGGATAGTAGGGCAGCATCCCTCCGGAAAGGCTGTGCACGACCAGGCCAGGCTCAGATGGTCAAGCCACTGCTGAGTGAACAGTTCTAGCAACATAGAAGGGCAAACTATTTTCTGAAGGATGCATTCTATCAGAAGACAGCTCTAGATGCTAGGAAATCTTTTTCTGGGCTAACTGAAACCTGCCTTCCTGCAGATCCTTCTTCTGTGCACATCCCACTGATAAGCAGAGGGAGTAAAGAATCTGTCCTCCACCCCACAGAGGACCCTGGGGAGCTGTGTTGGGGCTGCCCTTTTCACCTTCTGGGTAATATCCCTTCATGTGCTTGAAAATCCCAATTGAATCTCTTTTCCTCTCCTGCCCCCTGGCCATCTCTGCCCACATGACCAGGTTCCTGACTCAGATGACAAGATGAATCTCTCCTTGGAGGAGAAACAGGCATCACCAATCAGGAAAGAAAATTGCCTTCGAATTGTCTGGAGGGGCAGCTGCCAAACAGAGAGTGTGATAATTTGGTCATTCTGACATCACTAAAGCCCAAAATAGCTAATTGAGGCAAAGGTTGATTTCCTGAACCTAAATTCTACATTTAATGTTTCATTGTCTCCTCCCTACTTTCTAAGTGTAGACTCAGTCAAAATAAACATTTCATGGAGAGATGCAAAAATTTACCAAGGGGGGCCTCCCTCGTGGCGCAGCGGTTGAGCGCTGGGTTGCGAAGTTCCCCGCGGCCTCTGCAGCTCCTGTTCGATCCCCAGCTGCTCCCCGGCCACCAGAGGAGGGTCCCACATGGCGCGCAGACCTCTCCTGCCACCCGCTGCTCCCCTCAGCAGTGTACTTCGGTCCTTCTGCCTGCTCTGCTCCCTGCTCTGGCTCTGGTGAATTCTCTTACCCTCCTGCGCTTCTGACGGTACCCAGTGATTGTACAAATAAATAAATAAATCTTTTAAAAAAATTTACCAAGGGATTTTTTTTTTAAGATTTATTTATTTATTTATACAAGAACAGGGTACAGGCCAGATGCACGGGAGAGTGAGAGGATTCACCAGAGAGGCTGCGGACAGCTTCACAGCGCTGCGCTCAACCGCCTGCGTCACCAGGGGAGGCCCTACCAAGAGATTTTGACTACCTTATTCAAACCTTTAAACAACCCTCCAAGTGTAGACAGGATCATTTTCATTTTATAGGTGAGAAAACTAATACTCAGAAAGCTCATATGGTCCACTCACTATCACCAAGCCAGGCTGGCCTTTTTCTGGGCAAGTTGGAACACAACATGCACCTGACTCGTGGAGGGATTTGGGAGGAGACCAGGGTCAGGCACTAATCCATGGTGCTGTGGCTCAGGTAGTGCGCTTCCAGTGGGCATGAGCTAGGCTAGATCAGAGCCCCAGAGGCCAGGAAGTGGGGTTCTTTGTGATCACACATTACAGGAGAGGTAGTAGAACTCCCCACCCTCCACCTTTGTTGCTGACATCACAGTTGGAGGTAAGGGGAGAGGTCATTATACAATGGAACTAGGAGAGTAGAGAAGAGGCTCCTAGGACAACAGCATAGGATTAAACACCACCAGCTCCTGAGAAGACAGATTGCAGGAGAATTTGAATTATTGAAACCCTGAACAGGTTTTTAGCATATCTCCCTCCCCCAGCCTCTGGGCTCCTTCTCTCTCCAGGCTGGAAATGGGAGAGAGATTTCCAATGGCTCACATCATTGTCTGGCTGTGAGCTTGGAAGAAACATTCGCTCCTGCCTAACATCTGCTCCTAACTCTCTCTCTTTCTGAAAAGACACAAGGAAAAGGCCCTGCTTTCCCCTCTCCAAGGCCTAATGCAATGACACAGGTTCTACCTGTGCATGGGGAGAGCAGGAGGCACCTGAATCTCAGTCATTTTCCCCTAGGTTGGTTCATGGACTGTGAAGTTGCTTGGCTGACATGGAGCCTCCCCCACTCACTTATCTACCCACAGTGACTGCTGCCCATAGGCTTTCTGAGTCCTAAATAGCACTTTCAGGAGTCTGGACTGTCATCCTGGGTTTGTATGCCCTGGAGAACTCATTATCAAAACCAAGAGCTTGGATTTCACTGTCTCTATGGTTCCTTTCATCTCTGAGAGTCTCTAGAGACAAGGAGGGGTGTTTCAAAAATTCCAGGTAGAGAGAAGGTTTATCCAAGGCAGACGTGAGCAGATGTCACATGTGGGCCTCTGTCTTTGGTTGGGTTCCTCAGAATCAGGTCCTGAGACTGACTTGAATGCAAGTCATTTTCTTGGGAATGTAGAAGAGTGGAGAATTAGGACAGGGAGGCAAAGAAAGTTATTTTTCTGAGCAATTTATCGCTGTGGACAATTGGGGGATACATCAGATCTTTGAGAGAGTGTAGAATAGGCTTCTGAGATGTTCCACCTGGGGAGCAGGGAAGTTGGGGTCGATGGCTGCTCTTGGGGTCCCCAGAATGTCTATTCTGTTGCCTCATGGCTTGATCAGGTTCTTAGGGAAAAGTGCTCACAGTAAGCAGCCACTGTGTGCAAGGGCAACATGGTGGGCCCAACAGGGGCTGCTTCAGGTGACTTCACTGGGGGGTGGGGGGGTGCTACCAAAAAGATAGGCTACTCCCCTTTCTGCAGGTTCATGTGGATCCTCTCAGGGTTAATCTGGGATGTGCCTTGGAGGCTGAAACCCCATTTGCAAAACTGAATGGTTGGGAGGCTCCACACTTGCCTTTCTCCTTTCTCTAGCTGGACCTCAGGAATAAATGGAGACTGGGGGCTGTGAACAGCCGGCTCCAGACAGGCAAGGAGAAAATCGTTTTTCCCGGACTGTTGATGGCAGCAGTGGGGAGCCCCTAGCTAGGGATGGAAGGTCCATCATGAAGAAAAGGAGAAGGTGGGACTCAGTAATCACGAGCCTTGGAAGCGTGCGTAAGGGGTGGTGGCCTCCTTGGGGTAAGGGTGGGCTGCTCTGAGCAGATGCACTGGCATTTCTTAGTGGTGGTGTAGGCAGGGCTGGTGGTGAGACTGCCGGGCACCCCCGTGCTCGCTCCATTGCTGCACCCCGACTCCTGAGGCTCTGTGGCTGAGCACCCCCCCCGCCGCCCAGGCCCGCCCTCGGCCAAACGGGCCCACTCACTCCTCAAGGCCTCTTCTTCAGTGGATGCCCGCACAGCTCCTCACCCACAGAGAGCTCCTCCTTTTGGTTTTGAGTGTCTGTCTGCAGAAATGGAACGTATTCTTTTGCCATGTCCTATCATTTCTAGGATTTGATTTAAGAGGGTGGCTATGGCGTTTGCCCTCAGCCAGGCCGAAACCAGGAGTCACTGCCTAAACGTGGCCGAAGGCTATTTTTGAAGTCTCTGTTGGAGAGTCAGGGGAGACAGAAAAATGCTATTTTCACTCCAGCCCAAAAGACACAAAGAACTGTTTATGCTCGTTG
Source organism: Talpa occidentalis (assembly GCF_014898055.3). Classification (NCBI taxonomy): domain Eukaryota; kingdom Metazoa; phylum Chordata; class Mammalia; order Eulipotyphla; family Talpidae; genus Talpa; species Talpa occidentalis. Next base: position 29,260,927 of record NW_023600993.1, read on the forward strand.
CCCACGTGACTGCCACGGTCCCTTTTCTCACACACCCACGCAGGTGCCTCCGCCAGCCTCACCCTGGAAGGGCAGCTACAATAACACTTCATCAGACTTCTTTTTTAATTCGTGGCAAATTTTTCTTTGTGAGATCTTGGAGCAAGGCTTGGCGTACCTCCCAGAACAATAACTGCTTATAATGTGTCCAGTGAAATTATAATAGTTGGAGACTGTGAAAAATAAGAGCTTAATTTTGGTCATTACATAATGTTTTGATTTTTTTTTTTTCAATGCAAATTATTCAAGTCACAGCTTTTCAGTTTTTTCCCCGGCATACTTCATTTGAGCTATCAACCCTCCTTCTACTTTGCGTTCTTATTCTTTCTGTCTTTTGTCTATGCAAGAAAAATATAAGAAAAGAGCAATTAAATTGAGTCTTTTAGCTCATCAAGAATATGTTCTATAAATTGAACATGAAACAGTATACAGGCTATTTTATCTTTTGATATAAATATAGGGGATTTTTAAAAGAGAGACCAAGCAAACTTGGAGAGCCAGATTTATCAGAAGCAGCCATAACACATGTGTAAGAAAATCTGAATGAGGCTCAGGACTGTGTTTGCAAGAGTTTGAGGAAGTTGTAGAGTGTGGTGAGGCCCCACATTGTCCTCACTGGACTTACGTTCTTGATGAACCAGCTCCATCCTGCTTTTGCAGGCTTATCTCCATTATTTTCTGTTTCTTTCACTTTTCCTAAAACACGTTTTCTTTCTCTTTCTCCATATACACACATTCTCTCTGTCTCTCTGTCTCTGCCTCTGTCTGTCTGTCTGTCTGTCTGTCTGTCTCTCTCTCTCTCTCACACACACACACACAGAGAAAGACAGAGAGAGAGCAGTCCTGCATATTAGGGCCGTATCTGCATCATGACTATTAATATTCTGTTACTGTCTGTAGCTTTATTTCATGGATCAACTGAAATTCACAAGGATTTTGACTGATATTTTCCAAGTAGATGGTGAAGACTTGAGTTGCCAGTAAAAATACAGGATGCCCAATTATTTTGAGTTTCAGATAAGCAATAAATATTGCCACCTGCTTACACTAAAAATAAAAGAAAATAAAATTTGTTATTCATTTGAAATTCAATTTTAGCTGGTCATTCTGTATATTTCTTTTGCTAAATATGGCAACCCTAATGGAAGTTGTACATCTGTCAGGATCTTATCAGAAAAGAGACAACACATTTAAATTGGGTAATTTGAGGATGGTTTAAAAAAAGATTATTTACAAATGTGTGGACAGTCCCAGGAGACCCCAAAGGGTAGTAGGGGTATTGTGGAGCTAGAAATGGCAGGGTGTGGCTACTACTCTAATGGAGCAAGGAAAGGCAGAGGTTGCAGAACTGAGACAGAGCGGCTCCATGGGGAGGCTGCCTGACAGAAGCGGTGACCTTTGAAGGAGAGACCCAGCTGCCCCCCTGAGGTAAGATGCAGCCCACAGAAATCAGCCTGTGAGGGCTGGTGTGGACATGGTAGAAAGCGGATTTAAGGGGCAAATGGAAAATCTCCAGTACACGACAGTTGATTGTCTCTGGGCTTTCAGGTGATGTGGAACTAATATAAAATAGGCCACAGCACTCTGGGGTGGAGATACGTCACTGTCAAATTCTGCTTGTGAAAAACCCTGTGCCCTGGGGCAGCCTCAGTGTATGAGCATAGGGAGACCAACTAGAGGTCCTGCTGGCCCTAGTGATGGACAGACTCTTCCATCATTGGTTTTCCTAGGTTTAGCTTTTCTTTCTTATTGTTAGATGTGGACCTGAGAGAAATTTTGAGGAGCCCCCACCCCAGTTGGTGTATTAGTTAGGGTTCTCCAGAGAAACAGAATCAATAGATGTGTGCATACGTGTGTGTGTGTGTGTGTGTGTGTGTGTGTGTATGGGATTTTTAAGGAGCCATCTCATACAATTACAGGGGTGGTTCAAGTCCAAAGATCACACTGAGAACATCCAAAATTCTGGGAACTGCTGTGGTATTCTGATTTTCATATTAGGGATTCCCCTGCCTAGGGATGTTGCTAAGGATTTCAGCATTAGGTGCCACTAAAAATATATATGATCTCATCTTTAGATAAAGCTTTCTGTCGGGGCTACCTGTAAAGGTCCAGTTGTCCCAGGAGTTACAGGCATTTTTAACTACTGAAATGGTAGCAAATGTTTCCATTGCTTTCCTAAGGAATGAATAATGACAGCCACACTGTGATTCTCATCTTCTGTAGCAAGAATTTCTTCCAGTCTGCCTGTGGTTAACTATTGGTTTACCTCCTATTTATGGAGGATTAATTAATTCATTTCCAAAAGATGGTACTATCCTGAATGTTAGGAAAATCCCAAGGTCAACAAAATTAAAAATTAAGAACTCTGAATCTAGTTTCTTGAGTTTGGGTTTTGGTTGCAACATCATTAATAGTTAACTGTCGATAAGCTTAACAAAGTCACATTTTGCAAAGATCTTAAAGTCCCCAACAAGATCAACAAGAGATTCACTGATTTTCAGTAAAGCTAGTGCTTAAGTGTCCTGTTAAATGGTACTTTCAGTCTCCATAGAGTCTTACCCAGAGGTGAGAGTGTTGGAATAATGCATGTGTTACCAGTTCAAGGACAACTTGTTTGATTAAATGTTCAATCAATCTCTTATTCAAAGCAAGAACTCTATTTATAGATTTCAAGGGAACTGGTAAAATCATTATTGAAGGCTCTAAGCAGAGGATTGGCATTTTAGATTTGTGTTTTAGTAAGGTCTTTCTGACTGGTGTAGAAAAAAGATTTGGAGGGATAAAGATTAGGAGCAGGGTGCCAAGTTGGGGGGTCTCTTAAGTCCTCCAGATAGTGGAAGGGCTGGACTGGGCCACTGGTACAGCTTGTGAGGAGCCATGGGCCTGGCCTCACAGATCCCCAGACACGGGAACATAATTGACCAAAGGCCCTGCTGCCATGCGCTGAAATCAACATTGTGTTTGTGTCTGAGCTGTGCTCCCCACGGACTGCTCTCCACCAATTACTGAGCTACAGTGCCAGTAATACAAATGCAGGAATATTCCCTAGAGACCCTGAGCTTCTCCAGTGGCTGATTTATCTCAAGATCCCTCCAAAGGCCTTGTGGAACCTTCCTTACAATGCTCAGGAGGGCAGGACACTTCCATGCAATCTCCCTTCCCTCTCTCTTTCTCTTATGGCCATAGTGCATTGTGGTCTGATGATTCTCCAGCCTTCCCCGGCAACCCCTGCTTTTCGTCTCATAGGTATTTACCTTAATCAAAATCCTTGTGTGTTTAATGTCTGCTTCTCAGAGAACTTGGACTAACAAAGAGAATGATTTCAAAAGTTAAAAAAATCAATATTTTATTTTAAATATTTAAAAAGTAGAGTTAAGGAATAAGGCAGAAAGGTGGAGATATATTGACTCTCTGTTCATGACCAGCAAAGAAATGCTTTACGTCTCAGTGGGCTGCACGATAACAGTGAGTCCCGAATGCTGGAGAGACCACTGTATGTCAGTGTACAAAAATGTTGCTATTCCAGGCTCCCCTCTTTCCTGAGGTTGGATATTGTCAGGGTGCAGGACTAAGCCTGCACAAGGACTACCTTTACACAAGGACTATCTTTTCTTAATGAATTTAGCCCTTCAGCTGTGATAATCTGCATGTGCTTCCAAGAACCCAATCCCTCAGTTATCCAGGTTTTTGCTCCTATTCCGTTTTCAGTCTGGAAAACTTGCCCAGAATTCTTCACCTTCTGCAGTGCTTCTCTTTTCTTGGGAAGGGGCTGATTAAGAGGGTAGAAAAGCAGAGGGTTTGTCTCAGTTTCTTCATGGTTATAAAATGAGATGAGAAACCCCATCACATAGTGCTATTGTGAGGTTTAAGAAATCATTCACGACAGGGACTGATACGTGGTGTGTGCTGAGTATGTGAGTGAATGTTACACCTGGAGAGTTTTTAAGCCATCTGGATGCTGCATTGTAAAGAGAGGGTGTTGGGTGAGATGGCCTCTTCACATTCTGGGGCCTAACTCACATGCTCCCCTGAGTCTCTCCCCACTCTACCCTGAGGATCCCTCATTCCTTCCTAGAAATTCCCGCAGAGTGCTGGATCTCATGCTTATTTGGCTTCCTATTTCACATGGTTGGGTACATATCAGTCTACTACACTAGACTGGAAGCTGCTGGAGGCAGGGGGATATGCCGCATTCTCCCTGGTGATCCAAGAATGACAAGCACAGTGTTTGGCAGGAGCACAGACATGACTACAGTGGATCAAATCAGTTAAAAAGGGCTGCTCCCAAACCTGTAGAAATAGAAAATAAAATGCTGGGCACCTAAATATGGGGACTGAAGGGGGCAGGGCAGATGTTGTGTAAGGGAGCAAACTTAGGAGTAGTAAATAAGACCTAGAGGTATAAAGCCCAGGACAGTGAATAGAAGCAACAACGTTGTACAATCATCAAACTTGCTAAGAGACTAGATCTTAATTATTTCAACCACTATAAAGAAAGGATAATTATGTGAGATGACAGAGGTGCTAATTATTGCTACAATGGCAGTCCCATTACTATATATGTGTGTGTGTCAAATTAACATGTCATACGCCTTGAATTTACACGATGCCGTAAGTGAAATATAGTTCAACAAAAAAGAATATTCAATGAAAGCGAAAAGTTATGTTGATCTTGACCAACTCTCAACTTTAAAGTAATTAAATTCCTTAGGAAAGGGGAAAGTGGCTTCGAGAGACAGATGGTGGCAAAACTGGAAATAATTCCAATAATCACTGCGTAGATTGAATTCTCACTCATGCCAGTCACTGTGTTTAAGTACTTTTAGATAGTGTCTCACCTAACTCTCCTATTCTAAAGGTAGACATTATTATTATTTTTTAAAGATTCATTTATTTATGCAACACTGCTGAGGGGTTCAGGCCAGAGGTGCGGGGGCTGAGAGGATTCACCAGAGACAGAGTGGGGAGCAGAACAGGCAGATTGACTGAAATACACTGCTGAGGGGAGCAGTGGGCGAGTCAGGAGAGGTCTGCTGCACCATGTGGGTAGCTCGCTGGCCGGAGATCAAACTCATGCTACAGTGGTTGCAGATAGCTTCATAGGTTGTGTCTTAACCCCTTGCACCACCAGGGAGGCCCTAAAGGTAGACGTTGTTAGTCCTATTTTGCAGAGGGATGAGGCTCACAGAGGTTTCATAACTCAGTAGCGAGTGCTAGAAATGGAATAGAAACCTTAACTCAGTTTGCTTCCAAAGATCATGCCATTCTACTACATTGCCAGAATCTTCCATGCTCAGCATTCCTCAAATTCCCACAGGCTAATTTGTATTGCATCCACCTCCAGGGTCCCCAGAGCCACCATGTTGTCCCCTGCCTGCCAGTGGCACCCTCCCCACCCAGCAACTGTACTTGTTGCTGCAGGCTGACCTTTCCCAGCAGCTTTCCCCACACTGTGCCTCTCCCTTGCTCAGAACGTCCTGATGTCCCAGACCCTCACCAGTTGGACTCATTAGTGCATCTGATATGTTATATGTACAAATATTTGTTCCTTTGGGATAGGATTCTCCCTCAGGATGTTGATGCCTTAAACGCAGCATGTGAGACCTTTGAGTCAAAGGTAGAAGATATATAGGAAGAGAAGGATCTCAGACACTGCTGCTTTGGCAGGAATATCTATTTCTTATTAGAGAGAGAGCCGAAGGTGAGACACAAACCTGTTTGTCCTGAGCTTACTCCTGGGGGCATCTGTTAATAGAATCATACATCTCCGAAGGCCTCAGCATCTCTCATTTCACTCAGCAGGCAGCTGAAGCCCAGCGAGGCTAGCACAATGACACATCCAAATGGACAAAGCCAAAGCCAGAGGCAGGCAGGCAGGCACCCCTCCCTCTCTTTCTTGTTGCTTTTCACATTTTCTTGTCCTTCGACCAGGCAGGAAGTCTCAATTACAGCCACAGTCTCCATAGGTCAGTTTCCAGGGAAGTGGTGCTAAGCTCACACCAAAACTTGGTGAGTTACTCTGGAAGGTGCTCTCCAGAACATTCTCATATGATCAGCACCATGGGGTGGAGGGTGGAGCTTCAGATCTCAGGTTTCAACAGCTGTAAGAAACCTGAACAATCCTACGTGGAGAATGAAACTCCTCTGAGGAGATTTTACTGTTTTATAACCTTCTAGGATCTCCAGGCTGCAGCCACAGTAAACCTGTGAGCTGGCCCCAGAGCTGCAAATGCCCTTTACCAAGTCCATTTAAACCCCAAGTAGGGGAATAGATCTACCAGGAGAAAATGAACCTCCAGGAAAGTCACCACTTCTTGGGAAATTATAAATGATCAACATGACTCAAAAAGTAGAAAATCTATGAAGACCTGTACTTACAGGAGACTCTAAAAAGTCCTCCAAGAACTACCTTAAAGAAAAATGTTGTTTTTTTTTTTTAACTTTTAAAGCATACATAATTTTTTTCTATATAAATTATTCCAGAACTTAGAAGTGTGAATCACTCTTCTGATTCCTCTGAAGAGGTGTGCATAACCTGGATACTAAGCTGTGGCAACTGACCCTCACAAAAGAAAATCAGAACAATTTCATTGATGAGTATAGATGTAGAAATCCTAAATAAAGAAGTTACAACTCAAAAACATGGTGAAAAGAATATGCATCAAGGGTTGTAGGAACACAAGGATGCTTTGAAATCAGATAAACAGTAAATAGAATTCATCACATCAGCATTAAAGAAACTGATGCCTAGTCCTCATGTTTAAATAAAACTAACATGCTGATTATTCCCAGTTTTTTGCTGCCGAGTTTGCTTTCTTCTCTATTTTCTAGTGGGATCTGCATCCTTTTGTGATTATCTTCTGTAGACTCTGTCTCCCAGGCCCCTGGGTGTCCTCTGCCTTCAGACTATGTTCAGCCATTGAGTGTGGGGAGAAGACAGAACAAGGGAGGCTGTAAGAATTACTCCCTGCATTTCTCTCCATCCCCTGTACTTCCAATAGTGACCATGTCCTCCACAGCTCTGGTGATATTTCCCCCAATATAATTTATAGGCGTAGTTGTGAAAATACATCTGTACTGTTTCTGGAGGTAGTAAAGGACTCCCACTGTTACTAGCTTCTGGGCCTCTTACCATCTTTTGTCTGTTCCATCAACCCAGCCCACACCTCTGTATTTGTTTTCCTTATATAATACTGTTTAGTTAAAATCTTTTAGTGTGCCATCTGCTTCCTGCCAAAATCTTGACTAATACATTTAGCATGATGAATAATGTTATTATAAACAATAAGCAGCATCATATTTATCAGCATAAATTATTTGATCACATAATAACAAGAGGAAAAACCCTTAATTTGCCTATTAGACAATTTTTGGGTCAATGAGAAAATTGAATTTGAAGTTGCAAACTCTAGAAATTAGTAATAATAAAATACAGTGTTTTGAAATTAGTCAAAGATGGCCAAAGCTGGTTTCATGGGGAAGTAGAGCCATAAATGTATATTAGAGACTACAAATAAAAATTGGAGGAAAAAAGCATTCAGGAAGTTAGGAAAAAAACATCAAGAATAACATGGAAAGGCCTCCCTGGTGGCGCAGCAGTTGAGCGCTGGGTTGTGAAGCTGCCCGCAGCCTCCGCAGCGCCGGTTTGATCCCCGGCTGCTCCCCGGCCACAGGAGGAGGGTCCCACATGGCGCGCAGACCTCTCCTGCCGCCCGCTGCTCCCCTCAGCAGTGTACTTCGGTCCTTCTACCTGCTCTGCTCCCTGCTCTGGCTCTGGTGAATTCTCTCACCCTCCCGCGCTTCTGACTGTACCCAGTGCTTGTATAAATAAATAAATAAATCTTTAAAAAAAAAAAAAAAAAGAATAACATGGAAAGCACAACTTGATAGATTACAAAGCAGAAAAAGCATGCTAACAAATTTAAAATCTGATTGCTTTTCTTTGACGAAATTACTTATGTTAGAAAGAAAATTAAAAATCAGGAGAATTAACTAATGATATGGAGGACATTAAAAGGAGTTTCAGGGAACTCTTGGCAAACATGCAAATTAGATTGAAATCTAGATGAAATGTGTCTTTGAAAATATAGAACTCAGTAAAATTTACTCTAGAATAATTATGAATTCTCAACAGATCGATAATCAGAGAAGACATTGAAAATGCAACATCTCCTAATTGCCAGGCCCAGATGGACTCTCAGGTAAATAATTTCAAATGTTCAAGGACCACAGAAAGCCACATAAACTGTTGCCCAGTACAGCAGGATAAGAGCCTCCACAGGAAGCCAAAAATAACACTGGCACTGAAATCAACAGAGCACAAGGAAGACATACAAGTTTATTTATGAATATTTATACAAAATTATAATAAAAATTAGCAACTAATCCTGAGCAGTAATTTAGCAAAATTATAAACCATGACTCAATGAGATCTATTTTCAGTAAAGCAAGAGATGATTCAACTATTATGAAATCATCAATATCATTTATTCCAATAACAGATCAAAGGATAAAAACTATATATTCTCTTCAAGGTTTCAGAAAAGGTTTCATTGGCCAAAAAATTCAATATCTTTTTTTTTTTTTTTTTGTGGGACCCTTGCCGGCGGCCAGGGAACTAACCGGTGCTGCAGAGGCTGCAGGCAGCCTCGCAGCCCAGCGCTCAACCACTGCGCCACCAGTTGAGGCCCAAAATTCAATATCCTTTATTGATAAAGTCTCTAGGTAAAATGGAAATATATCGATACTCCTTGGTATGATAAGATTGTCTCCACCCAAAAGTCACATTAGTGGTGAAATGCTTGATGGCAGTATGGCCATTAAGGTAAGTAATAAGATGTGCCTTCTGAATTGACTCGTGTGGCTTTCTGGAAGTTTTATAGGTAAGGGATTTAAATAATGAATGGGGGAAGTAAAAGCAACATTATAATTATTTCCTGATGACATGGTCATAACCATGAACAACTCAGGAAAATCAATGGGAAAAACTATTGGAGATGATAAAATTCAGTAAAGTAGTTAGGAAATTAATGTATGAAGTCAATAACCTTAGCAATAAAAATTGTGCAAGGCAAAAAGTTCAAGTAGTCCAATTGGATGCTGCACATGGGAAAGTCCCTTTCTTGCCTCACCTGTGCACAGATGGAGTGATGAACCATCCTGGTTTGCTGGGAACTGTTGGGTTTAGTAAGGAAGCCCACCCTAAGATATGAAATATCCTCATCTGAGCAGTGATTGAAAATGTTAGAGGGAAAATACAAAACCAACACTGTATTTAGTGTCAAATGGATACATGTTTTGGCACTTGCTTTTGTTAGTATTTTTTCCATTGAGTGCTGATGTAGTCAGCCATGATTTGGTGTCCACAATAATGGAGAATTTATTGTTGCATCACTCTGAGTGATAAAACTTAAGTGCAATTTACATGCACTATAATTGTGAGAGTTAGTAATTTGTCTAATTTGGACTAACTCTTGGGCCCTATTTGGAGATAATGTTAGTTTTATTTAAGCAACTTTATAGAGATATAATTCACATGCCCTAAAATTAACCTGTTTAAAGTGTAAATTCAGCGTTTTTTAGTATATTTATTGAGCTGTGCAACCATCACCACAATCTATTTTTGGAACACCATTATCACCCTTACTCATTAGCATTCACAGTCTCCTCTCCCACTTTCCCCCATAATGCTCAGGAACCACTAATCTATTTTCTGTCTCTATTGGCTTGCATTTTCCAGACATTTCATATAAAAAGGATCACACCATGTGTAGCCTTTTGTAATTGCCTCCTGTGACTTAGCATAATGTTTTCAATGTTCATTTGTTTTGCAGCATTTATCAATACTTCATTTTTATACAGAATTATGTTTCATTGAATGGATATACCACATTTTCTTTAACCATTCTGGACATTTGGGTTGGATGTTTCTGGACTTTTTTGCCCACGGTGAACATGCTTTTATGAATGCTGCTGTTCGTCTACAAATTTTTTTTTAATTTATTTATTTATTTTTTTATTAGATAATAAATTTTATTGTTATATTCCCCATACAATTGCAATCCCCCCATTCTGACCCCAATCCCTCCCCTCCCGCCCCCGCCCCCCTAAAAGTGTCTCTGGTTCATAGTTTTTTGCTGATTTTGATTTTCACTTTCTTATAGTTATTCATTTTCCTGGTCCCTTATTTAAGTTTTCTAGATTCCTGCTATGAGTGAGACCATCCGGTATTTTTCTTTTTCTTTTTGGCTTATTTCACTGAGCATGATCCCTTCCAGCGCCATCCATGTTGCTGCAAATTGCATGTGTTTATCTTTTTTGAATGCTGAGTAATATTCCATGGTGTATATGTACCACATCTTCTTGATCCAGTCATCTATTTTTGGGCATTTGGGTTGTTTCCAAAGCTTAGCTTTTGTAAACAGTGCTGCTATAAACATAGGGGTGCAGGTGTTCTTTGGAATTAATGTTTCTGTGTCCTTTGGGTATATACCTAGGAGTGGAATTGCTGGATCATATGGAAGCTCTATGTTTAGTAGGTCCAGAAATCTCCACACAGCTCTCCACAGTGGTTGGACCAGTTTGCACTCCCACCAACAGTGCAGAAGAGTTCCTTTTTCTCCACACCCTCGCCAACATTTGTTGTTGCTAGTTTTTTTAATATGTGCCATTCTCACTGGTGTAAGATGGTATCTCATGGTAGTTTTGATTTGCATTTCCCTGATGACAAGTGACGTTGAACATTTTTTCATATGTCTGTTGGCCATTTGCATTTCCTCTTCAGAGAAGTTTCTTTTTAGCTCTTCTGCCCATTTTTTGACTGGATTATTTTCTTTGTTGTTGTTGAGTCTCATCAGCTCTTTGCAGATTTTTGTGATCAGTCCTTTATCATTAGTGTTGGGTGCAAAAATGTTCTCCCAGTTGGTGGGGTTTCTCTTTGTTTTTGTTATTGTCTCTTTTGCTGTGCAGAAGCTCTTTAATTTGATGTAGTCCCATCTATTTATCTTTGCCTTCACTATCACTGCTTTGGGTGATGTGTCTGTAAAGATGTCTTTGATGTGCAAATCACGTAGTGTTTCGCCTATATTTCCTTCTATATATTTTATGGTTTCAGGTCTTATGTCTAGTTCTTTAATCCATTTTGAGTTGATTTTTGTGTATGGTGTGAGGTAGTGGTCAAGCTTCATTCTTTTGCATGTTCGTCTACAAATTTTTGTGTGGATATATATTTTCATTTCTCTTGGAAACATTCTTAGTAGTGAAATTGCTAAGGCACTATATTTAACCTTTTGGGGGGTTGCCCAACTGTTTTTCAAGTAGCTGCAATATTTTACATTCCCCCCAGTATAGTATGAGTGTTCTGATTTGTCCACATCCTTGCCAGTACCTACTCTTTTCTCACCTTTTGGCTATAGGCATCTCAGTGAGTGTCAATTGGTATTTCATTGTGGTTTTGATTTGTATTTCCCTGGTGACTACTGATGTTGAACATCTTTCATGGGCTTATTGGCCATTTGTATATCTTTGGAGAAATATGTATCCAGATACTTAGCTGATTTTTAAATTGGGTAGTTCATCTTTTTATTATTGAGTTGTAAGCATTCTTTATATATTTTGGATACAAGTATCTTATCATATGTACTATTTGCAAATATTTTCCATTGTGTGGGTTGATTTTATTTTTTACATGGTATCCTTTGAAAAAAAGTTTTAAATTTTTATAAAGTCCACTTTATCTTTCTTTTGTTACTTTATGGTTTTGGTGTCATAGCTAATAAATAGTTTTCTAACTCAGGTTATAAGGATTTAGTCCTATGTTTCTTGTAAGAGTTTTATAACTCTTACATTTTCTGTTAATTTTGTATATTGTGTGAGTAAAATCCAGCTTCATGTTTTGCTTGTGGTTTCTAATTGTCCCAACACAATTTGTCACAAAGACTGTCGTTTCCCCCATAGAATAGTCTTGGCACTCTTGTTTAAACCTATTGACAGTAATTGTGAGGTTTATTATGGGTGCTCAATCTATTCCATTGGTTTGTATGTCTATTCTTATTCCAGTCTTCTTAATCTTCTGTATCTTCTTAATCTTCTTAATCACTGTATCTTAATCACCAATCTCCTTAATCACTGTAACATTAGAGAAGTTCTGAAATCAGAAAGCGTGAGTTCTCCAACTTTGTTCTTTCTATTCTAGATTGTTTTAGCTACTATGAATCCATTGCATTTTTATATAAATTTTAGGATCAGTTTGTCAATTGCTGCAAAAAAAAAGCCATCTGATATTTTGATAGGGATTACATTAAGTCTGAAGGTCAATTTAGGAATTATTGACATGTTAACTATATGAAATCTTCTGACCCATGACCATCAATTCATTTTCTTTATTTAGATTTTGAATTTCTTTCAATGACATTTTATAACTTTCAGTGGACAAGTCTTGCATATTTTTTATGAAAATTTCCAAGTGTTTTATTCTTTTTGGTAATATTACAAATAAAATTGCATTCTTAATTCCATTTTCAGATCCTTTATTGCAAGTATATCCAAATATAATTGATTTTTGTATAGTAATCTTGTATCCCATAATCTTGCTGAATTTATTAGTTCTAGTAGTGTTTTATAATGGATTTCTCAGAATCTTATATACAACATAATGCCATTTACAAGGAGAAATAATTTAGCTCCTTCCATTTCAATCTGGATACATTTTATCTCATTTTTTTTTGGGGGGGGGAGCCTAATAGCCCTGGCAAGGAGCCTTCAGTACTACAATGTTCTGTAGAAGTGGTGAGAGTGGATGTTCTTGTGTTGCTCCAGATTTTATAGGGAGATAATTCAGTCTTTTACCACTAAGCATTATGGTAAATGTAAGTTTTTCAAAGATGCCCTTTATCAGTTTGAGGAAGTTTCTTTCTATTTGTAGTTATCTGAGTGTGTGTGCATGGTGTGCGTGTATGTGAGTGTGTATGTGTTTAATCAAGAATGGTGATGGATTTTGTCAAATGCTTTTCTGCATTTATTGAGATAATTGTGTGATTTTGCTCCTTTATATAATGGTTATATTGATTATAATTTTTGATTTTTGACTAAGCCAACTTTGCATTCCTGAGAAAAATTCTACTTGGTCTTTTTTATATGTTGCTAGATTCCATTTTGCTAATTTGGAGAAATTTTACATCTATTTTTGAAATGTATGAAGGATATTGGTCCTGTATGATTTCCCCTGAGGCCTTTCCTTGGCCTTCAAATTGTCACCTTCTCACCATGTGCCTTTCCTCTGTCAGTGCATAGGAGAGAGAGAGAGAGAGAGAGAGAGAGAGAGAGAGAGAGAGAGCGCGAGCGCATGAGGGTGCTCTGGTGTCTCTCCCTCTTCTTTTTTTTTTAAAGATTGATTTTTTTATTTACACAAGCACTGGGTACAGTCAGAAGCATGGGAGGGTGAGAGGATTCACCAGAGCCAGAGTGGGGAGCAGAACAGGCAGACCGACGAAATACACTGCTGAGGGGAGCAGCAGGCGGCAGGAGAGATCTGCGCGCCATGTGGGACCCTCGCCAGTGGCCAGGGATTGAACCGGCGCTGCAGAGTCTGCGGGCAGCTTCGCAGCCCAGTGCTCAACCACTGCGCCACCAGGGGAGGCCCCTCTCCCTCTTCTTGTAGGAACCCCAGTCCTATTGGATTTGTATCATACTCTCATGACATCAGTTAACATTTATTATCCCCTTAAAATCCCCAAATATAGTTGCACTGGGAATTAAAGCTTCAATATATGAATTTGGGGGGGGGGGAATAATTCAGTGAGCCTATAGGTATGTAGGCTATAGAACAAAACATAAAAATAAGATTAAACAAAAAGTCAGACCACTTCAAGAAATGCCGTTAGTTAATATAGGAACTGTCATATGGATTCCACAAACAAAACCCAGGTATATTTCTAAGAAATACATCTGAAAAGCATGTATAAGAAGGTTGAAATTAAAAGAATGGGCACACATGTGTTATCCAAGTGCAAATAAAAATAAATTAGGGCTCATAATCCATATCTTAGAAGTAATAATGTAGTTGAAAAAAATACTGAAAAGGACCAATAGAATAATAATTTTAATCATGCGAAGTACAAAGTGTGTATATATATATATATATATATATATATATATATATATATATATAGGTGTGTGTTTACACAGTGAGGAACTTAAATGTCTCCCAGTCTTTGAAAGATTAGGCAAATCTTTAATTATGATAGGATCCAAATGAAAAAAAATCAGTAAAGTTTATTTAATAAGTATTCTAGGAACTTTGTGTTCATAAAACAGAACATGCATATACATAGATAATTACAGGATCTTTATATAAATAATTACCTTAGAACACACGCATGTAATATTCCTCACCCTTTGTTCACAATAGCATGAAAGTTGAAAGTGATTACAAAAACCTCTAAACATTAGGGTGTTTTAAGAACTGCTATCTTGGAGGGATAGGGGTCAAAATAAGGGGGTTGTAATTGTATGGGGAATATAAAACTAAAATTTAAATTAAAAAAAGAGATGTAATAAAATACACGAAAAGAAAAAAAAACTGCTATCTTAAATAACTCTTGGGTTAAAATCAAGACTATAAATATGTAACATAGTAATATTTATAGACTGGGTCTCAAAGCTTTACCAAATGGGAAATCATCAGCCTTAAATTCTGCCATTTTTAAACACACAATGAAAATAAATGACCTCTTGATTCCATTCACTAAGTTGTATAAAGAATATCAAATGGAGGAAGAAAATTAATTATGATAAAATGCAGAAATTAATTAGTAAGAAAAACAGTAGACCTGATAAATACCTCTAAAAGCTGCTTCCTGAAAAAAGGGAATACAATAAAATAGAAAAATTTTGAGCACAGAAACAAAAGATACGAATTCATGAAAGTATGAATGAATAAAGGATGCAACCAAAATGGCATTTAACTAAGGGATTCTAAATTTGTTGCAAAAGCTTGTGGCTCTAAATCTACAAGGAGATCTAGTTCATCTGAACTGCAGAAATTCTTTTCCCCCAGATATCTCATGGTTTACCTGTAGATGGATATTTAGATTGTTTCCTGGGGTTTTTGTTATTGTTGTTACAACATACTGTACTGTAGTGAACACTGTTGTACAAACACCTTGTGCATATGTGTAAGAGTTCTGTTAGGGGAATAATTCTGAAAGTGTGGTCTCTGGACCAGTAGCATCAGTCTCATCTTGGAACTAGTTTGGATCCCATTCTAAAACTACTGAAAATTATCAGACCCAATTTGAAACCTGCTGAATCAGAAACTCTGCTGTTGGAGCACAGCTATCTGTACTTTAACAAGCCTTCCAAATGAGTCTGATGGATGCTCTAGTTTGGGAAGCAGTGCTCTAGGTGTGTGCATAAAAATGGAATTGTTAGATTATAAGGTAAACATACCTTTATATTTATAAGATATTGCCAATATGCTTTCCTAAGAGCTGTGCTAATTTATATTTTCACTAGCAGTGTACAAGAATATCTGATCCTCTATAGTCCTGCAAGCACTAGGTATTATGAGACTTTTAAAATGTCAAATATATACTTGCAGGCTGTTGTAGGCAATATGGAGAAAAGCAAAAACAAAAATTAATTATGTAACTGTAGAAAACTTGGAGTGTTGAAGAAAGACCTGTGGTGTGTATGGACTTGAAAGCATCTATTTCTTGTCAGACAAAGCCAATAAAGACAGAACTGTACCAACTAGATGAGGACAACAGATTCAAATTCCTAGAGTAAAAGAAGTTCTATAAGGGGTCATGCAGAACAGTAAAACCCAACTTAACATCTTTTTTTTTTTGAAGATTTATTTATTTATGCATACAAGAACTGGGGTACAGGCCAGAGGTGTGGGGAGTGGGGTGAGAGGATTCTCCAGAGACAGAGTGGGGAGCAAAACAGGCAGATCTACTGAAATATATTGCTGAGGGGAGCAGCTGGAGAGGTCTGCTGTGCCAATTGGGTCACCTCCCTGGCCGGGGATCAAACTCGTGCTGAGATATAACCCCTTGCGCCACCAGGGAGGCCCCCTTAACATCTTTTTAATGCCAAGTGTGAGAAAACTCTGGTGCACTTTGTTTGGAGGTTTTGAAAGAAAGTGAGCCAAGAATTTCATACTCCATGAAATGTCTTTCATGTGAAAACACACATGACTATCAGATAAATAAAACCAATCCTAGTATTGTATCCATTCCGTGTATTCTTGTAGAAACTATTAGTTCCACCAAGCAAGAGAAGATGAAAAAGTCAAGAGCTCAAGTATGAAATCAGTTTAAATTGAGATAAAGCTCAACATTGATGTATATAAATGATAAAGCCGAATAAGTCAGTGGAGCTCTTGAGGAATGAAAAGGCAGCCAGTGTTGTGTGCAGTGTGGGGCGTAAGGGGCACTGGCAGGCGCTTGGGAGGCTGGCCAGATTCCACAGACCCTGCAGGACAGGTACATTTCTTTTATCTTTAAGAGAAGTACTTTCAAGTTTTTCAAGAGCATACACTACAAATAATTTTTTATAAGGTCTCTGTCTCAAATTATACATAGCTTCCTCAATCCGATAAAATAAAGGTCAATAACCCAATAGCAAATTTCCAAAAAAAAGAAGACAAGGCAAAAAAAGTTCAAAAGTAATTAAAAATGCAAAATAAAAAAATAGATATATTTAACCTACTGAAACAAAAAGGACTAAAATAAAATAAACATACCATCTAGGCTTGGCAGAATTGGAAAGAAATGTACATTCTTATGCAATGTTTGCAAAAACATAAATTAGAATGACTTTCCTTGAGGGCAATTTGGCAATGCCTGTGAAAGGCCTTGCATGTACTCTTTGACTCAGTAATTCCATTTCTAGGAATTTTCCCTGTGCCTTTCCTCCATGAACTTCCCTCAGTTTTTTTTTTTTTTAAATCAGTTTAAATTATTTATTCATTTGTGTGATTATATGATGAATGCCCATTTCCATGAGGGCAGAGATTAATCTATTTGTACTCATTGTTGTATCCTAGCACCCAGCTTATTCTTGAATGAATGAATACAGATGTTTTGAGAAAACACACACATTTACTTGCTCATGTTATAGGACAATTTTCAGTGAGCTAGAGCTTGGGAATGGTCTATTGAAGCCAGTTCATACTAGTAATTCTAAATCTTGATTATGGTGATTGTTACACACATTTACAAAGGTGTTAAAATGAACACATTTGTATTATAAATATTATGAAATATAATGTATGGTCATATCGGTAAGAATAGTCACAATGAATGTTGAGGATATAGAATCAGAGGGACTTGTTCTATCACCTATTTCAATGATGAGATGCGAGTCTGGACAGGCAGATCAATGGAACCAAACAAAATTGCAGAAAAGGACCTTGCCCCGTGTAAGTTTGGCCTGTGATGCAGAGGGCACCATAGCAGGCTGTTTAAGGGAATGAATTGTGGGGGAATCAGAAAGTCCATCTTGCTGGTTGTGTCCCTGCTCAATTCTCTAAGGCTCAGTGCCCAGATCTGTATTGTGTTGTGAGGTTTAAAGCTTGTGATGTATGCTAATGTGTGTAAAACAACGGAGTCAATTCCGAGCAGGTAACAAGTACTGATCAACATTAGCGGGGGCTGATTATTAATAAGATCACTAATATTCACACCAGGCAGATTAAAGATTTCATATAGACAAGAGAAAGCATATTTCAGGAGAATTAAAGAATTGTGTGCAAAATACTATCACTCAATTCCAAATGAGTTTAATTCTTTAAAAAAATCATACATTACTGCTTAAAATGCTAAATTAGATTAAATGCAGTTTAACCAAAAAATGTTAAGAAGTGGAATTGCAGCGTCATTGGAAGTCTCCTCACATAGGCTAGACTTTTCCCTTGAAGAATCAATTTGCTTCCCTCCATTCTGATAAAAACAGGCACTGTGCCTCCTGTTTGGAAATTCCCTCTAAATATCTGTTTAGAATTCTACATTTGCAGCCTGCCATCTTCCTCCTGCCCCTGCCTCATATTTTACATCACCCACAACTCCCCTAATAGGAGCTATCTCCAGAGACATTATCTGACCTCCTCTACCTGAGATCTAATAACTCAGAGAGTTTTCAGATGTTTAAAGTGTCAGACACACCATTATCCAAGGAAATATTTTACCTAGCAATTTGCCAAGTTTCACAAAACCATCTTCCCAAACACTGACAGTGCTTTGTGAAGGATAAGTAAGATAAGTATAGAAAATTGCTGGGATGAACCAGACATCCAGTGATTTCACAGATGGATCATTACCGGACCTTCGTGAAATTTTGTTTATCTTGTTAAAGATAAATTAGTTAGAAATGGGCAAAATGGTTTTGATAAAATAACTGTATTTGGCATATGTTTACTCTGACCTTCAAAAGCACTCCAAGTATCTCATATGTTTTAGTTTTCTGGTTTCCACTAGCTCCTCATGAACGATAACATTAAAGATAAGTGTGCATATTACTATTATTTTATTAATGTATTCTTTATCAGTTCTTGATATGATACTTGCATATATTATAGTGAATCAAGAAAATAGAAGGCAGCAAAAAAGGGGGGAAGCAATATTAATTTATGTAACAGACATAACCATTACTAACATTTTATAATATTACTTTCATCTTTTTTCCATGCATATGCACAGAGATACAGCAAAAATGGGATTATATTGCAATATGGAAGAGGCAGACTTCCTTTCAAAATTTTCAGATCAGATATCAAACTTATTTTCTTAAATTATAGTAAAGAATCTGATTTTTAGAGTTTAAGTATACCCTTATATTGAATTATTATAATTTATCCAACCAATTCCTTATTTTTGGATGTGTAGGCTGTTTTCAATTTTTCATTATCATGAGTAACTTCCTTGTATGCATCTATAAATAAGTCTCTATCATTAGGTTTCTTGTTATTTTCTCAAGATAATTTCCTAGAAATGGAATTACTGGTCAGAGGCATAAGCATTTAAATTTTGTTTCATGTGTTAGTTTAAGCCCTCTGCATCTCAGTTTCCACATTGGAAAACAGGATGACAATAATACCAACCTCGCATGACCATCATGAGGATCAAGTGAGATCACTTATTGAAAGTTTTTAGCAAACTATCAAGTAATATGTAGAGTTTATTATTATTAATTATTCCATTCCAGCCTATTCCAATCCATGCCAGTCAGTTCCCAGGAAGGCTAATTAGCTGCATCCTATTGCAAGCTTGCCAAACACAAAGGCAGAACATTAATAAGTTCCTGGGTAGCCAGAGGCTGGTGAGACTTAAAGCTAGCATTTTATTCCCTTGGGAAGTCGTCAGTGCTCCTGCTCTATTTCCCTACCTGTAGTTAGTTATATGCTACAGTGATTTGTATGGGCTGGAACAGAGCAGTTTGAGAAATGGTTAAAAAAAGAAAAAACCTTGCCAGTTTTCTGCCATCCTAAACCCAAAGATTTAATTCAGTTCTGAGAAGTTTCATCATAAGCCTTCACTGCTCCATGGAATCAGGATAAATGACTAATAAATATGGTGTTTTATTTTTTAATGGAAAATTTAACTTCCTAAATCTATTCCTAGGACACATATTTACAAGCACTGGCATAAATGCACATGTACCACATGTGTCACTTTCAAGATGAACACCTAGTGTTAGGGAGACAGTCTCAGGATCATGCCAGCCGGGCCAAGTCCACTCCTGGGGAGCCCCTAGGTCTACATGGGGAAGGTGAAACAAAGACATCAACAGCCAGCAGAACCCCTTGGAATGCCCCAGTGGGCTGTTTTCGGGATCAGAGCTCTCTGGCCATAAACTGTCTAAGGGATAATTGGCTTCAATTCACTAAATGAAGCAGAATGGAAGGAAAATTCAAGCTAGTTAAATAAAGTTGAAGTGACTGGTGTGCTGAGGGACAGCAATGACTCACAAGGAGAATCTCATTTCATCTTTAATTTGCATATGTTGAAGATTGATTTTCTATGGCTAATCCAAATTTATGACACATCAGGTGACATTTAAAAGACTCAATGGAGCATTTAATAGCCAAACATTTTTCCTGATTAGTACTCACTTGACCTAGTGACCCAGAGATGAGTGCTGATCACCCTGTCCCCCTTTTTCCTGTGTCTGTAAGTAAAATTGTTGCCAGGCAGGCAGCAGATAAACAGAACCAGACTATAATTGAAGTGTCCAGTTATTCAGAGCCTGGTGTTCTCCAAGGGCAGCTGGGGCTTGAGGGGGGAACTGATAGGTTTGCCTCTTTTTAAAAATTATACTTGTCAGCGACTTTAGAGCTTTCACACCCCTAGTCTCATTTATGCAGAATACACTTATTGAGCATTCATTATATGCCACTATATTTCTTACAGTGCAATCCTTGATATAGATAAGGATTCTTAATCTCAGTGGACAGAATGAGAAACCCAAGGCTCAGAAGAATTAAATAATTTGCCCAAATCACTTAGCTTGTAAGTGGCAGGGCCAAGATTGGAACTCAGTTTGGGCTACCCCTATTATTAGACTGCTCACCAAAACTCACAGGTTACTCATTGCCTTGAGTCATATCTGGATCTGAGCAGAAACCATCAGAATTCTGGGTCAAGACATGAGAGACAGTAACTGGAGCCAAGTCAAAAGTTTCTGGATGAATCTGAGAGCCAGTTATCTGGAGATTTTGAAAATGGCTTTTATTTCTTTATATCACCTAAAAAGGAAGCTGTGAAGAGGATTCCCTGGTCATAGAGCCTGTGTTAGTCAACACAGCAAGCAGAGCTCTATTTCTCCCTCCAGTGTGGGTGTATCACCAAGTAGCTTTCCTAGGAATAAATCTTCCAAGCTCTTCATTTCAGACTGGAGAAGGTGACCCCTTCCTCCCAGGTAGAGATGAACTTGTTTGTTCTCAGGAAACTCGGGTGGCCTTCATTGAAGATTTCAATGAAGATTTTCTTATTGGTGCATAAGAAACCATGCACAGAATTTAGCAATTTAATAGAATAAACTTTCCCCCCTCCTCATATTCTGCAAATCAATGATTTGAGCTGGGCTCAGCCAGACAGTTCTTCTGCCGGTTTTCCAGAAGACACTGAGGTGATTGCTATCACCTGGTAGCTCAACTAGGGCTAGTGGCCAAATGTGACTCATTCACATGTCTGCTTATTGATTATGACCCTTACTAGAACTCTCTGTCCAGTCTCCATCTTCTACATAGAGTTCTCAGGATTCCAATAGGTTGAAAGCAGAAGCTGCCAGGCCATTGGAGGCCACATTTGGAACTTGACATCATCCCTTCTACTGCAATCTATTGTCCAAAGCAAGATACAAAGTGATGAGTTTCAAGGGGTGAAGAAAGGGTCCAATTCATGACCCAGAGAACAGAGGGGTGTGCATACAGAAGGGGGAAGAAACTGGTCAATTTTTATAATCTCTCACAGTGATAAAATGATCTGACTTAGACAAGGAAGATACTGGACTCCAGTGCTCTTCCAACTTTAATGTGTACATGAGTCACCTGGGAACTTGCGACAATGCAGATTCTGATTCAGTAGATCTGATGTGGGGCCTGAGTGTCCCTATTTCTAACAAGAACTAAACATTCTCAGGTGATGCTGATGCAACTAGTGCACAGAATACATTTGGAGTAAGAGGGTTCTAGTCCTTGACATGCAGTGTCCACTTCTCTTTACCTGCTAAACTGGACTGTCGCTGCTTGGCTGGTAGTTCTTCTGAGGGAGCAAAGCTAGTCAGCCTGCACCTTTAGTTTGGGTTATGTGACTGTGTCAATGAATGTGTTGATGTCGTATCTGTTTTTTTCATGCATAGCCACGTGATCGCTTAGGAAAGATCACCAAATCTTAACACTAAAATATCCACTTTAGCTTTAAAAAAAGATGCCATCAATCTATTTTATAGGATTTTAGAAGATTTTAAATAGTTTAATATTTCAAGAGTTTTTGAACAGACTGCTTAGCCAGATGGATGGTTCTCTGAGTCCAGAACAGGTAAAACTTATCTGATTGTATTTAGTCCCAATTTTCTTACATGATAACTTCCCCATCTCAGTCAGAAATCTAAATCTCAGAGGCAGATGCTTGGGTAACAAAAACCTGGGCTAAAGTTTAGGAATCTGGCTACTGTGAGGCCACACAGAGTATACATTCTCTTTCAGACATAAACTGATGATCCATTTTGTAATACAATAAAAGCCAGATTCTGAGCTTGTGCTTGGTTACTATCTGAGATGGAAACAATCAGACATTTATAAACAAGAGTGACCAATAGTTACTTTTGCTTGTATTTTTGTCTTTGATTTCACCAATTGATTTTATTTATGTTCTTCCCAATGCTGATCACCTGGGAGAAACTGAGCAATGCATGTAGCTTTTCTTTGGATAGTGTGATGCTCCAAAATGAAAAAAAAAAAAAAAAAAAACCCATAAGAAACACAGCTGTATATGACAATCCAAAATGTGCTTGCCTTTCTGTTTAGATGAAAATGAATCAAAATTAGCAATCAGATCAATAGGTATTTAATTTTTATTGGTTTCCCAGATTCCTTTCAAAATGGACAGTTGAAAGAACAGTATCATTAGACAAGGAGAAAAAGTTCTGATTATAAGTGAACAGAATGTTAGTGTTCAACAGGCTCTCAGAGATCATTTAACACAGCCTTTTATTTTACAGATTGGATAACTGAGGCCAAGGCAGGGGATCTGACTTACTGAAGCACAAAGGTGGCTCCCAGTTGTCCTGCTCACACTGTCCTCTCAAACAAAAAGGGGACATGATATCTATTACATTCTGAGTGGCTGTCATGTTCGATTTCTTGTAGATATAGATTTCAAAATCATGAATCTGGTAGCCTATGACCTGTTCAATTTTTTTCTGGGAGCTTCTCATTCCACACTATAACATTTTTATTAAAGTCACCCTGACAAATGAGGGAAATAAAACCCTGTTGAGGGATACTTTTCGTCCATCCCTCTCTCTCTCTTTGTTCTGTGCTTTATTAAAGATAGAAAGGACAATAAGAATCCAATATCACAGCTAAACCACCCACAGGCTTTCCGGAATTATATATTGAATTGTGTTCCTCTGTGAGGGCCAGTTAAGGTTTGTGGAAGAGGAAGAAGAAATTCCATGCATGAGGTTGGATTAACCTATACCAGCCTATTTAATCACAGTAATGACTTTCTTCTATTTTCCTGAAGAGAAATTGAAAACTCAGAGAAGCTAAATAAATTGTTGAAGATTATACAATTAGTAAATATAAGTCTTGCCTGGAACCTAGATTTCCAAATCCTTTGATCTTTGCTCTATACCAAGTGGTTCCCAAATGCTTGTCTACGTAGAGAGGCACTACAGATATTTTTAACACACATTCTCAGGATTCACCCTCAAGCATAATTTCATAAATCTGGTCTGGGATCTAGGAACCCTATTATTTTATATTTATATACACACATACACATATATTGCTATTTTGTTTCTCCTTCTATATCTACAGCTATCATTTAGCATTTGATACATAATAAATTGTCACTAAACTGAAATGTTTAATACCAACTTTTATTTAGCTCATGATAAAGGGACACAGTGGGGACACAGCAATGAAAAAATTAAACAAAGTCCCTGCATGGCCCCTGATTGGTTTTTTTCTTTCAGATCATCCCTCTTGCCCAGAAGCTCCTTGTGGTCTCTGGTTACCTTCATCATTTGGACTCCTTTATTAGCAGATCATCTTCTGACCCACTCTGTTGTGATTAAGTGGTAAATACATGAGATCACTCCACCATATTAAACCAGTCCAAAAAAAAAAAAAATCTACATTATATAAACCCCTGGGGTGATTGAAAAATACAGTCAGAATTGAACATCACAGCCCATGAAACGCACAGGTTGTCTGGGCATCAGGGAAACTCTTGTTAAAAAATCTTTCTTTCATCCCTTTTTAAAAAACTTTATCTTACTGAAAAAGGAAGACACGGACCCGGTCTTGGAGGGATGCAACTCTAGCTAGATTCAAAGTCACTGAACACCAGCTAACAGATGCCGTGAGGACACAAAAAGTCTCAAGCTGTGGTTCCTGACCTACAATGTGTGTACAAACTAGTAAGGGGCATTCACACTGCACGAGAGGGAGGAACAAAGTGCTATAGACATGCCCTGGAGAGAGGCAGCCCTAGACTATGAAAGTCATGGAGAAGCTGGTATTTATGCCAAGTTCCCCAGGCCAGACTGTGTCAGTTAGGAATCTTCTGTTACACAGACAGAAAACTCAAAATTACTTCAATGACAAAGGTAATTTATTGACTCTAGAGGAAGAAGCCTGAGTTGGAGCAGCTCTCAAGGTGGATGGAGCCAGGGGCTCAGCTGTCTCACCAAGCAATTTCCTCCATTGTCACATTGTGTCTTTTAAGGCTGGTTGAGGACCAACAGCAGGTGGTGGTGCCTTTAATCCCTCTTTGTGTCTAGTAGGAGAGAGAGCTCTTCCGCCCCAGCTTTTGTCCAAGCAAGAAACCTCCATTCCCAAGTCGTGGGAGGCTTCAGTCATGTGTCTATTCCTGAACTAATGATTTGGAGGTCAAAGTATATATTGTCCTGGTTGGTGTGAGTCAACCAGGACCCAGCCTTGTTTTTAGGTGGAGTGGGGTTAGTTTCCAGTGTGAGACAGTGGATCATGAAACAAAACCTGAGGTCCTGGTAGGCAGGTCCAGCTGCTGGAGAGGCAACCAGTGATGTCTGCTGCCTTAAACAATGGCATTTTAGACAAAGTGTCAGCAGGCACAGAAGTCTGAGTTTGGGGACTGGTGATCGTCCCAACATGACTGAATAAGGAGGAGAGAAGTACCTGTGTCTGAAATCTGACTTATCTCTAGGTCTTTGATTTCCTTTTCCACAGGGAGAGGGGATATTTGTGTTGAGGTCTGTGTATCCCAATAAATTCACTGGACAGACTTCAGTGGGTTTGTAAAGCTCACACAACTGTGTAAAGTGCTGGATATATTTGGACATTTTTCTGGGGCAACAAAACTTTACTGAGATTTTTTAAATGGTGCATGATTCAGTACAAGTTAAAACCACAGGTCCAACAAAAGCCACCAGCTCTGGGAATAGTGCAGAAGGCGGGCAGCCTGTGTCGTCCTTGCTGATCGTCCAACCCGGTGAACTTGACCCCTGCCCAGCACTCCGAGCCCCAAACACACGCTTCTTTCTTTCTGTTTATATGAATTCCCAGGGACAAGACCTAGTATGTGTTCACACTAGGTATGTGTTCTCCCTTAGCTCCCGTTTAAACCAACAAGGAAAGGACAGCTTGCTAACAAATGGAGTTGTGATGACTAGCTAAACATTTTGAAAAGATAAGCTTTGTAATTTCTACGCAACAATAGGTTCTATAGAGTGTAAAGTTCCATAGAGTGTAAATGCAAAAATTCACCAAGAGTTTAGTAGAAGACAGTAACCTGAATAACGACATAATACAGTTTTAAAGTATGAAAGGTACTTTCATACTTTCTAACACGAGGGCAGTTATCTTAAAAATAAATTATGTAAGGATTAAAACTTCTGAACATCAGAAAGTAACATAAATGATTAAAAGACAAATAAACCAAAACAATGTGACAAGTTTTTGACCAAGGATGAATATAATTAATCTATTAAAAAATTCATATAAATCAATAGCAAAAGACATTCTCCTAAAGACAAATTGGCTATGGATGTGCAAAGTTATTTTATAAAGATGGACAACAAAGTGCTAATAAAAATGTGAAAAACTTCCATTTTGCCTATAAGGGAAGTAGTAAATGAAGACAATGAGATTTTTCTTTAAACTATAACAATCAGTAAAGGAAATTTATAAAGAAATGAGCACAGGAATGCCTGGGGATGGCGTTAAGTTAGCACTACTTAGAGAGTGACTTGGTCCTTCTTAAGTCTGTGACAACAGTCCTAGAAATTTGTGGTTTTGATTTAGCAAGTCCACTTTTGGAAATTTGGTTTAGTAAAATAATCACCCACATAAATAAAGATGTGGGTTCAAGGATGTTTATTAGAATGTTCTTTGTAATAGTGAAAAATGGCAACACTCCACGACTTAATAATAATAGCATATTGGTTAGAGAAATTATTGCCCATTTTTATAATGGAGCCCTGTGGCTATTACAAATAATTTTTGAAGAAATATAGATAGAAACTTGGCAATATGCCAATAATATATTAAGAAGTGAAGTGTGTGGGCTATGAAAGAAAAGTACCATGATATTGCTCTTATGTTTTTATGTAGCTGCACAGAAAATGATCTTCTGAGTAACACTGTCCAACAGAAATACAATGCAAGCCCCGTATATAATTTTGCATTTTCTTGTAGCAAAGTTACATATACTTAAAAGAAGCACACATAACTGATGATATGTTTCATTTAACTCAAGCCACTTCTAATATTATAATTTCAACATGTAATCAATATAAAAATTATTGAGATCTTTTTTGGGTATGCTTTAAATGTTTAGAATCTGATGTGTATTTCTTTCCCTTCCAAAACATCCCAGTTTGAATGAACCACCTTTCAAGTGCTCAGTAACCTCATGGGCCTAGAGGCTACTGATCTGGCAGCACAGATCGAGAACCATATTCACCAAGGTCTCAACAGCAGTTCGAACGAGTATTTTCTAGGTTCTTCTGTTAGTGTGTTCTCTGGAATAATGACATTACTTTTATATTTTTTATTAAAGATTTATTTATGCATACAAGAGGTGGGGAACAGGCCAGAGATGTGGGGGGTGAGAGAATTCACCAGAGACAGAGCAGGGAGCAGAACAGGCAGAAGGACTGAAGTACACTGCTGAGGGGAGCAGCGGGTGAGACAGGAGAGGTCTGCTGCGCCATGTGGGTTGCTCCCTGGACTGCTGGGGATCCAACTCATGTTGCAGAGGCCACGGACTGCTTCATAGTGTGGTAATTAACCCCTTGTGCCACCAGGGAGGTCTCAACATTACTTTTTTAAATAGAAAAAAACAACCAAAAAATCTTGTGTATACTGAGAAGAGGGAATAAAAGAACAATTCATTTTATTATTTCTTTTTTTATATTACCACACCCACCAGCAAAGTACCCAGAGCCCTCTCCCATAGACCATTGGGCCCCCACTCCCTTCGATCCTACTCCATGCTCCCCCTCTAGTGGACTCAGTTCTGCAGTCATAATTATAGGGGTTGTTTTGGTTTAGTTTTTTCTGTTATTTTGTTTCATATCTACGTATGAGTGAAATCATCCAGTATTTGACTTCCCTCTTCTATCTTATTTCACTTAGCATTATCCCCGCCGGTGTCATACATATTGTCCAAATGCCAAGGTTTCATCTCTTTTTGCAGCTGACTGGTAGTCCATGGTATATGTATTCCACATCTTCTTTTTTCACTCATCTGTTGTTAGGCGCTTAGGTTTTCTCCACAGCTTGGCTATTGTAAATAGGGCTGCAATGAATATAGGAGTATATGTATCCCTTCAAATTAGTTTTTGCATTCTTTGAATACCGAGGAGAGGAATTGCTGAGTCTATTTTCAATGTTTGAAGGAACCTCTGTATTATTTTCCACAGGGACTGGACCAATCTGCATTCCCACCGACCATCTACGAGGTCTCCTTTTCCCACATACCCTCACCCACATTTATTGTTTCAGGTTTTTTTTCTTTTTAATATGGGCCAGTGTCACTCAAGTAAGGTGGTATTTCTTAATTTGCATTTCCCTAATGATAAGTGTTGTTGAATATTTTTCATGTGCCTGTGAGCCACCTGTGTGTCTAAAATAATAATTTTAATATCAGATTAGGCAGAAGCACAAGGGAGACTCAAGCATGCTGACTGTGTATGCCCAGAGAATGGAACAGAAATTTTGTGCTCACCACAGGTAAACTGGTGTACCAACTGATGAGGGTCCTAGCTCTGATAGGAACACTAGACTTTCATTCAAGTAAAAATACTGATTTTTATCAGTATGATCAGTTGGGTGTTGGAAATTAGATAATTTCCTTTTAGAGATATACCAAATAATTCTGCGGAGGTATGATGAGAAAAACATTTATAGTTTTTCTTCATATGGATGTTAATCTTAAATGGAGAGTGTTTAGGAGAACCCTGTAATATACCCATCAATTAAGCCAGATTGGTGGGTGGAAATGTTCCAGCAGAGATAACATAAAAATAGAATCATTATTCAATCACAATTTAAATTATTCAAATATCATCACATCAAGTAGAATTTAAATGAAGAGTGAAATAACTTAATCTAGCCATGAGGACACATGTAGCAGAAGAAGAGAGACTCGAGAGAGAAGGCCCCTCATAGAGAAAGGGAAGCTGATAGCATTCTCGTAAGTCTTCCTGCTCTCCCAAACTTGAACCTGCCAATTAATTTTATTTAACTCTCCTGCTAGTCTGTAAATTCCATGTCTTACTCGCTGTCTTCCTCAAGCCTAGTGCAGGGGCTGCAGAGGGTAATGCTTCCTCTACTTTTCTTCAGGGGGAGAAATTATGACACGTGGTACAAATAAGTTAAATCTTGTGGACATTCTGTAGAGTGAAATAAGGCAGCCACACAAAGACAAATACTGTATGAACCCACTTATATGCAGTATCTAAAATAATCCAACTTGCAGTGACAGAAATAGAATGGTGGTCACCGGGGCTGGGGTGCTGTTGTTTTAAGGTAGAGTGTTTCAGTTTTATAAGGTGAAAAGCTCTGTAGATTGCTTGCGTAGCACAGCGAATGTACTTGATGTGCTGAACTGACACTTAGAAATGGGTCCAATGGTAAATTTTACATTATGCATTTTTTTTATCCCGCCAAACAGCAATCTTAAAAAATAGAGGAGAATAAGGTATTTTGAGGCTGCTGCACATTATTGCGTAGTGAAGAATTCTTTTTACCTAAGGCAAGTTCTGGGCTTTGACCTCAACTTCCAGAAACCCCTAAACTGTCTTAATGTGCCTCAGAACATAGCCACCATTATCTCATATATGACTAATAGGGGGGCTTGGAATGTGAGCTGTCACTTCTGATCTTTGGTGAAACTGGAAACTAAAGGTTTTATTTTATTATTTTTAAAAAAAGATTTTATTTTTATTTTATTTATGCATACAAGAACTAGGGTGTAGGCCGGAGGTGGGGGGGCAGTGAGAGGATCCACCAGAGACAGACTGGGGAGCAGAACAGGTGGATTGACTGAAATACACTGCTGAGGGGAGCAGCAGGCAAGACGGGAGAGGTCTGCTGCGCCATGTGGGTAGCTCCCTGGCTAGGGATCGAACGCATGCCACAGTGGCTGGTGATAGCTTGATAGTTCTGAGATTTTAACCCCTGGACCACCAGGGAGGCCCAGGAAGCAAAAGTTTTTAGATTGAACCTCTGGGAGAGGTTAAAGACTAAAGGTCAGTCCCAGTAGGTGGTCAATATGTTATTGAGCCCCAATGGAAATTCTGGACTCTGAAGCTGGGGTGAGCTCCCTGTTGGGAAGTACTCTTTTTTTTTTTAAAGATTGATTTATTTATGCATACAAGAACTGGGGTACAGGCCAGAGGTGTGGGGGGTGAGAGGATTCATCAGAGACAGATGGGGAACAGAACAGAGAGACAGACCTAAGACACTGCTGAGGGGAGCAGTGGGTAAGTCAGGAGAGGTCTGCTGCACCATGTGGGTAGCTCCCTGACCAGGGACTGAATTTGTGCTGCAGTGGCTGTGGATAGATTCATAGTTTGCGTTTTAACCCCTTGTGCTACCAGGGAGGCCCGAGACTTTAAAGGTTAATACCAAAGGTCTCCCCACTGCTGAGCATCCACAGAAGCTTCCTTCTACTTTTTGCACACCCCTGCTTTGGAAGCTCTCCCTCTGCTGATCTTCCCGGTTGTCATTCCAAACTCTTACTAGAAGATGATTTCACCCCACTTTCATGGCTAGGATTAACATGCACTCCTAATGCTGAGGATCCCTAAATATTTCCAGATAGATCTCTGGACTTCAGATTCAGCTTCTCATTAGGTAGCTCCATTGGCACCTTAGAGACTGAAATCGTGTCTAAACCTCACTATCAGACCTCAAACAACATTCTGTTCCTCCTCCACCATTTACTTTTTTTCAGGATCCATTATTTACCTAGTGTCTCAGTGCCAGAAACCAGGAAAGGGGCTACAAGGTCCAGCACAGGCTTTTTAGAAACTTACAGTCTGTTGGGAAGCCTAGGTCATTGAACAGGCCATTTCAGCACCACATGATAAGGGATTAAGTGCAAGGAGCTGAAAAGAGTGTGGGGGAGCCGCTAACCAGGCTGTGGAAAGGGAAGGAAAGACACAGCGGAAGCAACATGCATGTTAGCACAGACCAGAAGGACAAAGATGTCAGCAGCTGAGAATCGGGAAGAGTGGTGTCCAGGCACACAGATGTACTTACGACTAAAAGAATTCGAGTGGTTCAGAATTTTTGAAGCCCAAAATGGGGGTGAGCAGAGGGGCACGGATGAGAGAGAGGTAGGAGCCAGAACACAAAGGGTCTTCTAAGACTAGTCAAGGGTTTTTTTTTTTTTGAAGATTTATTTTTTATTTATATAAGAGCTGGGGTACAGGCCAGAGGCACGGGAGAATGAAAGGATTCACCAGAGACAGAGTGGGGAGCAGAACAGGCAGACAGACCAAAGTACTGCTGAGGGGAGCAGCAGGCGAGACAGGAGAGGTCTGCAGCGCCATGTGGGAATCTCCCTGGCCGGCCGGGAATCGAACCCGCGCTGCAGAGGCTTTGGACAGCTTCACAGTGCTGCGCTCAACCCGCTGCACCACCGGGGAGGACCAGTCAAGGGTTTTAAGGAATGAGGGTTGGGGTGGGGCTCATGTTGCAATGGGAGGATAACTGTCTTGTTGCAGATAAGTAAACTGGTAAGATGATGCTAAATCTAAGTGAAAGGTAATGATCATTTCACCTAGATTAGAGGTAATAAAGATCAAGAAAAGTGGAGGATGTTTATAAATTCAGTGGAACTTGTTGATTGGATGCATTTGGAAGAGGCAGGTTTAAGGGAAGTGTTCGTAAGTATTGTCACATATCATAGCTGGGAAAAGGTGATGTCATCCAGGACCCATGAGAGAAAGTGACTGAAGCTTTGTGTTGGGGCTCTCCCCAGACCTTGCTCTGCGTGTCTTTCTTTGGCTAGTTCTGATTTGTATCCTTTCTGTAGTAAGTCTGTAATCATAAATGTAGCACTTTCTTGAGTTCTATGAGTCATTTTAGTAAATTATCAAACCTGAGAAAATATAGGGAGACCCCCAAATATGTAATCACTAGTCAAAGAGAAGGTAGCCCTGAGGACCCCCTCCTCCAACTTGCAGCTGGTGTCTGAAGCTTGGGCAGGTGTGGCAGCTCTGTGGAGGGCTGTGTTTGGCCAACTTACTGCACTTATATTTCATCAGAGTCTCTATTGAAAGATATCACACACATTCTTTGACACTGTCACTTTCGGATGTGAAGTTTGCACACTAGTCCATGGACTTATTTTTGCAAATAAAGCCTTACTGGGACACAGACATGTTTCATTCCCTTACATATCATCTGTGGCTGCTTTGTGTTCTAACAGCAGAGTTGAGTAGCAGTAAACAGAGCTGGTATGACCTGCAGAAGCTAAAATACTTATTATCTGGCACATTATAGAAAAGCTTTGCCAATCTCTGGCCTGGACCTGACACTGACCTGGAATTAGGAGTATGGACTCAAAGGTTCACTGAATATGGGCTAATTCTGTTTATATTTTGCACGACAACAGATGGGCCAGACAGTTCAGACAGGACAAGGCAAGTGGGGCACAGTCATGAATTCAGCAAAAGAAGGGCAAGTTAGTAGATCAGCACGGCATTGTTATGTAATTAATGTCAAAGGATAGCCTTCAAGGCTGATGTTCACCTGAACCCCTTTGTTTTCACAATATATTCTGCTGAAACTCTTTTTTTGTCTCCATAACACACGTTTCCAATTTTAGAATAAGACTTGATAATCATTTATATTAAATACTCTATAAACCATGCCACCACCAGAAATCATAGATGTTCAACTTTAAAAATGTCCAGAGATTGGCTCAGATCCCATTCTAAATCCTGTGGAAAGTGATTCCTGAGATTTCTACCAAGACTGCCAGGCTACCACTGACACTGAGCTCCCATGTCTGCTGAAATAGTTCTGTCTTCAGCTTTTCTTTCCATCTCTGACTACTGTCCCCAGTCTGCCTCCTGGAGCCATCATGGACTCATCCACTTTTACACACTCCTGCAATGTATTTTCAGGTATATTAGAACTTGCTGAAATTTGGGAGTGACAGAAAGACTTGATTTGAGAGTTGACACTGACAACTTAAAAATGAAATACAGTGGTTCCCAAACTGTGACCTAAGACACCCCAGGGTGCTACAGCAAACTCAGCAGTGCTGTAGGATATTCTACATTGCCAAAGGAAACAAAATGATATTCAATATCTCTCAGGCCCTGCACAGGATACTAACTCAAAGTAGTTCACTGTTTCAACAGTAGATTGCGCTACATTCCTGTCAGTGATCTCTTATCTTTACAAAGGTTGGATCTTCAGGGTTGCTGAAAACCAACAGGGAACAGAAAATGAGAGTAGGAGTGTCTAATGTGACCCCAAGGTTTGAGAGAGACACACACCTGTGGTGCGCATATCTGGTTGTCACCTCACTGGGGGTTTCTTAACAATAAAATAAAATGATTTGAAATTGAAAATTATATATTTTTTCAAATTGCTATTAAGCTGTTAGGACATAAGTTATTTGGGCTTACTACTTCATAAGAGAACCACTAGGTATTTCTTTTTAGTCTATAGGGGGCACCATGAAAAAGAGAAGTTTCTAAGGGAGCTGGGGACCAAAATAGTTTGGGAAATACTGTGGTGGGAGTTAACCTTCTTGGAAAAAGTCACTGGGTCATTTCTGCCATCTTAGGTGCCAGCTCCTGGTCAAGCAGCATTTTACTCTCTCTTCTAGGCTGTGTCCCTGACGGCAAGGGCTGCTTCTCTTTGCCTCTTCCCAGACCATGCCCTCAGGGAGTAGCCGATCCAGCAACTGATCAAGGTATTTCCCACACAAAGACAATTTCCTCCTGATCAAGGTATTTCCTACACAAAGACAATTTCCTCCCTAAAAGAAATGCTTTGCTAGCAGATTAAAATTATTTTATTCTCTAGTATAAACACATAACCTTGTTATGTGACAAGAGGCTTTGTACACGGAGCTCCAGGCACTCAGGAGTAGGGAGGGAGAAAAGCCAATTCAGGAGCAAGTTTGGGGACCAAAAGGAGGGAATAGTGTCAAGAAAATGTGCCTGTCTCATAATTTCACCCTGACCATAGACCTTGTCAACAAACACACTAAATCTACCCAGGGACCAAACAGTGAGAAACCCAGATACAATCTCTTCCCTATCTCTAAAAGCTTTAAATTTTGCCTTAACCTCAAAAGGCAGTCTTTTAGATTTTCTTGATGCTTTATTTCTTCTTGGAATTAAATATGCTGCTATATAAGCTGTGGCAGCAAAGCCTTCTGGTTTCATCCAGCAGATATGTCAGTTTTCTCAAACAGTTTCTCCAAAATTAATGACACCTTTCTTAGTCATCATTTTTGGGCTTTAAGAGTACACACCAACATTTATTCCCCTGCTTCATCCTTTATCCCATTCTTATTGAACAGTTTACAACTTTGCTGATGTGGGTTGGGGGCTGGAGGAATAAAAATGATTCTTTTAGGAGAGCAGATCTGACCTGACTTTTATGAAGATTCTGTACCATTTGGTGTGAAGTCCAATTAGGGAAAATATCTGTTCTCTCCACCTCTCCACAGCAATATTCTTTTCCATATCCATAACTGTCTACTGACTGACAGAATGATAGACACACAAAATCA
This sequence comes from Talpa occidentalis, assembly GCF_014898055.3. Taxonomy (NCBI): domain Eukaryota; kingdom Metazoa; phylum Chordata; class Mammalia; order Eulipotyphla; family Talpidae; genus Talpa; species Talpa occidentalis. The sequence goes on from NW_023600993.1 coordinate 29,294,949, forward strand.
TTGCTGATTGGAGTAGAAATCTCTCACCCAAATGAGTTTTTTTGGTAATTATTTTGTCATATCTCTGGCCGTGTCTCCTTTCAAATGGGTTCTATCTCCTACTCAGCATTGTAAAAACCACCTGTTTCCCAAGGTGCTTTCCATTAATTTGCATCAACTCCCACGGCAAATAGGACACTCTGAGAAGGCCATATTCATGGGCCCAAGGCGCAGATGTAATGGATGAGAAGGAACATGGCATTCTTGGGACTTTGGTTGGGAATGCCTGCTGGGGATTACTTCTTGTTTGTACATAAGAAGGGCCCAAGATCTCCTGAAATTTCAGGTGAAGAATGTGTTCCATTTTCTGCTATGTGCAGATATGTCAATTTGATCTCTGCTAAGCATGTTTTTTTTTTTTTTTTTTTTTTTTTTTTTTTTTGTGGGACCCTCACCTGCGGCCCGGGAATGAACCAGTGCTGCAGAGGCTGAGGGCAGCCCCACAGCCCAGCTCTCAACCACTGCGCCACTAGGGGAGGCCCTCCGCTAAGCATTTTTAAGAATGAAACCTACTGTTTCAGGCACTGGACTAAAGGCATATCGCCACTTTCCATTCCTTCCCTTCCTGTACACACACGTTGTTCTTCACTTGAAAAGATGAAGCTTATTTCCCCTCCAGCTCAATCTGGGTTGAACCAGTTCGATTTGCTTTAACCAATATAATGTGTTAGAAATGACACTATTTACAATAGCTAAGCTTTGGAAACAGCCCAAATGCCCAAAAATAGATGAATGGATCAAGAAGATGTGGTACATATATACCATGGAATATTACTCAGCATTCAAAAAAGATAAACACATGCAATTTGCAGCAACATGGATGGCGCTGGAAGGGATCATGCTCAGCGAAATAAGCCAGAAAGAAAAAGAAAAATACCGGATGGTCTCACTCATAGCAGGAATCTAGAAAACTTAAATAAGGGACCAGGAAAATGAATAACTATAAGAAAGTGAAAATCAAAATCAACAAAAATCTATGAACCAGAGACACTTTTGGGGGGGGGGTGGGTGGAGGGAGGGGAGGGATTGGGGTCAAAATGGGGGGGTTGAAATTGTATGGGGAATATAAAAATAAAATTTATTATAAAAAATAAATAAAATAAAATTAATTCAGTATCAAAAAAAAATAAAATATATATGTAATGTTTATTAAAAAAAAATTATGGAGGTCAACAAAAGCGGGAAGGGAAGAACACAAGGGACTGTGGTGATGGATCACAGGTGCTGTGGTGGTGGAAGGGGCTACACCTGAGGAGAGAAATCAAATACTGTATAAATGTGAACAACGATGTAAGAAAATAAATAAACAAGTATAATAAAAAAATAGTGTTTTACAATTTAAAAAAAAAAAAAAAAGAAATGACACTATGGCAGCTCCAGGCTAACTTTTCAGAGCTCTGAAAGTTTCTGCTGCTTCTCTCTCTAAGCCAGTTACCAAATTAAAAAACCCAACTATGCTAAGACTACCATTTTGTAAGAAAGCAAGTGACCAAGTAGGCCACACAGAGAGAGGCAGAGAGATGCTTAGCTGGCCCCCAGCTGTTCCAGCCATCCCAGATGAGGTGACAAACTTATAAGATGTTTTAGCCCATCGGATACCACGTGGAACAGAAGAGTCTCCCAGCTGAACCCATCCTGGATTGCAGAATAGTGAGAAATTTTAATCTGTTGTTTGAAGTCACTGAGTTTTGGGATGATGTGTTCTACAATAGTACATAACCAAAACAGTGCTTAATAAGTGTTGTTCCATTTTATATATGGAACAACCAACCCTGTGAGGTATGAGCCACTTTTCCCACATCACAAGTGAGGAAATTAAAGTTTTGTGTATCGCATGATCTGTTTAACCTCACACAGTTGGTAAGTCGCTGAGCTGGCACATGATCTCAGGCCCGCCTGATTCTCAAGTCTCATCGTTTACCTAAAATATACTTATGCCACTCCATAGAGACTGAAAACTCCCATGTACATCGTATGTGATCAGAGTGTCCTTTGTTCAAAGGAACTCTGTTAAAGTGCTTGGATTAACAGATGCTCGTAGCTCCCAACTATCCCTTGCCTTCATATTTCCCTGAAAGAAACCCTCATGTCAGGTTTTTTTATGAAAATGGATCGTGGCCATGTGAACCATGTCTGGGAATGACAGCTGCCGAGAGGGACAGAGAGGACAAGAGGACAGCTGGGGAAGGAAGACACATTTGCTGAATAGCTATCATGTGCTGTTTATTGTAAGTGATGGACTGATTTAATCCCCAGGCAACCTAATAAGGATGGGATAATTATCTCTGCTTCACAGATGAGAAAACTGAGATGCAGAGAGGTTAAGGAACTTACCCAAAGTCACCTGGAAACAAATTTCAAAGAGTGGATTTGACTACAAGGCTGTCCTTTTCTTACGTCTATAGCCTTTCTGATCTAGTGAAAACCAAAGACGCGAGCTTATACCACATGTATACCTTTGAGATTTTTAATGCTAGAGGTAAAAGAATTTGCAGTTTTTAAGTTTTATTTTTCAATGTCCTAGTTTTGCCAAAGTCAAAAGCCCACTTTAGGGGGTGAAACCAGTGGAAAAGCAGTAACATGTTTCAAAGAAAGACAAATGAGAACTAATTGAAACAGTGGAAAAGCAGTAACATGTTTCAAAGAAAGACAATGAGAACTAATTGAAACACACACCTATTCAGGAGAGCAAAACAAAACAGAAAAGATATTAGTACACCCCCTGGAATAAGCAGGTGCTGCAAGGGGTGCTGCAGAGGGACAGACATTTGTTAGCAGCACTGACCCAATGATGTCCCCCAGCCTCGTGCTCACACATGGTGCATTTCACTCTCTAAAACACCTTTTGCAGACAGAGTCAGTTGCTATAGCAAGTTTCTAAGAAACATTTTGAGAAGTCAAAACAGCCTCTAAAACTTGTTGTGCTACAGAAGCAGAAGATGGGGGTAGGAGTAAAGGAGTAGGGGGCCCAATGCACTAAGGTGGATTATTGGGGCTTTGGTGGCGAGTACAGTGTGATAGCATTCATCTGTAGAGGTATGAATCTGCACACCCAAAACAAATGCAGTGTTATAACCCAACATTACCTCAATAAACAGATCTTTTAAAATATTTTATTTTATGTAATTCTTACATCATTTTTCATTTATGCACAATATATGCATTTTCAGAATTTTTTTAAAGCAGCCCTATACACATAATGGCCCCTCCAAGGGTTAGCAGCAGATTCTAGAGTCTCCCATGGCACACTGGGAGTCACCCATGGTTCCTGTCCACTTAGAGGAAGGCTGTCCCTGTATTCTGGGCCTTTGTGAAGTTGTTTGCGTACATATGTGCACGCATCCAGACTCACATGTGCACACATGCACACACACACACAAACACACACATCTCCTAGGCCTTACAGTATGCTGCCTCTATCAGATGGTTTGCTATCCTATAAGATAGTTTGCTATCCTAGTCTCTCTTTCCCTCTTTTCCTCCCCCTTTCAGTAGAGCCTGTGGGGTCCAGCTCAGTGCTGTCTGTGTCCTGTGCAGTGCGTCCAGTTTCTACATTCCATTTCCTCCTGCCTGGTCCCCAGCACACAAGGGACATAGGCATCTTTGGAATGCAGCCCTTCCTCAGACCCAGAGCAGGTGGGGAGGCTCTGGAAGTCTGTGCTGCCTTGGTGGACTTGCCTTGAAAAGGGACATGTGGCCAGCCAACCAGGGGGCTGTGTCTGCCCCTGCCCTCAGCGTGCCCCTCTCTCTGGTCTCCTTTCACTGCAATGAGGAGGCTGCAGCTGGCTCTTAAGGGGCCCTCTCTCCTCCAGCATGCAAGAGCAGAGCGTCCTCTCCAGCCAGCAGAGAGCCATGCTGAGAAGGACTATATTTTCCCTCCAGTTCTTAAGGGCTTATCATACGCCATGTCCCTGTGGGGAGCCCTCCAGAGGTCCCCCTGAGAGGAGCAGTGTGTGGTATGTCTGTGAATTTATGTGGACTTTGCTCCACACACACAGAACTGTCTGGTCACTTACATATTGAGAGGTGAGCAGAGAACTGGCTGATACCCGGTTTTTCTTTTTCTTTTTTTGCCAAGCAATTATAGGCATGTGGCTCACCCCCAAGAATGAGTCTCCTGAAAAGTAGAGGCATGAATAGGAAGAGCTTATGAACCCACCCGCATGTGCTGGTAGAGCTGCAAGAGGAACAGGAGAAGTAACAGTCTCATATTGTGATTTTGTTTAAAGCAAAGCAGTGATAAGCACCACTATTGCCACTCCTCTCCCCACCTCATGAATGCTTCTGGAAGCTTAGGACATAAGCTTGTGAGAAACTGACTGCATGTATTTTTGGAGTGCTGAAGTCATAGCCCCAGGAGAACTGGAGCTTGGCAAGTCCTGGCTCCATGACCACATGAAACCCCCGCATGCTAGCTTCTCCACGCACTGAGCTAGAAGATCATGTTATTGTCCTCTCCACAGCTGCCTGAGAAGGATCTGTGGATCTGTCTGAAGGGGTTCTTTGGTCACTTCACTTCAAAGCAAGGCTCAGGCTATGACTGAGCAGGCAGATAAAAATAATGTTACAGGGCCTCCCTGGTGGTGCAAGGGGTTAAGCACCGCACTATGAAGCGATGCACAGCCTCTGTAGCATGAGTTCAATCCCTGGCCTGCCAGGGAGAAACCCACATGGCGCTGCAGACCTCTCCTATCTCGCTCGCTGCTCCCCTGAGCAGTGTATTTCAGTCAGTCTGCCTGTTCTGATCTCCACTCTGTCTCTGGTGGAATCTCTCACCCCACATCTCTAGCCTGCACCCCAGCTCTTGTATGCATAAATAAATAAATCTTTAAAAAAATAATGCTACATGGGAGAGAGGCATGGGATTGGGGAAGATAGACTTGGTCAAGTCATACAATCTTCCTGAGCCTCAGTTTTTTTCATCTGAAAAATGGGAATATGAATATCTATATTTGTATATATTTGTGTACATATATAGGAAATCTGTCTTGCCTCTCACAGTTTTTAGGGTTCCAGTAAGGTAAACAAATACAATATGTGGGTTTCAAATTGCTATAGAAGTTGGGCATGCTATTACTTGGTCTGGTCCTACCACGTGGAGAATTCTCTGGGTAAACATGGGGGAGAGCCCACTTTGACTGGCTCAGCTCAGAGTTACTTATTAAGGACCTAGTCTTTATGAACATTCCTTGGTCTAGGCTGATTCATGTTCCTCATCTATAAGGGGAGGTAATGCATACTAGGAAGGTTTATAAATTTTCCAGTTCTAGGTTTATGAGAGGTAGAACAGTTGTAGGGGTAGCTGGAAGCTGTGACAGCTTTGGGGTGATCACTAGATGGCATTTTTTAAAAAGATTTATTTATTTGTACTAGCACTGGGTACAGTCAGAAGCGCAGAAGGGTGAGAGAATTCACCAGAGACAGAGCAAGAAGCAGAACAGGCAGACTGACAAAATACACTGCTGAGGGGAGCAGCGGGCACAGCAGGAGAGGTCTGCCCGCCATGTGGGACCCTTGTTGGCGCCGGGGATGGAACCGGTGCTGCAGAGGCTGCGAGCAGCTTTGCAGCCCAGTGCTCAACTGCTGCGCCACTGGGGAGGCCCTAGATGGCAGTTTTGTAGATTTCATTTCCATTACGGAGGAAGACATATATGTGCCAGTTTCTTACCTCATTCTCAGTCACTCTTCCTTTGTGCTAATATAGAATAGACATGCCCTGATTTGATGAGACTTTAGTCAAACTAGGATGTCCTTGGGAGAAGACATGCTAGCTAAGTGACCATGTGTGTAGACAGTGACCAAGTACAGGAAGTCAGCTCTGTCCACACAAACTGATGAGTTTCACAAGAAGCTCATGCAGCCTTGAAAGCAGAACTGCCTCAGACAAAAATGTATAGGAGTTAAGGTCCTTCTGAGCCTGAGCAAGTTTAGAGATTCTCTTTCTTGAACTCTCATTGCACAGAGAAGCAAAATGAAAGGAGGGGATTTGACACAGTGAGCCAGAAGATGTAAAGTAGAGCTAAGACTCCAGTACAAGCCCTCGAAACCATTATATTTCCAGTAAATCCAACTGTAATTTCATCAAAAAGTGGCTAAGGCACCTGGCCTATAGTTGTAGTTCTTAATGTAGAACACTAAGCTATGGTTGATGGTCAAGGCTAAACCATAGCCTCTTATCCAGTTAGGATCTTGCGGTGCAGCCTGTTGCGACATCTTAGGCACTGGAAATATCCCACAAGATTGGCAGTGACCCAGAAACACCCCAAAGGATGCAGCATATAGCCCAGACAAGAGGTAGAAGGACAGAGTAAGTAGGCAGAGGGCAAGTGGATAGGTAATTGTCTTGACAGGAAGCTGAGTGGAAGAGAGATGATAACACAGGGGTGTCAGAAAGAAGAAGAGCAAGGCAAAGAACAAGAAAGTTCTGTAGGAGCTAAAGCAGATGGGAGAGAGGAAGCCAAAACCGAACTGCCAGAGTGGCTCCAAACACAACAAAGTAATGCCCTTAGTACAAGGAATGGAGTACAAGTCTGGAGGGGGCGGGATAGAACACCTGGCCTAAAACCATTATAATCACCTTAGGATCCCTAGAGCATTGGTCTTAAGATCTGGGGGTGGTAACAAGGAGCTCTAATCATGGGGCCAGCAGGAGGGGAGAAGGCAGATAACTGCTATTTGTGAATTGAACCCAGAACCCATTTCATTCAAAGGGAAAGAAAAAGAGGCAAAAGGCCAAAGCTTTTAGAACATTTGTTTCCAAAGCATATTCTCTTTTAAAATTGAGAAATACTGGCAAGAAGATCTAAGGGCTAGAGCTTTTTTTTTTTTTAATTGGCATTACATTGCTCAGAAGGTCCTACAGTGGGAAATAAGGAAGGAAGGCAGGCAGGACTCTCCAGCCATAGCTCTGGATGGCATCTGGAGACCACTAGGTCTCTCCCACTTCCGGTGTTGAGCATATTTTTGGAAATATATGGTGAAGTTGAATGTCCCATTCTCATAAAGATTAGAGTCTTGAAATCTTTGGCTTTATTCACAGCTGGACCTGGGCCTAGGGTGACCATTGCTTAAGTGATTCCATGCCTTGGGGAGCCTAAGTTGGGGCTTTCATGTTCAAAGGACATGGTCCATTGAAGACTTGGAATATGGATTGCTCTGATCTTCATAGTATTCAGTTCTCATAGGCAAAGCAAGGCAGACTTTAAAAAGGTGCCTGTATTATCTTCCTCTCCCCCCCCCCCCGCCATATTATCAGCTGTTCAAGGGCAGAGGAATATAATGTGCCATAGGTGTGGAGGAGCCATCACTGCACTGATGGACATTAACTCTTCAGCTTTTGGAGTTTTTCTTTCCAATAGGCAAACATCTTCCAAGAGACCCTTTCGTCATAAAAAGCAAACCACATCAGCTGAACTCTTCAACTGGACTTTGAGGGTTGGACTTGAGATAAAAGAAAAAAAAAAAAAGATTTTGAAATCTGCATTCAGCCAGCATCGTCTGAAATTCCAAATTTGTACAAATTTAAAGAAGGGTGAAAATTCTTATGAATCCACAATCTAGGCTGAAGCTTATTCAGTTCACTAAACAGAAAACATCACCATAACCTTAGATGTCTGAGAAACAGAGCCCATGCCAGGCAATTTAATCAAGAGGATTTGAAAAGGGGACTTAGGTACAAAGGTTTTGAAAAAGCTGAAGGGACTGAAATGCAAATTAAAAAAATAGAAATATGTAAACACCTGCAAGGCTAGCGGGACAAAGGGCAGAGATGGTGCCACCAGGACCTCAGTGCCAGGGCGGTAGAGGAGGACTTGAACCTTGGAGCTGGAAACATGGGGGCAGTTGCCCTGTGGGAGCTGTGATCAGAGTGGGGTGGGGGTAGGTCTGTTTCCCATCTGGTCCTTTCTGTTGGTGGAAACTAACAGGAAGCCAGTGGATAAGGGAGTCTGGGAAATGTGGTTTTCAGGGGGCTAATGTCACATAGAGCAGAATAGAAGTGCAGAGATGAGCGCTGAGGCAAATGACCAGCACAGAATAGGGGGGAACTACCTAATCAACTATGGTGAGTTACATGTCAACTCCCGACCCCACCTCCCTACGCCACTAGGGAAATCTTGGACAGGGAGAGATGGAAAAGTCTCCAGGCTCTTACTGTCTGCCGCCTTCTACCTGTATTAGCTTTGGATGCTTTTCTGTGATCCATGTTGGTTGATCGTGGGTTTGTCATTTGTTCATAACAGACTTGATACGGTAAGTGCAGAGAATTGGCCAATCTCTTTTTCTCAAATGTCTTATTCTGGCATTTGCAATAGAGCATCTTTATCCATTCTCTGTATTTCTTGCTGTCTTTGATGCTGTTTGGTATGGCACTCTCTGCCCTTGATTTGCCTTAATTTATCGATCTAGTCTGTAAAATTAACAAGATATTCAGAGATTTGCTCCATAAATATTTCACTTCTTTTCAAAAAGCATCATAATTGAAAGAATGTTATGTGTTAGGCTCTGTTCTGGGCCCATATTAAACGATTATCATGGTGGGTAGTCGTATTCTACAATTCTTCCATCCCTTTTCCCACCTCATTGCCTCTGAGACTGAATGTGGGATTTTCCTGTCAGTGGAATATGAGCAGAGGGGACAGGGTACCAGTTTGGAGCTGAGGCCTTCAATGAAATCATGTACTGTTTCTTCCCCATCTTAGAGTTTCTCACTTCATTTTAGGAAAACCCATCCCTACAAAACTGTGGTCCTTTAGGTGGAATCCTGAGAGGCCAGAATAGGCAACTTGAAGCCTGGAACCAGGCTCACCTGAGTGGCAGCTGACCCTCAGACTCATGAGTGACTGGTAAATAATTGTTGAAATCCACTGAGATTGGGATATTCTTTGTCACATGTCGATATTGTAATGTAGCCTAGCTCTTGAGACAACCTTCCCAAGCTTTGGTTGTTTTCCATCTACAAAATGGAAACAACACTACTTACTTCTTGCTGATCCTCACTCCTTGGAGCTCCTGGCTTCATAGCTTCATAGGAAGTAACACAAGTAAAATACTGAGCATCATATATACATGATGCTTACTCTCTCTCTCTCTCTCTCTCTCTCTATATATATATATATATATATATATATATAAAGTAAGTGCTTCATAAATGGTGACTTTGTCATTATCCTTAGCAATAATACAATGACAAGATTTATTCATTGGGTAAAATCACTATAGTGCCTATACTCTACAGGGTTCTAGATTTATCTGTGGTGTTTGTTTTATAAAGCCAGTGATCACATGACCCTCAAATCAACTGGGCACAGATCATAATTGCTCTGTGGGCTGACAACATTTTAACTTGAATTTCCTTTCATATATCAAGTGAAGACTGTGTGAATTTCAGGTGCTAAAATCTATTGCCAAAGCACTTGGTCTGAGTTCTGTGGACTGAGGGAATATACCCCCCACAATCCCTACATATCATTAAAGAGCCGAACATCAGGTGAGAAGACAGTCATTTAATGACAGCAATAATAGGTTTCAACAAAAATTCAAGTGTTGGAAATTAGGTCATCTTAAATGGAACTCAGAAACTTGGGCCTAAAAATAGATTAACTCCATGTGGGGATATGTGATGAAGGGTTTGAGCTTGTATGAGGTGGAAAGTTAGAATGGAGACCCTTGCCTATTGTGGAACCAGGATCCTTGACTACCCACACTCACTGACACAATTTGCTGGCTAATTTTATGTGTCATCTTGGCTGCACTATATTGCCCCGGTCAGATATTATTCTGGTTATTTCTGTGAAGTTAATTTTGAGGTTAACATATAGAGCAATGAACATTGAGTAATGCAGATTTCTCCCCACCCCCACCATTATGTGGGTGGGCCTCATCCAGTTCAAGACCTTGACTGCAGAACTCTTACTGATCTCCCCAAGCAGAAAGGAATTCTGTCAACAGACCACCTTTTGGATGGAACTGCATCTCTCTCTGGGTCTCGAGTCTGCTGGTCTACCTTGCAGGTGCTGGACTCACCAATTCCTTCAAATAAATCTCTCATACACATACACACATCTGGCTGGTTCTGTTGGTGTGGAGAAAATTGAATGACCCTCAAAGGAAAGTGACCAATGAAATTGAATCTTTTTCAACCCTCTTCTGAGTGGAAAATGTTCTTTTTGGGGAACTTAATTTCTATAAATTCCAGGTTCCCATTTATCCCAAGAGATCCCAAACCTTAACATTAATTAAAAGCTCTCTTTATTAGGCAACATGTCTGGGGCATCTGGCAAGAGGCAGAGTTAAAACCCTTTTGGGAGAGATTCCTCCCAGTCCAGCATAGCCTAAGCCACACAGGGATCCCCCAGATATGGCACATCAAGAGCTCACAATTTCAAATTACAAAATGCATGGTGAGACCAAACTCCATGAGCCAGTTAGGAGAGTCAACCAACAGGCTTAAATTCCTATAAGCGTGAGATAATGAAAGCATCAACTTCAGAATATGAATCTGTTTAAATGGACTAAATGGAAACCCTATAATAGGGAGATTAACTCTCTGTAAAATTCTGGGCAGATTATGTAATCTGTCTGTCTCAGTTTCCTTATCTGTCAATTGATCCCTCAAGTCTGCATTTTCATCAAGTCAAGGGGTCTGATGCACAATCCATTTTGAGATCTACCGCCCTGGTCACAGTGAATGTACTGTGTGTTTCGTAGGATATCAGAGATCATCCTGCCTGGAGGAGGGAGGCTCATGCTTTCATTCCCTACTCTACTCCTGTCATCCTATAACAGGCAGAAACACTTTCTCCTGAGCAGGAGCAATAGTGACTCTGTTGGGTGATTTTACTACATGTCTGACACCACCAGGAAGGACGACATTAGCTTTGGCTGGAAAGCTTGGTTACCATTCATCTCTGCTTGAGGCTAAGCAGAGTTGGTGAGCTAGTGGACCAGGAGCATGGTAACCTTAGAGCCAAATTTCAGGACAAGTAAGTTAGCCACTACTGTCACCCAGCACAGCAGGGGCCTGATTAAATTATGTCACCATGGTGAGGTGCCAGGTGCTACAAGGAGGAGATCTATTGAGGTACAATAGGGGACAATGTGGTAGGGATAAATGGTAAATGCTGAAAGCCTCCCATGCATGTTCTGACCCTTCAACGAAATATGGGGAGGAAGTAAAAGAAGGCACAATGAGGGGGTTCAGATAACAAGTAGCCTGGTCATTTGACCCTTGGAAGGTGATGGGAAAACTGTTCCCATGTAGGCAAAGTTAAGTGTAGGTGGGCTTACTTGGTGGGAGAGGGAGGTGTTTTCCTAGAAGACAAGATTGATAATGAACTTCCTTGGGATTATAGGAGAGAGATGAGTATGAATTAGAAGAAGAGAGACACAGAGAGGAGTGAGCAGAGTAGCCATGGAGGTCGAGACTCACTAGTGCCTGATGATACTGGAGCCTAACAAAGCACAGAAGGATGGCCCAGAAGTGGACAAGAGACAGGAGAGGGAGGAACTCACACCGTGCAAGACAAAGCACAAGGGAGGTGAGCGATTCATCCAGGGGCCAGCGAATGCACACACCCAGGGAGCCTGCGGCTCCTCCCCTCAGTGGTGGGCGGTGTGTCTGCCTGATGAAAGGATGTCTGTCTGGGGACACGGTGATGCACAAACAGGTCGCTGGCAGGAGAAAGTCTACCAGAAACTGATCGTTCAACCTGGTTTTACATGTTGACAGTTGTTCCTCCTCCCTTTTCTTTGTCCCATTCCTGAGACACAACCCATTTTGGGGAGTGGAGGGCACTTCCCATCTCCCAGGATGGAAAGCAAAGATCTCATCACTTGCTGGCAGAGTTTGAAGAGCAGCTCTCTCTCCTTGCCCTCCAGGAAAGGGGAAGCAGATTTTTGGTTACTAAATGTTTGAGCTCTGGGTTTTAATGAGCCAAAGTTATTGTGAAAGAAAAGAAAATAGGGCTTTTGTTTGAAGAAAGTAGAGGTTAAGTCAAGACCCAAAGGAAGGTTGTGGGAATGGGAGCAAGCAGAATGGGATTCTGGAAGCTGGGAATGAACACCTAGAGGGGAGATGGGAAGGGGCTCAAGATCCTCAGTTTTTGATAGTTGTTAGTGTTGCCATCTTCAGTTTATTTCCTTACTTATTTTTTTTTTAAAGATTTATTTATTTATTTATACAAGCACTGGGTACAGTCAGAAGCACGGGAGGGTGAGAGAATTCACCAGAGCGGGGAGCAGAGCAGGCAGAATGGCGAAGTACACTGCTGAAGGGAGCAGCGGGCGGCAGGAGAGGTCTGCGTGCCATGTGGGACCCTCGCCCAGTGGCCGGGGATCGAACCGATGCTGCAGAGGCTGCGGGCAGCTTCGCAACCCGGCGCTCAATCGCTCTGCCACTGGGAAGGCCCTATTTCCTTACTTATTTTTATTGAAGTCACCTTGCATGATAACACTAAAAAAGTTTCAAATGTTGAAAATCAGGATCCCCACCTACTGTACAAAGTTCACCACTAAGAGTCCAATTCCATCCTTCACCATGCCATTAACTCCTTTCCCCCTATTTGCCCACCCTTCCTTCCCCTTCCCCTTTTGGTAACTACTAATTGTTCTAATAATCTATATGTTTGTTTTTTCATTTATTTCACCTGTTTGTTTTTTCTCTTCCCTCATATGAGTTCAATCCTATGGTGTATGTCTTTCTCCATCTGGCTTGTTTCATTAAGCATAATACCCTCTAGGGCTGTCCATATTGTTGCAAATGGCAGGATTTCATCTTTTTTTTAATAGCTGAATAGTATTCCATTGTGTATATCTAGCACTAATTTGAAGAGACACATGCACCCCTATGTTTATTGCAGCCTTGCTCACAATAGTCAAGAACTGGAAACAACCTAAATGCTGATGGACTAACAAATGGGAGCTTTCTTTGCTTTAGAGGACAGTACAGAATTAGCCCAAAAATCCCCAGACACTACTTTTATACCAGAATAAGGTGCCTTGTTAGCCCTTCTGAGATATGAGTAACACGGACATGACTTCAGGGGAGACAATCTGTTTTCTCTCTGCAGGTTTACTGACAACATCTGCTCCCAACCAGCAAGCATGGGCATGTCTGCAGAACTGCATCCAGACAAACACAGACATTAAACCCACTTGTGACTTTACCTCTTTAAAGGAAACAGCATAGCCACATAGCATCCAATCTCAATCCAATCTCATGAAACAACAATAATGCAAGTAGAGTCCATGAATACAAGAGCCACCTCAGTCTCTTGCCTTTGCTCTTCCCTCTGCTCAGGGCATGTGGCTCCCTCTCTTTTCATTCCATCATCTGCTCAATTTCACCTCCTTACAGAGCCTGCCATGGCCACCTCCTGAAACAGCATCACCCTCAACTCTTTCTAACTTTGCTTGAGTTTTCTTCACAGTACATATTGTTTCTGGCATTCTTCTGTTTATTATATTCTGTTTCTCCTTCTAGGATGTTTACATTAATAGGGCAGAGAATTTGTCTCTTTTGTTTATTGCTATGTTCCCATCAATTAGGACAATGCCTGGCGCATGGCCAGTGCTCAGTCAATATTGGGTGAGTGAATGCACCTTCATGCTAGAAAAATTAGCCCCTCCATAAATATTTCTGTTAAAACAGATATATTTCAGAGGGGTTTTATTTCAAGTCAGGGAGAAACTCCAGCGCAATATGACCCTCTGTGAGGGAAAGAAAACCAGATTTTCCTACTAAGCCAGTCTTCTATTAGAAAAAAAGAAGTGGTCGGAGAACCTGAATTACCTGTTGGACTGCTCCATCAATTGATTTCTCAGTTGTTAATTTATCTTTGTGTGGTTGTCTCAGGAACATCAATCAGCTAATGCCTGTCACTGATTCCCCAAGCCAGAAGACAGGGTCTGTCTTTTTTTTTTTTTTTTAAAGATTTATTTATTTATTTATACAAGCACTGGGTACAGTCAGAAGCACAGGAGGGTGAGAGGATCCACCAGAGCCAGAGAGGGGAACAGAACAGGCAGACTGATGAAATACACTGCTGAGGGGAGCAGCGGGAGAGACAGGAGAGGTCTGCTGCGCCATGTGGGTTGCTCCAAGGCCGGTGGGGATCAAACCAGTATTGCAGAGGCTGTAGACAGCTTCACAGCGCTGCGCTCAACCACCCGCACCACCAGGGAGTCCCTCTCTATTCTTTATCATTGGTGTATTGTTGAGATTTTTACCTTAGTTATCGAAACTTTAATTATTAGAATTTTATCATAATTCTTATTGTCTGATACAACAAATCATCCTACTTTATGTTTCTTCTTCAAGAATTTCAGTTATTCTTTCCTCTTTGCATTTCAATAATTCTCTAGAAAGAACTTTCTAATTTCACAAAAAAAATCATATTTTGTTTGGGATATAACTCAATAAGAATTGACAGCTTGTAGTGGTTAGTCTTCAAATCTATGAACATGGCATGCCTCGTGTGTGTGTGTGTGTGTGTGTGTGTGTGTGTGTGTGCGCAACATACATTTGCTCTATACCTTATAGAATGGAATGAAGAGTTGAACTAGGTTTCAAAGAGGACAGGAATGAGGCCACTCCGGGATCTGGGAGCAAGAAGCAATGTATTTTTTTTTTTTACATTACTCAGTTCCAAAGTTAAATTCCAAGGAATGGGCATCTGATTTATATCAAATGCCCACCTCTTGACTAGGGGCAGGTAGATTGGCTCCTCAAAAGCAGGCTTTTATCAGAATATTTGGGAATGGATGATGGGCAGACAAATATAACAGATGTTGCAAATTGCATGAGTTTATCTTTTTTGATTGCTGAGTAGTAGTCCATTGTGTATATTTATTACATCTTCTTGATCCAGTCATCTATTTTTGGGCAGTTGGGTTGTTTCCATAGCTTAGCTAGAAGGGATCATGCTCAGCAAAATAAGCCAGAAAGAAAAAGAAAAATACCAGATGGTCTCACTCATAGCAGGAATTTAGAAAACCTGAATAAGGGACCAGGAAAAAGACTCATTATAATAAAGTAAAAATCAAAATTAACAAGCAACTATAAACCAGAGACACACTATGGGGTGGGGGAGGGGAGGAGGGCATAGGGTCAAAAAAGGGGGGAAGGAATTGCATGGGGAATATAATCAAGATGAAAATGCATACATTGTGCAAAAATGAAAGATGATGTAAAATATATTAAATTAGATTAAATTAAAAAAATAACAGATGTTGACTACAGAAACAGAAAGAGAATATAGCAGGATAGATATGGGCATGTGGAAGCAGAAGGGAACAAAAGAGGAAAGAAATGAAGCAAGAGAGCTAGGGTGTTTGGATCACAGTGAGTTGTCTGAGATCGGGGAATGTGCCAACCATCAAGAAAAACAACTGAAGGTTCCTCCTGTCCAGGCAACTAAGCAAGGTTAACCTCTGGTCTTCTAAAGTGGACACTTGTTTGGTAATGTACCTTTCGTTGCTTACCTTTCCTTTCTCATTTCAATTTTTCACTTCCCTGTAGTATTTTCTGGGATTCCCTCTCAAATAAACCATTCACACTCAAGTTCTTGTCTTAGGATCTGCTGCAGGGAGAACCCTACTTTTTGTGTCCTTGTATCTAGGACAAAGCTCTCTAACATACCAACCACACAATGGAAAGTTGTGTTACTTTCACTCTGCAGAACACTGACCCATCAACTATTTTCTTACAGAGATGCTATCTACTAGGGAGGGTATTCTGGCCTTGAATATTTTCTCAGTTGATTGTAGTAAGTATATTATTCCAGGGTTTTTTCTGGTCATCAGACTTTCTTAATCTGGGCTTTTTCTCTTCTTTCAAGTTCATATGAAAACTTTAACATTGGACAAAGAATTATGGACTATTTAATTCAGTCAAAGCTTGGTGAAATCTTTCTTCCTGGTGTTTTATCTGGTGGAATGACTTCATTTATACAAACCAAATGCAACAGGGCAAACACTTTGACAATGTAAAGGGTTATGGAGAGACTAATTTATATTAATCGTCTGAGTTGTGCTTTCATTTGCTTTAATGTGGTGGATTCAGCCACGGAGGAAGTAGGCTTCATGATTGCTGCTCAGAAGGAAATTTTAAAGGAATGCATGTTTTTGGAAAGTCACTTTCCTGTAACACACCCAGAGTTCTTTTAAAGACCCTTTAGCTTGCAAAACTTTGAGTGAAGACTTATTTACATTATGATCCAAGGTAGAGCACTGGAGAAACTCCAGAGGAGAAGTCAAAGATCATACACATTGAAACAATTTGCTTTATTTTTTTCATTAAAATAGTTCTTATAACCATAATAACTATTGATAGTTTCAGGTTTCTTCTCCATTATCCCAAAGGGTCAGATCACACACAACATAAGCTTCAAACGCAAAGAAAGATCCAGATTCAAATCCTAGATCTACCACTTAGAGTGGCCCAGAACTAATTATTTTAACCTCTATCTACCCTGATTTCCCGATTTTCAGAACAGAGATAATTATACACCTCATAGATTTAATGTTAGGATAAAAAAATAATATACAAAAATATTTAGCATGTACTAAATATGTTATATACTAAATAATATTATGCTTTGTTTCTTTTTCTTAGTTAATATTCCCTTGAGTTCTTTGGCAGTTTTGATAACTCTTCCAAGTGATTCACAATGTCCTCAGCAAGGACAATGTCACTCCCATTCAAGGCCTGGGTGGCCTTCTGTGTAGACGATCATTTAACATCAGATCTGAAGATTCAACATCTTGCCCCTTACACATTTCTCCCAGAAGCCTAGTCCCATGCTTCTGTCTTCTTGCCCACCATGTTGTAGGGCAGGTGTTGTGTACTCTTTGGGACTGCATGATTAGGTAGAACCTGACCGGGTCAAGAGTTATGGTGCCTAGAAGCCATTGAAAGGATGACAGCTTGTTACCTACTTGGAATTTGAGGGTTTGCCTCAAATTTCCCACCTTTTTTAATAAACAGGGGTTAGAGAACTGAGATACATGAAAAGTGAATTTCAGTTGGGGAAGGGAGGGTAAAACTGACCCCCAAGATACCCATAGCAGCCAGAGCACATAAAGCAAAGATAAGAGTAGACTGTATTCAGGAGTGCTAAGTGGAGGCTGTACTATGTCATGGCCACCACGTCTGCTTGCTGGGGGACATCAGGGAAGACAGGCATTTGGGAGTGAGGAGACGTGGGAGCAAGTCTCCACCCAGTTGTCCCACTTGTGAGCTGAGGGAAAAGGGCAAGCCACACACCCAAGTGAGTCCCAATAGATTCACTCACAAAATGACATAATAATGGCTACCAGAGGGCTGTTGGGAGAGTCAAATGAGGCAGGTCACAAGAGATGCTTCATAAACTTTACAAGGCTGTGCAAATAATGTTATTCAATATATGGTGCTTCATCCAGGGCCTTGCACCTGTAACGAGGTGTTAATATTGACGTTTCCACAGAGACAATGGGACACAATAGTGTGAATTTCCAAAGCCAGATCACTCATATAAAAATTACAAAGGAAATTGTCAAGAACTGGTTTCATAACTCGAATCCTCTCTCACCCGCTGCTCTACTCCACTGTATATTTATGAATTATTCTAAAGTAGTAGAGAATTTTGAAAGTGTGTGTGTGCACAAACAAGCATGTATATTTATCTATTTTGGGAGAAAACCATTTTCCATAATGTGAGACTTCCTGCAAATCCAGGGGGAAATGTAGGGAGAGCTACTTTTGCTGCAGCTTTAGTGAGAGGATTTCCAAAAGCCTTGATACATGTTGCCTGAACTTGGAAGTGTGGAAGGAAAGACCAGTGTCTTACTGAGCAGCCAAAAGGGACAAAGTGGCTGTGGTGACAACAATGAGGAGATGGACTTGTGTGGAGAAGAGCAGAGTAGAGGTTGCTTGGGTTCATCTCAACAGAGACAATAGGAGCTGAGGGGGATGCTAGAGCACAAAGCTGTGCAAATAGCTTATCTGATTGCTGGACAGACAGACATCTGGCTGGATGAGGGGAGCCCCCAGTAACAGCCTGGCAGGAAGTCTCTGAGGAGCCCACAAATCCTCCCCAAGAAAAACAATCCGTTCCAAACTTCTGACAGAGCAAGATAGGACAGATTCCATTCTGCTCGCAATCCAGCAGGCTTTTCTCTGCTTTTTCTAATTCTCCTGGAGTCCTGCACAGCTGCCCACCCTAGGGGTCAAGAGCTGTCCAATCCATTGACTTCTGCATAGTCTGAGGCCTCTGCACTGCACGTACAGCCTCCTCAGAGACACTGTCTGACTGTGGAAATCTGTTCCGGTGTCTACAAGTTTCACCAGCATCCAGGGGTGAAGGCTACCCTGAGAAATCCCACCTTCTGCTCTGTCTTTTTGTCATCCCCTCCCCAAATAACACTTAATGTATGACGCCTTTCCCTCAAAGGACATGTTTGTGAAACCCAGGGCAAGATGAAGAGGCAGGAAGCCTTGTTTAAAAATTATTAAAAATGTCAAAATGGCAACACTAAAGCATTAAAGCAAGCATGGGGTCTCTCCAAGTGCGGAGACCTGGGTCATGGCACAAGATACACCCAGACACCAATGATTTCCTTCACTAACAAGGATTAATAGAGGATTCTGGAACTAGGCTGCCATTCAGGGCACTCCTCAGAGTGACTTCGAATAAGCATCAGCCCATAGTTTCCTCTGCCTCCTCCAGGTGGGAAACAGAGGCATGAGAGGCAACCCGGCATGGGAGGGAAGAGCCCATGGGCACAGGAAGAGCCCACCCAGCAATGAGGCTGGGGATCCCAGGGCAAAACAAATACCTTTAGGGCACAGCCTCCACACAAGAGCCCATGGGGGTTCTGGAACATTCGCCTTCAATCGTGAGAACTACAAAGTGGCTCCCAGCTCACAATAGCCTGGGCTGGTCCTAAACTGCTTGGGATTTTGGAGGCTGCTGGTTACAGTGCTGGCCAGACTCCATCTGGGAGGCAGCCACATCCTCCATGGGCTGGGCATGGAGCAAGCTTCGAAGAGCAAGGTTTTCCAAAACCTTATTTACAAGAACTAGGAAAGGAAGAGAAGACCTGCTGCAGGATTCCTGCCCCTCCCCCAGGCCTCCCTTCGCGGGCTCAGGGATGAGAGTCAGCTCAAGGGAGGAGCTCACAAGGCCGGGAGCACCATTTTCACTCCTGATGCCAACAGCTCCCACAAAGTGCATGAAAACTTTGGCCACTGTGCTCCCGCCGGGCTGGCTCCCACTCCTCTGACCTTCAGAAAGACGGCCTCGGAGGGGAACGGCCCTGTTACAAGGAGAGGAACCACCTGGTCACAGCACTCAGTGGGTGCACCCCCTGCTAACATCTGCCTTGCCCCCCTTAGTAAGCTGTACGCGAGCGCGGGCTGTGTCCCTGTGTTTCTGTGAGCCAGAGGACGAACATGTCTCACCTATTTATTAACTGAATGAACAGACTTTAAAAGGAAAGGTGAATGAAAAGTTTTGCAGAGAGCTGGACTTCAGGCCTCTTAAAGTCTGGCTCGATCCGCATGTCTTAAGTCACCACCCCCAGGAGCAGAGCCTGGAAAGGGAAGGCAGGAAGCCAGTGGAGCACAGGGTAGATGGAAGATGGGGGTCTCAGGTGGAGATAGCGCGGGCCTGATTTCAGGGGACCTCTGAAGCATGAACTGCACCCCAGCCTTGTCTTGCCCAGAGATAAGGGGCCAGCTGGGGTTCCCACTGCTGCTCAGTCATGACCTGCCCGCTGCCCTCCTGTGGGGAGATGTGACTGCCCAAGGGAGCAGCTGTGACCCCCTAGCAGCCAACACTCACAGTGGCTGAGGGGCGGGTACACCAACCAGTCTCCATTTGATGCCCCCACTTGCACGCCTTCACTGAATGGGCACACCCAAGCAGAAGGGTCTCAAGGTTTAAATTTTCAGATAGGAGAAATCAGCGTATTTCCTACAAGGTCCACAAGTGGAAGCCACATTCGTGGCCTGAGGGTTATCTGGTGCCTTCTCAGTGATCACAAAGGGATGCTTTGTTTTGTGTTTGGCTGCCAGTCCTTTTGAACACAGAGAACTCTGTCCCGGACCCTGGAAGGGGGATGTGGGGGGTTGGAGAATGACCAAAACCTTGCCCTCATTCCTGTTAGACACTGCCTGTGCAGAGAGAAAGAGAGGTGGGTGCTACAGAAAGGAGTCGAAGTGACATAAAGCCTCAGCTGACAGGTGCCAAGGATGGATGTCAGCTCCCAAAACCCCTGCTAAAATCCCTTCTCTGGCCTGAGTGGCAGTGGGATTACAAACCAATTCTACAATCTGCAGACCTCACCTTATCTGGCCCCCAGCACCTCTCCCCTCTCACTCCGTCCATGTGCCCTCTTATCCTGCTCCTGTCTCCCCACAACTCTTCTGCTTCACAAACAGGCAAATTTCCTTGCTGCGTCCTATGTATGCTCTTCCTTTATCTGGAAGAACCCTTTTCTCCCCATCACTCTCCTAGAAAAGTCAATGTCGATCACACTGTCCAAGGAGAGCCATACTCCTAACCTATCCTCAGCCACCCCACCCCTCCCTATTATTTCCCCTCTTGGTTTATTACCCGTTCATTGCATGCCCCTCTGCCCTCACTCTCTAAGATGCAGGCTGCATGAGAACACAGAATCTCTACTAACTTACTCATGTCTGTAACTCCAGGGAATACACATAGGAAAGTCAGGGAAGGGAGTGATTTCAGAGTGGAGGAGGAGGAAAAATCCTGCATTCTATTTGGGAGAAGTAGAGTTTGATGTTCCAGTGAAATATGTGGACAGAAATGCCCAGGAGACAGTTGGAGATGCTTGGCTGGACCCAAGAGACGATTTGAGACTGGAATACATTTTTCGGAGTCCTCCCATACAGTTAGTAGCGAAAGTCCTGGGTGAGGATGAGAAGGCAGCTGAGAGCAGAGCCTTAGGCAACACCTACCTGCTGAAGATGAGTTTTATTGCTACCTAGACTGTTCCTCCACCTCCCACTAGGCACCCCCCTCTCAAAACTGAAGTTCAGCTTAAGCATTCCTACCTCTTTCCTCCAACTTTTAATCCCCGTGTGGCTGCAAATGTAGAACAGCAAGCACAGTCCTTCGGGATGCA
This sequence comes from Talpa occidentalis, assembly GCF_014898055.3. NCBI lineage: Eukaryota > Metazoa > Chordata > Mammalia > Eulipotyphla > Talpidae > Talpa > Talpa occidentalis. Next base: position 29,316,114 of record NW_023600993.1, read on the forward strand.
GCCTGCTCCCTCCTGGCCACTGTCAGCAGGCTCTCCAGCCGGGCTGGCCTCATGGTGCTCTGCATATGGACATTCAATTACCATCAATGGAAGGCTGGCCTGTGCGGTGAGGGCAGAATACACAATGGAGATTGGTGCACCCGATAGGAGCTGGGATCGGTGCACCCGATAGGAGCTGGGATCAAAGAGGAACCCGGAGTTTGTGAAGTCCTTTTATCCTCCCTGATGAAAGGTGATACATGAAGGCAAAATTATCATGATTATTTCATTGGGTCCCAATTGGAGACGGGCTGTAGCTCACCAGTATGGACAATAGCTAGTAGTCTGCATGGCTGGCTCTATAATATATACAGATTGGCTGTCCACAATCTAATACATATAATTGTGTGTGTGTGTGTGTGTGTGTGTGTGTGTGTTCATTAGTAACTGCACCTAACTGTTCTTTATCGTCAGGGAAAGCCTTAAAGAGAATGACAAATTTGAACTCCCCAAGTCCTATAGATATAGACATAGGATGAAATACACATGTTTTGTAAATGTGGATAGAAAAAGCCATAAAGTTGGGGGTAAAGGAAACAGTAAGGACATTTGGATTTGTCATTGACTCTCCAGAGAGAGCCCCGAGGATATACCATTCTTAGAATAAAGCTTTCATTTCACAGTGCATCAGTGGGAAAATTAACAAGCTCCCTTCGTCCTGTTCCATAATTCATTCTCTTTGTTTTAGGTATTGAGCTGAGCTGGTGACTTAAAACCACGCAGAATAGCTTTTAAATACAGATCTGGGCCTGGCAGTGTTGCCTTGCCAGTGATGGAAGCCCAGCTTGTCCCATCATTAGGGAGATGGACATCGTGTCACTTTGTCATTCAAATTCCTTTTCGATTTCACTCCATGTCCTTTACTGGTGCAGAGGGTGGCCCTGCAGAGGGGGTGGTTTCTGGGCTGAACACTCGCCTGCTGTCCCTGGATTACTATTGTGACTGGATTTAGAGGTCCTTATCTGGGAGCGAGGATAAGATGCAGCATATATGGGATGGGGAAAGAGGTGGAGGGGGGTTTCTCAGACCCTGTGCTTACCTGACCTCTCACACAGCTTTTTCCTTCCTTGGGGAGAAGCTGCTGCCTTGCAGCTCTTCATGCTGTTATAGAGCAACCCCGATATTAAACGGGTTCCTGGCTGTGGGTCCTCACCCGCGCGCTTTAAAGGGACTTATGAATACTCTACTACAGACACACACAAAAGGGTTAATAAAAGGTTTATTTACAAGAGGAAAGGAAATAAGGAAAATGTACAACTCAGGGGAAAAATAGGGAAATAAAGTCTTTAATGCGTCCTACCCGATCCGACGACCTGGAAACCCAAAGTCACTCCCAGAGCTGGCCGGAGGCTCCGCGCTGGCCGAGCGCCCCAAAATGGAGAGAGCCCCAAAGCCCACGTGTCTGCCTTTTGTATCCACCTGGCTGCTTAACCCCACCCTCAGGTCCCAGCCACCTTCCCTTTGGTGGTGATGGGATTTGGAGTTCCCAGTGTCTTTGGCTTTGACCTGGGGTGGGGGTGGAGTCCACAAAGCCTGTATGGAATTAGCTTTGGGACCGCCTTTTCCCCCTAACAATGCCTGGGGAAAGAGGAAGGCCAAGGGAAGGTGACAGCTGAGACGAGACTAGAACAGCAGTTCCCCAGGGCAGGTCATTCACTGGGCTGCCAATCCAGTTGATGCTTGCCTGGGTTGGGGCCTTGCACTAATTTGGGTGCTGACACCCTGGTGACAGCAGCAGAGGAAAAAGTGAGTGGGGGAGTAGAAATGGGAAATCTTGAAATGACTCCCCTAAATGATGGTTGACTTGTTTTATGACATCATACCCCCAAGGCATGGGGAGGCTGAGCAGTCAAGTCAGCCTGCTGGGCACATTTCTATTTAGGACATGGTGGCCGTTGCATCTCCCAGACAGCCCAGGAGCTTCATCATCATAGGCCTTTGTCCAGCTGAGTCTGGATATCCATTTCCTCTGCTTACTTTTTTAATTCTAGCAGAAATAGAGGGCTTTCTCCCTGAAGCCAGGCAGAAGAGATACAACTCAGAGGCAATGCCTCTCAAAGGACATATCAGATTCTTGAAGAGAGTATAACAGGTTTAAGTGGGTCAGATGCCATGATTCAACGGCTTCTGCTTGATCCTTTAATCTCACATCTGAAGCTCAGGACCTGGCCAGGTTACCCTGGGCAGCCCCACCACCATACCAGACAGACTTCTCTTTTAGAAGGTTGAATAATCCACCTGCTGCACTGTTCCTCACTGACTTTGAAATTCTGAACATGATTTATACGTGTGAGCTATTGTTTAAAGATCAACCAAGGTCATGCTGGGAAAATTCTGACCTCTGGGAAGTGAGCCACGATGACGAGGCTACTGCAAAGCCCCAAGAATGCTAAGACCTCTCAAGGGGAGAGTGTCACCTCCTAGTGAACCGGAAGGAGCAGAGACAAGAGAACATTACAGGCCATGCACTAAAAGCTTGAGAGTGTGTGTTTTACCTTCATTTCTAGTAACTGCTACACACACGCAGTCCCTTCCAAAAATGCCAGTGACCTCAAAGAAGAGACAGCTGCCTCCCCAGCTCCTCATTTATCACCTGCTTGCTGGCCTAGGACTGATAAGATGAATCCAGATCAAATTACCTGGCAGCTGGGAGGGCTATGAGATAAGGAAAGGCAAACTCAGTAGGAGTTCAGTAGAGTTGCAAAGATCAAATGTGTATTAAATTATCCAGGAACTAAAACCCTGCTCCCTCCACAGACTTAGGGGAGGCACCTCAAATCAGTCAGCATCAAATAGGATTCTTTGGAGAAGAACATTGCTTTCAGCTTCTACCAGAGAATTATGAAAACAGGGCAGTCCATTTGCACTGGGCCAGATGATAGGAAAATGAAGGGCAGAGGTGAACACGATGGGGAGGGGGAGTAGCCAATGGTCAGAGAAGCTTTAAGCAACAGAACAAACACTGGACTGAGCAAGAGACCTGGGTTCCATTCTGGCTGTCTGTCTGCCTCCCCTTGAAAATGTGCCCCAATCCTTCAGCAAATTAGGGTTTTGTTACATGATGGGATGGGGGTCCCTCTGGCTTGAGGTCTTTACTTCCTTACTGCCATAGTCTTCACAAGACATTCCATCTAGAATTACTCTTTTGATAGGTCATTTTACTCAGCTAAAGTTTGAGTTTTAGCTACAGAATACCCTAAAAGGAATGTTGACTTATTTTATGACATCATACCCCTGAAGCACAAGAAGGCTGAGTGGTCAAGTCAGCTGGATGGGTACATTTCTGTCTAGGACATGATGGCCCCCATGTCTCACAGAGTCTGTCTGCTCTTGCTAAAGCTTCAACAATTTTCATTCAAAAACACTTGTTTTGTTTGGGTCGCAGCGTTCTGCATGAATTCTCAAAATATTGGTGATCTGAGGAAATTCTGGGAGAGGATGGAACTGTTCTGGATCTTATTTGTGGTAGTGATTGTACAAGTCTTTGCAAGTGTTAAAAACATAGAACTGGGCCTCCCCTGGTGGCGCAGCGGTTGAGCACTGGGCTGCGAATCTGCCCTCAGCCTCTGCAGCGCCAGTTCGATCCCTGGTCGCTGGCGAGGGTCCCACATGGCACGCAGACCTCTCTTGTTGTGCCCGCTGCTCCCCTCAGCAGTGTATTTCGTCCTTCTGCCTGTTCTGTTCCCCGCTCTGGCTCTGGTGAATTCTCTCACCCTCCCGTGCTTCTGACTGTACCCAGTGCTTTTATAAATAAATAAATAAATAAATAAATACACAGAACTACACACCAAAAAGATTAATTTTACTGCGTGTAAATTTTAAAAATGTGACAAAAAATGGTCAGTGATCGTCAATGCTAAATCAAGCCACATTCCTCATCAGATGAGCTCGCTCTTTCATTCAGGAAGCGAAACAAAAAGAGAACAGGTGTGGTGCAGTAGTCGGGCCCTCATTCCTCACCCCTTCTCATGGTCACGCCCTTTGCCATGGCCTCTAAGGACCCCCCAAAATTGTCTGTATCCTGCCATGTGACTTGCTACATCCAATGGGATGTGACTCAGACTAATGCTTGAGAAGCATGGACATATTTCCATTTGTATTTCTGCTCTTGCCTCTGCATGATGACCTGCCTGCTCCAGCCTGCTGAAGGAAAGGGTACAGTTGCAGGAATAGGGCTGGCCGTCACCATCACCCCATCCAGAATGGGTCAGCATTCAGACAATGACAGATGAGTGCATGAACTCTGAGATGAGCACTGCTCAGCCATTCAGCTTACGCTGCAGCACACAGACCTGTGGACTAAGGAGATGCTTATTATTCTAGATTTGGAAGTTGTATGTTGTGCAGCAGTGTTGTGGTCACTGATAACTGATATAACAAGTAAGGAATTAGAAACCATAAGATAAAGGCAGGGAAAACAATGAAAGAGTTATTGCTGGAGAAGTGGGAATCTTGGAGTTAAGCACACTTTTGTGAAGCAACCTCATCTTTTTCTTTTTAAAGGAAGGCCCCCCGAACAATGCTGTGCAGGGTAATGAAAGAAAGGTTGGGGTAGAACCGATACAAGGACCTGGCACCTTGTGATCAGTTCATGATTCTACTCATTAATGAGCTCCATATATATATATATATATAGCCTCAGATGAATGTAATAAAATAACTATAATAAAAACAGAGCAGTACCATTATGGTCTTCTATGAATACGTGTGAATAAACACACACACACCTGCATGCATGTGTACAAGAGTTGGTCTGAATAGGTATATATATCTAGGCAGATTGGTTGAATACTGCTTTTATTGTTGTGATTGGGGAGGGTGTGGCAAGGTAGCAGGAGAGGAAACCATCACATAGTAAGAACTTTGGTCTGACTGAAACTAGGCCAGGTAATATATTCAGAGGGTGGCCTCCTTGCTATGTCTTAGGACAGAAGATGCTGGCAGGCCAAAGGGACTGGGCATCTTGCTTTGGTTTAGATTAAAGGGCTCTTAGAAGGAAAGCAGGAAGGGAGTATCTAATATAGGCCAGAAGACAGAAAAAGAGCTCACAAGGTAGGAAGGGGCTTAGAATAGGAGGCTAAGAGTACATGGATCCAAAAGGCACATCCAGATTGGAGCAAGCCCTGTTAGTGACTAGGAGTATAGTGTTCCAGTAAAAAGAACATTCTGGAAAAACTGGGCAGCACATTAGGGTCACACAGAACCAGTGGTTTGGGGTCAGTGAGGGAGCAGATCCAGACAGTTAGGCCTAAGTGTTGGGGCAGAGTGGGGGAGATACAAGTGGCCCACAGGGTAGAGTGATAAGGGTGCATAGCAAGAGCCACATTCCGGATCATCTGGGCCCAGGTGTCAGTGTGAAGTCTGGCGTACGGGAGTTCCAGACACACAATGGGAACCAGGGGATTAAGGATAAAAAGAGAGGCTTCAGGCTTCAGAAAAGCTGAGAATTAGAAACAGCAGGTGTGCACAAGTGGAAAGTGGTTTGGATTAATTCGGGAGCTGGGCACCAATGCCTGCATTAGCATCTACATATCCCAGAGGATATACAAAGGTGATGAAAGTTCAGATAAAAATCCTGAGGTCCTGGGGCCATAGCCTGTCCATTTAACTTCTAAAGTGTCTGAGATCTGGGCTTCTCTGCATCCTTTCCACCATCTCCCCTGTTTTATGTAACAGTCTTTGCTTGTCCTTCTGCACAGGTGTCGAAGTAAGCTTTTTGAGATGGAGCTTAGATTGTCTCAGTCTCCCTATTTAAAACCTCCTGAGTTCTGCTGTATTCTTTACCAGTGATTTTGCACTTCATGCCATCCTGCTCCCTTCCCCCCACTCTAGTCACGGGCACCTTGCTTTGCTGCTATGGCACCTCCAGCGCTTTCCTGACTTGGCACCCACACCTGTGCTCTCCCCTCTGCCTGCAGACACTCTCTCCCCCTCCTGATAAGGTTGCCTCTTGCCCTTTATTCAGAGCCCAGCTTAAATGCTACTTTTCCAGGGAGGCCTTCCTGGGTTTCCCAATCTGAAGGAGGTATTGTTATAGGACAGGGAGAGGGGCAGCCCAAACCCCGCAAACCTGCCTATTCTACATGGGTTCTGCCATCCGCCGCATCAACACAAAACATATGACACTTTAATGGGAAGATCTTTAATAAAAACTAGGAAACAATACAGGTAAGGCAAAGAGTCTAGTTTCTAAATGAAGCACCCAAAGTTACCCGTCCCCTCGTGGGTAAAAGTCCATCCATATGGGGTCGGCCCAGAGCAAGGCCCCAAAGCCTGCCACAAGTCTAAAACATCTTCCAGTGGGGACCCACAGAAAAGGGTCACAAACAACCAGACAAGCCCGGAAGGAAAAGAGCAAAATAAACATCCAGATAAAAGCTGCCATTGTCACCTCCCCACGGGTCTCACCCACATCTGTGTCACCCAGTCCACGACCAAAAGACAAGCGCAGTTTCTTCACATGTCTCTAGGCTCCATGCGCCTCCTCCAGGTCTCCTGGCTCCATCCTGCTTCCTTCCTCCGTCTCTTCTGCAGCTTCTCCTCTTCCTGCTCAGCTCCACCCTCCCTTGGGTGGGGCAGGGAACCTCCCCCTTTCCTGGGGACCACCCTGCTGCAGTATCCCCACTTATCTTTTCTCATCCTCTTGTTTTCAAAACTGATCATAACTGATAATCATTTGTAATGATTTTTTTTTGTTTGCCTCCTGGCTGTCTAAATCCCCACCAGACTGTAAGGCCTGTGAGGACTAGGCCTGCCTAGCCTGGCACAAGGCATAGAATAATCACATACTTTATAAATGGATGCAGTTTGAAGACAAAGCAGAGGAAGGCCAGACAGAGAAGAGTTAGGGAAATATTCCTGCTATTCCCCAGGGTACCTTGGGTGCTGGGTGTGTGCCAGTGGGTGAATTCCTGTCACATCTACTTACATCAACAGTCTTTATCTGACCCAGGCAAAGTAGCCATAATAGGACTGCAGAGGACTGGGCACACACGCCTGTAAATTCACAAAGGGTGAAACTCTTAGGCCTTGGATGTTAATTCATTCATGAAGCATTACCTGAAGCTGTCCTCTATCTAAGAGAATGTGATTGTTTTGGTGATTGTTTCCTCCCTTCCTTTAGCCCAATGGTCTCTGTCCAGACATCATACCATCCTCAGTCGGGGGAACTGACAACTGTTCCAGAAACCACCTAGAATGTTGCTGGGATCCTTCCTCTTTGTTTCCCCTCCAGCTTCCAGGCTCCTGGCTCCATCTGCCCTTTTGGCTTCTGCTCCTGCCCCCAGGAATTGTCCTTCCCAAGGAAGTATCACCTGGTACTCGGTCAGGTCCTGAGGTCCTCTTTGGCTTCATCTCAGATGTGGGACTGCCCGAACAGCCACCAGGTCCACCGTGTCTCAGAGGCACACTCAGGAGGCCTGCACAAGCCACATCTCCTGCTCCTTCCAGGCCCTTCGGTACCCTCAGCTCTGGTCTAACTTGCACCCCTCTCCTTTTTGTGCTTTTTCTCCTAGCTCTTGCTCCTCTCCCCCATCTAAAAAGCATAAAAGCGAAAATCAATGGAAAACTTTAGACTTGCTAATATATAGTGGCTTGAGGTTTTTGTTTTAGTCTTTCATTTACATGTTTATCTAGAAGGTGGAATGGCTTAGAAGCTTGATTGATTCTTAGCCTTGGGTCTCAAATACTCTTCAGGGTAGGTTTGAAGACAAGACAAACTGTGTGACTTAGACTTAATGAAATGGAAGTAATTAAACATCAAGCATTGACAAAGCCACATTTTGTGGTCAGAAGGATATTGTTGGAGTCAGAGGGGCATTGAATAGTGGGAGACCTAAGGTAGCCCCAGGGGAAAGGCCTGGAGTAATGAGAATCCTGTTGGCAGCCAGCAGCCTGGATGTAACTATCCATACCCGGGAGGCCTCACCCCCTTCCCTCCCTCACCTCTGTAGGGCTGATCAGGGGCACTTTTAGGAGAAGTTCAAAGACTTTTTTTTTGCAAGAAGCAATATCATAGAGCCCTCCAATTTCAGCAGAAATGAGTTCCTCCCGAATTTTCAATGTTTCACAGATCTATGCAATCACACTTAGTTACCAAAATAACAGAGTATCAGAAATAGGATCACCGGATTGTAACCAAGATAGAAAGGCTCCATACCTTAAATACTGGACATTGAACAATTTCTGCATTTAGCACTTCAACTCAGACTCTAGAAAATTGTCAATCCAATTGAGTTTGTTGAGATTGACACAGAAGGGGGCTCTTCGTGGACATGGATGGAACCAGGACAATGTAAGCAGAGGCGGCTCCAGAGCACACACACTGTCCTTAGCCTCCCTCTCAGAAAGGTGTAGTTCTTCCTCAGGATGGAGGGATGAGCCGCTGGGACCCTGGGAAATTAAGCCCATGTATATTTTGTAATTTGATTACATGTAGTTATGTTAGGGGGAAAAGGATGTCCCAAAGCAAATTCCATATAGGCTTTGTGGACTCCACCCCCACCCCAGGTCAAAGCCAAAGACACTGGGAACTCCACATCCCATCACCACCAAAGGGAAGGTGGCTGGGACCTGAGGGTGGGGTTAAACAGCCAGGTGGATACAAAAGGCAGACACGTGGGCTTTGGGGCTCTCTCCATTTTTGGGCTCTCGGCCAGCTCGCAGCGTCCAGCCAGCTCAGAGAGTGACTTTGGGTTTCCAGGTCGTCGGATCAGGTAGGACGCATTAAAGACTTTATTTCCCTATTTTCTCCCTGAGTTGTACATTTTCCTTATTTCTTTTTCTCTTGTAAATAAACCTTTTATTAACCCTTTTGCATGTGTCTGTAGTAGAGTATTCATAAGTCCCTTTAAAGCGCGCGGGTGAGGACCCACAGCCAGGAACCCGTTTAATATCGGGGTTGCTCTATAACAGTTACACATTTTAAGTAGGGCAGAATTGTGAATTTAATACATGCGTATTTATTTATTTATTTTTAAGATTTATTTTATTTATTTATACAAGCACTGGGTACAGTCAGAAGCGCGGGAGGGTGAGAGAATTCACCAGAGCGGGGAGCAGAGCAGGCAGAAGGACCGAAGTACACTGCTGAGGGGAGCAGCGGGCGGCAGGAGAGGTCTGCGCACCATGTGGGACCCTCATCCAGTGGCCGGGGAGCAGCCGGGGATCGAACTGGCGCCCCAGAGGCTGCGGGCAGCCTCGCAACCCAGCGCTCAACCACTGCGCCACCGGGGAGGCCCAATACATGCATTTTTAAATAGAACTTTCTGGAGATGACGCTTTAGTGACTTCCAATTGGTAGTTCCGAATGTAGGAACTTCAAGCACAGTAGGCAGGCGGTTCAGGGAGATACTTGGGAAGTGGATAGTATTTTATACCATTCTTGAAACCATCTCAAGGAAGGAAACCTTCTAAACTGCTTCTAGATAAGGCTGACTCCACTTAGAATACTGAATATGACAAATGCGATTCACTCACTGAAACGGCTAACCCATGTTCCGGGGAATTTGACTTTTAGTCACAAAGGGTGCTAAGATCAGGGCCCTGTGCCAGGGTGCAAATGGCCCAAGTTGCCAGGCATTCACCCCACCCGAAGGGCAAGTTCTCTGGAGCCACCGCACATTCCAGGGGACAGAGTCAGAGCCCTCGCCCGGGGAGGGTCTCTTGAGCTGGGCCTCAGACTGGAACTTGGATACCCCCTACCCCCATTCAGCTCGAGTCCTCCCTACCCCATCTCTGAGTCACCAGGCATCTAGAAAAGCTCTCCCCTTGTTTTATCTGGCAGAACCTTGGGACAATAATTGGACTGAGTTCAACTGGCCAGGAAACCAAAGCCCACAGAAAAATGTCTCATGATTCCTGCCAACCCCTTGCTCCTTGCCAGTCCCAATGCCGGACAAACAGCCCTGCCAGCGTTTGGATTTGCGAGGGGAAGTACATTCCGTATGTGGAAGCCACATAATGGGAGTTATGTACTTTTCGGGGACTGCATCAGCCAGTGCAACGGCTGCTCCCATTATGTGGCTCATGAAAGGGCTTTCACCTCCTGGGCTGGGAGGGAGTTGGTCTGTCTGCAACAAAGGCGTTTGCCTCTGTGGCTTTCTGAAAAAGAATGTGTGTGCTTGTCAAAACAGAACTTTCCTGCGTCCTTGGAAGAGTAGGCCTGTCTCCCTGCCAGAAAGGAGCAAGGCTCGCCTGGTTAAAAAGGGAGAAAAATTCCACTGAGCAGGCCCGTTAGCCACTGCACAGAACAGCCTTCCCCTCTCACAAAGACGTCTGTTCGCTGGTGCATGGCCAGCTTCCCTAGCAATTTCCCACCGACTCTGTTTGACTCAGTCTGAAAGCGGGGGAGCTGGCAAACCATTAGGGTGAGTGTTTTATGATCACAGAAAGGTAAATAAAACTTTTCTCCAGGGTGGATGGAAGCACCAAGACTCAAGGACTTGTGAGTAATGTGTTGGTAAACACCCTCGATTTGCTCTTCCTGTCATTTCTTTCTCCCAAAGTTGGCTGCTGTTATCCCAGCGAGAGTGTTAGAAAGATGGAGGGAGATAACTTGCCCCAGGACCTGGAGAAGGGCCCTGAAAACCTGCTTTGGGACTCAGCAACTGATTTTGGACAATGTGGCCCTCCTCCAGAAGATTGTTCTAGATCCAGCCTCCTAATGCAGTCACAAGAGCATGCCCAACCAAAGCAAAGTCCAGAGTCCCAATCAGGTATGACCCAGGGGCACCCAGCTCAGCCCCAATTCCTCTGCAAAAATGATCTAATTTGCATGTGATCAGCAAATACTGCTGTCCAGTGCCTGATAGCATCATTCCCTTGGTGGCTCCAGATTCCCAAGGAAATCTTCATAAATTCAAAGTGCAAATATATACATATATATAATATGCATATTATATAAATATAAATATAGAGAGAGAGGATAAGAGGATTTTATTTTTATCCAAAATATAACCAAGACTATCTGATAAATGGTTTTTATTCAAATTTCCCAGATTATTTCAAAGCCATTTTTAGAGTTGGTTTGATAAAATATATCTCTTTTCTTCTAATTTATAACAGTTTCTCCTGTTCCATGTTTTCCATGTCATTATTGAAGGAATCAAGTCCTTTTCCCATAGAATTTCCTACTTTGTGGATTTGGCTTCTTTTTTCCTCACAATGTTCTTTAGCCTGTTGCTCTATCTTGTTAATTTCCTGTACACTGATAGTTATATCCAGATGCTTGGTTAAATCCAGGTTTAATTCTTTCTGGCAAGAATACTTCTCGTGGAGTGTAATAACAGTGGACAGTGTATACTTCCAATTGCCTCCTATGAGAAGAGACACAGTCCCCATAACAACTTCTTCACTCATATTCATATTAAATGCTTGTGGTTGTTTTTCTTAAACTTAACAGGCTTTTGTTGAATCACAATCTGGCCCTACCATTAGATCTTACCATTGACTTTAGGTTTTAGCCCGGGGCCGTCAGGAATGACTGGGCACTCCTAGCAGCTGAACCATCTGGAGAGCTACAGGTAGAACATGGGAGATTATTCCTCAAGTTTCATTTGTTGTCCTTATCTATTATTAGACCCTGTGGTTGATTTTTAATCTCTCAAGCAAAGACAGAGTTCTACTTGGCATGGAACCAGGTGCTTGTGTTATATGCTCATCCTTAGAGTTCCAGGGAATCAGATAAGCTCTTTAAACAAAGCAACCACATTATTAGTTATTGATGCCAATAACAATTTTCTAAGTTTTAGTTAACAAAAATTCCCAGCTACACCTAAACAACTTTGCCTAACTGATTAACAATCATTCTCAGTTGTAATAGTAAGTATTGCCCTGGAACTTACAACTATCATTTTGAGAACTGGATCCAAAAATGTCCTCTACCTTGCCAAGATTTTCATTGGTGTCCCAGAAATCCAGACATCTTCTTGAGGGCTGTGATATCTCAAAGCACAAGCCTTCTGCAACTGCAAAGAACCAGGCAACTGTGAGGTTAGCCCAGGTCTTATCTGCTTTCTACCCACCTGGGAACCACAGGAGTAATTCACTGGTTATGGTAAATTAACCCATTTTCACAAATTAAATGAGATGAATTCTGATCAGGAGCTTAAAATCCACATATGGCCTCAAATAGTCTGTTGTGCAAACATGTAGGACACATGTTCCATTCACAGAGACAGGATCCCTCATCTGGTTGTGCTTGGAGTTTGGTGAGATTCCCTTGGGAATCTGGAGACACCAAAGGAATGGATGTTAGATGGGAATATTTGCCTATTACACACACACACACACACACACACACACACACACACACTCACATTCATACATACTCACACACTCACATATTGAAATATAAAGCTGAGATTAGCTTTAAAATACCTTAGCTAAAATTTAAAAAATGCATATAGATGAAACAAATTAACAAATGTTGACAAATTTTGGTGCATGGATAAGGTGTATGTAAAATTTCACTACTTTTCTCTGTACTTTTGTGTACATTGAAAATGTCAAGAATATGATTCCAAACAAACTGAAAGAAAGGGCTGTGAGAGTTGCCACTTTCCAACAGGGAAATCTTGAAGGCTATTGCTGCCTTACTTTGCTTGAAGACTAGAATGACAGAGACGACTGTCCCTGCCCGCAGTCCTAGCTCACTTCTCACCTTCCTATCCATTCTTCCTCAAACGTGTCCCGAGCACCCAACCTGATTCCCAGGCAAACAGGGGTAAAGCATATGCCCTGCTCTCAAGGATCACAGGAGCTCAAGGAAAATGAGAGAAGAGAAAGCTAGAGTTAGTGAAACAATATAAACCTCTAAGCATCTTGATCACTTGATCCACACATCCAGGGTATATCAGTGGTAAATCTTGGTGGCACTGTGGGGACACGAGGGTGGAAATGTCAGGAGTCTCCAGAGGGCCTGTGACCTTCCCACAGCCAGATGCTTGGGAACGCTGGCCAGGCTGTCCCTCACAGTGACATTTCTGATCTGTAAGCCAGGACAGAGTAACTAGACCCGGGACCCTGGTCTGTGCTGCTAGGCAGTCCAGCTGAGGTGGCTGACCTAAGCATAAGTGTATTGACTGAGCTATATCTCCTTGCCCAGAGGCACTTCCTTGCTGGACTTCAATCCCTGGTCTGGGACCATCTAATCTGAAACAGTCTCCAGGAGGCATGTATGGGCACACTGGCAGCTGCCATCCCTGGTGACATTGCACCAGCTCCTGATGGATTGGGTGCATTTGACAGTGTATTCAGTTTGGCTTGTGGGAATAACTATTTCAAATTTCTCAGCTCCATGCCCCCTGTTCCCTTCCTGTTCCTCTCCTGACAGGGATACAGATTTCAGGTAACCTGTATCCTTTGCTGCTCTTCCAAGAACTTGCAAACCCTTGTTGTCCGGCTTATTATTGTCTCTTTGCCTCTTGTCCACAATTGTTTTATATGCAGAGCTCTAAAATATTGATCAAGCTAATTGCAAAGGATATTTGAATAAGAACAAGACTAGTGAACTAAAAGCCATGGTTAGGAAGTGTTTTGTTCAAAAATAATCTTGTTTCTATAAAGCATGTATAGTACTTCTAGCTGCTAATCAAACAGCTCCAAATATGGGTCTTACCTATCAGATCAGTGGCTTTTACACTGGTCTCCCTGGCAGTCTTGGTCACTGTAGAGATGTTTGAAGGGCGATTTCTGAGCATAGAAGAGGACATAGACATCTGAGCTCAGGGGGGCCCACAGCTCCCTTCTCCTCAAGGAACTCCCCCTTCCTCTGCTATATCAAAGACAAAAACACTTCCCTGTCTAAAAAAACACTAGATCCAACTATTTTAATAAGTAAATATTCTGATTGTTGATTTATGTATAGCCTTTGCTTGAAGGACTCGAATTATTTCCTAAGAAGTCTGAGCATGCCACCTGCGTTTTTGCTTAATCCATTTGTTTTGTTAGCAAAGCTTTCCTTCATAACTATGATGAAGAAAAAGCAGCCTAGTCCTGTGTGATATTGTACAAATTTGCAGAACTGGAGGGTTCAAAAGTAATTACGTTTTCTGCAGTCAATCTTTTTGCCAAGCTCAATGTGACCTGTCAGCCAGCATTGTGTTACAGCATGCCCTTGTGGCTCCCTGTGCATGCCCAAATCCCCTATTGACATTTAGGAGCCACCTGAACACCCCAGGGGCCGTGGGGGAAATAGTCTGTTATTGATCATGAAAACTGACCCTTTTTCTGCTGGAAAATCAGGTTGACAAATCCAGGTAGACTCAGACATGTGCCTCCTCACCCCTCCTACTCCAATAACTCCCACAGTGAAAGGCAAAGCAACATTTGACAGTGACAGAAGTGGCCACACCATCGATCAGAAAGGAAATCCCAGGGCAGCAATGATCGCTAATCACTCTCTTCTTGTCACCATTTCCAATAAAAACAGTGACAAAGTTCCCACCTCATAACCAAAAAATACCTTCAGATTGCAGCACATAAACAAAGTGTGGATGTCACTCTTTCTGTGGATTCTTCAAGACTTGAGGGGAATGCATTCAGTGGAGGAGAAAACACATGTTGCGAGGCATAGGATGCTATTCTGACAACTGCTCTATTCCCAGGAAGGGATCAGACAGTCTTAGTCCATTGCCAAGAGTTGAGGATGGGGCAACAAATATTTATGGAGAACCTACTCCAAGCAAAGCCTGCTGATCTCACTAAAGGAGCTATATTGAGAGACACAGTCCTGTCCTCAAGGGGCTTGCAATCTGATCACAGTGTGAGATCGTATACATACTGCATAAGGCTGTTGCCATGTGAGAAAATGACACAGTCACTAGGGAGGTGGTGGGGATAGCACACACACTTGAGGACTGGACTAGAGGGTACAACCCAACCAAGGAATCCTTTCATTTCTGCCCTAATGGGATGCTCCCGTAATACTGCAATCCTTCCTGTGCAGAATGGAGTTCTCTCTCTGTGGACACCATAGGGTCCATTGAGAGTCCCAAGATACTGATTTATTTGTTCTAGGCATTGCACACAAGATGAGTCCTACTTACACAAAGGAGAAGGGCCTGAGACCAGAGACCCTCTTTATTACGAAGGATCTTTCTGATTTTTCTCTTTTGAAATAAAAGATTTGTCCTATAAAAATCAATACCTTTGTGAGCAACAGCACAACACTGGGCCAGGGGAACAGTAACCTGCACAGGTGTACAGAGCTGGCAAGTTTGGTAAAGTGAACATGTCAGCTACCCCTGGACTCTTCCCGTTCTCCCATCTCACTGGGAACTTTAGATCCCTAATTGCTCCATTTTCTTGCTGTATAGCATCTTTCTCCTTCACATCCTGCTCCATTCCACTAAGGAGTGTATACTCACTCCAGGGAAGGTGACTATAAAGTTATAGAGAGATCGTATTATATGTTAGAAAGCACAAAGACAGGAAACTGCGCTCTCCCTGTGGGAACTGAAGTCTTTAGGAATCAAGGTCATTCTCTCCACATCCTTGCAACTGTTTTGTCACCCCTGCTTCTTTATATCAAGTGCTTCCTCCTCTCTCAGCCCATGGCCCCCACATGTTTCTTTAGCCCAAAGTCTATCTGAAGTCCCAGTGCTTAGCACAGGCTAACGGTGTCCATCTGTCTGTATCTTTTGATTGAGATCCTGAAGTATGGGTTCTGATAACTTGGCTCTCAAGTCATGGGTTGAGGGGAGTCTGCAGCAAGGCCTGAGTTGGGTCAGGTCCCACCTTTACCTCCCATCACACTTAGGGAAGTAAGATGGCACGATCCATTCACACACAGCACATACTGACCATGTATGAGTCTGCTCAGGCTGCTCTAATAAAGTCCAGAACAAGGAGGACTTAAATAGCAGAAGTTTCTTTTCTTGTAGCTCTGGAGGTCAAGGGTTGGCAGGTTTGATTTCTCCTGTGTCTTCTCTTCTTGGTTTGCAGGTGGCACCTTCTTGCTTTGTCCTTAAATGGCCTCTCCTCTGGTTGTCTGTGTCTTAATCTCTTCTTAGAAGGACACCAGACATGTTGGATTAGGATCTACCCTAATAGCCCCACTTTAGCTTAATTATCTCTTGAAAGACTCTTTCAAGAGATAATAGGTAAAGGCACATTTGGAGGTACATTCTGAGGTTGGGGCTTCAGCATGTGAATTTGAGGGGACACGATTCAGTTGTTAACAGCCCAATACTCCCACCAGAAAAGGATGCGGAGGATGATTGCCCTCTCTCATACCATGACCACCACTTTCTTGTGCACATGCTCAAGTCCTTGTCGCATTGTCTTTTCATCACACTCACCTGGCAGGAAAAGCCGAACCTTGGCCTATATTTGAGCTGCTAATCACATTTTAAGAAAATCACCCCACCTCACAAATGGACACAACGGCAAGTTCTCCAACATCAGAAACCAGCGAGACTTCTGTGCGCACCCAAACAGTGCTTCCATGTTTTTCAGTGTATGTTTCAGTCTCTTTCTATGCTCCTTAAACCTCTCCTCCCTTTGCAAACACTTCCTTTTCCCTAGAAGAGATGGAAGGCATCAGGGAAAAACTCCTTCGACTTCCTGCTCTTCGAATTATGTAAATACCTACATCTGCACTTGTCTCCCTTCTTCCAGTTAAAATGGAGGAGCTACTCCCTCGCCTGAGCATTGACTCTACAAGCTTTCCATGTCCTCACCTCCCATGTGTCCCTCAACTCTACCTGGTGGCTTCTGTTCAATCGCTTTGCTGAATATGCACCGCTTCCCTTGCCCCTCCCCCACCACACTGCTTAAAAACCTGCATATCCCCAATCAGACCTCAGCTTAAATATCACTCTGGGCAGCTACATCCAGCTTTGACTGGGTTACCTACCTCATAGCTGTGTCCCTATGACATGTCACTTTTCCTCTTATCATGAAACTCATCATGATGATTTCCAAAGATTCATTTACTTCTCTGAGTAGAAGATCTTTGAAGAGAAAGACTGTTTCACACTTGATAAGTATCTGAGCCAAAGGAAGGTGTTCAAGTTCACAGAGCTAGTGGTTGGCAGTGCTAGAGCTTAAACCTGAGTCAATGCCAAACCCTGCCTAGAATGGGCTCTGTCTCTAATTATCAAACAAATATTTCTCTAGACTAGGGCTTTTTACACGTTAATGTGCGTGGTCATCACCAGAGCATCTTGTTCAAAGGTCAGTTCTGATCCAGCAGGTGTGTGTATGTGCTCCATGTGTCCACTGAAAAGCACGAATCTAGCAGACATGAAATCAAAGTGTGTTTGAGGATGTACCAGAGAAAAGGGTCTTTCTCACCCAGTGTGAGCTCAGAGCCCAAACACACAGTGGGAGCAATTGAGTGGGTTTCTCTGCCCTCTGCCCCCTTCATTCTCCAGCCTTGGCCCACCTCCCCCCAACAGCCAATGGGCAATGAAGTCAGTGGTTCCTTTCTGTGCAGTTTTATGGTTTAACTCACATCACAGTTCTCAACTGCATTTCTCACTTTAGGTGAGATTCCAATTTGACAGTGGCAGGTTATCAAATTGAATTTCTTCACTCAGCCCAAACAAATTCCCTTAAAAGCTGCTGAGGAAATAGTTCTGGTATTTCCCCAGAAATCTAGGTAGAGGTGATGTCATTTAAAATCCAAATATCAGCAGGGGCTACTCCCTCCTGTGTCTTTTCAGTAACTCACTGAAAGGAGAACTCTATCTACACTTTAGAGATCTTTTCCCCATAATATCTTTGAGAGAATGTGCCTGTGAGCCAACTGAGGTAGTGACAGTCATTCCTGGATTTATAAATAAGATTAAATGCTTAGTGTTATTTGAGGATTTTTTTAATATACTAAGTTGTATCCTATGTATTCTCGTTTACAGATAAGCCTGTGATTCATTTACTTTTATAATTTGAGGAGTTAACTGAATGTGTGGACAGGATTAGGCGATCCCTCCCTTCCCCAACTCCCTCTCCTCAGCCCTGTCACAGAGCTGAGCATACACAAAGGCTTCAGTGCAGACAGGATGAGGATAGTGGCTTCCCACCAGTCTTGAAGACAGCAGAAATTGATGAGTAAGGACTCTTTTGACCAAGATCAAGTGTAAATAAGCCTGCCCAAACCCTGTAGGACAAGGGTTAGAAAACTTCCATTTTTCTGGCCTACTAAGCCAAGAGTTTTCAACTTTTTTGTTGCTTCAACATCCTGAGAGACATCTGCTGACTTTGATAATGGTGGCTCACTGCAGAATTATACAGAACTCTCCCTTTCATGGAAAGAGAGGGTGTTTATCAGAGAGAGAGAGGGGGGGGGGGAATGCTTGAACAGATCCCTAAGTAATTCTGATCTACCCTCTCCACCTCATGAAAAAACCCCGGGCCTAATATCCCAGAAAGGCCTGTTTTCAAGCCTTCCTTAATCGACAGTTTCTGATCCTTCTCTGTCCAATATGGCTTCTAGGCATATCTGACTATTTAAATTCAAATTGATTAAAAGTAAATCACTTTAAAAACTCAGTTCTTCAGTAACACATTCTATGTGCTCAGTCACCACCCGTGAACAGCGAGGAGGCTCTAGTGCACAGCTGCTCTGGTCAGTCCTCACGTCCTTAGGGCCGGGCAGCCTCTCCTAGAGTGAGTCACCTTGCTTTCTAGCCCCAGTTTATCTGCTGTCTTGTTTTATTTATCTTTCCCCTGCTTGTCTCTTGTCCCCCTTCTCTGGTTAGTTCACATGAAGCCCACCGCCCACCTTTCCCCCAGGCCCTGGATGCAGTCTTCAGTATTTCCTGTCCCTAGGAAGGCATTGAAAACCCACATTTAGGGCCTCCCCAGTGGTGCAGGGTTGAGTGCTGGGTTGCGAAGCTGCCCGCAGCCTCTGCAGTGCTGGTTCGATCCCCGGCTGCTCCCCGGCCACCAAAGGAGGGTCCCGCATGGCGCATAGACCTCTCCTGCCGCCCGCTGCTCCCCTCAGCAGTGTACTTGGGTCCTTCTGCCTGCTCTGCTCCCCGCTCTGGCTCTGGTGAATTCTCTCACCCTCCTGCTCTTCTGCCTGTACCCAGTGCTTGTATAAATAAAATAAAATAAAATAATCTTAAAAAAAAAAGCCAGAAGTAAAGAAACATTAAAAAAAGAAAAGAAAACCCACATTTACATTTAAATGAAGGTCCTACTTCAACTGGACAGGTCTGCTTGGAAATAAATCCACCTATTTCGGGCAGGGACTCATGTTCACTCTTGTAATATAACCTGTCTGACTCTGTTGGAAAATATTACAAATCTGCTGTTCCCTGCACCTTCAGGAACAGAGTCTGGTTTGGTCTCTCAGCTGGGCACTACAGGCTGCAACTCCTCGCTGAGGGCGGCTTTCCACTCTTTCGTTGCCTGTGCTGTATCTGAAATAAGCAATAGCAGTTTCAAGTCAAGCGCTAAGTCTTAATGTTGTAATTCGTTATTGAGCAGAAAACTCAGACCTTGAACTGTATGGCAAGTGTGAGGATGGGCCCTCTTTCCATCTCTCAGAAATCTGCTATTGTTATTCCTGATTGTGTCCAAATCCAGAAGAGATCATCTTGACCTTTTTATACCTTTGGGAGATCTCGTTCCTTTCTAAGCCAAAAACACATATCTGCCAATTCAGAGAGTAGATGTTGTTAATCTTGGAAACTGGGGAGGGAGGAGCATAGTGGACAGAAATTAATATTACTAGAAAGACAGAAATCAATAAGAGTGCCTGTGCTTATGTTAGGTTCATCCGGAAGCAGCTCCTGCAGCAAGTATTTTTTTTTTTTAATTATTGAATTGTTTGCTTTAATTTTTTCCTTAACAAAGAGTCTTGATTTTTAAAAGATTATGAGAAGAATTGCAGCAGAAGTGAGTGCATCCCCAACTTACAGTATGTGCCTGCGATGACCTAATTCTTGCATGAAACTGCATCCCAAGTCACTGAGCTTCTTTTGGTTTTTCCACCCTCGGCATCCTCCGAAACCACCAGGGCTTATTCTTTCCACGCAGGTACAGCCCAGAGGGTTGGAGAGTTGCTGTCTCCAGGAGAAAACCTCAATAAAGGAGAACGGGAATTGGTATAAAAAAGCCCCAGGTTCCTGTTGGTTAAAGGGACAATTTTGAGGCACATTCTATGCAATTCCCTGGAGCACCCCCAGAGAGACTACTCCAGGTGCCCATGGCAATAACCAGACTTTATTTGCTTCAATAACATCCTTTATTGACTTTTTTTTTTTCCTTACGCTTGTCTCATTCTCCTCATTTCCGTGTCTGCTTCCTGAAGTCATCTGTCAAAAAACTGCTAGCATCTATGTCTTTGTTCCAGTATCTGTATTTTTGGGGAGAATTGAAACCAAGAGAGAATGAATGAATGAATGAATGAATGAATGAATGAACGAACGAACGAACGAACGAACAAATGAACGAAAGAAGAAATAAAATCAAAGACACAACACTTTTCTCTTCATTTTAGGACTGCAAAAAGCCCTAAATAATGTAAATATAATGTGTTTGGGTGTAAAAATGGCCTTGGGGCTGTCCAACAGGAGTGACAAAAAACCACGGGTCAGTCACACACATGGTTGCCTGTTGGTTGCAGAAGAAAATAAAAACCTCTGAGGGGAAAGTCTCCTAAACTTCAGGCTTGCAGAAGCATTTATGCCTACACACCACATATTATACTAAAGAGAATTACATTCAGATAAATGGAAAACCAACAAATATGAAACTTGAAACTTGAAAGAAAATAAATTAGCTAATTGTTTCCACATCTAACCATTTGGTACAAATGTCTGGCAGGATGTAACATTCGCCCTCCCTTTTCTGTGAGGAAAATTTCCACAGCATTTGCTCCCAACGGTGCAATGTACTTCCTGTTGTGGTTTGCGAATGGTTCACACCAACCTGATGGCTCCCTTCAATTAAAGCTTCCCTGGACACCAGCAGAAACAGTTACAGCCTCTGGGATGAGGTGAGATAGATGAGGTGGGTGCCACGGAGACCATCCCAGGTCCCCTCTCCCTAGTTTAGTCAAGTGGGCCCCAGAGCCTCAGAGAATTCAGCCGACATCTCAAGGCCTAATCATCCAGCGTGTTCCATGCTGCATGGCAGAGGCCCTGCTCTTGGGCAGAAGCACAGAAATTGGCTGCTAATAGAACCCAGCCCAGAATTCTTCTCTAGGATACACAGCCAGGACAGCTTTCCACATGACTAGAGCACAAATCAAACATAGCCAATGGAGCTTGGCTTCACATCAATCTTTTTCCAAAAGAGTAAAAGAAGGGAAATTGGAGTGGAGGGAAGGAGGAAGCAGGCGATGTTGCAGGAAGAACTGTGGCCTCCTGAAAGAAGAGCTCTGAGGCAGGAAGGAAATTTCTGGTTCAGTGGAGACCTGGACCCTGCCCAGCCTTAGTGTCTTCACCTGTCACAGCAGAGGCTTGCAGAGCCTGGCGTGCAGGAGAAGCTCCAGCTCCAGCAGGTGGCCTTAGCCCAATCCAGGGTCACTGAAGGGTCAGAGCTCTTTGACAGTGGCCCCGGCAGGTCCCAGAGCTGCTCTTCCATGTCTCCGTGAAGCGTGGAGGGGGAGCTGGTGATCACAGGGCCCACCAAGAAGGGCCCCGACTGGTGGTTCCACCTGGCAAGCTTTCCCCTGCCTTCCCAGGGGACTGTCTGAGTCGGCAAGCTCCTGGGAAAGCCTTGCCTCAAAGAGATCCAAGAGATCCGAAGCAAGATTATAAAAATAGAGCCAAGAGGCTGTTGGCTGCAGTGATTACATGGGCACTGTTTCAATCTGTCAAAGACCTGGGCTTTAAATGCCTCACACAAGTTCATGTGAAATGAGAATAGTCCCAACCCTCATTTCCACCTGTGGCTAGAGGTAGGCAGGTGACCCATGAGAAGTACTGAACTGACACCTGAGAAACTGCAGTTTACCTGGTTGCAATTGCAACTTACCCAACAGGTGAGGGAGGGGTTTCAAATTCAGGAGGGTCAAGGGGTGGCTGCTCAAGGGGTGGAGGGCCCCACTGGCTTCAAGTGCTGTTGGAGCAGTTTGAAGGCAGAGCAGGGTAAACAGACTATTTGCAAGATAGAACCTGATTCTGATGAACAAGGCCCCATCTGGCTTGGGGTGAGTGGTCTTTAATGGAAAGAAAAGACATTGCACTCTTAGTTCACCTGGAAACAAGAAGAGGAGTTGTTGAAATCCCTGGCTGCTATAGCTAGGCAGCTAGTTACCTCTCTGGGCCCCTGGTATTTCTCACCTTTTGGTATAAGTCAGTGGATGCTCCCAAGAAAATGGAAGGACAATGAGCCACAAGGCTGCCAATGTGCAAAGATTCAGGGAGTCCAATGGTACTCAAAAAAGCAGACAGCTGGCATGAAGGGCAGGTGACAGGGAGGCATGGTGATTCCTGTCATACATGCGTATGCACCCACACTTTTGCCCGCAGAAACTCCCCAGGCAGAAGAGGTCAAGCCACAAGCACACAGCTGAGACAGGGAGGAGGCTGGGCAGAAGGAGACAGGATCACAGGAGGTTGCACAGCAGAGCATCAATAAGGGAGTTAGTTTCCCTCTCTCTCCCAGCAAGCATTTGGCACCACTCCTCTGGATCTGTGCTCCCTGGGATCACTAAGAAATTAATTGGGAGGAGAGAAGATCCTGGCTAAGAAAGAATAGCTTCCCTTCTTCCCCCTGGGGGGCAGCAGAGATCAGTGCTAAAGAGTTTGTGTGCTGGGGTCAGGTCAGAGAGGGTTCAAGTTCAGGCTCTCGGACACTCTGTGTGATCTTGGGCACCTTATTCCACCTCTGAGTCTCTTTGTCATGTTTCTAAAATAAGAGGATTAAAGATAACAACCTTGGAAGGCTAAGCGTGATGTGTAGGTATTCTGTTTGTTACTGTCCTGCAAATTGTAAGTGATCAGTAGATGTTGATTGCTGTAATTATTGAGGCAATTGTGCAGGGCACAAAAGAGAGGCTATGTGGTAAATTCAAGAACCCCTCTAAGGGGTAGAAGTAAAAGGTTTTGGCCTCTGGGAGGCTGATTGCAACTTTGGTAAGGCAAAAAGGAAGGGGCTTATGCATGAAATGCTCAAGCCCCACCTCCCTCCAGCCATCCCACCTCTCTTGTATCCCAACCCGACTAACCATGTTGGCTCTGGGAATAAAGAGATGGCTCTCCTGGACTCGGTGGATCCTAAGTCCTTCTAGGCCTGTCCTTGAGGAAGCATGGAACTGTGACAACATCAAGATGCCAAGATCAGAATCCTGGACTTGAATTTCATTCTTATAATTTTTATCTTAAGTGACCTTGAGAAGTGGAGATAATTACTCCTGACCTTGGAAATACTATGAGGGTTAAATGAGATTGTGTATGTATTGCTCCTAGGAAATGTTTAGTAAACGTAGTTTCCTTTTGCTGAGTAGCTCCATGAAAACCTGTCTCTTTCAAATCACATCACCTCTGCAGACTCAATGGCCAGGCTTCTAAAGCAAAGATGTGATTAACCTCTGTGTTAATATCTGCTCTACCCCAAATCTCTCTTATAACCAAAAACACTCTGGCAGGAATGAAAGTCCAGCAACTGGGATGAGAATTGCAAATTCAACCCAGTTTCACCCCTTGTCCCTTCCTCCCAACTAGTACCCGAGTTCTCTAATTGGATCCAGAGGCTTTCTGCCCAGCACTTGGGCTGCAAACGAATGAGTCATATATCCTAGGAGGCTGGGGCTCTGCATATTCTCCTGTGTGCTGCCCCGGCAAGTCCCCTTGGAGCACATTGAGGGTGATTGCTGAAATCTTCGGTTACTGCTGATGGCTCAAAGATGGGTTTCAAACCCCAGGGATTTCAGTGATTTTAACTTCCTGTTTTATAGTACATATGAGTGATGCAAAAATTCATCTGTAATGCCAATTTCAGGGAATAACCAACTACAGTCACTCAAATCAATGCACAAACAACCCTCCTTGATTCAATCCACATCCATCTATCCATTACTCACTCAACAAACACTCAAGGAAGCTATTGCCAGACACCAGGCAAACGAGCCCTGTCAGTTCTAGTCTATCTCCTGTTCATTCCAGGGCTATTGCTCACACACAGACTATCACCATCTCATACTGGTCCGTGACAGTAGCCTCCTAGCAGGCCTCCCCAACACACCCTCCAGCCAAGAACAGCTATTAGATCCTGCATGATCTCTTGGTGCCTCATTTTCAGCTTCTTCTCCCAAGTCTCCTTTTTCATATACATGGTGATTCAGTGAAGCTAGACTTTGTGTAGCATCCTATTCTCTCTACCAAGATTATACACTTGGGCTCACTACCCTTCTCCCACATGCCTGAGGAGCTAGGATTTCCTGAAAGATTTACCTTAAAACACTTCTTTTGGAAAGCTCCCTGATAACCTTAACAGAATGAGTCATATTCCCCTAGAGGCCGTTGTATTTTTATCACACTGTAGTGCAAACAAATCATGTCTACATTTGTCTTCCCACCCAACTCTGAGCCACTTGAGACCAGAAACTCCGCCTTAGTCATCTGTGTGAGCACCGTGCCTGGCTCTGAGGAAGGGCTCTGCTACCTACCAGCTGATGTCTATCTGTGTCTATTTTTTCTTTAAAGATTTATTTATTTATGCATACAAGAGCTGGGGTACAGGCCAGAAGTGTGGGGGGTGAGGGGATTCACCAGAGACAGCGTGGGGAACAGAACAGGCAGACTGACTGAAATACACTGCTGAGGAGCAGCGGGTGAGACAGGAGAGGTCTGCTGCACCATGTGGGTTTCTCTCTGGCCAGCCGGGGATCGAATTTGTGCTGCAGAGGCTATAGATTGCTTCATAGTGCAGTGCTTAACCTCGTGCGCCACCAGCAAGGCCCTATCTGTGTCTATTTTTTTGGCTCAGTTACTGTATTCTTCAACAATATGAAGTATATTTCTGTTTGATACTTTCTTGTATTTTCTATCTTTGTTGAAGTGATGGCATTATTCATCCATTCTTCTCCCAAGCTTGGTAACCCTTCTTTATGATCCTTACCTTGAGTTCTTTATCTGGTAGATTGATTTATCTGATAACATTGCATTGATTAAGATCTTTTTCTGATGTTCTATGTTGTTATTTCATTTGAAACATATTCTGACTCTTCATTTTGCATGTCTCTGTTTCCACATAATCAGTGAAACGGCTACCTCTCTCAGTCTTGAAAGAGTAGCCTTGTGTGGTATTTCACAGCATTTTTCTTCATTATCCTCCCTGACTATGTGGCCCTTCTAGAAATGTCCTCCCCAACTTCTCAAACATCACCTTTCTTCCTGTCACTTTCTAATTTTCTCTGACCCCCTCCATTAGCCATTTGATGCAATCACCCCACTTGTATTCTCCACTGTCTCTTCTTTTCTCAGGGATAGGAAGACATTTTGTAAGGCAATATGGAAATAAACACCAGCATTAGTTTATACTCTCAAGATATAAAAATACATAGTTCTAAATAGTTTCTTTTTTTTTTTTAATAGAGGCATGTTTTTATTTATTTATTTATTATATTTGTTTGTTTTGTTTATACATGCACTGGGTACAGTCAGAAGCGCGGGAGGGTGAGAGAATTCACCAGAGCCAGAGGGGGGAGCAGAGCAGGCAGAAGGACTGAAGTACACTGCTGAGGGGAGCAGCGGGTGGCAGGAGAGGTCTGCGCACCATGTGGGACCCTCCTCTGGTGGCCGGGGAGCAGCCGGGGATCGAACCGGCGCCGCAGAGGCCGCGGGCAGCTTCGCAACCCAGCGCTCAACCGCTGCACCACCGGGGAGGCCCAGTTCTAAATAGTTTCAAACTGAACCTAGATGTCTACTTCTTTAGAATTAATTGTTCATTGTTATTGATTCTTTTAGAGTTTAGTATCAGATTGTATGGTTAAATTTAGTTGTTTAAATAAAAAAATGTATATTCTTTACTATTAGCATAGGGAATTGGGTGGAAAAAGAATAGAAAAATCATGCAGATTCTCAATCAAACCAGTGATTCTAGCTTAGTCACTTAGTCTTTGGAGCTGTGTTCTTTCTGTCATGTACTGAAGAATACCCTATTGCTGATTGAACATTAGGATGTGTGAATAGTAATTATTGGTGGCATTTATTAATCATTTTCTTTTTGATATGCTCCCTGTGGAGGTTCTTTGAAGAGTGTATTACTTTCCTTGAGCTGCCATAACAAATTACAACACTCTTGGTAGTTTAGAGCATTAAAGTTTTGTTCTCTCACATTTCTGGAGACTTCAAGTCCAAAGCCAAGATTTCAGGAGGGTTGTACTACCTTCAAAGGCTCTATGAGACAAGCTTTACTTGACTCATCCAGTTTCTGGTGGCTCCTGGCATTCTTTGACTCATGGCAACATAATTCCATCTCTGTCTCCATCTTTACACAGTTCCCCCCTTTTTATAAGGATGTCAGTCAGTGGATTTGGATCCACCTCCATCCAGTATGATCTCATTTTGTTCATTAACTAGTTACATCTGCAAAGACCCTATATCCAGATAAGTTTACATTCTGAGATTCTGCCTGCACATCAATTTTAGGGGATAGTCTTCAACACATTACACATAAAGATTATTATATCTCATTATTTCACTTTATCAGTGAAAAAGCTGATCCCAGGAGGTCAGTCAACTTGCCCCATCTCTCAATTAGCATTAATACAGCTCTGTTGCCAACTCGAAGCTCTTTCTAAAATTGTTCTCTAGGTTCTTTCTACTACACCTTGCTGCAGCTAGAAAACCAATCTTCAAACCCGAATCTAGCAAATAATGGCACCAATAGTCATCTACACCCCCTCCCACACAAATATACAGAGTAGGGGAGCATGAGAGCATGCTTGTTTCAAATACAGTGTTGAATCTGAGAGGATGATGAGCTGATCACTGCTTTGTAAATGGAAGCAGTTGTGCCATGGATTGCAATTCCAACCAGGACTGGACTACCCAAGCATCACATGACAGTGGGTTCCTCTGGAACCCTAGTTTTGATTAGCCAGGTGGATGCTGTAACAGAGAGCCTTGCATTGGGCAACACCTTCATTGCTAACATTTTTCTAGTGTCTATAACACACTTGTATAGTTCCAGGAAAGTATCTTGCCCATATATGTTAATATTTGCTGGAGAGTGGGCAGGGTAGTACAAAGAATGTGCTTATGGTTGACTTTTCAACCCCAAGTTAATAGTTAACTTTGTCTCCCTGTTTGACTATGTTGCTTGTTAGCTTTGGTCAGAAAGAGAAATTCTGAAATGCCAAGTGGAGAAGTTGTAGTATTTTTCTTTCTTTGCCTTTACTAGATATGGTTTATATCTGTGAAATTAGGTCAGGATAGCTTTACAAAAATGTGATATCTCAAATATATAGCACACCACTACACTATTTATCATATAAATTGCAGAACAGATACTAAGTGTTTAAAATAAGAGAAAGGTCTTTATATGCTTGTAGTGTTTTTAACACATTGACTCAAACACAACTTCTGTGAGCCACTACCCAGGTGACCTTGGGTAAGTCATCTATCTTCTGAATCTCAGTCTCATCCCTGTGTGCATCTCGTAAAGTCACTTTAAAAAAAAATATCGTGACTTTTTAAAGAACACAAGTAAAAACCTAGCACCCAGTAGGAGTTCAGTAAATGTTACTTGTCCTCTTCCCTCCTTTAGTCACTTGTTCTGATGGGTCAAGATTTGACATCTTGAAAATGTGGTTAGGACTTTATTAGTAAACTCTCTTCTGAGTCTGGCAGTGAGATGGGAAAGGCTGATCTATTTTTTATGTTTTGATTAGGCCTTAGGGAAATATTCTGGAGAAACCCCAAGCTGCATGGGATGTTTCTTCCCCATTCGGAAAAATGTCTTCGTCAAAATCTTTAAGTTTAATGAGCCCTTCTGCCTCACTGGTACTTTTTACCTGTTGTACCCCTGACATGAGGGGAACAAAGTAAAACTGGCTGACCTGATGCATCATTGTTGGAACTGGAGGGGGTTTTATGGTAGAGGTAACAAGCAACCACAACCTGCTTTGATGCCCAGCCTGGATGAAGTATGGCTGAGACTCAGAATCGGGGACTGTTGAATGCTGTGGCACATTTCCTGCTGGCCTGCACAGAAGTGGCAGTTGTTCACAGTCATGCACCAGGACTTGGTCTGCCAAGAGAGCTTGTTTAGGAGAAGGTAGACTAAGAATGGAAGTCGTCACGGGGGTGAGGAGTGGGTAATTCTCTGTGTGCAGAATCCCAGCCAGTGATGGCAAGAGAGTGGGACACATCATTTTGACTGAACTTCTCAGTTTCAACAGCTAACAGGTAGCAGATCTCAATGGCCTGATGCATCAAATGGGGATGATCATCACACCTGCCTCTTGGGGTTATAAGAGGATTAAGAGAATATTTCTAAAGTGCTTGGCATATAGTAGTCACTTTGTTATTGACCTGCTTGTTATCCTCGGGGAAACTATTTTCATAAGGGCCAAGACAGAGACCACATTTTCCAATCCAAAACTCAAGGTACTTAATACATAAGCAGAGTTATATATATATATATATATATATAACCAGTTATATATATATATAACCAGATTTTCCTGAAAAGTCATACAGAAGGTAGAAAGATGTTTGTATTTAACAGCTCACCTTCCACAGAGAGAATCCAAGGGTTTGATATTAGCACGGTGTCTATTTTTTGCCATGGATTCTTTCTAGCAAAGGCTTACAGGGTCCTTTCTATCTCAGAAAGAGCTGGCAGCAGCCCCAGGTTTTCAGTATCCCTCTTAGTAAAGACAGAACAGGGTGTGATGAATCTTGAGGATAAAACTGAAAGACGGTGATGCAGGAGAGAGCCAGCGTGGGCAGACACAAGCGCTCTCCCAGGCTACCTCTCCTAGCTGCTGGATGAGTCGGCTTTCTGCTCTTAACATTCTCCTGCTTCCGTCGTACCCACCCTGGACCCCACACTGGCGTGGAACACACTCTGACCAAATACATGTGTGTGTGTATGAGCGTGCATAGATGACGATGTGCACGTGTGCACACACTCACACACACACTTGCATGTGCACAGCAAGATTCTTTTTAAGCATCCCTGGCTCTGAGGAAATGACAATGTTGCTGACTGCATTTAAACAGGTCCCAAGTAATAGATCCCTCCAAGTCCTGGTCTGTTGTTTGTGCTCCTTCAGACCTTATCAGTATCCTGATACTGATAAGTTTTCCCACCCAAAACCCTCCCCCTTGACTTGGAGTCATAATTTGACCCTCAGGCTTCACAGCACACAGCGTGCAATCACTCTCTCGATCCACAATAGAGACCTACCAAGTCAGTTTCAGCCACTGGAATCTCTTGCAGGGAGACAGCCAGCCCTGAGGGTTGACCAGATGAGCAGGCATCCCTCTACTCCTCTGTAGCTGCAGCCCTTTTTAATCCCCACATTGAACCATTTTTCTCTGAACTCATCTACAAATGCCCCAGGGAGGTGGTGTGGTGGTGCACAGCAACAAACAAATGGACCTGGAATCAAAAGACTGTTCTAGTTGTGACACCCTGGGGAGTCCCGTAAGCTTCTGAGTCTTGATTTCTTCCTCCCATATTTTAAGTATCTCATAAAGTTGTGTAAATGGAAACACCGAATTTTTAAGGAAAACCATTCTTTCTTGTCTTTTTCTGTTCCCTGACTTGCTCCCTTTCCATTCTTGCTATCCACACCTTTCTCTCCATATTAGAAACAATATTTTCATTGTCAGTTCCTCTGGCTACCCATGTATAGCTACTGATCCTGTTGCAATAGATTTATATTAACAATTAAAGATGGACAATATGGAACCATAAGTTTCTCAAGAACAGGACTATGAGCTAACCTCTCGGGCACTAACCTAGTGCGTGGCTGAATGAATGAATAAATGAATGAAGGAAAGGGATGATAGGCTTGCTGTTTAGAATGGAAAAGATGGCCCATGGATCCTATTCTCCATCATTAATAGGAGATGAGGACAGACAGGTTCTTGACTTTTTAACCCACAATGCCCCACCTATTAGAGAATATAGCCTAACTAGTGTCCTGTTCCTTCCTGGAGGAGCAAGAAAAACAAGAAAGCATTCAGGGTTTTAAGGGATACGGCCAACCACATGAGAGATGAGAATCCACGAGAAAACCCATCCAATTAATAGCACCAATAAACTCTTACTTGGGTTAAGAGAAACTGAAATGGGGCACTAAGATTCAGATCATGCTAAAATGTATATTTTTTTCTTCTCTTTCTCTTGTGTATATCTCATTCTGGCATCTCTCTTCAGAATGGTATTTTCTGCAAGGGAGATAATACCTGTAGGATGTAAACCTATTTGAGGAACTCTCTATCAACATGGTGACAGTTAATGTCATCTGTCAACTTGGCTAAGCCATTGCATCCAGTTGTTTGGTCAAACACCAGTAAGATATTGCTGTGAAGGTATTTTTTTTTTTTAAGTTTTTTTTTTTTTTAAAGATTTATTTATTTATTTATACAAGCACTGGGTACAGTCAGAAGCATGGGAGGGTGAGAGAATTCACCAGAGCCAGAGCGGGGAGCAGAGCAGGCAGAAGGACCGAAGCACACTGCTGAGGGGAGCAGCGGGCGGCAGGGGAGGTCTGCGCGCCATGTGGGACCCTCACCTGGTGGTTGGGGATCGAACCGGTGCTGCAGAGGCTGCGGTCAGCTTTTCAACCACTGCGCCACCAGGGGAGGCCCTGCTGTGAAGGTATTTTTTTTTTAAGATACGATTGGTACTAACAATCAGTTGATTTGAGTAAAGACTACATCTAAATCAATGGGCTATGAGTAAAGTTGATTACGCTCCTAATATGGATGGCCTTATCCAGTTGGTTCAAGGCCTTCCAAGCAACAACTAATGTCCCCTAAGAAAGAAAGAATTTGCCTAAAATTGCACAACATAGAAATTTTGCCTGTTTCTAACCTTTGAACTCAAGACTGCAACTACAACTCTTGCCCGAATTTCCAGCCTGACAGCCTGCCCTATGAATTTCAGACTTGCTAGCCACCAAACCAATTGCATAAGATGATTCCTTATCTTTTTATTCTTCTCCACTCACTCCTCTTATATAGCTTACTGGTTCTGTTTCTCTGCAGAACAATAACTAACGTTCTGAAAAAGAGGTCTTGAACATTACAACCAACTGCTGTCACAAAGGCCTTAATATCAATTAAACTTGTCAGATAGAAGTCTTTTAACCTAACTAGGGTCCTTGAACAGATTCTAGCAAGTTAAGAAAAATAATGGTGATAGAGCTCAGCTTTCCCAAGATTCGTGGTTACCCTAGTTTTTGTCTGCAGAAGAGGGATTTGTTCCTAAGCACCCATAAAAATGACTGTTTCTGTTGAGTGCCCAAGACCTACCCAACACTTTTCTCTATTTATTGGGTCCATAAATCTACTTGGATTGTTACCACACTCCTTTGCCCCTACTACACAACTCTCAATAAACCAGGGTAGTCAGGATGATAGTATCAGGTATGATATAGTAATGTCCTATTTGTCCTGCAGGAATTGTGATCAGGTCCATGATGTTTAAGGGCTTTAAGTGTTTCTCTGAAAATCCAGCTTCACTGAGCCACGTTGAAGCACACTTCCTTTTTGCTCAGGGCTCAGAACTTTCTTCTCTCTCCATCAGCAATTCATTAACCTAGGGCACATTGCCAGGCAGAGCAGCTTCCTGCATAGAGGGCTGGCTCCAGAAAGCTGCTAGTTCACCATGACCAGACCAGTTTAAGCAAAGATTTTATACCTAAAGCACATCTCGTTCTTTGGGTAGTTCTCCCATCTTCAATTAGCATTACAAACTACATGCTACAGGGAAAAGGCTCTCATTTCAGCATGGGTCATTGTACGCAAATGCTAAAGAAGTCTATGGGTATTTTAGCCATGATAGGGGAGGGTGTGTAGAAGTAGTTGCAGAGATTGAGAGTTCTCTCATTCTTTTTTCTTTTAATCAGTTCAGAACGTAGAATTGGGGGCCTGACAATGAAATGCCAACATCAAGAATGCATGGTATAGTCCCTTAGAAAAGGCAACCTAAAGTTAGAGACCCAGCTGGATGCTTCTGTTACCTACCAAAGGTCAGGAAATTAGATCAACAAGTAATGCCTGAACACACAGGTCTGGAGACACATGTGGACACATTTTGCACTCGGGGTGCTCATGATTTGTGACTTTGCCCCATAAGCTACCAAACATCATGGGATATGGATATATTCCAGAATTAATTTGCTTGTTCAGGAACATATATTGAGTGCCCAAGACCTACCCAACACTTTTCTCTATTTATTGGGTCCACAAATCTACTTGGATTGTTACCACATTCCTTTGCTCCTACTACACAACTCTCAATAAACCAGGTGCTGGAATTTGATTCTCCCTCTCCCAGAAATCATAGCAAATGGTTTGGGTGTATGGGACTTACGAGCTGAGCACCTGTATATGAGCCACTGTGTGGCTACAGTGGGACAGAATGTTCTCGATTGACCACATTCCAGAAAATCTGTGTGCACATGCCATCAGTCAAATGTCTAGTCACCCTCCTTGGTTTAAATTCCCTCAACTTCCTTTCCCATAACTTGCCTGATGAGGAGTTTGAGAGGATGACACAGCACAGGCACAGGTGTGCCCAGACCACATGGGGCAAAGAGCCTACAAAAGGCTTTGATGGTTTTCAAACTGGTTTTTTACTGTGCAATGTAGTTTACTCAACCACTAGATTAAACAGAGTCAGGAAAAGAAGAAGGCATCCTCCAGTGAGAAATTGAGGAATGTGTAAAAAGGATGAGTTTTGAGGGTGTGGGCAGGGTTCGAAAGCCAATGGGAGACTGAAATACTTGGGGCAAAT
The DNA here is from genome assembly GCF_014898055.3 of Talpa occidentalis. Taxonomy (NCBI): domain Eukaryota; kingdom Metazoa; phylum Chordata; class Mammalia; order Eulipotyphla; family Talpidae; genus Talpa; species Talpa occidentalis. The sequence goes on from NW_023600993.1 coordinate 29,349,036, forward strand.
AACTGTGGGAAACATCCCCCACTTAGCCCTGAGACCTGCCCTGAAGCCACATTTTTGGAGGAGGGGCACAGCATACCCTCTGCCCGCTCCTGTCCTCTAGTGCCTCCACAAACACCCCACACAGAAAACAAGGGTGCCAGCTGACATCCCTGCTACAGCCCTTTAGGGTCAGCCTGCCGCAAAGGGCAAATGGAGACTGTCCAGCACAGTCACCAATAAGCAAAACCACCACAAAAGAAATTGGCATGGCGTGACCCCCAACTGTGTGCCAGGCACTACCGGGCACCAGGAAAAACATTCTGTCATTTTATTCTCAGATAAATGTGAGTCATGTGAGCTTCTCCTGGATAAGCATCACATCTTAAAACTCTTGAAGCTCCAGAAACAGAACCAGTGTCGTCTCCCTGGAGGGCAGGAATAACTCTTGTCAAACTATTTGAAAAGAAAAGGCATTCTGAACAAAATATGGGAAGAGGGGACTAGTAGCCCCTAAATAGCTCTCCCCTGCACAGCCCCTGGCCTGGATTCTGGTTTCCAGTTCTGCCACTTACAAACCAGACACCTTCAGTACATGATCTCCCTGACTTTGGAGTTTATGAAACCCCATCTCCATGTCTACCTAAAGGAAGGCTCAGTTTCCAGCCATTCAATTCTGTTGACACAGAGTGAATGGAAGTGAATTATTTTTCTCGATTTGGGGTCCCTAAAATTATCACACTGTCGCAAGAACAAAATTAGTGAAAGCCCAAGTGAGCCATTAAATTGACGCCCCATGACTGTAACTCTCCTTCTTTGATTCATAAGACAGTTTGCCATTTCAAGCACCATTCTCGGGGAGGAAAGCCGAAGGAGGACTTGTCTCGAACTTTTTAAGGTGCTTTCTCGGCCATCCAACTAATCCACATACTCTGCTGTTTTTCATTATTCACTCACCCTATTGTTGGGCTTAGTAACTTATGGTAGAAGTGAAGGTGACTTACTGTAATTGGATTTCCTCCCCTACATGCTATTTTATTGAATTAATAATCAGAATTAGGTTGCCCCTGTCACTGGGTTATTGAAGCAGTAAAAGGTTGGATCTTAGGGTCTCCCCTGGTGGCGCAGTGGTTGAGCGCTGGTCTGCGAGGCTGCCTGCAGCCTCTGCAGCGCCGGTTCATTCCCCGGCTGCCAGTGAGGGTCCCCAAAAAAAAAAAAAAAAAAAAAAAAAAAGGCTGGATCTTAAATCCAGAAAGGAATCACTCCCATGATCCCAAAAGCTGCCAGCACTGGGTTCTTCACAAGTTATTGGAGGTGAGAACAACCATATCTCTTAAACAAAAGTCTTTCTGTCATGGGGAGGAGATGTGGCAATCCCTGGACTCAGCAGGTGACAGCACCTGAGCTAGACTGGGAAGTCCGAGTCTGGAGCTCTGCTCCCCGATCTGCTATGGGATGGAAAAAGCCACTGCTGGCTTAAGACTTGTGTTTTCTGTGTTCTTCAGGGACAACCTAGCTTCCTATCTGACTTAGAGACCTTACTCAGCCTTACCTTCCCTGCTGTATGCTCTAACCTCAACATGGCCCTCAGAGTCCTCTCCTGCACCTCCCTGTGCCCACCACACAAACTATAAGACCTAGACTTCCTTGTCTACTGGCTTCTGCTTAGATTTGGTCAATGAAAGACTCATAAAAGTATCCTTCATTTTATTGCATTTCATGCATACTGGATTTTTTATAAACAGAAAGTCTGTGCAATCATATATTGAACAGGTCCATCATCACCTGTCCATCACCATGTGCCCACTTTGTGTTACTGTGTCACAATTAGTTAAGGCATGTGCTTTTGTGATGGACATGATGCTATTGCACACTTAGTAGACTATACTATAGTCTAAACATGTGTGCACTGGGAAACCAAAAATTTTGTATGACTTGCTTTATTGCAATATTTGTTTTATTGTGGTGTTCTGTAACTGAACCCACAAAATCTCCAATGTGTGCAGGTACAGGAGATTGAAGGCACAAGAGGAGAGGAGAAGCCAGAATTCCTCCCCTCCTTCCTCTGCTTTGAGTCATGTCTCTGCAGTGGTGACATCTTTTCTGGCCCAGCTCACATCCGGGCTCTGGGGACACCACCTGCACCCACAGATATAGTAGTTCTTCCAGCCACAGATGTAGTAGCAGCTCCCACTGTTGCAATCTCCAATCTCCAGGTAGCCTCTCTGTTCCCTGAGTGCCCTTTTAGCTTTTCTCCTACCTCTGGTTGCCTGCACCAAAGAACTGGCTTGCATTCTGTCTGCCCTTCTGTACTTCTTTTCGTTCCTTAAGTAGGCATTGCTACTTGCTCTTTCTGTTGTCCTCTGCAGAGATCCAAAATGTCCCACATGTTTCACCACGACATCTCCCCTCCTCAGGCCTGGCCAGCCCAGAGCAGCCTCTGCTTCCGAATCTTGGAGTTTTCTTTACATCACAAGGAAGGCCCTGGAGCCTGAGTCCCAGGTTGCATGAAGCCAACTACCTCTACCATCCTGCATTCTGAAAAGAGCTCAGAGATACCAGCGATTGCACAAAAGGTCACTGCTCATTTTAATCAAACCACATTGCTCTGCATGGCTGGGCTGTGGCCTTCAGTTAAGATTTCCTGGGTGGCAGGTTTTCTCTCCTCCTGGATATAGTGAGATTTGCTGGAAGCATCTAATAGAGCTTGAAATTACCCTGGCAAGTTGTTTACTCTTCTCCAGAGTGGCACCAGGCTCTGTGTGGTGTTTATCTAGCACTGTCATTGTTTTTATTAAGTAAGCCCTTGCACTTCCAAAGTGTGCTATGTGCTCCGTAAATATTTTATTAGCCCTTGTAATTAGTCCTACGTCTCACAGCTCTGCTGGGAAGTGGGTCAGTGTGACAGTCCCTATTTCACCACTGAGGTGGAAGAGAGTCACCACAGATGGGAAAGAGGCCTTGAATGTGAGGGCAGAGGATTCAGCCCTTCCTTCCTGAGGCAATAGGGACTTTGCTTGCTGGAGTCCATGGGATCAGATGGTCCAAATAGTGACCAGAAAAGTAACTGTTCATCACCTGCAAAATGAGTGATGATTTCTCTACACAGGGCTGTGTGGGGATTGGCATGAGAAACCATAGGAAAAGCAAGGGTACAGGGACAGTCCAGCACACACTAGGCACTCAATAACACACAGTAGGTACTCAACAACACACAGTAGGTACTCAACAACATACAGTAGGTACTCAACAACACACAGTAGGTACTCAACAACATACAGTAGGTACTCAATAACACCGATTTCCTGAGCTCCATCTTCCTCTTTCTCCCTTCTCATAACTTCACCAAGACTTGATTTGTTCACCCTGGGAAGGAGGCAGTGGGGAGGGACAGAAATAGCTGCAATTGGGGAGGAGTGTGGTCTGAAAATGAGATCTGTGAAATCTCTTACTGAAGAGAATTTGTTTTCTTTGTGGTCAACTAAGTATTGACTTAAAAACATGTTTTCCAGAATTTAAAAAAAATTCATATACAACTATTAAATTATCTTGCTGGTTGTGATCTTTAAATCCCTCCTACATTGTTTATTTTTATATACCAAATAAGAACAAAATGTAATACAATCTGCTATTGTGATTTTTTTTTTTTATAAATTTTATTGTTATATTCCCCATACAATTGCAGCCCCCCCATTCTGACCCCAATCCCTCCCCTCCCGCCCCCGCCCCCCTAAAAGTGTCTCTGGTTCATAGTTTTTTGTTGATTTTGATTTTCACTTTCTTATAGTTATTCATTTTCCTGGTCCCTTATTTAAGTTTTCTAGATTCCTGCTATGAGTGAGACCATCCGGTATTTTTCTTTTTCTTTTTGGCTTATTTCGCTGAGCATGATCCCTTCCAGCGCCATCCATGTTGCTGCAAATTGCATGTGTTTATCTTTTTTGAATGCTGAGTAATATTCCATGGTATATATGTACCACATCTTCTTGATCCAGTCATCTATTTTTGGGCATTTGGGTTGTTTCCAAAGCTTAGCTATTGTAAACAGTGCTGCTATAAACATAGGGGTGCAGGTGTTCTTTGGATTTGATGTTTCTGTGTCCTTTGGGTAAATACCTAGGAGTGGAATTGCTGGATCATATGGAAGCTCTATGTTTAGTAGGTCCAGAAATCTCCACACAGCTCTCCACAGTGGTTGGACCAGTTTGCACTCCCACCAACAGTGCACAAGAGTTCCTTTTTCTCCACACCCTCGCCAACATTTGTTGTTGCTAGTTTTTTTAATATGTGCCATTCTCACTGGTGTAAGATGGTATCTCATGGTAGTTTTGATTTGCATTTCCCTGATGGCAAGTGATGTTGAACATTTTTTCATATGCCTGTTGGCCATTTGCATTTCCTCTTCAGAGAAGTTTCTTTTTAGCTCTTCTGCCCATTTTTTGACTGGATTATTTTCTTTGTTGTTGCTGAGTCTCATCAGCTCTTTGCAGATTTTTGTGATCAGTCCTTTATCATTAGTGTTGGGTGCAAAAATGTTCTCCCAGTTGGTGGGGTTTCTCTTTGTTTTTGTTATTGTCTCTTTTGCTGTGCAGAAGCTCTTTAATTTGATGTAGTCCCAGCTGTTTATCTTTGCCTTAACTATCACTGCTTTGGGTGATGTGTCTGTAAAGATGTCTTTGATGTGCAGATCACGTAGTGTTTCGCCTATATTTCCTTCTATATATTTTATGGTTTCAGGTCTTATGTCTAGTTCTTTAATCCATTTTGAGTTGATTTTTGTGTATGGTGTGAGGTAGTGGTCAAGCTTCATTCTTTTGCATGTAGCGACCCAGTTTTCCCAGCACCATTTATTAAACAAACTTTCTTTGCTCCAATGCATAGTCTTTGCTCCTTTGTCAAAGATTAGTTGACCATAAATCTGTGGATTTATTTCTGGATTTTCTATTCGATTCCATTGGTCTGTATGTCTGTTCTTGTTCCAATACCATGCAGTTTTGATGATTATGGCTTTGTAGTATAGTTTGAAGTCTGGGAGTGTAATGCCTCCATTCCCTTCTCTTTTTTTCAGGAGAGCTTTGGCTATTCGGGGTTTTTTGTGATTCCATATGAATTTCATCAATAATTGTTCTATTTCTTTGAAGAATGACATTGAAATTTTGATTGGAATAGCATTGAATCTGTATATTGCTTTTGGAAGGATGGCCATTTTAATAATGTTTATTCTTCCAATCCACGAGCAGGGGATGTCTCTCCATTTCTTTGTGTCTTCTTCTATTTCTTTTAACAGTGTTTTATAGTTTTCTTTGTATAGGTCCCTAAAGAGGGAAGTAAAAGAAATGCAGGAGATCAAAGAATTAGTGGAAGAACTAAAGAATTCTGGGAAAAGCAATGAAAGCAGAATTGATGAAATGGAAGAAAGAATAAGTGCTCTTGAAGACACAGAAATAAAAAGAACCAAAACAGAAAAGGAAAGAGAAGTACGAAGGAAAAAGAATGAAGAAAGACTTCGGGAACTATCTGACTCCATGAGGAAAGGAAATATAAGAGTTATAGGAATACCAGAAGGAGAGGAGAGAGAAGTAGGAACAGAGAAAATATTCAAAGAGATAATTGAAGAGAACTTCCCAAATGTGAAGAAGGAGCTGAAAATTGATATACAAGAAGCAAGAAGAACACCAAACTTCCACGACGAAAGAAAAAATACAGCAAGACACATAATAGTAAAGCTCCCAAGAATCCAGGACAAGGAAAAAATAATGAAGCTGGCAAGAGGGAAGAAACAGATAACATTCAAAGGAAAGCCAATCAGGCTGACATCAGACTTCTCCGAAGAAACACTACGGGCAAGGAGAGAGTGGAGGGACATAGTCAACAGACTCCAAGAAAACAGATGCCAACCAAGAATACTCTATCCCGCAAAGCTCTCCTTCCTCTTTGAAGAAAGAATATGGACCTTCCCAGACAAACAGAAACTCCGGAATTTCATTGCAACTAAACCCCCACTCCAAAAAATACTACAAGGAGTCCTAAAGCCAGAACCTCACAGGGATGAATAACAATGAAAGAAGGCCAAAAAAAAAAGTTATGGCCACTTTCTTCTTTGGGCAGTTTGCTGGAGTCGTCCGTTTATCTTCCGTGTCCCAGTTCTCACTGGGACCTGCCGCTTTTCCTCCCTATTCACTTTTTTTAATGGGAGATCTTACTCGCAGCGTCTCCTCGCCGCCATGTTGCTCCGCCCCCCCTCTGCTATTGTGATTTTGTCAAGTACTGTTTGTATTTCTAGGGGTTCTTTTGTTTTGTGTATTTTGCTGTTAGCTTCTCATCACACAAAGGCCCATGGCTGTTTTATCTTTTTTAAGGAGTATATCTTTTATGGTAAAAGGTCTAATTCTTTTCTTCATTTAATGGTTCTGGCCTTGAATTGAACTTTATGTTAAAATATCTTTATTTTTATTGCATTTTCCTGGTGCTACTTGGGTCTTAAAAGCAACATTTTTTTTAATATTATTTACTTTCAGAGATAGCTCACAAACTGCATATAGAGAAAAACTTTGTTTTGTTTTCTTAACCCGTGAATATTTTTTAAAGGGAGAATTTAGTTCATTTACGATTACTGGCCATAAGTGATATATTTGTTTTTAGTTCTTTCTTTTTCTATGTTTTCCATTCATCTTAATTGTTGGTCCTGATTTATCTATTTTTTTCTCCTAATATGTGGCTTGACCAAGTTTTCTGTTTGTTTGTTTGTTTGTTTTTTCCTATACTAACTTCCTCCACCACCATTAATATGCACCTTCTATTTTTCTCCTCCATTCTGCTAAGGGGTACTTGCTTGTCTTATCATATTTTCATTGATATATGAAATTTAAATAGTGACCATTCTGTCCCCATGAGACATTTTACCAGCTCAGTCCTCTTTACTCTCGTGATGAAGGACATTTTAGGGCATTTTACTTGTTATTTCCTTGATCTTTTGACTTGTAATTTTGATAAAATGGTTCATAATGATAAAGTCTAAGCCATCAGCTTTCCCCTTCAAATATTTATCTTTGGTTTCAAAACTCCCACATTTATACCTGTCATTTCCTTATATTATAACCTTCCATTTAGATATTTTTGAAAAATCGATTATTTTCATTGTTCTTGTCTTTAAAAGTTTTTAACCACTTTTGTTTTAATCAGGAGAAATTGGGGATTTGTCCTAGGGGTATGTGACAGGAGAGTTGCAAGGTAGGGGGGCAGCCATTTCAATATGAGTTTGTCATGGCTGCAGGTGACTGGTTTCTCCATCCTGGGGCACTGCCTAGAAAGCATCATGAAACTGTCTCAGCATTCTCCACCCAGGGGAAGAGAGAGTGAAGGATGTATTCACCAGCTCAGGACATGACACCCCCACCTCCAAGATAGTCACAGATCTGACTCATGGGGTGTAAACGCCCTTGCATTTACAAGTTACTCTTACATGAGCTATGAGCAGGTTCCCATGGTGGACCCTGCTCAGACCTTCTCAGAGAAGCCCAAGGGCATGAAGTAAGCAGCACAAGGCCTGGGCCTGAGGCCAGATACTGTCAGGTTGCACCTGCAGGAAGCTGGCCAGATACTTTATCTACTGGGTCATCCCAGCCAAGACTTGAACACAGACAGGTGAGACTGGGCCAACCTGAAGCTGTACATAGAGAGTTGAAGTATAAGAGTAATACCTGAGAATCATCACACAGATACTTCCTACCAAAAGATTTAGAATTAAGAATTATATCTCCCCACCCCAACTTTTCCTGGCCCCCAACTCTGCTCCCTAGAAAGCATTTATTTTTGCTTCTTTGAACTGTTTATCCTACAGATTTCAAAAGACACATTACTAAACTTTTAATTCACCTTTTTTTAGAACTTCTCTGTTGATTTCCTGTTAAATATATCCAAATTTTATTGTAATACCACCAAAATGTCCACTTCACTACTTGCTCTTAACACTTCCAAAGGTTTACAAAATAGTTTCATACAGTAATAGTAAGTATTTATCTTATGGATATGTAAATAATGTTTGTGGTGTTGGGAAATAGAAGACATATTACCTCCCCCCCACCACCACCGACACACACACACACACACACACACACACACACACACACACAAAATGTTATTCCTTTCCTGAAATTTATGGCTTTGTTCATTCTCCTGGTTTTTATCTACCTCTATTTTTCCCACATGTGGCACCTGATCTACCATAGTCAACCATATACCTACCAATGTTTCCTTTTGGAATGCTCCTTTATCTCAGATAAGTTTGTGTAACTGTGTAAACAGTTGCTTTTTATTCTCTTTGGCCCTCCCTTTTGGAACCCTTGTTCTTTAATCTGTATGGCCTGGCTCTCTGGACCTAATCCAGATCCCCAGCCAGAGACTTCCTTTGTGCTGTTCTCTGTCCGAGATCATTTCTTGGACCCAGGTTTTCCTCATTCTTGGTTTACTCCCTTAATTTGCTGGAGCGTACCCTTTAATATTTTCCTATGAAAGGGTGCCTTGTAGGTTCTGTTTTTCACCCCTGTCTCTTTTTTCCCTTTATACTTGAACAACATTTTGCCTGGCAAATATTGTAACATTCTGTGTTACTCTGAAGAAGACCCACACCATTATGAGATTTAGCCTCTCTGATTTTGTTTCCCTCTGAAAGAGCTCAGGAACTCTGATTTACCTATGCTATTCTGAAAATTTTTCCCTTTTCTCTGGGTAGAATACTGTCTCACTCACTGTATTCAGTCTTCATTGGGCCCTTTCAATAAGGAAACTTGTGTTTTTTTCCCCATCTGGGAGACTTCATTGAATTATTTTTGTGTTACTTTACTTGCAACAATTTTCTTGCTTTCTGGATCTCATAATTTTGATGTTGAATATATTAGATTTATTATTTAGGACTCTTACTATTTTTTCCATTTTTTATCATCTCTTTTTACACCACTCTATTCTTGTTTCACAACTGCATATTTATATTTTATCTCACCCAGTTTCTATAATAGGCACTAAGTATGAAACTCTGGTGTTTTCTTCTGTTGCTGGTATTATCTTTGATTCCCAGAGTCCTTTTAATTTGTATCTGTTTTTTATACCTTCCCACATGTATGAAATAGAGTCAGTTACAACGGGGCTTGACTAAAATCAATGGAAATTATGCCCATGTTATTTAATTACTTTGGATTTGTTTCTCTCAAACAAGACATTCTAAGTTACCCTTGCATCTTTTCAATGAAGTCATCAAGTACCCTGTCTCCTTCTAACTACCTGCTTCACCATCCAATGCTATAAACTGTGTGCTTCATCCCCACACATCATATCCACATTCCAGGTAGGTAGAGATAGAAAAGAGGAAATTTAAGATGCAAAATGTAGATGTACTTTATTTTTGTATATGTATATATTTTATTGAAGTATCATTGTTTTACATTCTTGTTAGTGCTTTGAGAGTATAGGATTTCCCCTATCAGGTGTAGTCACCACAGCGCACCTACCACCACAGTCCATTGCACCGCTCCCGCCCCCACCCAGTTCTCACACCTCCCCCTCCTGCTCTGGATGACTCATATCTATGGTCAGCTTTCAAGGGTTGGTTTTAAAGTTTGTCTTTGTCTGACCCTTTGTTTGGTTTCTCTGTGTTCCACATGTAAGTGATACCATCCTGTATTTTATTTTTTTCTTTTTGGCCTATTTTGCTTAGCATAATGTGGATGTACATTAGGTGTACTTTTTAAGGAATCTTCCTAACAGCCCCATGCAGGGAAATGTGCTTTCATATGCCATTTACTAAGAGTGTACTATAAGACCAATCTCTGTCATAAGGAAGTCTTGGGAAGGGACTATGGGCACATTGTTACCCAAACAGAATCAGGGCTCCACAAGTGTGAAAGAAGAGAGAATGGATGTTAGCAACCATCAGAGTCTAATGACTGTTCACTGTCTGTTTATATTTGAAAGTGAGACACTGAAAGTCTGTTCATGGGTGGGATTGTCAAGTGGAGGATTTCCCTATAGGATCATCAGTTAGAGATCTGACAATCCTGACAAAGTCTGCAAAATGTCAGCAGGTTGTTGTCAGTTCTACTGCTCTCAAGGGCTTGTGTTCACATTTAGGCATTTGTCTTTTTTTTTGCTTAAAAAGTAATATTCAGTTTATTTAAGTTGCAGTTTTTTAAATCTCATTTTTCCTTAAACTTTGAGTTGTATCTACACATCCTACTGTAAGTTTTACAGGCTTTAGAAATTACCACTAAGGAGTCTGTGAATGATATCTGATCCCATTTACAAACATAATTCATTACATACCTTTAAATATTTTAAATGCATCATATGCAAATTTAATACATTCAATTTTCTTTTTAAATATATTACCTTACTGAATTAACAAAGAAAACTTTCCTGAGCATGTAAATAATTCGTATGTGTAAAATGATGTATTTATAAATATGTTGAATCTAAAATTATCTTAAATGGGTTCTAAGTCGACCCACAGTTGGAAATTTTTTTTAAAGATTTATTTATTTATACAAGAACCAGGGTACAGGCCAGATGGGCAGGAGGGTGAGAGGATTCACCAGAGACAGAGTGGGGAACAGAATAGGCAGACTGACGAAATACACTGCTGAAGGGACCAGCGAGCACGGCAGGAGAGATCAGCTGCACCATGTGGGATTCTCGCCCGCCAGCCGGGATCGAACCCGCGCTGCAGAGGCTGTGGACAGCTTCACAGTTTGGCGCTCAACCACCTGCACCACCAGGGAGGCCCCACAGTTGCAAATTTAAGATAAATATTCAATGTACATTTTAAGCTTGGCTTTAAGGTTTTCACTTATAATTAGCCAAGGTCCAGTACAAAAAAGACCTTGAATACCAAATACAAAAGAGTCTCTCTAAATAAAAAAAATATATATGAAGGCAATGATTTTTACTCTCTGAAGTCTTTCTATCCTTAATATTAAATCTTATTGTGATTTAAAAATATCTCCCCACTAAAGAAGTCAACTTCTGTCCCGGGTTATTTTCTGTTAAAGAATTTGCCAGGATGAGACACCTGGAGATACTGAAGCCTAGAACAGTCACTCTTTCCACCTGTGCTGTATACTTAGCCCTTTAGAAGATTGAGCCATATAATTCAACATTTTTGTAATATTAACAATATATTCATTTTGGCTCAGATTTCTGAAGACATTTATAACATTAACTCGAAACACAAAGAAGCGCATTCTCAGAGCTCTTACTACCTAATCCTCTAGGTCACACAGTTCTTACATCTATCTCCAATGACCTTTGGGTGATCTTGAGCTATCTTTATGAAGTCATTTTCAGAAGGTCACTGTACTTTCATCTCCCTTGACCAAGGGTCAAACAATATCTTCTAACTTGGGTGTATGTGCATTTCTGTATCCTTTATTGGTACAATGAATGGATCAATAATACCAATATGAGAGTACATTGAGTAATGAGATCCAACTGCAATACATTCTATTCCACTTACCTTCACATTGACTTTTCAGTCTGGGGATATTTATCCTCTCTAGAGGTTATTGCTTTAATCTCTCCTGGGGAGACCATGCTTGACCACCAATCTTCTGGAGAGAGTTGGGAGAGGAAGGCTGGAGGGGAGACTTTCTCTGCACAGAACAAACTTTCATTTAATTCCCCTGGGTTATGCATCAATCATTACCTTCAACCCATGACTCTGTCTGGTGTCCTCAGCATTCAAAGTCTTTCTAAGTCAACCTACCAGACCTCTTCCTAACAATGTGGGATGAAGGGAATACACTGACATATAAACATCTTTAACCATCCCCCAGTGCTGCCCTGCCCTGCGTTGTCCCTGGTGCTTTTGACTGCAGATTCTATAGAGGGAATTGACTGTATCTTGCTCCACCCACTTTTTGATTTCCAAATGTCTATTGAGCTGTCTCAGTTGCTGCTAGTTCCTCTCTTGTCTCTTTGAACTTATGGGTTTTTTTTCCCTTTAGAATTCCTCTACAATCATTTGAATGAGGTCAAGGAGGAGAAAAATAGTAAAATAATAATAGTAAAAAAAATAGTACAGGTGTGGTCAGCTTCAACTGAAGGTCCATCTGTTTAGTTTTATTTTATGCATTAAAGGAGTTCTTACTCACTGCTATCTCTAATACTCAGATCTTTTGATGTTATTTAGTTTTCATTTGATTTGAATTCTCCCTCCATGAATTCTCCTTAGATAGGCTATCTGGGCAATGTATTTTCTGAGGTCTTATATGTTTCAAAGTAAATTTCTTTTGTCCTGACATAGTAATGCTATCCTGAATATGTGTCCAGCTTTCATATTTTTGTCTGTTCTCTTAATAGGGATCTTGAGAAAGCTAGAATTGGAGTGGAGTTCTAGTTCCCAGTACTATAGATGACAAATCTGCTCCAAATTTGATCCTCTCCTTTTTGTAAAGGAGCTTATAAGCATCTTCATTTATCCTTAGAATAAATTGAATTATCTTTATGTTTTTGTTTTTATACTGGTTCGGACATTGCTTTTTCATTTAGCAAGTCCTTAAAGTCTGAAGGTTTGAGCGAGCTCAGAGAAACTTTCCTTCATCATTTCCCTAATTATTAGTACTCTTACTCCACATATTCTAATATCTTATTATTTGCATGTTAGATCTCCTCTATTTAACATCCTAGTGTCTTTTATTTTTTCATTTATCATTTCATTCTCTTGGTATTTTTGCTTAGTGGGTAAGACATTTCTTCCGTCTGCTCTTCAGAACCAATCAGTCAATTCTCAGGAATGACAGTGTAGCATGGGCCACCATAACAAACCACAGACTGGATGACTTAAACAACAAATGTCTAGTTTTTCACAGTTCTAGAGGTTACAATTCCAAGACCAGGATGCAGTCAAGTTAGTTTCTGGTGAAACCTCTCTCTTCAACAGGCAGGTGGCACCTGCTCACTGCCTTCTCACACAGCCTTTTCTCTGTGTATACGAGAAAGAGCTCCCTCGGTATCTCCTCTTCTTAATAGTACATTGATTTTATCTGATTATGGCCCACCCTGATCTCCAAATTATGTCAAATTGGGAATTACAACTTCCACATACAAGTTTGGGAGGACACAATTCAGTCCATAAAAATGGTTAGTTTTTTTTATTAACGTTTTAAATTCAGAAATAATATCTTTTAGTTTTAGGTCTTTGGCATTCTAGAATTTTCTCTCTCTGATAAAAAGTGCTTGCCACTCTTCAAATAATATCAATTTTCTTCTGACTCTTTACTTAATTAACCTCAATGGGAACCACTAGTGTGATGGTCAATTTGGTGTCTCTTCTCTGAATTCTAGAGTATGCTTGGGGATTATTTATTGAATCTCTTAAGCAGATATCTAAGGTCAGGCTGAAGGCCAGCAGGAAGAAGGAAACCACTCAGTTATTTCAGTGGCTCAACAAGAAATGAGTTGGCAAAATGCAAGTCATTTGCCACCATGTGGAGAAACATCTCTCTGTCCCCCAATTTTTCTGAGTATCAGCAGGTAGGCAAAAGTCATCTTTCATCTCAAAGCCCAGGAAGAATAATTTTCATTGCTTCCTCAAAGACCAGGAAGAATAATTTTCATTGCCCCCTCCAGGTCTCCCAGGATGCTCAGTATCCTATGTTCAGTATTCTATTCCCAGAATAGAGAGACATAGGTTCTGGAGATTAATGATAAACATCTGTCAGGACACTGGGAAGAACTCAAGTCCACTGTAGCTCCTGCTCACTCCCCAGACAGTGACCCCCTTCTTCAGGGACAACTTTGCACCATGGTGGCTCCTATCTAAGCCTCTAATCCCTTGCTCATCCTATGTCCTCTCTTCTCAACATGTGCAGCTTCATATTTTACTTCCATAATAGATCTTGACTAGCTATTAAAACCACATTGTAAATCATTACCAAACAAAGACAATTTTCTCCTTCATAGAGGATAGAGAGATCTAACTTCAAATACTCCCCTGAGGTAAAGAAATAGATCCCCTGATGACATCTAGCATAGACTAGGTTGAATTTTCTAATATAGGTACACATTTTTTAAAATAAGAAGAGAACATTTGTATTTCCATATAAAAAGAGGTTGAAGATGCATATCCTACTTATAATGTCCACCTGAATGGCACTGAGACCACCCTGTGGATGGAGCTGCCATCTGCCTTCTGGCTGGAGTATGAATCACCCCTAAGGGCAGGAAGCATTGCCACCCAATACTCATCCTAGCTCCTGCCTGACAGAGCACTGCTTGCTTCATTGTTTGAGGTTACATAGCTCCCTGGGTTGACCTTGCACATTTCTAGAATAAGTCTTGGCTCTATTGTCCAGTGAACAATAGCCACTGGGTGATCTATCAGAGGAAGCCTACTACGTGGGCATGCAGCCCCATCTGGTGAGTGACTTTAACCTCAGAGTCAGTCATCTAGGTCACTGGATCTGAGCCACGAGCCTCAAGTGGTCTGGTGGCCCTAATACCCATCTATAAAAGTAACATTTCTCTTTCTAGAATGTTGGGTCCCCATTGCTGAGTTCACACCTGCCCAGCATTCTGCAGAACTCATGAGAAAAGCAATGGCTAAAATTACACAACACAGCAGACAGAGAAAGGCCATGCAAACCTCTGATTAAGCATAAGCTAGGCAAATAATTCCCCCCAAATTAAATAAAATACTCCTCCCTGCTAGGCTCTTCCAGGATCTATCTTGCAACAGATCTTGCAATAACACTTCTCAATACCTCAAAAATTCCCCCAACTATAATTCCTTTTGGTGGCATGAGGACATTTCTGCAAAATTTTTAGGGCTGATTTCTCTTGAGGACAGACTCTCCCCCAAAAACTTCTGATAGGTGATTTGGGGTTCCTGAGCTCTCACACTCATGATTTGACCGCATAGCCAACCCTCAAGTCTCACTTGACACTTTATCATCCTCACTTTACAAATAAGAAAACTGAGACTCAAAGACATGGCGTGTCTGCCCAGAGTCACACTGTTCTCGGGGACAGCACCGGGGTCAGCACTCAGACCCTGGGTCTCCACATCCAGGACTCTCTCTCCTGCCCCAGGCTGCCTCCAAGACTGGGGAAAGGAAAGGGGAGGAGACATGGTGCCCCTTCCTACACTTCTCTGTGACTGTTCTGTGTTTCCAAAACCCTTGGCCCCAGATCTGTCCTGTCCAGGCACATCACCCCTAGCACCACTTTCTCCTGCACAGAGCTCTGGATCAGGGGCGCTCTGAAGACCTGGGCTATGCTGCTCAAGGGAGAAAATTTAAGGCCACTGCTCATTGTGTGTCATGGCTTGAGAGAAGTTGTTTCAATCCTGAGCTTCAGAAATTAAAATCTTCTAATCTGAGACTTAGCTTTTGACCTCTAACAAGGAGAGTAAATAAGCAAACCCAGACAGCACAAGCGCTGCACAGTCACGGAAGTCCAGTCGAGCATTTTAGCAATTAGGGGCACTTGTCCATAAAGCACTTAAAAATCCATTTAGACCATCCAAGTCGGTTCAAGCTCTTTAATCTTGGATAAAGTAAACAAGACTGTTTTTAAGGTTTTTTTTTTTTTTTCCTATTTTAAAGCAAGGATATTGGGAGAGAAAAAATAAGACATTCAAGGCCAGACCTTTGGACCCTCGTAATGTATAACAGCTGCAGATGCTGGTCAGACCTTTGGTGATATTTTCAGTCTGCCAAGACCAGCTCACCCTTTCATAGACTGCAAAAAAACCAAATCTCCTCCAAGTACACTTTTCTTTTCATTTGTGGCTTAAAAATTCCTTCAGGGCAGGGTCCAAACACGATTCTGCACTTCATGAAGTGTAGCTGGTCGTGGGGGCTCAGCACATGCCTGCTCACAGACTGGCCCTGGGAAACAGCAGGCTGTGCCCTGATTGTTCATTGTTTGCCATGAACAAATCTCCAGACCCGCAGGCACCCCACTTTCCAGTCAAACAGCCACTGCCGGTTTCCCAAAGCTGCAAGCTAGTCCTCGATTCTTGTTTTGCACAGATTGGAGACTGTTTCCATCTTCTGCCTCCACCCCATCTCTCTCAGTCAAAGGGACACCTCGGCAAGGCTTGCCTGATCTCCCTGGAACTCCCCTGGTTTATTTTTCTGCTACCGGTCTCTTGGCAGTGAGTTCTGGAAGGCATGGGCTACCACATATTTCTCTGTGTTTATTTGTTTAATGTGTGTTTTCCCCACCAAGCTCCAGAAAGGCAGGGACAAGTGTTTTATTCACCTCTTTATCCCCAAAGCCCAGCACGAAGCCTGCCAGCGAGGGGAACTGAGTTGAGCTGAATAAGTTAGACATCAAGACAACCAGGCCAAGAATCTCCATTTTTTCTCTTTCGGTGCAAGCTCTTAAACTATCGTGTGGCTTTTAACCAACATGGTTCAGCCAACTGATTCCTCACCTGAGGTCCAAAACTCGAATTTAGCGGGTGTGGCATGCCGAAGTATGACTTGCAGGGACCTAGGTGCATGGACAGGAGAATCCTGGGAACAGAGGTGGTGTGTGGGCAGAGGGTGGTGAGCAGAGCCTGTTTCCATTTGGAGTTGTTCAGCAGAGCTGCAGTCACACCTTCACTCTTTTTAGTTCTTGTTCTACTGGAAATTGTTCTCCTACACGAGGATACCCAAGCCAGGAGGGCTCCCAAGAAACCAGCCAGCCCGAGGTGTGCTGTGAGGCAGCAGCGTTCTGAACTTCGGACCCTGCAGGAGACCAAACACTTCAAAGCTATTTGGAGACTTGGAACACAAAGCATTTAATCTTGAGCTCCTGACGTTTTCTCAAGTCGGGTCCTCCATGGACAAAGGCCATTGCACACACAGCACTCAGGCACATGACACCAACCCCTTTGTTTTCTTAAATTTTGATCTCCTATTAAGTTTGGATGGCCTTTTTTTCAAAAACCTTTTTACTTTGAAATCATTATGTGTTCACAGAAAGTTGCAAAAATAGTACCGACAGATGCTGTGTGCTCTCACTCATTTTCCCCAAGGCTCCCATCTTACATGATGATAGTCCAACATCAAAACCAGGAGACTGACCCTGCTGTCATGCATAAGTGTAGGCCTTTGTCATTTTCTGACAGGTGTGGACTCTGGTAACCACTAACCCAATCAAGGTACAGAGGTATTTCATCTGTGCAACACTCTCCCTCCTGTAGTTTGTTTTTAAAATTTTTTTAAAATTTATTTTGCATAGAAGAAGAGGTGTGGGGAGTGAGAGGATTCAGCAGAGACAGAGTGAGGAGCAAAACAGGCAGATTTTTTACTGAAACACCCTGTTAGGATGAGCAGTGGGTGAGACAGGAGACGTCTGCCACACCATGTGCGGGTTAGCTCCCTGGCTGGGGATGGAACTCGGGCCTTAGTGGTGACAGCGCTGAGACTTAAACCCTAGGACCACTGTAAACCCTTTATAGTCAGAGTCACCCCCTACACTCCCCATCCTTACTCCCTGGAGACAACCTATTTCCTATCTGTCAACTAGAGAATAACATAAATGGAATCATACAGAATGTAACTTTTTGAGGAAATTTTTTTTCATTCAACAGAAATACTTGAGGGTCATCCCAGTTGTTGTATTACTTTCTCTCCCCCAATCCTTTCCTTCCTTCCTTCCTGTTTTTGATGCCGAGTTTATTATAATAGGTTACCACAGCTGACTACTCACCTGTTGAGGGGAATTTTAGTTGACTCCAATTGTGTGCTATTACAAATAAATAGCTGTGCTGTGAACCATCAAGTAGAGGGTTTTGTGTAAACAGATGTTTTCATTTCTCTGGGAATGCACTTTCTGGTGAGTGTATGTTTAGTTTTCTAAGACACTGCGAACTCTTTTCCAGAGTGACATCACTATTTTACGTTCCCGTGAGCAATGTGTGAGATCAAGTTTCTCCATATCTTTGCTAGCATTGGGTGCTGTCACTAATTTTTATATGAGCTTTTGTAATTTCTGTATAGTGATAACTTGGCATGTTCTCAATGTGTGCTTCCCTGAGTGATTTTGAGCATCTTTCCCTGTGCTTATTTGCCACCAAATATCCTCTTTATGAAAAGTCTCTGTGTCTCTTGCCCATTTCTAGCAGGATTTATTTTTAACTATTGATACAAGGAAATCCTTTCTATATTCTAGCTACAAGTTCTTTGCCAAACATGTAGTGGCAACTATTTTCTCCCAGTGGGTAGCTTGGCTTTTCCTCCTATGAATGGAATATTTCATAAAAATAAAGATTTTTAATTTTGATAAAATCGAATGATTTTCCCCACGGTGTCATGTCTAAGAACTCTTCACCAAGACCTGCATACTAGAGGCCTTTTTCCCAGTATTTTCTCCTAAAATTTATCATTTATTTTCAGATAATTTGTGCACAAAGTGTGAGATTTAAGTCAGGTCTCTTTTTGTTCTTGGAAAGACTGGCTCTCTTCTGCTGAGTTGCAAAACCAGTTGCTTATACTAGTGTGTGACTATTTCTATATTCTCTATTTTGTTTCATTACTGTGTCTGTCCTTTCAATAACCACACAATGTTGCATACTATTCATTAAGTACAGTGTTACCTGTAGTTTAGTGAATGATTTTGATAAAATTGAGGAAGTTCACTATTTCTGGTTTTCCAGGAGTTTTTATCATACTGGATGTTGAATTTCATCAAATGTCTTTTATGCATCGATTGATAAGACCATATGATTCTTCTTCAATCTTTTATGTAGTGGATTATATTGATTTTTTTATAGTTGTGTTTTTTTTCTTGACATAACAATGATTTACAGCACTACGCGTGATTTAGGGGTACAGTGTCACAGTTCCTCAGGCATATATTCACCACACCCACTGCCAAAACACCCATAATCTTCCACCATAGTCTATTGGTGGAATAGACTTCCCCACTTTTTAGTATAGGGTTCCTTCCCCTATACTCCCCCTTTGAAAGCCTCAATTCTAAGATCAGATTTCTATGGTTTGTTTTGTTTTAGTTTTGTCTGTTCCTTTGGTTGGTTGCTTTATATTCCTTATATGAGTGAATCATGTTGTATTTGTCACTCTCCTTCTGACTTATTTCACTTACCATAATCCCTTTCACTTCCATCCATGTTGTCACATTGGCAAGATTCTATTTTTTTATACCTTATTGTATTCCATTGTGCATATACATTACATCTCTTAATTTATTTCTCTGTCACTGGGCAGGTAGTTTGTTTCTATAACTTGGCTATTGTAAATAATGCTGCAATTAACCTAAGAGTACTTATATCCCTTGGAGTGTTTTTGCATTCTTCAGGTAGATAGATACCTAAAAGTGGTATTATTGGATCATATGGTAGATCAATTTTGGATGTTTGGAGAAATCTCCATGGTGTTTTCCATAGGGACTGGACCAGTCTACATTTCCACCAACAGTGAAAGAAGGTTCCATTCCCTCCATACCCCCACTGCTTTTGTCCAGCACTGTTGTTTCTGGTCTTTTTGATATGGATCATTTTAATGGGTGTGTGGTGGTAGTGGTTTTTATTTCTCTTGAGATTTCTTCTTTTTTGACCCATTGATTACTTAGAAGTTGTTTAATTTTCTAGTGTTTAAAGATTCTCCTGTTACCTTTACATTGCTAATTTGTAGTATGCTTCCATTGGTATCAGAAACTATACTCTGTTATTGCAATTTCAAAATTTTTTCAAAGTTTACCTTATGGCCCACACTATAATCTATCCTGGTATATTTTCCCTAAACATAGAACATGCATTGTTGTTGGGTGAATGTTTTACAAATGTCTAGATGTGGTTGGTTGATGGTGCTGTTGGCTTCTTCTCTATTCTTGCAGATTTTCTAAATATTCTGTCATTGTGCTAAGGGTATTGAAATCGCCAACTATAACTATGGATTTTTCTATTTCCACTTTTAGTTCTATCAGTTTTTGCTTCACATATTTTTTTAGCTCACTTGTTTGACTGCATACATGTTTAGAATTAACTTGTGTTCTTGGTGGACTGACTGACCATTATGCAATGTCCTTCAGTGACCATAATAATTGTCTTTGCTCTGAAACATTCTTGTTCTGGTAGTAACATAACCACTCCAGATTTCTTTTCTTTCTTTTTTTTTTTTTAAGATTTATTTATTTATACAAGCACTGGGTACAGTCAGAAGCGCGGGGGGGTGAGAGAATTCACCAGAGCCAGAGCGGGGAGTAGAACAGGCAGACTGACGAAGTACACTGCTGAGGGGAACAGCAGGCGGCAGGAGAGGTCTGCACGCCATGTGGGACCCTCCTCCGGTGGCCGGGGAGCAGCCGGGGATCAAACCAGCGCTGCAGAGGCTGCGGGCAGCTTCGCAGCCCAGAGCTCAACCTCTGCGCCACCAGCAGAGGTCCTCCAGATTTCTTTTGATTAATATTTACTTAGCATATGTTTCTATCCTTTACTTTCAGCATGCCTCTACCATCATTTCTTACAGATAGTATATATTTAGTAATGTTTTTAATCTACTCTGCCAACCCCTGTCCTTTAATTGTTATATATGTCCATTTACAATTAATGTAATTTTTGATATGTTAGGACTTAGGTCTACCACTTTACTTTTTTTGTTGTCGTTCTCCCTCTCTTTTATTGCATTTTATATTTCTGGCCATCCTGTAGGTTACTCAAGGATTTTCAGAAATCCATTTTGACTTATTTATAGTGTTTTTGAGTATATATCTTTGTAGTGATTGCTCTAGGTGTTACATTATGTTTACATAGCTTCTCACAGTCTACTAGCCTTGACAATTTGCCAGTTCAAGTAAATTGTGCAAAGTTCATTCCTTTATGTCCCTTTTTTGCTTTCTCATTTATAATTGTCTCATACATTTCACATACATACTTTGAGAACTATATTAGACGATACTATAGCTTTGTTTCAACCACCAATCATAAATTAGAAAACTTGAGAAGGAAAGCCTATTGTATATGCCCATATTTTTACATTTCTGTATTATTTCTTCCTGATATCTCAAGGTTCTTTTATTTTTCTTTTTGAATTCCTTCTTTTAGTCATCCTGCTAAGGTCGTTCTGCTGGTGACAAATTCTGCTCATCTGAGAACATCTTGATTTGTCCTTCATTCCTAGAGGATATTTTTGTTGAATATAAAATTTAATGGTGGCAGTTCTTTTCTTTTAGCACTTGAAAAATATTGCACTACTTCCATCTCACTGCCATGATGGGAAAGCCACCGTCATTTGAATTGCTTTTCTCTTCTAGAAAATGTACCGCTGTTCTGTTTAATTTCAAGATTTCCCTGTCTTTATTTTCCAGAAATCCTGGGCTGGATTTCTTTGATATTATCATGTTTGAGATTTTCTCAGCTTCTTACATGCATATGTCTTTTACTAAAGTTGGCATCTTTTCAATTATTTTTTTTTCAAATATTTTTTCAACTTCATTCTCTTTCTCTTCTCTTTCTTGGGCTCCAATATTAACATTTTTGTTGTTGTTGTTATAGTCCCACATGTCCAGGTTCGCTATTCATTTTTTTGAACAGATGTTTTGAAACATAGCTCACATATCATATGATTCACCCATTTATAGTGTATAGTTCAATTGTTTTTAATATATTCACAGACATAGACATTTGTCACCACAGTGCAGAACATTTGCATTATCCTAAACACATAGACCCATGTCCCTTAGCTATTTATCCCCAATTTGTCCATCCCCATCTCCACTCTGTGGCAACTACTAATCTGTTTTCTGTCTCTGTAGATTTGACTGTTCTGGAAATTTCAGATGACATGTAACTCCTTTTACTTAGCATCATGTTTTCAAGGTCCATGCATGTCACAGCATCTATCTGTATTTCATTCCTTTGCATTGCCAAAAATTCATTGTATGAATATACCACATTTTACTTATCCACTTATTTCCAGGTTAGTTATTATGAATAATACTGCTATAAACACTCATATGCACGCTTTTTACTGGACATATGTTTTTATTTCTCTTGGCTAATTTTGGATCATATGGTAATTCTACACTTAACCATTTGAGGAACTGCCAGACTGTTTTCCAGAATAGTTGCATCATTTTACATTCCCACCAGCATTATATAAGAGTTCCAATTTCTCCACACCCTTGCCAACACTGGTCTTTTAAATTTAGCTATCCTACTGGGTATGAAGTGACATATCATTAAAATTGTGTTTTGGATTTCCCTAATGATTAATGTGGTGACCACCTTTTCATGTGCTTAGTTTCCATTTGTATATCTTTTTGGAGAAATGTCTGCACAGGACCTTTGCCCAATTTTAAATTGTGTTATTTGCCTTGTTGTTATTGAGTTTTAATTTTTCTTTATGTATTCCAGACACAAGTTCATTATCGGATATATGATTTACATAAATATCTTCCCATTCTGTGGTTTTTCTCTTTACCTTTTTTTTTTAATTGAGGCAACAGTGGTTTACAACACTGTATGTGATTCAGAGCTAAAGGATCCCACCCTCAGATGTATGTCACCACACCACACCCACCACAGGCACACACAATCCTCTGCCATAGTCTATTGTGTCCTGTTGACTTTCTTAATGGTATCCTTTGAAACACATTTTTTCATTTTGATGTTGGCAAGTTACTGTATGTTTTTCTTTTGTGGTGCTTTTGGTATCATAACTAAAAAATAAATTAGAATCAGTTTGTGAATTTCCATGGAAAAACCAGGTAGGATTTTGATAGGAATTGTGTTGAATCTGTGGTATAATTTAGGGAATATATAAACATAAAAAGGTTTTTAGCCTATGAACAAAGGATGTGTTCCTATTTATTTAGATCTTTTTTGACTTCATCCAACAACATTTTATAATTTTCAGAATATAGATTTTGTACTTTCTTGTTTAAATTTACTTCCAGGTATTTTATTTCTTTTAGTGCTATTGTGAATGGAATTATCTTCTTAATTTCCAATTTTTTAGTTTTCTCTTTACTATTATACAGAAATACAATTGATTTTTGTAAGTTTATCTTACATCCTGCAATTCTTTTATTAGTTCCAACAGCTTTGTTTTGTTTTTCTTTCTTCACTCATTGAGGGCTTATATATATATATATATATATATATATATGATCATGTCATTTGCGAGTAAAATAGTCTCACATCTCTGCTTCCAATATGAACTACTGCATTTCATTTCCCTGTCACATTGCCCTGGCTGGAACCTCCAATACAATGTTGAATAGCAGTGGTTAAGAACAGACATTCTTGGGCCTCCCTGGTGGTGCAAGGGGTTATGCATCAGCACTACGAAGCTATCTGCAACTACTGCAGCACCATTTCAATCCCCAGCCAGGGAGCTAACACAGATGGTGCAGCAGACCCCACTTGTCTCACCCACTGCTCCCCTCAGCAGTATATTGCAGTCAGTCCACCTGTTTTGCTCCCCATTCTGTTTCTGGTGAATCCTCTCACCGCCCCACCCCTCTGCACCTCTGGCCTGCATAAATTAATCAATCTTTATGCATAAATAAATCAATCTTTAAAAAAAAAGAACAGACACTCTTGTTCATGATTTTTAGGGGGAAAATATTCAATCTCTTACCATGAAGTATGTTAGTTGTATTTTGTTTTGTTTTTGTTTTTCAGAGATGTCGTTTATCAGATTGAAGACATTTCCTTCACTTTTTAGTTTGCTGAGTGTTTTTACCATGAAAAGAGCTTTGAATTTTGTCAACAGCTTTTTCAGCATCTACTGAGATGATCATGTGGCTTTTGTTCTTATTTTCTCTCTATTGTTCAAAATGACTAATTTGTATAGTTTTTACCTTGACATTCATTGATTCTTTGCTCTCTTTATGCTGCTATTATACTCATCCATGGAGTTTTTATTTTGGTTATTGTCCATTTCAGTTCTGAAACTTTCATTGATTCCTTTTTATATCTTCTGTTTCTTAGCTGAGACTTGCCAGTTTTTAATTTTCCAAGTGTGTTCATAATTAACTGTCTAAGCAAGTTTATGTTGACTGTTTTAAAATCTTTGTAGATGAAACATCTGTGTCATCTTGGAGTTGGTATTGGTATTGGCATTTGGTGTTGACATTTGTATTTGATGTGATATTTATCTATTGATTTCTTTTGTCACTCAACTTGAGATCTTCCTGTTTTTGTCATGACAGTGGCTTTTCCGTGAAAACCTGGACATTGGGGGTTTTATTTTTTTAAAGATTTATTTATGCATACAAAAACTGGGGTACAGGCCAGAGGTGCAGGGGGTGGGAGGATTCACCAGAGACAGACTGGGGAACAGAACAGGCAGATTGACTGAAGTACACTGCTGAGGGGAGTAGCAGGTGAGTCAGCGAGTCAGCAGAGGTCTGCTGCGCCATGTGGGCTGCTCCCTGGCTGGCCAGGGATCGAACTTGTGCTGCTGTGGCTGCGGATAGCTTCATAGGTTGCGTCTTAACCCCTTGCACCACCAGGGAGGCCCAACTTTGGGGTTTTTATAAGGATAAATGGATCTAATTTAAATCTTGTGTTTTAGAAGTTCTCTTCTGACACTGCTCTCGTGGGGGAAGACAGACATCTCACTGCTGCC
The DNA here is from genome assembly GCF_014898055.3 of Talpa occidentalis. Taxonomy (NCBI): domain Eukaryota; kingdom Metazoa; phylum Chordata; class Mammalia; order Eulipotyphla; family Talpidae; genus Talpa; species Talpa occidentalis. The sequence goes on from NW_023600993.1 coordinate 29,373,590, forward strand.
ATGGGGTAGAAGTCAAGCCAGGAGTAGGGAGGAAGCACTTTTCATTCCTGGGCAGGAGCAGGACTTCAGTCTCCCCACTAGGTGTCTGCTAATACTGTCCTGCAGAAGGGAGTGGCGCTTCATGACTGTCCCCACTGTGGAGAGGTGACCTCCTTCCTGCTGAGCAGGGGCAGAAGTCCACTGGACTTTCTCTGACAACACCTCGGTGAAGAGGGAAGGAGTGCCTCCTTATCACACGTTGGAGGTGAAAGTCTAGACTTCCCACACATTGCCAGGGAAGGGGGGGAGTGGAGGATGGAGAGGCAGGCACGTGCCTTCAGCTCAGAGATGAAAGTTCCAGCTTCGTACCTTTTGTGACACCAGGCCCTCAGCTGGTGGATGGGCATGTCACAGCCTGTGAGGGTGGAAATCTGACTCCTCTCTGGGTCTCTGCAGGCAGAGGTGGGGTGGGGCCAGGGTACCCTTCTGTGATGTTTGCTGTAGCAGAGCAGTTATTGTCTGAACATTTTCAGGCTAGCAAGACTGCCCCTTTCCGATAATTTTGCCATAGAGAGGCAGGCTTTTCTAGGGGGTTCTATTTGTCTGTAATCTTTGACATATGGGAGTTACTTGCTTCATTTGATCCAAGTTTGGGGCTTTGGAGACAAAAGGAAAACCCGAAGTACTCACCACCTTGTCGTTGCTGTGGGCGTGAGGTGTCTAAGCCAATGCTGCCTTTTTCCACCTTCCAGAACTTTTTTTTATTTAAATATTTTATATAATTCTTACATCTTTTTTTCATCTTTGCACAATGTATGCATTTTCATTTTGGTTATATTCCCCATACAATTGCACCTCCCCCCTTATTCTGACCCTAATCATTCCTCTCCCCAAAACCCTCCGTAATGTGTCTCTGGTTTATAGTTGCTTGTTGATTTTGATTTTTTCTTTGTATTGATTAGTCTTTTTCCTGGTCTCTTATTTAGGTTTTCTAAATTCCTGCTATGAGTGAGACCATCCGGTATTTTTCTTTTTCTTTCTGACTTATTTCGCTGAGCATGATCCCTTCTAGCTCCATCCATGTTGCTGCAAACTGCATGTGTTTGTCTTTTTTGATTGCTGAGTAATATTCCATGGTGTATATGTACCACATCTTCTTGATCCATTCACCTATTTTTGGGCATTTTGATTGCTTCCATAGCTTAGCTATTGTGAATAGTGCGGCTATAAACTTAGGGGTGCAGGTGCCCTTTGGAATTAATGTTTCTGTGTCCTTTGGGTAAATACCTAGGAGTGGAATTGCTGGATCATATGGAAGCTCTATGTTTAGTAGTTCAACAAATCTCCACACAGCTCTTCATAGTGGTTGGGCCAGTTTGCACTCCCACCAGCAGTGCAGGAAAGTTCCTTTTTCTCCACAACCTCGCCAACATTTGTTGTTGCTAGTTTTTTTAATATGTGCCATTCTCACTGGTGTGAGATGGTATCTCTTATGCTTCTTTTATAGGTGATGCCCAGGGTTGTTAATTGTACTTAAGAAGGAATAGCAAAAAGTACATGTGCTGCATTTTCTAGAAGTGAAAATCCCACCTTGGCTTTTAAAAACTGGTGTTGCTAACCCACCTATTGGTTGGAACCCATGTAAGTTGCTTTATAGGGTTAGCATGCTCATGGGCAGGCCAAGCTTTGGAGTGGGGGTTCTGAGTGGAGGGCCAAGGTGTTAATGCAACATTGAGCAAGGAACTCCAGGAATCTCATTTACATCCTATTGCAAACTTGCAAGTAATCTTGAAAAAATTATCCGAGGGAATCTCAAAAATCTAGAACACATTTACTAATAATTTAGCCTGAATTGTTTATTGAAGGTCATCATCCCACATTTTACAGTAGGTGAGCAAAAGCAATAAATAAGAAGAGAAGTAAAATCAAATTTCAATTGCCCTTACCTAATAAACTGGAATATAAAAATTCCCCCCAATTGGAAGGCTGTCAGGCAATGCCAAAGAACAGTGAAATCAGAACATTCCCTTAAAATTCTCTTTTCTTTATCTTTCTTAGGCAATTGATTGAATCACAGTCTCATGTTCCCTTTGTCATCCTGAAGACCTGACTATGTCTCTGCTTCTTAGAATTTTCAGGAAAAAGCAAGCAAACAAAGTAAAACTGAAATTGCATCTAGAATCATGCAAGAAATTAAGTCCCATCTGGAATATTTCTTTAACTGGAGAATTACAGATATTTCTTCTAACTCTTAATTGCTCCCAACTTTTCTTAGTGGCTTCTAACACTGTAATCTGTACTTCTGCTGGTTATTTGTTTTCCTGGGATTGCTTTGTCGAGATACCAACACAGCTGCTTTTTGCATTTTTTTTTTAACTTCCCCAAGAAAACACTACTACAGAGCTATGTGAATAATAGGATTCACTGAAGCTTTGAGGATAACAAAGGAGAATTATTGCACAAGACAACAAAGTAACTTAAAACTGACCATCCCTGCCTTGGGCATGTCTTACCACTGGTATTCTAATTCCTGACTTGAACTCACTAGGGAAAAATTAAAAATCTCCTAATATTAAATGATCTAAGCAGAGCCATTGCTCTCTTATTGTCTTGACAACAGCCAGGGAACTTATTTATAACCCACATGGTCTTTTAAACATTTTCTTAAAGAAAGTAATTGTTTTCTCCCTGGGAACAAATTCCACTTTCCCAGACATAAGATTGGTTAAAGTAAGTTTTTAACAAAATTTACCCCAATATTTCTAAATGACTATGTCTTTTAACCAAAAGACAATTCACATGGTCTGACAAGTTTTTTTTCCCCAATGTGTGAATATATCCTTGTGCAAAGCCTTCCAGAGATCATAGCGCTTGCTTAATAGAATCTCAACTCACTTTGTAAAATTGGACAGTATGATGTACCTAATAAAACTATTTGTGCTATAAGTGAGTTGCAAAATATATGACTACTGTAGAAGTCTAACTCAGTTTCCAGGAGACAGAGCCTGCCTGACATATTAGTTGTTCCTTAAAAGAGAAGGGTAAAATTAAAAGAAAATAGGAGTGTTCTGAAATATTTGGGTGGGAGTGGCCACACCTTTGTCTCAGTCTCCATCTGCAATATATTTACTTTCTACAACTGAAGGAATTTCAATGGGATAATGAAGATCAAACGTGACTCAGAGGATGAAAGGGATCTCAAGAATGCCACTTCCCAAAATAATCTTTTTTCCTTCCTACATCAGCCATCATAACCTTAGTGTGTTACCGTGATAGTAAAGACATGAAAAATTGTTTATTAACCTTTCAATTTTTTTGAGGTATAAAATTCCATTGTTATTTTCTCGGTGTGTTTTTATGAATGTAAAAATCCTCATTTGAGTTTTTAGATTCACACACCACCTTACTGTTTTGATCTTGTCTCAGTGGCCAAGCCTCCAAACACTATGGAGTTTTGTTAAATGCTGGGGAGGGAATAATATCCAGCAGCTTTCCAGTGAATTAAACTAGAATTTCTTCCTACATGCCAAATTGAGTCACCCCATCAATGCCCATGCCAGACCCTGTACTCTCTGTATTACTAAGTCCTTTGCCCAGCCTGGCTTGACGACAGTCATTTTCTTTAGGTCAGAGGGGTTTCAAAACCAATTTGGGAGCCCACCTTCTCTCTGGGGTAGGTGCTAATGGCAATTCCAAAAGGTAAGAGATGGCATTCCAAGGAGGTTGATTGCAGGCCTTCAAATGGCTTCCATTTAAAATCCTCAAATGTTAATACTAATCCTGTCTTAATTTGAACTCCCCCAGAAGCAGAACTAAGACAAGGGCTGGTTTGCTTGCAAGGAGACCTCAGGGAGCAGGGGTGGGAGAAAAGGGGTAAGCAAGACAGGGAAGGAAGAAGAGCCACTGTAATTGTTCATTATCAAGATTACTGCTAGGGGAGACAGGCTCGATTCCACTGGGTTTTTCCAGAATGCCTTCTAGAATGTTCCATTCAAAGGATGAGAGGCTACACATTTATCTACAGGTTTTCAATCTCCACTGGTAGAGGATAGCTCCCATACTTCTAGGTGTACTTTTACGGGGCTGAGTAGGCTCCTACCTTCAGAGATAGTTTTGAGGCTGGCTCCATGGTGAGATGGACATTGTCATGTGAACCCACACTGAACTTCCAGAGCTGTGGTGGGACTCTTTGATGGCAGGGGGCATGTGCCACAGGGTGCCAAAGGCATGGGCTATATTGTCCTTCTGCATCTACCATTCCCCACTATGCGTATGTGGGCTTGCTCACCACTGGTAGATCATCCAGAAGATCAATCAGTTTAGTCCAAAGGACATTTGCATGCAAGGTCACTGATTGGTGTGGGGTCCCAGAGAAAAGAATCACCCCCCTCCATCTTCCTTCTGACCTAACCTTTGTCTGCATCCCCCTTCTAGAAGCAGATCACTCCTATGTGACCACAAGGAAAGGTACAACCCTAGCCCCTATGGGAGATGAAAGCTGCCATTTTTACAATGGCATTCCAGTTTACCACAAAGGATAGTAGCAGTGAATCATCAGATGCTGATTAGGATGTCTCCCCTGCCCACCACTCCTGTCCTGTTCACACCTGACCCTGTGTCCAGGACAGTCTCTAGCTGAGTTCAGTGCCTGCATTCATGAATTTGTCACACTTGTTCTCATGAGCCTGCTCATTCGTTCCCGTGTATCCCAGGAGTTTGCTGTGTCTTCACTTCTATACCGAGGACCTAGTGTCATGGTTGGGGCCTGCAGTGTCTCTGCAAATCCCTGTGGAATTCCCCTGTGAGGAGCGGGAGGGGGAGAGAGTGGGAAGTTTCCCTGCTGGGAGGTAAAATAATTTGATTATATCACAGTTGCCAAAGATAAAGTCATAGAATACATGTGTGGGATTCCCAAAACTAACCATTTAAAACAATACTTAGCTGAAATCTATTGCAAAATGCAGTACACACTTAGACACTTATTTTGCCTTTATTATTTTTGAGAGACATGTTCCAAGAGCCAGTGACTCAGACCACCAGGTGACTTGGCTGTGGTTTCCTATGAGTCAGGCTTAGCAGACAGCCGAGGACAGAGGTGAACAGGAAACGGGTTAAGAAAAGCCAGGGAAACAGAGAGTCAACACAAACGTAGAAGAGGCTTCCATGCGGTTCTTACAGGCCAAGGGGCACACAGAGCTGTGACCTCCAGACACTCACACACAAGTGGCTGCAGCTGACACTGCTTCAGCTGGAAAACTCTTCCCAGGCAGCAGTCAAGGAGAACAGATTGTAAAGGCCCTGGGGTGATGGCCGCTCGAAGTGGGCTGTTTTTCTCATTTATTGGTTTGAGTTAAGGGGAAAAAAAGATGTGCGTAACTATACTTTTATAAACTATAAGTTTTCCTCTGTTCCTTGCAGCTGCTTTCCTCATTTTGACATCTGAGAGTCCTAATATTTATCCAAAAATAAATATTTATTTAGGATAAATAATATTCATCCTAATATTTATGCAAAAATAAGAAACAAAAGCAAAACAACTTACCAATTGGCATCCCAATGGGACTCAAGAAAAATAAAAAGAAAAAATGAATGCTTTTCCTTGAAAGTGCCAGGGCGCACTGAGATGAGGTGTCCTTTTTTTTATATTCCCCATACAATTGCACCCCCCTTATTTTGATCCCCAGTGTGTCTCTGGTTTATAGTTGTTTGTTGATTTTGATTTTTTTCTTTCTTATATTCTTTTTCCTGGTTCCTTATTTAGGTTTTCTAAATTCCTGCTATGAGTGAGACCATCCGGTATTTTTCTTTTTCTTTCTGACTTATTTCACTGAGCATGATCCCTTCCAGCGCCATCCATGTTGCTGCAAATGGCATGAATTTATCTTTTTTGATTGCTGAGGTGTCCTTGAACAGAGGAAGCTGTCAGGACCTGGAGCCTGGGCTTGCCAGACCTAGCCCCAGGGTGCCAGCTGGCTAAAAGCCCCAGGTGAAGCAGGATATAAATGACTCTTGCTGGATGGGCATTGTGCAAAGACAACAGCATTACACTTGCAGTTCTCATTACAATGTACAAAGCGCTTTCCCCATGTTCCCCCATAATCTAGCAACAATCCTGAAATTATTATCACCATTTACTGATTCAGAAACTGAGGCACAAAGAGGCCAAGTGGCACCTGCACCCCTATGTTTATAGCAGCACTATTCACAATAGCTAAGCTATGGAAGCAATCAAAATGCCCAAAAATAGGTGAATGGATCAGAAGATGTGGTAAATATACACCATGGAATATTACTCAGCAATCAAAAAAGACAAACACATGCAGTTTGCAGCAACATGGATGGAGCTAGAAGGGATCATGCTCAGCGAAATAAGTCAGAAAGAAAAAGAAAAATACCGGATGGTCTCACTCATAGCAGGAATTTAGAAAACCTAAATAAGAGACCAGGAAAAAGACTAATCAATACAAAGCAAGTGATAAGCCCTACCCTACACAGCTGTACCATGCGCACTCTGGTGTTGAACTTGGGTTGTTTAAGCCCAAGCCGAGTGCTGCTTCCAGGACCCCACAGCAAACACCCCGAGCTGGTCATCTACCTCCTCCCTTGCTCTACCTCTGTTTGCCAAGCAGAGATATTTACCTGTCAATCCCATCATAGTCGCGATTATTGCAGATAACACACAACTTGGAAAAACATCTTGATCCAAAAAGAGGCGCTCATTCTGATATTTTAACTAACATCTAAAAGGTAAGAGAGTGAACATTTTAGGTGACTACTTAGATGAAATTGGAAAGAACTTTGAGGGATTTGAGTAGAGGCCATTGAACTCGGAGAACATAGTGTGAGGTCGTCGAACACACAATGCTGAAGTTGGGAAAAGAAAGCTCACTGAGGAGCTGCGGGCTCTTCCAGAGCTGGGGAGAGACAAGGATCTAGAGGCAGGAGGACCAGGAAGTGCATCCACAGAACTTGAGCCACAGGGGCTTTCCTGGTTTGGTTCTGTCGAGCCGCAGACTCGCCTGTTTTGGTCCTGTCCCTCTTTAGAACTCCTAGAAAGTGCTCGTGCCCTGGGACCTTGCTAAGAAGAATGGCTTGGAGCTCTCACACCAGCGTTGGGCTGCCCTGCTCACATGAGGTGCAGGCAAGGGGAGGCCTGGTGTGCTCCTGGTCTATCAGGGTGGGTCACTGCAGAGGCAGCATGGAGACTACCAGGACTCTGGGCCAGTCAGCTCAAGATGGAGATGTAAGGATGGGGTGTTGATTGGAGACGAGGACACCAAGCCAGTGCTTTTTAAACTGTACGGAAATACCAGCACCTCTCAAAGATACACTTCCAGCCCAGACCTCACTTCTGAGCTCTAGGTGTATGAGTGATACCATAGACTTGGCTACGTCATAGAAATTTTTTTTTTAAAGATTTATTTATTTATGCATACAAGAACTGGGGTACAGGCCAGAGGTGTGGGGGGTAAGAGGATTCACCAGAGACAGAATGGGGAGCAGAACAGGCAGATTGACAGAAATACACTGCTGAGGGGAGCAGTGGGCCAGACAGGAGAGGTCTTCTGCGCCATGGGGGTAGCTCCCTGCCTGGGGATGGAACTTGTGCTGCAGTGGCTGTGGAGAGCTTCATAGGTTGCTTCTTAACGCCTTGCACCACCAGGGAGGCCCCTGTTGTAAAAATTTCTAACTTAATTTTTTAAAAATAGAACTTGTACCCACCCCTCTTGAATCAGTTGCTCAATTCAGACTCTATTGTCCTCAAGTTAATCTCTCCCCCTTGCTCCAAAATCCATCACTTCTTTTCATGTCTGAGGCCATCTCCCCATACCTAGCCCCCAAATCATCAAAATCTCACCCTCTGTGGCCTTCCTGTGCTATGCAGCAAGAGTAGTCAGAATGACTTTGCCAAAATATGGACGAGGTCGGTGTTCCTTGGCTCCACATTTGCAAGGGCTTCAGCATAGACTCTAACTCAGAGGAGGCTGCCACATCGCCAGATTTACCTCAGACACTTCTTTCCACACACTCCATACTCCAGCCCCTTCAGTCCCTCTGAGGTACCAAATCCTTTCTCCCTTTAGGGTCTTCACACCACAGTATTGTTCCCTCAACCTGGAATCCCTCCCTGTCCTCTGCCTGTTTCCGTTTTGTCTGTCCAATCTCAAGTTAAAAGCCACCTGAGACTTCCCTTTTCACTTTCCCAGAGGGATTTCCAGACCACCCAGTCAAAAGAGCGTCCTTTCTATTATTGTCTCAGAATGTCCATTTTTTTTTCTTTTCTAGTAAATGTCATGATGTTACAATTACATACTTTTGGTTTCCTTCTTTCATGCTTGGCCCCCCTGCTAGACTGTAAGCTTCATGAACATAAGATCATGTCTGTTCTGCAGCGTTTACCACTCTGTTCTTAGAGGCCAGCCCAGTGCCTGGTGTAGAATAAAGGATGATTATAAATAGTTGCTGAGTGAAGGAATACATATTAAAGTAGAGAAAACTAATTTGCTATTTGTTCGCTTAAGACAATCAGAGTGTTGCCCAGAGAGGGTGGCTAGTGAGTAGAGAGCCAATGGGGAGGAGCCCAGTGGACTGTGGTGGAGGATTATGGATGTTTTGGTGGTGGGTGTGATGTGGTAACATACATCTGAAGAGGTGTGGGTCCTGTACCCCCAAAACCCACAGTGTTGTAAACCAGGATTACCTCAATAAAAAATTTGACAATAAAAAAAAGGCCTGGGAAACAGCTTAGAGAGAGGTAAGGGTAGGAGTTTGTTTAAAGTATTTGATAGAACAGAAAAACAGAAAGACCCTGTAGCCTTCCCCTTGCCTCCAAATCCTGATTCTACCCCATCCACCATTGACTCTGAGCACCCACATCAAAATGGGTATGCTGTCGGGCAATTCAGAGAAGCAAGAAAAGTCCCACTCCACTTCCCTCCAACCCTCCCTTCCCCTTCTCTCCTTTATTAACTCACTAGATAAACCTGTATGTAAACAATCACAATCATAGCATAATAATAGCTAAATGTATGGAGCTTGGCAATGTATCAGGCATAGCCCTTTATCTGTTTCTCTAGAACCCAGGATGCAGTTGAATGTACTTGTTCCATTTTACAGAGAAGAAAACCACTTGGTCAGTAAGTGACTCTTCCTAGGTCAGATACTAGTAAATGGCAGAGCCTGGTTTCACGTTGGACGCTATAACTAACAGGCCACACTGCCTCCCAGATGTTCACTAGTATTCAAGACCAGCAACTCTTAAGATCTCATATATGAACTGGGCAGACTGTTCGTGTTTACCTTCATAGTTCATTCCTACAACAGCCTGGTGAGGTTGGTCTTTATGATTCCCATTTTTGCAGAAGGAGGACTGACATCCTAAGAGTTGAAGCACCTTCAAATGGTTCTTGGTAGAAGAGCTGATATTTGACACAGCTCCCTCCCTCTGAGGCTAGTCTTCTCTTCATTGCTGCATATTTTTCCCAAAGAGAAAGGAGTAGAGGAAGCAGGACTAAGGCAGGTAACACTCTGATCAGTGGGGTGTAACAGTGGTGGGGTCAAAGGCTCCCACAGAATCCCCCTCAAGAGTGGCTTTGGACGCCATGGCATAGGGAGAGGACTTGAGCTGGAGAGTGAGACTAATATCCATTTAATTCTCAGCATTGTCCCTCACTAGTGGGGTGGCCTCATGTCATCTACTCAATTCTGTGAAGCTCTAGTGTCACTAAAATGGCAGGGGCTGCGGGTTCAACTTGATGGGGATTTTGTGAGGATTAAATAAGATCACAGAAAGAAAGCCCTTCATCCAGGGGTCAGCACATGGCACATCCCTGTTGGTAGGCTTGGTATTTCTAACTTCCTGCCCAATGGGTTCTCAGACCTACGAGAGGAGACACTATAATTAGGCTATTCTGCTGTGGAATTCCTCAGCGCCTCATGCCTCTCTTTTTTTCCTTCTATTGTCTCTCCTTTCCTTTCCCACCTACAATTTGAAGCTGACTGTTCTGTCTGCAGGAAATGTGTTAAACGAGATGATGTTTGTGTTCACGCCTCATTCCACGGACTTTGCTGGCATGTTCCCCTCTTCCGGCCCTGGGGGAGCGTCTGCATTATGGTCAGGTACGCCCGCTGATGGTCTGTCTCACAGGCACAGTATGCACAGTAAACAGAAATTTCATTTGCAGAAAATAATATGAGAGTAATACATTCAACTGGGCATGGATTTTTAGAGACATAATTCTGGGTCCACATCCCAGAATTGGGATGTGGCTGTAAGTCATGTCATTGGCTGTGAGTCATGTCATTGGCTGTGAGTCATGTCATGCTACCTACATCTGCAGGTGCAGGTCCTTGTCCATAGGTTGTCAGGAGTCTGATTAGATTAACAAGAGCCAGGGCCTTGAACATCTGGACACTGTGTGAGGTGCATTGAAAAATGCTTGATAAATGAGCATCTAACACCGCCCTTGGCATCTCAAACAATGGGCCCATAGACTCTAACCCAGATCCACTATCTGCTTTTACAAATAAAGTTTTATTGAGACACAACCACACCAGTCTGTTTTCACATTATCTATGATTGCTTTCACCGTAAAACAGCAGAGTTGAACAGTTGCAATTATAGTCAATTCCTTCCTTTTCTTATTTTTAAAGATTTATTTATTTATGCATATAAGAACTGGGGTACAGGCCAGAGGTGTGGAGGGTGAGAGGATTCACCAAGACAGAGTGGGGAACAGAACAGGCAGATTGACTAAAATACACTGCTGAGGGAAGCAGCGGGAGTTAGGAGAGGTCTGCTGCACCATGTGGGTAGCTCCTTGGCCGGGCATAGAACTCGTGCTGCAGTGGCTATGGATAGCTTCATAGGTTGCGTCTTAACCCCCTGCACCACCAAAGAGGCCCTGATTCCTTCCTTTTCTTCAAGAAGCTAGAGAGCTACTGTGGACCCTGGGTTGGCAGCTACAATGGTTAATCATTAAGGTTTCAGCAGCTTCTCACTTCATGTAACAGTTGGGATTCAATTCAACTACATTAACAGAGAACTAAAATAATAATGACTTAAACCAGATAGGTGCTTCTTTGTCTGTGATTAAAAATCTTGAAGAGGGCAGTCTAGGGCTGTGCTCCTTTATAGAAGACTCAGAGACCAGGGAGGGTCTCTCACTTTCAGTTTGTCTACCTAAGATGAGGCCTTCATTTTCACACTTCAGGATGATGAGTGAAGATCTAATCCTCCTATTCTCATCCCAAATAGCTCAGTAAAGAAAGGGGTGATGAAAAAGAGACAAAGCATGTGAATTAATTCTTTTTAAGACTCGGTTGGTTCCTGGCAGCTAATATCTGACATATCTGCTAATACCTCATTGTCACAGGAACACAGTTGCAAGGGAAGCTGGGACTGGAGCATTAATCAAGTGGCCAGAGGCCCCCAAAATAGGGAGTTCTAGTTACCAAAAAAATGGGGAGAACAGATCCTGAGGGAGCGCCACTGGGTATGTATCCCTTAGAGTTATTTTAGCTACAAACAGCAAAAACCCTACCTTTGGTGGCTTAAGCCATAAGGACTTTTGTTCTTTAATTGTCAAGGAATCTAGAGGTAGATAGTCCAAGTTTAGCCTTGGCAGTTCACTGGGATGGGCAGCACCCATGTTTCCACTCTGCTGTGGCTGCCTCCAGGTTGTGGTCTCGTGGTGAGATAGCTGCTGCAACTTCAGGCATCGCATGCTCACACCAGTTTGAAAGGTAAAAGTGAAAAGGCTGTGCAAAGGTCTTCCGTATTGTGCGATTCTATTTTTGTATGTACCCAGAGTCCTAAAATCTTCCCTTTCTGTCTCCTCTGCCAGTCCAGGCTCTCATATCCGCCTCTAAACCAGTCACCAGCAGAAGGGAATGGGGTTGCCAAAACTGGCTTCCATGACCCCCAGTCTGAACAAAATTAATACTCCGTTAGCAAGGAAGAAAAAGGAAACATTGTGAGTAGAAATGCAATAGGATGATCTACTATTATCTAGGAGGGGGAAGAGACAGTGATTGTTCCTCCCCTGCCTCTAGGGGTATGATACTTTGATCCTTCCTGGATAAAAGGCAAGGCGTGAATTGAATTTGGGTCATATTCGCAAGTTTCTTTTAGCTGCTATTTATTATCAACATGTTTTGAATCATTACAAAATCTGGAATTAGAGTTAAAATATGCTCCATAAATCTTCAGCCTTGAGCTTTCAGTTCAGAACTCAGCAAGGTAGCTGCCTCCACAATGCTCAGAGCTATTTTCAGCTGGATGTTCTGAACAGAAAAAGCAGCTTCCTAAAAATAAGTTTGCAATCCTACATCTCCTGGAAATGATGCACCGTATCTTATTGATAGGGTCTGCAATCTTATGGCAGGGCCACCGGCCCTAACTGGATGCCTGGTGATAATGAGATTAAATTTCTCTCCACTGAAAATAGTCCTCATCCTTCCAGCAGAGCCCAAAGAGCACTTTGCAACTTTACCCAGCAAGTATGATATTTGAGAGCAGCAATTGGCAGACCACATCTGGATTTGCAGGGTAGAACTAGAGGCTTAATGTAATCGACAACTTGACTCACTCAGATTTCATTTGGAACCTTCCCCTAAAGAAAAGGAAAAGGAAAGTGATGTGCCTTGGGTGTCTACCATGTGGTCAGTGTTTTATATGTATTGTTTATGAAAGCCCTCAGGTCTTAAATTAAGTTGGTCTAGTTCCTGCCTGAAGCCTCCTCACAGGCTGGACATGGATGAGACTCTGCTTGGCTGGATTTGGGGCTTAGGTGCTTGGTGTCTTGGAATCTAAATTTAAGCACCTGGAATTGCAATGAGCCAAAGGGTGTACACAAAACAAATTCCTCAACAAACATGAGAGCCTCAATCTAGTAGCCCGACCATGCCGCAGAGAAAGGGGAAGAAGGGCTTTAACAGCTGATGGGTTTTCATAAACAAAGCTCATGGGCACATGTAGTGTAGGAAGAGCCTTAGGTATTGGTTGGGGAAATGTTGTCCACTCCATAGAGGTACTCAAGGTCCAGGAAGGACAAGCATATTACCCGAGATGACACCATTAGCAGGTGGCAAAGCTCACATGGGAACTCTGGCTTAGTACTGATCCCAAGTCACAGCTCTCCGCACCTCACTACATAGCTTCTCTTAAGGATGAGGGGAGCCACTTGCACATGACAAGAGGCCACTTGCACACAACAGTGCCCCTGCTGCAGGGCCTTTGGGCTGTGGTGGCCACCCATTGACTGTGGAAATGTAAGACTTATCCCCACTTGTTCTGGCCCAATCTCCCTTCCTCCACCATCCCCAACTCCACATAGCTGCATCCTCTGATCCTCCACCTGCAAGTTCATGGCTCATTCTGACAGGAAGCACGGCCGTAACCTCTTAGAACTGTATTAAATCTGTATTATGGGGATTATTTGGACTGCAAGTTACCAAAGCTACTGGAACCTATTCAGATAAAAAGAGAGGTTCATTGGGAAGATACCGGGGTAGCCAGAGGCACTAGTGAAAGGCAACAGTGCACATTTCAGGACAACTGAAATCAAGGACACAAACTACGCAGGTGGCCCCCCAACCCTACCTGCGGCCATTCTGTAGTTGGATTTCTGGGGTTTATTTTTGTTTAGTTTTGTCTGTTCTTTTGCTTTGTTTCTCTGTTCTTTACATTTGAGCGAAACCATCTGGTATTAGTCTTTCTCCTTCTGACTTTTCACTTAGCATAAACCCTTCCAGTTCCAGCCATGTTGTCAAACATGGTAAGATTTTTTTTCTAGTAGTGTTCCATTGTGTATATACACAACATCTTCTTTCACTTTTTCACCTTCTGGAATGACTCCTTTATCATTATCAATTTTTTGCTCGAAAATACACTTTATCCCACTTTTAATATAGCTACTCTATCCTTTGGAGGAGGGGCATAGATCGTGCTAGCAGGATATAACATTTCCCAGCCTTTTAGTTGTAGCACTTTCTTATCTTTATATTCAAAGTGCATTTATTTAAAGCAGGATTTAGTTGTTTCTTCTTCTGTTTATCTAGTCCAGTGATCTCTACATTTAATGGCTGTATTTAAGAAGAGTTAAATTTTACTGGTTATTGTGATCATCAATTTAAAGTCTATTATCTTGCTGTTTTGTTTCTATTCTGTTTCCCTGTCTCCCTTTTCTTGCCTTTATTTGATCACTTTGGATTTTCTTATGTTCCTACTTTGTCTCTTTTTTGACTTAATAGGTATATCTCTGCTTTATCACTTTAGAGTTTATGTCTTTAGGCTATCATAGTTACCTTCAAGGGATATTATACCCACTTCACATATAAGAATTTTACACTAGTTTGCTTTAATTTCTCTTTTGTTAGCCTGTCTGCTAATGCTGTCATGCATTTTCCATATGGCTGGGGGGAACAGACACTATTTCTGGCCTGTGGTCTCCGGCAAGGTCTCACAGAAGACACTTTCAGCTATATCCTATGTGGGAGCTCTGAAGTATAAGCTTTGCTCTGGAGTGCAGAAAAAGGAAGGGACCTGACCTGAATCCTCCCACACCCATTTGTCGTTATCTACGGACCATGGCCATTGGCTAAGGGCCAGAACTTCCAGTCTTTCCTGCGGGTGACCTCCAGCAGCTGACAGAGTCCTCCGGAAAAGCACAGTAGACAGTGGCTGTTAACAATGAATACACACCAAAGACAAAGGAATGCACAAGATGGTAGAAGGGGATGTGATCTAGACAGAACACTGGCATTGTCTCCTGTGCATTTATTTCAGTAGACACCACAGGCCCAACCTCATTACCGGTCATCTATGGAGGGCCTCCCATGTCCCCGGCACAGATGCCAGGGACATAAGCTCTTCCTCTGTGGCTCGATCCTCCATCATCCCTAGGAGTGAATGCTGTCGTTGCAATTATTACCTGCATTTGTTACATACCGGTCCTCAACTTATGCTCTAGTCTGTTTGTGCATTCCCCATATCTCTACTAATAGTACATTTAGTGGTATAATCTATCAAGGAAGCAGAGTGAAAGCACCAAACTTGTGCCCCATGGAAAACTATAAAGGACTCCTCAACATTGCTGCAGCTGCTGGGGACCTCCTTATTGTCCCCTGTGCAGCTGGGGTTTGATTTAAATATTTTAGAACCCAAGTGGAAAAGTAAGCTCTTTACCCATTTCCAAGAAGAGCTCACTGATGCCTAGGGTTTAGCAGGCATTGGGTTGACCTCACTGACCTTGCAGGCAGTACAGAAAGATTGTTAAACCATAGCCCACCAGCATCCTGCCAGCTCCTTTTCTTCTTTCTTCTTCCCTCTGAGGTCACAATTAAGTCCTCTCCTGGGCCTTGCAAAGAAGTTTAGTGAGTTTCTTCTGAGGCTTAAGCTTGCCCTTGGGCTCTAAAAATCACCCGGTGGCTCATCAATATATCTCTTGCACACAAATACAGTGCTCTTGCTAAGAAGAACAATGGACAATAACAAGGCTTCCTTGCACAGCCTGCATTATAAACAGACTACATTCTTTATCTGTGAGCCTCACCCCGACATATTCTTGCACATCTATTTATATATGTATGTGCGTATTTACTTACCAACTTAATGTCTCTGTTGTTGTTCTAGATAGATCTCTTATAAGTAACCTACGTTTGCATCCAGTCTGGGAATTTTTGCTTTTGGTTTATTCGTTATCACATTTGTTGTGAAGATTGACATGGCTGGTCTTATCTCTTTCATCTTTGTTTATGCAATCTGGGTCTTTTTATGCCTCTTTGCTTCTTCATATTTTTTGCCAAATGTTTAGCTCATTTGTTCTTTTTACCCAACAGATTTGGAAATTGTGAATTTTATTTTTGCTGGGTTAATTGTGACCCTTACATTTCAAAAAAACTTGATCCTTTATTTTTCGTATCAGGGTCACGAAGAATATAGAACCTTGACCTCCTTCATGAAAAGTGTGAGATCTAGCAACACTTTCATGTCTTTCCCACCACTGCCCACCTCCTACCGCCCAAGTTGTATTGGTATAACCTTTTAATCACAAGTTATTATTATTATTAGATATGAATCTTTTCCTTTCATGATTATTTTTACATTTGTGGTTACCTCACAAAAATTTGATATATGTTTATATTTAATATTTCATTATTTACACAATAATTTAACTTTAAATGATATAGTGATGGATTGCTCATCACATTTATTTTGCTTTGTATTTTCTTCATAATTGAGTTCTTTGTTGTGATTTGTTTCTAAGATCACTGCTCTGACTTACAGAGAGAGGTTACATCCTTTCTGGTACCTTGTCTGTCTAGACAGTTTTGGGGATTTGTCTTGATCTGGAATAGTTCGGTTGCTACCGTGACATTGTTCCATACTCTTCTGATCTTTAGAGTTGCAGAAGAATTGAGTTGTCAACTCCATCATTTCGTTTGTTTTATTTACTTGGGGACTTGCTAACTTCTTTTTCCTTCTTAAATTTTTAAGAAATTTGCCAGGATACTTCTAAGTGTATGTTCCTTTATATTAATTTTTCTGCTATCTGGCCAGTCTCTTTAATCTAAACAGTCTAGTCTTTTCAGCTTAGGAGAATGGCTTTTATTATACCTCCTGAATCAATTTTTCATGACTCATCTTTTTGCTCATGATCTCAATCTTTTTACACTTATAGGAAATCTTTTTACACTTTGGAATAATCAGATAATTTATCCAGCCATCTTTCAAAATCAATGAGTCTTTTTTCTGCTTTATCCACTATGCTATTCATGCTGTCCTGGATGGTTTTCTAAATTAAGGAATTCATGTTTTTCATCAGAAAGCAATCTACCCTGGTCGTGGATTTCTCCCTTTTCATCAGTGCAG
This sequence comes from Talpa occidentalis, assembly GCF_014898055.3. NCBI lineage: Eukaryota > Metazoa > Chordata > Mammalia > Eulipotyphla > Talpidae > Talpa > Talpa occidentalis. Next base: position 29,390,442 of record NW_023600993.1, read on the forward strand.
TGTCGCCTTGAATGTAAATCAGCGGGTTTTGTCTCCTATGGATGCAGTTACCAGGTTGTTCCCAAGGTTGCAACTTGCCCCAGAGTCTGCCAATCTCTGACCCCTGATAGTGGTCAGAGTGGGGGAACTGGGCTCACCCAGGACTGCCATTTTCCATAGGAAATAAGAAGCACCAGCTGAGGAGAAAACCATGCAGAGGAAAGATTTTCTGTGCACCAAAATCTTCTCTTCACCAACACTCTGCAACCCCAAATTTTCTGGAGTCCTACAGTCCTCTCTTAGGACCATTGGCAAATATAGGCAACACCAGTCATTGAACTGTGTTGATTGTGCCACATGAGCGCTGGTGGTAAATGCCACAGCCACTCATTCCACACAATGGGCACTAGTATAGTTTGTTCTTTCATTTATTCATTCAACAAACCTTTCTTGAGCACTCTTGAGCATCATATCCGAGTTTAGATGATGGCAAAATTGTTTCTATCCCCATAGTGCTGTTGTTATTGTCAAGAAACAGACAGTGTGCATTAAGGAGATGATATGATATTAAGAAATTGTAAGTGCTACAGAGGGGAGAAAAGTCCAAGGTAAGAGGCTAGTAAGAGTGGTCTGGAAAACATTTCTTAAGAGGGTCATTTGAGCAGAAATTGGAATGGAATGAGGGAAGGAGCCAAGAGGATGTCTGAGGGAGGAGCACAGCTAGTGAGGGGTACAGCTTTGCAGTGCTTGCTTCATTAGATTGTCTGACGTGGCTCTGGATCATGCCTAGGCTTCTTGTGAGAAATATGTATTATTCAAGATGCAAGGTACAGCCCTCCGCCAATCAAAGCATACTTTACAGTAAAAAGTATCTCACCAGCCAGTCCCAGCATGGAGGGCTAGAATTACTCCTGCTGAATCACAAACACAGTATCTGCTGTGATAGGTCCTCTGTCTACTGAAGGGGCTACCTGCCTCAGTCTTGTACTCATCTCCATCATGTTGGGCTAGACTTCCACCCTCTGACATCCATAAATAAGCCTGGTCATAAGCGTCAACCTTCTTGGTCTGATCTGTGAAGCTGCTGAGGACTCTAGAAAAAGAATGTTCTAGAAAAACCAAATGACCTGTCCTCTGTGGCCTCAGCAGGGGTTAGTAAGCATGCTCCAGTGGACTCAGCACTCCCGCTTGGAGTACCATTTACTGCCTCTGCTGTGTTGGACCTTCCTAATGTCAACCAAAGTCTGACAGACCTCTACCTTAGAGTTTTATTTTTACCTTAGGCCGCATTCTTTCTGTCCTTTCCTAGCGTTCTCTATCCCCAACAAGCCTGTATGTCTGAGATTTCAGTATGTCTCACCCAAGCCTATCTGAATTTTTACAACTGGACTTCTACCACCTTTACCCTGTTCTGCAACCAAGTTGGGCGATGTCAAGGGATGAAATTATATCCATATTTTTTATAAGCAAAGAACTTGCAATAAAGGGGTAACAAAAAGTTAGTTTTCAAAGGAGAGTTGCTAAGATTGAGCAACAATTTGCTTCCCTCTGTCCCAGCAAAACCAGGTGCTGAATGACCTTTCTTAAAGGTCTTGCTCTTTCTGGAAGTTTTAGTTTATGCACACACACCTTTAAATTTTGTAACTCTAATATTTGCTCAAGACTGCTATTAACAAAAAAGTCACATCTTTTCTCAAACTAAATAGATGGATAAGTATATATTGATTTCTATCAAAAGAGATATAGCTCAAGAAATGCTTCTCTTGCAACTCACTGTTCCGAAATCTATGTGGATTTCTCATCAGAAACTGACCGGTCAGGCTACGTGTTGGAATCTATTCCAAACCATCTGGCGTATTATCAGATGAGCAACATCTGGATGAGCTATAGGGTCAAGATAATCACAAAAATTGTCTTCTATAGTAATACAGAATTTTCTTTTTAAAAAATGAGACAGAGATAAGCCATTTCAATAGTTTGTGAATAAACTGAATTGTTAAGAGTAATTTCATTACTTGCCACCCACCCCACCTATAAAAGCCACCTGCCAGTCAATACAGTCAAGTCACACAGTTACTGGCACTAATGGGTCATCCTGTAGGCTGTGTCTTGGAGAGGCTAGTCCAAGGTAATATGGGACCAGCATGACAAGTGGCTCGGCGGCAGCTTATCCAGCGTGAACTAGTGGACCTCTACTATGCGTTACACTCTGATATTGCTAGTGGTAAGAACACAAAGCACTCACAGAGACTCAGGAATATCTTTGAGGGGGCTGTCTTGACCCAATATCACCCTCCAGACAGGATGGTTTTCAAAATAAGTCCAGTTGGCTAGAACTCACTCAGAACTGGTTGCTGTTTATGGAAGAAAAGCAGCAGGCAGTATCCCAGATAGGCTTGAAACTCATCTCTTGGCTATGGAGCCAACCCACCATGGATTATGAAAGCTTAAACTCTGATGTTGCCTACAGCAATTGCTCTGACCAGGTAACTTTAGAAGATGAATTAACCCAGGATGTTCTAAAATTCACAATATAAGCAGTAATTTCTCAGAACTCTTTTTTTGGTAGTATAAAGGGCACAAATTATTAATATCCAACTTAAACAGCAGTGGTTCAGAGGCTACAGATTCCATTTGTAAAATTTAAATCTCCAAGCAGTGACTGATGGTGTTTGGGAAAGTGAACAAACCCACGGCAAGGATGGCATTTTCTTGGTACTCCTGCCAATTGGGCTGGCTTAGTCTTATTTAAAGCAGGGATTGTGCAAAATCTTTAATATGGCATGCATTTATGTCCCACTGAATATCAACGAAAGCAAAGTTGAGATTCTAATAACAGCAATGATTTCAGCTTCAGTGGCATGAGCTCACACCTTAATGAAGAGTCTCCCTGCCTCTCCACACTGCCCAGGTCCCACATGCTCAAGAACAGCTGACATTTCTTCTTCCCTGCTTCCATCATTGGTGCCACCACTGCTTTTCTTTTAGGAACTCCCCACTGACATGGTTCAGTTTCCCCCTGAAGCAATAACCCAAGACAAGATTTCAAGCAAAGTTGTCTTGTTTGAGGTACAATCCCTGAAGTGGGGAATAGAACAGTAGAGAATCAAGAAGGAAGTAAATATTGGATTTGCTATCAAGTCAATCACCATCTTTGGCATTAGAGGTTAATCCTAGTGAGGAATTCTGGAAATCACTGCAGAAAGGATGCCTCAGATTTACCCCTGTGAGGAAACAGGATATTTATATACTGACTCCCACCAGTCATTATTTGTTAATTCAGGCCAGAGAAAAGTTCATTTGCAACTGGAAGACTGGCTGGTGTGCACTGTGAGTGGGGGCAGCCACAGGATCTGGCTCACCAGTACCCACGGCAAGGATGGCATTTCCTGCTTATCTCCAACCTGCAGAGACCAGGTGGACCCCACCCCCTGCAGGCCTTACTCTTCCAGTGTACATGTGCTCAAGGATGTTTCTATAGGATACATTTTCTAGAAGTAGAATTGCCTGTTTTAAGGATTACAAGTTTTTCTAATTTAAAGGTATTCTGCTAAATTTGCTTCTAAGAAACATTCACCAACTGATTCTGGACCAAGAGCGCATCTGAGTTCTCTTTACCCTGCTCTGTAGGATATTGATATTTCCTATTAAGGTAAATTGCTCATGCTCTGGCCCTCAACTTTTTCGTTTCTTTTAGGTACACTTTACATGCAGCAAAAATCATCCATTTTATTGAACAGTTCTGTGAAACTTAACAAATGTGTAATTACATGTAACTACCACCCTAATGAAAATAAAAACCAGTTCTATCACCCCCAACATTATACACATACCTCTTTGTAGTCAACCTTTCACCTACACCAAACCCCTGGCAACCATTATTATGTTTTCTGTTTCTAAAATCTTACCTTTTTCAAATTGCCATACAAATGGAATCTTAGAGTATTTGTGAGTCTGACTTTTTTTTTAATGTACAGTAAGGTATTTGAGATTTATCCTTGTTGTCATGTGTATCAATAGTTCTTTTGATTGCTGAGTTGGAAGTACTACAGTTTGCCTGTTCACCCATTGAAGGTCACATGTATTCTTTGCAGTTCATGGTGATTATGAATGACATCTGTATACAGGGTTTTGCATGAACAAAGCTTTCATTTCACTTGGGTAAGTGCTTATGAGTACTAGGTTGAATGGTAAGTGTATTTAAATTATAAGAAATTGCCAAACTGTCTTCCAAAGTGGCTATATAATTTCATGTTCCTACATGACATGTAGGAATGCAAGCAATGCTTGATGGTGTTAGTTACTCCACATCCTCATGAGCAAAAATCCTATGATCCACCTCCTCCTTTTCCTCCTTGTCACCCCTCAACCCAGCCCAAAATCCCATTCTTCTTGTTCTTCTCTATTCTGATTGGAGTGTACACATGATTTTTATTTTCATTTTCCTAGTGCCTAATGATACTTAGCATCTTTTCATTTGCATATTTGCTGTCTATGTATCTTCTTTAGTAAAGCATTGAATTCTTTTGTCTATTTGTGACTGGGTCAAGGTTTTCTGTTTGTTTATACATGAAATTCCAATTGTTGAAAAGACTACCCTTACTCCAGTACTTTGTCCTTGCAATTTTGTTGAAAATCAATCAAGCTGATGTGTGTGTGTCTATTTCTGAACTTTCTGTTTTGTCTCATTGATCTTTGCGTCTATTATTTCACAAATACCACACTTTCTTGATCACTGTGGCTTTACAGTGTCTCAAAATTTAGTAGTGTAGTTCTCCAAACCTGTTCTTTTCAAGACTGTTTTGACTCTTCTTTTTCCTTTGCCTTTCTATATACATTTTAAAATCAGTTTGTCAGTGTTTGTAAAAAATAAAAATAAAAAAACCTGCTGGGCTTTTAAGAGGAATTGCATTGAATCTATAGATCAACTTGGGTGTAATTGATAAACTATGTAGAGTCTTCCAATTCATAAGCATGATATACTTCTATTTATTTGGAACTTTTCCTTCTTAGTGTTTAATAGTTTTCAGCTTATCTACACTGAATATATTTTATAAGATTCAACCTAAGTATTTCATTTTTTTTATGCCATTAAAATGGTACTTTGTAAAATTTCCATTTTTAATTTTTTGCTGCTGGCATATAAAAATATGATTTTTTTTTAGTGACTTAGTATCCTACAATATCACTAAGCTCAATTATTAGTTCTTGTAGCTCTTATGGTTATTCTGTATAGATGATCATGTTATCCATCCACAGAGAGGGTTTTTTTTTGTCCTTTCCAATATTGTGCTGATTGTAACCTCTAATACAGTGATGAATAGGAGTGGTAAGAGCAAACATTCTTGCCAGGTCCCAATCTTAGGGGGGAAATATTCAGTGTTTACTAGTAAGTAGCTATTAGCCAAAGTTTTTTTGCAAATATCTTTGATCAGGTTGAAGTTAATTCCTAGTTTGCAGAGATATTTTGCCCACGAATCAATATTGAATTTTGTTAAATATTTTTCTTGCATCTGTAGAGATTATCATATGTTGACATGGTAAATTACAGTGATTGATTTTTATAAGTTCAACCAACCAGTGCAACTGCACTTGCATTCCTGAGATGATCCTGCTCAGTCAATACTGTCAATATTAATTCTTCCTTAAATGTTTGGTAGTGAAGACATTTAAATCTGAAGCTTTTTTTTAGAAGGCCTTCGGCTACTAACTCAATTTCTTTGGAAGATCCAGGACTGTTTAAGTTATCTATTTCTTCTTGAATGAGCTTTGGCAGTTTGTTCCTTTCAATTAGTTTGTCTATTTCATCTAAGTTGAAAGAGCGTTAACTCTAAGGGCATCATTTTTCATAGTCAACCCTTATCTTCCTTGAAATGTTTGGAAGTTCTATAGTGATATCATCCTTTTTGACCTGATATTTAGAATTTATATCTTTTGGACTTTTTTCTTGGTCAAATGTTTATCAGTTTTACTCCTCTCAGCCAGATTCGCTCCCATCCTCTGTCACTGGGTATTGCTCCTGCACTGCACTCTGCAATTCTCTCTCCTGGAGATGCCATAAATTCCTTTCCTGCTTAAACTCTCTGGATTGAATTTTGTTGGCAACTAATAACCTTTCCTGATAGATCCCATCTTTCAATTGTTCCAGTTCTTTGTGTGGCAAATGATACCTCATGTTCATTATTTGATTATGACTGTAGCCTAGAGGGTTTTCATATATATTTGACCATTTATATAGCTACATCTGAAGTGCCCATTAGTATCTTGTTTCCATTTTCCATCATAGAAACTTTTTTATTAATCTGTAAGACACATGCACACATTCTGGCTAACAGTCCTTTTGAATTAAATATATCACAAATATTTCCTCTGCCTGCAACTTTTACCATTTGTCTTTTATGGTAGTTTTTATTGTTGTTCGCAAGTCTTTCATTTTTACGAGATGAAATTTCTTAATTTTCTACATATCTGACTTTTGGGGATTTGTTTCTGCCTTAGGAAGGCCCTCATTCAAACATTTTTATAAGGAGGTATTCTGTTTTATTCCAATACCCTTATACTTTCATTAAGTTTAGCTTCTTAATCCTCTTTGAGTATATTTCTATGTATGGTATGGTACAGGGTTATGATATTTCTTTCTACCACCTTTTATCGAATGGTCCAATATTGTATCCACTTTTCATCAATTCTTATTACAGAAAGATTCAAAGATGAGTGTGCACCATATACACTGAGTCCCTAAATGTAGAAAACCTACAAACTGTTCTGAAAATACACTTCATGGGTAAATGTTAAATATATTAACATGTGCCTAGCATTGCTTAAATATTTACTTACTTCCTACTTTATTCCAGAAAGACCTGTACATGGGTTGTCATTCCTTCAGCATTAGTTGTGACCAGTGGACTAATGGGGTTACTCGGCATCATTTTTGAGTCCTCGGCAGAGCTCCTGTGTGTCAGGCATCCTCAGAGGTCCCACACGGGTCGGGGGTGGAGAGGGAGTGAGGACTTTAATTGGGAAGGCTCTTATTACAGCTTTCTGCTGGGGCATTTAGTCTGTGCATTAAGCAGTCACAAAAAAAAGAGCCAAAAATGTGTCCTTGGCTGTCAAGGGTGAAGCAAATAGGAAGGAGGGTTCAGCAGTTTCCTTTTCATTTTGTCATATGGAGGTTTATGGGGGGAAAAAAAGGTTTAGAGTATGTCACACTGATCCAAGAGGCAAGAAAGAGAGGGCACAGTATGTGGCAGAGCCCACCCCCATCCCACCCCTTGGCCAAGGGTGAGCAGCCGAGGAATGCTTCTTCAGCCTGGGGCCAGCTGCACCTGCTATATTTGGGGTCAGTTTGCTCCAGGCAATGCCTCTGCAGGATTCACCCAGGGAATTCCTGGGAATTTCCACCCACTTCCTCTCCTCCACATGGCAGCAAGTGTCTTTTCACTGTGACAGCATTTGCGTTACATCTGGGTTTAAGATAAATCATCAACTTACTCAGGCTTCTTGGAGAATCCACTACAATCAGCGTCTTTTTAGGAATGCAAATGAAACATTTTTATGTGCGCTATTTTGTCTGTGTGCTATTTTCTTCCTTCTTTATTTTAAAAATATGGTGCCTATTTGAGAGAAATGATTTCCATACTAATGGAAGACTTATGAGAAAGGGAGAATAGTGTGCAGGCAAATGCATGTAACAGATGACACTGGCAGTTGGTTGGCGAGAGCGTGCCTTGTAGAACACAGAGGGAGAGGGGTATCTTCAACCTCACCTAGGGAAGAGCAGGGGGTCAGAAGTTGTCTCTGGGCAGGCGATCTGGCTTAGTTCTCATTTCCTCTGTCTCTGCTATGGAGGATCTGGCCCTCCATGGCCCGCCTTAGCAAAGCCTTTCCCATTAAACATCACCCTCTGGGCCCAGATTTGCATGCAGCCCTAGTCCAGACTCCACCATAGAGCTCTGGAACATCTGAACCAGGCTTAAGGCTACTCCACGCTCCTAAGGGTGATGGAGGAGTGAGGGAGCTCCACAGAGTTGCCATCATGAGGTGAAGGAGAACACCCTGACCTCACTTCCAGGATCCCCTTGGCAAGAGTGGGGGGGGGGGTGGTTCGAGCTCAGAGGCTAGCTGGCCAGGAGCTCGGCAGGAGGATCAGTATGTGGGTGGAGGAGGGGTCCAGGAGGCTGTTATTCCATAATCACACTGGGTAGCCACTCTGCATTAAGGATCACTCACAGGGTTGATTGCAAATGATAACAACACATATTACAGTTGTTATGCATATTAAAAACATGTAACCCCCATGGAATACTACTCAGCTATAAAAAAGATGGACTCTTGCCATTTGCTGTAAGTGAATGGAACTGGAGAAGATAATGCTAAGTGAAATGAGTCAGAAGGAGAAAGACAATTGCCAGATGATTTCACTCATATGTGAATATGGAGGGGGAAAAAAAAACAATGGAAATTTCAAAACTGAACCAAAATAAACCATAGGAAATATGACCGCAGAATTGAGGCTGCTGGAAGGGGAAGCAGAGAAGAGGTGAGAGCAAAGTGGGGAGGGGGCCAGTGACCTAGGGTAAAGGACTATGGGTGCTTTAGTGGTGGGTGTGGTGTGGTGAAGAGGTGTGATCCTATTTTCCTAAATCATATACAGTCTTGTAAACCAATGTTACCTCACTAAAGGGGGGGAAGCATGCAGTTCAAACAATATGTCAGAAACTCTGTTAATTCCTGCAGCAGTCCTATGCACTTTACATTATCTCTCCCATTCTACAGATGATGAAACTGAGGTGCAGAGAAGCTCAGTGGCCAGTCCTGAATTCAAACCCATGTCTTCTCTCCACAAGTCCCTCCCACACTATTGCAGGAGGGGATACAGGGTTATATTTCAGACCAGCAGTTCTCAGCCTTCCCTCTGCCTCCACATTGTCACCATCCTCAACTTTCTGCGGGGCTGAAGGGGGCCCATCAGAGTCAGATGGTCTGAGAGAAGCTCCCAAGAAATTTAAAACCCCCTCCTCCAGGCTGCCTGAGAATCCCTGATTGGATTAAACCAACAGATAGAGCTCAAGTCTCACAATTTCCTTCCTGCCCTTTCTCCTCCTAGGAACTACCTTGGATTAACATTTGACACCCGAACTCCTGCAAGAATTTATTCTTGGGTTCTTTTTAATGTGGGAGTTTACCAAAGGACTACACTTTCCATCGAGAACACTCACATCCAGGGCCGATATGGGAACAGAGATAGATCAGAGAGACTGGGGCTCTGGGCAGCCTGGGAAGAGAGTGCAGAATTTAAGGACTAGAAAAGAGAGGGTGCCAGGAACTAGAAGGGGCTCAGTCACAGCCACAGAGGACAAAATGGACCTAGTAACAGATGATGGTGTCCCAGCCACACCACCTGGGGAGCCCTATTCTTAATATTCATTTGAACGCTGGATCAAGCAATGCCTGAGGCAATATATTGCTTTTTATTTTATTTTTTGCTTAAACAAATCTGAATATTTTTGTCAGTTGTAACACCACATCTTTTTTTTTTTTTTTTAAAGATTTATTTATTTATTTATTTATACAAGCACTGGGTACAGTCAGAAGCGTGGGAGGGTGAGAGAATTCACCAGAGCCAGAGTGGGAAACAGAACAGGCAGAAGGACCGAAGTACACTGCTGAGGGGAGCAGCGGGCGGCAGGAGAGGTCCGCGCGCCATGTGGGACCCTCGCCCGGTGGCGGGGGATAGAACTGGCGCTGCAGAGGCTGGGGGCAGCTTCGCAACCCAGCGCTCAACCGCTGCAACACTGGGGGGAGGCCCTGTAACAACACATCTTAATAGATAAATTTAAATCCTGCAAGAGCCACTGGTTAACACTTACACTGCCTTCCAGATCCTTCACAGCACAGTGCCTGACCTAGATTACACATCCTCCCCCATCTCCAGGCAAGGCCAGACCCGGCTCCTTGCTGGTTGCTGAAAGCTTTATGCCCTTCCATGTGTCAAGCCAACCAGCAACCCCGGCATATCCCCCTTCCCTGTTGGACCAGGTGCCACCCATCTTGCAGGGACCATTCTGAGCCTCCTTGCTCCCTCCTGCCCTGCCAAAGTCATTTCTGGTAGGATATTGTCTCTCCTTCAAGGTACTTTCCATGTTCCTCTTATGTTTGTAATAGGAAGGAAATGTGCTATTTAAATTAGCAGCTGTCTTAGGCTCTGGGATGCTGCTTTTGTTTTGTTTCATGGTCTGTATCCTGGTTACACAGGTGTGCTCTGTGAAAATTTATCAAACAGCATGCTTCTAATGTGTACACTCTCTGCATGTATGTTGTATGTCAATAAAGGAGTTTATTTAAAGATAAAACATTAACTGCAGTCTAAAGTCCTCAGGGCCAAAAGAAAGTCCCTTTTTCCCCCTGAGCACTAATACATCTGTTTATATGACTTTGAAATTGGGTGGTGAGCAGATCACTTTCCCTAAACTAGGAAGAAAATTAGAGCTTCCCTGTAAGGGCAAGCGGTGTTGAGGAGGGGAGGCAGGGATTTGGGGAACAGTCATATTTCCACAACGCTGCCAGTACTTTGTATCTTCCAGCTTCCAGTGCATTTTCTAAGCTCATAAAATGCTTGACACTATTGGATTTTTTCCTAAACAACAGTAAAGGGAGTTAGTTCTGTGTGTCCACGGACGCAGAAGAAATATTAGCACCTTTGACTCAGGAGCCAGCAGTAAAGAATCCCAAGACAGGGTGAGCTCTAGAATTAACATTCATCACTGGAAGGACATGAGACTTGAAGGGGTCAAGAAATTATGTGCTAAAGCCAAGTTTATACCCATCAAAGTGATGTGGACATGATGTAGTTTTCTCAGTAAGTCTTTTCTCTTTATTGCTCTATAAATTTCTTGAAGTTGAAGGCAGTGGATGGGTGGATGGATGGATGGATGGATGGATGGATGGATGGATGGATGGATGGATTTGGAAGAATAGGTAGGTGGGTGGATGGATATCTAATGTTAGCATTATAGCTGCCCACTTTTCTCAGCTCTAAGTATAAAGAAAGAACTCAATAAATGTCTTCTTGAATGAATGAATGGAAAGTTGACTTGGGTGCTTTTGTACCCAACACTCTATTGTAGAAGCAGCCTAACAGTAGAAACACAAAATCTGTAGTTGAAGAGGTACATTGAAATCTCAGTTTTACCACTTACTAGTTGTGCAACTTTGGGTAAATGATCACTTCATTGAACTTCAGCTTCTTCACCTACTAAATAGGTGCATGAAGAAAGAAGTACTTTGGAAAAACTTTATAAAGTGCTTTTCAGATTTCAATATTGGGAGGGTTGTTTTCAGAACCTGCATTCTGTGGTGACAGAACTTACCTGAATGGCACAACTTCTCAGCCCTCCAAATGTCTCCTACCTGTTTGTTGGCTCCAGCATCACTGTGACAGTCATCATGAATGTAGGAACACAAACGGTCATTGATTTAATTCACACAGAGGTGCAAGGGAATCTTTGGGGAGCAGATTCATTCCAAAAGGAATATGTTTTCTTTGGAAGGAGGACACTAGGATTTCAGTGGTGGGGAGAGTACACATGAGAAAGAATGAGGTGCCTTCAGCAGTTTTATTTCAAACCCCATTAAGAACATGCAACAACTTCCTCGATATAATGTCAGTGCTGTAACCATTGTCATTTGTGTCCTCTTGTTAAAGGGGAGGTGTTCTATGAACTTTGGAAAGGAATAAACCAGGTGTGGAGTGGATCACCTCAGAAGTAACACCTGCAGGAGGTGCACCTGGGCCCCCTCCTCCAAGCATCTCACAGTGGGTGCCTGATGTTGCAGATGCGCCCTCCCCGCAGCCAGGCCAGGCCCTACCCAGTAGCGAGCCCAGACAGTGATCCTGACAGTCAGGCTTTCTAACTTGTCTATGGCTAAGACTCCCCCAGCATTCTTGTCAAATTGCAGATTCTGGTTCAGCAGACCTGGGATGGACCTGACATTAGGCATCTCTGAGAGTTCTCCCAGATGTTGCTGATGCCGCTGAGCCGAGGCCCACACTTTGAGGAGCAAGGCTACAGACCCTTGTTAAACAAACAAGTAAATGAATCATAAATCAATTTGTTATATTTCCATTATGTATATCTGAACTCCAGCTCTTTCATCTACTAAGAGACTACCTATCTGCCCCTCCCAGGAAATCAGTCTGTTATTTACAGCCAGCTGTCTGACAGGAAGCCAGGATCTGTCTCAGCCACGTGGCCCCATCTCTGCTTTTGAGCAACAGCTGCCTACCCCTTGCTCCCCCCCAGCCCCCAGTCTGTGCCCTGTAACTCACCAGGTAGCATTTGATGTGAAGATGAAAGGAACAGCACACCTGGGTGTCTGCTCCACTCTTCAAGCTCTACTTCCTTGACATCAATCACTCCGACCTGCCCATTGATCCAAATTAAAAGCTGGGCTACCCAGCTCTTGCTGCAACAATTCATAGCTGACATCACAACCAGCTCCACCCAGGCCCAGGAAGTGACAGTGGGGCCAGCCAAGTGGTCAATTCCCTCACTCAATTTTTAGGGACCAACTCAACCTGCTAGTGAACTGTTATCTCCTTGCTACTATCCCAGAGGGTGTACTGGAAGGGCTTGGGAATGGGAGGGAGAGAAGACTGAGCATCTTCAGGGGGTGCCTAGCAACACCTGGCTTGCCAGCTGGCTGGCCTCAAAGCAGCCTGTTGGCACAAGTTCTGTGCAATTCCCCAGTGATATGACATGCCATGTGTTGTGCACCATCAGACCTGAACTAAGAGCTTGGCGTCCTGTACTCATGGCTTCACCCTGTACAAGAGCCCTCATCTGGATAAGTTACTGAGATGAGAACAGCCCCCCCTTTCCAACATCAGTCAGATTTCATCTCTTGAGTTCCTTCTAAAGCAACCCTCTGGACATAGCGAGCATTCTCTCTTTCTGGAGGACTTTGGTTCTTTCTGAATGCAACTAATGATCCTTGAGAACATTTGGAAGTAGTAAAGTAAACCCATATTGAGCATTTAATAAATCCCAAGGACAATCCAGATGCCTAAGGCACAGTGACCAACAAAGAGGCCCCTTGATGGGCACACACGCTAGTACGTGAGGAATGATAACAATGAAGGTATTTTCAGATAGTGACAAGATGAGTCCGTAAAGACAATTCAACAAGGATGTGTGACATAAGGGCTTTAGGGAGTCAGGGGATGCCTTTATAAAGAAGCGGCCTACATAAAGAGAAGAAGCCAGCCAAGTGGAAACCTGGGTGCAAACCAGATGTTGCCAACACTAAGTTCCAAGGAAGGAAAGACACTGAGTGCTCAGGAAGAGACAGAAGGCAGCCTGCTGGAATGTGGATGTGAGGGAGGAGCTGGATATGAAGAGCTAGGACTTTGCAGTTTACTCTAGGGCAGTGAGAATCAGCAGGGGAATTTTAGGTGGGGGTAGATTTAGATTTGAGACCATCTGGTATTTTTATTTTTCTTTCTGACTTATTTCGCTGAGCATGATCCCTTCCAGCTCCATCCATGTTGCTGCAAATGGCATGCGTTTATCTTTTTTGATTGCTGAGTAATATTCCATGGTGTATATGTACCACATCTTCTTGATCCAGTCATCTATTTTGGGGCATTTGGGTTGTTTCCATAGCTCAGCTATTATAAATAGTGCTGCTATAAACAGGAATTTATAAAACCTAAATAAGGGACCAGGAAAAAGACTAATTATAATAAAAAAAAAAGTCAAAATCAACAAGCAACTATGAACCAGAGACACACTATGGGTGGGGGTGGGGAGGAGAGGAGGGATTAGGGTCAAAATTAGGGGGGGAACCATCAGGGGAATATATTAATAAAATATATTAAGAAATACATATTAAGAAAAAAACCCCATCAGACTTAGAGTTGAAAGAACACACTGGAAGAAAGGATGGGGTGGGCACAAAATGGAAGTGGAACCCAATCAGAAGGTCATCGATGAGGATGTGATGCTGCTCTAGACCAAGAGAAGTGGCTGCACTGGGAAATTGGAGCAAAGAACCACAGGGAAACCTCCACTGGGTGGTGTCTTTGCCACCCCACCCCCACAGATTCTTGCAAAGACAGTTTAGTGCCCACCGTCCCTACAAGCTGGAAGCTTTTGCCATCGTCCTAGCACAGTGAGACTGTCACCCAGCGTCTGAGCATGAGAATGCCTCTCTGGCCACAAACTACCTTTCTCTTGATTTCTGCTACTTCAAATAGGAACAGCCAATAAGTAAGCATCAGAACGCTTCATTTGCACTAAGTGTTTTGTCTTTACCTTTAAGTTCCTTCAAGCTTGCAACTGCATGGGAATCTGCCATTTCCTAAAATGCGTTCAGTATACTTTTTCTAGGGCTGAATGCCCAGGGTGGAATCTCTGTCAGGCTACTGCTTGACCGTTTTCATTTCTTCTTTACTCCATGTAATGGAAACCAGAACAGTACATCATTTCTGTCCCTGCCTTTCATGACCATTGGGTGCAGTGATGTCACCACCATTCACAGAGACCAAACCCTATTCCAGATTTCCCCGACAGAGCAGTAATTGTGAAAGCAGGAAGGGGTAGAGGAACCTGTGGCCATTGGCATTGCTGTGCTCCCTTATAGTTTCTTTTTCTACTTTAGGATAAGGGCTAGGGAGATAACAAAAGCTATAAAACAGAATTGTCACACCCACACAAAGGGGAATGGAAGCATTTAAAACAGAAGTCTTATCTGAAGTCAGGAAAATGGGATTTCCTGGAATTCTTAACAATTTTCCTCTATTTGATAGTCTCTGATCTATGAATAAGCCTGATTCTCTCATTTCAAAGTAAAGGAGAGAGAAACCCAGGGAGCAAAAGCAATTTGCCCTAAATATGAAGTGTTATCTATCACAGTCTGATTTACTCCCCAAAGCAGAACCTGGGATCAGGGCTTGTGTGCTAATTGTGCAATTGGGGAAATGATTCCCAGAATAGGAGTGGAGTGTTGGGAAAAGCAAAATAGTGAAGGTGAGAAAGCTGCCTTCTGTCCCTGAGGGTCCAAGCTTCCCCCAGGGGTGCTGGCTCCCTCATCCTCTTGGATTGTGGGTATCAGCTTAGCTGGGAAGTTGCCCCAGCTGACCCCACACACAGACGAGATGTCCAGTGCTCCTGGGGTCAGGTGCTCCCTGTTTTTCCATTAGCCTTGTCCATCTCTAGCCAATGGGGAGCTGTGGTCTCTGGACATGTGCAAAGGGTAAGGGTAGGACAGAATAAGGAATCCAAATTCACAAGTGTTGATGCTTAGTAAAAAATAGTATCTTTCAAATAGGACTGCCAAAATTCCAGACTATTGAAAGGTAAGGCACATGTTTAATGATGTCTGAAAATCAGAATGGAACTTATCAGCAGTGACTCACCCAGTATTTTAGATGCCTGTGTTTACTCACTTCTGTTCACTTCTTGAACACTGCACTGGCTAACACTTCAGAGACCAGAATAGATTGATCCTTTCTCTTTCCTTTGACCCATTCAGGGTGAGGGGCTGATAACCCAAGTGTGTTTTGCAGAGTCAAACCAGAGTCTTCAAACTTTCTCAGGTTGCAGCCCCTTCATTAGCAACAAGGACTCCCTCATGCATCACCTTAGAAAAATCTAGACAGAATAAATGAGGATAACAAGACTGCTGTTGAGAAGTCACACTCCCTCCCCCTCCAGAAGTCCACCTTGCTATAACTTCTTCATGAAGTTCTTAAGCACTTGTAGAAGGTTTTGTCTTCAGTTAATGGCTGGGTAACAGGAATATATACACATTGTCTAGTCTTGGATTCTGTCTTCTTGTTTCTGAGGAGAATTCATCAGATGTCACAGCTGACCTCACTCACCACTCTCATCTTTTATTGATTTATATTAAGACCTAAAATAATAACAAATGGCACAAGTTATCCCATCCTTGGCTGACTTTGGCCAGAAGTAGTCTTTGTTACAGAACCAAACATGCTGATGTGGTTCTGTCTCTTGGGATCACATAGGAAAACCCTGCCCTCCTTACCCATGGTAGATGCTTTCAGACCTGATGAAAATTGTCATATTCCCTGTCACCCTACAGGCTTGCCATCTTCTGATACAACAACCTACTCTGTATCCACCTCTCCTTGGAAGTCAATGCCAAGGTTGTTTGGAAAAAACACAAGCTTTCATGGAAGGTGAACTTACATACATTATTCTATCATAAATATGAATTCTAAGATGAACTTCCTACATCCTTATTCCACCTCCCTACCCCAATGCAAATTGAGACTTGGGTCGTCTTTATGATGACATTGTGTGATAAGGTGTTTGAGCAGCTGGTTTATGGTTCACGGTCCTTTAAAGCAAGGTTTTGAATAATGTAGATAATCCTAAAATGTTGTTAAAACATCAGATTAGGCTCAGTGACAGTACAAGGTGACCTGGTCAGTTGTTACAGCACAGAATCCTGACTGCTAAAAAAGAGGGCTTACTGCCACAAACAAGCAAGGGATTTGTAGCAAACTCTTTGTTTGGGGAGGTGTCAATGACATTTTTTTTTTTTGTGGGACCCTCGCCGGTGGCCGGGGAACGAACTGCCCACAGCCCAGTGCTCAACCGCTGCACCACCAGGGGAGGCCCTCAATGACATTTTTATTCACCTTGGTCTTGTCCAAAAGTGTAAGAAAAGATTTTGCAGCAATATGTGTGTATGTGTGTACAGATTTCATATACTGTCAGTGAGAAGTGGAGACAAAGGATAAATTCAGAAGTAGTCAGAGAATGAGGCAGTACACATTGTTATCTTACATCCATATTACAGTGTCCATAGCCCAAATTTGAATCCGAACTTCTTGAGATCAGAGGAGAGAGAATAATAAGCATTCAGGAATGTCACCTGCATCCCTAAATGAAGCCAACAGATAAGGAGAAGGCCTACACAGTGATGAGCTTGGCAGTTCAGAGGACTCCCAAGACAATGTCAGTTTCTGAAGCAAACTGTTTTCTTATTCTCTGGGCACATGGGTTTTCTATAGAGTTATAAAGCATGGAGAGCCAAGGTACATATTGCTTAGGGATATATATATATTTAAAATGTAAAGACATAAAGACATACATGGGAATAATAACTACCAGATTAAAGGTATAGTAACCTCTAGAGGGGAGGGAGAGAGAATCAATAAGATTCTCATGGAGACTTCAACTACATCAATAATGTTCTATTTCTTATGTTGGACAAGGATTCATAGATGTTTGTTTTGCTATTCTTTGTACTTTACCTTGAGTCTAAAA
Organism: Talpa occidentalis; assembly: GCF_014898055.3. Taxonomy (NCBI): domain Eukaryota; kingdom Metazoa; phylum Chordata; class Mammalia; order Eulipotyphla; family Talpidae; genus Talpa; species Talpa occidentalis. The sequence continues at coordinate 29,407,721 of NW_023600993.1, forward strand.
TATTCCCCAGCATTATATTTTATTCTGACTGTTATGGAGGAAAAAATGGCAGCAGTAAGATCACTAAGGTGGTTATTAAAGTTTTCAAGGGAGAGGTGAAGGTAAATTGAACTACAATGAAGATAGCTAGTTATAAAGGAAGTGGATAGATTTGAGGTAAAGGCAGCAAGACCTGCCAATGAATATGGTAAAAGAGGGGAAAGAACTAAGATTAACCAAGTCTTTGGCACCATAAGCTGATATATATATAATACTACAAAGATGACTTAAAGAACATAGTTGGGACTAGAATGTGTGAAACTATGGTAACCAATAATTTTCTTGAGAAGTTTGAGGTGCCTGGTAGACAAGCAAGTGGAGATATTGAGTGGATCATTGAATACATGAGTCTAAAATTCAGAAAAAAAATCTGACTAAAATTTGAATCTTTAATACATACATGATACATACATTTTATTTATATACATGAAACTGAAGGAGACCCCCCACTGGAGGCTAGACAGAGGGGAGGGCCAAGGAAAGAGCCTTGAGCATTATAGTATTTAGAGATGTGGAACAGAAGCAGCAACCAACTAAGGAGGCTGAGAAAGGGTGCACAATGGGGTAGGAGGAAAACAGAAAGAGCGTGTTGTTATCACCAGATCAGATTAAGTAGTGTTTCAAAGAAGAAGGGATGAGTCGATTGGATCAAATCCTACTGATCAGACATGACGAAGACAGAAAATTGAACTTCAATTATGGCAAGATATAGGTCAAAGTCAACCTTAGTAAAAAGCCCTGTCGGTGTGGATTGGTGAGAATGTAATATGGCTGGAGTGACTGAAGTGAAAATGAAGGCAAGGAATTTGAAAGATTTGTTTCTACTCAAATATTTCAATGAGTTTGGCTGTGGTTGAGAAAAAGAAATGGGAAAACTGGAAGGGGATTCTAGGTCAACAGAGTTTTATTTAAGTTGGGAGATATTAAAGTATGTATGTATAAGATGACCTGGTTCGAAGGAAGAAAGTGTTCATGTGGGAAAGAAAGAAGATAATTGCTACAAGGAAATCCTTGGGTTTAGATTTGATGCAGGTTAAAATACTGGACTTGGACAGGACAGGGCACAAGTCTTCCATGATAGCAATGGGGCATCAATGAAGGCAGAATGGCTGACCAGAGGGTAGAAAGATAAGGTCATTCATATCTAGTTAAATTGTTTTTCTCTATGAAGCTGCAGTTGAGACCAGAGTTGAGATTAAGAGCTGGGGGGTGAGTGGAGGCTTGAGAAGAGAAGAAATAAAATAGCTTCTAGTGAGGGTAGAAAATCATATTTCTTGGGGAAGAGTAAGGAAGACTGTCTGGAAGGACAGAACGCCCAGTAAGATCTAAGGTCATAAATGCAATGTGACATCATGTGATTTTTTTCCCCCATGATAGTCAGCGGCTTAGGTACAGAGTAAAAAGAAAAATGGTTTTAACCAGGTTATTTTTTCCAAGATTAATTATGGAATGAGAGAGGGGCACAGGGTATTCACAAGGGAATGGTTATAATCTGTTGTCTGTGTTACCTAAGGGAATTAGAAAGAGAAGTAGTAGATGGTGAAGGGTAATAATAGAAGATAAGTTTAAAGATTTGGAAGTTTTAGTAAAATCAATATTTCCAGTCATGTTATATCAATTATATCTCAACAAAGATGGAGAAAAAAGAAATTAAATAGACAAACTGAAAGACATGAAGAATTCGAGTGCCATATTAATAGACGTGTGTGTGTGTGTTTGTGTGTGTGTGTGTGTGTGTGAGAGAGAGAGAGAGAGAGAGACAGTGAGAGAAAGACAGCAAGAGAGAGGAGCACTCTTTTCAAGTCCCATATTAACACAAAAGTTTGTTGTCTGTTAAGCCATTTATACACACACAAATAAAATCTCAAAAAAATAGTTTGCCCAAAGCAGAAATCATATAAATTGTGTTTTATGACCACAGTGCCATAAAATTAGAATTAAAATCAAAAGGATAGCCAAAAAGAATCCATCTGTTTAGGATTATTGCAATACTTTTAAATATAAATTTTGGACAAAAGAAAAATTAAAATGGAAATTATTACTATTTAAGAGTGAACATAACTGAGAATAGCACACATCCAAAGCTGTTCTCAAAGGGAAAGTTAGAGCTTTAAATGCATCTATTAGAAAATTTTTGATTTTTACAAATAAATGAACTAAACTACTCAGAAAATTTTAAAACCTTCTAACAGTTCCAAAGAAATAAGGGGATTTAATAATAATAAAAGCAGAAATGAAAAGGCTAGAAAACATAAGAAAGAATAATCAATAAACCTTAAGCTTGCTCTTTGAAAAGACCAGGAGAAATAACAGCTAAGCCACTGGCAAATCTAATAAAGAAAATGTAGAAGACACAAACAATATTAACAACAAAAAAAAGGACATAAATCTAAGTAAAGAAGGAATCTTCATAAATTAAAGGAGGCCATACATGAAAAAACAATTACCAGCAAAAGTGAATTTTGCAATGGATTATTTCCTGGGAAAAAGTTGATTTTAAAACATGCAAAACTGAATAAAACAATTTCAATCAAGGAAAAAAAAAAAAAGAAAAGGATAGTTGAAGAACCTTTCATGGACACCCTATGGAAATGGTTTAAAAGCAAGTGATACCAAACCTTAGAAATACTTCTTTTCTAGCAATTCTCTTTATTCCCCAAAGAAATATTTAAATGTGCTGGAAGAGTAAAGCACAAAATATTTCTTGCTTTGAGTTTTATGATAGCCAAAGAAGTGGAAGCAATCTACATTTCTCATCAACTATAGATAGAGGGCCTCCCTGGTGGCTCAGTGGTTGAGCACTGGGCTGCGAAGCTGCCAGCAGCCTCTGCAGCGCTGGTTCAATCCCCCTCTGCTGGCGAGGGTCCCGCATGGCATGCAGACCTCTCCTGCCTTGCCCGCTGCTCCCCTCAGCAGTGTACTTCATCAGTCTGTCTGGTCTGCTCCCTGCTCTGGCTCTGGTGAATTCTCTCTCACCCTCCCGACTTCTGACTGTACCCAGTGCTTGTATAAATAAATAATTAAATAAATCTTAAAAAAAAAAAAAAACAATAGAGCATGAATATCCAGATGATGGAATTGTTTTAGTCTTTTAACAAATGCATTTGACCTCTATATATTAATATAAAAAGATCTCCAAGACAGATTGGTCAGTGAGAACTTAACCATATCATATTCATCATGAACCCGTTAGGTAGCAATTGAAAAGTCAATCTGTGAACATATGTCCATTTTTACATGAAGGTGAATAGACAGAGAGGGGCTAGGTGGGTACTAACAGTGGCTTCCTTTGCTTCGGTGGGCAAGGGTACTACCCATAAGAGGGAACATAATTGTTGTATGCCCACATTACAAGGAGAATATATTCAAGTATTGATTGTGCATATTCTTGATTTTTTTTTAAAGACATAAAAATAAATTAAGCATCCAAGTGAAGTGAAGGACACAGATTTCTCACAAATCCACCTTTAAGAATCCTTCCAAATCGGGGCTCCCGGTGGCACAGTGGTTGAGCGCTGGGCTGCGAAGCTGCCCACAGCCTCTGCAGTGCTGGTTCGATCACCGGCTGCCGGGCAAGGGTCCCACACAGCGCGCAGACCTCTCCTCCTGCCCTCTGCTCCCCTCAGCAGTGTGTTTCATCAGTCTGCCTGTTCTGTTCCCCGCTTTGGCTCTGGTGAATTCTCTCACCCTCCCGTGCTTCTGACTGTCCCAGTGCTTGTATAAATAAATTAAAAAAAAATCCTTCAAATCTAATCCTTCCAAGACTCACTCTGTGATGGAATCTTCCAGACCAGACCCTTATAGAGCAAACAGCTGTTTACTTTTAATATTCTACTCCCTGGCTGGGTCAGAACAAATGACTACTTTTCATGGAGTGCCTTTCAGAGCTAGAAGGCATTGGCAACTCTGAGTAGGTTCTCTCTGAAGACACTTTTCTTCTCTCTCTCATTGTTCCCACTTGGCCCCTAAATACCACAAGTTAAAAGTACTCCTGTGGCAGGACTCAGCAGTTGTCTCATAAAATGTTAAGTTCCTTTCTGACTGAAAAACAAAACCCTGCTTATCATTTTGCCTACAAGAGAATTGAAGTGGGGTTGGGATTGTGATTTCTGTCTGAAAAGAAAAGTAGATGGGCTTGGGTTTTGCAGACACATCCATCATTACCTGTTTGTTCGACTCATATCTGAATTCATTAGTTGCACGATCAGAGGTAAACGAGATTTTTGCTGATTTTCCAGGGGACACCTTGCCCAGGATTGCCAGCACACAGTGAGATGGGAGGGGGGCACAGAGTGGAAGAGGCAGCAGGACATGAGATTAGCAAAGTCATCAGCACTCAAGTCAAGGAGGGTCTTTGCAGCCACACTGAGCGGTTAAGAGCTTGTTCTCAAGGAAGATGGGGAAACCACTGGAGAGAAGGGGAAACCATGGGAGAGAAGCAAAGCGAGTATATCTTTATATTTTTACTTGAGAAACATTATTTATCAGCTAACCAGGAAGGTATTACATTGTAAGTGACCAGTCAAAACATGACGACTGTCTGAAACTGGGCAATCTCGGTGAAGATAGTGAGGGAGAAAACCAACCTGATGGCCTCCCCCGTGGCGCAGCGGTTGAGCGCTGGGTTGCGAAGCTGCCCACAGCCTCTGCAATGCTGGTTCGATCCCCAGCTGCTCCCCGGCCTCCGGAGGAGGGTCCCGCATGACGCGCAGACCTCTCCTGCCGCCTGCTGCTCCCCTCAGCAGTGTGCTTCGGTCCTTCTGCCTGCTCTGCTCTGGCTCTGGTGAATTCTCTCACCCTTCCGTGCTTCTGACTGTAACCAGTGCTTATATAAATAAGTAAATAAATCTTAAAAAAAAAAACAACAACCTGAGAGCACAATGAAAGTGATTTGGTGGCTGGTTAGGTGAAATGTGGAAGAGAATGGAAGGAGTCAGCAGTGTTATGGTATTATTACTTGGCATGGAGGGAAGGTGATGATGTCACAAGGAATACAAGAGGAAGAGCTAGGGTTAGGACCGATTTGAATGGAGAAAGTAAATAATATGAGCCTGTTGGCACACTGAGGTTGGCCCCCAGGAGGTGCTATCAAGGTGAAAACAAGAGCCTTGGTCATATGGTTCTGAGGTGGAGGGAGAGAGGGAATTTCAGTTCACCTGAAGCAGAGAATGTTAGAGAGAGGGTGTGAAGGAAGAAAGACAAAAGTTGAGAACTGAGCCCCAGGGAACACATACTTAACAAGGCCAAAGGATATATGAGCTGGATAAGGAGAGTCACAGGGAGGGAATGGCCATCAGTGTCATCAGCTGCTGAGAAACTGGACTGATAAGGCCTGAAAGCAGTTATTGTATTAGCTTGTGAAGGTTACGGTGATGTCACTGAAAGACTGTACAATCTCGTAGGACTCAGTTCCTATGAGATAAGAGTAGAAGGAAGTCAGGATGTGGTGACAGCTGGTGGAGATGGCACTTTAGAAATGTGGTGTCAACATAGGAAAGAACGTAATGGTATTAGGTGGAGACCACACCATCTAGAAAGGGCTAGGCCTTAAGTAAAGGAGAGTTAAATGGGTTTAAATATCATCAGGAAAGTGGTGATAATAATACTATCCCACAGGAGTATTATACAGAGTAAACTAGAGTATGCATGGAAGTTTAGCAAAGTGTCTGGCACATAGTAAATGGCCAAGAAATAGTCATTATCACAATTATATTATTAATAATGACAATAATAATCACTGCAAAGCACCATGGGAAAGCAGGTTGAAGGCACAATTGATGGCACCAGGGTGCAAGAAAAGAAGGGATCCAGAATGCAAGGGAGAGACTAATTTTGTAAAGAAAAAGAAATTCACTAATTCCATATGCATCAAACACCCACTAGGTGACAGGCACTCTGCCAAAAATTGAGAATATAAAATAGCAAAAGGAAGATTCTGTCTCTGTCTCTGTCCTCAAAGACCTAGAGGACCAGTGAATCAGCCACTACAGTGTGACGTGATGTAAGGTCAGGATCGGGAGAAACTCACAAGAGGGGAATTAAACCTAGTCTTGACCAGTAGGAGTAGGAAGATCCAAGGAAGCCTTTCTGGAAGAAGTAATGTCTGGCCTTAGACCTGATTTCCTTAGACAGGAGAAAGGCAGTAAGACAGTAAAAGAGGAAGAAGGAGGAGACAAGTGTAGTCACGTTCGCAGCAAATGGGGTCAGGGCTGGGGGTGCCATGCGGGAACTCTCTCTTTGTGTGCCCTGGAGGTTTATCCAGGAGTCAAGATTGAATGTGGAACAGCTACAGTGGGGAGACAGCAGGAATTGGGGGCACAGTAGAGATGCGGAGGGCATCAGTAGAAGAGCTGTGTCCCTGGCAACACCATGAGCTTGTCAAAGCTTTTCCTCCTTCACCAAACTTTAATAAGACTCCTCTAAGCCCTTTTCTCAATGAGGCCTTGACCTTGGCTTCCATCATTACTGGATCTGCATGGCTCAGTTTTAGCAAGAAATCTGTAAATATTTCAATATCTTATTACCCTGAGTATCTGATCAAATTCATCACCCCTTAGTGATACGTGATCACCCCAGTCTGCCTTCAGTGAGAATCCTGTTAAGTCAGCTTAGCAGGAACTCCCCCTACTCTTGATGTCTTCTTTAGTAATTTTCTGTCCCAACCCTCTCAATCTCCTTGGCTATAAGTCTTCACTTGTTCTTAGGTAGTCAGAATCTAGCCTCGTTCTATATTGATGTCTCTTTCCCCTATTGCAATAGTTCCTCAATAAAATCTGTTTTTACCACTTTAACCACAGTTTGGTTCAGTTCTCTTTAACTGGCTAGATAGGTGGGGGTGCTGAATGAGGTTTGAGGAGCAGTGTGGCAGAGTGAGGGACAGGGGACTTGTGGGGCTGGCTAAAGAGAGGATGATGTGATACCCTCTGAGATAGAGGCACGTGGAGGGGAAAGATGTGGAAGTCAGGATGTGAATGTGTGGGAATCGGAGATCGGGAAGCCCAGACGGGTGGGAAGTTGAGTTCAGAGAGGAGGATCCAAAGAGGCCAGCAGCTCTTTGTTGACAAAATTCCACAAGTACCACAAGCATAGAAGAGTGGAGGAGACTGTCTTGAGACCTGAAAGTTCGGTCATGGTGTTAGGACAACTGCCTGAAGAATCTAAGATGACAGCAGGAATAGGAATTGATCTTGTCTCCATCATTCTCGATGAATTGAGAGGTGAGACCAGGTCTGGGGGAGGAGAGTTATAGAAGCCAACAAGCTTAGGGATGCCAGCTTGATGATAAGGGTAACTCAGTCTGGAGTTACAACCTATTTCTCCCATAGTTCCCATAAGTACTTGTGAGACCTTGTGCCCTGAATTATTTTTTTTTAATACAGTCTTTGAATATGAAGAGTGACCTATTTTCCTCCATCTGCAAATTACATCCTGATATTCACCCTGGGGCTGTTCTTTTGTTGCCAAATAGGCAAGGCCAGCAAGTACAAATTTACCACTTGATTAAGGCACCATGATTTGCTTTTAAATATTATTATTCGGTAACTTCAAACACTTCAGACCTAGAGGTTTTCATTCAACCTCATCAAGTGGATAAGTAAAAGGCAATTACAAAATGGTGTGTGAAATGACACAGTGGGCGTGTGGGCACACACTGCAGGGGCCCTAGGCCAGGCTTGTGAGGGTCAAGAGAGGCCTTTGGTGCCCAGAGGGAGTGTCTGCCTCCCTCATTTCCCTCACCACCTGGCCCAGTCAGAGTATGTTTGAGACATTAACCACGTAAAAAATAACAAGCAGAAGCTGAATGTGAAGGGGCACCCATTTTCTGTGATGCTTTTTGGAGCAGTAGGTGTGGGGGAAGTACACAGGCCTTAATTTGGAATCATCAAGGAAACTATTCATCAAAGATTTGAAAGGCACATCCCCAAACTTCTAATCAGCATCAGATTTTGAAGGGGGAGAGCAGTGGCCACATGAAAGAGGAAGAGGGCTGTGGGAGCGCTATGTTGTTAGAAACCCCAAAAGAGTTGCTCTTCCCACCTCAAATGAAAGTCCCCCAGGCACCACTTCCTTTAACTAGGGCCTACTTGGCTTCTCAGTCTCCTGGTCCCATGTTTCCAAGGCAACAAAGTCCTGATAAGTCAAACATTGGCCAGTGGGTTGTTCTTTCCTGAAATAAACCCACACATAGAAGAGAAAAATGGCTGCAGGCCCAACCAGGCAGTTGCCTGGATCCCAGAAGGCCACCATTCATTGGTGGATGGCCCTGTTGTGCTTGTGAGGCAGCTGACTGAAGACCAGCCAAAGAAAGGCGGTCATCTCCCTGGGAAAGTGCTAAGGCCTATGGGAGAGATTTTCCAGATTGAGGAGACCCTGAGGCAAGGATTCAGACACAGGGAATTTATTAAAGATATGCTCACAGGTGAGATTGGTATGGGAGAGAGGGAAGCAACACAGAGAAAGGAAGAAAGGCAGACAAGACTGGTTTCAGGCAAAGTCCCCCCGAGGATAGCTTCAGCTGATCTGCAGCGAAGCTCTGGGATATCCATTATCCCTCACAGCTGGCCTCCCTCAGGCAAGAGAACTGGGCCCTCCTATTCCTTCCTAGTCAGACATTGGTCAATTCCCTGCCTCTCCCAACCTTCTTCAGCAAAGACGTGGATCTGGGCAGAGTACAGTGACCACTCCAGTGACTGATCTTTATCTGTGAAGAAATGACAGAAGCACCCTGGTCCTGGATTCCCATTTCATTTGTGGGGCCTCAGAGTCTCAGGAACTGCTAAGGGGTCCCAGTTAGAGGAGGACAGTAGAGAGCTGCTCCCTCTTTCCTTCTTTTCATATGGACCTTCCAGAGACAATGTCATTTATAGGAGGGCTTCCACTAAACAGGAGTTTGGAATCCAGCCCGTGGTAGCTCTTTACCTCCTCCCTGTGTGCAGAGGGCACAGTGAATCAAGATGGTAATTGAGCATGGTGGCCCTGGGGAGAAGTGTCCACCCTGCACTTGGAGAGCCCTTTATGCACACCCACCCTTCCTCCTGTCACCCACCCCCACCCCCTGTACCCTACTATACCCCTTTAACAACGCTGGCTATTCTGTTACAGAATCCTGTTGAAGGTTGCACAAAACATACTTCACTTTCCAGTGTTTAATAGTGAGTTGGTGCCCAGAAAGAACAAGGGACAGAACCAGAGAGAAAGGAGCTTTGGCAACAGGTAAATAGAGCCCTTAGAAATGAAAAATGCAATTCCCCCCACCCCAGAATCAAAGAAGAGGACCAAAGGGAGATGTGTGCTCCCAGAGAAGGCTAACTCTCCATCTGGTTAAACAGGTTGCTGAAAAATAACTTTAATTTCATTCCAGGAGGAGAGAGATTCATATGAAAGAGTGTGCTGAGGGAACGAAGTCTCTGGATTCCTAACCTTGCAAGGCAAGGCAATATTCGTTCAACAAATATTCCACGCCAGGCAGCCCACTTGATCACCTGCCCTCATGGAAGGGGTAGGGGAAGGAAGGCAGGCCAAAATTGACAGAAGCCAAACAGGACCCCTGGAGAAATAAGACAAGGGAACCAAAAAAAAGCAAGTGTTTAACGCAGGTAATGAAATTCCTAAGTGTCCATAATTTCCACTTAAATGTTACCACCAATGAAGCTACCATGTGCTTTAGAAAGACTCCATCCGCTTTCAAATGGCATTGCTAGCTAGGGCCAAGCTGTGCAGAAATGCTCTGAAGCATAAGCATAAACTGGCTGGCCTGGCTCATCTGGATTCATTGCCAATATCATAAAATTGAGAGTATTCATATACAAATCCCAACTTCTAGGTTTTTGTCTGAAAACTGAGTTTGACAAAGATCCTGAAGGTATTGGCGCAAGTCACTAGGTGGTCCCCTTTAGAAGGGGACACTGACATTCTTATGCAGTGAGGTGTCCTTACAGCATGAAGAACAGGGGGCTGGTACCCATTTAAGGATTATGATAAAGGTGTTTCATTTGAGCAGACAGAGGTTATTGCAGCTGGTGATAGGCCTATTTCTTTTCCTGTGCTGCCTCTGCTCCAACCTGGACTCCATCTCTTGACACCAGGCCTTGTTATCTGTGCCCAATCCAACTAAACACAAGTCAAATGTGATTGTAGTAAACAAGGAAACAACTCCTCAGTCAACCAGGAGGTACAAGTGAATAGGATTGAAGAATGCCCATTTCTGGGGAGACCCTAGCATTGGTCCCATTTGCTGAGCAGGGCTCTGGATTCTTGGCACCTGTCAGCTCCTTGGATCCTCACCTATGAGGTAGATCATGCTGCCAGCTGCATCTTACAGAGGCGGGAACTTATGTTCACATGTTATAGAGTCAAGATTGAGCAACAGGGATTGGCTATGTTTGGGGATTTATATTCTCAATACAAACTAAGATTTTAGAAAAAGGACTGAGAATCATATGCATTCCTCTCCCGAGGTGATGGCCCAAGACAAAGCCAGGGACTCGGTAGGCTGGAAGAGTGTGCAGGGCCTGAATAAAAAAGCTGATGTCTGGAGAGGGAGAAGCTCAGGCTCGAATAGCCCCACCCAGGGGAGACAGTGGTGTCACCACATGTCCCTAACCCAAGCAAAGGCAGGTCCTGATCTTGGGGAGTGTAATCAAAAGGGCAGGGCGCTTGGGAGTTGAAAACCAGTTCTGGAAAACTGGCTTTATGTTTGTCCTGGTGCCAAGGTCCAAGCCAGATGGTCAGATGATTACACTGGGTAATACGTACTCAGTTGACCTGACTATGTACCTGGCAGAGTGTTGAGCATTCCACGTGTACTAACTCATCTAATCTCAATAGCTCTGTGAGGCAGAAGCTATTATTACCCTCATTGTACAGATAGGGAGATTGAGGTGCAGAGAGGTTAGAAACCTTTCCAGCATCACAGTTCATAACCGGCAGAGCTAGGATTGGGGCTATTCCGTTGTCTGCAAAGTATGTAATCATAAATCTACATTTGCCACCTCAGCTGGCCGAGTGACAGTCAGACAAACACCAAGCAAAGGTTTGGATGAAGAAATCTTCCAGGGATGCAGCAGCAGTGTCAGGCGTCTAGACCAGCAGGGTCAGAGGCTGACCTCAGAGACACAAGTCCCACATCAAACCAGATCCCTAGGGGTGGTGGGAAACATAGGCTCTGCCATGGGCAGGGGGTAGGGGCTCTGTGCAGGGCCCCTCGATGGGGGAGTTGCCTGAATCTGCCAGTTCATAATGGCCATCCTCAGAACCAGAAATTCCTCTTTTCCATATGACCCCAGAGAAGACTTCATCACTTTGCACTGTGGCTGGAGGGAAAAGGAGTCTTGTTCAAGGATGAGGTGGCCACACTATAGTAACAAAGAAAAGACCAACCTTAGTGCCTAGAGGAGAGGCATAACTAAGTCAATTGTAATCAACCCCACTGGGTAGTGCACCCCAACAAAAAACACACAACCCCATGGAAGCAGACTGGGGTGCCAAGAAGACAGGGATGCCAAGATCCCTGAGGCAGCCATGGGGCAGTGCCCCCGGGATCCCCTAAACAGAGGACTTGCCCTCCAGCTGTGAGGACTCTCGGTGAGGGACATCCCCAGCGCAAAGCTTTGGGGACTCATTGCCACACTTGTGTTAAGGCCATGTTCTTCCAGGGAACCTCCAGCCAATGACCAAGCACAACTAGACTGCTAAAGCCTGGCCACTTGTGCCCAGTGGGGGGCTCCTCTAATGGGTAGGGTTGACACTGAGCTCCCCATTTGGCTGGGCAGGACTCTGTTAGAACCCCATCACTTTATGTTTTTTTTTAAAGATTTTATTTTATTTTTACAAGAACTAGGGTACAGTTCAGAGGCACGGGAGGGTAAGAGAATTCACCAGAGACAGAGTGGGCAGCAGAACAGACATATGGACCTAAGACACTGCTGAGGGGAGCAGCGCTCGAGGCAGGAGTGGTCTGCCATGCCATGTCGGTTTCTCCCTAGCCTGCTGGGAATCAAATCCATGCTGCAGAGGCCGCAGACAGCTTCACAGCACAGTCCTCAACCCACTGAGCCACTGGGGAGGCCCCCCATCACTTTGTGCTCTCTCTGCCTATCTCACTCCCTCCCCCATCATTTGTCACAGGTGTCACCCCAGTTAGACTCTTATCATTCTAACTATTCTCCGAGCCTGCTTCCAGGAGAACCCCAAAAGCCCATCCATTGATGAATGAAAACAGCAAATTGCAAAACTCTTATTTAGATACCATTTATGTAGATAAATAAACAAGAACATATGTACATAATAAATATATATTTTTAAAGAGAACAAGAAAAAAGGAAAAGAAAACAAGAAAAAAGGGAAGGAGGGAGGAAGAAGGGAAAGCTGTCTCATATACACACACACAAACACATTTTTCCATGCACTCATATATGTGGCTAACTGCGCAGTGCAAAGGTCTCAGGAAAGCCTACTCAGATGACAGCAGTAGTTATTCTAGATGTGGGGGAGGTTGGAAGTGATGCATGAACATGACTTAGAATATAAGTACAGCTTTAATTTTCTTCTTACAAGGAGAAAATTTTCAGGTGTTCCTTATATAACTAAATTTTTTTTTACATTTTTTTTAAGATTTATTTATTTATGCATACAAGAGCTGGGGTACAGGCAGAGATGTGGGGGTGAGAGGATTCACCAGAGACGGAGTGGGGAACAGAACAGGCAGACTGACAAATACACTGCTGAGGGGAGCAGCGGGCGAGACAGGAGAGGTCTGCTGCGTCATGTGGGTTTCTCCTCGGCTAGCCGGGGATCAAACTCATGCTGCAGGGGCCGCGGATTGCTTCATAATGCAGTGCTCAACCCCCTGCACCACTAAATATTTAGGCCCAACTAAATATTTTAAGGACACATACTAGCAACTGGGAATCCAGGTCCCTTCGGATGAGACTGAGTTTTCTCAAAGAGGATCCCCAGTAGCTCAGCTGGAGTTCAAGGCCTTTAGAGTGTGGACCAAAACCACCTAGCAGTGTTCCATCCTGCAGAGGCCTGGCCATGCCTAGCCTACTTCCACTCCCTTCCTTGGTTGGAATAACTAATAGCTACAGTGATACATCGGGAAGGTGTCTGGAAAGATCTATGGAGTGTTTTAAATTGCATGAGACTTTCTTGGCCTCCCCAGCTGCATTGTGCAGAGACACCATAACTCCCCAGTACAGCTTCTCTGAGAATTGCACTTGTAAATCTTCCCCCCACGTGGCACAGAGTGCATCAGAGAGTGATTCTAGGCATCGCTAAATCTAATCAGCTGCATCGACGGCTCATGCAGGAGGAAGCCATGCTTGTTATTTACCAGTCAGACCTACCTCTTTCACCTTTAAGATGTCAGGGTCTTCTCTCTCTTTTTCTTTCTCCCCATCCCTGACTCTCCTCTTGCCTTTTCTCCTTCCCCTAGGATCCTTAATCAATATGGAAGGGGAGGGAAGGGTTTGGGGCACTGAGATGACACTCTGGGCAATGGCTAGAAGCTTCCTCCTTGGACTGCTGGCCTGTGTTCTCTCCCGAGCCTCACACTGACACCCACAGGCTGGTGATGGCTCAGAAGTTTGCAATCTAGACATTGTGTGAATGGCTTCACAGTAGACCCAGAGGAATAGCATGAGCTAGCTAGACCGAGGGTATGACTATTTCGGAAATAGCTATTATTTTTATTTTTAGACACCAATAAAAATGAATGACATCTGGGACCAGAGCAGATGAATGTTCCCTTTAGAAAGAAGTAGAAGTCTGAGTTATGGCTTGGGATGCCCAGCCTAGTATGGGAGGGGGAGAGACAACTTCTGGGAAGAAGTCCACCCCAGCACTGCAGGGATGTAACAGAACCCAACTTGGGAAACAAGTTGAAGACAAATTCTAAAGAGGTGCCAAAATCATCCTCTTTAGCAAATCTGAAACTCCCAGTGCCTGGCCAAAAAGTGTCTTAAGTAAAGTACCACCTTCCAGGTATTGTCTACCATGCCCCTGGCACTTCACTCCCAGATGCTCACAGTGGCATTGCAAGGGGAGTACTGTCAGCCCATTCAACTTATGAGAAGGATGAGTAACACATACCGAAGGCCACACAGTCAAATGGTAGCAGGGCTGGGCTTGGGGCCAGGTTCTACTGAAATTCCTGTGGTTTCTTTCCACTAGTCCTCACTGCCAAAGTTCTTGCCCTCAATGACTCATCTGTATCACCTGGATTTTCAGATCAGCTTGATTTTCATGGGCACCCCTTCCAGAAAATGAAAAGAGGAAGGCACAGAACACCCTCACTAGGCTAGTGTTGACCAAATATATATACACCCAGCACCAACTTTATGATAGGTAAGATATTAACATTCAGGTTGTAGCCAAATGTCCTTGTCCAGGTGCCAAAGTTACTTTGAATTCCTGTTCTACCATTTTTTTTAAATTAAAGTCCAGGTGTCCCTAGTTTTTGCCTAATGTCCTTTTTCTGTCCTAGGATCCCATCTGGGATGCCACAGTGCATTTAGCTGTCTCTTCAAGCTTCGCTCTGACAGTGTCTTAGACTTTCCTTGTTTTTGATGACCTTGGCAATTTTGCAGAGTGCTGGTGAAGTATTTTTGCCAAATGACCCTCACCCCTGACTCTTTACCCAAGAAGTCCTGCTGGAAAGAAGGCAGAATTCATATGACTTCTATAGACATCTCTTAGTTTCACAACCAGAGAATAACTTTAAAATAACAATATCAAGGTCTTCAAAATCCATCCATCTGTCATCCATCCATCCATCCATCCATACATCTATCCATCCATCCATCCACCCAACAAACATCCTTCTGTGAGGTGATATCATGTCAGAGTGGGTTGTACCGTGGTCAGAGCATGGAACATACCACCTTAAGCTTGGGTGCTTCATAGACATCAGTCCTCAGAAGACCAAAGACCTTAGTACACCTTTATCATACTCACTGAGTTGTTCAACTATCTGGCAGTGTTCTGCTAGGTCTGAAGCCAGAACTTATCTGTATGTCAACATCTAATCCTGCCCACACTGGTAAGAACCATCTTTTTCCTGTGCCTCCATCAAAACAGGGCCCTAGTTTCACTGGATAACCAGTCTAGGGACAATGTTCAAACACTGTTACTGGAAACATCTATTTGTATCTGCCCCTCAAATCTGTTCTCTTTCCATCATTTTGTTCTTTTAACCTTTTAAAGGCACATTTCCTGCTTTTATCACTATCTGTTCAGCAGTCGGAGTTGAAGGAGTTTTCAGAAAGGTGGGGAGCAGGTGTGGGGACACAGGAAGTGACTCCAGCATTTATGGGACCATGACTAGGTTCTAGATACTGTGCCAAAAGATTTTGTAGATCTGTGCTGTACAACACTGTGGTCACTGGCCACTGTAGCTATTTAAATTTCTAATTTCAATTAATTAAAGTGAAATAACATTTCTAACTCAGTTCTTCAGTTAACCTAGTCACATTTCAAATGCTCAGCAGCCACATGGCTCACGGTTCCTCTAACAGACAGTACAGATGAAGAACATTTTCATCACCATGGAAATTTCCACTGGCCAGCACTATATATAGGCCTTCTTTCCCTTAATCCTTGCAACAGTCCCCTGAGGTGGCTCATCTTTTAGAATGCATCGAACTCCCTGTAACAGAAAACTTCAGATCCAAATGACATTAAAAAATAAATATATTATTTACTTAAAATAAATATTTATACCTGGAGACCAGAAGAAGGGTGATTGCAGGAACAATAACATTGGTTCCTCAATCAGTGAGGTTGTGAAGGACCCAGGGTCATATCCTCTACTGCCTTCACCTCCAGCCTAGCTGCAGGATGGCACCCAGTGAGCTCTGGGACAAGGTGCTTCCTTGTTCATAACCACAGGAGAAAGGGAAAATACCTTTCCTCCAATTTGATTGGACCAGTTGGGATCATGTCCTTACCTGGCTTGAAAATAGATGCCAGGGCCTGCCATGTGCTGCTTAGGACGAATCAAGATTCCTCTGTGGAATTAGGGGATTAAAAAAAACAAACAAACAAGATCAAGCTTCTGTTAGAAAGGAGAGAGAAGGGGAATGGGTGAGAAATAAATAATCAGGATTATTTGCCGTGTGATTGTTATGTCCATTTCACAAACAAGGAGATAGTCTCAAAGGGCTTCAGTGAATTACCCAAGGTCACATAAAACAGGCAGTAGCACAGAGACTCCATCTCGGGTCTGTGCCCTGGCCCACAAGCCACCCTGTCACACAACACTGGATAAATTTTGTCATTCAATAGCACACTGCCACAAAGCCTCTCAAGTGGTTTTCACCTCATTTCTGATGAGTATTAACATGATGATTAGCTAATAAGGCAAAGTAGCAATGAACCTGCTGTGATCTTCTTTCTGTGTAAGCAACTTCTGGTTATCTGCCGTACAGAACACATTATGCTGCTTTTCTCACCCAACATTTCCTTTTATGTTAAATATATGATTTTTATCCTCAGAAGGGGGATTATCTCAGAGCAGAATTGGCAAGGTTAAACACTATCTATAAAACACATTCAGCTATGCTATGAAATGAATTACATAATATATCAGTCATCTACCTGGCTTTCAAAACCCTACAAATGCATTTCTGTTCAGTATGGGCGAGTATTTTATATTTTGCCTCCCTTCCCATGAAGGTAAAAATGACCTTGGCTCTTAGCAAGTAAAGATATATTGAACGGGTTAGGATCAACACAGTTCCATTTCATTTAGTCTTCACTAAAATTGCAAGGAGTGAAAATAGAGATTGAATTTATTTTACTATATATTGCCTCATTTGAACTTTAGTAAGGCATTAGCTTCTAAGGAAAACCCTCCCCCTTCCATAATCTCTTATTGATGGCATGTTAAGGAAATTGCCTTGACTTTATTGATTCTGAGCTATGAGGTACAATGTACCCGGCGGTGTGTTAAACTGAGAAAAGTGTGCTGGGCTGCCTGCCGCTGCAGAGATGGGACTTGCTGACAGCTCAGCACTTTGGCCCGGCCCCCCTATACAGCCACCCCCTCCCAAAAGCAGATTTATAGAACACTGGCTGCATCAGAGCCTTCCCTCCTTATATAAGAGGGAGCACTGGCAAGCACTGGACAGAGCTTCCTGTCCTGAAGAGGCAACAGCAGGACACAATCCCTCCCTCCGCCACTGCAGGCTGAGTCCAGGCCCTCTGTGTCCCAAAATTCTTGGGCACAGGAACACCCCCAACTTTAGAAGTCTCCCCCAGTGGCTCAGAAGCCTTATGTCCTGTCCAGGTTGCTTAACTTCTTACAGCCTCAAAATCTTCAACTGTAAAATAGTTGTAGATGGGTGATAAAGTTTTTTAGTCTGACACAGGTATACTTTTTGCGTATTTGTTCAGGAACTTGCAGTGATGGACCACTTAGAGGAAGGAGGGAGAGGACCCCAGAAAATGTTTGTAAGGAGACAGTGAAATAAGGGCGTAGCTAACATGCTTTGCTCTGAAAAGGTGTCAGAAATCTGTGAGCATTAGCGAGAACCAGGTGGGATGAGAAATGAAGATAAGCGGAGCTGGGGTGAGGGGGCTGGGCTGGTGAAGAGAGGATTTTTTTAAGATGAGAATATCTCATATCATTTTGTTATTTAGGATTGAAAAACTCTGCTGTACCCAAACTTTGATGAAGGCTGCCACTCACATTAAATGTGGTTCTAGGTGGCATGGGAGTGCGACAAGGTGTGGGACAGGAGTAAGATGAGCCCCAGGCAGGGCAGGAAGCAGCCCTGCTGAAGACAGAAGTTCAGCATTGCCCAGGGGCATCGAAGACCCCTCAGTAAGGGGAGAGGGCTGGGGAGAGGCTAAGCCATCCCTGTTTAGATGTCAAAAGATAAACTAAGGTCAGCAGACAGTTGGGCCACGTAGGGGCCACGTAGGGGCATATGTCATACTTTGCAGGGTTGAGGTGAGACTTAGAATTAATGACTTAATGTCCTGATTCTTAGTCTCCTTCTCTGCTCTCCCACCTCCCATCCTTCTGGAAGATTGTGTCTGCTGTTAGGCATCGCTGGAGAGCTTCCCAGAGCCAAGAGTGCCAAGACAAGTTCAAAGGAACACCAAGGAGGCTTCCCTATGTCTGTGGGAGTCAGCCTTCATCACTGTTGTGTTCCTCTTGCCTCATTCCTCTTAGCTACACTTGTCATCTTTCCTCTTCCCTAAGCGCCACTCCTACTTCCACCCCCAACCCCCACAAAATCCTCACTTGGCCTTCTGGTAACACCGCATCCCCTGCAGCTCAACCTGGACCTATGTCCCCCTTTCCATCTTGCAACAACTAACCTGCAGGCCCAGAAGTACTGAGCAAACATGTACTCATCAGAAAAGTCCCCCCTTGTTTCTCCTCTGCCTGATGCCTACCCAGTGCCACTGGGTCCCCTGAAGAGTGAGATCCCAGTAAGTGACTCAAAGATGTCTGCTCAGAATGAGATTTATCTTCAGTTGAGGATGCCTTGGCCCTTCAGTCAGAGCTGGTCTAGAAGAACCAAGTATGTCTTCCTACACATATGTATTCTTCTAATTCTCTTTCACCAATTTTTATTTTCATTCTTTCCTGTAGAACCTACCCCAGACTAGATAACCAATTGGAGCCAATCAGTTACCAATCTTCCTAATGGAAGAAAGCACCATGACAGATTCTTCCACATTGATGGTTTTGGAGTCAATAACCTACCTCATGTTGGGATATTTACTTTTGTAGAAAGAGACGTGCAAGGGGTGAAGAGTGACATAGAGCATTGTCTGCGCATCTGATGACTGTGTTTGGGGTTGAGAGTGCAGACTGACCTTACCTGCTGCCCCTGCCAGCCCCATATGGAAAAAAGGGCGGCTCCTCATCATCTTATCTGTCCTTCGAGCTCAGTTCAGTGTCTGATACAGAGACGACAGTGAGTGTCAGCTGTTTCAGACCATGCAGACTAACAGGCCAACAGCTGCTGAATGAGCTTGTCTTCCTCTGCTGACCCCCAAGCCATCGATAAAAGCCTTCCTGAGCTGAACAGAAGGTCAGTGTCCGTTCTTTTCTGAATGTGGTAATGAGTTCACTTTCTCAAGAGTGAGATCAGAGGGGAGTGTAGGCTAAACAAATAAACTTTGTTCTTTCTGATACTAACTGAAACCTATGGCTGTACTCTGGCTATGGTGCTGAGCAACTCTTTCCTTCCCCGCCCCCCCATCTTAGTGGAGTCGAGGGTGGGCAGGGGTGAGAGGAGAGGGATGATAAGGGTCAAGAGAATGGAAGGCTATGAGGGTAGCAGAAAGCCCATTCTATCGTGTAAGTGGTCAGCATATGCGTGTTGAATGAACTTCAGCTTGAGGTGACTCTAGACATTATCTAGGTCACAGGCCAATGGCTCAAATGCCTCCAGATGGAAATGAGTGAAGCCAGTGAGATGGGTAATGAGGGGCCGCTGCTCCCAGGAGGGCTCCTGCCCTTTCGAAGAGCTGTGGCCTCTTCTCAGCTCCAGACAATTATTGCCAAGCAGGTATGTGAGTCCCCTGTGGCTAGATCTTCTTATTTTTTCCCAAGAAAAGTGAGAAATGTAGATTTTTCATATAAAAAAATACCCATTTTGAAACCCTGGAAACCAGTTCAAAATAGTTCAAATACCTACCAGTTAATAAAAATGCATCTGCAGGCTGAATCTATTTGAGGTAAAATAGTGGTTCTCAAATCTGAGTAGGCATCGCAGTTCCCACAGATCTTAATAAAACAGATTGCTGGGCTCCGCCCCGAGTCTATGATCAGCAGTTGTAGGGCAGCAGTGAGAATGCTGCCTCTCTAACAAGTTCCCAGGAAAGGCTGCTGTGGCTGGCCCAGGGATGACACTTTGAGACCCAGAGCTGCTGTTGACCATTAGGGCCCCCAGCCTTTCTTTCTGCCCCCAAGGTGGAGTGGAAGGGTCTGCTGTCTCCTCCAGAGTCTCCTGTGAATGAAGTCCTGTGTGGACCTCTCCATCGAAAGTCTGCCTTTGGGACTTGTTTTTGTTTTTTGTTTTTTTTTTTTAAAGATTTATTTATTTATTTATACAAGCACTGGGTACAGTCAGAAGTGCGGGAGGGTGAGAGAATTCACCAGAGCCAGAGCGGGGAGCAGAGCAGGCAGAAGGACCGAAGTACACTGCTGAGGGGAGCAGCGGGCAGCAGGAGAGGTCTGCACGCCATGTAGGACCCTCCTGTGGTGGCCGGAGAGCAGCTGGGGATAGAACTGGTGCTGCAGAGGCAGCGGGCAGCTTCGCAACCCAGCACTCAACTGCTGCGCCAGTGGGGAGGCCCTTGGGACTTGTTTTTGAAATAGGAGCAAAGACTCTAATTCTCAGGCTCTTTCATTCCCTGGTCATACTTTCCTGCCAAGGTCCAGGCCCTGAGTATCACATGTCCCCTCTGAGCCCCAAGCCAGAAGATGCTCTCCTGAAAATCAGGTGTCTCTTGGAACTGCAGTGCTCAAATGCATTTGATCATAATAATATAGAGTAAAATCCCATCTAAATCCTCTTGGTGTCAGGGGTTCTGCAAGGTTGCTCTAATTGCCTAAGGCTTAGAACACCATTTTAACCTCTTCTACTTTCAGAGAGTCAGTCCCAGTGAGGCCAGGAAAAATGTGTAAACCCATGGGGTTCTCATTAGGGCATGAGAGCACATTCCTGGTAACTAAGGGGGATGAAGAAGCACATGCTTGTTGCTCCGATAGACTTTTCCCACCAGGATTTCCATGGTGACTTGTGTCTTCTCCAGCCTGGGATCACAGAGCTGATCAGATCTCTTCTCCCCAGTACAGGCCTTGCTGGGCAGCAGTGAAGCCCTTATTCTAACTGCCCAGAGAGTAGAGCAGAGACCAAGTCTAGAGGCTGGTCAGAAGCTAGGGAAATGTGAGCCTGGCTGTATAAAAAGCCCCACTCCTGGGCCCCATGATGACAGCTCACACATCTTCTCATGCTGATGGGTCTGGGAACTTAATTCCAAAATTCTGAATGTTCTGTCTCACCCCCTGCCTACAGGTCTTGTAGGTCTCACCCCCTGCCTACAGGTCCTTAAAATCTCCCAACCTTTCTTCACTGATAAGATACAAAAGCAGAGGGCCAGCAGGCAAGTCTTGATGTAACCACCTATGTCACTGTTTGCATCTGGGAAAAGCCACCACCTAGGGTGGGATGTCACGGGCAGGTGAGCATAAGCCCTAGTAAATAAGGTAGTTGCGAGGCCAGGGCTCTGAGTCTGGGGGATTCCATGGGAGGAACCTCAGACTTGGCTGGCATCTGTGACTGCAGAGTGATGTTCCTGGCACGGGCCTTTACAGGTGAAATGTAGACTTGAATCATATCCTGCTGTGGAGAGCCCCCACCTCCCGAGGTGCAGGTTCCCCAAATCACTCACCTCCTGCCCCTCTATCACTCTCTCTGGGCTGAGGTCTTTAATCCCTTTCTCATGGGCTCTGGAACATGTGTTTCTGCCATTGTCTGTTGTGCTAAGTCCCTCCTACTATAGCTTATGCCCACCTTCCCTGTCTGATCAAGGAATCCTACACTCATCAGAGCCGTAAGGAAACGTGAATCGTGTCAGCAAATGTGTGTGATGATAACTGGGGCACAGACCACATGGTAAGCTCGAGTTCTTGACAACCATGAGCCGCTGCCCATCAGAAGGTGGTATCTGTGGATCCGCTGTCTCTTTTTCCACCCAAGTCTAGTTCCCTTCAGCATACAATGGAAACCCTAGGCATGGTTCCCTCTGGCAAGGATGTGCCAGGGAAGAACTGCAGGGGAGTAAAAGAAATGGACAAGAGAGTCTGGGTAAAAGTTAAAAGAATACATTATTTAAAGGGAATCAGCTCTGAATGCAGGAGTTGGTTTAGCGATAGTCCCACCCTGCTCCCCATGCCCCACTCCCTGGGCCTTCTGGGAGCCCAAGGTTTTTCCCGTATGGGTTGCCCAAGAGCAGGGTCACAGAGAGGTCTGCATCCAAAGTCTTCCACCACCGCTTACTGGTACCAACCTCACTGTAAGGCAAACCCTGGTGTGTGTTCCTTGGCACCATGTCAAAGGTTAAAGCAAGGAGAAAGCAGCCCTGCCAGTGGGGCCAAGCAGAAAAGCTCAGGGGCACCACCTTGATGCCAACCCCAGCCCAGCTGCTCATCAGCTAGGGACTCAGGCAGGGAGTCCTCTCTGAGGTTGGCTGGCTCACCTGTGACAGGAGGACTCCACATCAGCACCCACTGTCTTTGTGAGGACTCAGTGGGCACTTGGTGCCCAGCAGGATGCCCCTGTGTGAGCTTCTGCTTTCAGGTGCACAAGGTTTATTGATCAGGTGCCCTGAGGAGAAGGGGAACTAAGAAAACAGGATGGGGCTGGGGTCACTATTCAGTAGTTTATAACCCTGAGGAGCTGAGACCTAAATTGCACATGAACTTAACCATCCCAGGGGCCCAGGGTAATGGACTTGGGTACCTGTGTCAGTCTGCCCTTGTCTAGCGGCTGTCAGGAGAGGGGAGGGAAGGGTGTTAGGGTAGCTGCTGTTCTGCTGAGGACAATCCTCTGGGGAAGGCGGCAACTGTAAGCACTCATTGCAGCTGGGGGTGGGCACCCCTCGGTGAGGCGATCTGGCTAGGGCACCATCACCATCTACCACAGCTTCCTCTTTTTATTTTTTATTTTTTTTAAAAATTTATTTATTTATTTATTTATACAAGCACTGGGTACAGTTAGAGGTGCGGGAGGGTAAGAGAATTCACCAGAGCCAGAGCGGGAACAGAACAGGCAGAAGGACCGAAGTACACTGCTGAGGGGAGCAGCGGGCGGCAGGAGAGATCTGCGCGCCATGTGGGACCCTCGCCGGCGGCCAGGGATTGAACTGGCACTGCAGAGGCTCCGGGCAGCTTCGCAGCCCAGTGCTCAACCGCTGCACCACTTGGGAGGCCCTTTACTTCTTTTTAATACTCCCAGCAACAGGCCACCCTGCTCAGGCGGCATGGAGGCCCACCTGCCTTGTCCTGAATTTGCACTGTGAGTTGCATCACAAATGGTTCTGCAAGGCTGCTCCAAACCTACAGCTTACCACAGTGTTTACCTCTTCCGCCCTCAGAGAGTCAATTCCAATGAGGCCAGGGAACATTTTTAAAACTGCGGGGTTCTCACTAGAGCATGGGAGCGCATTTCTGGTAACTAGGGGGGTTGAAGAAGTAGCACGTGCTTTTATGGCTGCTGCAGACTGTTCTCATCAGGTTTTCCCTAGTGACTGGTGTCCCGCAGGCTCATAACAGCATGATGTGAGTCCAGGTACCACTCTCTGGTCTCCCAGGAAGCAGCCAGGCAGGGGTATGTTGCTTTAACAGTGCCATAAGAAGTGAGGGACAGTGTGGGAACCACACTGGTCAGTCACACCCCTGCCGTGTAACATCTCCTGTCAGTGGCCTTCTCAAAAGGCTGAGAGGGGGCCCTCTGACCCTGGAGGGGTCAGCCCTGCTCCTCCAGGTGTGGCCAGCAGAGCAGCAGCCTGGGCATGAGCTGGGTACTTCCCAGGACTGAGACTGTGGCATCCGTGCAGGACCTGCTGACACAGAACCCAGTCTGCGGCACCTCAGCTGACCTTGTGCATGCTGAAGGGGGTGTCAGAAGCCCCCTCAGCCCATCCCCTTCCTCTCCTCCCACTGCACTGTGTACTTAGCACATTTGCTGCAATTTTTACATATCCCTTGTCTGTGTATAAGTGGTAGAGTGAAGCTAACAAAGAATCTGAGACGCACAGATCGGGGCTTGAGACCAGCTTTGTGGCTGACCTGCAAGGTGACCTGGGCAAGTCACTCTCCACGTGAGCCTTTATTTCTCCACAGGTAAAATAAAGGCTTACTTCTACCTCACAAAATTCTAACTTCCTGACTTTTCTTACAACACCAGCATCACTCCACCTCTACTGCTTGGCAACAATTGGCTGGAACTGAGTGCAGATAAAGTATTTCAGATCTCTCGTGGATTTATACTCCTAAATCGTAGACAGTGCTGCAAGCATTACACAATGTAAGCAACATTACCTCAATGAAAAGTAATATAATTTTTTAAAAAGGTTTATTTATTTATGCATACAAGAGCTGGGGTACAGAGACAGAGTGGGGAACAGAACAGGCAGACTGACAAAATACACTGCTGAGGGGAGCAGTGGGCGAGTCAGGAGAGGTCTGCTTCACCATGTGGGTTGCTCCCTGGCCGGCTGGGGATAGAACTCATGCTGCAGAGGCTGCAGATTTCCTCACAGTGCAGCGCTCAACCCCTTGTGCCACCAGGGAGGTCCCTAAAAGTAATACAATTTTTTAAAATGAAATAGAAACAAAACGCTGTGCCAAGCACATAGTAGGCATGCAAAAAAAATCCCAAGGTTTAATGTAATGCTTCACATGCCTTGATATTTAAGAAATTTAATCAAAATGAACTGGTTAAATCAGGCTAACTTTCAGCCTCCAAAGAAACAGATTACCTGCCTGAAGAAGGAGGGAGTTTCAGGAACTTTCATGACCCGCCTGTTTCTCTTGTCCTTGGTGGCTTTCACCTTGTCTTTAGCTTGTTGATATAGACAGCATGTGCCCTGCCTTGCAACATTCAGGAGGATGGATGGAGCCTGATGGAGCCAGAGGCCATGGAGTCTTGGTATTTGCAATTCACAGACTGACCTCCAAACTTCATAGCAGATGTAGCAAGCCAGTGGTATGTGTCAAGGGCAGTCCTGGCATCTATTTTGTTTGACCTAGGCAAGGTCTTGATTTTTTTTTTTTAATTATGTGAAGACTTAAAAATCAGGAGACTGGAGGAAAAAAATTGGTTTTTCTTAACATCCTGGCTTTAGTCAACCCACAGAGGCAACAGTCAGCTGGAACTAAGAGCAGTTACTCTGTTTGGCAGGGACTACCTCTCCATTTTGTCATAGTCTACACCATTCCCTCTTGTCACACGTCACCCACCTACATTCCCTCTTTGGTCTCAAGCCACCTGTCTTTCTGACCTCTCCTTGACATAAGACCCTGGGGAATTTGAGAAAGATTTTGACCCTCTGTAATCAATGGGATGAGAACTTTGAATGAATTGTTCATCTTCCTAAGGGTAAGAGAGGCCTTGAGGTCAAAAAATTGATGTCTTTCCCTATCTGAACATTTAGGCTATGCCAAGATGTTTGTATCATTTTCAAGTTTTATCTTCACGGTGGTTGTGTGAGGTAGGTGTCACGAGTCCCTTGGTATGGATGAGAATAGTGATATGATGTTGCCCCCCACAGCGTGACTTAAATGTTGATCTGGTAGACCTCAACATTCCTAAGCCCTTGGCTGAAGGCTTGACTTCATGTACGTGCACACAGAAGGTTTCAGGATGATTAACCCCAAAAAAGTAAGAAAAAAAATAACCAACTCATTCTATCATCAGTTATTTATAAAATCTGAAACCAACTGAAAAGAAAGAAAAAAATCAGTAACAAATCAGTAACAAGCACTACTTTTTCAAATGCCAGTTAATTCGTAATCAAACTCTTTTGAGCGAGCCCTCTTCTTGACACGTGCGGACATAAGAATAAGGCTCCCCGAAGGCCAGGGTTGAGTGCACTCTCAGCAAGCTGGGTTCACCAGGCTCTTGAGCTGCAGCCAGACCTGCACATGGGGTTTGCCCTGGTGACAGCTGCTCTCCACATAGACCCAGTCGGCTATGGAAACTATGGGACCTCCTTGTCCCCCAACTCTGATGCCACCTTGCTGTGTCTTGATTCACACTCAAATCCCTCCCCTATGTACCCAACTTGGAATATTCCAAGGCCCCAAATCAGTTCTCCAGACCTAACTTTTATTGAATTGTCACCCTCAAACTGTGGCTCCTCAAAAATATCCTCCTCGGCTTTTTGTCTGCTGTGGAGACTTTCCCAATGTGTACATTGCTGGAATGTTAAAAGTGGGAGAGGTCCTTTACATTCACACAGACCCGTCTCCCTCCCACAGGAGTCCTTTCTTCAGCGCCCCTGACAGAACGGTGCTGCAGCTTAGGCTAGATTCTCAGAAATATGAAACTTATTACCCCAGGGGGCCATTCTGTTCTACATTTCAGAGCTCTGAGTTTTAACAAGCCCTCTTTAAACGTCCCTGAAATTCACTTCATTTTTAGACCATTCGTCTATCAGCAAACCTATGTTAAGCACAGATTCAGTTATGACATATTATTACAGGCAGCAGAACTCCCAATCAAATGGACCTACCCAATAAAAGGCATTTTTTTTTTAATGGTCTCAAGTGAGTCTTGGCCCAGAGTTTAAAATGCCACGGAAGAATACATGGTGCTTTTACCCTGCCTTCCAGTCGGCCTCTGTGTTTTTGCCCTGCTTGTTCTTATGCTCTCCTGGTAGCAACTAGGTCAGCTTCTGGGTCAGTTAACAGAATGACTACTACAATTCCAGTCTTCTTAGTTCATCCTCCAAGAGTACCAGGAGCAACTCTTTATTCACTCCTTCAAAATCTGAAAACCCACTCTTATTGGCTTAGTATCATGTCCCCTTTCTGAATCAATCATTGCAGCCAAAGGATGGGGTTTGGAGCTGGGAGGGAGTGGGCATTGTCCACGCCACCCAGATCAAGCCAAAAAAATTGAAATGAAGGAAGAATAAATTTTGTAATGGAAACTGAGGATGCTGTTGGCGAGTAGACTTCCTGCCTCTCCGCAGGCTGGGTTTAAGGACAGTGCCCCTGTGCTCTCTCTGTTGGGGTGATCCATCCCTTACCGGAAGACTCAGCATGGGACCCTGCAGCCACTGCCAACACCTCACCAAGTCCCTGCTCTCCTGCTAAGCAGCCAGGTCACTTGGGCAAGTTACTTAACCTGTCTCTAAGCTTTTATTTCCCCATTTCTAAAATGAGTTGGGGAATACTGCCTGCCTCTGGCAGGGTTAGATTAGATTAAGTGAGACAATGTGTATGTAAATTACCACACAGTCTATGCGGAATAAATGTCTCTGAATGAATGAATGAATGAATGAATGCATAGAGTGGAAAAATTCAGTCCCAAGTCCCAAGTGAACCACCTATGCAATGCATTCTTCTTTACCTTTTCTTTTATTCCATCTACTCCCTCCCTCCCTAGACTTACAACTTCCTTTATCATAGGTGTTCCTAACCTTCCAGGGCTGTAGACCCCTATGGCAGCCTGGTTGTATGGACTCTAAGAATAGGAATTTTACATGAATTGGATAACAGGTTACACAGAAAGTAAATTATGTGGCAATCATTGAAATTTAAGTATAATGTGAGATGCAGCAATATATGTGTTTCTATATCAACATATTAAATAAGATTTAGCAGCTAATCTAATAATGACTATAATTTGAAGTAATGATGAACATAAATGATAGCTTGAGTAAACTACAAAAACATTAATGGGACAGAAAAATATCTAGAATTTCTCTCACTGACAATCCTGCTAATACTAATGTTTGTAGCCTATATTTATAATTGAAAGAGATGCTACATTTTACCTAGGGAGCAGTGAAAATAAAGATGAGAGTTTTTTCCATCCAATTTCACAGGCCCACTGAGCCCTTGGGCCCTGGAGAAGAGGCGTCTTGAAGTCTAGGTAAAGGCCCTGCAGCATCTTAGGGACTGTATGCAGAGCGCTGCTTCCCTCCAGCCTGGGTACAGTTGGATACTGAGGGGATGGTCCATGTGCTATGCCTAGAACATTTGGAATTGCTCTCATTCTAGCCCTTAAAAATATTTTTTAATAATAATTTATTATTTTAATTGTGGTAACATTAGGATTCTCCTCACTGGGTATGACCACCATAGGGTACCCACCACCCACCACCCACCACCCCTAGTCTACCACCGTAGTGCCCTGTATTTCCTTTCCTCTTCGCTCCTACTCATGTCTCCATTCCCCCTTGGATGCTTCAGTTCTATAGTCAGTTGTCAAGACTAGCTTTTACATCTGTTTTTCTCTTAGTTTGGTTTCTCTCTGTTCCATGTATTTGTGACACATCTGATATTTGTCTTTCTCCTGACTTATTTCACTTAGCATTATCTCTTCCAACTCCAGCCATGCTGCTGCAACGGCATAAGTTTCTTTTAGATTGGTGAGTAAGATTCCATAGTGTGTATGGACCACATCTTCTTGATCCACTTACCTGTTTTGGGGCACATAGGTATACATTTTTCACACATTGGGAACAGCTGGTAAATGGAAGCAGTATCCTCAGAGTATGTTCCAAACCTTCTTTCTCCTCCCTCCACATGGTTCCAGTGTGAGTCTTGTGGTCTGTGCTTCACAGTGTGTAACAGTCTGTGACCCTGCACCTTGGACACAGGGTGCAAGGTGAGTCAACTCTGTGGGTAGGAAGAGGATTCTTAGAAGCCTTCCTACCCCAGGTCATCCAGTATGACTTAGCTAAACCTCAAAGTGACCATGAACTGTGTAACCCTCTACACCCAGCTGAATGAGTGACCAGCTCATTCCCTTTGGCCCTAGCGGCCTATGGCAGTTTCAACTGCACCCATCCCTCTGAGGCAGGGAAAACCAGTGTTTTAATGAATTATGGTTAAAATACTTTCCTTTGCAAACCTTCCAATAAAAGAACATGTCACCCTTGGAACACTTTGTTAGGTCTTCCCAGGGTCTTGCTGGACAACAAGGCTTCTGAGCTCATCGTTAAGGGAGAAAGTGAGGAAGAGAGTGGTTCATAGAGAAAGACCCAAGGTTACAAAGACCCCAGGTGAGGGGAAGAGGGCAGGGTAGAACGTGAGCTGGGTGGGAACTGCTGGGGGCAGTGGGTGCAATGAGGTCATAGAGCCAGCTTCCAGCCTGTGCTTCATCCTGCAGGTAGTAAGTGGCCAAAGAAGGTTGTTGAATGAGAGTGATGTGGTTAAATTCATATTTACAAAAGGCTGCTTTTTTAAGTAGGCATGGAGCGATGATAGAAATGCCAATGAGTTGTTGAGTAGAAAGTATTTCTACTTTTGTGTGGTTAGCTGGCATGGCATTCCCTCTGAAACAGATTCCCCACATACAGACTTCCTACCAACTCCAGATAGAACCCTGAAAATCACCAAAAACAGTTTTTCTCCCAGTTCTGGGCCCCTGTGTCTTCTCACAGCCACTTGTGTGTGTGTGTGTGTGTGTGTGTGTGTGCTCATGGTGTGTGTGAATGTGTGTGAATGTGTGTGTTGGGGGTAGGGACTTGATGGCCAGCCTTTCCCGCTCACTACTTGATAAACACTTTGCAAAAAGGCCCAGAGTCACGTGTGAAAGAGAACACTGGGCTCAGTTTTCCCAAGTTTCTCCCTCTGCCCCTGGAAACCCCTGAAATGGAGAGGGAAGGGGGTGCTGCAGGAAGAGGTCACCAGCTCTGCAGAGTCATTGTATAATCTTGGGTGAGATATTTCATATTCCCAAATCTCTGTGCCCGCCTATATAAGATGGGGAAGAGAAGTCCCAGTTCTGCCTGCTTCCTGGAGGCTAAACAAACGGAGAGAATAAATTACCGGAACATAAGAGTTAATTTTCCCTTTAGGCTCATCTGTGTGGAACAAGCCTATGACAGCATTAGTGACAGCTAACATTATACTGAGTGCTTTCTTTGGGCCTGGCAACCTCATTACCTCTTTCAATTTGCACATGACAGATAAGGAAGGCATTGCCCCACACAGGTTAATTAATGACCTCAAGGTCACCAAGCTAGTTAGGGCAGAGCTGGGATTCAAACCCAGTGCTGTCTGGCTCCAGGGACTGCCCTATTAGTGACCACTCTAGACCATCAGCTAACGGTTTAGCAGCCTTATGACTCATGCTCCAAACAAAATTCAAACTGAATGGTATATACCTTTTCCACACTCTGGGGAAGACAAGAGTTCCCCAAATATTAAGTACATATTTGGAGAAAAGCAAGACAGGATGTGCTATGGCTGTGGAGGAGTAACTCTCAAACAGTAAATACAATCTTGCCAAGTGATCGATAGATTCTACAACAGAGAGCAGGTGAATGCATATCTCTCTTTACAAAATAGGATATGGGTGGATGAGGGTATTGACAGGTTTACTAGCAGAAAAAATGTAAACAGATCCAGCTCCACCTTAGGTAAATAATCAGCAAGCAATTACTGAGCACTTACTGTATGCCTGGATGCGTACCATATCACTGCTTCCTTATTGTTAAACTGTAGTCAAATGTACATCACATAAGATTTATCATTTTAACCAGAGAGAAATAGCATAGTTTTTTGGCATTAAGCACCTTCACGTCGTGCGGCCATCACCACCATCCATCTCCAGAAGTTTCTCATCTTCCCCCACCGAAGCCTATTAAACTCAAACGCCACTCATCTGAGGCGCTAACCAGAGCAGTCAGATTCACCCATTCCTTTTAAGCAGAGGCCTCTTTTTCCATTTCATTTCTTCCACAATAAGGAAATGGGCACAGGATTGACACGTTGATTCATTGATTCGCTCACTCATTCGTTCAGGCTGGTCTGCCTAAGTGTGAACTACAGAATAATTGCCTTCTGTGGCTTCATATAAAATACAGTGAGGCAGGAAAAACATAAAAACGCCTCAGTAACTTCTGAGCTACATTTTTCCCAGAGCTGTGGGAGAACTGGCAAGAGGAGAAAGGATGTATTTTTGAAAGGCTAAAGCCCCCTTATTATAGTATTACACAAAATTCCTGCTGCTACGGTTTCCTCCAGGAAAACTTCAGGCGGGGCCAGTACCGGTGTATGTAAAACAATGAAGACATTCTCACCCTGTTTTCCAAGCCCAGAACACACATCACACATCGGAGAATGAGGAAATAAAAGTCTGGGACGACTGAGGCATCCTAGAGACCATGCTGATTCAGCTTTTATCTAAACTATTGTGTACGGCACTCCCTGCCTGGCTCTCCCAGAGTGTGCAAGGGAGGCCCTTGCTTTTCACTGGACACAACTTAAGCTCTCAGGGGCTGTTGGTTGGTGTAAGGGCAGGACAGGCCACTGAGCAGGTTTTCTATGATCCAGCAGACAGGGTAAAGGAGGAGAGAGTCCTGGAGCCCTCAGTGGCTTTTGCAGGCTTTTACTGGGATTTACGAGGTACACAGCAGGCAGGAGTGCTGGGGGGCCAGGAGGCTGGCAGGCCTCCCAGCCCCCAGCAAGTCTTCACTCTATCTGGGCTCTCCGGCGTTTTCTCATGGCCTTGCTTCTCTGTTCTCTCATGGTTCTGCTTCCGCTTCACTGTTTCTTGGCCTCTGCTGGTGTCCCCGTGACGCTGCCCTTAAAAGCCCAGTCTCAGCCCAGGTGAATCCCATCTACCTATGCCCACACCCTACTCCAGGTGCCCGCCATCAGGCATGCATTCAGGACCGCAGGGTTCCATCATCTCTCCTGATGGCGGGAGGGCAGAAAAGCCTGCTACTTTTTACCTTACCCTACAGTTGGACTCTGTGACGAGAAGCACTAGAAGTCAAGAATGTATTATAGATTTCATTTCTCCATGTGTGCCAACAGACGAGCCCATATTGGTCCTTTAGTCTGCTCCCAAGGAGGATGGAGCTTGTTTGTGAGGTCCAAGGCAGGCTTTCTCCACCTCCTAACAACTTACATTTTGAGTCCGATGATTCTTTGCTGTGGGGGGCTGTCGTGTGCATTGCAGCAAGCTCAGCAGCACCCCTGGCCCCTATGGACTAGAAGCTGGTGGCTCTGGCCCTCCCAGACACCAGTTGTGGTTGTGATGATCCAAATTGCTTTTGTTATTGCCAATGTCCCTGGCAGTAGGCCTGCCACATTTAGAAAATTAAAGGGATGTTAGTTAAATTTGAATTTCAAATAAGCAAGGAATCATTTTCTTATAATATTTGGAACACACTTGTACTAAAAATGTATTCATTGTTGATCTGAAATTCAAATCAAACAAAGCATCCTGTATTTTATCTGGCAAGCCCGGGGCAGGGGATGGTGGGAAGGGACAAAATTCCTTCCAATTGAGAACTACTGGGTAACCCACTGTCCCAGCTTGCAGGACTGTTCTGGTTTTAGCACTGCAAGTCCAGCAATCCAGAAACTCCTCAGTCCAGGGAAGCCGGGACAGTTGGTCACGCTCGAAGATCCACCCCCTGTCTTTGGTACCGAATGCAGCTTCCAGCCTCCCCACAGGCTTGCCAAGGCCCTTAGGAGACACGGGTGCTTTCAGTGGATGAGAAGCCTGATGGCACAGCTGACCGATAGAGCTCCTGTGGCAACTACTAAATGGTCCTCTTTTTGCTCAATTGTTGATTCATACACACAACCAAACATGACCAATAATAGCTCAAGTCAAAGTGGTCTATTGATTTTGATGGCCTCCGAGTAGATTATTCTTCCCAGAAAAAAACATCCATATCCCAGATATTTCATCTTAAATAATCCAATACCAGGAGCTAATGGGACTTCCCACTGGCTTGTGAGACTATAACTATGCCTTGGTTTTCCCATAAATCATCAAGATGCACTTTTTGTGGGTTGTTGTTACCTTAAGTCAGAATTGTATTGACTGGTCTCTCCCTGCATCCTGGGCTCTCACTTGACAACACAGATTTTTTTCCCCTGTCATTTCATATTGGGCAAGACATAGATGTTGGGGGTGGGAGGGGGTAGGGAGGGATTCCAGAAGACACTCCTTACAGTTTGGCTTTTCACACAACTCTGGGCTTGAGGCTATAAAAAAGGCCGCCTCGGGTTTCTGGAGCGCATCAGGTTTCCAGTCACTATGATGGCCATGTTACAGCTGAGTTAGTTGAGCATCTATGAGGGTAAAAATAATGTTCTCCGAGAACTTAGAAATGAGGCCTTTTCCTAAGAATGAAACAGAAAAGTATATATACAATGATTGTGACTAATTTGGTACATGTGCTACTGAGAAATCTGGGAAAAACCCCGTTATTCCCACCAGGACCCCTGGATGTACCCTCTGACAGGCAGGGTGCAGCATGTCACAGTGGTCGAGGGGAGCCTGCCCCCTGCACTGACTCTAGAGGGCTGCTGGGCCCAGATCTGACCACTGGCGCCTTGAAATCAGTCTTGGGGGGAATATTGACATCATGGAATGTGGCAAATGTTACCAACCAGGGCTTTTGTTCTTGAGAACCATTTGTTAAACATTTACTATTCCACCATTGAAGGGAAGTATAATCTAGATGTAAAGACCTGTCCAGTTGAGCTTGAGCTGGCCTAGAGATGGACTATGTGTACAGCCTGCTATTGGAGTGGGAGTCCTGACACTGGCAACTCTCTGGTGAGTGTTTAGCCAGGGAGACGAGGCCTAGGCGTTGCAGACACACACTCCCTTCTAGGAATCAGGGTTACCCTGTCTATTAATCAGCTCAGGCTCCCTGGGGGACATTGGGAATATAATTTGACTGCCCAAACTTTGGATTATAGTCCTGGTCAGTTCTATTTCTTATTATAAATTAATCAGCATTTCAGGCTTGCGTGTCCAACCTGCCAGCATGAATTCCTCCCAGGGTTGTAGCCCACAAGTTGGAAGGAGTCAGACATTTTGGGTTTGAACCTCAGCTTTGCTAGTTTCTGGCAGCATAATCTGGAGCACGTTGCTCTCAATGCCCTGATCCTTGTCCTGCTCCTGAGGGAGACCCCGTTCAGCTTTCCCCATCTCTACCAAGCTTCCACCTACTCCCGCGCACACTGATTATGCCCTTCTCTAAACCATTTCTTCTGCTTTATCTCTGGTCTTCTGTGCGCCAACTAAATTTTATGATATCTGAAAAAAAGTACTTTATATAACTCTTTTATTTGCAAAAAGACCTGTCCCTGGGCTGCCTACATGGCAGCTGCCTGATACAAGCTCATTATTAGTTAATTAATTGATCCAGATTCTCTAGGATGTTGCAGGTGGGATACAAAGTGTGTTGCCCACCAAGTCAAGAAAAGTGCCACACTCCCTATTACCCGTTGTCTGCTCTTCCTTTTTTTCTCACCTTACTGGGTACTCATCTCAAGGGCATGACCCCAGTGGTATCAGGATGTTTGGGAGTACAAAGAACAGAGGGCTTCAACTCTCACTTGATGCCAACAATAAGCAAGTCCAGAGGCAATATAATCTGCAGGCAGATGCAGATCACCTATAGGCAGTGCAAGAGTACTTAGAGGCTGTCTTACTCTGCAGCCATCACTGATGCTGGCCTCTCCAAAGGATGATAGCAGGATGACACATTAGTACCCAGTACTCATGGCCTGGTCCATAGAAAGAAGGGGTGCTATCTCTCTCTGAATCTCCTTCTTAGGAGAGGGTATACCCTCCCTAGACAACCCCCTTCTCAACACAAACACATACACAGGCTTTTCCTCTCGTGTCTCATTGGTCAGGGCTGGGCACATACCCTTATGTAAACAATCACTGGGGACAAAGGAGCCCGCCACCAAGCAGCGTGACTGCTCCTCCAAGCTCTAAAGACTCTCACTCAGATGTGGGGAAGGGACTTGCAACCACCAGAATTACAGGGGAGTCACCTTTTTTTCCCCTCTTCTGTAACTGGTAAAGTAATGAATAGAAAAAAGTTCCTTTGAATTTTTTTTCCTGTTATAAATTGTTCTTCATTACTTTCTTTTTTTTAATTAAATTTTTTTCTTACATCATTGTAGTCCCCATAGTTCTCCCACCACCGTATCACCCGTGAACCTTCATCATATGCCCTTGTGTTCTTCCCTCCCCTGTATTGGGGACCCCCCTCCCATTCCTTTGTTGTCTGCCTCAGTTCTGTGGTCAGCCTGCTAGTTTTGACTTTTTCTTGACCTTTCGTTTGGTTTTCTATATTCTGCATATAAGTGAGATCATCCGGTATTTATCTTTTTCCTTCTGAGTAATTTCTGCTAGCGTAATCCCTTCCAGCTCCATCTATGTTGCCGCAAATGGCATGAGTTTGTCTTTTTTGATCACGAGTTGTAGCAGAACTGTCAGTGGCCTGCAGTATTTCTTGGACCTTAATATTACAGTATGCAACCATCAGCTCTCAACCGAGTGGCTATGATTCTCAGGAGATGGTGTATAAATATCCCAACTCCCTCACACTCTGTGGGAGGAAGGTAAGTCTGCTGTGTGTGTTCTCTGCTGCTTCTCACCTTTTCCCATAGGCTTAAGCACCAGGCGCCCCTGGCTCACTTTTCCACCTCCCTACCTCTGCTCCCCTTACCTCCTAGAATCCTCACTCGGTCACTGCCTCTGGAAGATCATAAGCTAAGATTTCAAGTTAAGCCTATAGCCCTATCTCACCTTGCAGTCCAGGCATGGGGTATCTGTGGAGGCACTAGAAAAATCTGGGTAGGAGATACTGAGTTTACATACCAAACATCCTCTCTACCCACTCCATGTAGAAAAGTCCAGCACCTCTGGGACCCTCGTCCACACTGCTAGATGAGGCAGAGCTAGAAGCAGAATAAGAGGATGTCTCACCAGCAGTTCTGGCTGTAAACTTCCCTTTAATTACTAAGGAGATTTATTGTTATGAAATGTAGGAGAGCTGCTCTTTTAGAGACAAAGTCAAATGGTAGGGAAAAGTTCAGAAGCAGAGCAAGGCAAAGAAGATAGAAAAAGACACCCCCCTTCAAATATTAACCAGATAAGGTCCTACTTGTTCAGTGAGGGGTTCAGCTATTGAAGGGGAAGCTACATTAGTGGAGGTGGATTGTGGAAGCAATTTTTTCCTTTTCTTCTTAATGGAGAGGATGCCAGTGTGAATGTCCTTAGGAAGTCCTGACACTGTAATTACACCAAAGAATCCAGTGATATTTAACACAGGCTGCAACTGTCCTTGGTTCCCTGCATCCTAGCCAAAGGTCACTCATGGCCAGTTCCCCCAGATCACAACCCTCCCTGGAACAATCCTGCTACAGGTCTCAGCCCTTCATCCTAAACCCTTGGGACCAGCTGTGTTTCAGATTTTCGAATGTATTTTAGAAAGGTGATTTGGTGTACATACTTCATCTTACAGCAAACCACTGTGGGTTCTGGGACTCTTAATCAATGGCATTAATATTTTTGCAGCAGCATGTATGCATATTCACATCAAGTGTGATCAATACAGGCTATAAATAGCCTCTCCTTAGTGCAACTCAGATATTTCTGGCCAATAAGACAAGTCAGGTCAGATTTGCAGTCACTTAGATTACAACTAATTTACTTTTTAGACTTTTTTGGATCTTGAGATTGTGGGTAAGGGATAATGGACCAATAGATGCATGTTTTCATAGCAATATATTAGTTTTTTTTAAAAAATTTATTTATTTATACAAGCACCGGGTACAGTCAGAAGTGTGGGAGGGTGAGAGAATTCACCAGAGCCAGAGAGAGGAACAGAACAGGCAGACTGACGAAGTACACTGCTGAGGGGAGCAGCGGGCACAGCAGGAGAGGTCTGCACACCATGTGGGACCCTCGCTGGCAGCCGGGGATCTTACCCAGTGGTTGGGGATTGAACTGGTGCTGCAGAGGCTGCGGGCAGCTTTGCAGCCCAGTGCTCAACCGCTGCACCACCAGGGGAGGCCCAATATATTAGTATTTTAGGGTGGAGGTGAGTTCTGCTTCTCACCCTAGGTGAGACCATTTATGAGAGTCAAGATGAGGCTAAAGGGCCTCAGAATCCCAGTGCCTGGGCTAAGCTACATTCCTATGGCCAGCTGCATTATCATAGGGGTGAAGAGAAGTTTCCTGCAAAGCAGAAACTACTAGAACCCAACGGGCTGACCAGCAAGGCAGTCCAGGCAGTCCTCAAAAAGCCACATCAAATGTCACGTCTTTGGGGCAGGTATGAGGCCAGCATAGTAAGACTTAGAATGAGAACAAGATAGGGGTAGGAGGGTAGACATTCCTATTTGGGGCTGGCCCTGCCACTGGAGGCAGGTCAGTTGAATGGGACAGATAAGCTCCAGCTAGTCCAGACTTGCCTCCAAAGGTTCCAGTGAAAAGGTGCATTCATTGCCTGGACACACAGGCGCTGGCCCTGCCCATGTGAAAGCATTAGGTCATCAGAAGGGTGAGGCCAGCCCAGGCCTCTAGGGATGGTAAAGTAACTCCTTCTGCCTGAACTGCTCTTAGTGACATATCTGCAAGGTGTGTTTTTGCACACGCTGCAATCACTTAGCCATTAATTATTAAAAAGCTGAGTGTCTTCGGTCTCCAGCTGTCTTCTCTTCCCAGCAGGGTATATAATTCAGAAGGTGGACAAGTTGGGTTAGATTGATTCACATCTGGGACTCAAATTTTGGCTCTCAAATCCTTGTTCATGTCTTGAACAGCAGGACACACTGGGCAGGCCTCCATGATAGAACAGAGATGGAACAGAGATGCAAACCAGGCTAGCAGGTGGGTGGGGCATGTCCCTAGGTCCATGTACATGGGGGCCGAGAGCCTCTGGGCAAGAAAACTTGGACAATGAGAATAATCAGAGTTCTGATACATACACAAGGCATGTGTTGTGAGCTGAAGGTAAAACCCATGAGGGCTTATCCATAGAGCCTACAGAAGAGCCAGTCACACTGTGATTGTCACTGAAAAAAATAAAAAAATAGCCTTGCTGGGCCACAGGTATTATTCTAGGCGTTTCACATAAGTTAACTCACTTAATCACAGCCACATCAGGGGAAAGCAGGGCATATGTTTTTGTGCTGCAACATGGTCCCTTGACTTCAGTCCAGCTGCCACAGGGAGCTTCCTTCTTCCCCTCAGCCCTTGCTCTTCCCCCTCAGCCTGCAGACCATGCTGCAGCCATAGAAGCTGATTCTACCCTCTGAGGGGCAGGGCAGGCAACCCCAGCACCCAACTCCCACTGTCTACCATGGTGGGCTTGGGAGCTATGGATAAATGTTCCCGCCCCCTTCCTTCAGGAGGGCAGCCCTGGGGGGCTCTGCATATTTCTTGAAGGTTCCAGTGCATCTGGGCTCCTGTTGCAGGACCATGACCTTTACATACACTTCTTGTTGGTGCTTTGCCCCTTCCTTCCTCATCACTCTACCTCCCACTTTCCAAATGAAAGACCTGCACCGTGTTCTTGTGTCAGTGCTGCCACTAGGGAGCCCCTAACCAAGGCAGTGGAGTGTCATTATATAGATAGTATTATTTTACTCATAATCTGTCTACATGAATATTTGTTGTTGACCAGCTGAATTAATGAATTGAAGTTGGAGTGAAAAGAGACTGCATTGAGTCAACCTCAGAAAAGGAAAGGG
Organism: Talpa occidentalis; assembly: GCF_014898055.3. Classification (NCBI taxonomy): domain Eukaryota; kingdom Metazoa; phylum Chordata; class Mammalia; order Eulipotyphla; family Talpidae; genus Talpa; species Talpa occidentalis. Next base: position 29,445,996 of record NW_023600993.1, read on the forward strand.
GTCTTGACAGTGAGCAGAGGAAGGAGGACGCACACCAGCTGTTTCTGGGCCTGAGGGTGTTCTGACTTGGCTTCGCGAATGATCTGCGGGCCCTGGGCAGAGTGAGTGTGGCTTGTATGAGTAACTAAACCTGCCTCCCACTGAAATCTGAGGCTCTTGGGGGGTCCACGTATCCAAGGGAATGAATTCGCTTTTCCTCTCCCAGACAGGCAGGTACCACCAGAGCTGAGAACGTCAGTGACCGAGTGGGCTGCCTGAGGGCTCCTGAAGACCTCTCCTGGCACAGCCCACCGAGCATCTCAGGTGGCCTGCCTGGCAGTTGTGACAGATGGGGGCGCTGGGAGGAGGGCTGAGTGGCAGCAGGAGGCTCAGTCTGAAAGATGGGGTTCAGGGAAGACCTTCAATGCCTCCAAGAGGGATGGCAGGAGAGTTGCCTGCTCCAAGGCCCAGATAGGCACACCAGAGCTTTTCTGCATGGCCAGCCGCCCCTGGGCTAGGCGTACCTTGGCAGAAGACAGTGGCAATATAATGGCCAGCGGTAGCCCGGCCTGACTCATAAGCTATTCTTGCAGACTCCAGAAATACCTTGAGGTGGGGCTTGCAAAAGACTGAGTTCCTATTAACAATTAAGTTGACTAATTTGTCCCCATGATTGGTGAGGCTTAAGGACAGTGGCAATATGTGCTAAGTTAAAGAAATCTACCTGGAGTTCCTTATCAGCCCCCATTCCAGGAAGTAGGACCAGTGTCTGAAGACAGGTGGCCTAGATTAGAATCTCAGTGGGGTTGCCTGGTAGGTGTGTGTCAGGGATATGTCTACAGTATGTTCCCCTTTCTTTGTAAAATGGGTATAATAATAGTAGTTGCCAGGAAATTAAATGGGATTCTTTTAAAGCACTAAACACACAGAGTCACAGCTCAAAACTTATTAAAGAACATTTCTGCCATCAGCACCTGGACCCTGCCCTAATTCCTCAACTCCCAGCGAAGGCTGTAATAGTGAATATTGATTTGGCCATCTAATATCTGAACGTTCCCCCTTTTCCATTAGGGACTTCTCGCTTTATGAGACTTCATTGTCTTCAGTGCCTGCCTTCCATTGTACACAGTGACAATGACAGACACTGGCATTCCCAGCAGCCTTTGCAGCCAGGGCACAGGCCCGATCTCCTGCATCCACCAACCAAGAACTCGTGCTGGACTCTGACTCAGGGCCTGAAGCTGGAATGGAGGGGTTCTTTCTCGCCCTCTCTGCTGTGTTCATATTTATGACACAGAGGTTGGGTGGCTGTGATGAATCCCGGTTCAAAACCCAGAGTTGAGAAAGTCTCTCCAGACACCTTCTGCTGGGTGGTTCTGGCTGTTGCTCCAGGATGCTTATCCTCCAGCTCAGTCACCCACCTTTCTATTGATTTTCAGTTGCCCAGTATCTTTTCCATCAAACTCCCTCCTGCTTTAGTCAGCAGAGTTTGGCTTCTGATGCCTATAACTGAGAGCAGCCATGACTGATGCAGCTACATTGCAATGTGACCCAGCCACAGCCTGGAGCTCACAAGGCCTTTCCTAGAGTCACCACATTCCTATATACCTAAATCCGAAGCCAGGGCAAGCCATGACTCAAGAGGCCCTCATGGCTTCTTGCCTGCTTTATCGAGACAAGCCTCCCCCTCACTCCAGCTTCCAGGCTATAGTCAATGCTTACAGGACACAGGTCTGGAAACAAACCCCCCCCACCCCCATCATACACGCACACTGGTTTCACTGACTCTCCCAAGCATAAGAGCTCCCAGTATATATCCATGGTCTGTTCTGACCACTTCACAGCTGCATCTTCTCCCCTCACCCAGCTCCCACCACAACATGCCAATGCCCACCTGAACAGACACAACAGCCCTGTTGCTAGTAGCTGGTTGGACATGCCAAGCACAAAGGCATACTCATCCTTTGCCCATCAGGACATAATTCAGGCGTTGCCTCCTCCAGGTAGCCTTCCCTTCTTTCTGTGAAATAGGTATTAGAGTCTCATGGGCATACATTTCTGTCAATTTCTTTTTAAATTTTGCCTGTATCTACCCTAGGAGTCTACCCTTTGATTCTCTGGTGCCAGGGATTGTGTCCTTCCTGTCTTTATCCCCAGCATCTAGAGAGGGGTAATGTGTTGGTCAATGTCTGCAGAATGTCCTGCTGGAGGAAGAATGCTTATGTCAGGCTCCCTTCCTCCCCTGCCTTCCCTCGGCCTATGTTTAGGCCTGTGTTTGAGTCTTCACACCATTCTGCAGTGCCCAGTGGCTACTGACAAGCATGTCTTGTCCATCTAGGCTTTATAGTTCAGGGTCAAGTAGCCAGTACTTGTGAACTTGGAATAATCTGAGTTAACAGATACACTGGAAACCTGTGTCACTGCAGAATAATTGAAAGCCTGTCTAACCCTTTTGGAGAATCTCCTCCTGCTTTTCTTCCCCAGGACGAGGCCCAAGGGCAGGTAGAGGTGCCCAACAGCAGGGGCCCAAGCTGTGAATCTTCTTCCTGGCATGTGGGATCCAAACTGCCCAGGTCTTTTTGCTGAGGTTTCCTGGATACGTCTGGGACTTTTCCAGACACAAATCCTTGCCATTCCCAAGGAAATCAGGAAAGGAGGGCAGCAAAGAACTCCACATGGCAAGTGCATAGGAGAAAGCTGTGGAGACTCCCCTTTGTCTGCACTCCAGGGAGCTGTTTCAAGCAGTGCAGGTCAAAGCTATGTGTGTGCTCCTCTCTCTGCCTCGCCTCCCTACCCTTTCATTCTGGGTTATGCAGTATAGTTCCTAAAGCACTACATCCGAGATTCCATTTCATTCCTCACTTCCCCCCTCCCTCTACTTCTTCTAGTTTATTCTGTATTCTATAAAGTGAGGCAGACTTGGTTACCCTCCCCCCACACACGGTTACCCTCAGTCTCAACTACTTCGTCCAAAATAATCAGACCAACACATGCAATTTGCAGCAACGTGGATGGAGCAAGAAGGGATCATGCTCAGCGAAATAAGTCAGAAAGAAAAAGAAAAATACTGGATGGTCTCACTCATAGCAGGAATTTAGAAAATAAGAGACCAGGAAAAAGGCTAATCAATACAAAGTAAAAATCAAAATCAACAAGCAACTATAAACCAGAGATACACTACGGGGTGGGGGGTGGGGGAGGGAGCAGCAGGGAAAGGAAGGACTAGAGTCAAAATAAGGGGGGAGGTGCAATTGTATGGGGAATATAACCAAAATGAAAATGCATACATTGTGCAAAGATGAAAAATGATGTAAGAATTATATAAAATAAAATATTTAAATAATAAAAAAATAAAATAATCAGACCAGTCATATCTATACTGCACAGTTACTAATGGGGTAGCCACGTAGTGCTCTAAAAGATATCCCCAAAATGTCACACCTTTTCTTTTTGACTCTGCCCCTGGCAGCCCAGCTGCTGGTACCCCTCCTAGAATTCATGGCGATGCCTGGTGGTAGCCCAGGATGGGTCGGCACTGCCAGGAAGAGGGGAGGGCAAGAGCAGAGCAGACTGGCAAGGATGCCAGGGAGGAGAAATGACTGAGCTGTTTAACAGCAGAGGCTGAAGCTCCCCGGCTTGGAGGAGTGGTCCCCGGCCACACCTGTCAGTCGGCATCAGGAAGCCATGTATCCACATCAAAGCAGCCAATTCGGGGCTCTGAGTGTGGAAGTCCTGCATGTGGTCAATGCTGGGCTCTCGATGTTGCAGAGTGCTTCATCCAGCAGCTCCTGGGGGACCAAAAGGGAAACAGGTTGCCAGCCAACCCCGCGGAGGACTGCACCAGAGGACTCCTCCAGGAGGCCAGATGCTTTCTGGGTGCCGTGGGTCAAATTATGCACCTCTTGGTGACAGCTCCATTTTTTGTGGTGATTTGCTTAATAAGGTGACAGGGCCACATGACTCCAGACGAAAGTGAATCTGGAGTTCTCCCTTCTTAATTCAGATTCCTGAGGGGCAGAGCCTGCCAGCTCCCAGAGGTGCCCATACAGCAATAAAGTTTTCTGTTTCTCAAGTGCTCATGACCTGTGGAGATTTTGACACTCAGTCTGACTCTAACAAAATCATTCTGTGAAGTGGGAAAAAGTAAGGATGTATTTTCCTCATTTGAACAAGCGGGAAACAACATGCAGAAAGAGTATCCGACTAGGTGTAACTCCCAGGGCTGGAATCCAGTCTGTTGCAGTCAATGCTCCAAGGTCAGGGCTGTCCATTCTCTCTGCTCATAGACAAGGTTTAAAATTGCTTCTACTGGGTCTCTCCTTCCCCTGAACCCTAAACACCCCTGCTTCTCTGACACTCTGTGCAAAGCATTCAGCCCTTTAGCTTATCAGTCCTACAACCTAGGCAGACGTCTTATCCTGCTCATCTTTACAGCACTTTGCGGATGACTTCCAAACAATGATAGATGTGACTAGAAAGTGTCAAACAACAGGCCGCACATGGCCTTGAATGCCAAGGAAGGGAAATTGCACTTATTCCTACAGTGGAGACGAGAGACACCAAGGGTCTTGGCCAGTGCTGTAGCATAATCAGGTTCATGTGACAGAATCAGTGTGTATGAGAGAGAGCAGAGAGGGAGTCTCCCATCGCTGATTTAAAACATCTCCATGCCTTATAAACAGGAGTTTTGGCTGAGGAAATGGTACATCGCAGGGCATCTTGGGCGGGAGGGGCTTGCCTTCCGAATTCTCTAACCTAGCATTCAAGACCACCCATGAATAAGCACTTCCCCACCCCTTGCAGCCTGTGTACCCTATTTCCTGTTGGACTCCAATCATTTCAAGCTACTTACAGTTCTGGAAAAGATCATGCTAATTCCAGACACCACACTTGTGCCCATGCTATTGTCTCTGTCGGCAGAGACTTCTATTCTCATTTCTTCTTGGCAAATTCCTATTCAGTGTTAGTAACTCAGGCAAATTCTAAGTTTCTTTCTGCCACTTACCAAACTCCCTAAAGGACTGAGGGGGAGGCTGGGCCCCTTTTGAGGACATTTACTGGGACACAGAGACTAAACTAAGGGAGGTCAAAACTCTAAGACTTCTAGAAGCCTAGTCGCCAGCATGACTAGCAGCTCCATCGGTACAGAGGTTAATTGGACATTGTTCAGCACAGAAAAAAAATGAAACCGGGGTTTGAGCAAGTTTCTCTAGACGTTAAGCTGTCAAGACGATATCTGGGTCATTTGTGTCTCTTTGGTCCTTATTCTTTCAAGTGGCAGTTGGTGTGCTTTCTTGAGAGGCAGAGAAAAGGACACTAAACCCATCACACTCCCGTGTGCAGAGCTGGAGAGAACTAGATGCTCTATGATGTCACCAGCACTTGTTGTTTTTTTGTTTGTTTGTTGCTTGCATGCCCCTTAGCAGTCTCTTCATGCCTCCTCCCTCATGGAGCCCTTGTGTACTACTTGCCTTCAGGAATTCTGGAAATTTTTCTCCATTTTGTTACATTTTACTGAATGCTTAGTATCTAGTAGACAGGCATTCTCGCCCTCAGTATCCAGTGGGCCTACCCTTCCTAGTTGAGAAAACACATCCCTAGATATAGCCAGGCTATGCTGCAGTTTGGTTAGCTTTAATTCCCTCCGCTTTTCCTGCCTCTCAAGAGAGCAAGTATGAGTGGTCCTATGTTTAGAAATGTTTGCCTTACGCACTTGTATTTACAAGCTTCAGTCCCTTAATAATCACTAATAGCAAACTTCTTGGTCTCACCTCACTGATACCACAGGTCTGCTAACTAGCTGTGATCCTGAACAAGTTCCTTTCCCTAGCACCACCCTTAAATATAGGTACTGTCTGGAAGCCCTGCTAAACTCCACCCCTTGCTTTGGAATGCCTTCCTCAAAGCATCCCTAAGAACACTTCAGGACCTGGAACCAGCCAGAGCCAGTACAAATGCTTGAGCAGGCATCAGAGTGCAGACAGGGATCCATGTGGTCCCAGGCCTCATTCCTCACTTTCAGAATGCTCTGGCCCTCTGTCCCTGGGGGGCAAAACCTGATGCACTGAAGAGTTTCAGGACTCAGGTTTATGGGGTTGTCCTAGGGTGACCTGATGAACAGCCCACTGGTTGTTGTGGTATTTCTAAAGAATCAGATGAGATTGGGCTGCCACGGGCTGGTGTGCTGATTTGAGGTGACTGTTACTCATATCAGGCATGGGATAAGGACAGGCCTCTTGACTGCCAGTTCACCACTGACACCTGGCCTTGGGGCCTGTGCATGGGCTTCTTGCTTGACTCTCACCCAACCATGTTCTGACCATAGAACCATTTCCAGTCTATAGTGCCCAAGGGCAGCAGGCATATCTTGTCTGGGTACCCAGGGCAGTCTGCCCTACCCCTTTGCAGACTCTGCTCCTCGTCAGGCCATCCTCTGGTGTTGGTTGCATCTCAGGCTGTTACTCTACAAAGCTAATGGGTCTGTTGGATCAATTTCCTTTCTTCCCATCAATCAATGTAGTGACACTGTGGTCTCCCAGGTCAGTCTAAAATCACGCTGTTTAAGGGGTGATGATTTTTACACTAATGGCTCCATTCAAGCGCCTTGGACTATCTGCTAGTATGGAAAAAAAGGTTGAAATCAATTACATATAAAAAAAAAACCACTGAAATCAATTACAGTTAAGGAACACAATGATTGCAACCTGAAGGGCCTAAAAGTTCAAGAGAAAATACGGGGGAAGACATGTTATTCTATTTTTACATTATGAAGTTCTAAACAGTAAATTTAACATGAACAAAATATAAAGCATCATTTATAATTTCCAGTATGTTCTGGGAAAGACTTGCTTTTGTAATTGTGATGGTCATTTATATCTGGGTTGACTCTCACGCAGCCGTGACTAGGCGATTGTTTCCTATTAAACCGATCAAATACTAATCTATGTAGACGTAATTAGGATTTATAATCAGTTGACTTTATGTCATGGAGACTATCCTCAATAATCTGGAGGGACCCCATCAATCGGTTGGAAAGATCTTATAAGCAGAACTGAGGCTTTCCTGAAAAAAAAACAAAAGTCCACCTGTGGACAGTAGCTTTCATTCATGATTGAGCATTTCAACTTGCCCTTCCAGATGGCCAGTCCTACAGAATTCTGACTTGCTTAGCAAATCCCACAGTTGCATATGCCAATTTCTTGCAATAAATCCTTTAATAGATACATCTCCTACTGGTCCTGTTTCTCTGGTTTGACCCTGACTGGTATGATGGCCATCACCAATGAAGCACAGTAACTATCTCTGAGTCACTGGAAGCCATTATTCATAGGTGGCACAGAACACGATACAGTGGTGTGAGTAATGATAAGGCTGGCTTTAAAGAGATGGTTTTAGGGAACTGCAGAGGCACTGAGACCCATTTTTGTTTTAATACAGAGATGTTCTAAAGAGCTATGGCCCTGTGAGTGTGGCTACTTTTCTTTCCCAGTGGGAGATATGAAATGACCTAGGAATGGTGCATTTCATAATAAAGTACAAGAAGAGATGGTTCTTAAATATGGGGTGAGTGCCTGGAATCCAAGAAGTGCTGTCATATGAACGGACAGGATAATAAGGCACATACTCATTACTCTAAATCTTTACCAATAAATCACTTATGTGGGGCTGTGAATTTTCTAATACGGTTATTAGCCAGGTTGCTGATATAGACAAGGACACTGAAAAAATATTTTCCTGGTGCTCAGATGCTCAGAGCTGCTGTCCCCCTTCCTGTACTGTTCTCCCTATTGGTAAAGAATTTGACTGCTCTTCAGAGTACCTTCAGGCCCTAATATTCTGACTCTTTTTCCCAAGGAATTCAAAGCCCCTTTCATTTAGAGTTAGAACAAATTTTAGCCCAAGGGATGTGAGGATTTCAATTTGGCTTAAAGGAAATTTTCCTTCACTCATCTGCTCAGAGCCTCTTGCTTCATTCAGAAGCTTCGTTCTCAGACCAAGAACATCCTTAGGGCCTCTCTGGCCTGGACTGTCACAGAAGATCAATAGCTCAGCCTTGGTGTAGGGGGTGGTTGGGTGTTGGAGCACCGAGCTCATGTCTTTACTTCCTCATACAGTGACACTAGGCCAGAAAGCCTCTCAAGAAAGTACTGTCCGGTCCTCCTCTGCTAGCTGGACACAGTCCATTGTCTAAACTTGACCATAAAGTAGTGTAACCACTGTACAGCACTTCTACACCTGCTTTGTCTCCTGTCTACACACACACTTGTGCATGGATGAAAATATAATGAAAGGAATGTGGGACTGGAACTCAGGTGCTCCTAGTCCAGCTCTCGCAATGTGAAACTGGGGACATCCCTTTTCTCTCTGGACTTCACTTTCTTCATCTATAAAATGGGGGAGTTAGACTAAGACTAAGTTGCCTTCAGTCTCACTTGCTATAATATCTTTTACTATGTAAAAGAAGTTTGAAAGGAAAGTACAAGTAATAATGAAACACTCATTATAGTCCTTCCACTGGATGCACACAGTCAGGCATTGCTTAACAAGGTCCTCTGTCAACAGTGGACCAAATATGCAACAGTGACCCCAATAGACTCTCTCATATACCTTAGCCATTTAGTAGGCTGTGCCATCTATTAATAGGTTTGTGGAAGTACACATTATGACATTTGCACAATGCACAGTCACCTAAGTGTGCATTTCTCGGAGCCTACGTATTCTATATTTTAGTAAGGCATGACTACATACAAGTACATATATGTGTATACACACGGCTATATATACAGCATCTCTCTCTGATATCTCTGAGAAAGAATATGTGGTATGTATGTGTAGCTTTTAAATTTGTATAGATAATATATTTGTTGTCATTGTTTTCAAAGTGAAGACATCATTGTACTATAATGGCATTAACAGCTGGAAGGACATCTGAATCAGCACTCCTAGAATGGCAGTCCTTGGTCCTGACTGGTTCACAGACATGCTTGGTTTGGCCAACAATGTTATTTATAGTGTGAATGCTGATGTTTTCAGTGGGATATGAATTCCCTGGTTCCATTACGGTGCTCCTCCTCCCTACTTCCTACTCACATTTACATATCCCACCAGGCCACCAAAGGCATTTGAGCTTATGAACATCAATTTATTATGCATACCTGAGAACAGAAATAATGAGAGTCTTTCCTATCCTTTTCCATTTCACCTCCACTATAACTCCCAAGAGATATTACATGGGCAGGGGGTACTAAGAAGTCTGTTCTTCCTGCCATGGATTAATTGTAGCCTGATATAACACAGGAGGACCATGGACTTGGAATGAACAGATGTGGGCCCAGATTCCAGCTCTACCCTTGGCTTCTTTATCCAGAGCCTCCAATTCTTCATTTACCTTTCAGAGATTTTACAGTGATCAGCAAAAGCATTTGGCACAGGGGAGCACACAGCGGGAACTCAATAAATGCTAATTCCTTCTTTCATCCTGTTGCGAAGTCAGCCCAAACCTCTCTTAAATTTCTTCTCCAGGGAAAATGTCTCTTGGGTCCAGCCAGGCTGAATTGTGGCATGCAACTCCTCATTAAGAGATATGAAGAGCCTGGAAATCGAAAAACTGGAGTGGAGGACATAGAGTGAGACTGGCTGTCTTGTTTCTCTAGCAATCGCACATGGCCATGGGGAATGGCACCACGAAAAGGGCAAATGCGACACAAGCACAGGTCAAATGCAACTACCCTTCCAAAAATGCCTAAGGCAGCATAACTTTTGGAAGTCTCTTTTTTTTTTTAATAATCAAGACAAAGTTTTCTCAAAAGAAATAAAATCACATAGCAGAGGAAGCCAAAGGAATGTTGGTGCCTATCCCTACAAGCCATGTATATCTATTTTTGGTCCCCAGTAAAACCCAGTATGCTGTAATTAGTATAATAACATGCTCTCTTCCATAAAGACAGATGACACAGTTGACCCCCCCAGTCCCCACTTGGGCACAGGACGTGTGCTGTGGGTTGTTTTGTCAGCTGTGGACTTGGATTATTTGCCGGTACCCTCTGATCTAGTTTGGATGGGGACCAGGCATTTGCAGGAAGAGAGGGAAAGATGAGTATGAAATTGACTACACCTCTGGGGAAAGAACTGGTAAATGTGGAGTCTGGAGACATTATGGTGGGATTGTATGGAAATGGACCCAAGGAACCACTTCCGTGAAGACTGCTGGCCCCTGGTCCCTTGGGAAATCAAACTCTTGGTCTTTTCACCTGAGAATGGTGGACTCCAGGCAGCCTTCCTACTGGACCACTTCTTATTCTGACTTGCCCTTGGTAATACTCTCCAGTACATTCCAAAATCTAGCCTTTTGATAATATCAAACATCTACTCTAAGCCAGGCTCCTTGAAACACAGTAAAACCCAACTACCCATAGACAGCTATAGAACACTGTACATTGCATATGGAAAGAGAAGTGAGGACAGGTGAAGAAGTAACTCCATATCATGTCAGCTCAAGTGTACAGCTTTCTCAACCCCCTACACCCCAACACGACAACCACGTCCAGATACCTGCCCTTCCTGCTCCTCCCAGCTGTCTTGATCATCTCTCTGGTTCCAGTCTGGTTCTCTCCCATCTCAACTGGCTTCCTCCCAACAGGTGACCCAAGCTTTCCAATATTACATTTAAAAATTAACAACTCTTTTGATCTCTGCTTACCTTTGAGTCATTAGTCTCTAAAACCCAGAATCATTCTGGTAGCTCTGGGGAAAGTACAAAGAAATCTCTTAGCAAACCTCACTGCCCTCATTTGTACAGTGCAGGTGATCGCTTAAGTCGCTTCTGATTCACAAATTCTAGTCCCCAAAAATGACTTGTCCAACTGAGCAACCTTATGTAAGCCTATCAACATTTTTGATGTGTGTGTGTGTGTGAGTGTGTGTGCGCAGGTGTGTGTGTGTGTGCGTAGTCATGTAGAGACAGGTATGTTTATATCCATAACAGCCATCTTTTATAAAAGTTATCACAGCCTACAATTATGAAGACATTAGTCATGCACATCATAGTATTCGCTCTTTACAATAAACTTAACATATGCATGGCAGATGTTGCTACTCACATCCAGCTCTCCTGACTTTGGGCCAGTACTGTCTTCGTGAACCCACACTGCATTTTGAGTGTGCATTTGCCTCAGAGACCAGAGGCATATAGGTCTCTCTTTCTCTGAGTTCTCAAGTCATATAATGCTGTAGTTAAGACCTCCAGGTCTGCTGCAGACAGATGATGGTTTGAATCTTAGCTCTACCACTCAGGGACTGTGAATTCTTGAGCAAATGACTTAACTTCTCTGAGCTTCAATTTTATCTCTGTAACATGAAGTAATTAATAATAAATCCATCAGGTGGTGATCAGGTCATTGTATATATAAATGTCAAACTACAATGCTCCATACCTGAACATATAATGTTATGTTTACATCATGTTATAAAGTTATAAAGATGAAATGATTTAGTCTGAGCATAGATCTGGCACAAAGAACTCAATAAAAAATATTATTCACATTAATATGGATGTTAACATTCACTGATGCCAAAAGTGTTTCTTGCCACATATGTCCAGAATAGTTTTAATATCAAAACTCCAATAGCAATATACCATTTATAGCAAAAAGTCAGAATCTAAAGCGAGGCTAAAGGAGCAAGTTCAGAAAAGACATTTGACAAAACTGATGGAAGGAAAGGCAGCACCTCTTGTAAAATTCTGTAGTCTTCTAGATTGTAGTAATGCCCATGATTCATGCGAAACTAACACCGAGCAAATCGTGTCAAGAAACAGAGCTGCCCACCAGGAATGGCTGACAGCTCTCTTTAAAGGAACACCAATCCCATAAAAGGCCATAAGTAAGAATGAACAATAGCAAGAAACATTGGCTTTCAACACACAACACATTTCCTGCACGAGGATGCTCCAAATGCTTAAGGATCCAGCTGGAAACAGCATCAGGGCGAGGTGGGGTCTGCAGCCAGGTCAGTCTACACTATGGTCCAGACTAAGCACCCAGCCCCATTGCAGTTGGAAGGTTTAGGCTGAATCCTTTTTCAAAAGCCAGCTAAACAGCTGCTGCAGGGATACTATTTCTTGGGGAAACCTCTGCTAAGTCCACAGAGAATGAAGTATTTGTCCCCCCAGGCAAGGGTTAGCTCGGAGATTTCCAAAGTCAAATACAATGGAATCTGTGCCTCCAACCACTGAAGGTTCTCATTCCATTACCATTTGCTTCTCAAGTGACTATGGATGTGCATTCTCCATAGCCCCCAGGGGCTGCTCTCAGAGATGTCAGGTCCTTCCATACCTACTTCACCTTTTAAATATGCATGGGAGAGTGGAGGTTGGCATGTTAGGAGGAAATTCAAGGAAAGACAGAATGGACCCAAGTGAAGAGCTTTGGCTGACACAGAGGAGCCCCAGTTCTTGTTCTACCTCTTGCCTAAGTGACTCTCGTGACCCAGGTTTGGAGTTTTCAATGAGGCTGCCCCACACCCATGGATATGCCCAGGGAAAAGCAGCTGCCAAGGAGGGGAGGGTGAGAGGACTGGAAGTCTTGCAGACCCTGAGCTCCTGCTTGCCTTCTATTCCCTGGGCCTACAAACCTGGAGTCTGAACATTTCATTCACAATGGAATGATGGTCCCTGAAGGCAATTCTGGGGCAAGGAGAGGGGGCTGTGAAATGATTACTCTTTTCATCTATAAAGCACAGATTGCATACAATACTAAACAGATAGGCAGTATAGCTATGCAGTATATAACACGAAAGTTAATACCACATTGACAGCCTGCCTCATTGTTTGGGGTTCCATAGAGGGTGAATAAAATACGTTTTCCCTCTTTGAAAATCTCTGGACTCTCTAAAATCCAAGAGGTCACCAGACACCTTTCACCATGCAAATTCTGGTCTTAAGCCAATCCCTTACCTGCTTTGTTAAAAAATGTGCCTTGTGTCATTAAATGACGTCAATTCAAGTTCAGCCGTGGGGTTGGAGTAAGACCTGTCCATGGCACCCCCCGGTGAAAGCCATCTACCACCAGACAAATGACTTAACGCTGGAGAGATGGTCCTGGCACCCCTGGCACATTAAGTTTCCCCTGGGCAGAACTCTGACAAGTCTAAAGTCGTTTCTGAAGTGAGGTCTTCCACTTGGGGTAGCCAAATGGGCTATCATCCAAATGAGCACTTGCTAATAAGTACTTCTCAACCACAGGAGTCCCTGGGACTGCCCCAGGTAAACTGGGACATACAATCATCCTACTTAAATGCATCTATGAGGGAGAGTCAGCAGAGATCCATCATTAGCCTAGGACAAGAACCGGTAGCCCAGTTTGTTCATACATAGAGTCAGTTTGGGTTATTACATTGACCTCAGGGTACTCCTTGGATTGAATTTATGGGGCCAAGGGATGCTGGGTGTCCTGCATTGTACAAAACAGACCCAGAAAAGAAGGGATTGTTAGACCTCAAGTGCCAGTTACTCCTGAGAAGTATTAATTGATATAGTGGAATAATAATAATTGTGAGTTATGATATAAAGCTCAAGATGACAGTCTCAAACACCTCCAGAGCCAGTCAAAGATTAAAGGATATATGCCCCTTCCTTAGACATTCAAATTTAAGTCTTCGAAAGACACTGTCAAATGCACTGAATTTGACATTTTAGCCTTCAGGTTGTACCATTTTGACGAAGGTTTGCTGCTAGAAAGATGTGTATGATGTATTACATGAAAACCAAAAACTATTAATCAGTATGATCCCATTTTGCATATACACATGTATGTACATACAAACATGTATGTTTGTCTCTGCATGTATACACTCATGCATATATGGAGAGATATACACATACACAGCTGTGCCTTGTGTGTGTATATATCTTCATATGTGTGTATGTATATCTACCTATATAATTATATTTATATCTATCAATGTATGTACCTATATCAGTTGTGTACCTATGTACCTATGTACCTATATACACAAAACTTCTGAATGCGCTATAGGGTGCTGAAAAGAGTGGAGAACCCAAAATTTAAGTATTTTTCCCCTTTAAAGTTTTCTAGAGCTATGGGGAAATTGGAAGCTTTTTAGCAGATATTGGCAACAGCTTAGATCAGAGGTCCCCTGGGAACAGTCTATGAAAAGAAACAGCAGCCATAACTGTAGGGTCTGTGCCTGTGATTGTCATCACATCCCAAATGATTTTTCCCAACCCTCAATCAGACTTCTGATGGACGTAAGCACACCCCTGGGCTCAGCCTTCTGACCCACAAGAATCAAAGCAATGCGGGGGGGGGGGGTGCAGACTTTGTCGCGGTGGAGGGGAGGCGGGAACTGGCTGCAAATGAGCAAACCATTCCCCACTCGCATGTTCCTCTGAGGAAAACACGTGCCCCAGCCACCAAGACAATCATTTCTGGCTTCAAAAACAGGAAGAAATTCACTGAACACTGCATCACCAGCACAAAGAGCATGAGGGTTTGCCAAGACACATCCCTGTCCTGACCAGGACATCAGCTAAATCTTTAAAGCAGGACCCACTGCCAAGTGCATGATTTCTGAGGCAAAGGGGAAGCCGCTGGGCCTCCTGTGATGACTCTAAGATAATCCTAACCTGTCACTGGCAAGGCGGCATTTGGCTTGTTTCCCATTCACGTGGGAGGAAACACCTTATCTAAGATCCTCAGTTATATGAGGCCCCAAAACACCATGGTTTCCTCCCTCTCCACAGTCATCTGTGATGAGCCCCTAGAATTATCCCATTTAATCCTAAAATGACCCTCTAGGGCAACCATTATTTCCCCATTTTGCTGATGAAGAGACTGAGGCTCAAGTGAGTTAAGTCCCTCAGCTAATCAATGGGACTCGAGGTTTGAACTCTGGGCTTCTCCGTGCCACAGTCTTTACTTTTTGCTGCCTGTCTTTCCACAGCTCCAGGGACTGGGAGACGGCAGTGAGATGGGCCCTTTGTGGGCAATGTAGCCCCTGCTACTGGCCCTCCTTGGAGATAATGTCTAAAGACGGGAGGGACTCTACAGCTGGGCTTTGGGGATAGCATACACACTGACTGTCTAACTTATCACCGACCCACACCTCGGCTAGAAAGTCTCCCCTATAATGCCTGGTAAAATTAAGTTCAACAAACAATAGCATTTGTTTGCAGTAAGAGCAGGGTGTAGGATAAATGGTGCATATCTCTTTCTCTCAGAGCCCATCCAACTCTGTTATGTGATATACTTAGTTATCAACTACATAACAAACAATCCCAAGACAGAATGGCCCCAACTACACCATTTGTGTATTGGCACTCAGGGCTGGACTCGGCTGGGGGGTCCTTCTCTTCCTGGCTCAGCCCCCTTAGACATCTGCAGTCAATGTGGGGCAGCTGTTGGCTGACTTCACTGATAGTCACTGTGCTCCCACATTTCTGAGGTCTGCCCTAGACGAGTGGGCTGACTTGGCTGCAGTCCACATGGTTTCTTATCATCCAGCAGATTAGTCTGGATTTGAGAGAGAAACCCACAAGGCCTCCTAAGGCCTAGACTCAGAAATGACATGATATCACTTCTGTCATTTTTTAAAAAGCTTTTTATTAAAGTAATGTTTGCTTATGACATTGCATAAGTTTCAGGTATGAAGCACCATAGTTTAACATCTACATAGAGTATGTTATGATCATCACCAAAAGTCTAGTTTCCATCCACCACCATACAATAGACACCTTTCTCCACATCTGCTCTCCTTTTCCCCTCTTTTATTTATCATTTGTTTTTACAGTTTCTTTTTATTTTGTTTGTTCATTTATCTTGCTTCTTTATCTTCCACTTATGAGTAAAATCATACAGTATTTGTTTCTCTCTGTCTGACTTGTTTCACTAGTGCAATACACTCTTGTTATTGCAAATGATAAATTTTCATTTTTTATAGCTGAATAGTATTCCATTGTGTATACATACCACAGCTTCTTTATCCATTCATCCATTGGCGGGCATTTAAGTTGTTTTAATCTTGGCTATTGAAAATAATGTGATAATGAACATAGGGGGTGCACATATCTCTTTGAATTAATGTTTTCATGTCTTCAAGTAAATGACCAGAAGAGGAATAGGTGGATCATATGGTATTTTCACTCTGAATTTGGAGGAAATTTCCATGCCATTTTTCATAATGGCTGGCCAGTTTCCATTCCTATCAACATTATACAAGAGTTCCCTTTTCTCAACAAGCTTGCTAGCACTTAACATTTCTTGTTTCTTGTCCTTTTTTATATAAGCCACTCTTGCAGGTGTGAAATAGCTCATTATGGTTTTTATTTGTTTTCCCTTAATAATAAGTAAGGCAATTATTTTTCCATGTACCTGTTAGCCATCTATGTCTTTTTTTGAAAAGTGCCTGGTCAGAGCCTCTGCCTATTTTTTTTTTTTTTGTCAGATTGCTTGGTTTTTGTGTTGAGTCACTTCTGCTACTTTCATCACCTATAGCAAATCATAAGGCCAACTCAGATTCAGGAGTAAGGAAATAGACTTCCTTTCCTGATGGAAAGACCTGCAATCTATGTTGCAATGAGGCAAGTTTATAGGGAGGGGAATCATTAGAGTCATTTTTACAAATGTTATACCACAACAGGCTTAATGTACAAGCTGTAGTTTCACTTTGAGATTCCCCAGGATGGTCCTCACTACTGCCCCTCTCTATTCAATTCAATTCACCATGAAGAACCTAACTAGGCAAACACTGACACCAAATGCGCACTCTATTTCCTGCAACTTGTTTCTAATAGTCTTCTTTAAATCTTCTGAAACTTTGGCCTTAAAAAATAGCCCCCCCCCTACACACACACACACACACACACACACATCCAATTTACTGGGTGGGACAACCCATTGCCTTTCCTTTGGGCAACCTGACTTCAGCTGGACCGATTTCTCCATGCATTCATTCTTTAAAAAATTATTCACTGGGAACCTGTCATTGTTTTAGCATCTAGGAATAGAACGAGGAAACTATAGCCATTCCTACGTTTGTGGAATTCATGGTTGTTCTAAGTGCAGTGAAAGAAATGTACACAAAACTGTACACCACAGGGGCCAGTAAGACTTGGAGAAAAAAAGAGGGGGACATACTGACACCTGAGATGAATCAAAAGGGGGTGAACTACATGGAGTTACATGGAGAGGGGACATCATGAGTAGTGAATAAAAGTGGCAGCTAGAGTGAGATGGTGGGGCGGGAAGCAGAGGTCTTCATCTCATCAGAGCCATAGCCTTGTGGGCTATGTTAATGGTTTGGGATTTTCCATTGAGGAAAGGTTACAGGGGTTTAAGCCTGGAATTGGAATAAAACAGTATTTTATGTTATTCTGGCTACTATAGGAAATGTACTGGCAGGTGTCGCTGGGAGGAAAGAGGTCACTTAGGAAGTATGATAGTAATTCTGTTGAGAGATGAAGTGGCTTGGACTTGGGGAATGGCATTGAGTATGAAGTAGTGAACTTGCTGATAAACACCTAAGAGGTAACAATTAGAAGAGGCTGATTGGCTAAAAAGACTGCAGGAGGGGAAATCAGGCTGAAAACATTTCCAGCGTGGGTGATGGGGTATCATTATCAACAAAAGCATAGACTGTAACGAGAAAGAGCAGGCTGCAGGTGATAATGGTCAGTGTGATCCAGGGAGAGTTTTGAGGTGTCCATGGAATTTGTAGGCGGTGTTGAGGAAGCTATTGGATATATTCCAATTAAACTCATGAGAAAGAACAGGAATCATTACCTACAGAAGAACAGGAAACCAAATAAGTAGATTAAATCAGTGAGAGGGGACAGCATACTGACAAGAGAACTATGTAGAATGAAACTTAGGGATTATTGGTATAGAAGTTTCTTGGCAAAGGAGGAGCTCATGAAGGAAAAATAGAAGGAATGGCTGGAGGGACTTGAGTCATTGGATTCCCAGGGAATAGGAAATTCAGGATTATGGGAGTGACCAACCATTTCCAATGCATTTCAGTGAGATGAAGACTGAGAAAAATGCCCATTGATTTCACAGTTTGGGAGGTAATCATTGACTTTAGTTAATACTAGCAAATGGTTATCTAACACTTCTTGTCTTAGACATCAAGTTAAAGCTTGTATTTGTATTTTGTAAGTAATCTTACAACAACCCTTCAATTATGGATAAGCTACCTTAATCCTTACAATAATCACATGAGGCAGGTTCTATTGTTATCCCATTTTTAAGTAGGGTTAAGTAGCTTGGCCAAGGTCACACAACTGGTAGATGCTGGGAAGGAGATTCAAACCCAGACAGTCTAGCTAGCGAGCCCATGCTCTGAACCATAATGCTGTACAGCCTCTCCTAAATGCTATCTTCATTTTACAAATGGGAACAATGGGCCCAAGAGCACGGAGCTGATCCGTGGCCTGCAGGATGTGAACCAAAGCAGGCCCACTTCACAGCCTGTGTGTCTATTAACTGCCACGTTGTACAGCAATCGCTGGAGAAACCTCTGCAGTGGAAGTAAAAGCCAAACCGCAGGAGGCTTAGACATATTTGGGAGGTGAGGAAAGGAACTACAGGAAGTCCCCTCAGAGAGACAGAGTGTGGGAGATGCAGAGGGAAGTGGGCCGAGCTCTTCCTGATGCAGACATCCAAAGGGCTGCAGAGAAGATGGAAGTCCAGTCCCTCCAGCTGAAACTTAGGCTCACACAGCTGCCTGGCCAGGACCCTGGAGTGCTGGGGCATGGCTCCTTCCCTTCCACCGAAGACACAGACCTGGTCTTCCAAGTGGTCTTCGGGGGAAATCTTACTGCTTCTCCCAAGGGCCAGGCAATATCAACTCTTTTAAAAGGAGTAAGGAGGTATGTGTTGGCTTTCTAGAAGTGCTCACCCAGTGTACCAATTTATCTTCCTTGTGATTCAGCAGTTATTTACTGCATTCCCACGGGTGTAGCACCAGCTGGAGCCAAACTTGGTAATCGTTTCCTGCCTTATCCTCAGCAATTGTGTATTACATTCCAGCTGATGGTACGTACGCTGATATAAATTGTTCACCAATAAACATGTCTCCTAAGAGCCTTATTTATCTTTGGGAAGCTTCATGAAATAATCATACAGATTCATCATGCCATATTCTGCCTATAGACTTTATAGGGGATCCCCATTAACTTTAATGTGGAAGGTTGTTAGGTGTCTTTCCCCTACTCCCTTAGCATAGATCAAGGTTAGTGCATGGCCAATAAAATACATATTTTTCAAAAGACCTACTGGGTCATTCCTCTCCACCTCCTGGGTGACTACAAGTGTATTTTCTCAGGATGGTTTTTCATCACTTCTCATCGCTTCTCATCTCATCTCTTCACAGTGGAACAACTTTCCCCGTAGGCTTCCCTGCACATGTGGGTCTCAAGCTGAGAGAATATACCTGTCTTAAAACTCCAGCTTCTTTCCTCTCTTCCCAATGTCTTTCTATTTATTCTTAGCAGTATACATCTCTTCCCACTCGCCCCCCCTAAAATCACAGCCAGCCTCCTGTAGGAGTTTCCAGCTGCTGGATGGCTCTTGGCCCTTGGTCTTCCACCATTTTCAGTTCTGATCTTTTAGGCTTCCTTCCTCAATTAGAATATGTCACTTCCTCCTTTCTGATATGTTGCTGGCTGATTGGTTTTAGAATCAGTGTTTACAGTAGTTAGGCTAAGGCATAAGTTTCTATACCAAAAAGACTCCCAAGAAACTATGACTGTCAAAAGATTGCATTTTCCCTCTTACGTGCCGGCAGAGTGGGCGGGCAGTTCTGCTCCATAAGGTCAGCTCCGAAACTCGGCTTCTTTGCTCTCACTGCACCTCAATTCTTGGCTCTGGTGAAAGTCAGGGCATTTGGTACATTGACATCTGTGTTTGAGTCAGTGTGGCAGGAAAAGAAGAAAAAATGGCTTCACTTTTGTCTGGAAGCCCACATTTGGTCCCAGAACTGCATCCAGCTACTTCATGGCCCAAGGAACTTTTGTTTAGGAAAGGGGAAGAAGGCATTTTGTGGCCATTAGCACCCTCCTCCACAGTTGTGCTTAGTTGGCTTATTCAGGATTAAGCTGTTCAAATTCAAACACTGCTAAATGGGAATCTTCCCTTAGAATAAAATCTGTGGAGGGGAATGAAATATAAACCAAACAGCTGAGAGGTGGACTCTGCCACCATGCCTCGAAGCTTCCTGAACAATAACATTTTTCTTTAAAGTAATATAAGAAAAGGCCTTAATAGGATAAAGTCATCCTTGGCTTCCTCCTCACATGCAGCATATCTGATTCCTCAGCAAATGCTGCGGTTCTTCCTAAACCTTTATTTCACCTCCACTACCAATCCAAACAACCTCCAACTCTCCCCTGGATTACTTTAATAGTCTCCTAATGATTGGAATTCTGTCCTTCTGTACTTCCATTGTCAACACAGCCGCCAGAGTGATCCTTTTGAACAAACCAGAGTTTGTTACTACTCAGCACAAATTCTCCAGTGACTTCCACCTCAAAGGAGGGGTAAAAGCCCAGATGTTTACCAACCTACAAAATTACAAGGCTTATATCTGACCCTATCTCCTACCAGTTTCCTTCTTGCCCCACTCATTTTTTACCACCCTTCCCTTCCCTTCCCTTCCCTTCCCTTCCCTTCCCTTCCCTTCCCTTCCCTTCCCTTCCCTTCCCTTCCCTTCCCTTCCCTTCCCTTCCCTTCCCTTCCCTTCCCTTCCCTTCGTTGCTGCTTCAGCTGCACTGGCCTCCTTGATATTCTAAAACATACCAGTGGCATCTTACCTCAGGACTTTGCACTGGCTATTCCCGCTGCTGAAACACTTTTCCCTCAGATAACCATATGTCTTCCTTCCTCATCTCCTCCCGATGAATCTCCCTGACTAACCTACAAAAAAGAACAACCCCGTATTCAGTTTTATGCTGGTAAATGTTTAACAACCAGCTGGCGTGATCTGTAGCATTTTGTGTGTATGATGTAAATATTTCCACCATGACCCATTTCAAGCTGCCATATTGAGGTCATTGAACTTGGGTTGCAGAGAGAGGCACACAATGTACAAAAGCAAGTGCATGCCAGCTCCAGGACACATTTCCCCAGCATCCTCTGTCTCTCCCCTACCTTAATTCTTGTCTCCTTAGCACTTACCACTGCCTGATTTGCCGTTCATTCACTTGCTTGTTAATAGGGTGTGTGCCCTGGTAAAGTGTGAGCTGATGAGGGACAGAGACCCTATCTTCACTGCCATATCGTTACCATCCAGAAGATCTCTGTTCTCAGCCCAAAGGCACTCAGTAATATTTGTTGGAATTAATTAATCAATTAATTAAATGGCAAAAGACATAGGCAATTCCCACAAGGGAAAGCACATTATAATCAAATGTATGGGAAAATGTTCTCCACCACTTGCACTAATTGTCTAAATCAGTGCCTACCATCAGGAGAGGGAGTAATGCTGCCCAGAGAGCATGCAACAGTAATTCCTTAATTGAAACAACTGGAGGAGTTGACTAGTTGACTAGACAGAAAGCATGCCACACTAGAAGAAGAATGTGGAAGACAATCAAATGTGGCAGGAGGCAGGGGCAGGCAGGGAGAGTCAAACTGGGTATAGGAAGCAGGGAAACAGATTCAGAATTAAGTTGGAGGTTTTAGGGATGTCTTAGAAAGCTGATGCCAGCAGAGTATGGTGAATTGGTAATCTTCCCAAACTCAAATAAAAGGAACAGATAGAGGGAAAACAGTAATAATCCAAGAAAAAATGCAATTGAGGCAGATGGGGGATACTATGTTCCAGCTACAAAATAATAATATAATACAAAAAGTTAATAGTAGTGACAGCCAATGTGAGCGAAATTGGGAAGGAATTGGTACTGTCATATATAACATGGCAACATCATGAACTGGATCATCCTTTTATAATATGTATTAAGAAAAAAAAATTCATAACTTTCAACCCAGTAAACCCACCCTTTGTATTTTATCCAAAGGAGGAAGTTAATAGAAGAAACTGACTATAAATATACAAACGTTCACACAGCAGTCACCATTATAGCCAAAAGTCAAAAGTGATCTAAATGTTCATTAACAAGGATGACTACATAAATGATGGTCTAGTAACTCGATGGAACATCTGCCAGAAAGCTCTAAAATGTAATTATGAAATCATATAGCAACATTAATGATGCTTATGACATAATGTTGAGTGAAAACCAGACTAAGTTGTAGCTGATTGATTGCAAATCTTTAAAACTGTGTTTGCAACATGGCTAAGACTGAAGGAGAATATGCAAAAATAGTGTTGGTGGGAGGGGATTTTTGTTCTCTTTTTCTAAACTTTATTTAATTGCTAAGGTTTGAATGTTATTTCAAAACTTGAATGTAATTTTTCCACAAAAACAGTGTGTTGAGGGCCTCCCCGGAGGCACAGGCGGTTAAGCGCAGTGCTGTGAAGCTGTCCGCAGCCTCTGCAGCATGTGTTCGACCCCAGCCAGCCGCGGAGATACCCACATGGCGCAGCAGACCACTCCTGTCTCACCCGCTGCTCCCCTCAGCAGTGTATTTCAGTCAGTCTGCCTGTTCTGTTCTCCACTCTGTCTCTGGTGAATTTTCTCACCGTCCCGCACATCTGGCCTGTACCCAGTTCTTATATGCATGAATAAATAAATCTTTAAAAAAAAAAACAAAAACGAAAAACAGTGTGTTGAGCCATGGGGAGAGCACAATCTTTCTCTTGCTGGCTGGTCAGCTTCTGCCTGTGAATTCCACCAGAGCTGGGACCCACTGGAGAACATGGGTCTGCAGGCCTGCGCATGGAGCACTATCCAGCCTGACCACAGCGTGCTTTCTATCTGTCCTTCCACCCCAGTAAGAGCCCGAAAGTCACCAGGACATTGGGTTTGGACAGTCTCTTTGGGGTTCCAGCAATCATATGATACTTCCGGCCTATAAACAAGAAGAACAGCTTGAGACAATGAACTTCCTGCCTTCGAGGCTAAACATGCAGCAGCAGCCCTGGGCTCCAAGGCCAAGTTGGGAAAGGCCCAGCCTTCCTTAGTTAGCAACTGAGGAACTTTCTGCCCTGGAGCCGCTGCTGCCTGAGGAGAGCTGGGGGCTTCCAGCAATTATTCAATTAGTCTCTGAGCCTGCCAGTATCTTGCTTTTGGAACAGCCAGAGTGCAGGAGCAAAAAAGGTGCATAATTTCTTCCTTTTATGACTTGTCTTTCTGAATAGTTTATTTTCCCAAACTCCTCCACACCCCCATGTTGTCAGCCATATTATCTCATAGAGATAATTCTTGTCTGGCTTGGATCATCTCTGCCCCTGTCTCTAGGCAAAGTTACATTTGATATCCCCCCCCAAAAGAGTTGTCAGCCATAGCCTGAGTCTTAGCCAACCTCCTTCCAACTGCTCATTTGAAAGGCAAAGAAGATTCCTACAGTTGGAACATTTCACTGCAGCTCACCACCTGCAGCTCACCACCTCTGCAGCTCACCACCTGCACTGCAGCTCACCACCTCCACACCCTACCTTCCTGCCAAGGGACACAGCGAGGGACCCACATCCGAATTCTTGTCACTAACGTCACCATCACACGTTCTGACTCCTTAGGTTGTATGAGGCATTGCACCAAACTTCATTCATCCTTTTAATCTTTACAACAATTCTATATGTAGATACTGTGGTTACCCCCATTTTATAGGCGAGAATATGAGACAGAACAAAGCTAAGTAACATGTCCAAGGTCACTCAATAAGTGACAGGACAGGGACTGGAATTACTTGAGTTTGAACTGCTGTCCATATCTTCCATGGCCCCTGCCTTCCTCTGCATACATATTGACCCTAAAGGAAAGCTTTCACAACAGAAAAGCTTCCAGAATTTGATTTACCTTCTAAAATATTTGACTTGTTGAAAGTTCACTTAAATACAACCATAAAGTCCCTGATGAGCTGCATCAAAATAAGATGGGAGCCTCCTGCTATAGTCCAAGGCAGCAAAGGCTTCTTTAAATCTGAATCTCAAATCCAAATCTGTGCTCTGGGAAAAAAGTGGTGGGTCTCAAACCAAAAGTGAAGTTTGATTGTGAATTTTAAATAGCTCTCAAAAATTAAAATCTTAATAAAAATAAAAAAGTTTGACAAAACCCTATGACCCTTCTGGGCCCAAGGAGCCCTCCCGCAGGGCCCTCTTCTAGGATGGGGCACAGAGAAGAACTCCCCACCTGCGGCAGAGCACAGGGCACAGGCAGCCTGGATGGAGGCAGGAGAACCTCTAGGAGGTCAACGGCAGCCCAAGGGTGGCCGCTGCTGGAATGTCCTGTCACCAAGAGCCCAGCCTCAGGGCCTCCCTGAGGTATCAGAGATCGGGGGTGAAGGGGTCAGTATCCTGAAGAGAGCAGGTGGGAAGGGACTATGAAATTATGGGAGCAAAACATGGACCTCACTATCGATGTAATTTCATTATACCCACAGTTCTAATTCTAAAAGGCAAAGCTCATCACAACATGTTCTGTTCAGAGACCTCTGCTAGTCCCCAGTAGCCTGCAGGATAAAGCTATGACTCCTCCAGTTGTCATCCAAGGCCCTGTGTGATCCCGCCTCTGCCTCCCTCTCAAGCCTCAGCATCTAGGATGGAAATACCCATCCATGGCCACAGATGCTCCCAGCTTTTGCTCATCTGTGACTGAGCCCTGGCTGTACCCCCTAGATGCCTGCCTGCCCCTCCCCTGCCTCCTCTGATTTTTTTTTTCTTTCCCTTTCATTTTTTTATTATTTTTTCTTTTTTTACATCATTGTTCATTTTTAAACAATATTTTCTTCCCCCCACCCCCTCAGGTGTAGTCCCCATAGAGTTTCCTTCCCCAAGGCACCCGTGCACCATCACCTCAGTCCCCTGTGCTCCTCCATCCCTCTGATCCCTCTCCCTCCTCCTCCCCTGCAGGATGTCTCTGATTTATACTTGTCCATTTTTGATTTGTTGTGTTTTGTACTGTTGTTATTGTTTTACACTGATGTCTTATTTGGTTCCCTATATTCCTGCTATAAGTAAAACCATCCAATATTTTTCTTTTTCCTTTTGGCTTATTTCACTGAGCATAATTCCTTCTAGCTCCATCCATGTCGCTGCAAATGGCATCAGTTTATCTTTTTTGATTGCTGAATAATATTCCATTTTGTGTATATGCCTCATCTTCTTGATCCAGTCATCTATTTTTGGGCATTTGGGTTGTTTCCAGGTTTTGCCTATTGTAAATAGTGCTGCAATAAACATAGGGGTGCAGTGTTCTTTTGAATCAATGTTTTTGTGTCCTTTGGGTAGATCCCTAGGAGTGGAATTGCTGGGTCGTATGGTAGCCCCTCACAAGGCCGCTAACCTGCTGCATGGCCCCTTATCTCGCTTTCTGCCCCTGGTTCCCCAGTTAGTCATTCTTCCCTTTGGGCTCCAAGGTACAGTGCTCAGCTTTTTTTAAAAGCTACTTGGTGGTTATCACTGTGGGTCCCAGGCCTGTCTCCCTTGCCCAGCCAGGAGCAGCCAGAAGACAGCCATGCCCCTCTCTTCATCTCTCACCCATTCCCAACCGCTTCAAACCTAACAACTGCTCAGGGCCGTGACACTAGCAGGTTAGGTAACCCTGTGTCTAAATCAGCAAGAGGTGTCTTTTAGAAACCCAGATAGCGAGAGATATTTTTTGAAAGACAAGGTCCGGAACATTGTGTGCTAAGTGACTCAGGGACCAGCGATTTAGGAAATTAACCTGTGTGACGGAGTCAGGAGCTCAGGGTCACTATGGATGCCAGCTGAAACCGGGTCTCCATTGGCTCTGATTGCCGGTGTCCCTTCATCTAAGGTGGGGTTTGTGTTTGTGATCCCTCCCCAAGGAGACTGTAACTATCAGAATTTTCCTAAATCACTCATGGTAAAGCTTTTAGCATAAAGACTATTTTTTCATTGAAAAAACTTGGAGAATTGGGAAATGTTAACCAGTTGGATTGTCTCTGCTCACCATGACCCCAACCTTGCCTGGGTGACAGCCAGTCCCTCACTCCCCGGCTCCCTGGAACATGGCTGTCCTTCCCCTCTCTTCTGCCAGGATTATTTACTAGGCCAGGGACTCAGCCTGCCTGTGATAAGGGACAGTGTTGACATCTACAGCAGTTTCTATGATGCAGGTCGCTTCATTGAGGCATCTGTCATTGTGTCATCAAGCACACTGCTTTCTGAGTACTTGCTTCCAAAAGTGTCCCTGGCTTCTGAGATCTCTTTTTTAAAAAACTTTTTCTTTAAAGATGTATTCATTTATGCATACAAGAACTGGGGTGCAAGGTACAGGTTCAGGGGGTGAGAGGATTCACCAGAGACAGTGGGGAGCAGAACAGGCAGATCTACTGAAATGCACTGTTGAGGGGAGCAGCAGACACCTCCCTGGCTGGCCGGGGGATTGAACTCATGGTATAGTGGTGGACGACAGCTTGATAGCACTGCCTTTAACCCCTGTGCCACCAGGGAGGCCCCCTGCTGAGATCTCTTAAAGGGACTTCTTGTGAATTTATCTCAGGGTAGACCAAGGATGATCTGGCCTTCTGGCTTAAGAATCTGCTCCATATTTTAACAGGGCATGACACAGAAGCTGCAAGAGACGGGAATAGACTTCTTCAGTCTACCCAAGAAGATTTGTGCACTCAGATAAACTCATCCCTGGAAATCAGCCAGGGACCCCTAATCAGCATTCCTCCCAAGGCTGTTTCCTTGGCTTTTTGGGAATGCAGTCAGATCACATGAGAATAAGGCTGGATGTTGCAAGACTGGGATTTCCTTCTATGGAACGGTCTGCCCTGCTGAGCACTGGGAAGCCTCCAACACTACAATTCAGACTCGGGCACAATTCCACAAGTGCTACCTTGATTGTTGGCATAAGCTCACTTGGAAGGTTCTGGAGAAATGGCAGGTATGGGGTTTCCCTGTTACCTGGCCCAGCTGCAGGACAGTACTCACCTACTGAGCCCACTGCATGCTAGTCCACAGATGGACTTTGGGCTTGGCTCAGTGCCTCTGAGCACCTCATGGGCCTTTGACCATGGCCCTCAGAGCCACCAATACTGACTCCAAAATTATACTATCTTCCCAGAGTTCCTCAAATCAACTGGGCAGCCTGTAGACATTTAGACCTCTGAGGTCTGCTCTGGTTCCTCAAATCAACTGGGCAGCCTGTAAACATTTAGACCTCCAAGGTCTGTTCCGGTCCCTGGAGATTTCCTTACCATTTCTCATGGTGGGGTCCACTTCTGTGCCTGGCTCTAAGGGGGTCATTTGATCCTCCTTGGAATTCCTTTGGAATAAAACTCAGCTGCAGCCTAGTAATTTGGGTAAAGCAATAAGGAGAGAATAGCTGGGGCACAAGAGAAATACAACAGTCCATGAGACCCTACTAAGTGAGATGTGTCGGGGACTCAGCCCTTGCCCGGAGTTGACTTCTGGGGCAGACGGCAGTATGCGGGGACACAGACAGGGGCAGTCAAGAGAAACGCCGAGCCCACTATAAGGCCATGGCTCAGGCAGGAGTCAACAGTTGCAAAAATAAAAGAACAACTAGAACAGGGCCAGGGCCAGGGGCATCTCAATTCCCTCTTGGCTGAGGGTAGACTTGATATGAGAAGCTCCTGGAGCTGCAGGAGGGGGACTAAGGCGTTTCCATCTAAGAAGAGAGAAGTACTTCATTGAGACCAGCCAACAGAGGGGACACTCAGCCACTCCTGACACACTTTCCCCTGCCCACGTAAGTCCCCTGAGCCTGAACCAGCCACGAGGTGTGAGTTCTCCAAGGAGCACACATGGAAAGCAATCCTCTTGTCTGCAGAAAGACAGCACCTCAGAGACCCTCCTTCCAGTCTTTCAAGTGCCTGAGGCTTCCGGAATTGCAGAGCAAATGCCACCCAAGAGTGAAATTGTACAAATTCAGATTAGAATGGGAAGCAGTTCTCTTATTTTCAAGGTCACAGAACATCTACACCCAAATAAGCTCTGTTCCCCAGAATCATCTTTCTAGAAAACCGTACCCACTTTATGCCCTGCTAACCCCATTGCTAGTTATGTTCTCAGACTCTATGTTGACCTTCAGAGACCATTTACAAAGCATTAAGAGAAGCAGTAGCATCGCCATAAAACCACACCTTGCTTTTGCCCAAAATAGTATCACCCAGGCTCTTAGTCGGGACCTTTTAATTACCAGGATCACAAATCCAATTCAAACAAGTGCTCCTAGGTGTTTTCTAGTTGTCTAAGTTTTATATTTTATTTGTAAGTTTGTGATCCATTTTAAGTTAATTTTTGTATAAGGATAATATGGTTAAGGTTTTGGTTTTTTTACTGATGGATGCTCAATTGCTCCAGCACCTTTTCTTGAGCAATTTCAATGGAATCATTTTTGTACCTTTGTCATTTTGTACCTTATGCCACTTAGACATATTTATATGGGTTCATTTCTGGGTTCTCTGTTCTGGTCCATTGGTCCTTGTGTTCATCCTCCCTGCCGTTACTCACAGTCTTTATTTATTTATTTATTTATTTTGCATAGAAGAACTGGGGTTAAGGCCAGAGATGGGAGAGAGAGGGGTGAGAGGATCCACCAGAGACAGAGTGGGGAGCAGAACATGCGGACCTACTGAAATACACTGCTGAGGGGAGCAGCAGGGGAGACAGGAGAGGTCTGTTCCGCCATTATGGGTTAGTTTACTGGCCTGGGATCGAACTCAGGCTGTCACAGTGATGGTGCTAAGACTGACCCCATAGGCCACAGGGAGACCCACAGTCTTCATTAGTGCAGCTACATAGTAAGTCTTGAAATTGGGTAGAGACTTGTTCCTCCCACTTTATTCTTCTTTTGCTGAATTGCCATAGCTATTCTTCTTCAGTTACATTCCTGTAGAAATTTTAGAATAATCTTTAATATCTAAAAAAGAATCATCCTAGGATTTTGATAGGAAATGTGTTCAAACCGTTTATCAGTTTGGAGAGATTTGACATCTTTATTGTGCTAAGTCTTCCAATACATGAATATAATATGCTTCCATTTATTTATAATCCTTTTGAGTTATCTCATTAGGGATTTGTAGTTTTTAGTAGACAAGTCCCTTACATGTTTTGTTAGATTTACAGTAAGATATTTCATTTTTTCCTGAGTGTAAATGATATTGTATTTTTAAGTTTCAAAAGTCATGACAATTGCAGGTATATAAAATATTAATCAATTTTGTATACATATCTTGTATTCTATGGCCTTGCTAAATTCACTGACTATTTTTAGGAAAACTTTTGGGGAAGTTTTTTTTTTCTTGTAGATTCCTTGGGATTTTCCCATAGAGATAATCATTGTCACCTGCAAATAGTAAGAGTTTTATTTTTTTCCTTTTCAATCTGTATGCATTTTTATTTGCTTTTCTTATTTAATAATGCTGACTATAAATTCCAACACAATGTTGTTTCATAGTAGTGAAAGCAGAATCTTGGTTTTGTTTTTGAATTTAGGAGTAAAGTATCAGTCTTTTGCCAATAAATTGGTTAGTTGGAGGTTTTTAATAGATGTTCTTCATCAAGTTGAGGAGGTTTCCTCTATTTCTAGTTTTCTTGGACTTTTGATCCTAAGAGGGGTTGTTGAAAGTTGTCAATTATTTTTACTGCATTAATTGATATCATGAAATTTTTTTTCTTTACCTATTATGATAGGTTATACTGATTTTTGAATTGTTCTTGCATCCTTGGAATAAACTTCAGTCTTGGCAAATGGGATTTTTACAGATTGCTAAATTGCATTTGCTAATATTTTACAAAGCGTTGTTTGCATCTGTATTTGTGAGATATATTAGACCCTAGTTCTCTTTTTTGTAATGTTTTTTGTTTGGTATAATGATAAAGCTAGTATCATAGAATGAATTGAGAAATGGTCCCTCCTCTGGTATTTTCTGGAATAAATTTGTGTAGAATTGGTTTAAACTTTTGATAGAATTCTCCTGTGAAACCATCTGGATCTGGAGATTTCTTTTTGGTAGTTTTCAAATTACGAATTCAATTTCCTTGCTAGTTAAAAGGCTATTGAAATGATCTATTTCATGTTGAATGAGTTGTGATAGGTTGTATTTTCCTACAATGTGATTCTTTCCTTTTGAGTTGTCAAATTTCTGCGTAGAGAGTTGCATATAGTGTTCATTTTTTATCCTCATGGTGCCTGTAGGGTCTGTTGATAGCCCTTGTCTCATTCCTGATATTGGTAATTAGTGTCTACTCTCTCTTTTATTTGTCAGTCTTGCTAGAAGTGTATCAATTTTATTGATTTTTTTCAAAGGACCATCTCTTTGTTTCATTGATTTTCTCTATTGTTTTTGTTTTCAATTCCATTGATTTCTGCTCTTTATTGTTTCCTTCCTGCTGCTTGCTCTGGGTTTATTTTGCTTTCTTTCCCTAGATTCTCAGAGTGGGAGCTATATTATTGATTTGAGACTTTTCCACTCTTCTAATGTATGCATTTAGTGCTGTATATTTCCTCTTAGCACTGCTGTAGTTGCATCCCACAGTTTTGAAGTGGTGTATTTTCACTTTCCTTCAGTTAATGCATTATTTTATTTCCCTTGAGACTTCCTCTTTAACCCATGACTTCTTCAGTTGTTGTTTCCAGGTATTTGGAGATTTTTCCATTATCTTGCTATTATTGATTTCTGGTTTGATTTCATTGTGGTTGGAGCACACTCTGTATGATTTCAATTATTTTAAATTTGTTGAGTTTTGTTTTAATGGCCCAAGCTATGGTCTAGCTCAGTATGTATTCCAGGAGCACTTGATAAAAATGTGTATTCTGTTGTTTAGGCAAAGTGTTCTATAAATATGTATTAGATCCTGTGGGTTAATTGTAGTGGCATGTATTTATTGCCTTTTTGTCATTCAGTTAAGATTCTCATGATGTTATGAGTGATTTTCTATTGAAACCTGAACAGTTTCAGATCATGTTAAAAAATCTCTGATTCTTATTTAAACTATCTTTTTTATTGGCTTAGAGATCCGGGGACTTCATTACTGGCCTATGGAATAGAAGTCCTAGGTCCCTCTGTGGCCTTCTTTGACACCTGTGGGGATGTTGGGTGTCCCTTCAAAGCCTCAAGAGAGTGGAAATCTAGGCTCCCACTCACCTTGGCTGGCATAGGTGAGGGTGGGCCACAATTTCTTCTGTTGTTTGGCTGGAGTAGGGTGCTTATTATCTAAAAGTTTTCTGTCTTGCTAGTCTGCCTCTTTCAAGGCCCTTTGGCTAGAGAGAACAGGCTTTGGCAGGTGGGAGGGTTCTTCATAAATCTGTACTCATTGGTGCTTCTAAGCTGCCAGTTTCTTCAGCTTCAAGTTTGATGTATACTGGGGGAAAAAACTTAGAATGTGTGCTTCTTCTGGTCCTGAAGACCCTAGCTGCTTCCCTCAGAGCCTTTATGTTTGCTTCATAAATAATGCCCAGACGTTTTAGCAGTACAAATGGCATATTAAGTAAAAGTATGTCCACTTCATTTTTCCTTGAAGCATGTGTTCAGTGGAACATTTTTCATTCATTTCCTTTTTTTTTTTTTTTTTTGTTTTTTTTTTTTTTTTTTTTTTGTTTTTGTTTTATTTTTTTTTCTATAACATTTGTTTTTATTTTTTTTTTGTTTTAGATTTTATTTTTTTTAATAATAAATTTTATTTTTATATTCCCCATACAATTGCAGCCCCCCCATTCTGACCCCAATCCCTCCCCTCCCACCCCCGCCCCCCTAAAAGTGTCTCTGGTTTGTAGTTTTTTGTTGATTTTGATTTTCACTTTCTTATAGTTATTCGTTTTCCTGGTCCCTTATTTAAGTTTTCTAGATTCCTGCTATGAGTGAGACCATCCGGTATTTTTCTTTTTCTTTTTGGCTTGAAAAAAAAAGAAGGGAATGGAAGCATCACACTCCCAGACTTCAAACTCTACTACAAAGCCATAATCATCAAAACTGCATGGTATTGGAACAAGAACAGACATACAGACCAATGGAATCGAATAGAAAATCCAGAAATAAACCCACAGATTTATGGTCAACTAATCTTTGACAAAGGAGCAAAGACTATGCATTGGAGCAAAGAAAGTTTGTTCAATAAATGGTGCTGGGAAAACTGGCTCGCTACATGCAAAAGAATGAAGCTTGACCACTACCTCACACCATACACAAAAATCAACTCAAAATAGATTAAAGAACTAGACATAAGACCTGAAACCATAAAATATATAGAAGGAAATATAGGCGAAACACTACGTGATTTGCACATCAAAGACATCTTTACAGACACATCACCCAAAGCAGTGATAGTGAAGGCAAAGATAAACAGCTGGGACTACATCAAATTAAAGAGCTTCTGCACAGCAAAAGAGACAATAACAAAAACAAAGAGAAACCCCACCAACTGGGAGAACATTTTTGCACCCAACACTAATGATAAAGGACTGATCACAAAAATCTGCAAAGAGCTGATGAGACTCAACAACAACAAAGAAAAGAATCCAGTCAAAAAATGGGCAGAAGAGCTAAAAAGAAACTTCTCTGAAGAGGAAATGAAAATGGCCAACAGGCATATGAAAAAATGTTCAACATCACTTGTCATCAGGGAAATGCAAATCAAAACTACCATGAGATACCATCTTACACCAGTGAGAATGGCACGTATTAAAAAAACTAGCAACAACAAATGTTGGCGAGGGTGTGGAGAAAAAGGAACTCTTCTGCACTGTTGGTGGGAGTGCAAACTGGTCCAACCACTGTGGAGAGCTGTGTGGAGATTTCTGGACCTACTAAACATAGAGCTTCCATATGATCCAGCAATTCCACTCCTAGGTATTTACCCAAAGGACACAGAAACATCAATTCCAAAGAACACCTGCACCCCTATGTTTATAGCAGCACTATTTACAATAGCTAAGCTTTGGAAACAGCCCAAATGCCCAAAAATAGATGACTGGATCAAGAAGATGTGGTACATATATACCATGGAATATTACTCAGTATTCAAAAAAGATAAACACATGCAATTTGCAGCAACATGGATGGCGCTGGAAGGGATCATGCTCAGCGAAATAAGCCATTCATTTCCTTTCTTTGCATTTTTTAAAATCTTTGAATTTTAGTTCTACTTGTACAATTCTACATTTTTAAACTTAGCATTATAATGTAAATACAATTTTAATAGTTAAAGGCTATTATATCACATTGCTCTCATGCAATTTCATAGCCAGTTTCCTCTCAACCATTTGAACTGTTTCCAGTATTTTCTTGAATAGTTCGTTTAATTCTTTTCTTAATGAACATATGACTTGCTTCCAAGGGTCTACTGATAGAAGTATCACTTTAATTAACATCTTGCTTGGGAGTTACATTTTTCAGGATAAATTCCTAGAAATGGGTTTACTGAGTTAAAGGGGTGAGATAGTCTGCATAATGCATTTTTTAAAGTATAACTTGGAATGTGTTTTCAAAAAATATCTATGAAGTAGATTGTAGTATTTACATTCAAAGAGAACCACATGCCTTCACTCCATTCCAGTCTGAGGCTGAGATCACCAGCTTAACTAAACAGATGTGACCATCATGGTCCTCCCTGCAGGAGCCATGTATCAACCTACAAATAAGGAATCACTCCTTAGTGTTTATGTTTATATACTACCACCAAGAAGCGAGCATCAAGTCCTTCTTTACCCCTTTAACATTTTTGAGATTTCATGTCTACCATGGTTAAAGTAGATGTTCTAGCCTCTGTAAGCCACTATAAAATGAGGACTACACTTGTGCTAATCAAATGAGAGGCCACTTGCCACGTGGCCACCCACATTTAAATTAAACGAAACTAAAATTTCAAGTTTTTTTTTTTTTTAAAGATTTATTTTTTTTTATAAAAGAACCTGGGTACAGGCCAGATGTGCGAGAGGGTGAGAGGATTCACCAGAGACAGAGCAGGGAACAGAACTGGCAGATTGATGAAATACACTGCTGAGGGGAGCAGCGGGCGCGACAGGACAGGTCTGCCAGGCCATGCGGGACCCTCACCGGCCAGCCAGGATGGAACCGGTGCTGCAGAGGCTGTGGACAGCTTCACAGCTCTGGGCTCAACCGCCTGCACCACCAGGGGAGGCCCAAATTTCAAGTTCTTATCAGCACTCACCACACTTCAAATGCTCAATAGCCACATGTAGCTGATGACCATTGTGTTGGGGAAGTAGATTACAGAAATGTCTCATGCTGTACAGTGCTGACTGAACAATTCCTTTTTGGATTCTGCTGTCACAGAGAACATTTGTTTCATAACACCTTTCTGACTTTGGATTTAGCTTTCAGATTTAGAATGAAGCACATCTTCCTACTCACTGAACACTGAAGGAGCAATCACATAAAGAGGCCAACAGTAATAATAATCATGAACAGCAGTTGAGAATTTAGTAGGTGCCAAGCGCTCAACTAAATGCAGCTGCTTCCCCACAACCTCAAGGTGTGGGTGCTATTTTAAACTTAATGAGAAATTCTGGCAAAGAAAATTTTCTCCCATTCATTACAAGTCATTTGTTGGGAAGAAATACTTTAATATGCTGCTCAAGGTAGAGGGTGAGACTCCTAGATCATGCCCAAGGAATAAAAGTCATTCATCCAATTATAGCCATTTGTTTCCCTACTGGAGAGTGGACAGAGGGTATCAGAGCAGAGTGAAGCATGAAGCACATCCCTTAAAGAAGCCTCATGCGATACAGGGCCCATACATCATGTATATAGGCTGGATGCAGCAGAGTAAGGAGCTAGGAGAGGCAGTGTGGCCCAGAGTCTTCCAGAAAGAGCATCTGGGATACATCAGCTCCATGTTCAGTTCTATCTCTCGCTAGCTGTGACAGCAAGACTCGGATTCCAACCTGCAGCGTGGGTACAGTACCACCTACACTGATGTTTGCTTGAGGCCTGAATTGACAGAAAGACCAGGGCTTCATCATTACTACCTCCCAGGTCATCCCTGCTGCCTGCCTCCCTGGCCCAGTTTGCACCAACATGGTGACGGAGGTGGCACTTTCACTCCATGGCTACATGGCACTGAGGAGCTGCCGGCATGTGTTTTTCCAAGAAAGAGAAGGTGGCTTCCCCCAATACTCATAAGCCTGGGACTGGTGGTTTGCTAGGAGAGGAAATAGGATAAAGTCATCCCCGTGGGTGCTCCCCAGATCTTGCTCCCAGCCCCCCTGAGCACAGGAGATGATACAAATGCCCTGATGATACTTATAGTCCCGAAATGTTTGA
This sequence comes from Talpa occidentalis, assembly GCF_014898055.3. NCBI lineage: Eukaryota > Metazoa > Chordata > Mammalia > Eulipotyphla > Talpidae > Talpa > Talpa occidentalis. Next base: position 29,481,332 of record NW_023600993.1, read on the forward strand.
TGCTGCCAGGAAGCAGCAAGATACAGCATCTTTGAGGTTCCTGATTCCCGATGCCGTGGAATGGGAGGCTCAGCTCTCCCTGAGACACTGGGCTTTAAACCTGTCACAGCAAATAGGTAGAATTAATACACCAGCTCCCCAGTTCTGGCAGTGCAATTTGCCATCTAAATTGTTACCTTCCCACAAATGGTACATAAACAAAGCGAGCTGATCCTAGAGATTTTTAGCAGTCCTGCTGCTCACAGGTAACTGATTCTTCCCCAAGAAGAAAGAGCAAGTAGTAAGGAAGGGAAATGGCATTTTGCAAATTCCTGCTGTGGGCCAAGCAGGGGGCTGGGTGCTGGGCAGGCTCTGCCTCTTTTATCTTTAGAGCTATACTTTGATGGAGGAATTCCCAGTCCCACCATACCAATGCAGAAAATGAAGGTCAAAGTCATTTGTTCAAGTTCACAAAGTTGATACGTTAAGAAGTTACCCTCAGCTTTGGTGGTTCTGACCCATTTCACATTCCTCCCCTGATTGGGGTCTTAAAACAGTTCCAGGGAAAGCGTCCAGAACAGGCACATGAGCTGCTCAGTCATGACAAGGGACTGTGGACACAGCCCTGCCCGGTCCCAGGGGCACTCATTCCACTTGCCACCCCTCTCCCAGATGCTGCCTTCCATTGCTTCCAACCCCTGCACCTGCCTCTTCCTCAGAGGACTGTCCAAGGCCTAATGCAGCGGGCTGCTCACATGAGCACAAAGCTGGAAGCCAGGTGGCCCTTAGCCAAGGACTGATGGACCCTATGAAAGCCCAGCTCTGTTGCCTCACATTAAACAAAGCCTGAGGGGTGATGCCCTCCACAGCGCGCCTGGCATCCACCAGCGGTGGGACTCAGCCTGCCTTCACAGCCTTGCTTGACTTCCTCCCTGTCTCGCTCTCCCATGCTTCCACCCCACCAGCACCTCCCTAATAAATCTGTTTCCCATGATCCTGATCCCAGTCTCAGCATCTGCTTCTGAGTTTCTGAGACAAAGCATTTCCTCAGTGGAAGCAGTAGCCACCTTTATCTGGGGCAGACTGAGGAAATGGCACAGGTCTCTTCTCCTTTGTAGATGAATTACTTAAGGCCAATACCTCTCTTTCAGTATCCACCAAATTGCCTGCCACATGAATCTTTATCCTACTGATGAGTTCAAATGGATCAATTGTGTGCATTTGGATGCACAAGTCAAAATTTGACTGGTACAACCTATTCTACTAGCTTGGGCTAAAAGCCAGTCTTATCTTTTCTGTTCTTTCAAAAACTCAGCTCCTACCGTACTTGGAAGAAATTTTATCTTTTCAACTTTCACTATCTGCGTCTCCCAATATCCCTGGGCCTATCAGACTGAAGAGATCAGCTTTAAATGCCTAGTGGAATAAGGGAGTGTGCCCTGTTCCTACTGCTGCTTGGACTGCTGCCACGCGGTGTCACCTCTGAAAACTGGCTCTGCAGAGCATGTGGCTGCTCCTCCCCTGGGATCAGAACCACATGCCCAGACACAGGCTGCAGCCCCACTGCAGGGAAGCAATGCTCTCCCACAGCTATGTGGCTGTAGGAAGCAGGCCTGCAGTGTGCAGCTTGCACAACTGTACATGACAGCCGCTCTGGACAATCCTCCGCACAGCCTGTGATGTCCCAGCTGAGGCTCCAGGGTTGCAGTTTTTTTGATTGTCAGCCTGATCCATGTGTACAATTGAAGAAATATCCAGCCCAACTCCCCTCTCCACCAGGACCCTCCCTCTCCCCTAACTCCTGGGCCCCCATACACCAGAATCTGGACCCTACTGGCGAGTCTGGCTCAATAGCCCAGGCGCCGCCTCCTCCTTGGTGAGCTCACCTTCAGTCCTCTTGTTATCCTCAGGTCTAGGGACCTGAGTCAGACTAAATAACCCATTGCACAGAGAAGTTCTAACATCTCTGAACATCAGCAGCTTGGGGTCCAGCCAGTCATCACCTCTCTGTTCTCCAATCATCACCTCCTACTCTCCCCCCAGGAAGTCTGCTACAGCCAAATTGTGTTCTCTTCAAAATTCGTTTGTTGGAAATCCTAATCCCAGTACCTGAGAATATGACCTTATTTGATGATAAGGCCTTTACAGTGGTAATATAGGTAAAATAAGGTCCTAAAGGTGGGCCCTACCCAGTCTGACAGGTGTCCTTATAAGATGAAAACATAGACATGGGCAGGGGAAAGACCAGTGAGGACACAGAGAGAAGAAAGACGGCCATCTAGGAACCAGAGAAAGGCCTCAGAGAAAGCAACTTTGTGGGCACCTTCATCTCGGACTTCTAACCCTAAATCTGTGAGAGAATAAATTTTTTTGCTTAAGCCACTCAACCCACGCAGTGCTGACAAATGAATAGAATGCCCCTTGCAAACTTTCCCACCATCTTCCCTCCTGTCAGCTCTGCCTCCCAAGTGGTATGGGAAAGAGCCAGTCTTGTTCAGGCACAAAGAGAGTCTCCCCTTCCCTGAGGACAGCAGTGGCCTCCTCATCTTACATTTTTACAAAGAGGAACCATTCTCATGTTCTAGGCAGCTTTCTGCATCCCCCAGCCAGGGAAGGGGCCAGCAACTCCTTCCACTAATGTTTCTTGACTGTAATCAAAGCTACTCAGCTGCCCCCACTCCCCAACTTGGTCTAAGAGCTTTTGTTCTTGCCTTGACTGTGAAACAAGCACTGGTTCTCCCAATGCTGTAGCATGGAAACAGCACGGGCACTTCTCTATTTCACCTTCCAGAATTGGAGAGGGAGTCAGCGGAATGCTATTTTTCAAATAATAACTGGTAGGAAGTCATTGCTCTCACACGCAAAAAAATGACATGAGTATTATCTCTCTCACATGCCGGGCTACCCTGGATACCTAAGGGACTCCCTCAGAGAACTCCAACGCAACACTGGGCCCTGAAGATGGGCGCCACTGCTAATTTAGTTCCCTGGGTCACATAGAAATGGAGGGAGGTGGCATAGGGAGAGGGAGGCTGGTATTTTCTCTCCACTCACGGGACTGCAGTACAACCTTACATTTCCCAAAGGCCATAATTATTTCCTGGAGAAGAAATTCAAATGACCCAGATAGTTAATTCAGTGAGATTGGTCCAAAATGTATTTCCCTAAAAGGTAGTTTTGTCAAAAAGAGCATCACAACATAGGACTTGTTCACGTTGCCTGAAAAATGCAGGCACCAGCTTCCAGGCGAGTCTAATGTAGTTAGAGAGAACAGGGGGTCTGGGAGTTGCAGAGGCAGGGAGATAGGCAAGAAGGCAGGGAAGGTGGGAGACAGAGAGAGATTGTTACTTTTCTCATGAGCTACCCAGGGCAATGACCAGGGCAGGGCTGTCCATGAACCTCCAGGATCCTAGGAGTTCCCTCCACATGGGAAAAAAATGGAAGAACAGGTGAAGCTTATTGGTGACCACCTCCATCTCATGCCCCAGGCCATCCTGACCAACTAGGACCACTTTTCTCTTCCTCCAAAACCCCAGGTCCTCCCCATGAAGTTCATGACTGACCCTCAACTCTACAATTATCCCCTTCAGTTTTCACTAGGCCAACTATTTCCCTTAGCACAGGGAGCTCAGCTCCCTCTGAGTCAAGAGGGAACGCACTAGTGGAATAATTCCTGCCAGCAGCTGCTGTGTGTCCAGGCCCCTACATGAGGGAGAGCTAGACAGAACCAAATTGTAGCTGGACAAATACAAAATGGAGCTGAAGGTGCGCTACAAAAGCATGCTGGCACCAGTGTAAAGTATCCTGTGTGACATAGTAAGAGTAAGTAATTATCATGTTGTTATTATGTGCCAGACACCGTGCTAAGTCCTGTGCTGTAAATTTTTTCATTTAATACACACACAAGAAGATGAGTTATGAAAAGACTCTAGAACAGACAAAGCTAAACCAAAACAAATCCTAGAAATCTGACTGCAGAATTGTAACCCTAATGGAGGGTGTGGGAGGGGGGCCCAACAGGGAAGGGATTGTGGTGGAAGACTATGGGTGCTTTGGAGGTGGATATGGTGTTGTAACATAGATTTCAAGAGGCGCACACCTCTAAATCATATGGTGTTGTGAATTAATCATACGTCAATGAAAAATCATATAATTTTCAAATTAAAAACAGAATTATCTCCATATTATCGATAAGGAAATAAGGACTAGAGCCAGGACTGACTTCAAGAAACCATGCCCTCAATCATCTTATTACTAAGCTTCTCAGCACTTAGCCAAAGGCTAGAACAACCCCCCAATTCCCTCTCTTCAACCTCTTGTCCCTGTCCCAGAAACAACCTGGAAGCGATGGACAAATTGACCTTCAACCTCCGAACTTATGTGATGTCTCCAAGACAGTCAGAAGTTTAGATGCATGGTATTAGAGAAGGTACCCTTACAGAGCGAGACCCCACCTTTTGTGTAACTATGACACAGTTTGCACTTTAGGGCAGGGGAGCTTTACCCATTTAATAACTGTAAACTGCTCCCATCTTTTACTCCACTGGGATCTGATTTGCGAGGCTAAAAGAAGTGCTTGAGAAAGCCTGTCTTCCGATGCTCTGGCTGCCTGCAGGAAACCTACTTCTTCCCTGCAGGGTCAGGTCCTGACAGGGAACCGTGGGTCTAGAATGACCCAGGAGCGCCTGTGTTGGGATGTCAGTCTGTTGAATTGGGAGTTATTGGGCCCTCTCAAATTCCAACAAGAGTTGTTTCAGACAGAACAGGGAGGGCAAATGGGCTGAGTGGAGCTGAGGACAGGCACCAGAGAGTTAGACCAGTCACAGGCTCTCAGCAAAAGTCCCTCACACAGACCAGCCACAGAGGGCTCAGTGACTTAAGACAAAATGTAAGAACTAGCATATCGAGAGGGGGCGGAGCAACATGGCAGCGAGGAGACGCTGCGAGTAAGATCTCCCATTAAAAAAAGTGAATAGGGAGGAAAAGCGGCAGGTCCCAGTGAGAACTGGGCCACGGAAGATAAACGGGTGACGCCAGCGAACTGCCCGAAGAAGAAACTGGCCATAAAAGAGGACTAGAAGGGAGGGAAGCGCAGAACCCTGCTCCCCTCCCCCGCCCACAGAGGCGGCACTCTCCGACCCCGCAGAGAGGAGGAAACAACAAACCAAAACGGCCAACAAGAACAATGAGGCAGCAAGCGGGACTGGGAGCAGAAAGGAACTATTGCAGCCACCACACCCCGTGAACGGGAGCTGAGGCGAACCCTGCAGGATCCGCCGCGGCGGTGAGCGAACGGCTCCGGGCGCCATTAGAGAAGAACAAAGACCCCGGGAGACGCGCACACAGCCCGGGCTGCCGGTAAGCTGGCGCGGAAACGCGGAGTGCTCGGCGCGCTTGAAAAGCAAGTGCAGACTGGATCGCGCTGCCCAGGTCCCCGCGCCTGCGACCTAGGCTTGCGGGGAGACGACCTAGGCTTGCGGGGAGACGCGCGGAGGTCCTCACTGAGGTGAAGGTCCTCCCTGAGTAAGCAGGATCCAGGCGCCCAGGCAGGGGAGCGGTGCAAAAGGCGCCATTCCCGCGCCACTGAACTGGGCTACAGCCCGCGTCCTGGAACTGAGGGCTTTGAACTGAGACCCGGGGCACGAAAATTCGGGGCGTGGTTTCTCCACGACGGTGGGGCACAAGGCAGACACAGCACCCAAAGCTGTTGAGGTGTACCCTACCATTCCCGCTCTGTTCTCTGTCCCACGGGGTGGGGGAGGCGAAAAACAGCCCCCAAGGACAATAGGAGAGATCTCTGGCGCCACCTAGCGACCAGGAAAAAAAAGTCACTAACACCCTATAAAACAGGACATTTCTTAAGACTGCTTGAAAAGGGCAGAAGGTTTCTGGAGGACCCAGTGGCCAGCCGGGAAGTTATTCCACGCCAGGCCCTTCCGACCAGCAGTCTGAGCCCACAGAGGGAGCAGGCACCCACGTCCGGGGCAGACCGGGTGCGCAGAAGAGTGTGCCTGAAACCGGAGGCGCAGGGACTGCATCCCGCTTCGCCATTTGAGAACAGGGACATTTCTTCAGTAAAAACTGCCTAAAACCAGCAGAAAGCTCCCCCAGAAGACAGAGATGGCTCCTGGAAGAGCCAGAGGGGAGCGGAGAAGTTCACCCAAGATGTCAGTCAGTCCGAGCAACACAGTGTCCCAACGCATACGACAAATTAGAAAACAGACAGTAGGGAGTAGAAGAACCACACGCAACCTAAAAACTCCTCAGGAAAGAAGCACACCACAAAAAGAAAACCACTCCCCAGATTGCAACGACAGCAACTTGGAAGAACTTCTGAGCCTTCCAGAAAGAGAATTTAAATTGCCATTATTAAAAAAGTGATAGATCAGAAGAAGGAAATTGAGTCCCTAAAGAGGGAAGTAAGAGAAATGCAGGAGATCAAAGAATTAATGGAGGAACTAAAGAACTCTGGGAAAAGCAATGAAAGCAGAATAGATGAAATGGAAGAACGAATAAGTAATCTTGAAGACACAGAAATAAAAAGAACCAAAACAGAAAAGGAAAGAGAAGTACGAAGGAAAAAGAATGAAGAAAGACTTCGGGAACTATCTGACTCCATGAGGAAAGGAAATATAAGAGTTATAGGAATTCCAGAAGGAGAGGAGAGAGATGTAGGAACAGAGAAAATATTCATGGATATAATTGAAGAGAACTTCCCAAATGAGAAGAAGGAGCTGAAAATTGATATACAAGAAGCAAGAAGAACACCAAACTTCCACGACGAAAGGAAAAACACAGCAAGACACATAATAGTAAAGCTCCCAAGAATCCAGGACAAGGAAAAAATAATGAAGCTGACAAGAGGGAAGAAACAGATAACATTCAAAGGAAACCAATCAGGCTGACATCAGACTTCTCTGAAGAAACACTACGGGCAAGGAGAGAGTGGAGGGACATAGTCAACAGACTCCAAGAAAACAGATGCCAACCAAGAATACTCTATCCCGCAAAGCTCTCTTTCCTCCATGAAGAAAGAATATGGACCTTCCCAGACAAAGAGAAACTCCGGAATTTCATTGCGACTAAACCCCACTCCAAAAAATACTACAAGGAATCCTAAAGCCAGAACCTCAGAGGGACGAATAACAACGAAAGAAGACCAAAAAAAAAAAAAAGTTATTAAAAGAATAAATAAATAAAATCAAAGGAAAGACAAACATAATGGCAAATACAGATGCTAACATATCAATATTAACTCTAAATGTAAATGGACTAAACTCTTCAATAAAAAGACACAGAGTTGCAGCCTGGATTAAGAAACAAAACCCAACCTTTTGCTGTCTCCAGGAAACACATTTAGCTACAAAAGATAAAAATAGGCTCAAAGTCAAAGGATGGAAAACAATCCTACAAGCAAATGGGCCAAAAAGAAAGCAGGAACAGCTATACTTATATCAGATAAAACAGACTTCAAACTCAAAAAAATAAAAAGAGACCCCAATGGTCACTACATTATGATTAAGGGGACAATACTTCAAGAAGAAATAACACTCATTAACATATACTCACCAAACGAAAGAGCACCAAAATATATCAGACAACTGTTGTCCTCTCTGAAAACAGACATCAGAGAAAACACATACGTAGTGGAGACTTCAACACACCACTATCAACAATGGATAGATCAACAAGACAAAAAATAAGTAAAGAAACTAAAGCTCTAAATAAGGACCTAGAGCATTTGGGCTTAACAGACATCTATAGAACACTAAACCCAAAAAAAACGGAGTACACATTTTTCTCAAGCGCACACGGATCATTCTCCAGGATCGATCACATACTGGGGCACAAGACAAACATCAACAGATACACCAAGATTGAAATCATACCAACCATCTTTTCTGACCACGAAGGCATCAAACTAGAAATAAATCATAAAAAGAAGGCAAGGAACTATCCTACCTCATGGAGATTAAAAGCCACACTACTGGAAGACCACTGGACTAACGAGGAGATCAAAGAAGAAATTAAAAAATTCTTTGAATTGAATGACAAGGAGGACACCAATATCCTAAATGTATGGGATGCAGCAAAAGCAGTAATAAGAGGAAATATATAGCAATAGAAGCTCACATCAAAAAACAAGAAAGAACTCAAAGAAACAACCTAATCTCGAAGCTCAAAGATCTAGAAAAAGAACAACAAAAAAACCCCAGAACCAGTAGAAGAAAAGAAATAATAAAACCAAAGCAGAAATAAATGAAATTGAAACTAAAAAACAATCCAAAAGATCAATGAAACCAAGAGCTGGTTCTTTGAAAAAATAAATAAAATAGACAAACCCCTAGCCAGGCTCACAAAGGAAAAAAGGGAGAAAGCACAAATACACAGAATCATAAATGAAAGAGGAGAAATCACAACGGACACAGCAGAAATCAAAAGAATAATCAGTAACTACTATGAACAGTTATATGGAAACAAGTTCAACAATCTAGAGGAGATGGACAAATTCCTACAACTCTACAATCACCCAAAGCTAGATAAAGAAGAAATAGAACACCTAAACAGACCAATTACAAGCAGCGAAATTGAAATGGTAATTAAAAACCTCCCCAAAAACAAAAGCCCAGGACCTGATGGATTTACAAATGAATTCTACCAAACATTCAGAGACGAATTAGTGCCTATCCTTCACAAACTCTTCCAAAAATTGAGAAGGAAGGGACAATACCAAACACGTTCTATGAAGCCAATATTACACTAATACCAAAACCGAATAAGGACAACACAAAAAAGGAAAACTATAGGCCAATCTCCCTAATGAACACTGATGCAAAAATCCTCAATAAAATTTTAGCTATCAGAATCCAACAATGTATCCATAAGATAATTCACCACGACCAAGTTGGATTCATTCCAGGGGCACAAGGATGGTTTAACATCCGAAAATCAATCAACGTTATCCAACACATCAACAAAAAGAAATATAAAAACCATATGATAATATCAATAGATGCTGAGAAAGCTTTCGACAAAGTGCAACACCCATTCATGATAAAAGCCCTTGAAATTCTGGGATACAAGGAACATACCTCAACATCATAAAGGCCATCTATGACAAGCCAACAGCCAGTATCATTCTCAATGGTGAAAAGCTGAAAGCAATTCCATTAAGATCTGGAACAAGACAAGGATGTCCACTCTCACCACTGCTTTTCAATATAATACTGGAAGTCCTAGCCAGAGCAATAAGACAAGAGAAAGACATCCAAGGAATCCAAATAGGAAAAGAAGAAGTCAAACTATCACTATTTGCAGATGATATGATATATACATAGAGAACCCAAAATCTCCACAGAAAAACTAATTCAACTCATCAATCAATTCAGTAAAGTGGCAGGATACAAAATCAACACGCAAAAGTCAGTGGCCTTCCTATACACAAACAATAAATCTGAAGAAGAAGAAATCAAAAAAACCACCCTTTTATTATCGAAACAAAAAAAATCAAATATTTGGGAATAAATCTAACAAAAGAGGTAAAGGACCTATACAAAGAAAACTATAAAACACTGTTAAAAGAAATAGAAGAAGACACAAAGAAATGGAAAGACATCCCTGCTCATGGATTGGAAGAATAAACATTATTAAAATGGCCATCCTACCAAAAGCAATATACAGATTCAATGCTATTCCAATCAAAATCTCAATGGCATTCTTCAAAGAAATAGAACAATTATTGATGAAATTCATATGGAATCACCAAAAACCCCGAATAGCCAAAGCTCTACTGAAAAAAAAAGAAGGAAATGGAGGCATCACACTCCCAGACTTCAAACTATACTACAAAGCCATAATCATCAAAACTGCATGGTATTGGAACAAGAACAGACATACAGACCAATGGAATCGAATAGAAAATCCAGAAATAAACCCACAGATTTATGGTCAACTAATCTTTGACAAAGGAGCAAAGACTATGCATTGGAGCAAAGAAAGTTTGTTCAATAAATGGTGCTGGGAAAACTGGGTCGCTACATGCAAAAGAATGAAGCTTGACCACTACCTCACACCATACACAAAAATCAACTCAAAATGGATTAAAGAACTAGACATAAGACCTGAAACCATAAAATACATAGAAGGAAATATAGGCAAAACACTACGGGATTTGCACATCAAAGACATCTTTACAGACACATCACCCAAAGCAGTGATAGTGAAGAGAAAGATAAACAGCTGGGACTACATCAAATTAAAGAGCTTCTGCACAGCAAAAGAGACAATAACAAAAACAAAGAGAAACCCCACCAACTGGGAGAACATTTTTGCACCAACAGTAATGATAAAGGACTGATCACAAAAATCTGCAAAGAGCTGATGAGACTCAGCAACAACAAAGAAAATAATCCAGTCAAAAAATGGGCAGAAGAGCTAAAAAGAAACTTCTCTGAAGAGGAAATGCAAATGGCCAACAGATATATGAAAAATGTTCAACATCACTTGTAATCAGGGAAATGCAAATCAAAACTACCATGAGATACCATCTCACACCAGTGAGAATGGCACATATTAAAAAAACTAGCAACAACAAATGTTGGCGAGGATGTGGAGAAAAGGAACTCTTGTGCACTGTTGGTGGGAGTGCAAACTGGTCCAACCACTATGGAGAGCTGTGTGGAGATTTCTGGACCTACTAAACATAGAGCTTCCATATGATCCAGCAATTCCACTCCTAGGTATTTACCCAAAGGACACAGAAACATCAATTCCAAGAGCACCTGCACTCCTATGTTTATAGCAGCACTATTTACAATAGCTAAGCTTTGGAAACAGCCCAAATGCCCAAAAATAGATGACTGGATCAAGAAGATGTGGTACATATATACCATGGAATATTACTCAGCATTCAAAAAAGATAAACACATGCAATTTGCAGCAACATGGATGGCACTGGAAGGGATCATGCTCAGCGAAATAAGCCAAAAAGAAAAAGAAAAATACCGGATGGTCTCACTCATAGCAGGAATCTAGAAAACTTAAATAAGGGACCAGGAAAATGAATATAAGAAAGTGAAAAAAATCAACAAAAAAAACTATGAACCAGAGACACTTTTGGGGGTGGGGGGGCGGGAGGGGAAGGATTGGGGTCAGAATGGGGCGTTTGCAATTGTATGGGGGAATATAAAAATAAAATTTAATATTTAAAAAAAAAAAATAAAAAAAATAAAACTTAAAAAGCCTAAAAAAAAAAAAAAAAAAAAAAAAAAAAAAAAAAGAACTAGCATATCTTTCTGACCCATCATTTGAAGCATTATATTTCGATGTATAACAAAGTATGTGTGAAGATTTATTCAAATAAGCGCCTATGATAGATGGATAGGTGTATAGGAATTAAATGTGAGAGGAAACTTCATTTTTTATATGTGAGGGGAAACTTCATTTTTTTTTTAGAGTCTACTTGTGAGGCATCTACTTGTGAGGCATTTCTGTGGACTGACATTTTTGCAAACGCAAGAATAGAGCTGAGTCTGACCCCATCTTTCACACACTAAAGCAGTCCTGTCTCTTCTATGGGGACCCCAGGAGCCAGGGACTACTCAGGATGGAAGATTTACTTTCTGTGTGGTCCTTGGCATGTGGAATATTCATCCAGCCTCAGTTTCCTCTTCAGCAAAGTGGAACTAGCAGGACCTCCCTTGCAAAGTATGTGCAAGTGCTAGTTGATAAATGCAAACACCTCCGTGCATGCTTACATGCTTAGTTTGAAGGGATTAAACTTGTATAGGGCTGAAGAAGGGGGCCAGAGAGACCAGGGGGAATAAGGAAGGAGACCAGAGACTCTGAGGGGCCTTTCTGAGGACTTAGTGGATTTAGTGCTATGTGGAGGAGAGTCCAGAGGAAAACAAGAGCAGTTCAGCAGCCCCCCTCAGATTTTGAGAGGCTGCCAAATCACCAAGAGTGAAACCAGTGTCTTGATTCTTGGTCTGCACCTTCTCACACACCCAAGCATTAAAAACACAGCTCAGGGATCAACAGGGCCTCCCGATCTTCCGTGTGTCTGTCTGGTCTTCCCAGTCAGAACATAAGCTCCTTGTCCCACACAGGACATTGCTGTGTGCCCCACAGACCTGGGCACAGAGCTGGTACAGAGCAGACCTTAGTAAATATTTGCAGATTGTCTGCAGGAGTGAGGCCTGACAGACCAGCTGCGTCACAGACCTTCTTCCATCTCTCGGCTTGTGGCCGCCTTTCAGGGCCACAGACAATGTGTCTTCTACCATCTGTGGATAAAAGAAACTTTGCCTTGGTGTGCTAGGAGAGAAAAGGCCAAGGTGGGTCTAGAAAGGCTCAGGGTCACAACCAGAGGCCCTGTGTAACTCCCACCGACTTGATGTTTCTGGCGGCAGAGGGGAGGGTAAGGTGAAAGCTGACTTCCCTTGCTGGCTGGGCATTGCACCTGGGATGTTGGCAGCAGCGCCGACAGGAGGGAGAACGGATGGGAGGGCAGGAAGTCCCAGCAGAACCCCCCCACTCTGTGGTGACGCTGTGCCCTGGCCACGCCTGACCACCCGGCAGCTCCAGCGGGGGAACAACTTCCTTTTGTGGTCTGACCCTGGCTGGCTGCCAGGGCTTCAATAAGAGCCTTGTGATGTGCACTTTTGAAATGTGTTGGTGGCGCGGAATGGCATGTCTAACTCGTGTTTAATGCCCATCAGCGTTTACGTCTCTTTCCCACGCCCACGGGTGCAGACTGGCTGCCTGTGGGGACCGGTGGTGTCCAGCTGTCTCGATGCCTGACAGTGGGGCCAGGGCTCTCAGAACACCCTTCCTTTTACCCACAAACTGTCCTCTGTCTGCTCATGGGTGTGGCTCCCTTGGAGAAGGACAAAGAATAGGCAAAATTAATTATACTTGATATCACCTGTGGGTCATGCTGTCGGTAGATTTTAATTTTCATAATTCCATGCGGTGTCAGGCTCCCATTTTACAGGTGGAGAAACTGAGGTTCAGAGAGGTTAAGTCTTTTACTCAGGGTAACACAACTAGCATGTGGTGGAGCAGAGACTGAGCCCCCTCCTGTCTGCTCCAGCGATGAGACTGCCCAGATGCCCCAACACTTTCTTAGGACATGGGGATCCTTCTCCTGAAGGACCGGAGGTGACAGCAGACACACTTCATATTCCCAGTGCCTACCCCCGCCTCCCAGATGACCATCAACAACCTGGAAAAGGGTCACAATGGACAAGGTCAGCTTGTTCCAGACTCATGGTTTGCTTCACGGACTTTTGACTAGATTTGGGTTGATAATTCTCAAAAGTATGTCTCTATAAAAACATGGACATACTGGGCTTATTCTTTTTCCAGTGTTTTCTGTCATCTATGCCTGACAGTCCTGGTAGAGACACACTTTGGCCCCAGCAAGTTCCCTGGGTGGTCTCCAGGAATCTCAGGCAAGAGCAATGTGTGATGCTTTCCCAGGGGTGACATAGTCCTTTACGTCCCTCCATTCACTCAAGTACATGGTTTACTGGGGAGGCCCCCCCCAGAAAGCTCTAGTAAGATAGTAAGAAAAGTAAAAGGGGGGGTGGAAAGGAAGACAATACAGGAGGTGTCAGTGAGCGGGTCACCTCCATGGGGACCTGGGGCTCTCTGGGAAACCGTGTGGCACCCGTGAGGAAGCTGGGTATTTATCCACCAGCCCTTGTCTGCCTGCTCCCAGATGAGCCAGCTACTCTTTAGGTCAGGTCATCAGGCAGAAAGAGACATGCACACTTGAGATCACAGTCTAGCAGCAGGTAGGGAGTGATGAGTGCCAGAGGGGATATTCCAGGCAACCCACTCCCCCACCATGATAGTGCCACAGCAGATCTCAGGAGCACACGACAGAGCTTTTGCCCTCGTCCTGCTAGACTTGGAAGTTGCCACAACAAGTGTTCTAGGTCCCCCTGTCTGTCTGCACACACAACTTCTCAGGCATTTTGGGCCTGTGAGAGAGCAGTCGGGGTCACTGCCTAGCTTGAGGGAACCCGAGAGCATGAGATGGGCAACTGGACTTATAATTAATCAAAGGCAAACCTTCCAGAAAGGAACTAGGGCAAACCCAGAGATCCCTCCATGCACAGAAGCCAAGGTATCCATGACCACTTGCTGGGTTGGAGGACTGAAGAAAGCCTGCAGCCATCACAGGACGTGCAATGTTCTTCCTGGGCATCACCCCCTAGGGAAGCTAAGTTTGACCACAAGGCAGAACCAAGCGTGGCTCCTCTTGCTGTACAGGGACTGGCGGGGGCAAAGCAAAAATGGTTTCTTCACAGCCAGGGGAAGGTGCCCCTTCCCTTCTTATTATCCATGAATGGTTTCCGCCCCTTTGCTGATCATCTCCTTCCTTCCACCTCCCTAATCTCCCAGGGCCCCTCTAGGCTCCCTCCCTACCCTCCTTTGGAGACTGCACAGCTCTGTGAAGCCTTGGCGTTCCAGTGGTAGGGGCTGCATATAACCCTGTGGATGGGCTCCGTGCATATATATCCCAAGGCATGTTGCCTGTGTGAGAGGCAGACAGAGGTCTGGGAGGCTCAGCCTTGCCAAGACTGCCCCCGGTGTCAGCCAGCCTTCCATTCACCCGCCTCCTCGCAGGCGCGATCAACATTTCAAAAGAGAGCTCACAAGGCCTACAGTAGGTTCCTATAATTCACCCAAGGGTTGTGCCTGCCGCTGGGAGGCAAGCTGCATTCTTCTCTCTGAGTGAGCTATTTTTAAGATTGCTCCCCCTTGTTTCCAGTTCCCTGATTTCAGCCCAAGTGCTGAATTAGATTCTTTCTTCATTTTGCAGGCTCCCCTTCTCTGTTATTATATAAAACCGTTTCAGCCCTTAAGGAGTTGGCATCTGACATCCACAGCTTCTGAATCCCCAGAACAGAGAAGAGAAGGAATAAACAAAAAGGAGGAAAAGAAATGTTCTATTTCCGCTCCAGCAACATGAATCGTCAGAGAGTTAAATAGCAGCAAAGTATTTGGTGTTAATCTTTAATATTCCCAGAACTTGTCCCCTCCTCCTTCAATCCCAGAGCTGCAGTTCTCCAAGTGATTCTGGCGCCTCTTGCAAGATCTCACACCTCCTATTATGCTCTTAAAAAAGTACCCACCAGAGAGGAGTTCTTAGTGATTACACTGCCAAGAAGAAGAAGAAAAAAAAAAAGGGAAGCTGCTCCCTGCTATTTACAAGGAAATGACAGAAAAGGATGAGCCATAGATCCCTTTGCGTCAGTCTTGCCTGTTTTAAGCAGACCCTGCCTGAGCTCACACTGATGTGATGTCTCCCTTCCTCAGGCTCCAGAGCCAGGGGGTGGTGGTTGATAAATATCAAATGATGCCAGTAGCATCAAAAAGTAAAAATGGGTGGAGGTTGGGTGTCAGTCACCCTGGCTGATGTGACCCTGCTGACAGCAGCCCATTCCCACCCCAGATGAAGGGAGCCAGGGTGTAGAGGCACATGACAAGTTTCTTTCTCTAAAGTGCAGGTGTGGCATGTCCTCTTAACCTGAGTTTATCCAGAGGCAGAGGCAGAGACTGGAAAGTGGGGGCCAGTTTTTGTGGGAGGAGATCCCAGGAAACATGGTAGGGATTGGGGAAGTGAGACAGGGAGATAGGTCAATAAAGGGTGTGAAATCAAGCAAGTGACCATGGTAGACTCCTAGGGATTAATCCCCTTGGTAGCTCTGGGAGACTATTGCATCTGCACCTCACACTTATTACACCTGAGCTGGAGTATTTGTGTACCAACTCCTGCCAGTCCTAAGGCATAGAAAGGAAGGTGTTAATTCTCTAGTAGTTTGAACATGTGTGCACTGGGTATAGGAGACTCTTCTAGCAAAAAGATGCAGTTACTGTCTGTTGGAAGGACATCACCAAGGTAAGCTAAAGGAGATCTGGACATGGCCTCCACAATGAACATCAGTGAACATCATTTGCATTTGGGGTCATAGCTATAAAATAAAGAGTAGGCGACCTCCTTGGTGGCGCAAGGGGTTAAGATGCAACCTATGAAGCTGTCCACAGTCACTGCAGCACAAGTTCGATCCCCAGCCGGCCAGGGAGCTACCCACATGGTGCAGCAGACCTCTCCTGCCTCGCCCACTGCTCCCCTCAGCAATGTATTTCAGTAGATATGCCTGTTCTGTTCCCCACTCTGCCTCTGGTGAATCCTCTCACCCCCTGCACCTTGGACCTGTACCCCAGTTCTTATATGCATAAATAAATAAATCTTTAAAAAAACAAAGAGTAGCACTCTAAATTTGGCAGATAAACACTGGCCTTACTATATCATCCTTCTTCTGGTGAGGTGTCTCCCGGGTGCACAGGCACCAAGCCACATGAGGTCCAGAGGTATTCTCCCCAAACATCATTGTCACAGTGTTTTTATAGAGGAAGGGGTTCTCTTCTGTTTATGGAAAGAGACGCCTGGATAGAACAGCCCAGCCTTAGCCCAAGTCACCTGCTGAGTTCTCTGAAGCTGAGGAATACTTTCTCCTTTCTTCTGGCACCTGTGAAACTAAAGTTGTAACCAAGCAAAGCAAAACTTAATGTGGAAGGAGATGAGTTACTCCCTACCTACCTCCCCACCAATTCACCTTTCTCTTTCCAAAATGAGAGTCTCTTCCCAAAATTTGCAGCTTTTGTAGAAACACTCATTGCTGTATAATATATTTGTTTACATACTCTCTCCCTCCTGGCTCCTTGGGGGCCAGAACTGGGTCTTTCCAGAATTGTAGCACCAGGACTTGAAAGGTGGTAGATATTCAATAAACTTTTCTTCATTGAATAAATGAATGTCATCGATGCCTAATTTAAAAATTCTTTTTTTGCCTCCCCCTTACTTACAGGATCAAGTTTAAACCCCTAAATATGATTATTCAATGTCCTTTCCAATTTCCCACCCAACTTTCTTTTTTTTTTTTTAAAGATTTATTTATTTTTATACAAGAGCTGGGGTACAGGCCAGAGGTGCAGGAGGGTGAAACGATTCACCAGAGACAGAGCGGGGAGCAGAACAGGCAGACAACCAAAATACACTGCTGAGGGGAGCAGCGGGCGAGACAGGAGAGGTCTGCTGCGCCATATGGGATTCTTGCTGGCCGGCCGGGATTGAACCCGCACTGTGGAGGCTATGGACAGCTTCACGGCGCTGCGCTCAACCCGCTGCACCACCGGGAAGGCCCTCCCACCCGACTTTTCATGCACTGCCTTTCCTCTTAGGATGGTTATTGACCGTTTGACCAAAATGTCACCATTTTTCTTTCACTCCTTTGGGCTTTGCACATGCTTTCCCCTCTTCCTGGAGTGCCCTTCCTTTTCCTCTGCCTGGAAAGGACCCACCTCAAATGTCCCCTCTTTCATGAAGTCACCCTCAATTCCTCCAAGAAGTATAAGAGGTAGATCTACCATGTGTTCGAGAAACCAGCAAACAGACAATCAGTAGCGCTTTTTGAATAATTCTGATATTTCAAAAAAAAAAATAAAGGCAGCTCAGTAGACAATATGGAAAATATTCTGAGCTGGCTTGGCCTCCCTTAGACAGTTTATCTAGCTTGGAGAAAGAGGCACTGCAAACCTTTTGATGTGTAGGGCTTTTAGAGATCTTATGCTTGTTCTTTAGAGATTTTATTCTTGTTCTGCTTCTAGGCACTAAACCTTGCAATCATTCATTCATTCATTCAGCACAATGTGTGAGGCATCATGCCAAGTCCATGTCCCTGGAGACGCAGACACTTATATGACCCAGGCCTTGCCCTCCAGCCCACACACTCTGCAGGAAGTGACCAGCACATTACAAATCATTAAGACACCATGAGATTCCAGACCACTTGGAGCCTGACCTAGCAAAATAAATGACAGTAGTAGAGTATAACCCTTAACATAAAGTAAATATCCCAGAGTCCCTATTGATGTCAATAAATAAATAAATAGATAATGGCAGCAAAAGGCCAGTTCTTCCTCACAGTAAAATTCTAATTAATAAACGCACAAGGAATGATGGAAATAGAAAATCACCATTTGCCAACCACCATGTTGATAATTTCATAGGTAATAAACAAATATCAATGCAAAAATTAGAGGATAAATATAGACCGAAAGACAGGATATCTGAATAGTCTCAAAGTCACTCCCCATCAAATGTGTTATTTACAAAGGGAAAAATAGTAACTTTAGAGTGGAGAAAGGTGACAGACACCATCCCAACCAAGTGGTCAAGGTTAATGTCACCAGCGAGAAGGCAGGCCGACATCATGCGGCTCCCGATCTGGTACACTAAGAATGGCACCGGAGCCCTTCTGGGGCCCAAAACACACAACTTCAAGCTAGTCCTGAGAAACCAGCATACAAACCCATATGAAAGCTGTTCTACAAAATCTGGCTCGCATTCTTTAAAAGTGCCCTGGGCATAAGAGGCAATAAAAGACCAAGGAAGTATCCCAGGTTAAAGAAGACTGACATGTAATGTGGGATCTTGGTGCAAAAAGAAGATATTAGTGGGAAAGTTGACAACATTTGAATAAGATCTGAGGATGGGCTAGCAGGTTTATATCAATGTTACAGTCTCAATTCTGATCATTGCACTAGGTATGTAAGAGTTAACGTTGGAGGAATATGATGAAGGGTGTACAGAAAGTCTCTGTACTATTTTGACAACTTTTTTAAAAATCTGGAATTATTTTAAAATAATAAGTCAAAAATGGATGGGGAAAAATGCCTGTTCTGTTTTCTCACCTCGCATTATCTCACCACCTGGGGAATTGTTTGGAATATTTGTTTTATTTATTTCTATCTCCACAAGCCTGTGAGCCTCTCTGGGGGCTATCTAATTCACTCCAGGATCCCTGTGGTGCCAGTAGACAGCAGGGTTTCGTATCACCCCCCCAACCCCCCAACACTACTCCTTGCATGGTGAGAACCTTTGCTTGGAGGTGGAAAAGGCAGCTGTGGAGAAAATTCTGGATTTGGAGAATAGGGCTGCCTCGATATCACCAGAAGAGATGATGCAGTGTGGTAGGCAGGCAGCAAGAACTGGCCATACTCTCCACCCTTCCCTTTGCAATGTGACTTTCCAGATCCTCTGTCCCCTCCCCCTGAATATGTGCCACCTCATACTCCTTTGACTAATTGGCAGCAGAAGTGGCACTGAGCCAGATTTGAGCCTAGGCGAGAGCCGCTGCTCCATTCTCCTGCCCACCCACCAAGCAAAGATATCTGAGCTAGTTGCTGGGGGATGAGCTGGCACATGGTGCAGAGGCAAGCCAATAGCCAGCCAATCACCAGACACGTGATAATTCTTGATCAGTGAACTTGCCAGCCACCCACAGACTCATGAGTGAGCCCAACAAGGCCCACAAGAAGTATCCAGCTGAGCCCAGACCAAACTGCTGATTCCAGCACCATGAACTAAACAAATTTTAAACCCCAAGTCTTGGCACAGTTTAGTGCCCAGCAGTGGACAACTGATGTAGGCAGCAGCATTGCTGGACTCCACCTCCTCCATCTTCTAGAGCTCTCGCCACAGGGACTAACACTGATCGTCTTTCGCCTCAGAGAGACTAATGCAAAAGCATGGATGCTTGTTTAAAGGCAAGCCCCACCCAAAATGATACCAGAGGGTCTCCCCTTTTCAGAGAGAGAAGTTGGTCTCTTGCCCCTAAAAAACAAAAAGAATCCTGGGGAAGCCTCCTGCTGGATGAGGAAGCAAAACACAGGCACGGCTGGCTGGCAGGTCCCGAGGATGGGATTCTCGGTACACCAGGACACGCTGGGGGCAGAGGAGGAAGGGGCTGGCGCCGGAGTGGGGCAGTTGAGTAATGTCTCCAGCACAAACCTTATCTACACCGTCTCTCTGAGGAATGTCACAGTCCCTGGAGGCTTGGGTTGTGGGTAAAAGCCTCCCTGGGCTGCACGAAACCCAGAGGAGTCAGGCAGTTTGGACTGGGGTGAGCACACTGGAGATGTGCATCCCATGGGGCTTTTGGAGCAAAGAGGGCAGGTGGGGGCTGCCAAAGGCCTGGCAAGTGCTAGGCAGGAGG
Source organism: Talpa occidentalis (assembly GCF_014898055.3). Taxonomy (NCBI): domain Eukaryota; kingdom Metazoa; phylum Chordata; class Mammalia; order Eulipotyphla; family Talpidae; genus Talpa; species Talpa occidentalis. The sequence continues at coordinate 29,501,383 of NW_023600993.1, forward strand.
ATGGGTGAGGGCTGCTGCACAGAGGCATGACAAGTTGGGCAGGCACTAGTCTTCAAGCCTCCTGAGCTGGAGGTGCCTCTCAGAAGCTGGGAGCAAGGTGGGAAAGACCCTCAGTAGGTGGACTAACTAGATAGGATCCCAAATCACCCCCAGCAGAAGTTGTTTTGGTTAACTCTTGAGCACCTCAAGTCTGTTGTGTTTGCTCGGGCCTCTCCATGGCAGAGGACAAGGTCAGGGCTGAAGAGACTAGGGAGGCACAGTGCAAGATGTGGCTTGACATTCTGGGGGGCGTCAGGATGTGTGCCTCACAGAGATGGTCACCTCAGCATTCTGTAACCGTCCTGTTAAAGGAGAAGCTTAGCCATGGCTTCAAAGTGCCCTCCCATCCTGGACATTACGGGAGAAGAGCAGGGTGTTACTCTTTTGTCTCCTTGGTCAGAATTCAGCACTGGCACTGGCTGGGACAGCCTGGCTCTTCCTGCTAGCCACACAGCTACACTTCCCAATGTGATAGCTTGTCACTGCTCTCAGGAAGTGTCTTCTTGCCCTGGCCCCCAAAGCAAAGTCCTCCAGCCTCGACTCCCCACAGCAGGAGTATTCTGCCTTTTCCAAGAACTGGCTATTATCTGGCCACTAAGTTGAGGACCACACAAACCCAGCTTCCCAGATCCCAAGAAAACAACATTCATTAAATGTCAGTGTCCCAACATTTGACTTGCGGGTTAACTTGTGGTATGTTCTGCTGGGAGGAAGAACTAGAAATAGAGCAGAGAAAGAAGGAACAAAATAGTCCAAAGAAATCAGATAGTCAAGATTTCTTATTAAGCAGGAAACAGACCACATGGGGAGGTGTTTCTTGACACAGGTCATGTCAGCAGACAGGAATTACCCACCCCAGCTCTCACCTGGCTGGGTCTCCTTTCTGCACCATCCAAGGCCTCTGCTGTGCCGCCAGCCAAGTTCCCCAGAATGCCACATGCTACACTTGGCTGAAAACTAAACTTGGGTTTATTCCAGCCCAGCTCAGCTCTTTCTCTGTTTTTCCCCCTCAAGATATAAGACAGCTATTAAAATAAGCAGCAGGACTCAACCACACACCCCCGTGTTACTTCCCATGATTAACCCTGAAAGGGCCAATAAAGAATAACCCCATGATTAATTTGTTAATGATAATCTCCCACTTGCAAGCCTGAGCTGTCCTGACCCTAGAGGCCACAACGAAGGGTCTATGAGCCAGAGAGTTGAGGGTCACAGGGTGTGGGGGCGGGGGCGCCATCTTCAGGGTTTGAGAGATGCCAAGGTTAATACCTGACAGGTGAAGATGCTCTGGGGTGCCTCTAATTTGTGACAAGCTTCTTCTTCCCTTGGAACAAGGCCCTTTCCATGGTCCAGGCTTCACATGTCCTCCCCAGGGGAGGCCATACTCTGCCTTTAACCAGAAGTAGCCATGCCGTAAGCCCAAACCTGAACTCGCTCCCTCCCACAGGGAAGGAACAGATTTCTCCCAGAGAGACCGGGCTTCCTCAAGCCACCATTTATAGTGCAAGTTCCCCCCACTGCCCCCAACCAAGCAACTTAGATGCATCACCGAGTAATTCTGTCAGACATGGATTTCCCAAGAAGCAGACTCTGAGACATGGATTCAAGAGCAAGTGGTGAATTTTTAAATAAAGCAGAAAATTAGACAGGGAAGGGAGAGCAGCCAATAAAGGGTGCACTGTTGCCAGCTGACTGTGGGTTACTGGAGTTTAGCCTCCTGTTAACACCGGAGCCTGCAGAAAACACTAGTCTCAGATTAGTGTTCAGACTAGCCTCAGACTAGTCTCAGATTAGCGGGGACATTTATCCACCAACTCTTACCATCTTCAGCTGAAGGTGGAGGGGGGCTGGCAGGAGACGGGAAAAGGAGGAAAATCAGTCCCCAACATGTTCAACCTTCCATGTGCATAGGTCAAGTGGGCTTCAGTGGCCAGAGGAAGCTTTTAGAAAGAGAAATTCGGGAGTTGGCAGTTAGGAGTCAGGCCGGTGTGCCCTGGAGCGATGAGGGTTAGGAGCACAAGCAGGGACTCCCAGTGTCTGCAAGCCCCTCAGCTTGAATCCCATCTGCACCAATGGTTATAAATAACAATATTCTCCAAGAATCTGAACTTGTGTAGGCAGGTGAGGAAGGAGTCCACTGTCTCCTGGTGAGGAAATGGAGGCACAGGGGAGCCATGGGCTCATCCATATCACGTCATTGGTGTTATTGGTGAGCCACTCACACTCTTGGATTCCAGACTCTCCATGTTTGCCTCTTGATTCAGAGTGAATTAAAAGACGGGGCATGGAATGGACAGGGGAAACCCTTGAAAGCAGATGTCAGCTACCATTTATTGAGCACTTATTCTCTGTTTGGCTTGTTCTGAGTGCTTTATGTGAATATAATCTTCACAATAACCCCATGAGATCAAGACCATTATTTTCCCCACCTTACAAATCAGGAAACAGAGGCATGGAAAATGCGCGAAACGCACCCAAGATCACCGACTAAGAAGGCAGTGTCTGGCAGATGTCTGCCTCTCTCAAGCCCAATCTTCCTGTTGATTGGGGTGCCCCTCTAGACTGAGCTCCCAAGTCTGTGTTTTAAAAATTACGTGCCTTGTCTCTCTGTATCCTGTCATAGCCGTACTCGTGTGAAATAGCATACTACTGCGCTCTTCTCAGGTTAGGCACAATTCCTGGGATTTTTTTTTTTATGTCAGCAAAGAGGTTATAACTGGGTGAGGAAAGAGTCAAAACTCCAAAACCACCTGACTGTCCATTTCAACAGAGACAGAAAACCCCATGGACAAACCTGGCATTGGGGTCTACAGCATTAGGTTTGAGTTCTAGGTTCTCCATTCAGTCATTTCATGAGGATTGTGAGAGACAAGACACATGCCAGACACTGTACTATGGACTGGGGCTACAGGAAAACCAACCCATTGCCTGCTCTCATGAGATTTATAGTCTGGCAGATGTTCTTAAACAAGTGATTCATCCTCTCTGAATTAACCCATTTGTAATCTAGAGGCATTAAGTAGGGCCACATGTTGCAGTGCCTGACATGAAAATACTCACTGAACAGTAGTTCTCATGTCTTCTGGCTCTGCTCCTGGCCAACATGTCTTCCCTATATCCTCTCTTGAGTCCAACATTTCTGTTTTTTTCCCTGGCCAAAAAACAAAAAAACACCTCACTCTCCTGATTTTGGAAACATCATCTCTGCCTTCTGGTTTTTGGAAATATCATTTCTGCCTTTCCTTTTGCTTGGCTAAATTTCAGAACTAAAGTAAAATCTGCATGTGCCTCATCCAAATATTACTCTTAACCGTGCAGCTACTACAATGTGTAATAATACTTTGTAGGGATTATATTGCTGTACAAATCCTTCTCATGGACATTAATGCACTTGATCCTTAAAATTACCCAGTGAAGGCAGCAGGGCATTTTATAGAAAAATGAGGCGCAGAGAATTTGAACATCTTTTCAAAGAACACCCAGCTAATAACTATTAGAGGAGAGCCATGTGATTTCTGGCAACCTCCTCTTCACAAAGAGAATTAAGCTGATAATAATAAATGCACAGAATAAAATAGTACAATAAACAGCAGAAACAGGAAAAACTAGTAATTAGATGAGGATATACGGACCAGGAGAAAAAATATCTCAACAAAATCCTGTACATTAGTTATAATTCAAGGTATCCTGGCATTCTAAGCAATAAAGGAAATGAGATTAGTCATATAGTGTTAATTGTAAACAATGAACCATAACCCAAATCCAACATACTAGACAAAAGCATCCTTGAAAAGACCTGTTTTTTTTTTCTCATTCTAGAAATAGCCTATTCAGATCAGCCCCACTCAGGAAATCACCTGGATCCACCAGGTAAGGGCTCACTCAAGAAAGGCACATTCTGTCCCTGGCTTAGCACAGGTCTGAGAACCACAGCAAAGCTCAAAATCAAAATTTCCCTGCCTGGGTCTCAGAAAAACTAAGATGAATCTTCCAAATGGAAAGACATCAATCTGCTGGAGAATCAATTCCAAAGTCATAGAGGAGAGTCAAGAAACATAGGTCCCCTTACTCTGTCCATCAGGGAGCTCCCCCAGAAACTGATCACGTCTCACTGAGATCTCAAAGGCTCAGCCTCTCACCTACAGACAAGAAATCTTCCCACCAAAAGGGAAACCATTGTATAGTTTTAGTTGTATCTAAGAAGACCCTCAGAATATAGTAAGCATCTGCTCTTTATACCTTCCCAGTACCCTTCCCTCTTTCTTTGCTAATAGATCTCAGTTTTTACTTTGGGGTCCTGAGGACTCAAGATGCCTGACCACCCTATTTGGCCAAAAATAGTTATCGAGCAGGAGAGGGACATGAAAAGAGCCTTGAAGAAAATTAGAAAGCATCTTGTAGGTCCCAGCTTAGAGCTATGTACAGAAGTCCATACTGACTCCTTTTCCACCATGGCCACCAAGCACAGGTTGTGCACTGCCCAACTCCAACTCTCACAGACTAGAATAGTACCCTTCAAGTTGGGAAGTACAGTGGCTACATTACTTCCCATTCTCTGGAAGCTCATTTAGGCCCAGTCACAGGCTGATGTGAATGAACAAAGCTAAAGACTTCCGATTCAAGTACACTCTGGATATGGTCTTTTGCCCTCACCAGGTTAGTGTCAAGGTTGCTCCGAGGTTGAGCTGCACTTCAGTGGAGAATATGAAGTGGGGGAGAAATTCCTTCTGCTCTACAAAATCCCCTTACCTGACCTCTCCTTCCCAAGACCTGTGATTTCAGAAGCCAGAGGAGGAGAATACAGGCTATGACAAATCTGTGAATGCCTGGCCATGACTTTGGGCTGAGTAGAGAAGCAATGAACCCCCATTCCATCTCCCCTCACACCCAAGCTTCTGGCATATGTCCTGCTTTTAACAGATATGAAACAGTAAAAAGAGACTTTTTATATCATAGTTTCCTTTCAATACTTACTATAATTTTGGTTACCACCCTGAAACCCCCAGACTCCACTCCCCCAATACACACACACACACACACACACACACACACACACACACTCACACACACAAGATGAGTCAGGGTTAAGTGGCATCTATCAGCTCAGGGTTACATTCCCCTTCCCTGACCCTTAAAACCTCACCTTATACCTCACTCCTACCAAATCTTCCCACCCCATGTGCCTGCTCTTTTGATCAGATCCTTGATTGCATTTAAAGCAGTGATTCAAAATTTAGCTCACTCTGTCTCACCCCAGGAGATAAGCAGAGAGATGCCAGCTTGAGCAATAAGCTTATCTAGATCCATTGATCAGCATGTTTGACAACAGCTGGTTTCAGGGGGGATGTTTGTCTTCACATTGTTGGGGTTTGAGCCTGTGACTGCCATGCAGGGCTAGCATCTCACGGAGAGCTAATAAAACTCCTAAACAGGGAGTGTCATTTTCACACAAACCCATTTTTAGAAGACAAGCAGTTAATCAGACATACCAGCTAATTAGCTGAGCTTTGGAAGGAGTAACACATAAACATTTCACCAGGAGAATGAGCAGAGAGAAATCGCACCAGGAGTACCAGAGCTCATTCCCCAATCCTTTCTGCAGAGGGAAATAGCAGAGCAGAGCCCAGTCGAATTGCAAGTCATCAAAGCCCAAAGAGGCTGGCCACACTTCTACCACCCTTCACCCACGCAGAGCTGGTCTGAGAAGCTTCCTAGTCTAGCTGGATGCATGTCTGCTCAATCTTCTGTCCTCTTTGCAAACTCCTTGTAACTGGAGTGTTTAGTACAGCTCCTGTTTCACTGTCTGTCACCGTGAAACAAAACACCAGAAAATGTAATAGTTTCAAAAAATGTACTGTCACCTCTTATGAGTCTGGTGTTAGCTTGGCTCTCATTTGGTATCTATCATGTGGCAACTAGCAGATGGCAGCTGGAGAATTTGAAGGCTCCCTTGGGTGGGACATCCAGGCACTAAATAGTGACTGTAGTCTGGGAGCTGGACTAAGGCTGGGGCCAGGTCCCTACAAGTCCCTACCCTGTGGCTTGGACTTTTCTCTGGGTTCTAAGAAGGATCAGGAGACCAAGGTGAAAGCTGCTAGGCTTCTTATGACCCAGTCTCAAAACATCACTCTGTTGAGTCTACTACTTGGCACATCACTAAGTCCAACCCAGTTTCAGGGGAGGGAAATGAGAATCTTTTAACGTGAGGAACAACATGCTTTTATGGGGAAGGAATTGATGGAGGTCATTTTTGGAGACTACCCAGATCCCTAGAAGCAGACCTGGAGCTGATAATTCACATGCAGGCGACTAATGAAGGAAATGTTCCCAGGAGAAACTGTAAGAGAATAGAGGAAGCAGTTCAGGGAAGGGAAGAAGCAAAGCTGGCAGTGATTTCAGCAAAGTACCAGCCTCAACCTGAAACCAGAGATGAATGCTGTACAAGCTACACCTTAGAGTTTGACTCAACTTGAGGGAAAGAACTGAACCTTCATATTTCTATACCCATCAGCAATTGGCAGCCAGGAGGGAATATTGGGGTTATGAGCACCCAAACATTTCCTGCTCTGGGCACTTTGTGGAGTGGCCTTAGGGGACAAAGGCCTAGGATTTCCTCCAACATCTCTCAAAACCACAGAGGTTACAGATCTCTGCACTGCTGGATGGGCGCGGCCAAGCTCTCTGCCATTTAAGTCATATATTCTCAGATAGGTGCTGAGTGCTTGTCCTTCCTTTGAGGAGGTGCTTCTCAAGTGGGCGTTGGGGTTTGGTTGCCCCTCAGAGTGTTTAGCAAAGTCTAGAAACATTTTTGGTTGTTTTCTCAAAGTTGGGGTGAGAGCTGCAAAGGACATCTGCAAAGCAAAACACTGCTAAACATTCTGTGATGGACAGAACTGTCCACCACAGCGAAGAATTATTCAACACCAAGTGTCAATAGTGCTGAGCTTGAGAATTCTCAATTAAAAGAATAAGAGCTTCCAACTGAGTTGAAGGTACAAGAGATTTGGGGGGTGCGGTTTGGTGGAGCCATGGCGCTATCTACTTTCCTGCAACTCAAAGTCAAATTAATAGTGAAAACTGAATTTTGGATGGTTGGTTCTTTTCTTCCTATTTTAGAGGCATGTACTGATTGGATTTCTGAGTCATTCTACATTCCAGAATGATAACAACCACCTGACTTTTGCCATTCTTGTGCCAGAGAAGGTATCTAACCACCTTTGTAGGAGAGAGAAGGACAGTAGTAGGAGATAATTTAAAAGTAAGGAGCAATCTTAAAAGGCAGAAACCTAATAGTAGGACGCGTAGTCATTATGCTCTGCTTTCTCTTCATGCCCATTTAGTTAAACAGAGAATCTGTTCAATGCAAGGGAGAAAAGTGTCTCAGGATTCAATCTTACAGGTGAATTGTGATCACAGTTTCATGACTGATCATATTAAACATTCTTAAACATCCAAATATGTGTTTCAGAAGTCATACACTTATTTTTTAAGAATATCTTTTCTTTAAATTGTGGTGAAATCCCCATAATATAAAATTTACCATCTCAACCATGTTGAAGTGAACAGTCACTGGCATCATATCATCCACTTGCTGTATCATCATCATCATCATCCACAAAACTCATATCATCTTGAAAAACTGAAACTGGGCCTCCCCAGTGGCGCAGGCAGTTGAGCACAGTGCTGTGTAGCTGTCCACAGTCTCTGCAGCATGGGCTCGATTCCCGGGCGGCCAGGGAGATACGCACATGGCGCAGCAGACCTCTCCTGCCTCGCCCGCTGCTCCCCTCAGCAGTGTATTTTGGTCCATCTGCCTATTCTGCTCCCTGCTCTGTCTCTGGTGAATCCTCTCACCCTCCTGCGCCTCTGGCCTATACCCCAGTTTTTGTATAAAAATAAATAAATCTTACAAAAAAAAAAAAACTAAAACTGTAGCCATTAAACAATAACTTCTCACTCTCCTCTCCCCCTGGCAAACACCATCCTACTGTCTGTCTCTATGTATTTGATTACTACACAGCATTTTTCCTTTTATGTCTGGCTTATTTTATTTAGGATAAAGTCCTCAAGGCACATCCATGTTGTATCATGTGTCAGAGTTTCCTGTCTTCTAAGCCTGAATGATATCCCATTGCGTGTACGTAACACATTTTATGTATCCATCCATCCATCAATGGACACTGGGCTATTTCAGCCTTTTAGCTATTGTGAGTAATGCTGCTATGAACATGAGTAAACAAATATCTCTTTAAATCTCTGCTTTCAAATCTTTTGGGTCTACACCCAGAAATGGAATTCATGGATCATATGGTAATTCTATTTTTAACTTTTTGAGGAACCACTATATTGTTTTCTAAATGTGGTTGTGCCATTTTACATTCCTACCAGTAATGCATTTCTCCACATCCTCACCAACACTTGTTATTTTCTGGGATTCTTTTTTTTTTTTTAATAGTAGTCATCTGAATGGGTATAAGGTAGTATCTCATTGTGGTTATACACTTATTTTTAAGTCTGCCATTGCTCAAAAATATTTTTGAACTTCTTTGGAAATGTGTTCTAATTCAGCTTAGGGAAACAAATGAAAAAAAAAACATTACTTCAGAGTTGTATACCTTATTTGTGATTCAAAATTGATTTTACTTACCCTTTTAAGAAACTGCTAGAATTTGCCAGATTTATTTCTGAACAAATCTGGGTTATTTTCAATCATCACACCCACTCTCAACAAACCAAAATTTGCAAGATAGTATCTTCAGAACCCAGGTTTATAATAGATTTAGGTGACAGTTTAAAATAAGATTACACCTAACGTTAAAGAAAGACTTGAAATATTCATAGTTCAATTTGGTCTTAAGCCATTGTGGACAATAGTCTTTATCTGACTCTAGCCAAGCTTTGGCTAACCTTGAAATTGAAAGGATATTTTATTTTGATATGAGTTTGGTTTCAGTATTGAGTTGTTTAATGTGGCACACCCTGTGCAGGGTGATGGGAATATAAAAATAAACAGTCCTTGCTGGAAGGCATACTAATATAGTGAAAGCAATAGACATATGAGCAATGATTACAGTCAGTGGTGATATTCAAACTATTTTACAAGCAATGGGGCACAGGCCCAGTCAATCAGAACAGACTTGAGCTACTGCAGTGGACTGGGCCAGGAATTAACCCTTTAGTTGTTAGAGTACAAATCATCCAGAGGTCCCAGGGAGAGGCTGAGGGCTGGCATGGGGTTGAAGAGTGGGTTCTCCATTCCATGTTTGAATACCTGCTATGCATCTGTTGAACTAGGTGCTGGTACCATGGGGTGTAGGAAGTACATGCAGGGGATGCCCTGAGGAGGAAGTTACTGGCCCTGTAGATTCTTGGTAGCTCACCATGTCCTTCATCCCTCCTGGGTTATTAGCTGCAGTTTCAGTGGACAGTTCCAGAGGCTGGCAGTGTCCTACCTCAAGTATTACTGCCTTTCCAATTTCTGCCCCCAAAGTGCCAACACACGTCAGCTTAACCCAGAAATGAGCAGTACCAAAGCCCTGTCAAGTCTCCTTCCCACCATCTCTTACACCCTCACCTTCTTTCCCTCTCCTAGAGCCATCTCCTCAGCTCGCTGCTCAGCATCACAGCACCACGTGCTTCAGTGATAGTTTCTTACTCCTACCATCTTAATTCCAGGAATATCTTCTAAAAGACACTTGCTAAGATTCACTGCCATGTGGATAGGGAACCCAGAAATGCCCAATCCTATTTTCCTCCCAATAAGGTAGCCATTATACATACAGGGCAGATGGGAAACAAGGTACTACTTTGATATCTGCAGACTTAAAAGCCTCAGTGCAGAACTTTCTAGAAAAAAGGGACTGGCAAGCATAACTCATGCCAAAAACAAGCAAAATGTATTTCTTCCCCTCAGCTCAAGACAAAACTCTCCACAGCCTGTCACCCAAGACTGAGAAGAGGAGAATACCAAGAGCACATGTCTGGAAAGCAGGGGGACAGGTGTGCTTGCTCTTCCAGCTGCCTGGAAACAAGAAAAAGAAGGAAACAGAATACCAGGGAGACACAAGGCAAGTGAACCTCCTTCCAACGGTATAAAGATGAGGAGAAAAATGTCCATTAAATGCCTATCTATGCCCAGGTTAAAGTGGTATTTGTGAAGCAAATAGACAGTAATCTAAGGCATAATAGGATGACCCCTTCCCCCCCACCACCAATAAAAATAGAACAAAAATTAGCACTATGAACCAGAGACACACTACAGGGGGAAGAAGGGAGTAGGATCAAAGCAAGGGGGGTGGAAATTGTATGGGGGTTATAAAACGCATGCATTGTGCAAAAATGAAAAATGATGTAAAAAATATGTAAAGTAAAATTTAAAAAAATAAAGTGCTAAAAAATGAACAAAAATTACAAGGATGGTGGAAAAATAGGTAGGTTAGGTTAGCATCAATAGCATCTATAAGGAAAAAGGAAAGTCTAAGTCTAATCCATACAGTTTTGATCACAGAAGTTTAACATTTGTACATGCCTTGAAGGAAAATCAATTATTAACAGGTTGTCACAAGACAGGACTAGACGGACACTAAACAGGCTACTCTGGGAAGCCAACTCCTTCCCCTATTATCAAGATGTGATATTGCTGAGAGGGAAATGACAGGTCCAGTTTGACTCTGGAAAAGGGACTGTGCAGAGTTGGCACAGATGGCCTCCAGGACGGCACTCGGTGGAGTCAAAAGAGTGAACAAGGAAATCTGGCTCCCCTGACCCACGCTGCTTCACCCTCAGCTAATCCATTAGACTGGCCATTTCCTCCTCTGAGAAGGGGTGGAAATGAGTGAGAGACAAGAGGATGAATATATTTCTCCCTTTCCAAGCCCATCCTGCCCTGCTTTTTGCCTTTGTGAACCAGCAGGCCCAATAGCCAGACCTACTGTCAGTCAAACCTAACAGATCTGCCTCTAGGAAAAAAACTGAGAGTATTAGGGACAGTTCATCCTCCAATCTTGTGCCCTCTCTCCTGATACTTCACCTCATAAGCAAACCTTCTTTTGTATTGCCCCCCAGGGATCTCTGAAATGGGTCCAAAAAGGCCTCTCTTGCAACCCCAAAGCCCACTACCTGAAAATGTTCCCACATTCTGCATCTCAGCTACATCATCCAACCCAGCTCACCCAAAAAGTCTATGCAAGGTGCTCGGCCCAAATCCAATAAGATAAAAATATGAAATTAAGACTCTTACCACCATTATAAAGTTCTTAGAGAATATAAATGTTCCTACAACGCAATCAATCTTCCATTGTTGTCTCAGAGAAAGTGAAGAAGTCTTACTCTATAGGGTTTTGATCTCTTACCAGCTAGGCTTCTATGCAAACAGAATCTGTTATAGCCAGGTTACACAGGGATGAATTATTAGAGGGTTTTCACAGTCTCCCAGATCCCTGGAAGTGCTCAACAAAGGTTGAGGTTTCTAAAATGACTACCAAAACCTCAGGAATAACTGAGCCACTAAGAGAGTTACTGCCTCTCCCGTGGTCAGGGGACCACTGGGGACATCATTAGAGCCACAACAAGAGACCACCATGTCTGTCACCATGCACACGGTCAGAACATGCCCCCCCCACACACACACCCTGCCTTTTTATATCCTCAAAGATAGAGGCTGGATGCTGGGACCAATGCCAAAGGCTCCAGAGTGGATCTGGCAACAGAGCAGAAGTTAGGTATCTGCTCTCAATGTCCTCCCCACATTTGTGTGAGTACAGCTGAGAGGCCACAGCTGAATCCCATCCAGAACTCAAACCTCACAGGAATCTGGGAAATGTGCTTCCTGGCTTTCCAGCCTTTCCAAGGAGGAATACACTGGAAGAGGAGTGAATGACTCTGAGAGCCAGCCCATCATATCAATCACAGATCTATAAGTATATTAACATTGCCACTTCTCTGAGCCTCACATGCACACTCTTGAGTTACTGAGATACCTGATATCTTTTAAAATTCATTTTGGACCTCAAATTTATAAATATTTGAATTATCTGTGCTTCCTAGTATTTTAGAATTCATTTTGGTGACTACTCTTTACTGCAACTCTGTCAAAAAGTGAACAGTCTATAATCTGCAAATGAACATTTTAGTACACTGAGGTATTATTTCTCAAACTTTAATGGAAAAAGTAATACAGACCCCAGTATTTGCAAAAATTATTTGTATTTTAATACTATTTTAGGGTAGAAATAAAAAAAACTGAATTTCTCATGATTACAAATCTAAAAAAACTAAAAAAAAATTAATTTGCAAATTAAACACAAACAAAACTCTAAAATAATGAAACTCATGCTAACAGCATTTCTTCAGCATGATTAATGATGTTATTTTGTTCAAACCAAATCACCGTCAGACCTAATCGTAGGAAAATTCATTTGCACGTCTGACGTTTCACAATGTTAATGACCTGATTCTTCCGATTTTCAGCAGGAAGGCCCATTGTTTCAGTCACTGTCAGTATCATTGTCATTATTTTTCCTTTTTAACAATGAACTCATTTTTAACCACTGATTTTTAAAAGGTCAATCTAACGCTGCATTCCCACATAGACTGCTGAAAATTTTAAAGCACCATTTAATGAAAACTTCTTCAGTGCATAATTACAAAATCCCTGTTCTTGTATATACCAATACTATGTATTTTTCAAAGATATACAACTTTCCCAAGACACATACTAAACACATCAGAACGGACGCTTCTAAGCAGAAGGGCTGTGAGAGTAGGCATAAATGATGAAGACAAGAACAAGTAATGAGAAAAATAATCAAAATAAAACAAAAAGGGGCCCTTACAAGAATTAATATAGTGGAGGCATGTGATGAATTCCACTCTCTCTAGAGGTCCAGATAAGTAAACCACATAGATGGAAGTGTGGTGTGTCTGGAAAGTAGAATCAATGGGATTTGGTGATGGGTTGGCTCTGAAGATAAGATAAAGAGAGGGATTTAAAAATAAATCCCAGCATCATAGTAATATAGTGATTCAGTCCACATAGTTATTATGGAATGGGAGAACACTGGAGGAGGATTATACTAGGGGGAGGAAGTAGTGAAAATTAAGTGTTTCATTTTAATTGAAGACCTGAAGGACATCCAAGTAAAACATGGAGTTGATTTGCATAAATGGGTCAGGACCTCAGTAGAGAGGTCTGGTCTGGTTTATTACTTAACTGACTAAACTACTAGAAAGTAACAAAGCTCTAAATACAGATGCTTACTAAATTAGAATTTGGTAGGATGATTCTGCTCCATGAGGTAATTCAGGAGCCCAGGCTCATCCATCTTTCTCTTCTGCCATGCCTAAAATGTGTCCTTGTTGTGACTGGCAAAGCTACATCTTAACTGTCTACATCTCAACCTGTGGGTGGCAGAGATGAGAGGCTTGTTTTTAGGTTGGAATTAACCAAAACTTGCACATACCATTTCTGCTCACACTCAGTTGGCTCAAATTTGGTCAATCCTCAAAACTGACCTACCTTGTCACAGCAATTGCTGAGAAAGTTGGGTCTAGGTGGGAAGCCCAGAGTCTGGCTCTAGGGGGACAGCTAGTAGTTTGTTCAAGCTAGCAATTAGAGTCTTAAGTATACAGAACAATGGCAAGGGAGCAGATGGACTAATGTGAGAAGGTTGTGGAGGTAACTAAAGAAACAGGGTGAGACCAAGCCCAAGGCATTCCTACATGTTATGAGGGGCAGAGTAGGAGGCCTGAAAGGGAGACTGCAAACAAATAAAGATGCAGCTGAGTCTTGTATCACAGAAATCAAAACACAGCCCTCCACCAACTAGAGATAGTTGTTTGTGAATAAGTAACCAAACTTGCTCCCCACCAAGGGATAGTGTCTCCTGCATCCCCGGTGGATTGACTCCAGAGGTGACCTATTCAATAATTCACTCTGGGTCAGCTTCCCTCCCTCCCCAGTCTCACTTCCCAGACCCCTGGTGTTTTCTGGGATCTGCTTTGGAAGGGGGACCCCAAACTAAGACGAGGTCTCTAAAGTCTCTCTGCAATATTAGGATGACACCATTTCTAGGACTCCACGCTTTCTTTCAGGACAGGCTAACACCCCAGGCTTCCCTCAGGGCCCCAGCCATGGGGGATTTATTACAAAACTCATAGACCTGTATCTCCAGGTCACATCATCCACACTCCTGCTGGCTCTGGCCCTGACAGATCAGACTACTCCCTAAATTTAATGACCCACTGAGCTACAACAACAATCAAAGAGGGAAAAAAAAAAAAAAAGGGAAGGCAGGAAGAAAGAAACCCCTCCATACAATCCACCCCTAAGAAAATAAATAATATCTGAGTCTCTGATAGCAAGGTGGGGAGATGTTTTATTTTCACACATTTGCACTGTACCTTCACAGGCCGAACCCATGAATCCTCAGTCTTTATCTTGACACTTTATTAAATGGGAATTAAACTGAGTGATAGTGATTATCACTCCTCATGAGAGGCTCAAAATTCACTGGGAGGAAACAGATGGCACTGCCGGGCGGAGTGGCCCCCAGCGTGGAAGGCGGTTCTCCCAGGAGCCCTGGAGGCAGAGCTTCTGGACTTTGGTGCAAAACCCACTCAGCATCTGCTTGTCTTGTTTGCCGCCCAGGAAAACTGGCCTGGCCCTTGACTCGCTGCTCTCCCTAGAATGTAAAGGAAGCACTGTTTAATGGAGATGCCTTCCTGGGGACAAACAACTTTGAGCAAGAAGTTGCTTTGAGGTTGAACTTTAGTGCTCCAAATATTGCCTCAATCAATATTTGAGAGTTTGGCTTCCCATTTTAAGTCTGTGACTGTGTTGTAGGTAGACAAAGCAAGGCAGAGAGAATGACTAAGAGCTAAAGAAAAAACCCACTCCATCTCAGCCTGCTTTTGTTTCAGCAACATTTACAGTGATTCCTAACCTCTTGGGGATCAAGGGCACCTGCAGTGGTGATGAAAGCTCTGGACCCTAGCCCCGAAAACCTACATACACACCCAAACATGCGAAACACTGACTATACTTCCACTGGCTCTCAAAGGAAGGACTTCTGCTAACTGAAAAGGACAAACGAAGGTGAAATAAGGAATAACAGCAAGAGGAAAAAGGAGAAATGTGAGAATGGCACTTCATAGTTTAAAGGCACCTTCACATGAATGTGACAGAATAACCCTGCAGACTAGTTCTCTCTGTCACAGGAAGGCACAAGAGGGGATCCCAACCACAGATGGTTACAAAGTATCTTAGAAGTGATTCCTCCAAGGCCAGACCCCCAAAAGATGAATAAGAACCCACCAACCAAGATGGGAAGTGTGTTCAAGGCTCAGAGCATGTAGAGAAGTCTGGAGGAAGAAAAGTACCATGTTTGGTGGATAGTCCTTCCCCTCGGGCTTCCCCACCACCTTGCCCCCAGGTCGCTCCTGCAGGGGGGAGCCCCTCTACAGGAGGAGGAAGGCATCACCAGAGAGGCCACAGGACTTTTCAAACTTCGTTATCTCCCATAGCTGATAACTGCTTCCTCCTTGAGCTACTTCCTCATGTGGACTAAGAACCCACACTCTCTTGGATTTTCTCCCACCTCAGGCTGCTCCTTCTCAGTCCCTTTTGTTGGTTCCTCTTCCCGCCAGCCCAGGAGATTGGATCCAGAGAGAAGTCCTCAGACTACGCTCTCTACTTCTCGCCTCTATCTTTGGTTGAGTATATCACCCGCACAATGACGACTCCTGTATTTCCTCCCTAGATCAGGCTTCTTCCCTGGAGCTGAGCATCTCCCCACCTACGCCACCTCTACCCAGATGCCCAGCAGGCATCGCAAACCCAGCAAGGTCCCGCCAGCCCCTCCCACAGTCTTCCCCAACTCCAGTAAGTGAAACTCCATGCTGCCAATGATTCAGGCCTCCATCTCAGAACTATCTTGATGTCTCACTTTCTCTCTCATCTCACATCTGATCCTATTGGTTCCATCCCCCTGATAGACCCCAGAACTGACATTTTGCTACCATTCCCCCTTGCCTGGTTTATTTCAAAAGTCTTCCCACTTCTCTCTCTGTGCTTGGCCTTTCCTCCCTTTAGTACGGTCCCCTCAGAGTGGCCAGATCCTGTTAAAACTTGTTACCATCTCTCCTCTACTACGGACTCTCCACTGAGTAAAATCCCAAGCCTTACAATGACCTGTGATACTCTTGCATCATTTGCTCCCCTCCCCTCAATCCCTACAGCCTCCTGGACTTCACCCCCTATTTACTCACACCAAGGCAACCACTCTGACCTTTCCTAGTGCACCCCAAACACATTAACCCCACAACCAGCCCAGGCCCTTTGCACTTCCCACACCCTTAGCCTGGAAAGCTCTCCTCCCACCTCCCTGCAGGGCAGCCTCTGACACCTCCTCCCTTCCTTCAGCAGATATCCCTTCTCTCTGTGGACTTTTCTGAAGACATTCTCCCAAATCTCAACCCCACACATAGACACCCTGTCTGAATTTCAAAAAGTTAAGATCCCTGAAAGAGGAGAGAATGTATCATGACTAGTTTTCACTTGCCTAAACAGAAAGAAGTCAGAGGTAGCAAGTGGAGGAGAATGAGGGGGTCCTAACCATTACTCAGCTGCTACATGAGCCCTGGTTGAAATTTTGAAATAGGGGAACACACGCCAGACACCTGTGTCAGGGGAACAACTCAGCATGGCTGGAGGAGTCCTGGAAAGGGTCCAAGTGTTCCAAGAGAGGCAAAGGGTTTCAGGCAGCTCAGGCCTGGTGGGGGTATGGGGTGTAAGGCACGGGTGTGCATCTGAAACTCCATGGGGGGAAGAGGCAGAAGCACTGAGAGGGTCAACAGCCTTGCGTGGAAACTGGAAAGGTGTGTGGACAGGCAACCAGAAACCCTGCGGAACCAAGGACATGAACGGCTGATCACGTTCATGCCAACAGAGATGGGGAGGAAATGGCACTCCTGGGACATCCAGAGATTTGCATCCTCCAGAGAGAGGAGAGGAGAAACAGTGACGGCAACCCACGTTGCCAAGTAGTACAGGAAAGATTGAGGGTGAAAACAGCCAAACTTAGAGAGACAGGAAGTAAGATGGCGGCTGCCAGAGCCTGAGGGGAGGAGAGAACTATCTGTGGGAATAGAGTTCTGTTTGGGATGATGAAAAGTTCTAGAAATGGGGCCTCCCCGGTGGCACAGTGGTTGAGCGCTGGCTTGCTAAGCTGCCCGCAGCCTCTGCAGCACCGGTTCGATCCCCGGCTGCTCCCCGGCCACCGGAGGAGGGTCCCACATGGCGCTCAGACCTCTCCTGCCGCCCGCTGCTCCCCTCAGCAGTGTACTTCAGTCCTTCTGCCTGCTCTGCTCCCCGCTGTGGCTCTGGTGAATTCTCTCACCCTCCCGCGCTTCTGACTGTACCCAGTGCTTGTATAAACAAAACAAACAAACAAATAAATAAATAAATGAAACATGCGTCTATATTAAAAAAAAAAAAAGTTAAAAAAAAAAGTTAAAAAAAAAAAAGTTCTAGAAATGGACAGTGATGTTGGTGGCACAACTGAATGCCACTGAACCATACCCTTAAAAGTTGTAGAAATGGCGAGTTTTAGGTTATGTATGTTTCACCACAACAAAAGTTTTCCACAATACAGCATTGATCATATTGCCTTGATTTAACAAGATGGCTCTTTCTCTCACTGCTGAGCAAAAACAGGGACATGTGGGATAATTTGAGTTCAGTGATAGAGAGGAGGTGGGGGAGACAAAGCTGGAGAGATATTAGTGGCCAGACAAGGATGTCCCTATCAGTCATGTGAAGGAGTGTGAGGCCATTGAAGTAGGCCATTGACTGCAGTATGAAGGATGGGTTATTGGAAGGGATGGAGGGTAAAAATAGGAGTAGGAAAAACAGGAAACAATTCCAAGCAAGTGATACAGCCATAGAAATGCAAAGCCATTAATGGTCAGTGCTGGATGGAATGCTGGGAAAATATTGAAGGAAGTAGAGCACAGGATACTGGAGGAGGGCTGTGGGTACAATGGTGGCACATGTTCTATGGCAACATACATCTGAGGTATACAGTACATAGTCGTATAAATCCATGTTATCTCAAAAAATATTTTTAAAAATCAATTTAAAAAATTGTAAAAATATGAAAGAGAGAGAATGCAAAGGAATATCAGGTTGCAGTAATCATGATTTTCCTTACGCCTTGGGAGCCAAACAAAACTGAGTCCCTAACTGTGGCCTTTAACTGGTTACATCAGCACTGCAGGACCATGTTGCCACCTGTAAATGAAGAGATCTTGACATTTATCTCAGGAGCTAAGTGAAACAGCATCTCAGTGCCTGACTCATAGTAGGTGTCTCATAAACATTCATTCTTAGTTTCTTCCCTAATCATTACACAATGAATCCTGGTTCTCCAAAGACGCTCTTGCTGAAACAAAACTTCTTTCATGGTTTTCCCAGTTCTGTAAGCTCACCCTCTCCAGTTCCCAGTTGGGTCACTCAGAATACCTCCTAATGCCTTTGCTTTCCTCCACAGGCTCAGTCCATCCAAGAAACATATAAATGTGTGTGGCTGGGACGCCACTGTGATTGTCTGACTGGACATTTTGGGTTGACATGCAGAAGCTTGCAGGGTTCTGCCTCCCACCCCATTTTAAGAGGACACTTGGGCTCAGATCTATTAGAGAGACTCTTCTCGTGTATTAATTATGTCCCACTAATTACACAGATGGGTTCCAGCAGCATTATTAGAAGGGATGGGCACCAAGCAACCAGGGAAAGGTCTGATGAGCTCAACTTTTGCTTTGCACTTGAGTCTAGTCTGAATTTCAGAAAAGATTTTGACAACTTTTTCTTTCATCCTCTATACACAAGGGGTAGGATTTTTTGTCCTCTGATCTGATGGGCAACCTGGAGCTGCTTGAATATTAGGAGCTGGAGGTGAAGGGAAATAAAGGAAGAACATCTATGTTCCCTGACCCTAGGACCCCACCAACTCTATGATTCACCCACTATTTAATAACAGGTTTCAGAAAGAGCCAGGGGAATGGACAGGCCAATACATGATATCCACTTCCCATTTCAGGAGCATTACAGAGTAAAAGAAGCATAGGTATCTGGTAGTGGGGTCAAGGTGCTATTTCTTTTGCTTATCCTAATGTCCAGTTCTGGAGAGCTTGGAAGTCCAGAGACTGGGCCCAGCATAAAGGTCCATTCTGCTTGTCTTCCCTATCCTAGCTGCTCCCCTCTGGAGCCAGCTACCCCTTGGACCGCCAGAAATCCCACCAGGCTGGGCATTAGAGCCAGCCCATTCCCCTAGGAGGCCACTGGAACCTGAGATCAGAGGTCTTCTCAGAACTGGACAGTGGCTATTGACTGCCAAGGAAAAACTCTTGGATCAGCATATGATCTGTGCAAAATGGACACTCAAGCCATTTAAGGATAAACCTGCCACCCCAACTGCACCTACTTTCTCAGTAAAGGCTCTGACTGCTGTCTGCTGCCCTGGACCAGATACTCCTCAAGGAGGATGAATCTATTAAAAACATATGTGTGGTCCAAAAAATATGTGGTGTTTATTTACAAGGTAGTGGTAGTGAATAGCTCATTTATCCTAAGGAAAAATGAGCCAACTGAGTGGCTTCAGAGTATTAGAAACAGCCTAGTGGAATTTTTTAAGATTCTCAATATTTTTAAGAATCTATATAACACATATTCATTTTAGAGAAATGAAAACTGAGAACTTTTCTACACAAATGCATGCACATGTCCACAAAAGCACAAGCATGAGAATGTTCTCTGCAATATTATTTGAGATGATATTGTGTGTGATATCACAAGGAGGAGATAGGGAAGGATGAGGGGCCCTTGCTTTTAGCTTACATACCATCTGAATTCTTTGAAAGTTTGAAAGTATTACTTTCAGGTGAACTCAAAGAAGCACCTGTAGGAAGGTACTAGGAGCAAAATATGTTGGTAGGGACATGACCCTGAAGCCCAGACCTTTGGACCATCATAGCTGACCCAGATAACAGAAGGTTGATGGCACCTCTAAAGCAGAGGACCTCACCTTGGCACCTCTAAAGCAGAGGACCATTCCTGGCTAATGTACACAGATTTCTTCCTCCAGCCCAGACCCGGGATCACCCACAGGTGGAACCAAGGCATTCAGATCATAATTGAATGGGCTGTAAGCGCGGTTGTGCAAATCTCAATAAAGCACTACAAGAGGAGCTCTAGCCAGTGTAGACATTACCAACCGCAAAAGGGGTCTTGATGTTGAATCTTGAGGGCCGGTACTGTCTACTTTGGCTACAGCTGCTTTTGATACCAAAACAGTTTCTTGAGGACATGAATGATTTCCTAACAGTATCTGATATCCAAGACCACTTAAACAGGCTTTGGGAAGTGGGCCAAATGGGGGTGTGCAGGTTATTTCTGAACACAGTATATTCCAGTGACTTTTAATCAGGGATACTAATTGGGTTCATGCTTTAGTTCTAACACTCCAGCAAGTTATTTAAATTCCCTATGCCTACCTATTCTCATCTGTAGAATGAAAATTGTTATTATGGTCAAAAGACATTAATATGCAAAGCACATAAAACTGCCTTGTCTGTGGTAAGCACTCAATAAGTGTAAGCTATTGTTGTTTTATTATTATTATGAATAGTTATTAGCATTATATCAAATGAAGGGAGAAAAAAATCTTTGATCATGAGCCTGGATGGTTCATTATGGAAAGTAGTAAAGAAAAGAACAATAAACAAAGGTGTATTAGCAAGACGAGTTCTGACTCCCGGACCACAAGTAAACCTTAATTTCTTCCAGTTAATGAAATGTATATAAGAAGGTACAGAGGAAGAGGTTGAGACCCATGACTACAAAAAGGGGAGTACACAGTATACCAGGGGCCTTTAAGGAAACCCACTGGAATGCTGGTGGCTGGGCAGGTGAGTGCTTCACCTGCAAGGGCCACCCCTGTCTTCAGCCCTGGGGGCAAGCAGGGTAAAGGATGCTGGTCTCAAGGGACAAAGCTTTCAGGTCAGGGACAAACATATACAGTAAGTTTGGATAGAGAATTCCTTTCTAGAATTGCAAAAAAGTTCAGGCACTTAGAGAAAGTCAGAAAACTGAAAGAGATAAAACAGAAGGCAGGAATTTGAGGCATCTCTAGCTTATACTGGAATAGTCTCCAGTAGGTGAAGTCTGTCCCCAAGAGAAATGTGGGAGCAAAGAAAGAATGGATTCCGTAAAACGGTTGCTTCTCCATGGTCAATCCTGAACATCAATCAAAATTTGCTTGGGTTGGGAGGGCCAGGCTGATAGCAGACCTCCCCCCACCACGGAGAGTCAGGCCTTTTGGAGCACTGGAGATAGACTTCAGAGAGGAGAAGGCAGTGTGGGTGTCTACTGGGAGAGATGCAGGGGCTGCAGAATGAACAGGCACCCACCCACTTAGTCAGTTTGAGGAGCTCACCTTCACTCTGAGCAGCAGCCTCATCATTCTTTCACATTCCTTGGAAGCCAGTCACAAAACAGGCAGAGAAGAGCTGTCTCGGGCCACCTTACCTGTTTTTTGTTTGTTTTTGCATTGAGAAACTGGGGTTAGGCCAGAGATGCAGGGGCAGATGTGAGGATTCACCAGCGACAGAGTGGGGAGCAGAACAGGCAGATCTACTGAAATACACTGCTGAGGGGAGCAGCAGGCGAGGCAGGAGAGGTCTGCTGCACCATCTGTGGGTTAGCTCCCTGGCCTTCAAGGGATCAAATTCAGGCCCTCATGGTGATAGTGCCAAGACTTAACCCCTAGGCCACCAGGGAGGCCCTGGGAGGGCCCCCACCTATGATTATTTTTAAGCATCACAGGACTTGACTTGTTGCTTAACAAATGCTAATTCTGATGTCTACCCTTGGTAAAATAGGTACAAAATGAACATTACACTACAGGAAAGGCTTGACTTCTGAGAGAAAACTAAAAGGACTTCAACTCACTGTATTCAACTGCTTGCAGTTAATGGCATATTACCAAAGAGATGTGAAGAGTCCTTTCAGGAGGACAAAAATTTCCAAGTGGGAACTCTAAAATAAAATTCCAAAAGGGGGCCTCCCCTGGTGGCGCAGTGGTTGAGTGCTGGGCTGTGAAGGTGCCCGCAGCCTCTGCAGCACCGGTTCGATCCCTGGCACCGGTGAGGGTCCCACATGGCGCCACAGACCCCTCCTGCCGTGTCCGCTGCTCTCCTCAGCAGTGTACTTCGGTCCTTCTGCCTGTTCTGTTCCCTGCTCTGGCTCTGGTGAATTCTCTCACCCTCCAGCGCTTCTGACTGTACCCAGTGCTTGTATAAATAAAAAAAAAAAATCTAAAAAAAAAAAAATTCCAAAAGGGACACAAACCATCATTACTTATCCCATGAATGTGTGGGTGCCTATGTACTCAAGAATGAATATTTCTGATCATTAATCCAGTTCAAAATATAAAATATGGGGGAAAAGACTGGGAGCAAATATACTGAAATGTTAGTAATGAAATTCTGAGTGGTGGTTCTATAGGTCATCATTTCTTTTTTGAAATTTTCAATTTTCCACAGTTTTTGGTTTACATTTTTAGAGAAGCTGTTAGAGCTCACGGTCCTGCCTCCCATGAAGCTCCTGGACCTGGTACAAATGTGTTCCCCTTGTCTCCAGCAACCTCCCCTGAGGCGTAGATAAGGAGATACGGTGACTAAGCCCAAAAAATGTCCTGCTCCACCTTTCTCCCACTCTGATTGCTCACAAAACAAAAATGAATTTTTCCATGGTAACCTACAGCCTCCTCTGTTACAGATGCCATTGGCAAATTTTAAATAGCAAATTCATACCCTAATCTTTTTCACATTAATATTGGAGGAAAATTCCAGAAAGGGCACCAATGACTGACATGTGAGCCCAAACTGATGATGGGTATTTGAGCAATGAGCTCAAAGTGGATTACTATCCTTTTTCTTTATATGCCACTTACAATATGATTTTTAAAAATAATCACATATAGTAGTTACATAACCATAAAAATGGTTTATTTAGGGAAATAAAAGGAAAACCTCATTGGCTCTCCATACCCTTACAAGAAAATGCAATCTTTTTGGTTCACAAGACCCAGGATGATCCTATCCCTGGCTATTTAGTGACATTTTAAGTATTCGGTTGAAATAATCAAAACTGCTTTTTGGCTTAGTCAAAAATGGTCAGTTATTGACAACTTTATATGGTTGAACTTATCCAAGATCCTCATCCTCAATGGTGTGCTGTTTCTCGGCCTACAAATCCAGCTCCTCTGAACACTATTCTTTCTCTAATTGGCCCCCCAAATTCCTCCCTGCCTCCCTTTTATCCTTCCTTCAAGTGTTTGAGTCTCTGTAATTTCTCCCAAGTACTGGTACAGGGATCCCCCCAAGCTTGCTATCCCATTTACTCATGCATTCACCCAACAATAGTTATTAACCACCAACACGTGTCAATAGAAATCTCGGCAGTAAGAACACCATAATGAACGAGGCTAAGTCAGTGGCCCTGAGTCCATAGTACTGTGATCTGTTCAGGTTTCTATTTCTAACGTTCCTCACAAAACCGTGAACTCCTCTCAGTCAGATCCCAAATTTTGTAACCATTCAATAGCCACAGCTCGACACACTGGCACATGGTAATCACATGCCCAGTGAAAAGAATTAAATGGATGCCTCCATCTCATTAGAGTATTCTATGACTTATTTTATTTCTCTTTGTTCCCAGTGTTTTTGGTAAGGTCATTTAGTCTCGCAATTTATCTTCTGACCAAAGGAAACAGCTGATAAAAGCAGCCCTCCTTTGTTTTAGATTTCCTGGCCAGGTCGTGCAAGTCCTGTTTGCTTTGACCGCCTCTGGAGTGCTTGCTGGGTGAGGTCAGGGAAGGGAAGGAGAACACCCGCCTGCTGTTGTTGGAGCCACAGGAAGCCAACTGCGAGCTCCTGCTGTGCGGAGAGGGGGCAGGGGGACCGGCAAGGGTGGGAAGAGCTGTCGGGGTTCTTATTCCATTCATTACAGCAACCAGCCTGGACAAACCCCACCCTGAGGAGAAACACGTCCTTAAAACCTATGCCAGCCTCAGGACCTGCACAGTCAAATGCAGTCTGTGTGTATTCAGGTCACAGAACTCGAGGGCACCAGGGCACAGATGGGGAAACTAAGCCCCCCAACAAAGTCAGGACCTCCCAAGACTACAGTCAGACCACAGCTTTGCTGGCGTTCACCCCTAGCTTGCTCCCCCCAAGTCCTTGCATTTTCCTGGAAAGGCAGTGCTGGCACAGGGAAGTTGGGGGAGAGGAGTCTTAAACTCATGGCTCCTGGCTTCCACTCCACTACAATGGCTTTGGGGGATTAATCCACCCACAGTTATTTACTGAGCACCTGTTATGTCCCAGCACCTGTCCAGGTAGGCAGGAATGGGGGAGGAAAATCCCCACCCTTGGGAAAATATCCCACAAGGAGAGTGACATGATTTGTAGCATCTATTAAGTTGCGCAACTCCCCCGCATGAATCAGAGTCAGAGGCCCTGGAAGCCTTTGAAAGGAGAGGTGGCCTTTTCTGCATGCCCTGCCCAGAAGCACAGGTTCTTCTCCCTGAATCCACCTCTTCTAGGTGGAAGCTTTGGCATTTCAGAGTGTGCGGGAAACCTGAGAACCAAGAAGACAAGGCAGAGGGGAAGGGAAAACGCTGATTGAGCATCTGCAGTGGGCCTGTGCCAGGCCTGTGCCAGCGCCTTCACACTCCATGCCCTTTCATTCTCAAAACAATTCTCTATAGATTAAGAGACTGAGGTTTCAAAGAGGGAATTGAGAGGATTGAGTTCTGGAGTGTCTGCTGCAAAGGTTGGCACTCAGTTTTCCTTTCCATTCATTACACATTAACTTAAGGATCCCAACCACACCTTCCATGCTGTCCAAGTTTGTCATCTTGCACAGCACAGATTTTACAGAAAATTTCTATCATCTCAGAAAGTTCTGTGAAATAGCGAGGGACTAAGCCATGGGTGCTGGCAGCTCACAAAAGCCCTTTTCTACCACCCCACATCTTTCACTCTCATACCTTCCAAAAGTGACCACCCAGCAGAGGACACAGTAGGTGCACAACAAATAATTTGCTGAATGAATAGGGAAGGTGTGGCTCACACAGGAAAACGGAAGTGACTGCAGAAGTGGAAGTAGGCCTGATTTATTCAAGGAGTCACTACGTGACTGAGAGTTTGAGCAGACCGAAACGTCCTTCCTCCGTCACCCATCCCCGCCCATAAAAACACAGAAATAAATGGTGATATAGTTTATTGGAGCAATAAAATCCATACCTACTCATTACTCCTTCAAATGAGTCATGTCTGACTGTGTGTACTCACAGTAAAGCATTTCAACTCGACCCACAGGGGCAAGAGTGCCTTTTTAAAGGTGAAGATCCTGAACTTGAGAACTGGAGTTTCTGGAGGTCCTGTAACCCAGCTCCATTAGGTGCAGCAGAAGTGGAGCTCAGACCAGGACAGTCCGTGGTCACTCAGTCAAGTAGAGGCAGAGTTGCTCACCTGCCCACCTGCCACCTAGAATTCAAGCCAGAATGAGCGCAGATGCCAAGGAACAAGGTCAGGAGACTAGAGAGCCAAGGTTGAGGTCAAGTTGATGAATAAACCAGGAGTCAAATGAAACAGTAGGTTAGAAACAAACCCAGAGCACTCGGGCTGACCAGATACACAGTTAAACGGAGGCAGCAATTAGGAAAAATGGGAGTCTGGCAGCATTGGATATTGATGTGAGTGGTGGAAATAGGACTTTTTCCACTGCTGGTGGAGCTGCAAATTAGTGTTATACAATTAAAAAGGCACACGCCTTTAAGAGCAAGCCTACCACTCTCCAGGAACACTCGCACATGTGCACACACAGACGCGAGCACGGCTGTTCATGGCAGCTTTGCCGATCACCATCAACAGTGAGGAACAATTCAAACGGCTGACCATGGGGCTGATACATAAAATCCAACATACGGAAAAACGAAAAGTACAAAGCAATTAAAAAAGGAGCAGAGACGATCCATCCAGGGCCACCACAGCATATATTAAATCTTTGTATGAATTAGGGAAAAATGAGCTCCCCTGGGTAAGCCAACTGGAGGAAGGCAGCCCTCCTTCTGGGCTGAGATGGACTGAATGTCCTTCCCTTCCAGCTGTGCAACCCGAGCATGGACTGTGAGTGCAGTCAGCCGCCCAAGCTGCAGGACAGATCTGAATGGAAAAGCAAGCTGCGGAGTAGTAAGTAAAACAGAATGGCTTTACTACATTAAAACACAGATCCTTTATTTTTTCCAGAGGGATCTAAATGCATAACATGAATGAGTAGAAAAGGGACTGGGGCAGGGGAGCGGTTCTCATCTCCCTACCACAGCTGTTACCTCTTTGTTTGGGGGGGGGGCAGTGGCTGTGGCTCAAAATGGCCTTTAGTCTTACCCAAAATATCTTGATTTTTTTTTAAAGATTTATTTATTTTTATACAAGAGCTGGGGTATAGGCCAGAGGCACGGAAGGGTGAGAGGATTCACCAGAGACAGAGCGGGGAGCAGAACAGGACCGAGATACACTGCTGAGGGGAGCAGCAGGTGAGACAGGAGAGGTCTGTTGCGCCATGTGGGATTCTCACAGGTCAGCCAGGATTGAACCCGCGCTGCAGAGGCTGTGGACAGCTTCGCTGTACTAAGCTGTGTTCGACCTGCTGAGCCACTAGGGAGGCCCCAAAATATCTTGATTTTGAAAAACCTCCATACTGATTTCCACTGGGGCTGCACCCAGGCTACATTCCCACCAACGGTGAGCAAGGATCTTTTTTCTCCACATGCTCTCCAAAGCTGTTTCTAGTCTTTTTGATATGGGCCATTCTCACAGGTATGGGATGGTATCTCAGGTGATTTCACTCTTAGGTGGAATATAAAGAAACAAAGACAAAAATAAATCAAGTGAAGTCCTAAAATTCTGACTGTATAATTGAGACTACAGTGGAGGCAGTGGGAATCAGGGAGCAAAATTCAGGGGAGGCCCAGAGGACTATGGTCGAGGACTATGGGTACTTTGGTGGTGGCATGGACCAGTAGCATACATCTAAAGAGCTGTGCACCCACAGCCCTATGTCACATACAGTGTTGTAACCCAATGTTACTTTAATATGGAATGATATAATTTTTTAAATCTTGATTTAATTTTTCAAAGGAGAATGTTTCTGTATAATGCATTTCTTTATAATTTATGAAATTACAATTACTGTTTAAAAATTTGAAAAGATGGTAAGGTGGATCTTTGCGGCAGCAGGAAAATTTAAGTCTTCCTCGGTGGCACCTACCATCACCACCAATGCCACCATCTTGTTCCATGGTGCAAAAAACTACACAAGTCCATTTAACCTTAATTTCTAGAGAATAAAATAGCAAAGTGCTCAGAGTAGGCGAAAGAATATGTTCTCCATCAGAGAAAAGTAAACTTGGTGAGACTCTCTCTCCCAGGCATGCCTGCAGGCCACCTTGGTGACTTCGGTCCCTGCAATCCCAGCTTTGTCCCAAGGCTGGAAAATACCTGGAAAAAACAGAGGGTGGGGAAGTGTGAAGCCTTCCTTTTGCCCATCCTTTCTCAGAGACAGCATGTCCCCAATGCCAGGGCACCTCTAGGCCTTGATGGAAAGTGATGAGAAAGTCCACACACCAACTTGAGCAAGATCAAAGGCACCATCAATGACTTTTGGGGCTTTATCACAGTGAAAAGGTGAGGGAAGTTGACTGGTCTTGAAATTGTTTTTTAATGGTTTGATTTCACGGTCTTCTTGTTACTTAAGTACCATTCATCTTTTTCCAAATCTCTAGTGGGAGCTTCATATGGCTTGGCAGCTCAATTTCCTCCCAGCCTACTGGATGAGACAAAAGGTCCACTGGTCACTTATCAAGTGAAAGCACACTGGGAGCCATTAGAACCTGTTCCACCAGTCCTCAGCATCGCTCTCTCTGCAAGATTTACAGCCCCCATGGAAACAGATTTCTATCTCAACACGCTTGCTACTCTTGTCATCTCCATTCAGAAGCAACCCTGGTATTGATTGTCTGTACTGGGTACTGTTTAATTATCTCTCAAAACAACTGGCCATTCAGCCAAGGAGACTTCACTGAAATGACAATGATGTTTGACTTGAATGTGTGACTCTAAAGAACAAACAGTCCCACACCTATGTCCCCCATTTCCTGTGCTTTCTCCCTTTCCTTTGCCTAGATGACCCACTATCACACCATCCTCCAGAGAGGAAATGCTCCAGGACCATGATGTGCTGCCCAGGGGCTTTTTCTGTGTGGGCACTCGCTTCCAAGAGGCAGCTCCAGTGGCATTTCCCAAGGTCTACGCCACACCAGAGGGTTGGCTCCTATAGCAGGGGTATCATTTCTCTTTGAATGATTGAGATAGAAGGAAAAATCTGGAGTGAAAGGGCAACAAACAGAATGATGAAAGGCTAGGTCAACATCTAAATGTTGGTCTGTGGAAGGAGGAAATGCTGCCTCCAAGCTGGAGGCAGCTTGGATTACAGAGCTTGTCTGTAATCTTGGCATGATTAACTGTGACATCTTACAGTCAAGCTTTAAGCTCTTGCTACAATTTCCCCATCATACTTGCTGAGCATGTACTCTGTAACAAGCACTGTTCTTGGTGCTTTGGAATCAGAAGTAAACAATACCAATAAAAAGACAAGATCCCACTTTCTTAACAGGTGTGTGTGTGTGTGTGTGTGTGTGTGTGTGTGTGTGTAGAAGTGATAGGTAAAAAAATAAGTGAATAATATCATCGTGGTGAAAATAAAATGCAGAAAAATAGAGCCAAATATGGAATAGAAACTCAATGTGTAGATGGGCATGATCTGGGATGGTCTGGAGAAGGCCTCTCTGATAAAGTAGCAATTGAATATGGAGGCTGAATAAAGTAAGGGGGTGATTCATAGGGTATTTGGGAGGAAACTAATCTGGGCAAAGAGAATCATGTGCAAAGGTCCTGCAGTAAAAGCAGGCTGGGTATGATCAGAGAAGAACAGGGAACATATAGCATATGCCCAGCTCATGGTTTATTGGTATGTGACTGTAAGGTCCACCCGCAAATCCCTTCTTATTTGGCTGAGCCACCTCTTATCCTATGTACACCTCTATCAGTGCACTCACCACATTATACTGTAATTATCTGCAAAGTCATCAAAGGTAGGAACTGTGTCTTTTGATCATTTTTGAGTGCCTGGTGCCAAATTCAGTGCCCACTCTGCCATAGGTGCTCAATATATTCCTTAAACTGAAGTCTTCATTATTCTCCATCTAGAATATGGGAAAATAGACATCAAGCCACAGACAGGGTCCATCTGAAGTGCACACTTGCTACCTCCGGTTGCAAATTAAGATGAACATTGGGATTGGCTTCAGAATTCTTTTTTTTTTTTTTTAAGATTGATTTATTTATTTATTTATACAAGCACTGGGTACAGTCAGAAGCGCAGGAGGGTGAGAGAATTCACCGAGCCAGAGCGGGGAGCAGAGCAGGCAGAAGGACCAAAATACACTGCTGAGGGGAGCAGCAGGCAGCAGGAGAGGTCTGCGCGCCATGTGGGACCCTCCTCCAATGGCCAGGGAGCAGCCGGGGATCAAACCAGCGCTGCAGAGGCTGGGGGCAACTTAGCAACCCAGGGTTCAACCTCTGCACCACCGGGGAGGCCCTGCTTCAGAATTCTTGATGAGAGTAGCTACTCTGGGTGAAACTAGGACCTTATGGGGGAGTTGCAGCTCTGAAACATGTAGCTTTTTTCCCCTCTAGAACATTGAATAGTTGTATATACTTTACAGACTCACTAGTGTGAACTTAGGATGCTACAGTTAGGATGTATTCAATCTTCATGGGTGAAGATTTCAGTCTTCTAAAAACCACCAGTCCTCAGCTAGTTTTCAATGATATGTTTATTTCTGTGGTTGTTGGCTTACTGCCTGCCTTTTGCACTCATCACAGGTCACAGGAGAGCAGGGAATATTAAGCTCTTGGTCACTATGGTGTCCTCAGCACTGAATCCAGGACCGGAATGGAGAAGATAAGATGCCCAATAGCCACTTGCTCAGTGAGTAAATGAAGTAAGCTAGCAAGTATGAAAAATCTAGTGATGAAAGAAAAATGGGGAAATTGATAATTGCAACAAGACTTGACATCTGGTCAGTACATGGCCTGGCACAGTGTTTATTCTCTAAATGGCAGTTATTATTTAAGGTAACTATAAGTCACCTAACGCTCCCCATCTGATGCCATTGTGATTTTCCCCACTTCGGGATGACAAAAAAAGTGACTTGCCTTTAGTCACACAAACTGGTCCCACTAAAGGTCCCAGTTGCCTCCCACTAAAAGGCACACAGTGAGGGGAAGCCTGCTTTCTCCTCTCCTTACTCCTCATAACATCTCACTTCCTGTGAACTTTGAAAATGTCCACACCAGCTTCTCCATTTTTGGTCTGTATCACACACATGGTTATTTGCTCAATAATTTCTTTAAAAACAACCCAGTGTATTACTTTGGTGAATTCAATAGAAAGAACAATATTGGTTCTTTAAAATACCAGAGAACTGCAGTAAACACAATGAAAACAAAAATGTTTTTGTGTTAATCCAGATACTAATGTCTGCAAAAGCTTTTCAGCCTGAGATCTACTGTCTCTGTTTAGAGGACAAGAAATGCTAAAAAAAACTTCTTCACACAATAGAAAAATGATCCCAGATGGAGAGCAAGAAGTGCAGGAAGAAATACAGTGCACCTCAAAAGGTAAATATTACAAAGCATTAGTAACATGTAGATGTAGAAGTAAAGTATCTGAAAGCAAAAGAAAAAGGGCAGGGGCAGGAAAAATGGATTTAAATTGTAGCAACGGTCTTGTATTATTCAGAATATAGTTAAAGTACTAGTTTATAGATTGTAATAAGTTAAAAATGCATTTTGGAATTTCTACAGTAATCACTGAAAGAATATTACATAGTATAACAGAAAAGCTAGTGCAGAAGATAAAGTAGAAGGGGAAAAGGAAATTAGAAAAGTTATCATGGTACAATAGAGGCCAGAACCAATTGGAGACTTCAGTCGGTATGAAAGAACCTTGGAAAGAAAATAAACTTCATGCTTTTGATTCCATGTTTCTAATGCTTCATGCATGACCCACCTGACATTTCGTATCATCCCTGAAGAAGAGGGTACCAGGCTTTGAAATCTGGTCCGTCCGATGGATATGGCAAGGAGGTTGGCCCACTATTATGGGACTCAGGTGCCTGTGCCCTCCTCCCTCCTTTCATGCAACAAATGTCAGAGCAGAATCGGGCTGTACATACTGTAAAGTGACAAGCCAGACACCACCTGTAACCAGAGCGGCTTCCTTCTAACCAGTCGTTCTCAAATAAGGGTGATTTTGCCTGACAAGGGGTATTTGTCTATATTTGGAATCTGGAGACATTTTGGGTTGTCACAGTTTGGGGGAGAAATGCCACCAGGTCTAGATGCCAGGGATGCTACTGAGCATCTGATAATACAAAGGACAGCCCTGAACTTTATCCAATGTCAGTAGTGCCAAGGTTGAGAAGCTCTGCTTTCATTCACAAGTAATCACAACACCAAACTGGAGGCTTTAGTTGAAACCAAGAGGAGGGAACTTGGCAACATGGATGCCCTCACCCTGAAATCATGCTGAAAGAAAAAAATCTCTGCCCCAGCTCCCTGGGCAAGAATCAGCCGCATCATCCACGCGCAGACTCTTCTCAGAGAATTGGTAACTGATTCTAGAACCCAGAGAAAGTTCTAGTTTCACAATGCTGAAATCCTGCAAATGAGATAAAGCCCTTGCCTAACACTAAACCCCAGCAAGGCTGCATTGCGGACACAGAGTTATACGAGTCAAGAGCTGCCGTTTCGACTTGGCACATCCACAGCACCTGTGATGAGTAAATGAGTGACCCCACCCCTTACTACAGAGCAGACTGGCATCAGTCTTGTGCAGGTTCAGGGACACTGAGTTGCTTTGGCCTTCTTTGCTTTGCTTGGTGTGCAGGGCACTTGGCAGTGTGGATCCCACCTCCCAGCACTCACCTGTGAACTGGCACCAGGTAGGGCTTCTAATACACCTCCTCATCTGCCACAGTGGCTCCTGTAGCCACTGTGCTTCCTCCACAGGAATGCAAGCCCCAGGGAATGCTGCCCTCTGTCTCCTGCTGAGAGCTGGGCTCTGCAGAGCCTTGGAGGCAAGAAAGCAGAGCTCCCCAGAGGCTTAGTGCTCCCCAGCAGGCATCCCCAGGGACATAGGGCAGGTGGAGAATTGTCTCTGGGTTTGGGTTTCCCTCCCACTTGATGGTTGCTTGAACAGGGGCTGGAGAGGGAGCCGGGCAGCCGTGTGCAGGTCCGGGCAAACAAAGGGGAGAGTTGACTCTCCATGGAGTTATTGATCTCCCTGAATGGATCTCCAGAAGCAACAACTGGGGAAGGTGCTACCTGGACCAGTGGAGGACCCTCAAGGTGGGCAATACACAGTCATGCTGAGGCCATACCGATTTGTCACCCTGCTGGGGACTGAGTTGATGTCAAAGTCATTGCCGTGGTCCTAGGAGGTTTCCTCTCCCTGGAGTTCATCTGCAGCTGAAGCCAATAACCATCATGCAGATCATGATCTGGGCCTACATCTCCAGGGGGGAGCCACCACTGGGGACTTTCAAAGAACCCCAAGCTCAGCCTGGTCAAAAATCTCATCTTCCCCCAAAACTACTCTTCATCCTGCCTCATGCAATACTGTGTCCAAACCAGAAATTTGATAGCCACTCGCCATCTGCCCCACTTCTACAACCAACATTCTCCAAGCACTGACTCTCACTCATATCTTCATGGCCCCCTCTCCAGTGTCCTTGATTTAGGGAAGCAAGACATCTGAATGAATGGGGAGCCCCTATTATCACCTCCTGCTTGACGATATGGCTCTCTATGGACAGCTGTAGGTGTACAATATTTTCCTTTGTGATTTTTCAAAAATGTAATTTGGATCCTTCCATTCTCCTGCTAAAATCCTTGAAAGAAAACTTCCAGAAAACTTCCAGTTCTTTGGTGTTGAACAGAAGGCCCTATTGGACTGTGGCCCCTCCTTTTCTCATGAGCTCATGTCTGGCTAGTGAAACCCTAGGGACAGCGATAATTAGACAAACCAATCTCAGAGAGGGCAAGACCTTCTGGCCCTATGGCTTTGGTTATTTTTAAGATCTTGCAGCCAAAGGCCGTCATCCATCTGTGCCAGGGAGGCCAGTCAGATTTGAAGGTTCTAAAAGGCAACAGCATTTGCTCCTGTCCATGCCTCTGCACCCCTCAGGCGAGCATCTTTCAGGATGCCAGGCTCTGGCAGGCTCTGTCTCTTTCCTCCAACCACATTCGAATGACAGGGTAATGACTGCTGGTCACTCACTTTTCCTGTGTGTTCGGGTACCAGACTAAACACTTCATGTGCCCTGTCTCATTTAACCTTCATAGCATCCCTATGAGCCAGTATCCCCATTTTACAGATGACCAACTTGAGAACCACTGGTCACATAGCTTGCCCAAGATCACACAGACAGAAAGTGACAGTCTTGGAATTAATCATTATAACCATGTCCTAGACTTCGAAGTTCAGGAAGTCGAAGCTGCTTCAAAGTTTAGAAAGGCAAGGGCACTCTATGCTCATTGTTTATTCGATGTGCCTGCATTCAGCACGTGTTAGCAGCACCTGACAGGCATCTCGTCTGAAAAGATATTCTTGCCCCATTATAGTATTTATACTTCCTGTTTGAAGGAAAGGATTCACCTTTGTGGTGAGTGGCAGCTTAGTCTGCCAGGCCTGGAAGAACTTGGGTTGGCCAATCTGGGGAGAAAAGGAGAGAGCTCTGCTTGATTATGCTGATCTCAGGAACTGCAGGCAGGAAACTGAGTTCAGAAATTGAGTTCAGAAATTCTGTGTGCCCAGAAATGAGTTTGATTGTAAATGTAAACCCATTGCAAGGGCTTTTCTAGG
The DNA here is from genome assembly GCF_014898055.3 of Talpa occidentalis. Lineage (NCBI taxonomy): Eukaryota > Metazoa > Chordata > Mammalia > Eulipotyphla > Talpidae > Talpa > Talpa occidentalis. The sequence continues at coordinate 29,535,533 of NW_023600993.1, forward strand.
ATGGGAGGAAGTGTACTGTGGCATCTCAGAGGTGGCAGCTGTGTTTTGGGGACTCTGTGTCTCCCCTCCAATGTGGAGAAAATCTCATCCCTGCATTAGGATAACAGGAGGGGAGCCATAGCCCAAAAGATGCTGGATAGGGAGGGTCTTGGAGAGTTTCCTAAGAGTTGCATTCGCCATGGAGACCACACATGAGAGGCACAGATGAGGTTTCCCTGATGAGACTGATTCCTTAAAAAGTAAATCTCTCCAGCTGCCTTTCTCATCCTCACGGCTGTTCTTCGTCTATTATGTGTTGGTTTGAAGGTCAGTGAAAATATACAGCATAGGTTATTCAGGAACTACCTCTGAGGATGCGGCTGCTTCCTTCAAAGTGGTAACACGGATTCTAACACATGTTATTCTCCCTGCCCTGCGCAGCGCAGAGGAGCCGTGCCTGAGAATTGAAGCGCACAGCGGTGAACCTGACGGGAGGGCAGCAGCTCCGGGTGGATGTGTGTTCCTGGCATTCAGGAGAATGGCTCTCCCTCAAGATTTATGATTTCATTTTATGTTTTAATGCTTTCTGTCAAAATTCCAAGAGGTGATAGTGACTGATGAGCTGCAGGGGAAAGGGAAGAATACTCCAGGTAGTGGAAATAGCACAGACAAAGGTTTAAAGAGAATAAGCTTTCATTTAGCAAATGTCTCCTGACCACAACCGCACAGCTCTGGCTAATTCCCAGATCAACAGAGTTGGGAGCCACCTCACCTGTAAGGATGCTCTGAGGGTTCCCGCAACGCCTGACTAATCTCAGAAAATGAAGGCCTGTTGTCAATTCTTCCAACCAGCAGGCAGAAAGTGGCACCTTAGAGGAGCCCCAGCTCATGCCAATCCCTTCACAACCAGCAGTAAAGCTCCAGAAAAACTAAGCCTATGAGCTGACCCAGGGCAGAGATACAGAGACAAAGAATGGCTGTCTGGCCTTTCCCAGTTCTAAATTCTATGTGTCCCCAAACCCTGGGTATGGTCACACACCCAATAAACTTGATCCTGGCCCTGCTGACGTAAGTCCAATTTCATCTCTTTGAGATCATGACGTTCTCCCCACAGGACACCTAGCTCTCTTGAAGTCCTGCCTTGAGGAGCTTGGTGTCCACAGCAGGCCTGCCACCCATTTCCAGCTTCTAGACTTCAGCCTTTGCTCTGAAATCAATGAATTCAACACAAGGATATGAAATGGGTAACACACTTGTTTCAAATGCTGACTTCATACCCCTTCCAAAGACACCTTTTGTTCTTCTGTTTAATTTTTACATCAGAGTAGCAATAACAAACTGTAGGGAGGATTCATCAAAGAAAACTGATAATTATTAACTCTGTACATTTGTTCATCATTTTGTGAACACCTGATTCTGAAAAATATTCCTATGAATGGGATGGAAGCTGGCATAAAAATTATTAGCAGAGAGATCTTTTTGCATAGCAATAGGTTTATTGCTTGCCAGCTGCAGGAAGTATTTGGGACTTGCTTTGTGGTAACCAATATCTAGCAATTGCCTTTTCACCTGCTTCCAGGTTAACAAACAACTTATAACCTAGAGGCTGGGTTTAATTTTGCCTTGCAGAATTATAGCCATCTTGTCCTGCTTGGGATTCCAGGTGGGTAGAAAATAGCATATTACGAGTGAGGTGAGGTCAAGAATTGGGCCTGGAGCAGCCCCAAACTGGTAACAAGGATGGGTAGTTGTCCATAGTATAGTCACAGTGTTGTGTAACCATGGCAATAAGCAATTTCATAAAAGATTTCATCACTCCAAAAAGAAACCCCATATCTATGAGCAGTATTCCTCTTTCCTGCCCCCCCACCCCCGACACACTTCCTAGTCCTAAACAAAATGTAATAGACAGGGCTGGTGGTGGCCCCTCTTTGTCTTAATTTCAGGAACCATCCAAGAAGCCCCATGAGAAAGAACTACTCTGGAAAGTCCCCCATTATCTACATGTACTTGGGAGAGTCATGACTTCAGAGTTCTTTTTTGATTGTCTGGCTCAGTAGCTAGCAAATCAGCAGAAAGAAAGAAAGGGCAAGATTGCATCCACTCAACAGCCAAGCTCACGACTCTGGCCTAGTGTTACAGTCCAAGGCTATCCTGAGAGCAGAAGCTGTCTGGCCATGTGGCAGAGTCATGTCGTTTCTTTTCTGAGCACCAAGGGGATATAGGTCACTCCCTGCAGAGATCCCTAGTCTCCAAGTCAATCTTGGGGAAAATAGGGCATTCCTTACACAGAAAGTTGACATTGTTGTTTGAACCTATGTATCCACTTTTCTTTAAAAAAAGTCACCTTGCCTTTCAGAAGAAAAAAGCCAGGGAAGGCCCAACTAAATATGTTAGAAAATCCTGTAGAAATAAATCGACAACTCTCCTAAGAGATTTATGTCTGAGCAAACATATTTTTCCTCCCAACGGAGGCAGAGGGTCTAGAAAAAGTGACCTATGAGACCCAAGGCTTTTTAAGTCAATTAAATATATGCCTGCATCAAACATTGCAGTATAAAAGTTGTGCCTGGAGTGTGCTGTTTCCAAGTTAGGTACAGTCAGTAAACACTCATTTGAGGCCTTTTTTCACCCAAACGTAAGAATAGGCAGCGAGAAGGATACATTTTCTGAACATCACATCGGCCCCATTAGAAGGATTCTGTGATCACATTATTATGTGCTTTGTCTTCAAACAGAGCCTTCCCTGTCTTTTTCACCCATAAGCAGAAAAAGTCCTCTCCATGCTCATTATCAGACTCAGGGAGCCGGTTCTCTCTGATGTGCCTCCCTCCCTCACTTTGGAGCTCTACTTCTTGAGATCTGTCATTGTCACCTTTATTATAATGGAGTCTAACAATCCCACAGTTAGTGACACTCAGGGGAGGAGTATTCTGATGAGGAGGGTGGGGGCACCCAGGAGAGATGTCTGTGATAGAAGTTTCCACAGAGGCTACACTGGAAACTCATGGAGACAATGGAAAGCTGCTGGAAAGATGGACATTTTGCCACCCCATAATTCCACTCCCCCAGTCTCGCGCAAGAGAAAGCCCCAAAGGCCATGGAGAGTGGACACGAAAGTGGATCCTCAGCTACTTTACCTGCAGTGGGGAAGACTGTTCTCTTCCCAGACAAAGCAAGCAGAGTCTGGTGCACACAGAGGCAGATGAGTAAACAGATAGAAGCGAGGCATTTTCTTTGTATCCTGTATGCACAGAAGAAGCTTAAAACACCCGTGGGAGGAAGGTATGGTAACTGGTTTCTTTTTCTTAAATTCACTATGGCCCCTGACTCAATGTTAGGATGGTTAACCAAAGCAATAGAACATGATAGGGTTTTTTTTCATTCTAAGGGGGTATTATGCCTCCATGGGTTTCATTCAACTAAAAGGAGGCCCAATATCAGTGACAATGATTCATCCACATTTAGGAGTAGAATTGGTCTAGAATATCATAAAAAAGCACCAGAAGTGCAAGAGTAATATTTTTAGAAGCATACCTAAGGGATGATCAAACAGATAGGCAGCAATAAACAGAGAATTTGCAATTCTTCCAATTCATCTGCTGTGACCAACCCAAACAGAATTTAATCAAGTTCATGTATGCATGTGATTTCTGTTATTTAACATTCTGTAGATGACTACTGATAAGGTCTGTCTTTCTATCTGCCTGTCTACCTACCTATTTACCTACCTAATTTTGGTATTTTTCTCCCTGAGAGTGAATAACTATCAAGACAAAAATAAATTTTAATGTACGTCTGGAGTAGCAGAAGGACTCTACAGATTTATAAAATTGTTAGTAGCCCTCTCAAACTTTTCATTACTTTTTGAGGCAGCCCTTAAAACCATGTTGTAATGTTACAAGAGATTGTGTACAGGGCCCTGTGAAAATGGTATAAAGTTTCTTTGCCATTTTGGACAGAACCAAAGGAGAAAGGGAAGAGTTATGGGAAAAGAAGAAAAGACACTTTCAGCTGAGATAAAATAGGCATTCTGTAAAATAAAAAGATAATTAAGGCCATTCCAGGTAGAGCATTGCTGGAGCAGCAACAGCTTCTGCTAATAAGGGTGGTAAAGGCCAAGTTAAGAGGAAAGCCAAGAGACCCACAATCATTTGCAAGAGGAAATGGGTTGGGGCAGTGAAATATGACACCTTGCTCAAAGTAATCTAAGAGCAGTTTTCAGCGTGGTTGGTGATTCTTGGTCAGATCAGAGCAGAAAACACACAATGGAGGTAGAAGTTGATGAACATCTAGTAGGAAAAGTTGTAAGTGGATTAAAGATATAAATCTAAAAATTAAAAAATAAAAATGTCATTAAAAAACACGGAATTCTTCTATAACCTGGTATGGAGCAAAGCATTTCTATGACTCAGAGTACGGAAAACACAAAAGATGAATTTGTCTACATAAAAATGAAAATTCTGAATGACCAAAAAGAGAGATGAAAACAAAGAACGATAAAGACACCATAAAGACAAAGAACAAAGTGGAAAAAAAATCCACCTCATAAAGAGCTAATCTTCCTAATACAGAGGTTTTTATAGAAATTTAAGAGAGGAATTGACAAAAGATACGACCATCAGTTCACAGAAATAGATATAAAAATGGCTCAGACGTACAAAAATATACTCAACTTCTTTGATAAAAGAAGTGCAAATTCAAATTACACTGAGATAGCCCTCATAAAATGCCAAGAGTTTTAGTGACAGGCTGTTAGTTCCCCCCAGACACAGGCACTGAGACAAATATTTTAGAGCAAGGAGTTTATTTGGGAGAAGATCACGGAAAACACCAGCAGGGGAGCAAGAAGTTTCGGAAAGAAAAGGAGTTATGGCAGGGTGTGTTATCAAACCAATTGCACAGAGTCACAGGAGCGCAGTTGGAGGACAGTGAGGGACAGTGTTGGACACATTCCAGAGTGAAAATCGAAGAGTGAGAAAGCTGGGGTATTTATCCACCACCCCCTGACCATCATTGGTTGAGCACCGCTTGTGGGGAATTAACACACAGGCACTTCTTCCCTGTCCATCCCCACTCAGTCAATACACAATAAGCAAGCAGCCCCGGGGCAGAGAGTTGCAGCTCAAATAGGGAGATGACTGCCTGGAGGGTCTGGTTGGGATGCTGTGGTTCTTTACCACATCCTCCATTGATGAAGATGCCAGGGAACAGGCACTCACACACTGCTGGTGATGGTAATTGGGAGTGGCAATTAGTTGCTGGCAATCTGACAATAACTGATACTGAGTCGTCTCTCCCGGTGCATATGCCCTTTGACTCAGCAATCCTACTTCTGGGAACTTACCCTACAGTTAAGATTTGCACGTTGTAAAGGACACGTGCGCGCGATTATTTATGGAGCGCTATTTGTAATGACAAATATTTGGAAACAACCTAATTTCCCTCCATGGGAAGGGGCTAGTTAAATTAATTAAGGTAACTTGGAACACTGACTAAAAAGACAAATGAGGCAGTGCTTTGAATACTGATGAGGTGAGATTGTGATTTGTTGTTGCGTGCCAAAAATAAAAGATAAGAAATTATCTTTTGTGGAAAGACGAAGGGGTGGAAAGAAAGTAACACAATTCGCATTTGCTTATATAAGCATAGAGAAAATGGCAGGTAACAGAAGAAATTAATAATAGAGTTAAGGTGAGGGTTGTAGTGGTGGTAACTGTTGGATAAGATAAAGTGTATAATGTGTAAATACATTGTTTAATTCAAAAATTAAATTTGGAAGTGCCGATGGACATGGATATCTGGGGTGCATGGAATTAGGTGGTACTCCTTCATTCTGTGTCACCTGTTTCTGAGTTGAATGTTTACATGGTGCATGCATTACTTTGCAAAATAAAAAATAGATGGTATATAATAACTAAATAGAAACTAGGGAGATAGACAACAGTCAAACATGATCAAAATGGAAAAGTTTATCAGACTAGGGGTCGAACCGTACAAAACAGAAAATGACTGACTGGTTAAAGGAAAAAAAATATTAATAATAGAAAGATTTTGGAGAATTTACAGACTCACCAGGAGGGTAGAAACAGTGGGTTCAAAATAAAAGCAGAAACCCACGAAGGTGAGGGAGCAATACCCATAGCACCATTGTGAGGATACTGCTGAACTGCCCCCACCGTGCCTGCTTCCCTCTCCCTGCCCGTAGAGGGAACACGAAGTCCTACCAGCAGTTTTTACTAATGCACCACTTTAGGCAATTTCTAGATGTCACAGTAAAGAATGTCAAAACAAGTGATCTGGAACTGGGCATGGTGTTCTCATCAAAGGCATGACAGACCAAGGTGGGCGGCAGGCGGACCCTCGAAGAGGACCTTAGCAGGGCTTCTGGGACATTCCACTATGCCCAGAGGTAGCAGTCAGAGCATTCAACAGGGGAGCTGCCAATGAACCCTCAAAAATGTCACCACAGGGCTGCTTTTAAACATGGGCCTGACCCAGAGATCCCAAAACAGTTCATGATAGTGAGAAATACTGTATTCCTCTTCCTTTTCCTCAAGTTCCAACCCCAGAATAGGCAAAAATGGCAGCCAGGCAGTGGGGAGGCTGTGATGGCGAAAGGAAGATGTCTACCCATCCTCTTCACAGAGGGACTGGGAGGATAAGTATACTTTTGACTGAAGATGAAAGTGTGTATTAATAAACTGAGACTGCTTCGCAACTTAGTGGCCCCAGGATTCTTTTAGCTGACAAAAACCTGTAAGGTCAGTGGCATTCATTTCATGGCAAGATTAGGATCACCCCCATAAAGAAGGCTTAAAGGAGTGGACAAAAATAAATTTGCTCTCAAGATGACCCAGCAAAAGTCCAGTAAAGCAACAGTTGTGTAAAAAGTGGGCATTACTGCTACAGTAATTGAAATAATTAAATCTGCTTCAGCTTCTTTGTGTCGACTGCTCATTTCAAAGTCCTGAGCAGAAGCATCCGACTGCTTAGCTCAGACTTCATGCCTATGCCCCAGCCTGGGGCCCATGTTAGGGTTTCTCTGCCAGCTCACTGTTTCAGAGCTTGAGATTTGGAGCGAGGTCATAGCTCTGATTGTCTGCAATGTTCTGCCTGAGGAATTCACTAAATTTAGGAAAAGGGTTCAGAAAGCGGATGGGTAAAACATGATGTGTGTACTATAATGATATGATGAGGGGCTCTGCATTCACCTTTGATTGCTATTGCACCTTGCTAAGTGCTGAGGGTGGGGAAGAAGCAGGAGAGGATTCCAAAACTTGTATAGATCTTGCTTTCAGCGGAGTCCTGCTCGATTGCAACAACCACAACATAAAACTATCTCACTTGAATCCAGACCCTAATAACTTAAATAGTTCTATTTTATTAACTCCCAGGATCGAATATGGTGTCTGGTACATGATAGCTTCTCAGTAAGTGATGGATGAATGAGTGAGGATTAGTGAAATCCAGCAGTAGAGTACAGTCTTTGCAGTTGTCAGGCTAGTTCAGCCTTGTTCAGGCTTTTATTTGTGCTGTGCAATAAGGTAGCCACACATGGTTTTTGGGTACTTGAACTGTTGTAAGAATGTGGAATTGACTTACCTTTACTTAATTTTAATTCATTTCTATTTAAATAACCACAGGTGGCTAAAGCCTTCTGTACTGGACAGCACAGGTCTGGAGTTCAAATTCCAGCTCCCTTTAATCTATCTTATAACCTGAGCAAACTACTTAATTTCTCTCAATCTCAATGCCCCCAAATGTGAAATGGAGAAAAAATGTTCTCCTGCTTTGCCGGTGCCAGGAGGATGCCAAGACTCAGACAGCCATAGAGACTGTCTGGATGACATGATAGGTACAGGGTGGGGTAGGGTTGGCCTCTCCTGTTTTCGTTACAGGAGTGGCCTTCTCACTACCAAGTTAAACAAGGTTTCTAGGACCCCATATGGACACGAAGAATTGTCTGTATGCTGAAAAATGTCTTCCATGTCTATCTGTGACTAATATGCAAATTCACAAAGATTCCATTAAGAACAAATATAAATTTGTGTAAACGCATTGCTCACTTTAGAGTAGCTTTTTGTCATGATGTTGATTCTCAATCAACATACTAAGAGTACAACGATCATGATGTCAGGTAGCTCAGAATCTCTGACATTGAAAAGGCATCTTCTTCCTCTTTGTTGAAAATGTCAACACCCCTTTGTTAAATTAAAGAAGAGAAAGATGCCGATACACATACAAACAAAAGAGTTAAAAATAAAGAGAAAATCATAATGCAAAGAAACTCCATAAACCAGTATATATTCTAAGTATGTTTGCTAGAAACAGAAGCAGTGGTTTTATGACAGAGGTTTAGTTAAGTTAATGGTAAATATCAATGTGTAATTACTGGAAGGGTTCTGCAATAATCAGCAATTATAATAAACAAAGGTCTGAATTTAATTTTACAAACAAGTTCACACATTCAGGATAGATGAAGCAATGCTTTAAGGTAGATTGTGTGAAAGATTTCAGTGTTTTAGAAAGACTGCTCCTGATGTTGTGACTATGACCCAGAGGATGTGTATGAGGGCCCACTGGGATAAGGGAATAAAATACTGCAATTCCTACATTTAATTTTTCCTTAAAAAATTCAAGCTTCACTGATATTTAATATATGCTTTGATAGAAGTTAATATATATACATTAATTAAATACATATTTAGAGTATCATACTCAAAATGAAATATCTTTAGAAATATCTTTACAATGAAATATCTTTAGAAATTTCTATTTTACAATCTCAGGGTAGACCTGCAGTATGATATGAGTATTTTAAAGGTAAGCCCAAAATTCACTCCTCCTAGTTATCTTAGTTAACTTTTCCTATGTAACAAACCATGCCAAAATGAGTTGGCTGACACCACCATTTTTTCTTCATTGTTTAGAATCTACACAATATAACTTGTACTGACAATCTAAGAATAAATATTCTGAAAACAGACATATGAGGCTTGAAAGAACTGAGATCGTTATGCCACAAAAAGGATGTGTGTATCAGACATTTACTACCTAGATTTCTTACAGCTTAGATTCTAAGATCATTTATATGAAATGAAAGAATAATTTGAACAAATGATCCCTTAAGGCCACAGAAAATAAAGCATTTTTCTTTTATCAAATTTATTTCCTAATTATAGAACTGTATGATTTCAGAGAGTCCCATTTGTGCCGAACACAGTTGGCTGATGTGAAAATTCCTGGAAAATCCCAGAGGAGAAATATATATTCCACATTTATCAACTTTTCTTGTTTTTATCAAAGAGTTAGTATTTCTTTCTCTTCTTTTAAAAAGAAAACCCAGTAGGATCTTTGTTTTTCTCTGTTGCCCCAACTCAAATTTTGTAATTGTAAATTCAAAACGTGAGCAATCTGAAAATGGATTATGAAGAGGAAAGCTATAATAGAAACAAAAGAGATGGAGTAAAATGCATGTCCGTAACGGCATGAGAAATGATACAACAAATGCACAGCATCGTCGAATAGAGAATGATGGTACAACCCTTCCTTGTCCACCTGAAAGGAATATGTGAAATAGAATATATTTTAATGGAAATCCATCCAAATGCCATGTCCCTTGTTTGTATAACTGGAATAGTGATCTGCTTGAATAGTTCTGTATCTTCTCCTACAATGAAAAATTCTGCAAAAGTACATCAATATGTTTCAAAAATCTATGCATTGTAGAAGAAACTAATTAGTCCTAATATTTTTACAATTTAAGACACTCTAATCAAGCAAATTTCAGTAACCAATGACATCAATTTAAAACATAATAAAATTTACAGTTTTTGACTTTTTAATAAACCACAAATTAAACCTTCAGCAAAAACATTTCCATGACATGACTGGGAGAAAAATCAGAAATGACTATATTCTTACTCTGTGAAGATTCTTTTAGTCAAGTCGCTTTAAAAAAAATCAATCTGTATATTTCTCTACTTTTCTAGGTCCAAAGTTATTTTTTGCTGAATGGTGCAAAGTAGAACATGGACATTTGCTTCTGGCACTATGACCTTCTCCAGGCCCCTGTCCATGCTGCCCTGGTGCAGTATATTTCTGGCACACACTTGTGATATAACCTGTGACCATTCTCCGTAAACACTCAAGTTGACAGCAAGTGAGAGTAAAAAAAAAAATCTCTTTCACATCAGTGAAGAGTGCACACTAGACACACATTTCCCGCTTTTGTTAGATTTTTTTTTAATTAATGCAGATGGGCTACTGCTCAACACTGTTATTTTCTATCTAGCCATACACATGAAAACATAAATTTTTGTTTTTAAAACAATAGATCTTGTAAATATTATAAGCCCTAATTTTTAAAAAAGAAATTATTGCTGGTTCATACGTTTTCCAACTAAGCATTAGCATGGAACTTCTATGTTCAAAAATGTCATACCCTCCACCTCCAGACCTACACATTCACACATACTCCCCAACTCCACACTTACCTACTGATGATTTAACCATTTGAGATAGGTTGGTAGAAGATGGGGGAAAAGAGACGGAGGAGGATTTGTTTTTTAACAATAGGCAAGCATAATATTTACTGAACAAGACATTTTGCTCTGTATTTTGTTTTAGCGTGTGGGGGGAATCATAATTGTATTTAGACTTTATATGGCATGGGTTACTCGGTTCACAGCTGAGGCACCTGCAGCAAATTAATTTGTTGTAGCACATTAATTATCTCATAGCTTCTATTTAGGCTGCAGCTGTTGCTATTATGTTAATAATATTTTTTATCACCACTGTATACAACAGGTTATGGCAATAATAGAAATATCTTTTTTTTTTTTTTTTGGCTCCCTCCTTCCCTGTCGATTCCATTTTTCTGTCAGAACAGAAGACTGAAAGAAATTTAGGCAAATTAAGCCCTAAAGCACACTATAATTTTCTATTTCTGAACCGATTTGTAAGAGAATGGGTAACTGAAATTAGCAAAGAATCACCCCACACAAAGATGGCGCGTGCAGAATTTGTGAAAGCGAAAAGGAAGACGAAGGAGAAGCAAAAAAGGGACGGAATACTGCAGTGCTGGGTGGTGAGTGTTTAGATGGGGGCGGGGAAAATGCTGCAGTTTTCATGAAATAATAAGGTGGGGGAAAAAAGGCATACAAAGAGTAGGTTTTTCATTGTTTGTAAAATATAAACACAGATGAATTCTGTCTTTGGTTTGTTCATGCTTTTCACTCTGCACAGCAGGGATGTTCTTAAGAAGTTGCCCTCTGCGAAATTTCACTAAATGGGAACCGTGGACCCTGCATGATGGGATTATAATCACACCAGCCACTCCTTTTACATAATTTTTTGTTTAAGATCCAGTAAGACTCCCTGTTTTTAATATATATAAAGCAATAGACATGGATATGTCGATAAACTAAGGGTTTGCGTCCCTCTAGCCTAATGCAAGCTCAAACAAAAAACCGGTGATATCACATCTACAAATCTCAATGGATTCAAAAACAATATGAAAATTTTTAGCTGACAAGAACATGTCTGCTGCCTGCAGTCCCTGCAATAGCTCACCATGTTGCCTACTAACCGAAAGATCAAAAATTATCGATTTCATGGCGCTGCGTGCTGTGGAAAGGAAAGCTACTTTTAAAATTTGCATTGTTTAAAAAATGAGTAAAAAGAATCATTTTTTCCTGCACACTTTGGAATGTGAAAATAGAGTGTTTTAATCTTATCCATGATTTACTATAATTCTATTATTTTTAGCAGCTGGAGTCCAGAAATGATTTTTTTCGATGAATTTAGGATTTTACCGCAGTATACATCTGCAGTCCCAGAATCCTCCGGTAAGTTAATCCTCCTTGCGATGGGAAACGCCTTTAACCTTCTTGTGAATGAAGTATCTGCAACCATTTTGAAAATTTTAATAGCGTGTGTGTATGTGTGTGTGCGCGCGCGTGTGTGTGTGTGCGTGCGTGTGTGTGTGTGTGTGTGTTGGGTCCAAAGCATGCTTTCTCAGCAATTCGGTAGTAATTGTCTTAGTTCTTAGAAACACTGAGAAACATATACCTTTGTGCTCTTTGAGTATCATGGATGATGTCTCCATTGCTTCTCCTTCACATTTTCCATGGTAGCGGTTAAAGTATACTTCCATAGTATGGCAAACCAGTGAAGTGTAGTGTCAAACCAGTGAAGGCCTTGAGAATACATAACTCCAAGTCTGAAGGGTGTTCCTGGGCATAACTGAAGCAGCCATGAACGTAACTACCATGGCTGCTGACACCGCCAGCACCATGGCCTTCCCCTCTCACCATCTTCGCTGCCCCTCCCTTGCTCTGCAGCGCACACCAGATGCAAGCTTTCCACCGTGGCTCTCGGACGAATTTGCCCAGTGGGTTCCTAGATTACTTCTGTGTGCGAGAATAGCCAACCATGTAGTCTGACAAGAGGTATTTACAACTACTTAGCCTGTTCAGCTGGAAAGAAATCAAAAGATAACATTGAACCCTGAGATGAAGTATTGCAAATCAAAAGTCCCAATCTATAAATAGCTCACTTGATGAACTGCTAAATGAAAGGCTGATCCTGATTATTGTCCAGTTTTCAGGTTGTCAAAAAGAAATGTTTTTAACAGAACTTCTTAGAGAGTTGGGATTGTTTATAAATGGATGGTATTATTTAGTTCTTACCTTTCCGCTGGGAGAGAGTTCTTCCCAAGGAGATTTGGGTGTAGAATCCAGAGGAGACCACACCCTGGTTTCACAGCTGTTGTTTTCTACCATTCTGTTTATTTTCAAGTAGGGTTGGTTAATAATAACAATTATACATTAAGGGACCTTATCAAAAAGAGCCAGTCATCCACTTCCCTCTATGTAAAGAAAGCCCATTGTCTTAGGTGCTCACTAAATGTTTAATTAATGGATTTGATAGTGTTAACTATCCAAAAAGTGAACGGTCCTTCTTTACAAGTGCTGGCTTGATTAATGTTTCGGTTGGAAGTGCAAACAAAAATCTGGGCATTTCTTTCTGTGCCTAAAGGTGATTCCAAAGCATGTGTTTTAACGTAGGGACACTTTATGTTCTGGCTCCATGTAGCCACTGCTTGATATACCAATGGTTTGATATCACAATTAATACCTCCTGTGTTAAATCAGCTAGAGCTGCAAACACTTGGTTTCTACTAACAGTCTGAAATAGAAAACCATTTATCTTGCAGTTTCACAAAATGGATTAATTTATATTAAACCCAAATGTCTGGCTCTGGAAGGAAAATGTGTAAGATGTTTTTGTTTATATAACCTATTGTCAAAGATCAATTTTTAAAGATAATTTTTCAAAATCACTTATTTCACCAACTTACCAGGTATTTTGGCAGCCGCATGTCTTGTTGGTTTAATCATAGTATTTGTGTTTATTTCACAGAAGTTATTCACCTCATTTTTGATTGAACTGGAACAATTTGAATATTGTGAGAGAATAAAAATTCTGAGCAATTTGCAAAATTCAACTAATGTTTTAAAGTTAGTCATCCAGTAATTCCTCAGTACACTTGAATTTGACTGGAAAAACAGCTTACTGCTTTGTTGCACATTTTACATTTCCCTGAAATAAGGTATGTTTGCTAAAATTATTATTAGGGATTTTAAAATTTAAATTTTGAATTTAGATTAAGATGCCTAAATTATAGCAATATGCTTCCATTATTTTGGTAGCTAAATAGAATATACAAATGTAGAAGTGCTTTTATCTTGTAGATGTTCTAACAGTACAAGTATTTCTTAATGGATTTTAACAATATGCTTTATTCAAAATCAACACAAAAGACATTTAGAAAACACCTAAACATAGAAAAAGGAAATACTCATAACCAAAATATGCTCTAATAGTGATTAATCAGTCACTTGATTTTAAATGTACGACTTTAATCAAATCCAGCATACATTCTTTAACTCTGTATATAATTAAAATTGGAGACCAGTATCTGGAAATGCCATTTATACTTTTGAGTTAGAAAAAATGCTTCGATAAAATATCTTTTTCTGCTCGATGTTTGAACTATATCCAGCCGAGTTAAACCATAGCCATCAACGATATTTAATTCTATGGAATTATTAGCAAAGCTACAAATGAGAAAGTCATTCTAGACAATGGATCTCACTGACCATCATTTTAGTGTGTGTAGTTTTTCCACTGCAGGGACCCACATGCGCTACATAGCGGACATTACCGCCGTATTTAGTAAAATATCTTTAAGATGGGAAAAATAGAATTAAAGAATACCTTGACCTTAATGCATTAGCTATGTCTAAAACTACATATCCTATTCCATCAGTGAATGAGTAAGTAGGTTTCCTGCCTGTACCTATGTATAAAGACCTATTGTTTGCATGCATTAATTATAGTCCTGGGATAAAAGCCCTAAAATAACTTTCCCTGCTGCTTTTTGTACTCTCTCCATTGTTTTGAAGGAAAAATAGGCATAAAACAATAGACTAGAGAAAGTGAGTCCATCATAATTGTTTCAACTTTGACAAACACCAGTCTTGCTGGATTACAATGGAGACATTTTCAAGGGAAATGCAGATCCTATTAAAACGAATTAGAAAATATTTTTGAAGAATTTTTTTTTAAAAAAAAAATTAGAACCTACCTAGTGGACAGTTACTTCTATAAACATAGGTGGGTTTCGCAAGCCATGTCAGAAATGCACCTCCTCCAAAGACATTAAATTCCCACAAATAAATCTATTGCAAATTAAGTAGCAGGGTGGAATCCGATAAAAACAACCCAAGAAATAACCCAGTGGACAGAGCTCTGAGCTACTTCTCTCCCCTGAGCCGCGGGATCCCTGCAGGTACTCGGGAGGACTTGTTGAATCGCGAGCTCACAGCCCTCGGGAGCGAGGCGAGCAGGCGCCTTCGCCAGGTAGTTCACTTCCAGAGCCGGGGGAGACGCGAGCCCCACGCCCCGACAGTGGGGGGCTCCGGGGCGGCGCGCGGGGAGGCTCGCGGCCGGCGCCGCCGGGAGCGTGTGGCCCAGACCGCGGCGGCGGCAGGAGCCCCCCGACCCTCTGCGGGGCGGCGGCCGGCAACGCCCGGAGCGAGGCGGCCCCGACCTCGTCGCTCGCGCCCCGAACTTCCGCCCTCGCAGGACCGGGGCCACCCGTCCCGCGCGGGCCGGGGCCGGGGGCCGCGGGGCCGCCTCCCGCGGCGGCACAAAGCGCGCGGCCAGCCCGGGTCCCTCTCACGGCTCGGGGCACGCGCGGGGCGGGGGCGTCCGGTTCGGGACGGGGGAGCGTCCAGGTGCCGCCCTCTCCCCCCGCCCCCGCCCCCGAAGCCTGCGGGGGGGCCCCGGCCTCCCCGCTCGGGACCCCGGCGCCCTCTGAGGGCGCCCCCGGCCCAGCGCGGGCGGGCGGCCGGCCGCGGGCCTGTGCCCGGAGGAGCGTCAGGGGAGCGCGAGCGCGCCCCGCCCCGGCCCGCGGCGGTCGGACAAGAACGGGCGACTCGCCGGCGCGGGGACTACTTGCCGCTGCCCGCCCGCGCCCCGCCCCCTGTCCTCGCGCGGCGGAACGCTCCGCGCTGCGCCGGCGGCGGCAGGATACAGCGGTTTCTACGCGACTTATAAGAGCTCCTTGTGCGGCGCCATTTTAAGCCTCTCGGTCTGTGGCAGCCGCGTTATCCCGGCCCCGGGAGCGGAGAGTGAGGGGAGGCGGAGACGGAGGAAGGTCCGGAGAGCAGCTCCAGTCCCCGCCGAGCCGCCACCGCAGGGCGAGGACGGTCGGACTCCCGCGGCGGGAGGAGCCTGTTCCCCTGAGGTGCTGGGCGCTGCTTTCCTTACCCTTCCGGGGCTGCTCCCGCTCGGGCTTCGGAGCCAAACTTCGTCGCGGACGCGCGGTCCCGGCGGCGTGTGGGAACCGGGCCCGGCACATCCTGGAGGCCCGGGTCAGGGAGCGGGGGGCGCCGGCTGAGGACGCCGGGGAGGCGGCGGGGGTGGGCCGCGCCCGGGGGGCGGAGGGCGGCGGCCGGGCCCGGGTTCCGGCCGCGGTGCCCCTTGGGGCCCCGGGGATCCAGCCTGCGGGCGGCGGGCCCCGCTTGCGGGGAGGGGGCGTCCGGGAGCTCGAAGAGCCGGCCGGGTGGGGGGTGGGAGGGCTGTGGTTTCCGTCCGGGGCTCGGGCCGCGGCCGAGTTTGGGGAGGAACCCTGCGCCTCGGGATGCGCCGGGCCCGGGGTGGGGGGCGGGGTGGGGACGGGGGGCTCCGCCTTCCCAGCGGGGAGTTGGGGTACAAGTGCGGAGCCTGGGACGCCACCCGAGGTCCCATCTGCTGTAGTGATAGGGCCGGTGGACTTCTCTCTCCATATTCCCCGTCTCGTTCTTGAAGACGAATTAGGAGAATTGTTGGTCATTTTTTTTTTTAACGTCTGCCTATGTGAATGGGGCGCTGGTGCTTGTTTAAATCCAGACAACTTTAAATCTTAGAGGAATCAAACTGTTCGTGCAGGCGGTGCGATGCGTCAGTAGGTGTTGCACGCAGAAATCCAGGTCTTGCACTTGTATTTTCTTGCAGCGTGCAGGTGAGTGAAGCCAGTGTGCAGTGTGCGGGGAGTCCCCCGGGCTGCAGGCGGTGGGTGTGAGACCCTGGGAGCGACCAGAGGGGGCGAGGGCGACCGGGCTGGCTGTTGCTTATCGAGCGAACCGCGGAGTTCAGCCTCTGATTGCTTCGAGGATTTTGTTCGTAGGTATATTTTTTCCAAATAGTTTTATGGAAGCGCAACTTGGTTTTTGAAAGCCCGTTTTCTTTTCGGCGGAGGGGACTCTTGCCTTCCCCGCGAAACTGGCCAGATGAAATGTAAGCATTGCAACTTCTTTCACTGTTTTGTCTGGGGAGTGGACTTTGAACAGAGACTTTCGAAGTTCAGTTCTCGCAGCCCGCTTCTGAATCCGCTAATCTTGAAAGCGTCGGCAGTTGGGTGCAGTTGTCTCCTTGGTTCTCTGTTCCCTTTGGAGAGAGCATTGTCTCGTACTTTGTATCTTCCAGACATCTGTGGTCTTCGCTCTCCTCCCCTCCCCCCGAGGTTGTGAGTGGTTGAATGAAGAGAAACTGGCCTGCTGGTATGCAGAGGTCGGCAAAAGGAAATCAAGGAGCGGTGTCAGTGAAATGGGAGCTTTGTGTAGTGGGTAGTGGTGGCTTAGACTAGACATGTACTTGAAGAGCCGGCTCGCCTTTGATAAAAGTCTAGGCTAATGTTTTTCAAGATCGCTAAGTTATAAAGAATTTTGTCTGGAATTTTGGGAGACGTTTCATTGTCCCTCCGTGAACGTGTATTACGTTCAGTATCTTCACGTTAACTTGTCTTTATTCTAACAAATATTAGACATAGCTTGAAATGTTATTTACAAAATCCTACTATTTAGTATCTGCTGAAATTCTTGCC
This sequence comes from Talpa occidentalis, assembly GCF_014898055.3. Classification (NCBI taxonomy): domain Eukaryota; kingdom Metazoa; phylum Chordata; class Mammalia; order Eulipotyphla; family Talpidae; genus Talpa; species Talpa occidentalis. The sequence goes on from NW_023600993.1 coordinate 29,552,949, forward strand.
AGAGTAGACGCTTTTGGGAGGGCGCCTAAAGGAAGGCTCTGCTACATTAATTTTACAGTTAAACGAAACGTCTGTGGATTTAAAAAGTAGGTTTATTTGAGAATACCGGTTCAAAAATTTGGTTAATTTGCACCTAATATTCATTACTTTGGCCTAGTCTTTGTTATGGAGGCCATGGACAAGGACAAGGCCCTAAGTGATTGCAACATTAACTTGAAAAACTTGCAGAAGACTATTCTATAGGATTAAAGGAATGCTGAGGCTATTCAAGTCTGAAGTCCTTGAGGGGAAAAGAAACTGCTCTAGAAAGTTTAGTGTAGCTAGTATCTTAGAGTCCTTGTGGAGACGTAGGCCTTTCGAATTTTCCCAGAGGCAAGAACAGTAATTTAAATTAGATTTCAGGAAAAGCTAAGTTTCTGAAATAAGGAAGTCAGTTAAAAAAAAAAAAAACAAAAAAAAACATTTAAAAATGTTTACTTGTCAGGCATTCAGGAATTTTCTGTTTCGATATCTGATTCCTTCCTTTTCCAGGGTTATGTAGAAAAATGTCTATTTCATTATTAAAACCAACTGAATTGAATTTCATACTGTTACTAGTGATAATTGGAATAAAAATTGTCCATCTAAGTGAAGTTCTGTCTGACTTACTTTCATAGACTACCCTCACTCTCCCTTTAGTAAAAGAAAACATGAAGCAGGCAAGTCTCCTTATGGGTATTTTGAGATGTGGTGCTTAGCAGAACATTCTGTAGATAATCTTTTTTTGTTGAGAGGAATGGGAAGGGGAGTAGTAGTATTGTTGAAATTAGAGACATGGAGAATTAAAAAAAAAATGGAATATCACTTTATAGTTATAAGTAGCAGTGAAGTTAAAACTTCAGAAATGTACTATATAAAGAATATTCAAACAAATGAAATGTTTGTCACTGAAATAAACAGTTAATCTGTCCAGTTGCAACGTGATTTTGTTTTTCATGGTTTGCTTAATTGTTGATAATTGTAGATAGTGAGGTGGTAAATTTTAAGTTTGAACTTTGAGCTTCATCAGAAACACGCTTGGTAGCTAACAGAAAGGATGAATGCTTTAGAGCAGGGTACATTTCTCATGAAAAGTGTTGGGAACTCCTTTGTAGTGCTCCATGTTGACTTGTGACATTGTTTTTGAAACATTCTTTGTATTAGGTGTTTTCTTGCAGTTTTCTTTTCATTGGGAAACATATCTTTTGTTGAAACAACTCAACTAGAAACATTTTTATACTAAAAAAGTAAATAGTAAGCATAGACTAGAAACTACTTTGGTTAGTAGAGAACATGTAACTATTGCTGTTTGTATCCTCAGTGAGAGGACATTGATTGCTGAATCACTTCTCAATTTTTAAACTATTGTTTATGTAATATTGCCCTAATTGTGAGTGCTTTAACTGGACTTAATAGACTAAATATATTTCTCAGTTTTCATGAAAGGAAAATACATGATTTGTGTTCCTTGAAAATGAGTAGGAGTTATCTCTAATAGTTTTTCATCACTTAAACTCAGGAGAAAGTTCTTTATTTCTTCTGTTTACTTAAGAATGCTGCTTTTGTGTTTCATACAAGACTGAGCTTGACTCTGAAACCTAGATCCATCTGTTGAGGCTTGAATCAGGCTATCCTTGAAGTATGCATATGATCTGTTTTCTCCCTAAGGAAGAATGAAGTTCTTAAAAGAAAGTCAGTCACATTTGAGCCCCTTTTTTAGAATTTAACTACCTTTTTGAATTTGTTAATCGTGTGTATCTCTTAAGAGATACTCCTCACTGCTCTCCTCCATTCCCCCCAAAGCACCGCTACTCCCCAGTTTCTTTCCAACCTGATGCAGCAGAGTAAGAGTGGTGTTGAACAGCTTGCTTTCATTGCCTGCTTTGGTCATGTTGAGTGCCCTCCAGTGGATATAATGTAATGCTTGTGATTTTTTTTTTAAATTTTATATGTTTTTTACATCATTTTTCAGTTTTGCACAATGTATGCATTTTCATCTTGATTATAATCCCCATATACTTCCCACCTGATTTTTTTTTAAACTTACAGCAAATTAGTGTGGAATATATTTATGAGTAGTTATGTTGAGAAAAGTATCAATGAAGAAATGAAATAGTTTATAAGTTTATTCATATTAATACTGCTAATTAAATGGTATGAGAGAAATGAAAAAGTCAACAGTCATTTGGAGATTATGTCTAATATTAATGAATAGTAAAAATTTAAATTTTTCAGAAAATGTTAATGAAGTGGATGGTTAATTTCTCTAAAATCAATTATATAGTAAAACATGGGTGTTTATCAGAAAGAAAGCTAGTTGAGTCAGCTTATCTGAATCTTAGACTATAATGCAGGTTTCCCCGCTACCAAAAGTTCTTATTTGGTATGATTTGGTAGCTTATTTTTGGAATCTGCGAATGCTATTACCATTAATTTATGTGGAAAGAATTTTTAACATTTCCCAAGATTTTACTGAGATGAGAGTAGATTTGAAAGTTTAAAAATAATGTATGTACAGCTTACTGAAAAAAAATCTCGTAGGGACTTAATGTAGCTCTTGAAATTGACTACTTGTCATCATTAATATCGCATGCAACAATTTGACATTCAAGTTAAGTGATTAAGGTAAAAATTTCCTCAAGATCTGTAAGATGGGACTTTGTATTATAGTGGATGGAAATGGCTACTCAGTGTCTCCAGAGCTTGGCAGATATTCAGTAACTGGGACACTGTGGTCCACAACAAATTGGAGAGCACATGTCCCATCTACACATCCAGTCTTCAGCAATTTCCAGGTATTATGTGGGAATATAGTTAATGTTGGAGATCCAAATTAATAGGCACTTTTTGGCTTGCACGTGTTGGTGAAAGAAATTCCTCTAAAGCAATATTCAGCACAAATTAATATGCCTATTGGCAGTATACTACCAGTTTGTAATGTCTGCAGTGATCCCATTTGCAGTAGGTTTTTGTAATGATGGGTCTACTAAATGACCAAGTTCTGTGGATTCATGTAATTCAGGAGATAAGGTTGTTAAACTGTTAGATTCCTGTTTAGGCACTTGGAAAATGTCTGTAGCAATTAATCATAGATTAGGAACTTAAAAATAGGGCCACATTATTAACCTTTTGGTGAAATCTGGGAAACCTACACTTTTAAATTTAGGAATTAAGGTAGTTTGGGTCAAGGAGAAGTACTATCTTGCTCATTGCTTGATCATCTTAGTTTTTTAAGTGTATTTTTAAAATGTAAATCTGTAAAGGCACTTAAAATACTGGACAAATTCTGGCTGTGTGTGCACCATCCTGTCAGCTAAAAATTTTATTGATATCTTCAAATCAAGTCCTTGTTTTCAACATGAGCCTTTATTTCTGATAAGCCATTATCAGACTAGATCCAGAATTTAAAAGCAAAGTTTAGATAATGAAAAGTTGAGTATAACTTTTAATGTCATACTGCTTTTTGGTCAGAATAAACTTATTTAGTCACTTAGATTTTTTGCTGCTAAGATGAAGTTTTTCATTTCCTGAGTTTGAGAAGTTTTCTGTATAGTATTTAATAATACATGCTTAATAAGCTGCATGCTTATTGTGCAAACAATATCTGGACTGAAAATGTCTAGAGGTCAGTGTTGGTTTTAGTATTTATTGGGTTGTCGGGAAAGTTATGACAGTTCTTTTTCTGATTTTCAAGCAAAAAAAATGTGTCATGACTTTTCCCACAACCCAATATTTTAAATTGTACATTTTTTTATTGAGGTAACACTGGTTTATAGTACTGTATATGATTTAGGGCTTCTAGGTTGGTTCACACCTTCTCAGAGGAATGTTACCACATCAAACTCACCACAGAAGCACCCATAATCATCCTCCACCATAGTCCTTAAGCTTCCCTTCCCCCCACCCCCATCGTACCACCACCCTCTCTTAGGTTTAACATTGATTTTAAAAAGCATCACCTGAAAATAGTGTTGTAGCCTGTGGTTGTTTTTATATAATGTTATAAAATGCTAGCAAAAAGAGATCACTGGTTTCTCATACGACATTCTAGAGGTGCTCACCTCTTTGTCTACTCAATAGAACCATTTGCACTGTTCCAGAAAGTTCTTGCCTCTGGTCTCTTTTGAACTTGAAAATACATTATTTTCCCTTTTACAGTTTCAAGAGTGTGAAAGCTGTATGTTGCTGGTATGAAACTATCATAGCACTTACTTGCTTCCCTGTGTATTTCTATCACTAATTTAATTTCTTCCCTAATCCCATTTTACTTGCGATTTTGTAATTCACATGTTGCTGAACTGATTGATTCCCGTTAACTGATTTGTAGCAGGTGTGTGTGTAACAAAATTAGTTTAAAAGGAGATGGAAGTGATGATTTTTTTTTAACCTGTTTAAGGTTTTTTGGAATTTATTCTCTTGGTATATGTAAGCCATATCTGATCAATTTTATTTTCAATGCTGGTAGCTGATCTGTGTTGGAAGTTAAAAATGTGCTCTTATTAACAGGGTTTTGTGATACTAAAATGATTATTACTATACACACACTTGAATGTACATTATCCATGTATAAACATGAGAAGTTAGATTTACTGCAGAATTTCTTAGGATGTAATTTGAAGATGATCTTAAAAGATTGTAGTAAATCGCTACACTGAGGACTGGTGGTTGTAAACTGATCCCATGTTTTTTTTTTTAAAGTATAATTAAGTGGTTTGGGGGTAAGGGTGTAGGGAGTCAGTCTGTCTTTGAAGTTTTCCATGTACTAGATGAATGCCACATGTATAAGGGAGGAACAGGAATTTTCTTGGAAATATTTTTCAATCCAACTGGAGGTTTCCAAGTGGAGTGCCATTCCTCTGTGCAAAAAATGCTGAGGTAGAAATTTAAATTCTTTTCTGAGCTACTGAGAAGGTGTAGTAATGCCAGATATTACTTACACTTGGTAGTTCCTTTAGATACAAATTTAGACACTAAATGTTACATAGAAAATAGTATGTTTACAGAACACATTTGTACATAGTCATGTTTTTCTGGGATTTCACTTAATTTTAAAGTTAAAATTTTAAGCCCAGTTATTAATTTTTATTATGTCTGTTGAAAGAGTTAAATGAGAATTGAAACAAAGCTTATATTCTAAATTTTAGTTATATTTGTGTAGTAAAACTACTATTTTGTATCTGAAGGTTGTCCTGCCTTATTACCTGCCTTAATTCTGCTGTCATTTTCCTGGGTCCTGAATCAGAGTACCAGCCATTCTGTTCCCTATAGTGTGAGAAAGAGGAGTTTGGAAAATTTGAGATGAAAAGTCTGAATATCAGCTCAGGTCATCATTCATGAAGCACAGCAATGATAGATAAAATGGTATTGCTAATAAGTGAAAGGTGGAAATTAGTAAAATTGAAACTTCCTGCAAGAATTACTGATTACGCAGAAGAAAGCCTGACTATATGCTAAAGGACCTCAGCTTTCTCCTTAATACCATTATATCTCAGGTCATATTACATTTCTCTAGAAAGTTCCAAGACAGAACTATTTAACCTTTTCTTTGCTTTTCAAATTAGTCCCCTCTTCCTCATCAGAAGCTATGCAGGAACTCCTTTACCTTATCAGTTTGCATCAGGTGTTCTTATAAGGGAGGAAGTGTTATATTCTGGTCAGAGGCCAGTCTTGACATGTGCTTTTTTGAAAGACTTTGTTCTTTCGGTTATATCTCCATCTTTTTTATTACCTTCATTAGTCCAGATTCTAATCACATTGCTTTTTTGGTCTCCATGTCCCACCTTTTATAATCTGAAATCCATTCATTGTGCTTTCTGGAACTTAACAGTTGTCAAAAAATCCTTTTTATTCTCAGTTTATTCTGGGACTGCCTCTTTTCTTGCTCCAGCTATGACAGGCTTGCAGCTCTCTCAAGTGATAAATGTTTTCTCTTCTTGCACACCTTTTATTTCTGAACCAAGAGATAGTATCGTCTTTGTTCCTCATTGTAACTTCTTATTCTTACCCTTTTCTAGGATTTAAAATTTTGAATCTCGTGCCATCAGGTTATACCATCCACTACCCCTCTATATTTCAGTCACCTACTAACTTTCCTGGGTCATTCTCCATCCTCTCTTGAACACTTTATCAGCACCTTTATTTCTGTCACATTTCTTGGTTCTTGGTGATATCAGTGCATGTAGAGCCGTGATGCTCAAAATGTTGTCTGGTCTATGAACTACTTGTTACCAGTATTAATTGCAATGACGAGTTCATGCCAGAATGTAAATCACTATTTAGTTCAACCAGTTTTGTAGCAGGATTTTTTTTTTTTTTTTTTTTTTTTTTTTTTGATAAAGGAAGCTGTGTGTGTGTTTGTCATCTGGCGTAAACTCCTTATGGTGGCATGATCTGGCAATTTGAACAGTATTGATGTAGGGGAATGCCCTCAATATTCTCACCCTCAGTTCCTTGATTTCTCCAGTGATTTTTTTTTTTCTTTTCACTCTTCATTCAGCCACACATTCCCATTGTCGTCATAGAAAACCTTTCCTCTTAATAGTCACATTACATCAAGCATCTCACGCATTCCTTTAGTAAAATACTTCAATTCTAATAATGCTTCAGTCCCCACTGGAGCTTCCATCGGTCCATCTAAACTTACTGGTATCCTCGTCTTCATTTGTATCTAGTTGAAATTTCAGATTTGAATCTTAATCAGGACAAAGACCCCAAGAGGGTCAGCAGCCTTGTCCTTTCTGGCTTCACGTCCATTGGTCCCATATCTATTAATTTAACCTCCCTTATGACTGTTTCTTTTTCCTTCTCAAACCTCTCAACACCAGCTCCTCCAGTCTCACACTATCTAATGTCCTTGCATTCTATTTCACTAAGCATATTGAATAATTGGAAGAATTCCTGCAGGCTCCCATATCAATGGCTGTGACCTTTACCTTCTCTTTAAACTTGGATAAACTGTGTGGACAACCAGCTCATGTATACACTAGATTCTATTCTCTCTTGCTCTCAACAGTATTACTCATTTTTCCATCATCTTTTGCATTATTGGTTTTTCCTTGTTTCTGTTTAGCCCTCACTACTGTCTACATAATAGATTCTTTTTCTTTTTTTCCTTAGCCTCTTAGAAAGTAAACTCCAGGAAGACACAGTTTTTATATTTTCTTCACTGCTTTTTTTCCTGTGTTTAGATTCATACAGTAGTTGATCAGTAAGTATGTTGAGTGAATGACTTTAGTCACTTCATTTTGGGTCATTCCTAATAGCATACAAATACATCCCAGACCATAGAGAGGTGGTTTCCTACCACTTATGGCTAGTGTCATGTATCACTTTCACATTGAGGTCTTCCCTGTTTGCGTACTTTGCTTTTATTATATTGATATTATCCTCCTCCTCTTGTTCTGTGGCAGTTAATTGTACAGTGAAATAACCATGGTTTACTTGCTTGTTCTTTTCCCCTCTTGGGGTCTTGTCCTGACTTTGTACCCTTGGTAGCAAGAACACGTTTAGAAGCTATACTCATTAAAGGAATGGGTGGATATTCTACGGTTGGACCACCTTTGTTTCACTTGCTAATGGTCCATTTTTTCTCTGCTTTCTTTCATGACTTGAAAGAGATATCCAGTGGTCATGGTCGCCTCTTTTCATCTTCCATTATAGTTTATATTCTGCTTTCATTATTTGAGTGAATATGGTCTTTGTTAGTTCACTGTTGGACCCCCACATCGACCCATCAAATGGATACTTTTTTGCTGCTGTCTTGCTGGATCATTCAGCATTTCTTAACGTTTTTAAAGTTCCTTCTAGAAGAGCACTACCTAGTTGGACTTTTCTCTGATAATGGAAATACTCTACATCTGATCTTATCCAGTGTGGTAAGCACCAGCTACATGTGACTATTGAGTACCTGAAGTGTGGTGATGTGACTAAAGAATGGAAAACTAAGTTTAAATGTAATAGCCATGTGTGACTAGTGGCTACCAAATCAGTCAGTGCTGTTCTAGAACCACGCCTCTTTTCATACATTGCACTAAATTCATTGAGCATCACAGTCTAATTGCTCAAGCCAGACATCTAGGAGTCATGTTTAATTCCTCTCTTCTACTTACATTTCTCTCATCTACTACAACTAGTCCATTCACAGAATCTATTGGTTCTACCTCCTGAGTGTTTCTCCAATCTAGTTACTTTTTGTGCCTAGTAACTAGCCTAGCCTAGCCTAAGCCATTAACATCACCTCAACTTCTGCTAGAATGGCTTTACTGGTTTCCCTTTCTTTCTGGCCCCCCCCCTTTTTTTTTTCCCCCCAGCTTAGCCAAGGCCAGCTTTTAAAAACTCAGAAAGGGTTACTTAACAAGTCACCTGTTTATAGTCTTTCATGGACTTCCTGTTGCATTTAGAATAAAAAAATACATTCCTTACCAAAAGCTAGAGATCCCTACATGAACTTTTTTTTTTTTTAACTACTCTGCACTTATCTTTACCCACTGTAATTGAACCACTCTGGTTTCAGGGTTTAGTTTTTAAAAGATGATTAAGTATTTCATGACTTTGGGCTTTTTTTGAGTACATGTTCTCTCTTGTTTCTGAAAGTTCCTGCTCTGTTCCTTACATAGTGGCTCTTGCATCCTCCTTCATGCCTCAGCTTGAAGATTACCTCCACTTGTCCATGTGCTGTTCCGCTACCTTCTGCTTGTTAACAGTTGTTACTCTATACAGTTGTTCTTATTTGTCTATCTCCTTGTTAAGAATGTAAGGGTCATGTCTGTTTTAATCACCATTATATACCCAGAATCTGTTATAATTCCTAGCATATAGCAGTTGCCTACAACTTTGTTATATTATTGAATGAAATCCACACATATATTGCATTTATACAAGTGATATTTTTGTGTCCTGGAACTAGGATTAAATGAAGACATTGTAGAAAGTTTTTTAGTGGAACAGAAAATCTCTGAATTTACATCACAATTTTGTAAAATGAGAAAACAATGTAATATACCAATGAGGCATTCTAATGTAGTTCCAGGTTATGACTCATTTATTGGTACATATTTTGGGCTCACAATTAAAGAACTCTAGAGCTGTTTCTTGAAATGTTGACAAGATAACAAAAGCAGTCATTTTTTTGAAATTTAAGCTTCCTGGTTCATTCTACTTGCTGTGATACTCTGCTACTCTTTTTGAATATAAGAAAGCCTAATTATGAGATCTACTAGTATCGAAGACTGTCAATGGCAAAATATCCTTCTTTTTGGTAGAGTAACAAGCTAGATGAATACAAGGGGGCAGAATTCTGTTAAAGATTAAGAACTTCTGTTGTCTAAATGAGTAGCTGCTTCTCAAGTTGATGCTTGAGAAGAGTCAGGGTTCTTGTTTTGTTTTTCAACCTGGGTTACTGAGCGATGTTATAATAGAATTGGATTATATTGTTTGTCTACAACTGTAGCCCTTTGTTGTGGGTAGTACCATCAGTGGCATGTATGATACTTAAATAGAAAATACCTACTCCTCCTGGTAGAAAATCATGGGGAAAGAGCTTAGTCATTTCTTAAAAATTCTAGGATGGAAACATTGGAAGGATCTGATTGTCACATTAAAAGATCCTTCAAGCATGCTTGGAGATCTTTATATTTAAAAAAGGATTTTAAAAGGTGTGTGTGGAATTTGGGGCCAAATTCCAGTTTAACACATGTGGTCTTAATGGCCTGAAATGTTTTTCCCAAGTAAATGATCTTGACTTGGCTTTCATATGTCCAGTTTTGTTTTTCATACAGCCTATGTTGGAAGATCTTAAAGAACAAGTATGGGACATTAGTAACTTATGAGCCCACTTCAAAACTCTTCTTGATACTGATCTTACATTTAGGTTTAATGTGCTTATTAGTCAAAATGTAAACTCACTTGCCTTTGGTTTTTCAGTGAAGTTATGTAATAAATGGAGCAGTTGGTCAGCTGTCCACCACCTGGTTTTGTATGACTTGAGAACGGAATAGTTTTTATACATTTTTTGATGATTGGTGAAAATCAAAAGAAGGGAACGTAACTCATGGCACATGCAATTCAGAATTGGCAATTTCTGTGAATTAAAGTTTTATTGAAACAGAGCCACGCTCATTAGAGTGCATATCTTCCATGACTGCTTTTGTACTGCAGTAGCAGAGTTGAGAAATCGCAGCAGAGAACTTAGGGCCTGCAAAGCCTAAAATATTTACTGTTTGGTCCTTAGTAGGGAACAATCGGCCAATCCCTGCTCTCAATCCCTGTCTTAAATGAAGACATTTAAGAAGTTTTTTAGGTTGTTTATAATTGTTGACTGTCCAAGACACTATTAAATCTCATGTGTTCTATTGCCTTCTTATTGAACTTTTTTCTTATTGGCACATTCAGTCCATCAAATATTAAAGAGCTGAATAATATATGCTAAGCATGTTGGAAACAGTGAGGCACTAAGGGTGAAGTCCTGCTGTCAAAGTTCACTCATTTTTTTCCTTTTTAAGACCAGAATGTTGCTATCATGGGGAAGGGAAATTCTTGTAATAAGTAAAGAGGAAGGTTATGGGGTATAAAATAACATGTTAAATTACTTTTGGAAGTCATTGAGTCCCTGCCATTAATTCTGCTGATAGGTTAGAACTGGAGATTAAAGTCTAGGGTTAAAATTAAGATTAAATAAAATCTTTCATTTCCTTGGCATAATACTTAAGTTTGAAAATTTTGCATTTTTTTTAAAGATTTATTTATTTATACAAGATTGATTGATTGATTGATTGATTTATACAAGTACTGGGTACAGTCAGAAGCGCGGGAGGGTGAGAGAATTCACCAGAGCCAGAGTGGGGAGCAGAGCAGGCAGAAGGACCGAAATACACTGCTGAGGGGAGCAGCGGGCGGCAGGAGAGGTCTGCGCGCCATGCGGGACCTTCCCCCAGTGTCTGGGGAGCAGCGGGGATCGAACGGGCGCTGCAGAGGCAGCAGGCATCTTCGCAACCCAGCGCTCAACCGCTGCGCCACCGGGGAGGCCCGAAAATTTTGCATTTTCTTCTCAGCAGTACTGTCAAGACATAGTCAAAGTATGGAGTATTTCTAATCCTAGAGGTTTTTTGTTTTTGTTTTGTTTTGGCTTTTGTTTTTTTGGTTTTTTTTTGCTGTGGTCACTTCAAAGAATATACTTCCTTAATGTTACATATGATACCTTTATCTTTCTGTTATCCCTTCTCTTGCATTTATCCATAAAATTAACTGCTATTTTTTAATTGAAACCTTGGGGTGGGAGTGGGAGAAATGATTTGATTAAAGGATACATGACTGAGTTAAACAGATCTGGATTTAAATTTTAACTGAGCAGTTTATTAACTGTAGTCTTACATTAACTACTGCTGGTTAGTTTTTTTCATCTGATAATTTGGGGACTGCTGTCTACTTTATGGGGTTCCTGGGAAGATTAGGCGATAATTTAGGCTAAGAATTGAAGTTGCTAGATATTTAATTATGCTACCTTGTTAAGTACGTCAAGGGCAAAATTAGATGGGATAAATCACAAAGCAACAGCCTAAAATGCTGTAAAGGATATTATTTGAGAACACTGTAAGTGATTTAATTAGAAATCTGGCATTTCGTTGTGATGCAGTTGATTCTTAGAATTTTGTTCCCTTAATAGACTAAGAACTGAATGAAAATCTCTATTACTCAAAATAGGAAATTATTGTAAAATTAGATAGCATTCGCCTAGATATCAAAAGAACAGTAAGTTTGATTTCCTTGCTTTCAAAAAGCATTGGTTATTTTTCCAAAGAGTATGTCACTTTTTGTTAAAAGCAATGTTTAGCCTTGAGTTTATAGACCACTTAGCTTTTATGCTTAGAAACTTTTTTTTTTTCACGATGTGTGTATTGTTATTTGGCTAACATATTTGGATAATGTAGGATTGAATGATACACAATATTTTCTTAAACATGTATTCTGTACAGTTGGTTCTGCAAATATATGCAAAAATTATGCTTAAAACTTAATATGCACGTGATTTGCATTTTAAGATGCATGTGGAATCTTTTTTTCCATGTCCCCTTTTCATTTTTAGTTGCTTCATAGTAATCCACTACCCTTTCTCACCTGGGTGATTAACAGTAGCCTTCTAATTGGTCCCCTGGTCTCCCGGTCTCCCTGTTTTGTTTTGCATTTACCCATCATAGCCTTTTCCATGTAGATGCTAGAGTGAACTTTAAAAATGCTAAAAATCATAAATCATGTTACTCTAGAGGCTTCCCATTGCACATTTGGATTATGTGTAATATCTTTATTGATCTGGTCCTCACCTTTGTTCATGGTTCCCTGATGTCTAGTTAACACTGGTGACCTTTTAGTACCTTTACCAAATAGCCCATTTCATCCTTTTTACTTGTTCTCTGCGTGGAGTGTTCTGCCCCATATTTACCTGGCTAGTTGCTCCTCTATTCAGATGTTCCTCTATCCATACTGGTCCCTCATCTTCTACTCTTACCTAGCATAACCAGTCTCCCCAACTAGTCACTCTATTTTTACCTTGTTTGTTTTCTTCAAAGCAATTGCTGTTAACTTCCTAACTGTTTAGAATGCAGGCTTTCTTAGATACATAAATATGACTGACTCTTTTATTCACCCTTAACTGCAATGCTAGTAACATTTTGTTCAACAGATAAGTATATATTCCATTTAATGGATACTTTTTTCTTTTTAATTTAGTCAGCAGTTAATGGACATTTGGGTAATTTCCAGCTTTCTCTGAATGCTTCACTAGACTGACCTCTTAGCATGTTTCTGTGACTATTGTGCAGAATTTATTTCTGTTACAAAAGTGGAATTTTTAAGTCAAAGGACATTTATACTTATATTTAATGGATAAAGATAGCCTCTAGAAAAACTTCTGCCAATTTAGCTGTATTTTTATCAGCAGTGGGTGTTATTAATCTGTTTGCAATCTTTACCAGTCTGATAAGCAGAAAAATATGTAGATTTAAAGTCTTGTTTTCTAACTTTTCCTTGAAATGATAGTTCCTGCCCTTTCCTTGCTGTATTTTTTCTTTCTTTTTTTTTTTTTTTAAGTTTTATTTATTTTTATACAAGAACCGTGGTACAGGCCAGATGCATGGGAGGGTGAGAGGATTCACTGGAGACAGAGCGGGGAACAGAACAGGCAGACTGAAGAATACACTGCTGAGGGGAGCAGCAGGCGAGACAGGAGAGGTCTGCCGCACCATGTGGGATTCTCGCGGACAGACCGGGATTGAACACGCCCTGCAGAGGCTGCGAACAGCTCGCAGTGTGGTGCTCAACGGCCTGCGCCACCCGGGAGGCCCTCCCTTGCTGTATTTTCTTACTCATTTGACTTCAGGTTTTGTGTACTTGTAGATAAGTCTTTAATTGTACTTCACATTTTTTGTCCAGTTTGTCATTTAAAAAAATTTTTGTTTTTGCTTGGAATTTGAAAACATTTTTTACAGAAACCATCCTGCATTACCCTTTTTAGTTTCAGGGTTTCAAGGTATGCTTATATGGGGTTTTCCTTTGCTAATATTAATCAAGTAATCCAGCTTTTTCTTACTAATTGGAATATCATCTTTTCATCTGTTAAATAACTGCCTCGTTATATCAGGGTGCTTTCTGATTGCTATAGTGTATTATTCATATTTCAACACTACAATTCTTCATTTGATGTGGTTGATTTATGATTTATTTTAGTATTTGATAGAATTGATCCCGTCTCATAGTTGAGTCTTTTATTATCTTCAGGTTTCTATTGCAAGTGAACTTAAAAATCCCTTTTACTTCTAAGGAAATCTGAAAACATTAAATTTATTATGTTAGAGAAAATGATTATGCAACACAAAACTTTTCAAGTCTAGATAAGACATCTCCAGTTAATCTTATATGTATCTTTTTTATTGTTACAACTATGAAAAATAGTTTTGTGATTATATTTTTCTAGCTATTCTATTTGTATATAAGAAAGTAGTTCACATAAAATTTAGTGGTCACTTTTATTAAAAACTTAGTTAAGCTATGGATCTGTTTTCTGTACTACCTCATCAGGCAATTAAATCCATTTATAAATGGGCATAATGTGCCTCTAGAATGTAAGCAGTGTTTTCAGTTTAAAGGTATTTAGCCAATCATTTGTGAATTCAGAAACAATATTTTCATTGTGAGGAGTAATATTAACAAACCCTCCCACAAAACAATAGTCTTTAGCTTTTTAAAAATAATCTTTTAGTCTGTTTAATTTTTGTGACTGCTGGCTTTTTAAGGAGATGGGGAATATTTTAATCTGGTATTTGAGACATGAGTGTTTAAAGTTTTGCTGATTTAACAAAAGTTTGCATAAAATACTCTGGTCTCTCTTTTTTCCCTTGTAATTTCATTTAAAATGTTTTAAAAGATTGAAGTACAAAGATATTCTTAGAGTTTAAATTACTGTGCCTGAAATGTTGGTTACATAGTTGTTCTCTTATTTTTAGTTATTTTAGCTATACAGGCTGTGGGGAATAATGTTGTAAACATCCTTGTACTTAACACTGAAATTAAATGTATAATTCTGCTGTGTTTGTTAGATTTTTTAAAAACTTAAGACTTGAAGCCATGTCTAACACAAACCTTTCCCCTTCTATTCCCTTTGCCCCCCTGAGTATTAAGCAGTTTATACTGTGTGTTTTCTATACTTTGTATACTTTTAATATATAAACAATGGCATAAAATCATATTTGGAAATTATAAAAATACAATGCTGTCTGTGAAAATTCATCAGTTTAGGCTTCCTCAGTATTTTGAAGCTATGTATAATAGATCTTAAAAATTCTTACCCATTGTAGTTGAAGCAGTCTTCAGGAGGGAGAAATTCAGAGAATTATTTATATGAAGGATACGTGGCTTTGTTTGAATAGCAAACTAAATGGGGTAGGGCAAATTAATTATGGGGAAGTATTAACTAATATTGCAGACATGTGATACTGTACAAATGATAATATAAGGATCTCTACAACATTAGGACTTGATTTTAATATTAAAAGAATACATAAAAGCATACTATATGCCATCATAAATGATATATATAATATATACACATATACTAATATACATACGATATTTGGCATCAGAGATGCCAAAATGTCATTAGCTGCATATCATCATAGGCAATATTATTTTATTCCAACCATATATTACTTTATGGATGGCACAGAGAAGATAATAAAATGAAAGAATAGTAAGCTTTTTATTCTCCAGTCTTTATGAAGGTACTAAAAAGAAGTATTCTGTTTTCCTCCCCACTCTGCACCTATTTTAAGTTCTGTTTCTCTGGAACCAGTTTGTCCCTGGGATAATGAAAGGTTCTCTTGAAGTTACTGTAAGCCTTGGATTGGGAGCTCTGGGATTGGATCCTTAGTATCGACAGGGAGGGAAACCAAGTCTTGGGGCTCTGCCCAAAGGAAGAATAAGGAAGAGTTTCCTTTTGGGAAAATTCTTCCCTTGTTTTCTCTGGATAGTATGTTTGTATTTTCAGTTTTTTTAGTGAGTATAATTCTCAGATTTTTGGCAGATTGGGATTTGTCCGTAGAGCTGTGTGGTGGCGAGTTAGCATGTACTGCTGCTTATGTCTGTCTCCGTTTTCACATCACTTTTTATTTCTCTACCTGTTGACTCATACTTGCCCCCCCCTTCTCATAGCGCTGCAGTAAAGAGAAAGAATCATTTTTGTGTGTGTTGCATAAATTTTAAAATGCTATTAAAAATACAATGTTGAGAAGTCCCCATCAGTCAACTAGATAGTGTAAGTTGGGAACATAAATTTCAGTTTTTCATAAAATTATTATAAATCTTGTTACCAGGTCTCGTCTCATAAACAGATTTTTTTTTTTTAAAGTAGTATGGCTAAAATGTTTTTTTCTTTGCATCAGCAGCAAGGAGACACACTGTAAGGTTTTTTTTTTTCCCCCCTTGAAGCCAGCTATATTAAAGCACTTCTTCAATAGCTGCATAGCTTATAGGCATGACCATGGGGTTTCTGAGTCCCCATGGCATTGACTCGAGAAGCCCAGAGTAGACCATATCTTAAATTCCATTTTCCAGAGAATTAGGAAAGGGGTTTAAAAGCCAGTCATAATGAGATAGGCATAAAATAAAAGCTAAACCACAGCATCAGTGGGGAACAGGGGGAAAAAAACTGGGTTCCTTCCAGTTAAGTATTTCTCAGAGTGTGGTCTGCAGATCATTTGCTGCACGGCAAATTATTCAGTAAAACACAGGCTTCTATGCCTTGTCCTAGTCCTGTTGAATCAAAATACACAGTCTTGCTTTCAATTAATTTAAATATAAGAGTCTTGTTAGAAATCAGTTTTATTATTTTCTTCTCTTTTGCCTCATACATAAAATTGGCAGTTATTTCTAATGTGGACACTGAGTCTACAATTCTTGTCAACTTTAGGTGTCACAGTATATTTATGGTTGTAAAATATACAACCATAGTGTTGGAGGAATAGTTTTAGGAACAGTCAACATATCCTTGCTTTTATATAGAGAAAGTGAGACTTTAGAGTGCTGTTTTCAACTTCATTGAACAGTATTTAAACTCCTCTGTACTATTAATAGAAAACACAGCTCACTTAATCTTAGCGTCCACATCTTTATGTTAATTTGTAGTACAAGATGAACTTGTGTAGGAGCAGCCTCTGTAACAGAAGAAATCTTGTTTTCAGGAATATCTAAGACTGTGAGCCCTTAAAAAGTTTCATTTGCAAAGGTTCCTGTGTGAGCCAGAGTTTTCCTGAATATTACTCAATAAATTAAAAATGTAGACATAAAAATATTTTAAAAATTTTCATATGAATGACTAACTTTAAATTTATATTCATCAATGTATATCCCAGTCACTAATACTTAGGTTTATAATAAATCATTGATAGACTTGAACTGGAAAACATTTTAATTTGTTATGCAAAATTTTACTTGAAAAGTATTTTTTGCTTCTAAGTTAAGTGTTCTGAATCAGTCACCAGAATCTACTTTCGGGGTATTGTATTAAAACACATTTTACTTGCTTGATGAAAATTTGGTGTTTTTACAGTGACATTGGCTCTTTTCTTTCCAAAGAGGGTCTATAAGTTTTTCAGTGAGGAAAGTTTTAAATAGAGAGGGTTGATTTGACTTAGTTTTTGTCTCCCCTTTGCTTTTCATTATTAGAGCTTTTATGCTTGCTTTGACCTCTTCACTAATTAAGCTTTATTTCATAACTGTAATTTACGTTTCTACTAAACAGAGGTGCTTGTTAAAGCTTTCACTAGAGGTTCAGCAGTGATGGAGCCATGTGGGGTGTCTGAAGGAGACCTTGAGATGTGTTCATTATATCACGTGGTAAAAGAGGCATTGGCGGCTTTTTGTGGATAGAGTACATGGCATTTAGTAGGCCATCCTAATGAATTATGAGTGTTAAAAGTCAAGCTGAGTTTAAATTCTAACGACTTTCGATTAATTCTTTTAGGGTATCTGAAGTTCACCATACAACGGTTTTGAAAATACTGTGTGGACAATGGCTACCCAAGGTTTGTGTCTCAAGTCATCACTTACTAAATTGGGGCTCTGCTTTGTTGCCATTAACCCAATCTGGCTCAGATCCCCCTGCTTTCCTCTTTCCCTGCTTACTTGTTAGGCTACCTTTTGCTCCATTTTCTGCGCTCTCCTGATGGTGAAATGGCAAACAAGCCACCAGCAGGAATTGAGCCTGGATATAGTACCATTCTTCACTGATTCAATGAGTAATTGTTAGGTGATACCCTAAGAGTGTAGATATTTCATCACTAAGCTAATCATCCTGACTGTCATTCTCTCATTCTGGCTGTCTTTCAGATTTGACTTTACTTTAAAAATAATCTCAATGGGTCATATCAGGTGTTTCGGTTTTCTTTTTTTTTTTCAATATTTCCATGGTAGTGATGGCTTTGCTTGTTGGTTTTTATAGCTGATTTGATGGAGTTGGACATGGCAATGGAGCCAGACAGAAAAGCGGCTGTTAGTCACTGGCAGCAACAGTCTTACCTGGATTCTGGAATTCATTCTGGTGCCACTACCACAGCGCCTTCTCTGAGTGGTAAAGGCAATCCTGAGGAAGAGGATGTGGATACCACCCAGGTTCTGTACGAGTGGGACCAGGGATTTCCTCAGCCCTTCACTCAAGAACAAGTAGCTGGTAAGAGAATTATTGCCTTACAGAAAGAATGTAGTTGAGAATGAGTTATTCATGAAAGTTAGTATATAATAGCATATGGTGAGTGATAGCAATGTCACCTTCATCAGTAAGGATAGCAGATATTCAGGTTAATGCTGAACTATGGATAGTGAGTGTTGAATCTGCCTCTTCCAGATATTGATGGACAATACGCAATGACTCGAGCTCAGAGGGTACGAGCTGCTATGTTCCCTGAGACATTAGACGAGGGCATGCAGATCCCATCAACACAGTTTGATGCTGCTCATCCCACTAATGTCCAGCGTTTGGCTGAACCATCACAGATGCTGAAACATGCGGTTGTAAATTTGATCAATTATCAAGATGATGCAGAACTTGCCACAAGGGCAATCCCTGAGCTGACAAAACTGCTGAACGATGAGGACCAGGTAAGTGATGGGACACGTTAGCTTTTTAAACTATTTTGCAGGAAACTCTGAAGGAAGTAGTGCCAAAATGTCTATCCAATAACAGTATTGGAAAACTGATGTCTCTTAATTGTCTACATTATAGGTGGTAGTTAATAAGGCTGCAGTTATGGTCCATCAGCTTTCTAAAAAGGAAGCTTCCAGACACGCCATCATGCGTTCTCCTCAGATGGTATCTGCTATTGTACGCACCATGCAGAATACAAATGATGTGGAAACAGCTCGCTGTACTGCTGGGACCTTGCACAACCTTTCCCATCATCGTGAGGGCTTACTGGCCATCTTTAAGTCTGGGGGCATTCCTGCCCTGGTGAAAATGCTTGGGTAAGAAAATACAGTCAAAATGCTCACAGCTAAGATAAAGTAGAGTGTAATCATAGCATTCCTGATGAGGCTTTTTTTCTTTTTCCCAGTTCACCAGTGGATTCTGTATTATTTTATGCCATTACAACTCTGCACAACCTTTTATTACACCAAGAAGGGGCTAAAATGGCAGTGCGTTTAGCCGGTGGGCTGCAAAAAATGGTTGCATTGCTCAACAAAACAAATGTTAAATTCTTGGCTATTACAACAGACTGCCTTCAGATCTTAGCTTACGGCAATCAAGAAAGCAAGGTAAAAGAATTGTTCTGAATGAGGTTGTCATGGAGTATTGGAGACATCCCCAGTATTATGTCATTCTTGCAAATTATTGTATGCCTCACACCTTGTAGATAGCCTAGAGAAAATTTGGCTTTTGTTTTTTGTTTTTTTTTTTTTTAAGATTTATTTATTTATACAAGAACTGGGGTATAGGTCAGAGGCGCGGGAGGGTGAGAGAATTCACCAGAGACAGAGCAGGGAGCAGAACAGGCAGATGAACCAAAGACACTGCTGAGGAGAGCAGCGGACGAGGCAGGAGAGATCTGCTGCACCAGGTGGGTGGCTCCCTGGCCTGCTGGGGATCAAACCCGCACTGCGGAGGCTGCGGACAGCTTCACAGTGCGGCACTCAACCCGCTGCGCCACTGGGGAGGCCCCTGGCCTTTATATTTTTATTTTAATATTTGAGCATATACAAAGAACTGTGCTAAGCAGTAGAGATACAGTTGACAAGCCTCTCTTGGAGCTTTTACTCTTGGGAGGGAGGTGTAGCACTAATATAATAAACTACATAGAGTCATGAGAGCACATGAGTGATAGAAACTGTTTTGAGGGTTCAGAGGGACCTCTTGGAGGAAGTAATAGTTGAGTTCAGCTCTCAAGGGTGAGAAGGGATGCTCACTCGGTGAAGATTAGGGAGAGGAAATTGCAGTTTTGAAAGTCCCGTTGAGGGAGGAACATGATGAATTTTGGAAACTTCAGTACTATAAAGAATAACAGACGTTCAAAGGGAGATTATTTAAAATAGGACAGATTTTGAAGGTCCTTGTATAAACTTGAACACTGGAAAGGAAGAAAGTTTCAGCAGACAGACGAAGTGATGAGATTTGCTTTTAGAAAATCTGGGTAGGGACAGGAGATTGGGGGTGTACAAGGAAGTAAAGGGCAAGGATGATTAGTTTATGGTGTCTCTTTTTAAGGTGCATATTACTAGAAACAGCAGAGAACCAAATTATTAGCAGTTTTAAGTGCTCACTCTGGTTCACATTTTTACCACATCCTAGAACTTTCATGTTGGGCATCACGATTGCATGACAACATGGTTTTGGTTTTTTGGGTTTTTTTTTTTTTTTTTTGCTATGATCATTGTGGGAAGATGATGAATGGGCAGCATTGATACATTCTTGGGAGGATTGGGATATCTGAGTTTGGGATGCTATATAGATAAAGGGTATGTTTAAAAGGACCCTAGCATAGAGTGAGTCCAGGTAATGGGGTCTAGAAATACACTTAAGATTTTCAGCCATTTTGCCATCGACTTTAAGTAATAAAATATAGTTTTTCTTAGACATTTGATCAGGGTTCCACAACTGACAGTATATACATGTCTTTTAGCTGATCATTCTGGCGAGTGGTGGACCTCAAGCTTTAGTAAATATAATGAGGACCTATACTTACGAGAAACTACTGTGGACCACAAGCAGAGTGCTGAAGGTGCTGTCTGTCTGCTCTAGTAATAAGCCAGCTATTGTAGAAGCTGGTAAGTATGTGTCTGTTCTATGCTCACGTGTAGTATAGCATCTGCTGTTCTAATTAACTTACCTGTCTTAGGGAAAAGGGATGAAAGTGGATCATCCTGTTTAGTTTGTAGCCAAGATCACCTTCATACAAAACACACGTTTCTGTTTGCCAGCTACAATTTGGTAGTATTTAAGCCACATTTAGGCATAGTGCTTATTATCCATCAAAAATGACAGCTAATACTTGGCTTGATAAAGTTTAATTTTGGGGCAAATTCAGGATTTGCTTTGCTAGTAGATTTATGAATATCTAGGTGAAATAGTGTCATAGCAAACTAATGATACTAAAGTACAGTGGTAGTAGCAAAGAAATTGCCCTGATTGTTAGTGGATACTCAAGTAGTATTAAAAACTCACATTTTGTTCTTAGTGAATGTGTGGTCTAATCTGAAAATTTTTTCTGTTCCCTCTAAATATTTTTAACAAAGCGGGGGGTGGGGTGAGGAGGGAGGGTGTGTGTGTGTGTGTGTGTGTGTGTGTGTAGTTGTATTTATATTGGTGGTGGAAGAACGGAATCTATGGCCTACGCTAGGACCTCTTAGTCTTTCATGAAGATAGAGTTACTCTTAACTATCCACCATCCTTTTTCCTTCACCTGGAAGTGTCAAAACTGGAAGAGGATGAATATAAAGCATTTAATAGAAGAAAATATTGGGAGTATTGTGTTGGTAACACCTATTTTTTCCCCAGTTATTGAAAGTAATTTTACCTGATAGTGTATGGGAGAGTGGTAGATTATGATTTTCCAGGATAGCTGCTGGCAATGGGACAATAGACTTGTGGACAGGAAAGCGTGGCTGACTTCGTCTTGAATAAGGCGATGTAAATCTTGCCAGCTATTTCAGAAATACCAGTAGTGCTTGTGAAAAACGCAGTTACTTACGTACTTAATGAGAATCCCTGGTATGTTGAAGGGACAAGGTTATTAGGCAACTGAAAATGTGTGGGCCTGGAGGCCTACAAATCCTCATTTTAAGAAGTTTCAAACCTAGGTTATTCTCAAATTCATTTATTCTGTCAAACACTGTAATAAGCACAAAGAATTATGCATTGGATAACAAAAGATATGTGGCCTCTGTATAGTTTGGCGGTGACAAAAATATCCAAAAAGATTACAAATTGGAATGAGTGTTAAACAACAAACACCAAATAATGATAAAGCATTAATGGAGATCCTTAGTCCCTGAGAAAGAACCTGTTCTATCTTTAAGAGAAATGGGATTTAATGCTTTAGAGGCAGAGAAAAGAGATTCTTGAGTTCTAGGTGCTAAAGAGAAGGTTTAACTAGAATTTAGTAACGGGGTGAGTAGTTCAAAATGAAGTTGATGAGTTAGGCAGGGCCGTATCATGCAGCACTTTCTAGGCCTCTGTAAAATGTTGTTTCATAATTTAGAACTATAGCTGTAGAATTCATAGATCAATTTGGGATGCCAGATGGGATCCAGATTCTAAAGGGTTCCTTAAAATTATGCTAAAGAATTTGGCCTTTATCTTAAAGATAATGAGAACCTATTGATTGTTGAGCTGTGCCATCAAGTGTCACAATGGGTGTTGGAATATAAATAGTAGCATGGTATATTTTGAATAACCAAGGCAAGCACAACAGACTTTTGAGATGTTACAGACTTCTAGGAATGAAATAGTGTTGGTATTTAAAATGTATGGTAAAGGATGAGACTTCTGAAGGACTCTATAAACAATCCATAGACTGAAGGAGCAACCAAAAGGGGGTTGTGATGGTGAGTAGTACATGGGTACCGTGAAGATAAATGAAACTACCACAATAGCTTAAATTTTGGAACAAGATAATTTTAAGAAGCTGACGTATTCAAAGTGATTGAAAGGTCAGTGGGTAGCTGGAAATGTATGATACTGGAATGCAGGAAGAAGACTAGATTGGAGATTTGCCCTCTTACTGTGTGTGGATAAAGGATAGTAGGGAAGAGAAATGGAATTCAGTTATCTACCTGGGAATTTTACCCTAGATATGCTGAATCAGAACTGTAAAAGTTTCACCAGGCTAGAATTAATAGTATAGAAGAGGGAGGGGGATGAAAGCTGTGAGGAAGAGTGTGTCTTTATTTAAGAAGCATTGAGCAACAGCCTTGTGCAGGTCACTCCATTAGTCATGGGAACTGCTATGAGAGAGAAACGAGATGGAGATGACCTTTGTCTTTTAGGGGAGGTAGACCTAATTATATGAATGCTAGGAAGGAAAAGCACAGGGTTTACAAGAGGGAGAGCTCACCTAATTTGAAGAAATAAAACAGACTTGAAAAGAATGGACAAGGAGACAGAAAGTACGCTCACTGCCTTCAGAAGTGATTTCAGTAGGAAGGCGATGGGGCATTGCAGTTAAGCCAGTATACTTGGAATTAAGGGAAATTTATGCTGGTAGGGGTCTAAATGGAAGCTCATTAGGGTCTTAAGTGATGGAAGGGTATCAATCTTTATATAGTTTCTGCCATAAGCATCCCTGTGTTTGTTTTTTTTTTCATAGCACTTAACACCATCTTAGATACCATATATATAATTCTAATTTTGTTAATTGTGTGTTTATTGTTGCCTCCATCTAGACCACAAGCTCCATGAGGGTGGGAATATTTTAGTAATTTTGCTCACTGGTATAGTTCCAATTTAAAATAGGACTTCGTAGGGAACAAACGTTTTTGGAATGGGTGAAAGAAAGTAAGTGGAGCTAATGACTTTTTCCCTCCCCGTAAAGGGAAGGAACCGTAGATACCAAACAAAAGTGGTTACTATTGAGGTGAATTGGAAAGTAAAGCTTAACAGCAACATCCTAGAAAATGAAAGCATAAGTAAAGTACTTAAAATGGAAGAATAGGCTTTTAGAAATAAAGAGGGTTGCTCTTTAAGACTAGAGAAGCTATTTAGTACTGAAAAGAATTGCAGGCTAATGACCATTATCTTAGAATTTTTTCTTTTTTTCTTCTAGGGGGAATGCAAGCTTTAGGACTTCACCTGACAGATCCAAGTCAACGTCTTGTTCAGAATTGTCTTTGGACTCTTAGGAATCTTTCAGATGCTGCAACTAAACAGGTAAAAACCTGAGTTAAACCAGTGTACTGGTAGTAGAGTCAAGATGAATATGTACTGAGCGTCTGTTTTTATCGCCTCAGGAAGGAATGGAAGGTCTACTTGGGACCCTTGTTCAGCTTCTGGGCTCAGATGATATAAACGTCGTCACATGTGCCGCTGGAATTCTTTCTAATCTCACTTGCAATAATTATAAGAACAAGATGATGGTGTGCCAAGTGGGTGGAATAGAAGCTCTTGTGCGTACTGTCCTTCGTGCTGGTGACAGAGAGGACATCACTGAACCTGCCATCTGTGCTCTTCGTCATCTGACCAGCAGACACCAGGAAGCAGAAATGGCCCAGAATGCTGTTCGCCTTCACTATGGACTACCAGTTGTGGTTAAACTCTTACACCCACCATCCCATTGGCCTCTGATAAAGGTAAAAAGTAGAAGTTTGGAGAATTGAAGATAAACCATTGATGATTACCTAGGCATAAGGGATTGATAAATAGGAATCATGTTCCTGAGTAAATAATAAGTATTGGCTGCTTATCACTGAACCCTGGGGGGAAATGGTACTTTTAACCTTACTGTTTTTTAGTCAAATAGTGAACAAAAGGAAAATACATCTAGATGCATAAAAATGGGCCAAAGCTCAGCTGTCCTTCACAAGTCCCCAAATGTTTGGATTCAGACGGCAAAGGGGTGGGGAAGGAAAATAGTTATTTTATTTGTATTCGTTGTATTAGTAGGCTTCTAAAACTCTTGGTTATAAATTCTCACAAAAATGTCCAATTCTCTGAAAGTGATTCTCCTATGTACTTGGAAAAGAGGTCACAGTGTTTCCATATTTCTTCAGTGACATGTAAAATATCAGCGAAAGGGAAAAGCAAATGGGCATGCCAGTTCAAGTTACCTGATCGCTAACAAGAATGTGAATGCCAGTAGGACCCTATCTGTAAACCTGATTTATTTGGTGGAAAGGAATATTAAACACTAATGCAAGGTTTCGAGCGACTACTGAGGCAACCATCTCTTCCAAATAGATTGCTTGATAAACTAGTAGAAATATTTCATGTTCCCTGGGTGATCTTAATACGAAACATTTCAAAGCAGTAAAAATGAAAATGGGAAACTATTTCCTGACCCCTTACTACTGTAAAATCTCTAACTCCCCATCTGAAATACATTAATTACAATGTAATAAATATTAACAGTAATGTATGACCAAAAAGAGTTGGTGTTTTTTATTAAGAACCAACAGGAGTTGTCTGCAAATGTACATGGGTGATCTTTCTGGGGTAAATGGAACTGAAACTGGATTGTGGTCGTGGATGCAAAACTGCAAATTTACTGAAAATGTCACTCATTGTAGTTATAATGGGAGGATTTTAGGCTACATAAATTACATAGAAAACTTTTCGAATGTGTATTCCCAGCAGTATACAGAAAGAGCCCTAAAAACGTCATCATTTTGATTCAGTAAGTCCAACTGGGAATGTGTCCTAAGGAAATAAAAAAAGCTACCTCACCCACCCCAAAAATTAAGTTATGTGAAAGATGCCACCCAAAAGGGGTCTCCCCTGGTGGCGCAGGCGGTTGAGCACAGCGCTCTGAAGCTCTCCGCAGCCTCTGCCGTGCACGTTTGATCCCAGCCGGCCAGCGAGGGTCCCACATAGCATGGCAGACCGCCTGTTGTGCCTGCTGCTCTGTCTGCCTGTTCTGCTCCCCGCTCTCTGGTGAATCCTGTCACCCTCCCACGAATCTGGCCTATACCCCCGTTCTTGTATAAATAAATCTTAAAAAAAAAAAAAGCCACCCGGCCTCCCCTAGTGGCGCAGCAGTTGAGTGCTGGGTTGCGAGGTTACCCGCAGCCTCTGCAGCACCAGTTCGATCCCCAGCCACTGGCGAGGGTCCCCCACACACACGCACCAAATTAAATAAATAAATAGTGCCACCCCAAAATGAATGTGGACAGAGGGCCTATGATTTAGTATTTAAAAGGTTATGGGTGCTTTTTGTGATTCACATCCTGAAATAGCCTGAAAGCAGAGGGGAGGGTTAGTGAGATGGTGCAGTTACTACCCTTAGCTGATTAGGTACAGGTGGTCCTAATGAGCCTGACTTCAGGCCCCGCTCTTACATCACACCAGATTTTTTTCTCTAACACCTTAATAGGTATTCTGAAACACCCTAGGGTGGGGGCCTCCCCAGTGGCGCAGTGGGCTTAAGCCCCAGCACCATTACCACTGCAGCCTGAGTTCGAGCCCCAGGCCAGGGAACCGCCAAACCCAGAGATGGTGCAGCAAACCTTTACACCAGAGGCGGGGAGACAAGGCTGCGAGAGGGAGGCCAGGCAGGGAGAGAAAGAGGCCAGGCGAGAGGGGGAGAAAGGAGGGCCTGGGCCCAGGGAGAGCCGGGGGGGGGAGGGAGAGAGCGAGGGGGAGGCAGGAGGCCGAGAGGGTGAGCAAGAGGCCGAGAGGGATCCCCAGACCCCCACAAAAGACCCCCACAAGACCGGGAGCACCGAGAAGGGCCTGGGCCAGGGAGAGAGCGAGGGGGAGAAAGGGAGAGAGCGAGCAGGGGGAGAAAGGGAGAGCGAGAGCGAGGGGGAGAAAGGGAGAGCGAGGGGGAGGCCAAGAGGGATTCCCTAGACTCCTACGCGAAGTGTTCGGTTAATACCTTGTATCTTTAATCTTAAACAGCTTTTGAAGTTAAAATGAAACATACGGAAAAGGGGGAGAGGGGATCTAAAGGTTTGCTGTAGTGTTAATTTCAGGTGATACCAATAGATGTAATGTGGTGGGAATTGTAAGCTAAGAAAATGCTTTTGTTGAGTTATACATCTGTTCTTTATTCTCCCTTGTCTGCAGGCAACCGTTGGATTGATTCGAAATCTTGCCCTTTGTCCTGCAAATCATGCACCTTTACGTGAGCAGGGTGCTATTCCACGACTAGTTCAGCTGCTGGTTCGTGCACATCAGGATACCCAGCGCCGTACATCCATGGGTGGAACACAGCAACAATTTGTGGTAGGTAGATCATTAGTGACAGCTGGCTATTTAAAAGGAATTTATAAATCCATAAGATCCTGAACTACTTTGGTCACTGGCTTCCTCCCTCCTGCTTGAAGGGTGAGGATGTTTGCTGATTTAAAACACCTGACATTGCTGTGACTCTAGAGAAGATAGTAATGTGGCCCCTGGTTATGTTTCCTTAGAATAGTCCTTTACATTATCAATCTTACAGGGGAATATAGGGGTGCCAGGCACGTCAGTGTTCTCATTTTAGCCATACAAGGTTCGCTTCCTTAAGTAGCAGAGCCATAATTTGAGTCCAAATCTGATTTCAAAGCTCATTCCTTGCCACATCTTGTTTCTACCTCTTTCAGGGAGTGAACTAACTCACAAATCTTTTAACAATACTGAGAAGTTTCAAGAATAAGTAATATTCAAGAATAAGTAATGGAACCTTTACCTTATAAACTCAGCCTAGCAGCTTTGATGTCTGTTTGCAATCTTAAAACACTAGCATTATTACAAGTATCTAAAAACACTTCTGATTCCTCAGATTTTAAAAATAAGACCTTCAAAGAATTTTTTAATTAATTACTTTAGAAAACAAAGCTAGACCTCCCAGAACAGATTTTGATAATCCCTTATTGCTAAGTTTGTGGTCTCATTAGGGGACTTTGGCTTTTTCATGCATTACTTTTGGTATTGACCCGTCTTCTTGAGGTGGCTTAATAAAATTCAAAGGATACCTTTTAGTTTAAATCTCTTTTCTATGAAAAAAAAGGAATTTTATGTCCTTATAAAAGCGGCTAAAAGTGGTAGAATCGAAATCATCCCTAACACAGAGAAGCCATGTATTTGCTTCTCCCTTGCATGGTGTCTCAGTTGAATTGTCTTGGAAAGGGTGAGGAGTGGATTTCTGCTGGCAGCTCAGAGTACTTTCCATAGTTGGTGATAAAACTTTGATAAGGTTTTACCAAGATGTACAAAATCAGAGGGGTGAAAGAAAATATTGACATAGTCTGAGTGTTACTTTCCCATCTTTGTGTCTTTTATATATTCCTTTTACCCATAGTAATTGGTGCCCTCACTGTAAGAAAGGTTATCCTTGGGATTCAGAAGTACATTGAAGCTGTACTTTGTCTGGCGGGGGGAGGGGGGCAGTTGTTGCTGCTTGGAATTATTAGTGCTGCCATGAGGCTGCCTTTCAGTAACATTAAAATTAATCGAATTTTTCTTCATTCTTGAACTAATTGCAAGTTATGGGAAACTTTGAATGTTTACTGTAACTATAGTCTAGTAATTGGCTCAAAACAGAAAGCCTTTCAGTTTTTCAGAGAGGAGAATGCCCTGTTTGTTAATTTTTTCCCCCCTTTCTTTCAACAGGAGGGAGTGCGCATGGAAGAAATAGTTGAAGGTTGCACCGGAGCCCTTCACATCCTAGCTCGGGATGTTCACAACCGAATTGTAATCAGAGGACTAAACACCATTCCATTGTTTGTGCAGGTACATTGATTTTTAAGTGAGGTGTTCTAGCTTTTGTATGTCCATAAAACTTCACGATTTTAATAAAAGCTTGAGAAATTGGGCAACAAAAGGCAGACACTAGCATTTTTTCATCTAATATAAAATATCTGCCTGTGTCCCCTGCCAAAGTATGAGACAAAGTCAATGTAGAGTGTCCTTTAAATTGACTACATTTAATATTACAAAAATTTCCCTCATTTTTTATGTGCCACGGGAGAAACATTGGGATTTGGAGCATCAAGAGGGAAGAATCATTTTATACTCTAGGAGTGCTCGATTTTTAAATGAAGCAAAGCTTGTTCTGGGCTAACAGATTGCAGGTTCCAATAGACTCTGGATTTTCTAAACTGTAGTTAAGATTGTCTCTGAAAAAAGGACTTGTAACAAGATATATTCTAGAAAACCAGTGTTCCACAGCACTGAAGACATCCTCAAACATAAATTTAGAGAGTGTGAATTAATACAAGTAATGTGAATGCTGCTTACAGGCTCTCTGAATTGAGAATATCTACTCGCCATGTTTTAACTTCAGCTATAATTAGATTTTTTTTTTTTGGTGTTTTCTCCTTAGCTGCTTTATTCTCCCATTGAAAATATCCAAAGAGTAGCTGCTGGGGTTCTCTGTGAACTTGCTCAGGACAAGGAGGCTGCAGAAGCTATTGAAGCTGAGGGAGCCACAGCTCCTCTGACAGAGTTACTTCACTCTAGGAATGAAGGTGTGGGTAAGTAGAAAAGGAACCAAAGCCTTCAGTTGGTGTGTACAGTGAAGCCTTAGCTTTGCCTTAAGGGCCTTTTTTTTTTTCCTTCCCCCCAACCCAGCAACATATGCAGCTGCTGTTTTGTTCCGAATGTCTGAGGACAAGCCACAGGATTACAAGAAAAGGCTTTCAGTTGAACTGACCAGTTCTCTCTTCAGAACGGAGCCAATGGCTTGGAATGAGGTAAGCAGTAGAGCTACTTGGTAGTTTGCTAGAACAGGTAAAGCATTTTGTGGTTTTCCCCCAGTATACATTCCTTTTTATTGACCATGTCCTTCCTTGACTTTTCAATATTCATTTTTTATGCTATCTTACCAAGTGCTGTGAGGAAGAACAAGCTTGCTGCTTAGAATTCACCGGGGAGGCAGATGAAAAAATTTTAAAGAATATTTTTCAAAAGGAAGGGTCAGAGGTCAGTTTAAATGCTCAATTTTAGCTTTTTTTCTACTTGAATTTCTATTATGAACCCTGAAAGTTCATTTAATTATGTTAGTCATATAATGGATTATATTTGTTGATTGGCAAGAGGGTCTATACATTGTTATGTAGAGGGAAAAAAGGCAAATGAAACATTCCAACTTGAGTTCTTTTTCCTACTCACCCCCAAGCCTGTTCTTCTCATAGTCTTCTCCATCTCAGTGGCAGTTTGCCCTTCCAGCTGCTCAAACTAAAAATGTCTCATAACAGAGCCTATGTGTCATCAACTCCTTTTTGGGGGTACTAACACCTAGAATCGTGCTTTGCAAATAGTAAGTACTGATACGAAAACATTTTCTGGGCATCAGTGGATGAGGCGTATACTGATGCCTAGAAAATGTTTTCGTATAAAGTTGGAAGTAATTGTTTTTGAAATTTAAGAGTGTGTATATTTTTTAAGTTGAGAATTTTCATTTTGCTTCCTTGCCTTGTACCCACTTAATCTAGCCTGCTGATCTTGGACTTGATATTGGTGCCCAGGGAGAACCCCTTGGATATCGCCAGGATGGTATGTGTCTCACATTTCTCAGTTAACTACAGATCAAGCTAAAGTTCCTGTTGGCTTTATCAAAAGATCCGGGTTGCTCATCTGGGAAACTAGTGTTGGCAGGAAATTAGTGGCAGCAGTTAAAGGCAGTTCTTAAATTCCTGAGTCAGCAATAGGATCACACCAACAAATAAGTACTACTGTGGGGCCTCTGCAGAGCATGTTACAAATTGCTTGGCTGGCTTGCTTGCTTTTTTGTCAGAGAATTCCTAATTACTACCCATGTCTGCAGCCCACCCAGGATGTGAGAGTGGGAAGCTCCTGTCCCCAAGCTCAGATCTAGGGTGGCTATTTTTACATAATTGCGTTATCAGGGTATTCTAAAAAGCTAATCCAAATCTGGGTGGTGGAGTCAGGGGATAGATCACAACTATATCCATAACTTCACAATTTCATTTTTCCTAATTACTAAACCATTGAAGTTTATAAGCTCATTTTTACCATGACAAATATATAAATAAGTCTCAGTCCTCAATATAAAGCTTACAAAGGTTTCATTGGAGTGTGTTTCTTGATACTTTCATGGGTGTCACCTGGACTCAACACTAAGCCTCCTTCTGTTATTTCCTCACCCTGTGGTCACATACACAATACATTGCTGCTATCCTCAGGAACTTTATAGTTCTGCCTTCATAGATACAAAATACTCAGGGTAAACAAGGATCTGCCTCTGGTAGAAACAGACGCAGAAGTTAGAACTTACCCCAAATTTCATTGTTAGGGCTTCTTTTCCTTGCTCTCTTGATCACTGTGTTGCCTCTGACTCTTCTAGATCCCAGCTATCGTTCTTTTCACTCCGGTGGATATGGCCAGGATGCCTTGGGTATGGACCCCATGATGGAGCATGAGATGGGTGGCCACCACCCTGGTGCTGACTATCCAGTTGATGGGCTGCCAGATCTAGGGCATGCCCAGGACCTCATGGATGGGCTGCCTCCAGGTGACAGCAATCAGCTGGCCTGGTTTGATACTGACCTGTAAATCATCCTTTAGGTAAGAAGTTATAAAAGCCAGTTTGGGTAAAATACTTTTACTCTGCCTACAGAACTTCAGAAAGACCTGGTTGGGTAGGGTGGGAGTGATTTAGGCCTATTTGTAAATCTGCCACAAAAACAGATACTTTGAAAGGAGATGTCTTAGAACATTTGAATGTTCTCAGATTTCTGGTTATTATGTGGTCATGTGTGGAAGTTATTGACTTTAATGTTTTTTGCCACAGCTTTTGCAACTTAATACTCAAATCAAATGAGTAACATTTGCTGTTTTAAACATTAATAGCAGCCTTTCTCTCTTTATACAGCTGTATTGTCTGAACTTGCATTGTGATTGGCCTGTAGAGTTGCTGAGAGGGCTCGAGGGGTGGGCTGGTATCTCAGAAAGTGCCTGACACACTAACCAAGCTGAGTTTCCTATGGGAACAATTGAAGTAAAACTTTTTGTTCTGGTCCTTTTTGGTCGAGGAGTAACAATACAAATGGATTTTGGGAGTGACTCAAGAAGTGAAGAATACACAAGAATGGATCACAAGATGGAATTTATCAAACTCTAGCCTTGCTTGTTAAATTTTTTTTTTTTTAAATATCTGTAATGGTACTGACTTTGCTTGCTTTGAAGTAGCTCTTTAATTTTTTTTTTTTTGCAGTAACTGTTAGTTTTTTAAGTCTCTCGTAGTGTTAAGTTATAGTGAATACTGCTACAGCAATTTCTAATTTTTAAGAATTGAGTAATGGTGTAGAACACTAATTCATAATCACTCTAATTGTAATCTGAATAAAGTGTAACATTGTGTAGCCTTTTTGTATAAAATAGACAAATAGAAATGGTCCAATTAGTTTCCTTTTTAATATGCTTAAAATAAGCAGGTGGATCTATTTCATGTTTTTGATCAAAAACTTTATTTGGGATATATGTATGGGGTAGGGTAAATCAGTAAGAGGTGTTATTTGGAACCTTGTTTTGGACAGTTTACCAGTTGCCTTTTATCCCAAAGTTGTTGTAACCTGCTGTGATAAAATGCTTCAAGAGAAAATACGGATATAAAAATGGCTCAGAATTAAACTTTTAATTCATTCAATTGTGTCACTTTTTCTTTTCCTTATCATTAAGTAGCTTGTGAGGGTAGTAAGTGACTATTTTCCAAGTTTTTTTAGCACTTGACCCTGCATTTGTGTAAGAAGAGAGATGCCACCACCGCCAGCAGAAGGATTCTGGGCTTATAGCCTATGTCTAGGACTTCTTCAACCTGGCCTTTTTGCTCAAGTGACCACGGAAGGCCTCCAGACTTCCAATTACCTAGCGCAAAACTGAGTGCCAAATAGGCAAACCCCCACCCCTGAATGTCAGTTTCATTCCATTAGATAATGAAGAATTAAATACCTGGATTTGGACTTGAAGTACCTTCACGTAAGTGTGGCTCATTTGAAGAGGGGAATTCCTTCAACTCCACTTTAAACTGATAATTAAGATGATTTAAGCCTTGATGTTTATCTGAACATTGAATCAGAAAGAACCAGAATGGGCCTTCTTCCATGCTGTCTGCCAGATAATCCTGTCATCCCAGTGGTAGGTCTGACAAGCTTTAGTTCATCCCTTAGGGCAGAGTCAGTGGACCTGTTAAGACTTGTGTTTTAGGAGAGCTGTTATTGAGTATTTTTAGTAAGATCATGACTATTAGATAAACATTCAGTTCCTTTTTTGGTCAAAAACCAACTTTATCTAGAGAGAACCTTTGTGAAAGCCTCAAATTCTTCACTGTGGTCTCATGTAATGGAGGGCGGGGGCTGAATTTAAAGTTTAAACCTGTAACTCGCAAAGCACATACCACAGTATAAACCTGCTTTACATCTCAGTAAACATAATGTGGGGGGCGCGGGGAGAATTGCATGCCTGGTGAGGTGGTAGGTCTCAGGTTCTGCTTCCAGAGCAAGTTAATTTTTAACATAACCATAGTAGGGTGTTTCATTTAAAGAACTTTTTAAAACCAGAAAACATTTTCAGAGCTTCGTCTAAAGTCGTCATAATTTAAAGGTCCGTTTAAAAACATAGTATGGCTGTGAATCCAGCAAGGTGGTTCAAGGGATAAAGGGCCAAGAATAGCCACTGTGAACTGCTAACTATAAAACTTGAAGGAGAGAAGAATACGATGTACAGATAGACACATCAGTGTAAAAAGAATTTGGATAAAATGCAGGGAAAAAAAATCCATGACCATCAAAATTTTAAATAAGTCAACCTGTGTGTATAAATTTTCTTTTGCCTCTAGCTCTAGTATACTGTGTAACAGCCCACACTGGAGGCCCTTGTGTCAAATGGTTAGTATTTCACTCTAGTACAGCAGAAGACTAGTTTTCATGCACAGTATGGGGGTATATCACATACTGAGTAAAAAGAAAGTGACATACATCACATTGATCATGGAAAGGGGCAGACTTTTTTAATGAACTCTTTAACAGATGGCAAAATTAAGGCGAGGAAGTGTTTAGATTACTAAATAAGTTAGACTAGTGGTTACCTGGAGAGAGGGAGATAATAGGAATTTGATCCCATTGCAGTGACCGCTGCTGAGCGAAGTTTTTCCATGTTGGAGCATTGTTCTAGACATAAGACTTGGATTATTTGCATCCTTGACAATGAAAAAAATCTTGAGATAAATGTTCTTTAATTCTTGTTTTGATTACTGTAATAAAACCAAGATTTGAATGGTGCTGTTTGATTTATAAAGGGAAGAGAGCAAAGTCATTTGACTGCAGTCCTTTTGCTTGAATTAATCACCAAGTGCAGTTAGAAGCTGCAGGGTGCCGGTGAGGGTGACACTGATTGTCAAACAGTGTTTGACTGATTGTCAAATTGTTTGTTGTCAAACAAACAAAAGATTGTTTCCTTTTTCTTACCCATCAGCATCCTGTGTGATGTCCATTCCACTTCCCTGCCCCATCAGACTCTAGTAAGCTGAAGGGAGGTGATAGGCTTTGCTCTGCACCTGTGCATCAAGTCTCCGCAGTAGACCAGTCCAGTTATAGGTCAGTCTTCCTTTCACGAGAGCCCTTCAGGACTTGCATCTCCCTAGTGCTTGTTCTCAACCTTGACTTCATGCTTCTGGTTTCCATACTTCCCTCAGCCTCACCAAAACTTAAATCTTTTGGAATCTAAACCTTGGCTAGTCCTGTTTACACCCTACTCCAAGTGGCTAGAATTTTTATAGTTTCCTTTGCTTCCTCTATCAGTTCCTTCCTGAGGCTTCTATCTCAGCCTTTACATAAATGCATGTGTCAGATTTATTTCTACATTATACTTTTCTGTTGCCAGGGAAGGAAGTATCAAGGAGATCTTGCTTCAGGTGGAGGCAGGACAGACCTTTAACCAGTAGAGCCCCCACTTTCTGACACACAGTGTCTGCCCTGCATTTACAGAATTGCTGGGAAAACTAATGATGGATGATGTGGGAAACATGAAGAGTTGAACAATACAAAGAACCCTAAGACAGTAAAATCTGCTGCTGCATTCTCCTTAGCTTACCTAGATAACTTGTCTGTTCCTCTCAGGATTCATGGAAGAAGGCACCCTTGCTCTGCCTCCCTAGTGTACTATCTCTGTAGCTTCTGGACACCATCCCTGGAAAAGTTCAGGCAGTGGATTGTAACCAGTTAGCAAGTGGCTTCAGGGGAGAGGCCAGTGTGGATGTCTGGGTCTGGGTCCTTCAGTACTGCCAGAATCCAGAATTGATGTGGGGAAGAGGGAAAGCTCCACTCAGAACTGGAGCCAGCCTGGGAAGCCAAATATGAGGGGCCTCCTGCACAGGGAGGTCAGGAAGGGTCATAGACCTCAGCCTCTCTCCTGCTCAGCCTGCCTACTCATGTCTCCTTCCCTGAGGTCATTGGGACTGGGGCCACGGCTTTACATTTGGCACTTGTGAGAATAACCCAACTGTCCCCTAATTCCTGAGCACACCAGCGTGGCAGGCTCCCGAGGGGTGGCCTTAGC
Organism: Talpa occidentalis; assembly: GCF_014898055.3. Lineage (NCBI taxonomy): Eukaryota > Metazoa > Chordata > Mammalia > Eulipotyphla > Talpidae > Talpa > Talpa occidentalis. The sequence goes on from NW_023600993.1 coordinate 29,588,149, forward strand.
GCCCTGGCACTCTGGGCTAAGTCCTTGGCCCTGCAGCAACTGTGCTTGAAACCATCATCTCCTTTCCCCTTGCCTGCTCAGATAAGGCCACACAGGCCCAGGGCCAGGATTGGTCCAATCAGCAGAACAGTTATGCGGTGTAAAACCTTCCTTTTTTAACCTTGAATAAAAGACTCCTCCCTGCTCAACTGAAAAGGGAAAATAAGGATCTTTTATTGCTCTGAAGTTCTGGAAAGACTTCAGGCCCAGAACTCCAGGTGGTTCACCCAAGAACGGACTTGAGACAGTGGATTTCCTGGGCAAACAGACTGCCTGTGCCTGGACCCAGCAGACAAGACAACTGGAGCTGAAGGCCAGGCCTCTGGTTGCTCCACCAGCTCCTCCACCCCCGGGGGAACATGAGCACACAGCCTGGTAATCGGACACTGCCCAGTGGGACTTAGCATGGGGCTTCCTCCCCCTGGGAAATGGAGCATGAGGGAGCAAATGAAACTGCCTGCTCCTAGGTGGGGCACCCTCTTACACCTCAACTATTTGCTACTTAAGCCCTGGACACCTGATGGGGGGAGGGGGGGGACACAAAGATTATGGAGTCAGATGCCTGAGTTTGACAGCTGTGGGGTCTTGGGTAAGTTGACTACTTCCTCTTGAGTCACTTCTAGATGAAGCAAAGAAGGCCTGCTCTGCAAGTTGTGGAGGGAATTGAGATGACCATCTTTGATGGAATTGGGCTCAGAGCTGCCATTTTTATTACAAAGCCAAATGTTAGCTAGTAAACTACCCAGACCACTGTGGTAGCTGTTGGTGACAGTGTGACCAGTTTCCCATGGTAAAGTAGAGGGACACTTAGTGCCCCCGTGGCTAACATGTCTGCCTGGGACAGAATTCCATCTAGGTTTGTTTGGAGCAGTGATTTTTGGGGGGTCAAGTACCCTCTCAGAAAGCACTGGAGCTCAGAGGGATCACAGCCTTTGACCTGATCTAGCTATTCCATTCCAAGGCCCCACGGGCACAGGACCAAGGAATGGCTCACCTGGTTGAAGCTGCCAAGGAGCCACCCCTAGTAGTTCAGACTGAAAGAGTAGGCCTTCCTGCAGTGTTCACCAAGTACTTCCACAGGCTTGCCCTTTACATAGGCGGTTCTAAGGAAACAGGAAGAAGCTGGAAAAGGTTTCAAGGATAAAAGGGGGTAATTGGTAGAAGTGGGGGAAGGGTTCTACCTTGATGCCATCACACCATCTAGATGGGCAGACCTTCAAGGGTGCCAGCGTTCTAACATTTTGCATTCCTTTAGGCAAACTTTAACTACCTGTGTCTGTCAGTAGAATCTTGTCAGTCTTCCAAAAGGATTCTTGGAGATTGTCTCTGAAATGAAGAATAGTCAGGCAGGTGAAAGTGGGAGGAAAACAAGAACCAAGGTTTGCTCTAGAGCTGCGGCAGAGGCGGGTATTCATGCCTAGTCCTGCCTGTAAGTCTTTGGAGAAGAGAGATGCTTACAGATGCCAACAGGCTGTAGAAAGACTTTGTAGTCCACTTGGGTGAGCACAGGCAGTGCCGGCTTCAGCGGAGGCCTACCTGGCCCACAAAGATGGAGAGAACATTTCAAGAACAGCTAGTGAACCCAGATGGATCCCACTGGAGCTGAGGAGGTCTACCTTGAATGGGTGTTGTAGGGCCCAGAGATAGACCACCTCAACCAGTAGGTCCTGGGTGCAACTGACTTTATTAGGTCCCAACACAGCTGTAGGAGACGATGTGATGAGTGGACACAGCCAAGGTTTGGTGCTGCAGAGTGAACTTGCACTAAGTGCCTTCTTGCCTACCGTCCAACAGCTTGAAGGATTTCAAGGGCCAATGAAGCCACCGCACTGTCAGCAGATGAACTGTGAGAAAAACCAAAGTAGGAACACTTAGGCATCTCCGGATGAAACACCCGCCTCTTAGATACGGCTGGTCTTTTTTACACCTCAGCAGCTGATGGGCCAGCTGTTTCGGTAGAGCTGTTATCTTGGGAAGCAGAAACAGCAGGCTCTGGGCTCTGAAGCCATCAGCTCACAGTCCTAGTGGGGCTCAGAACTGGCCCTGCCAGCACCCCTAAGTGAGGCCTCAGCTGCTAGCCCCTAACCACTTGGTGCCTGAAGCACTTTGGCCAGGAACACTGACACAGTTGTCAGGGCAAGTCAGACAGCAGTCGGACCCCGCCCGGCCCAGGTAGGCCTGCCCAGCACCTGCCTGCGCTGGTCACGGAGCAGGAGAGGCCCCAGACCCACCACAAATTCCGACTCTCCTGGCCGCACTGCTACTTCTGGCCAGCTAGTCAGGAGCTTTAGTTTCTTCTTGTTCTTAAGTGTGGATCAGCAATTAAGAGCTTAAAATGGAAATTTTGTTGCTGGAGCAAATTGTTTGAGACACTGTAAACCTGTGCCTTAACAACTGTGAGCAAAGAGAAGCATGACACACAGCAGTGAGCCTTGAAGTATAAAATTAGCTTAGGGCACACTCTTGACTGCACAAAAACAGAGCTGCTGCCAAATAGATGGGGAGGGGGGCGCTGCACAAGAGGTGGGTGGAGGCTGTGGCTGGGCTAGTCTGGTGGGGCTCTGCCGCCCACCCCACCAGCCAGAGCAGCCCCGGCAGCCCAGTGACTGGCAAGGACACCACCAAGCCCTGAAAGAGCCACATCATAACAGAACAGTGCCAGCCCCTCGTTCTTGGTTAACTTAAGATGGCCTTTTGTGGCTAGGCCAACTGAACAAAGCTCAAGTAAGACAACTCCCTAGCAGCGACCTCCGCACCAGTACATCTGCCTCATGTGGATGTTTGCATTGCTGGAGTGTTGAATGAGGGGGTAGCCGAGGCTGCTGACCTCATGAAGCACTTAGCTTACTCGAGTACATACGGGTCCCAGCTCTCCCAAACAGATGAGTGTAAGGACGTACTGGCTTTGCCTGAAAGGCGGACAGAGGCCCCTGCTAGGTGAAGAGTCCCACTCAGGCAGGCCCTGCAGAGGAAGGGCTTTCCAGAGCGATCCACTGAATTCCACTCTTCCCCATGGTTCTCCCACACCCTCCTCAGCACAACTCTGCTCAGAGTGGCTTCATCACAGCTGTCTGCACAAGGCCAGGGGTGTCTATCACCTGCACTTCACAGACCAGCCTAGCAGAAGGCCTGTGGCCCCGCCCAGGGAGTCACTGTCTGTGCCTTACACCACAGGCCAGCAAGGCGAGGAGGGGCCCTGCCCATCAAAGTTAGTCTGTCCTTCCCCTCACCTCGCAGAAACCAGGTCCAAGAGATTACCTGATTTAGCAGAAGGGGACAAGGGTGGGGCAGGCTACGAGACGGTATACCCTTCCCGACCCGACCCAACCCGGGGTTGTATGTGAAAAGGCTGGTTGGAGCTGAGCCTTCTCAATACTCACCTCAGCAATGTTTCAACTGTCTGTTTTTCTCCAAATTGATACCAACCCCAACACCAGGAAGCAAATGCCATGGGAAACTATCAAGAAACGCCAGGCATCATTCCATGTCCTGCAAGCCCAATGAAGGCCGGGCCCCCATGGGTGGGAGGCTTTCCTCCCAGGGCCGGGAGAGCAGCTGGAACTCGGGGCTGTGCCCACTGCAACCTCCGGCCACCTCCCTCCGCTCTGGGGACAGTGGCCTGAGGAAGGCATGGTGACACATTCAGCGAGTCATGAAGCACATCTTTGTCTCCCCACCCACCCCCAACTGCCAGCTCCAGCACCACCATCGCAGTAGCGATCACACAGCAGTGCGGTCCAAGGTGGACACCTGGGCACAACCTCTCCTTTACAGTTTTTCTTTGGTCACTAGACAGACATTTGAGATCAGAATGTAAAAACTTGCAGGCCCTAAGCCCTTCCCCTTGGGGGAGGGATGCATGACTTTGTGGGATGCAGCCTCCCTGCAGGCGTCACTCCTCCGGCCTTCGCATCAACGTGGGGTCAGCTGAGAGGACAGTTCCTACCTTCACAGGCTGTAACGCGCTCCTGCGTGATAGGGCGGCCTTGGTCTGTGGACCGCACTTTTTAGGCTGTTTTAACACAATGATCGTGCTGAGGACTGGGAGGTTGGCCTAACCTCACACGGTCAGCTTCTGGGCGTCAAATATGGTCCTTTAGGTTCCAAATTTTCTCTCTGAAGATCTCGCCTGGTGCTATAGAGTGGGCTGAGCTGTTGGTTCTGACCCCAGCCCTGCCCTGGGCCTCCAGACCCTCCTCAAGGTGGCACTAATGAGGCCTCTGGGCCAGGCTGCAAATGTGTGTACAGACTGGGTCTGGCGTTTCCTATGATTTGCATCACATCTTCTGCTGGGATCTCCCCACCTGGTCATCATTCCCCTCCCCACCTGTATTCCCTGTAGATGGGAATGTTGCCTCTCCTACCTCAGCAGGGCTACGACATTCTACTCTTCTCCCTTCTTTGTTAACTTCCCCACCCTTGCACAGTGGGGATGCCCCGAGGGTGGAAGCCTCCCTTGGCAATGACAGGCTGGAAGGTGGTGGCCATTGGTGTCCAGGGGGGATGAAGAGGGTGGTGGAGAGCAGTGGGTCAGAATGTGCACATTGGCCTCCTGGGCCTACTTACCTGCCAGCTGGGGTCAGCCACTCCAGAGCCTGCAGGAGGCTGCCCGCATTCTTGAGACGCTCTAGTTGCTTCTCACTGGAGGTGACCTGCAAAGGAGGGAGATGAGGAGGGTCAGCTGCCCCATGGCTGTCTCATGCCCCTTGGATGGGCAACCTGAGTCTCACACTTCCTGTGGTACTGGGAGTGTGCCCTGAGTGCACCCCTCAACCCCGGACACTACTGATCATGAGCCAGAAAATGGTGACCCCTGCGGAGGTGCATGAGGGAGTCCACAGAGGCCAGAATGTGCTAGGTCAGGGGCCACCCCAGCCTGCCACAGATCCCTCAGGATGTTTTGTGTTCCAAAAACCTGAACTCTCCAGTTAAAACAAATTATGTGCAAAAAAAAAAAAAAAAAAAAAAAATTCCAGTAGTCAGTGCTGGGACCCAGTGGGTCCTGTGTGCTTGGGCGCTGAGCCCAACTCAACCACTTTCGTATGAACCCAAGTGTCATTCTGGGCATATGGTGATCAGGGTGGCCTGAGAGAAGGTACTAATAACCAGACTTCCTGGGAACCCTGTGATGTGTCCTTATTAACTGCCATAGTCAAGGGAGAAATAGGAAAAACACTTGGGCATCCCTGACTCTGCAGTACCTTTGTGCAACATCAAACTCTCAGGGCTGGCTGGGACCCAGTCTGGGCTTCCAGGGACCTCCTCATTCAGCCCCTCCACAAAATGAGTTCCTGCCTTGCTAGGCAGAGGAGAGACATATTTGCTGCTCCTCTTCATTCTCCATTCTGGTCCTAGAGGTTCTAATCTTTGCTATTCTTTAAATATTATGCAATGATTATCACATCACTTGCAGAAACATCACGGAAAGCTCTGCAATTTCCTATATATTTTCTCATTCTTTTCCACAGCTGCACCTGGCAAGGTGTGCATAGAGGGTGTTGTATAGAGAGAAGAGATGGAGTGAGATAATGGGTGCTAGGGAAGTAGACGTGGAGCCTGATACTATCCCCACCATGAAGCTGGAACCACTGTGGGCTCAGTTAACTCACTGCACCACTGTTCTCAGTCTTCCCACTTGACAGTGGCCCGGGCTGCACGGTCATCTCCCCAGTTTCAAGAAGATGCCAAATATTTATTTTTTAAAAGATTGATTGATTGATTTATACAAGAACCAGGTTACAGGCCAGATACGCAGAAGGGTGAGAGGATTCACCAGAGCCAGAGCAGGGAACAGAACAGGCAGACTGACGAAATACACTGCTGAGGGGAGCAGCGGGCGCAACAGGAGAGGTCTGCTGCACCATGTGGGAGACCCTTGCCAGCTGGCCAGGATCGAACTGGTGCTGCAGAGGCTGTGGACAGCTTCACAGCATGGCGCTCAACCGCCTGCGCCACCAGGGGAGGCCCAAATATTTCTTAATTGCTCCTGGTGATAAGAATGTCACTGGGATCATTAAACTTCAATGTGGCCTCTGTATGACTGACTTTGCCTGTCTACTGAAACCCTATCCACTACCTGAGTTGCCAGAGACCACTGCCAGGTCAACCACATCAGGTGTGACTTCTCTGAAGATTTACATGTACATTTGTTCTCAAATTACACTCAACTAGGTAAAGTTCAAAAGGCTGCTGTTTAAAAATGTCAGCTATAGTTCAATTATGTCTAAGGTGTGTGCAAAGTGAACTGAAGGGTCTTCAATGAGGATTCCCATCTTTTTATCCCCTAACACTGTGCCTCACACAACTCAGTTGAGCTATATATAGCTAGACCCACTGTCCCAATCAGTCTCACCAAGGGCTTATGGGTAGGGACTGAGGTACCAGGAGATCACCCCACAGAAGGCACAAAGAATAACAATACTACATTCACTCACAAGGCTAGGTAGAAGGCGCAAGGAGAAAAATCCAGTGAGAATTATCTGATCAAAAGAAGAGACTAAAATAGCATCGTGTGCAGTTTACATAAATGTAGGCATACACAAAGCCAACAAATTAACTGAAAACGAATAATTTGGCCATTTAACTGAGCTCTTATTAACATGCAACTGCTATTCTGTATATAAAGATGAGTTATTTAGAAAATAAAGATCTCAAATAGCATCAATCAGAGGGTCTAGTTCTGGGCAACATAGCACCCTTTCTCTCTCTCTGAATGCAACTACAAACATGGAGATTCTAGAATGCACAGCACAACTGTGTGAGAACACTGACACTTCAACAGCACAGGCAGACTGTAGAGGGAGGCTGAGTTCGAAGCACCGCTAAACTGGTGGTGAGTTAACCACTTCTTTCACTCCAGGGTAGCCCACGCCCCAGAAATGACATTATAGGGTGGAAGAGAGCCCCAGGAGAGGTCAGGCTTGAGGAATGCGAGTAGAAACTCCCAGAAGCTCAGAGAGTGTACACAAATGCCCCCTCCAAGCGTCTCTCCCTCCCTCCCCTCGGTTCACATCTGCTCCAGGCCCCAGACCATTCCGTGGCGGCAGCGACAGCAGTGGCAGGAGCAGCAGAAGCCTGCGGCCTAAGCTCTTCTCCCTCTATTCATGCCCTCAGTGTCTGACCCAGATGTGACAATTGCGAGATGATCAACTTATATGACCAGACACAAATGGGAAACCCAGGGAACCAGGAAATATTGGGGAGATAATGAATTAGGAAAAGCTAGAGAAAACAACCCATATAATTGCTCTTGGACTCCCAGGATCACCCTCAACTCTATGCAAACCATAATCTCAGAATTGAGCTAACACACCTGTGCCTGGTTCCCAGGTTGACCCCAAGAGGATGGATGCACAAAACAGACCACAATAACTGCAAACATGCTGCAGCTGACCTGCCAGAGAAGTTACAGTTCTAACCTGGGGCTGCAGTATAATTAGCATAATTAGTTGCTGAAGCAAAAGTATCAACATTCTCTGTAGGGTTTCAACAAGACAGAGTGTCTCAAAGTAATATTTAAAATAGCCAGAATAAAATCCGAAATTGCTCTATATACAAATGACCATGAAAGTCTCAACTCAGATATGAAAAGAAAATCTGCAAGGACAAAAGAATAAGATGACATAGATAATGGAAATAGCTGAGAAAGACTTCAAAGTGTTGTAAAAATGCTAAAACAAGCAATCAATACTCAAATTAAAATAGAATGTAACACGCTTGAAATAAATTTAAAATAGAAAATAATAGTATAAAAATAAAACAAGGTTTTAAAACAGAGTGTTGAAAATGGAAGATGCAAAGAAAAACAACTGGAAATTTTTGAGTTAAAAATTTGATCACCAAAAAATTTTGAAACCCGAGCGCTCTCAATAGCAGAACGGAGATGACTAAACGTAAACTTGAAAAGAGATCAGCAGAAATGATCCAGTCTCAGCACTAGAAAGAACAAAGGATCAAAAACAAACAGAGAGGGCTTTGGGGACCTCTGGGACAATAACAAAAGGCCATGAAACAACAGAGCATGAGTGGATGAAAAGGTACTTGAAGAAATCATAGCTAAAACTATTCAATGTGATGAAATACTTAAATTTACAGATTCAAGAAGCTTTAAAAACCCAAATGAGCTCAAGGAACCATACCCAACAACAAAATCAAACCTGCTAAAGAGGGAAAAGGAAAAACGAATGCTGACGGCAAGCAGCAAAAAATGATGTGTTACTTAGAGGAAAACAGTATCGCGAACTGCAGTGGAATTCTCGTCATTTTGAGATCAGAAGAGAGTGGCATTTTAAAAATGCCAAAGATAAAAGAATGATCAAACTACACTTCTATATCTAGCAAAAACATCATTTGGAAACTAAGGTGAAATAAAGATATTCTTCCCAAAACGAATGGAAGTAAACTAATAGACGGAAAGCTAACAGAAGCAGCGATTTCTCTAAAAGAATTGCTAAGGGAAGTTTCTCAAAGAGAAAGGAAACATCAGAAGGAAACAGGAAAGTAGGAATAAAGGGAGAGCAACAAAATGATAGCTATCTGGGTAGACATAACAGAATATTCTTTTTAAAGTGTATCTGGGTAGAAAATAAAAATATCTAATATTGTCTGATGTGATTTTCAATATATGTGCCTGTAATACAAGATAACTGAAATATTACAGGGTAGTGTGATTTCTATATTCTAATTGAATTGGCAAAATACTGACTATGAATACAGTGTAAAAAGTATTTTACAATCCAGTGGATAGTAAAACAAAATTAGTTTGTTCAAATGTTCAAATATTAATAGTTTAAAAGGCAGCAAAGGATAAAAAAATAAACAGAAATCAAATAAAAAGGTACTTTTTAGATGCTTAACACATCAAGCATTACATTAATGTAAATGATGAAAGTGAAGCAAATGAGTTTTTCTAAATGAGTGAAAAAATGACCCAAATATATACTTTCTATAGGAATCTTAATTCAAATATAGTGACACAAGTTGACTGAAAAAAGGATGAAAAAGCTATACCATGCAAACATGAATCAAAAGCAAGCTAGTGTGGCTATATAAATATCAGGCAAGGTAGACTGGAGAATGAAGAAAATTATCAGGTTTAATAAGGATATATCATTTTTATAAAAGGGCTGTCATCAGAAAGACGTAACAACATTTATATTTGCATCTGACGATGGAAATTTAAAAATACATAAAGCAAAATCTGGATACAATTGGAAGGGAAACAGACAAATCATCCAGTTGTAGTTGGGGAATTTAAAAGTATTCTCATTGTAATAGGATGAACAGACCAAAGAATCAACAATATAGAATTGAAACAATACCATGAACAATTGGATCTCACTGACATTTGTAAGGCATTAAATCTGTCAACAACAGACACTCATTTTCCACTAAGATATCCAAGAATTTTCAATAATGTATACAGTATCTAAATTGAATGTTAACTAACTTAAAAGAACTTAAATCATATAAATTATATTCTCTGGTCATGATGAAATAAAAGTAGACATCAAAGACAACAGAAATCTCTCCAATCACTTTGACACTAAACAATTTATTTCTGTGATTGAAGGGTGAAAGGGTACATACTAAGAAAAATTAGAAAATAATTATAACTGAATGAAAATGACTACACTATATCAAAAACTCTGGGATAAAGCTAAATCAATACTCAAAGGGGAAACAAAGTACTAAATACTTATAGCAAACAGGAGAAACATGTGAAATCAACAATCCATGCTTTCTTGTTAGGGAAGATTTATTAAGTAGCTATAATAATCATAATGGAATCATACTGACAGAAGGGGAGACACAAAGAACAATGGAGTAAGATTAAGAGCACAGAAATAGACCCATGCAGAGTGTTAAAGTTTTAACAAAGACATTGAAATGATAGTCAGTCTTTTGAACAAATAGTGCTAGAACAAATAGACACCCGTATGTAAAACACATTTAGACCTTATATGCAACATGCTTCAAAAAGGACTGTGTATCTGTAAATACGAAACAATAAGACTTCTAAAAGAAAATAGAAGAGTAAAATTTATGTGACCTTGGGTTTGCTGATGGGTTTCTAAAATACAATAAAAGAGCATGATACCTAAAAGAAAAATAAAATGACAAATTGAACTATATCCATACTGAAACCCTTACGCTTTATAAAGTACTGATAAGAGAATAAACCACAGACTGGGAGAAACTATTTGCCAATAACACACCCGATAAAGGATTTTTATCCATGACATATAAGAACTCTTCAAATTTAATATGAGAACCAACACAATTTTTAAAATAGGGGGAAAATCTGAGATTCTGAAGGAAAAACAATGAGGAAACATTCATGTTACTTGGTAGATAGGTCAGATTTGATTTTTAAAATATCAGTAAAGATACATCTGGGTAATTTTTGAAGAGATAGAGAGTTTTAATTTGCCTTGCTTCATTATTTTGTTCTGTTGACAGCAGTTTTCTATAATTAGTCAAAGTTAGTGTATTAGGATTTCAAGGGCCTTTGAAATGAATCCTTTCTCCAAGTCTGATCTCCTCTTACATCTTATGAATTAAGATGGGAAGCAATCTTCTTTCAGCAACATTCCACCCTTCCAGACACGGTAGCCTTCAACTTGAACCTTCTATTTTCTTGGTAGTTAAACTTTCTTAAAACCAAATCATGGGTCTGCTCCAGAGTCAGTCATCTCTTTCTGTGAGCTACTGAAGCAGAGGTTGTTTTGAGCACACTGACGCCCATGGGAAATTCTCTTTACCATTCTGAATGAGGCCGGAGCAAGAGTGACACTTGTCTACTGTGAGTGCTAAATCACAGCTAAGCAACTGTTGGGGAACTTCTTGTGGCTGGGGTTGCAGTTGAGAAGGAGCAATGCACTGACTCTAAGAAAAGCAGAGCAAGAAGAGACTGGTGAAGGCTATAGACAGCAGAACTGCTCCCTGTCGTTACTATCTTCATTACTAGCACTAATTCCCATAAGCCAGGATGGGCAAACTCAACTTCATTTTGCAGTAAGGCACCACTGCAGAGGTTTCTGGGCCTTGAAGACCCATGAGTGCGTTTCATTATTTGAAAACATTAGTGGCAGGTGTCCATTTCCTGCAGTCATGCCTGGCCTACATTTCTCTGCTTCCTGATGAAGCTACAAAACCCAAATGTGAGTGCCAGGCATTAATTCATGCTGTTACGATGTCTGACCGGTGGCCGTATGGGTAAAATCAATCAAAATAGAAACATGAATTATATGGAGCATGTGCCATCCACCTGGTAAGCAGAGATCACGCAAAACATGGGGTCTTTAAGTGAAAAAAAAAAAATCATAAGAAAGTTGGGAATTTGAGTTCAGAATTAGATCAGCTTCTGTTTAAATGTGGGTGTATCTAGAAGCAGATGATGTACTTTGGGTAGATACACTATTCAACCTTTTGCTACAATCACTTTAACAGGGTGTGGTGCCAACCAGCATCCACGCAGCGCAGCATAGAACTGAACACTGAAAGAGGAGAGTCTCCTGTCCTGCAGAATCTCCCCTCAGATTCCCTACCAGGCTTGTGAGTTGTAAGCTCGTGGTTTTGTACACAGCGGGCTGCAGTGTGAAGATGGGGTGGGCTCCTTCCTGAATTTCTGCTTCCCGAGTGTCAACTAAAAAAGGGAGCCATCTTATGCACCCCCACAACTCCTAAATGGCAAAACCCTGCCCAGAGTCAGCCAGGTGACTTGCTTGGGGTAGAGTGACCAGAGGGACAAAGCCAGGCTGGTGCCTACATCCTAATCAAAGGCCTTTAAAAGACGTAGAGGGACAAGGTGAATTTATGTGGAGGAATGTGGCTCAGACACAGTCCCCACGAAGCTCTAAAAGTGCTCCAGGGAGAGCTTCTTTATTTAGAAAATGGATCTTGGTACGAGAGACATGCGGCCGTAACCGAGTCAGGCGTGGGCAGGCTGAGGGGCTCTGTTCATGAACATGTAATAATGTGTCTGTATCGTCAGTGCTTCTGAATGTGTGTGGCAGAATGTAGCCGAGCTAACTTTGGTTTTCTGATGGTGAGTTCCTCCCGACAGGCCCAGGCAACACGGACAGGCTAGGAAAAAAATCAGGAGATGAAACTGACAACAGTGAATGCAGCCCAGGTGCTCCTTGGCACTTGTTATTACAGACACACACTTCACACAGGGGAGGATTATTTCAACTCCGTGGCCTTCAGATCTCATAAATACAAGTAAAAACAAGCAGGTAACTATGACAACTCTACTTCAGAGTGCTTAAATTTCAAAAATAAACCTATCCATCTAGCCCCTTTATTTTGTTCTCTTAACATATACTTTGTCTGCTCTTTAGCTGAGGTTTTTATGTTACTTCAAAGCCATTTGTACCGACTGCACATCGGGACATGCTATCCCCCCACCATCCTGTGCCAGAATGGAATCTGTGGAAGAGTCTGATGGGTGTGATGGAATCTGGCACCGCCCCCCACCCCTTTCTACCTGGTATTGCAGTGCCCATTCTGGGTCTCTCCAGAAACTTTTTAAGTTTCTGCCAGGGTCTCCCCTTTCACACTCAGGTTATAGTCAGACTATATTAACAGACACTGCTCTGCACCTGACCCATACACTTGTCACACCTTCCACGAGGTGCTAAGTGCATCTGGGACTGAATGGAGCCATTCTCACAAGGCCTTCAGCTGCCTCCTAGCTCTGTGCCTGCCCTGGAGTCCATCTAGAATCTCTATGTTTCTCAACAAAGCAAATGAGGCCTCTTCTGACCAGGGGTGGTGATCTGAAAGAAATCCAGAAGTATCCCTAAGGATTCCTGTGCTGGATCTGCTGATCACCAAGGAGTGAGGGGGGTTCCAAGTGGAACTTACACTAGGACATCTCAAGGAATGAGGTAGGATCTTACAGGGGGGCCAGGCCAGACACAGCCTCACGAGATTTGGCCCAGATTCTGATGAACTCAGGTTCTATGGAGAGTGTCACAGAGAGCACATTAAATAATTGCATGGCCTGGGTCATCAGCACCACTGCCATGGCGGGTAGCTGGACCCCCGTGGAAGCATTCTTTCACACCCTTCAAGAAGCATGGATTAGCTTCAACTCCCTGGGAGACCCCGGCAGCGCTGGAAATGGTGGCATCTGGAAGAGAGTGGCTCATGTTGAAGGAAGATAGGGCAGGAGTGGAAGAAAATAGCTGACCAGCTCTGTTTAAGGACACCCAGGTGTTTCCATGTAGTGGACCCAAGAAGAATTTGTGTCAAGTGTAGGAAGAGTGTGTGCAAAGGGCATTAGTGGGGAGATGAGGGTGAAACTAACAAAGCCAAGGTTTCAGGTAGATACTCTTGGGATTCACCTTTGTCAGGACTAATAGACTGCAGTATAGCATAAGCCAAAAGTCACTTGAGTCAAAAAACCTTGGGATTTGGGTCAAGAAAGGAAAAGAAGCTAACATTTCTGGGGACCTACTATGTTCAGCAAGAGTTTGTCACTTTCAAAGATATGATCTTCTTTACTGATTACCCTGAAAAAGGAGTATCTCTCTGACTCTTTTACAGAAGAGGAAAGGCAGGCTAGGAGGGCTCAATCGACTTGCCCAAGGTCACCTGGCAAGCAAATGGTAGCACTGAAATAAGACCAGAACCCCAACTATACTTTTCCAAGAGATCACCCCTCCTCACACAGCGGCTAAGCACCCCTCACAGCAGTTGGCTGACTGGCTGTGATATTGCTAATATGCCCAATATTCCCATGACAGTTTCCCTTCTAGATCCACTGGCCGCCTTCTACACACTGGCTGCCTTGTGTAAAGGCTCACCCACTCTGTGCTGCTGCTGTGGGGGTCTCCCATCCTCCCCCACCATTATTGTTGATCCTTATCTCTGTGGTAGCAAAGGCTCGGACAGCAACAGGGATTCCACCTAGGTACTGATTGAGCAGTCTTCGTGTGGGTCATATGGAGCAGACCCTGGTATGGAGACCACTCTCATTGGGCAAGTCCTCTCAGAACCTGGCTACTGAGGGCTTGGCGCCTCTCCCCTTGCACACTCAGGTGAAGGGAAGTAAATAAACAGTTTTCTGGGTGGCCACTGTGGGATAACCCTGTTCTCTTCACAATGACCCTATGAGGACAGTGTTCTCGACCCCCACATTAGAGATGGGTGGGGTTGCTGGTCAGCATTGGAGCCAAATTGTAAGCCCAGCAAGACTTCTCCAGGCCTCTTCTGCCCCACTCATCATGCTGCCCTCTGTCTTCCCCCTAAAGGTCTGTGGCAGGAGCACCCAACACATGAACCAGAGTCTGACCTAGCAAGGTGGGAGCTGATGCCTCCAAAGAGCATGGAGAAGGCTGACACTGGGCCGCAGGGGGAGTCAGCTCCTGTTTCCAGGTGCCCAGGCCCGCGAGGGAATGTCTTAGCCTGCAGTGCTTCAGAGAACAGCCCCAAGAGCCAGGAGGAAGTGGGGAGCATTCTCCTTTCAACTGCTATGTCCAGATTTGGAAAAGCAGCAAAGGAAGATGAATGACAGGGAAATATCTGAATTATCAAATGGAATTGACTTCAGTGAGAACACATCACTGTGGGAGGATTTTCTTCTTTTCCTTGACTCTTCTTTCCTCCTCCTGGAGTCTATATTCTCTTCAGTCTGATCCCCTTCGGCCCAAACTCCCATTGGTACTTGTGGTACCCGCCAAACTAGAGGCCGTGGAAATGACATGCCAAGTTTCTGAATGTTTTTCTTCCTCACCCCATAAGACAATATTATTTTCTAGAAGAAAATTATCCGTTGCTACTTCCATTTTAGGCCAGCCAATTCTCTCAGCTCTCTGCAGGGCAGTAAAAATACCCTTATTGCTGAGAAACTATTCATAATTACATCAGTTTCTGACCATTAAATCTAGTAAGTTTAAAATGTTGAATATAATACAACTGGTTTGGGAAATCTTTTAAGCCTAATACAACCAGCTAACTACAACAGCCAGGTCCAAAATAAGTGAGGAAAAATAGTTTTATTGGCAAAGAATCATAATTTTGGACCTCTGGTGGATAGAAGAATAAACTAGATGTTGGCCTAAAGAAAGTTCTGGTGAAAAAAGAGGATCAGGTCAAACACTGTTCCCCAGAGGACCTGGCCCAAGAGCTTACAAACATGACAGGATAAATTTCCAAAGCAGTACCAACAGGGTGTCAGTCATGAGATGTGACTGAAATCATTTCCTCACAGGCAGTAACCAGCGTGTGACTTGGTAAGTGTGAGAACTTAGGTCCCAAGAAGAGAGGAACTATGTGAGCAGATATTAGGCCAAGAGGATCCAAACAAATCTCAGATGATCCTTAGGAGTACTATATAGGGTCATACTCAGACAGTGGGAGAGAGAGAGAGAGAGAGAGAGAGAGAGAGAGAGAGAGAGAGAGAATTAGTTTAATGGGGGACTTTGCAGTGGAAAAGTGGTAGTTAGAAGTAGTTCAACAGTACCGGTTTCTAGCCCTTTCTCTGAACTTACTTACTATAGGATGGGGAAGAGGCAAAACTGATAGACATGAGTTCAAGGTTAAATAGTGCCAGAATTGCCTTCCTGCCTCAGTTCCTAACTCCACCAAATGAAGACACTATCAGTCACTAAACCACTCTGCTGTGATGCTTGCGCTAAGGGTCTACTCACTGCCTCTGCTCCATGCTCTGTCCTCCAAACTTCACCCTATACTTCTGGGACTCATTATTGAAACATGGAGGCCACCGGAATTTCCTTGAGTTTGTAAAAGTGGAAGGAAAATGAAATAGGAAGGAAAATTAAAGCACAATTAGTTTATATGATTACAGCCATCAGGCTTCAGTTAGTCACCATTTAGCCAGATATTGATTGCTGGACAGATGAAAATTCCCTGTGGCTGTTATTTTTGTTGAGGGACTTGACCAAATATTGAAAGACTCCATTTGGAGACATTTTAATAATACCCATTTGGAGAAAATGAGCAAGCAGTCCGTTTGCGAGAGCTCATCTCCCCCTCCTCGGTCCAGACCACAGCTTGAGGACATTCCCTGTGAGGCCTTTGAGAAAGGCTGGCTCCAGAGGAGGGGAGGGGAATTCAGTCACTGGATTTTCACCTCCGAGACAGGTCAGCTGTCAGCTGACCCCAAATCATCTGTTACACACAGCTGGGTGGTGACAAGGAACTATGTGTGTGGTGTGGGAGTGGGGGGTGGGCCTGGAACACTCCCAGGAGAAAACTGCTGACCCCAACATTCCCTGCTCTCGGGCAGACCTGATGGACCACACAGAGCCGAGCAGAATCTGTATGTACAGGAGTCAACTTCCTGGACAAGTGTCAAATTGGCCCTGGGATAAAATTAACTAAAGCGAGGTCTCAGAGGCTTTGGGGCAACATCAAAGAGCATGGATCTTCCTCTATAAAAGGCTTTGGCAGGCTGAGCCGGCCATCCTCCGCAGGCCTCTGGCCCTCATTCCTCGTGGAGACCCAGTGGGACCGGGGCAGGGAGGGGCGAGGGTCTCTGGTTTGGGCGACAGGACAGGGTCTAGTGACCACCATGTGGCAATCCTTCTGGGCAGCACTGGACACTGCGACAGGGACATGAGGGCATTGATCCAAGTGAGTGTCTGGAAAAAAGGGAGGTTGAGGGCTCTAAAAATTCTCAGACTATTCAGAGCTCTCTGGAACAGAGAGGGACACAGAGAGAGGACCTTGTGGAATCAAGGTACCCAAAATCTAAGCTTAAGGGGGACTCCCTCCCCATTTCGGTGAGCCACTGTGGAAATTTTAAGGGACAGGCCACTTGGCCACAAATAGGGTAGACGTGGCCATTGTTTTGCCACATGACTTTGAGTAAAAGGTTTGGCCTCTTGCAACCCTAAGAGCAGCCTCCAAGAAGAAAACCTTTCAGGTGCTTTCAGGTGAGGGCACGCATGAGTAACTCCCGAGTGCTTCACGAACACTAGTCCAACCCCAGAAGTGTTCTTAGAAGGTAATCGCTGAACAGAGGCAGGCAAAGACTGAGAAAAGGGTTTCCGTGGCGGGGAGTAGAAGGAACTCCTCCATCTAGCCAGGGTGCTGCTACACCTTTCCCCCCAAAAGCCTCTTCCTCCCATGGTCCCTTAACACCAATCCACACAGGAGATGCTTACACAAAGCACAGGCAATGCCAAGGGGAGCGGGGGCTACCTGGATGTCTAAGCAGAGAGTGTGATAGTTCTTGAGACACACCCCATGTGGCCAGGTGTGTGTGTGTGTATGTGTGTGTGAGTAAATGTATAGGAGAGGGGAAGGGGGTTCAGATGCTTAAAAACATATTTTTGACTCATCCTGAAATGAGAAACACAGCAGATGGCAGGAAGGTGGGAATTCTGCCCTTCACCTGCCCCCTTCTGCTTGACTCTCAGGTCTTCGCCTGTCAGGAGCCACGTGCTTTCCATGCATCGCTCCAGTGGACCTCAGAGCCACATGGGCCTGGCATTGAACCCATTTTACAGATGAGGAAAATGCCATCTTTCAAGGGGAAAAGTGGGTAATTGAGATCTTCCTGACTCAGAACTCTTGCTTTCTACCACCAAGTGGCACAGAGAAAATGAAGAAACCTTCAAGTCAGGCGTGTGTGCCGAGATGTCTACAAGATCAAAATAGCTTGTAAAAAGAGTCAGGTAGTTGCTATGACTGATTTGGTGGCTTTATGGCAAAGTTTATTCACATCCGTGTTTCTCAACTGGGGATGACTCTGTCCCCCAGAGGACATTTGGCAATGTCTGGAGATACTTTTGGTTGTCACAACTGGGGGTAAAAGAAGGCACCCCCCACAAAAAAAGAAGGCACCCCAGCATTGAGTGAGAAGAGGCCAGAAATGTGGCCATACATCCACCCTGCAGAGGACAGTTCCACAATAAAGGATTGTGTGACTCAAATGTTTGTGGTGATGAGGTTGAAAACACTGAATTGTCCATCAGATCTAGCCGAGGCAGAGTATGTTGCCTTCTCAGGTTAACCTAGGTTGTTTGAGGAAATACAGAGATTAGCCCCAAGTGCCATCCCGTTTTTTTCTGTTTGAGGCTGTCTTGGACCAGCTTGTCAAAGAATACACAATACCCTTCCTTCTGCAGGTGCATCCTTGTGGTGGCATGTCCCAGCGGTTCATTCCTTTTCATTGCTGAGTAGTGTAATGTGTGAATATACGATAGTTTATTTATCTGGTCAACTACTGATTGATAATTGGGTGTGGCTGGCTTCAGACTATTACGAATAAAGTGGCAATGAACTCTCACACTCCCGGTAGGAATGTCATTCCCATTTCTGATTAACTTCATTCCTTTATATGGATTCAGATTTCAATTTGGTATCATGTCCCTTTCTTAAGGGCTTGTGGAGTGCAGATCTATTGGTAACGAATTCTTTTAGCTTCTGCAAATTTAAAAATGTCTTGTTTTGCCTTCAGTCTTAAGAGATATTTTTGGGCTGGATATCGAATTTAAGTTGAGTTTTTCAATACTTTAAAAATGCTGCCTGAGTGGCTTCTCACTTTCAGTTATTTATGAGAGAAATGTGCTGCTATCCTTTGTTTTCTACATGTAATTTTCACTGCTCTGGCTGCTCTTTTGATTTGCTAGACGGTTCTGGAGCAGTGTTCACTCTAGGGCTCATTATTCCCATTTCTGAGGCAAGACCTTTCCCTGTATTCCACCGCATGCCTTCTGTGTGAATCACAAGGTTACATGGCTTGGCTGGTGGGAACAGACACTGTTCCTGGCCCTGTCTGAGCACCGGGTGCTGTGCGCTTTCATCTCTTTGGGTGGTTCTTCCCCTGGCTCACATGCTTGCACTGATGTGTCGAACACTGACGGGTGACCATCTGCAGATCTCCGAGGGGCCTGTCCATGCAGGCCCTCCTTGCCTGCACTGTGTCTTGTGAAGTCTACCTGCCTCACTCTTCCTGGACTCTCAGCTGTTTCCTCAACTCAGGGAATCTTCTGGACTCCATCTCAGTTGCCCTCCATATGTTATGGCCTGTAAACTTTTTTTTTTTAAGATTTATTTTTATTTATGCATACAAGAACTGGGGTGTAGGCCAAAGGTGTGGGGGGTGAGAGGATTCACCATAGTCAGAGTGGGGAGCAGAACAGGCAGATGGACTGAAATACACTGCTGAGGGGAGCAGTGGGCGAGACAGGAGAGGTCTGCTGCGCCATGTGGGTAGCTCTCTGGCCGGGCATCCAACTCAGGCCTCAGTGGCTGGCGATAGCTTGATAGCGCTGAGACTTAACCCCTGCACCACTAGGGAGGCCGGCCTGTAAACTCTTAAGACAGTAAGCTGGGGCAACTGTAGGATTCACATCTTGGTGTGTCACCCCGATCTTTCATTGCCTGAGGTACAGTGTCTTGAAGACCATTAATATACATATATACATATATATATAAAAAATACTTATGTTTATTATGATATATCGCTACATGTAAAATATTAGATATTTGTTGTTGTTTTAGGCAGGAGGATAAATTTACAGCCTATTTATTACTCCATCATGCCCTAAAGTGGAGGTCCTCATGCATTAATTTAATTTTATTTTTTTGTGGGACCCTCGCCGGTGGCCAGGAATCGAACTGGCGCTGCAGGGGCTGCAGGCAGCCTCGCTACCCAGCGCTCAACTGCTGCGCCACCAGGGAGGCCCTCATGCATTAATTTTAATACTCACATGTCTAAAATTTACCTAACCATTTCCCTATTGTTGGATACCTGGTATACGTTTTTAGTTTTTCTTTTCTTTTCTTTTTTTTTTTTAAGTGCACTTGCATTAGTTTGCAGTATATTTTAAGGTTGCACAGCAACAAAAGTCAACAATACACTGATGTTCAGTCACAGTGGTTATATTTTCTTCAAAAAGCAGAGATTAATTATCATTTTTTTTTTTTAAAGGGCCTAGAGACTGACTCATGGATTTAAAGATGGGTGGAAACCACAGAATCTTAAATTCACATTCATAAGAATATTTTGCAAGAGATATAACCAGATTAATTATAGGTCTTGGCCTAAAATACATGACTGTAATTATACTTAATCAGAATAAAAATTTTGGTGGGCTTGATTCACTGAAATTCACTTAGGATTTCTGATACTTCAACAAGTAGCACAATCAGTTCCATGCTAGGAACCTGTGGTTGAACTGATACTGTTTCAATTTGAAGGAGTTCTCTGTCCTGTCTCTCATGGCCTTATGCTTTTAGGCTGTCCATCTATGTGGAGGCCGGCGAAGGTGAAGGGGAAAGACCCTTGCAGGTACCCACCTCTGACATGTGACCCACTCACTGGTAACTCTGAGTGGGAATGCCTGACACATCTGTACTCTGCATGCCCACAAAGCTGGCTCAGAGGCCTACACGCTCCAATGAGGCCAAAGCGGAGTGAAGTGAGTTATCCCACAACCCTTATGAGAAAGACATGGGCAGTCATAGCCTGGGGTGCCTGGCGACCACTCTGGAAGAAGCAACAAATCTGACAATATATAGAATATTAGGGCAGTGATGTAATAAAGTAGTTACTGATGTGTCATTTGCTATTTGGGCTTTGGTGACCATTTAGGGCAGTGATCCACTATTACAGACAAGACCTGGGAAGTTCTCTTCACCTCCTGTCAGGTTAGAAACAATTTGCTGGTTGCAAAGAACAATTTAATAGCACTTTGTTTGGGGTTACAATAAAATATTGGTATGGGCTTTGCTTTTGAAAATATTTGTCTTATTTGACCCAATATTTAGGTGATTTTGAAGCAAACCATTAAGTACATAGAAACAAAACATTAGATCAAAAGATCAAACTTAAAAAGAATGCCTACAAGATCAAAGCCTCTTGTTCATCCTCTCTTGCTGCAGGAGTGTCGAGCAGAAGGAGAAAACATTTCTTTTGAGAAACAGTCTTTTCAAAGAAAGATTAAGAGAATGGCCAAAGGGTGTAGAGATAAAGGGTGGGGAAAAATCAGCAACAGCATTCAGAGCAAACTTTTCGGCTACTAGTCAAGACAGGTTGGTGCATCTAACAGATGTCTGAACAACCCAGCTGCTGGTGAACTTATTCAGAATCTTTCCTACCATCTGCAGGGTTCAGGGTCAAGAGTGATGTCATCTGTCAGGAAATGTGTGGCTTTGCCATGCCCTTCAATCAAGACTAACCCAGCTGCTGCTGCCATCACACCCCCTCCCCCGCCCGCCGCCCAGGTAGAGCAGGTGGTAGTGAGCTGTGTTCACTGGGCGTGGGCTTTGCCACAGCTGGGTTAAGTCAGTTCTGTTCCAGGATTCCATGATGACAGAATAAATAACAGACAAGACTTGTTGATCCATAGTGACCTGATTAATGATCTCAGGGAGAAAATGAGTGAACAGACTCCAACCCCAATGGCTGACCTCAACCATGTGGGTTTCAATCCACTGACTGGGTTAACTCTCTCCTTCTGCTATAATTACATGATGATAAGTGCGGTTCAGGCTTGGCATCCCTGACCCAATCCAAATTCAATAGAACACTCCTTTCCAGAGCTCTGGAGAATCCCTATGTTCAAGCCTACACTCCAGGGCAGCTCTTCATGTCAGAGCTCATTGTGGTCCTTTATTTGCTCCAAGACTCAAAGTCTTGAACTGCTTCTTTGCTTCTTTAGATCATCCCAATAAGAACCCCAGCCCTTGTACCCCTTCACTTGGTCAAAAGGGGAAATCAGAAGGTGACAAAAAAGGAATAATGGCTCCAGAAACATTCACTAAAAGTTAAACCTCAGAGCCAAAGAGTTTTCACTCTTTCTTTCCAAAGAATATGACAGAAACTTGGCAATATAACATCAAATACAGCATGGAAACAACCAACACAGAGATAGAAAGGTAGATAAACTGAGAAAATTGTTGTGACATATAGGCCTGTTTCCTAGTAAACAGCTCATACAAATCAATAAGTGTAAAGTTAACAACAACAAAAATAATTAGGCAAAGATATGAAAATACACAAGAAGGGAAACCCATTGGCTTCTAGACAGGAAATTGTGGTTAATCTTTTTTATAGTAAGTAAAATACAAATTAAAACAAACACCATTTCAGTCTAACTGATTAGAAAAGATGAAACAAGAGAAGATGAAGTGGTAAAGATACAGCATGTGTGGCATTTGTCTAAATTGCCATTTGTGTAAAGTAGAGAGAAGAATGGAGAGCCAACATTTCCTTGTAGATGCACATCAGGAGTGCTATCCAGAACAACACTAATGCTTGCTGCCTCCAGAGAGGAGAATTTGATGACTGGAGAACAGGGCTGGAATGGAGATTACTCACTTCATATTATTTTTTTTTCAGTTGCAATTGGAACCTGAGATTGCCATAAAGCTGAATTCATTTTGTCGTCTAGAGAAAGAGGAAAATTTCTGGGACCTCATTATGACATGCTGATAACCAAGCTGAATAAGAGGCTCTGTATCTTCAGAGAGGGGCATACAACAATTTCCTTTTAAAAGAAGTGGACAAATTCTTAGAAGTATACAATTTTCTAAGACTGAATCAGGAATAAGTAGAAAACCTAAACAGACCAATTACGAGCAAGGGAATTGAACCAGTAATCAAAGGTCTCCCCCAAAACAAAAGCCCAGGACCAACGGTTTTACTAGTGAGTTCTACCAAAACTTCAAAGAGGAACTAATAGCATAAAATTGAAGAAGAGGGAATGCTCCCAAAAACATTTTATAAGGTTAATAATATTTTGATATCAAAAACAGAGAAAGACATCATAAAGCACTGTAGATAAATATCCCTGATTAAGAGAGATGCAAAAATCCTCAACAAAATCTTAGGGAATAGAATTCAACAATACATTAGAACAATCATATCATGACCAACCGGGATTAATTACAGGGATGCAAGGCTAGTCCAGCATACACAGATCAAAGTAATTCACCATATCAATAAAAGGAATGACAAAAATCATATGATCATGTCAATAGATACAGAAAAGGTATTTGATAAGATTCAGCATCCATTTATGATAAAAACTCTATGTAAAATTGGGATAGAGGGAACACAATTCAACATAATAAAGGTCATACAAGCCAAATCCACAGCTAGCATCATACTCAATGCTTCTCACAAGTTGAAAGATCAAGTACAAAACAAGGATGTGCATTCTCAAGACTACTGTTCAACATAGTATAGCACTGGAAGTCCTAGCTTCAGCAATTAGGTAAGAGAAAGATACCAAAGGAATCTGAGTTGGGAAAGAGGAAGTAAGATTATCACTATTTGCAATGTTATGATGATACAGAAAACCCTAATGACCCCACTAAAATAACTTTTAGAAACAGTAAATCAGTAAAGTGGCCTGCTACAAAATCAGTGTACAAAAGGATGTTGCAAATAATGAACTAGGAGAGAAAGAAATCATGAAAACAATCCCATTTACAGTAGCATCAAAATTAAATACCTAACGATAAACCTGACAAAGGAGATGAAAGACTTATTCAATGAAAACTATTGTATTTTTGGAAAAGTCATGACACATTTTTGCTTGAAAAACATAGAAAAAATACATCATTACTTTACCAACAACCCAATACAAGCCATTGATAAAAGAAACCAAGGAAGTGCAAAAATATTCCACGCTCATGTTATAGAAAAAGTAACATGGTTGAAATGCCCATCTTACCCAAAGTAACACATACATCCAATGTAAAAGTTCCAAAGGAATGCTTCAAAGTTCCATAGCAATGCTTCAAAGAAACAAAGGAATCAAAGTTCCATAGGAATGCTTCAAAGAAACAGAACATTACAGAAATTTATACAGAACACAAAGCACCCCAAGTAGCCAAAGCAATCTTGACAAAAAAAAAAAAAAAGAGAGAGGTATCATGCTCCCAAACTTCAAATATTACAAGGCTATAGTAAGCAAAACAGTATGGTATTGGAATAAAAATAGGTACATAGACAAATGGAATAGAATTGAGAGCCTAGAAATAAATCTACATTTATGGGGACAAAGTTAACCTACACCAAAGGCGCCAAGAGAATAAAACTGAGAAAGTCTCAAACAAATGGTGCTGGAAAACTGGACAGCCCACTAGAAAAATGAAGTGAGACCACTCTCTCATACCTTGCACAAAGATTAACTCAAAATGAATCAAAGACTTAGATGTAAGACCTGAAACTAAAAAATACATAGACGGAAACACAAGCAAAACACTCCATGACACTGGCTTCGGGGGTCCCTTTGGATACTCCAATGGTAAGCAAAACAAAAGCAAAATAAACAAAGGGGACTACATCAAACTGAAAAACTTCTGTACAGAGAAAGTAACTATCATTAAAACAAAAAAGACACCCTACTGAGAAAATATTTGGAGAAAAATATGGGAGAAAATATTTGCACATTATACATCCAATATAGGGCTAATATCTACAAAGAACTCATAAAACTCAACAAGAAAACAAAGAACCCAATCAAAAAATGGACAGAAGAGTTAAGCAGACACTTCTCCAAAGACAGATGGTCATCAGGCACCTGGAAAAAATGTTCAATATAACTTATCATCAAGGAAATGCAAATCAAAACCGCAATGAGCTACCATCTCACATCTGTGAGAGTGGCCCACATCTAACAAACCAGAAACAAGTGTTGGTCTTGCTGTGGAGAAAAAGGAACCCTCATACACTGCCAGTGGAGATGCAGACTGGTCCAGCCCTATGGAAAACAGTAAAAAGGTACCTCAAAATATTAAAAATAGATCTACCATATGACCCAGCAATTCTGCAACTCCTAAGAATCAACCGGAAGAATGCAAAAAGACTAATTTGAAAGTATGTGTGCATTCCTGTGTTCACAGCAGCACTATTTATATTAGTCAAGGGATGGAAACAACCTAAACGCCCAGCCACAGAGGACTGGATTAAGATGACATGGTATATAGGCTCAATGGAATACCATGTAGCTAAAATAAAAGATGAACTTGATGTTTTCAACATGGATGGAAGGGAGGAGATGATACTAAGTGAAATAAGCCAGAAGGAGAAAGACAAATATCAGATGATTTCACTCATGTGAAATATAGAGAAAACAAAGGAAGTGACAAAACTAAACCAAAAGAAAAAGAAAAATACCGGATGGTCTCACTCATAGCAGGAATCTAGAAAACTTAAATAAGGGACCAGGAAAATGAATAACTATAAGAAAGTGAAAATCAAAATCAACAAAAAACTATGAACCAGAGATACTTTTTGGGGGGTGGGGGCGGGAGGGGAGGGATTGGGGTCAGAATGGGGGGGGTTGCAATTGTATGGGGAATATAAAAATAAAATTTATTATTTAAAAAAAAAGAAACTCTAGAAATATGACTGCAGAACTGAATTTGCCAGGGGTAGGGAAAGATGGAGGTGGAACCAAAGCGGGGGAGGGTGTACAAAGGCCTGTTGTCAAAGACTACAGGTGCCTTGGTGGTGGGCGTGGCAACATACATCTGAGGAGGATGTAAATTACACACAGCATTGTAGATCAATATTACCTCAGTAAAAAATAAAATTTCAAAAAGATAATGCGTGCTACAGTTTCTGAAGGTCTTTCACACCTTATCTTGAATCTTTCCAAAACCTGTGAGCTAGACACAACATTCAGCTCTTTCATAAGGGGTGAGTGAGGTTCAGAAAGGCAGCTTTCTTGGACTGGAGAGTGAAGTTCCAGAGCCTGGACTTGGCACTAAATTAATCTGGTGGCCAAATAAGGTTGCATTTTAAAATCTGTCCAGCCTAGTACTCAGGGGTCATAGATCTGCCATAGCCCAGGGGAGGGCGGTGGAGCAGAGGTGGGAGTGGGCAGGAGCAGCAGGAGGCCGAGGGTCCACCAGCCCAGCGTGTGTCCCCAAGGTCTCTCCAGACCTGTAGGGGGAGGAAGCAGGGTACATGGTAAAGCGAGGGAGAAGAGCTTCTCCAGGACCAAGACAGCACCCAAGGCTGCAGTCGCAGCTACGAATAAGGAGAAAGGGAGGCTGCACCTGGGCAGACAGATGGTCCCATGCGCATGCTTGGGTGTGGCACAGGCACAGGTGTTTGCTGCCAAAACTCCAGGGCACTTTCCTTCTAGACCGTGGTCAGGCCTTCACAGGCTTCTTTCTCTGGGTCACCCTCTCTGCTTCTGGCCTTCAGTCCTGCAAGAGCTTCACCTGAGGAGTGACAGTTATACAGCAGGGAGGGGTCAAGCCATGCCCCAGGGGCATTCATTATCTTCACCCAACTGTGCTTCTCCAGGGTCCCCAAACTACAAGAGCGGGAGGCCCAGACCCTATCTTTTTGGTGGTAGGGAGTTGCAATCCCATTTTGGAAAGCACTGTCTGTACAAACTGTCTGCCAAGGATGGCAGAGAGCCAATGCAGAGGGCCAAGGCATCTCCCAGTTGGCTCCCCTCACATCAAAGAACCTGATAGTCACTGCAGGAGCTCCTGGTATAACCTGGACCTGGTTCTCAGTAAGTGGCAAGGGCAGGTGGGAACTGAGTTCGGGAGGAAAAAGAGCAGGTCACCAAGGAAGGTGAGGAAGGTCACCAAGCAGGCAATGCCTGGAGGTAAGAAATGCTAAGGAAGGGTTAGGGACTGGTGCCAGCTAATCAGCATGGGGAGAGACATTGCTCCTGTTTAGCTTGGTGGAAGAAGGGAACCAGGAGTGCGAGGCAGAGAGAGGGATAGAGTTTCCTGCTGGCTCAAGAACTGAAGTGATGTGAAAAGAGGGGAAAATCCCCTGCTGCTTCCTCTGTTTGCTGCCGCCGGGGTATAGATTTCGGCTGTGAACAGACTATGATGCTTATCTTTATATTGACTTTTCTGGACCCAAAATTCAGAAACAAAGTAAGATCAAATAGCACTCCCATGAGGGTAAAGCTGGGTTGTGCAGTTTGACTCTGCAAAGAGTAGGAAACTGTGACGGATGCAGGACACTCTGTAGATTCTCCTTTCACCCCTGAGACTTGAGAAGTCTTTGAGGGCTTGGGCACTCTTCAAGGAGAGAGCTGATTTTCTGGCTAGAGATTTGGGTCTTGTGGAGCAGACTTTTCCTATCAGCCCAATCCTCACAGCAAGGGACTCAAACTCTCCCAGGACATTAACAATCACCAGGGTCCACATATATGAACAAGAGTCATCTCAGAAACCACTGCGCTGGGGGCAAAGTCACGACTGTCTGCAGAGCTCAGTCAAGCAAATCTTACCAGGGTGTACCAGGGTGACAGGTGGGGACATGTGAGGGCCGGGCAGACATGGCTTGTCCCTCAAACTCGGTTGAAATGTCTTTTGGCTCTAGATCCCATGAACCTGCATAAACATAAGGTGCTTGAGTGAACTATCTCAAGCTGGTTTCAGGCTGCTTGAGCCTGAGATGGGTGTGAATGGTTTTCCGCTATTCTGCTCTCCCACCATTAGGATTGCCCTGCCTGATGGGGCACCTGCAGTTGTTACATTGTTGTCTTATTTACTTCTGTGGGCCATGGGAGGAGTATTGAGCTAGTCCCAAGAGAAGCAGAAGCAGGGAGAGCAGGAGAGAGAGAGAAACCCAAAGACTTGCTGGGGGCTCAGAGGCCTCCCGCCCTCCTGGCACCCCTGCCTGCCGTGTACCTGTTTGCCACACTACATGTAAAGCTCAATAAAAGCCTGAGAAAGCCACCAAGGGCTCCAGGACTCTCCTTTATGCCGTCTGCCAGATCATAGATAAGCTGTTCAGTGGCTCATCCTGCCACTACAAGGCCTAAAGGGAACACAGTGATGTCTCTGAGGGGCATGAGAATTACACTCAAAGTCAGCTTGATTGTGGTTATTCTTTGCAGAGAGTTTCGTAAGAAAACTAAATTTCAAGCAAACAAATTTCACAGCCAACATAGATAAATAGAGCACACACTGGGCATCTCTGCGACCATAAAAAATCCATCTCCCATTTTTCCTTCCTACCTGAACCACACTTTCATCCAGGCATGCACTCCACCTTCTCATGGCTTGCTTGGGGGAAGATAAGCCCACCCAGCACAAGGGACTGGTCTGAGCAAGTCCTGTAAACGGAGGCGCTGACCCTATCGTGAAGTGAGACTTTCGGGGAAGGCTCGGGGAAAGGTTCCCTCCTCCAAGACCAGGGCAGACTTGGAGGCTCTTCGGAAGGTGTGTCTTGGTCTGGACCTGCTACAAATGCCCTGCTGCTGTGGAAGAAAGTTCACGTCAGGAGAGCCATTCGAGAACAGGGAGCAAGCACAGCCGCAGAAGCTCCCGAGGTACCTCTGTGTACCTCAGCTGCCAATTATGAGACGTGGCACATCTACCGTTCACACCAGCTTGCCTTGGAGTTGTTGTGGCTTGCTGATGACTGCAGCTGACATCTAACACATGACCCAAGAAGGCCGTGAGGGACCTTCGCACACCCCAGTGCATCAGCTGCCATGGGCCTGCCTCCGCCACACACAGAGCCACCGCTGGCTGGGTTCACCCAGAAAAGAAACTCCTCCAAGTGATTCTCTGAATGGCCACTGCTGCCAACATCGCCTTGGTGTGGTGGTCCCTGTTCCCCCATTCACTGTGGTGTGGAGGGCACATCTCCACATCGGCGAGCACTGTGGGGGAGCTCCCGAAGCTCTTCTACGTTTTCTATCATGGCCACACTGCCACACATTTAAATCCTTGTAGTTAACCTATTTTAATTTGTTTTCGTTGTGACTGCAGTGGTTATGGCAGTTACAAACCACATACTTGAAATGTTCCAAATTGTAAAATAACACACCATTACCTGAGTGCACTGAACACCTTAAATCCTGGCTCTTGTTTACTCAGCTTACTGTTTCAGCAGTTACAAAGGGAGAAGACACTGAAATGACTGACTTAAATGATTAAACCCTCAAGGGCAACTCATACTCTTCTTTTTTTTTTCCTGAAGATTTATTTATTCATGCATACAAGAACCAGGGTACAGGTCAGATGTGCAGGAGGGTGAGAGGATTCACCAGAGCCAGAGCGGGGAACAGAACAGGCAGACTGACGAAATACACTGCTGAGGGGAGCAGCGGGCGAGACAGGAGAGGTCTGCCGCACCATGTGGGTATCTCCCCGGCCAGCCAGGATCAAACCTGCGCTGCAGACGCTGCAGGCAGCTTCACAGCACTGTGCTCAACCGCCTGTGCCACCAGGGAGGCCCTCATACTCTGAATTCTTAATTAGATTAAGAATCCAATTAATCATCCGGACCTGACAACCACAAGCAATAAGCACAATACTGTCATGAACTTCCCCTGGAAATTTAGCATTATTGAAAATGCCTACAAAACACAAGGTGAGTTTAATGTGACTGGGTGGCCTGCACACAAACACCAGGCTTACTAAGGCTAAGGATGTGGTGACGTCCCCGATGATGAAAGCCTCGTCAGCCTGCAGACTCTCAGGCCAAAGGTAGCTGCAAGACCATCGATGACAAGCGGTGAGAATCTTGGGGAATAGTCACCGAACCCCTCCTCAGACAGAGGAAACTCTGGGCTCAGGACTGGAGGACAGAAGGCAAAGGAGCGAGAGAGAGTCAGTCTAACACCTGGCTGGCCCCAGCCCCTCCCATCTTCATTAGAGAAGTCTTACTCTGGGACCAGACCTAGGTCTGTGCTGTGTGACATTCAGTGACGGTGACATAGCTAGGCTTGCTGAAGACTTACTGCATGCAGGCATTCTCTGTGCATTAATTCATTTAATCATGCAATTGGACAGACAAGATCCCTTATTACCTCATTTAAAAAATGGGGAGATTGAGACAGAAGTAACTTCCACCCAACTGAAAAGTGGGATGTGAATTCTAGCAGTCTGGCTTCAAATACTCTGCTCTGTCTTTAGCCTATGGTACTCTTCAAGGTGTCTGCCCATTCAATACGCTCCTGCTCCTGAATGTATCCTTTCAAGCTCTGTGGGTTGGGTTTGTTTTGGTTTTTTTTCCACATCCAAAAGAGCAGTTTTATTTAAAAAAAAAAGAAAAAGAAAAAAAAGGAAGAAAAGGATGCTTGCACAGACACAAGCAGGCAGAAATCGCTGCTGTAGGTTGGTATATGACTGGCAGGCTTGCCCTGGGAAGCCCCAGGAACAGGACTGAGTTCCACTGCTGAGGTCCTGAGAGCCTGGAGGCAACATGAAGAAGCATGTGCCAGGTGCTGCCCTAGTTCGCGAGCTCCCGTGGGCCAGGGCTGTGGCGTGGACGCCTAATATCATCTCTTGATCTTCTCTGCACTTCCATGTTGTTGCCCGTGTGCAGGAACCCTGCAAACTGCAATGCCCAGGCACCCTGGCCAGATGGTGCCAGGTTACATTTTGCTAGTGAGCCCCAATCATGTGACCTATGGCAGGCAGGAGGAAAGAAGCCATTCTTTGCCCTTCTTCACTGGAGGCAACGCAGACAGCAGGGGGTTATTGCAGGGCAGGGGTGAGGCAGGCAGAGGTCCCTTCGTATGTCCAGCTGCGTGATTACATGAATTAAGCCCTGCATACAGTAAGTCTTCAGTAACCTTATCTATGTCGCCATCACCTAACATCACACCTTCCTGGCGGAGGAAATATTTCATTTGCATCTTGAAGGATTAGATGTTGTGTGCAGGGCAGAAAGGAAGTAAAGCAACTCCCCATGAAGAGGACAAAGTAAACTAGGTATGAAGGGTGCTGCTGAGTTGAGGACCCAGCCCAGGGCAGCGGTGTCCCTTGAAGAGTTTGCAGTGG
The DNA here is from genome assembly GCF_014898055.3 of Talpa occidentalis. Classification (NCBI taxonomy): domain Eukaryota; kingdom Metazoa; phylum Chordata; class Mammalia; order Eulipotyphla; family Talpidae; genus Talpa; species Talpa occidentalis. The sequence continues at coordinate 29,618,902 of NW_023600993.1, forward strand.
AGGATGCTAAGAGGCAGAGGACACAGGTGGAGAGGTGACACGGGGTCAGCTGTACCAGGCTGTGTGTGCCAGGCTAAGGAGCTTGCCTTTTATTGTGTTGGGAGCAGAGATCATGAGAGTTCTTATGCGAAAGGAAGTGGTCTGACTTGTTTAGTGGGAAGGTGACTTCAGGTCAGTGTGGCCAGCCACAGTGATGTGACACATTTCCACTTTGTCCAAAACACATTGAAATGCTGGGTAGTATGCAACCCCAATTAAAAGGAAAGCAGCTAAGCCAGTCTGAGAGAAGGGCAAAGGATCCCTGGAGGGGAGGGGAGAGCAGGTCGAAGCAAGTCCTCTGGCACTCGGACCAGGGTGCTCATGACAGGCGTGGCTGCAGCGCCACCCTGGTGAGTGCTCTAGGCTAAAGGCCCCAGGCTTGAGATGCGCTTGCCTGCGCTTCCTGGCTGGACTGAGTCGGGACATCCTGTCCTGCTGAAGAGCAGGGGCAGAGTGTAGGGAGGCTGCTGTCTCTTAGTGCCGTTGGTGGAAAAAGAATATCAGTGAGACATCAGAGGTCTTTGGTGGGGGTTTCACTTATGCTGAGGTCTACAAGATAAAGGGAAGCCGCCCCATGAGTAGCCCCAGGAAGAGCAGAGCACTGTGAGGAGAGGGAGCTGCAGGCGGAGTATGTAAAATGCTGAGGGGCCTGAACACTCCTCAGGGCCCACAGCCCACAGGGCCCAAGGCTGGGAGCTGTGAGGGAGGGGGCGAGGCCAGGCTGCAGTGGGCTGTGAGGAGACATCTAGGTGGAGTTAGACCAAATAGAATGGGGGTCATGCAAGGACGGGCGGGAGAATCATGTTGGGGAGATGGAATGGAAGCACAGCAGTAAAATCTAATCCCACAGTTTTTTCTACAGGAGGCTGATTGCACTACAGACCCCCGCAAATGAAGGCTGAGACAGCGAGAGAGGCTTGTCTTAGGTGCTATTGCTCTGCCACTTCCCTGCCTGGAATGTGGCCTCCCCTTGCCTCACTGAAGTCCATCCATTCCCAAGGACCCAGTGACCAGAGGCTTCCCTTCCTCCTATGCCCTGCGTGAGTGCCTGTGTGCTATGGTCAGAACTTATTTGCTATGTGTTTTCCCTGTGTATAAAGTTTGAAATCCTGGATTCCTTGTCAATGCTGCCTCCTGCTTCCCTCCAATCACTTGCAGTGGGTATATGTGTACGGGAGCGGCAAGAGGGTTCTTCCTATCACAAATGCTTTGAAAGCAGAACAAAGGGTGTACCCTGGGGTTTGATCTTGAGACTTGATGTCACACCTTATGAAGCCAGGTGGTTTTCAGCATATTGCCCTGGTACTTTTGAAGACAGAGGGTGCTGGCACTGACCCCTCTTAAAAGGATTGGCTGACCTTTGTCTTAGCACACAGGCCTAACCCGAGGGGTGTCAACCCTTGCTACACACTGGAATCACCTCTACAGATTTCCAGGCCCCTGCAGACTTGGCAGGTGAAGTGCTTTGGAGTCTAAGGGCCAGCTCTTAAAAATTAGTTCTACAGATTAAGAGTCACTGAAGTCAACTAAAAGCCAAAGAAAGACTCCTTTTATTAACTGATTTGTTTTCCCTAACATCTGAGGTGCTTTCAGACGGATCACTGCTGCTTTCAAAAGCAAACAGTTTTGTCAAACACAACCTCTCTCGCTGTAAGATGATGGAGGATGGTGACGCAGTCTGAAGTTCTTGGATGGATCAATGCATTATTATATTGCTGAAGAGTATAAATATCAGCTCAGCATTCCAGGTGACAAAGGAAACAGATGATGCTCTCCTGACAATGTTGCACCCACACTTTCAGCGCCTATAGGTCAAAGGCCTAACACAAATCAATATGTCCTCAGTCAACAAATGACTGAGGTAGCACTTTGCATTATGGGCTTACAGCAGACAAAAAAATTGCCCATCAGATGAGGATATCACATCGATCTTTTGATTTTGCTAATGGATGGAAGAATCAGACACTCAGATAGTATCATACACCATACGCAGCAAGTGACAACTTGAAATGCAATAGATGGAAAACGATAGTTGGCTTACAAGACTAACACATAAACTCAAACTAGAAAGCTACTGAAGTACTTTTAAAAATTGGATTTTGAGTTGCTGATAGAGGGACACTTTCAGTTTTTCTGTCAAATAAGGAGAACACTAGGATTCAAATAACAACATATTAGTTTTTTTTTATATAATGGTTTTTATTTTTTATTTTTTTAAATAATAAATTTTATTTTTATATTCCCCATACAATTGCAACCCCACCCCATTCTGACCCCAGTCCCTCCCCTCCCACCCCCCACCCCCCAAAAAGTGTCTCTGGTTCATAGTTTTTTGTTGATTTTGATTTTCACTTTCTTATAGTTATTCATTTTCCTGGTCCCTTATTTAAGTTTTCTAGATTCCTGCTATGAGTGAGACCATCCGGTATTTTTCTTTTTCTTTCTGGCTTATTTCGCTGAGCATGATCCCTTCCAGTGCCATCCATGTTGCTGCAAATTGCATGTTTATCTTTTTTGAATGCTGAGTAATATTCCATGGTGTATATGTACCACATCTTCTTGATCCAGTCATCTATTTTGGGCATTTGGGCTGTTTCCAAAGCTTAGCTATTGTAAATAGTGCTGCTATAAACACAGGGGTGCAGGTGTTCTTTGGAATTGAACAACATATTAGTTTTTAATTAGAGTTTAAAGATGGAGTTCAAGGTTCTCTACTCCCACATCGGTCAGTTCCCCAAAATGAGATATCACCTCAACATCTGCCATGTGTTTCTGTATTGAAAATAAACAAGTTAGCTACACTTAATGCTGTTTGAAAATATTTAGATTTTCCTATTCTCATTTCTCCTCTTCTTTAAACCAAAATAAAAAGGAGATTTTGATCTAGCATTGAGAGATAAGGGTCCCAGCTTCTCTAATTATGCCTGGTTGTTGCAGATTAAATCATTTAACAATCATGTTCTCCTTCACAGTGTAATAAAGAGAATGGTAACCCTGGGAAGATTATAAATGTCCACAACATATTGGGGGCCCTCCCATCACAGAGCGCCAAATAGTAGAGCTACTCAAAATACTTAAGAACTGGCATGGCAGGGGACTGAGTGGTCAGCATGGGCACAGGGGCCAATCCAAAATGGGCACTCTGGAGTGCTCAGGTTGGATCTCAGCCTGGAGCAGACCATGAGGTTGGAATACCTAAAATCTCAAGAGAATCACTGAGGGTTACATAATGAACCCCAACAAATCAGTGCATTGGTTGAGTAGAACATCTACAAAGATGACTGCAATTATTCCCTTCCCTGTATCCACACTACTGATAACGTGACCTTGTAGCTTCTCCCATCAAGAGATGAAATCTCTTTACCACCCCTGACTCTAGGCTGGTCTTGTGACTTGCTTTGGCCACAGGACATGATGGGGGTACCAGCTCCAAGCTTAGGATTCAAGAGCTTTGCACATTGCCATTCTCCCTCTTGGACCTCTGACTTTAAGAACAAATCCAGGCTAGACTGCTGGAGAAGAGGTCACATGGAGCAGAACCACCCCATGGCCCTAGATATCACCCCATGGCCCTAGATATGTGAGACAGCTCAGGAAACCTGCAGAGCCACTGATCTGACCTGACCAAGGACACAGAGAGTCCACTCAAGACCAGTAAGAGAACTGCTAGTGGCTCACAGCCTTCCTAAATGATGATCTGCACATTCATCAGCTGAGAAAGTGGCTCTTGTTTTAAGTTAGTATGTTTCAGGGTGATGGATCAATGCAGCCATACTCAATACACCTGGAGGTCTAGAAGTTTGGATGGGGAGATTTTTATGTTTTGTAATCCTTTGTTGAGGAGGATTAATTTGCAACCCCAGAGAACATACTATTTGTGTAATGTTTTACTTCCAACAATTCAAGTCCACATATTTTTTCCAAATGGCTAATCTTCATTATTATAATAATTTCTCATAACTATAAAACCTTCCACTGAAGGAGTATAATGTAAGTTACCTAATCATGCCCTTGTTGATGGCTTTTAGATTGCTTACAATTGCTGAGAAGTGTACATAATTTTATACAAGTAGCATTTCTCATATTTGGGGTGATTTCTTTAGGATAAACTCTTAGGAACAGAATTACAGGTCAAGGTTATTAACAATAATATGGCTCTTAAAACATGCCATCAGGCGCCTTCTGTAGGGACTGAACCAGTCTTCTCTGCCACTAGCACCAGTTTCATCACACACTTGCCAGCACTGGATTTATTTTTAGGAGGTACAAAGTTAGTAGATGAAAAATTGAGAAATGAGAGCTTTGGTTAACATTTGTTTGACTGTACAAAAGCCTGGGGCAAGCACGGAGCCGTCTGATTTACATACCACTGGATAAATGAGGTCGGCAAAACATTTTGAAAATGCAGAGAACTGAGAAGAGGTAAATGTTACTCGGATATTTATTTCCAGAACATTTACAGCAGCTCTAAATTGTAGAAATTGGTGGGTGTTTGCTTTTCTGAGATGAGTTTTAGAGGTGGAATCTTCATTTCTACTAATACGCTGTTTGACTACGCCTAACTTTCCTCTACACACGTTTACAGCGGGCATTTAGCACAGTTACATTTGAGGACTAATGACAAACTGACAACAAATAAATCCTACAGGATTTTGCAATAATTTTCACTGATTGCTGAAATTATACCACGGTTGCAGAACACCCCCCTCCCCCAAATAATACAAGCTCACCTGGAGGAAGCTTTATCTTAATTAGGCCTAAGGATGCACACACAGCTACAAGACTGCCGGGAAGGCTCCAGAGCCCCTCCAGAGCACACCCAGATGGGAGTAAGAAAGCACCACACAGGTCCTTGGTAGGAGGAGGCTATGGGACACCTTCTCCAGACATGATACATGAGATTTGTGGCTCTCTGGTGTTGATAAAAGAGGCCAGGAGTCTTTTTCTTCTCTTAGAAAAGATGTTAGAGATTCAAGGTCACCGTCTTGACACCTGACCTTTACCTTCTTGCATTCTGGTAGGCTTTGAGGAGGAAATTAAGTGGAGGGGTTATACCTAATGCCCTGAGGACTTTCAGCACATCACAGCCATGCAATAGCAAGGAAATTCCAGAAGCTTCTGAGTCCTTGAGCATACCTGACCAAGACCAATTTAAAACCAAGACTGGAAGAAAAAGTCAAATTCTGCCAGTGCAACTTGTCATCTAAAATAGGCATCTCAAATTTATCCTGTCCCGAACTACACAGAATAACTGAATGCCGAGCCCCACCCTCCAAATCTACTCAATCTTCAGTCACTCCTGACTCCTTTCTCTCTCTTACCCAGTGTTCAATCTGACAGGGAATTCAGTTCTATCTTCAAAACATACCTAAAATCCACCCCTTTCTCACCAGCCCCACTGCCTCTATCCTGGGCCAAGCCACATTTCTCCTTGATATTCCAAGTGATCTGATCTCACCTTCCACTGCTTGCCCCCTCCCTCTCTCCTCTGTCCACACTGGCCTCTGCTGCTCCTGGCACCTCCCAGGCCTTCTTGGTTTTTTAATAAGTCAGCCATACTCCCGTCTCAGGACATTTGCACCTGCTGTTTCCTTTGCCTGAAATAGTCTTCTCCCAGACACACCTACCTGGCTCACTCCTTTTTCTCCTTCAGGTTTTATCACAAATGTCACCTTTTCAATCAGTAGGCAAACTCCTTCACACTTTGTAGCCTTACTCTTTTGTTAAATTTCCCCAGCACTTAATACTTTCTGATATACTCTGTAATTCATGTATCTACATACATGCTTTTTACTTTCTACCTCTCCCCATTAAAATGAGAAGCCCACAAGAGTGGGGACTTATGTTTGCTTTCTTTCATTGACTCATTCCCAGGTCTTGGAACAAATCTGTTACCTAGTAGGTAAGTCAGTGTTCATTGACTGTTTTCTTAATTCTAGATGCTGGGATTCAGGATAAGAGCAAAATGATGGACCCCCCCAAATACAAAAAAAAAATGGGGTCGTGTTAACATGGAGCCATAAAACAATACAAGAAAATGTTACTAAGATTGCCACAGCCCAGAGCTTCACACAGAGCCAGTGTTCCTGCTTCAGTTGCACCATCCATAAGCCAGAAACACCAAGGCTGGATAAGTGAGCACCAGTCTTGGGAAGGTTCTCAGATCTCACAATATAGAGTGAACACACTCCGAACGGATTATGATTTGATCTCAATCATTTCACAGGTTTTTTTTTTTGTTTGCTTGTTTGCTTCTGATTGAGAAGAGGTGGGACCTGCAGCCACAATAGAGACTAGAGACCCAGCTGAATGCACACAGAGGAGGGAGGGGCACAGAGAACTCCTGGAGCTCAGGGACTTGTCCAACATTGTGCAGTCATATGGATGGAACAGGACCCAGAAAGGGTCAGAGGAGGCTATTAGATTTCACTCCAAAATGAAAAGGCGTGATTTCTGAATCATTTATTGCCCGGGGATCAGACACACAGCCTGCTGCCTTCATTAGTCAAGACTGAGCACTGAGCGGAATGGAGAGAAATCAATACCCTGCAGGGATGGTGCTGTTGATGCAAAGAATATTATACTAACTGGTTTTTTTTTTTTTTCTCCTTTAACCAGCTGGCATTTTATTTCATTTTTAAATGAAATGCTATTCAATCTTTTAAGATGAGGACAAATGTGCATTTCAACACAATGATAGAATACAATGAACTGAATCTTCCCGGAACCCAAGATACCATCTAATGAGCTCGAAGTTACACACTAGGATCTGAACATGACAGGTGGGCACTAACTTATTTAATGGTATAGAGCCAGCTGAAAAAAATTCTCACCAGTCCTAATTTATTTACTTTTCAACTAAGCAATGGCCAAAGCATGGGGTGGAATTGTTGATCACTATTTTCTCCAGAAACAGGCTCTCTGGGGTGATATGTTTATAGAATTGCAAGGAATAGCTACAAGTAAATGTGTCCTAAGTATCTATTAATAGAAATGAAAAAACATGAAAAAAATAAAATTAGGGCTTCGGCTGTTAATTAATACACATCATCACTAAAACATTTCATGATCAAAATAACTATAAAGACAATGTATCTGTGAAAAGTCAATCAGTTTGACTCCATGATGAATGCAACCCCTCTTGGGAAGGAGTACCTTATTTCCAGGAGTTATCTGATGTTAATTATCTGCAGTGAAACTCAGTGTAAGGTTCTAAAAAAATCTTGACCTCTTGGTTACTAAGTATTTTTATGATTTCATTAAATGTAATATTTTCTATTTAAGATCAACATTGAAGTCCAGGAATAGCATAAATGAATGATTATGCTAGAATGTCAGAGTCAGAGCAAGGACAGGGAACATTATAATTATTCAAAGAACTTGGAATTTCATATGATCTCATGGGAAACTGCATGTGTGTATGTGTGTATATATGCACTTTAAAGGATCTCTAATGGAGAGCTGAACAGATATATTTAAAGTGTTTGACCATCAGTTTAAAATGCATTTAACTTTCCTGTCAGAGATAAATGGAGTTTCTTAGTTGGACACAACATTGAATGAAGATATAAGGAGACTCTAAACAAGTTAGTACATAGTAAAGGAAGTTATTAAATGTTGGGAATCCAGAAAGGAGGGAGAGAGTTGGCATGCCAGGGGAAGCCATGCTGCCATTGTGGCTTTTAAAAGAATACAAGAGAATAAATGGTGGATGGGCACAAAGTTCTGAAAGGTCATTCTCTCAACAATCAGGTCTGTGATCTTAAGAGGTGGTTTTATGAAAACTCAGAATGCTGTAATGAGCCATTTATTTTACCTATTTGCAAAGCCCTGAAATACTTAGAATAGTGCTCAATTGTAGCACAGGTTTATTAATTTCCCAATTGTTCCCTCAAAAGTTCAGATTCCAAGTTGCAAAACTGCCCTTATTTAAAGTGAACAGATAATTTTAAAATGAAGATAATAAAAAGCTCTGATTCCAAACGAAAAAATTCATGATGAATATCTGTTGGAGGAGTGTGGATAATTTAAAGACTTCCAGTCATCTATGCTAGCAAAACAGCTATCTTAGGCTCTACATGTGTCAAGTTTTAGACAAACAAGCTTATTTAAAGATTAGAAAATCTAAATCATCTGTCTAATTCAAAGTAGACACCATGAGAGAATTTCCTCTTAATATACAATAAGTGAAAATTTCCTTAAAAAATGGAATACACTAAAATGGTGTATAGCAAAAGACGAAGACAGAACTATACATTTATGTCAGAAATAACAAATCAGCATCGTATTCAAAAATCACACGGTGTTAAATATTCAAATAAAAATGAGCAAGGGTTTTAATTCTGAAGGGTTTTTTTTTTTAGTCTAGCATTACCTCAACAACTATTTGGCTCTTAATAGACCTTGATACTGTCCTCCCCTCAGGGCTGGGGGAAAAAGATTTTCCTATTTTTGAACATTTAAAGAGCTTCCAGCTCAGGAGCCCACAGCCGTGATATTTTACCCTGCCTAAATCAAGATGAAATCACTGGAGGTGTCATAGCAAGGAGGAAAACTCTAAGGAGGCTATTAACAATTTAGCATTTCTAGTTCATGCTGGAGTGGCGCTAATCAAAATTAAGATCCTGTGACTCTGAAGCAGGCCACCATGTTCATATCAGAGCGTGTTTGGGGTAACACACAGATGACTCCAAGGAGCCAGTGAGGTTAGTGAGGCCTCAGCTTAATTTCTCCCTACTTATTTCTTCATCCAGTAAATACAGACAATTGCCATACAGTTACTCAACGTTGAAGCCATTTCTGCACACATGTCTAGCAGTATCCTCTGAGAAAGAGGACTTCTGGGCCAGGCAAAAGTGATGACCTTTAAGACCACAGCGGTATATTTGTCTCTTCTGCACTGCAGTTTTTCTCTGACAAGCTCAAGTCTGTAACACAGGGTCACCGTGGGTAGCAGGCCTGTGGGTGGCTAACCCAAGCTCTGGGGCACTCCATGCTGGGGGAGATAGAAGCCTGCAGAAGCTTGCTGGGGCTGGGATCTTGTAGTCATGCCAAATAGGTGCCACCCATTGGAGACTTGGAGAATAAATAGACACACGGAGGCTTAGAAACTGTGGCTTTATACATTTACTTGTGTAAAATGGTAAATAATCTGCTGGGCTTGTTTAAGAGACATGGATAGCTTGGCTTGGAAGAAATGGAAATTCAACATGGATGACATGACACGTGGGGGCTGTTGGTTTTTAGTAGCAAGTTGCAGAGAGCAACCCTGGCTAACTTAAGGAAAAAAAGATCTTGGGGGCCTCACAGCTCTGGGGAGAGTTAGAAGACTTGAGGGTAAACTTCCAGGGACAAAGGCCATGCCAATCACCACCTCAGCTGCCAGGTATCAGCTCACACCAGGGCCACTTCTGACTAGGAAAGACGTTACACTACCATCCTGACTGTCCTGCTCTTGCTGTGCAGTGTCAGGAGGTCAGGCCAGCCTGTTGTTTCTGCAGAGGGCAAACTCGCCATCCCTGACTTCTTATGTCACTAGTTTCTGTCTCAAAGTACAGTGCAGGAGTGTTACAGGTGGAGCTAAATAAAATCTTCTGCCTATGGCCCAGCTGCAGGGGAGGCTGGAATAGCAAGTCTACAATGTTATCATTAGAAGCAGTCTTTGTCTCCTGCCAAGAGTTATAAGGTGGGAACGTTCCCCTAATGTGAATGGGGTTCACCTGTTGGGCCACCAAAATGAAAGGGCAGGCCTGCAAAGGGAAGAATGATACCCTGGGGAGGCAAACTCCAGTCTCTGTAAAGATAGGTGCCACTTTATTTTTAATTAAGTATGTTCACTTTTTTCCTGATGATAAAGATACACTGTGAGAAATTTCCATTTCCAATAATATAACAGTAGGGCCTGAATACACTAAAAATTCTCACAACTATAAAGCCTTGATGTGCTGATAAAATATAACCCTATTGCCTTAAATAAACAGCTGGACTAACAAGAAAACAAGGGAGATCCCCAGTGGGGAAAACACAAAAAAGAAACGAAAACCCAGAACTGAGGAGGCTGGTGTAACTACCTCAGAATTTGCTTATCTGGGCGCCCAACATCTTGTGGCTCCACTTCCTTTCTTATATTTTCCCAAGGTTTCACTTTCTATTCTTATGTGCTCACTTTTCTAGAAGCTCACTTTCTGTACTTATCTCATTGTGAGTTCATACAAGAAGTTCCTTCGACTGGCACCAATCTGCAGTCCACACTTTGGGCAGCATTGCTGGTAGGCTTCGCTCAGTTAATTACGGTCATGCGTCACGACGCGACATGTTCTAACTAATGCGCTGTTATCGGGCTTTATCAATCTCTGAGCATCACAGAATGTAAATACACAGGCCTACATGGACAGCCTGCTACAATGCCAAGGACCTAGAGCACAGCTGACTTGAAACACTCTTGTATATGCTGTTTATTGTTAACAAAAATGTCATCAAGCAACACTTGACTGATACCTGTTAACTTTTTAACGGCAGTTCTAAATAAAAGAAACAGAATGCCTACCTTTCAAACCAGTGGAAGAGGAGAAAAGGTATAGATGTATTTACCTTGCAATCAACTTATTAGAAACGGGAAAAAGGGAAAGGAAAACAATCAGAAAAACACAAAATAAAATAGCAGGAAAAGCTAATTCCAGGTATGATCATAATGCAAGCAAATGAAAAAATGAACCAGTCAAAAGATAAACTGTCAGATGAGATAAAAACAGCAAAATCTGACTTTATCCTATTTACGTGAGATTTAACTAAAGCAGAAGGCTGAGAATAAAAGGATGAAAAGTGAAATAACAAGTGTGATGTTGAATTTTTTGTTTCAACTTGGCTAGGCCACAATGCCTAGATATTTTGTCAAGCACTATTCTAAATGTTGCTTTAAACACACTTTTCAGATGACATTAACATTTAAATCTGTAGACTTTAAAGCAGGTTACCCTCTGTAATGTGGGTATGCCTCAACTAATCAGTTAAGAGCATTAATAGAAAACAGTTGACTTCTCATAAGAGGGAATTCTATCTGCAGACTGTCTTTGAGCTTGAGCTGCAAATCTTTCCATGGTCTCCAACTGGCTAGTCTAACCTCCAGATTTTGGCCTCACTAAGCCTCCACAATTGTGAGTCAATTCCTTAAAATAAATCTGTGTGTGCACAAATGTGTATACACAGATGATTGATACACGCACACACACACACACACACACACACAGAGAGAGAGAAAGAGAGAGAGAGAGAAAGACTTTATTGCTTCTGTTGCTTCTGGAGAACCCAAACTAAAACAATATCCAAAAGAAAGGCAAAACAGAACTTAAGGTAAATGTATTATTAGGAATGAAGATGTAGGAGGCCTGATCATTTTGATAAAAAGCCAGTTCTCTAGAAAATATGCCAGAAAAGTAATAACTGTGATGTTGTATATACACAATACAAACATACGAAGTAGAAATGAACAAATTATAAGGATTTACAGAGCCATAATCATAGTGAGAGGTGTTAATACACATTTCAATGATCTAGTCTATAAAGCAGCCAAGAACTTTAGGAAGATTACAAAGATAAGCTTAATATAATGGACACATAGGATGCTGTACTTGATAATAGGTATACATATTTTTCAAGCATGGAAAAATTACAATAACAGACTACATATTAGGCTACAAAAGATAGCTTCAGTGAACACACAATAATTGTTACATAGAAGGTATTTTCTGATTCGCAATGTGATTCAAATAGAAAAATAACTGAAAGATACTTTTTTTTAAAGACCCACAAATCTAAATAGTTAAAACGTACTTCTAAATGATACAAGGATGAACAAATGGAACACAGAATACAGTGAGTGGAACATAGCACATATTTAAGAAGTCAAAAAGAATGGAAAGGCTGCATATTGAAATTTGTAGTTTTTAATTAAAGAGCTACTGAAAGGATACTTGAAGTCTTAAGTGCTTTTACTAGGAGTTAAACTTTTTTTTAAGTAATGGGGAAAGATGATAAAATCACTAAGAAAGGCAATGAAAAGGATTACATTTGGGAAGAGACCAGAATGTATGGAAGGAGAGGGACAATGGGTTTCCAAAGAACTGGCAACTTTATGTTTTTTAAACTACAACACAGTTACCCATCATTTGCATTATAATTACTTGTTAAATTATGCAAATATGTTAACATAGTCTTCTGTATGAAAGGTATTTTACAATATAAGTCAAACTAAGAAAAACAGTTGAGTTAAAAGTACAACTGAGAAAGTTAGACAAATAACAGAACAAAACGAAATCAGATTGAAGCCCTCTATAAGGGACACAAGGACATGGAAAGATTAAACATAAAAATGTGGAAAAAGATCTACCAGGAATGTAATAATAAAGAAATGTAGCATAACTACATCAATCTTAAAAAAAAAGAGACCAGGAGATAAAAACCACTACTAAAAATAGAGAAATTTAGAAACCAATACTATAAGTTCAAATCACCAATATAATAAAACATGCCTAGTAAAAGAACCTCAAAAGATAGGGAGCAAAAATTGATAGAATTATAGAGAAATTCACAAGTTGGCTGATAATCAGTTAGAAAGAAAATTTAAGTAGATATAGAATATTTCAATAAAGTAATCAACAAGTTCAACTAACAGCATATAAAGAGCTTTCCACCCAACAATGAAAGGATACATATTCTTCTAATGCACACATGGAATATTTATTTTAAAAAATGATAATATACTATGACCAAGTCTCAAAACAGTTTCAAGAATCAGGATCCACACTAATCATGTTTTATTACCATAGTGAGATTCAATAAAAAGTCAGTAACAAGACAACTTAAAGGTTTGGAAATCTAAAACTGTGCTTATAAATAACTTACGGGGTTTTTTTTTTTGTTTTTAAGATTTATTTTTATTTATTTATTTATTTATACAAGCACTGGGTACAGTCAGAAGCACGGGAGGGCGAGAGAATTCACCAGAGCCAGAGCGGGGAACAGAACAGGCAGACCGACGAAATACACTGCCGAGGGGAGCAGCGGGCACGGCAGGAGAGGTCTGCGCGCCATGTGGGACCCTCGCCGGTGGCCGGGAAGCAGCCAGGGATCGAACCAGAGCTGAAGAGGCTGCGGGCAGCTTCGCAACTCAGCGCTCAACCTCTGCGCCACCGGGGAGGCCCATAACTTATGGTTTATAAGGGGTTATAATGAAATTGTTTAAAAAATTTTTATCTGCATGTTAATAAAACACTATATATCAAAATTTGTGGAATGCAGTGCAAGCAGCCCAAGGAGAAATATTTATAGTCCTAATGAAGTAAGAAGTTGCTAAGTCTGCTGCTTGGATTCTGCTGCTTGCTGGAGAGGAAAGTTCCTGTCGTGTGCTGCTTGTCTACAGTAGTAGCTATGGCTCCCTTGACACTCCCCCTTCCCAAACAATAAAGTCTATGATGGATGAGGTAATAAGCTTCTGCATACACATGTGTAAAACCTTACCATTCCTGTAATTTGGGGCTCAGACTTTTGGGGAGCTATCCCACTGAGCCCGCCGGTGTGACGAATTTCTCTCTCCCCATCTCTCTGAGTGCTATCTGATTTCTCTGGGAAAATGTGGTAACACTAAGTGCTTATATTAGAAAAGAAGAAAGCCTGAAAAGTAATGAGCTTCTCTTGCAAATTCACAAATTAGATAAAAGAAAAGCAGAAAAAAGTCTAAAGAAAATAGAACTATAGGAGCAAAGATACATAAAAATCAAACATACATACATAAAAATCAACTAATTCAAGAGCTGCTATCTAGAGAAGACCAACAGAGTAGACTATATTCAAGGCTGCTCAAGAGAAAGAGAGAGAAGACACTAAACAAAGTAGGAATGAAAAGAAAGCAGAAGTACAGGTATAGCTAAGGCCAAATGTAATAAAGCACTTGGAGGCTATGCGTCACAGGGAAAATTATTTAACCACCTAATGTCTTGGTTTCACCATCTGTAAATGAGGGTTATCTAACATACTAATCTCATGGTTATTGTGAAATTATACTGGTTAATGTATGTAATATGCTTAGATCAGTCCTTGGCAATAAAAATAACAACTAATACATTTCATGCTTACTAAATGTTAACTGTTCCTCCTATTGTAGGTGTTATTTGTTCTATGTTGCTTAGCCAGTTGGACTAATTTATTAGCATTTGCTAAAAACATCTTGTTTTTTCTTATCTCCACTACTGTATCATTTTCTATTTCATTAATTTCTAATCCAAGCTAGCATTTCTTTCTGCTTTCCTTAGGTTTAATCTGTTATTCTTTAACCAGCTTCTTTGGTTGATATTCTACACATTTATTTTAAATGTTTCTTGATTTTAGAATACACTAGTCATGCTAAAAATTCACTCCCAGGTAAAGCACTAGAGTGTTGTTTAAATTAAACTATATACTTTTGTAACTTTAATGTCAGAGTGGCTTTTAAACATGCCCAGTAGTTTCTTTGACAATCCTTTCATCAAAAGATGGAGGCTAATTCCCGTCTTCCCTCAGCCTTAGTGACTGACCTTGAGTGATAATGTGATGCTGACTGACTTCTGAAGCCTCATCGCAAAGGTGACACAGCTTTCTGCAAGGCTCTCACAAGATGGGCATCCTCAGAAGCAGCCACCATGTGTGAAGGAAGCTCAGGCCACATGAAGAAGCTGCACACTGGCGTTCTAGCAGACATCTGGCATCAACCGCTGGGCAGTGACCCTTCAGATGACTCCAGCTCCCAGAAAGGCCCTTGGAAAGGCCCTCCAGCTTATGCCCCTTGGAACAAAGGGGCAGGAAAGAGCTGACCTGACTGATGTCCATGTCAAACTACTATCTGTCACCAAATAAATGTTATTTTCCTTTAGGCCACTAAGTTTCAGCATGCTTTGGTTTGTGGCCCTAGATAACCAGAGTGGTTCTAAATATTTTCAGTTTTAACATCGAATTTTAAAGTCACAAATTATTTAGGAATAAGTATTTTCCATAGTTTCCAAATAAATGATGGTAACGATGATGGTGATGGTTTATTTTACTATTCACTTCAAATTTAATTTGGCTGTGGCTTTAACTGTGGTCTGAATAGAAATTTTAAATGTAAGAAATTTTGTGATAATTTACAAGTGTCCTTGTGTTCCATGTGTCCTTATTTAGCACTCATCGTTTGGTGTAGCTGCTCATACATATATATGTATATGTGCGTATATATATATATATATATATATATATATATATATATATGTGAAAATATTTAATGAAGATGGGACTCCAGTGGGTGAGTAGTGCTTCAACTTTTTGCTCTGATAACACTATATTTTTAGAAATTGAAGACCTCAAAAATCTTTTTTAATATGGGGTATATTTATCAATATTTACTGTAGAAATGAAAACTGAGACATTTAACAAATGTTTATAAGTTCATTTAAAAGTAGTAAGATCATACATATACTTAACTTTAAAAAGCAAACTGATACAGTGAATTTTACTTTAAAAATGTATTCTCCAAGAAAAAGGAATTCCTCTGCACTGCTAGTGGGAGTGCAAACTAGTCCAACCACTGTGTGGAGATTCCTCAACCTACTAAAGATAGAGCTTCCATATGATCCAGCAATTCCACTCCTAGATATTTACTCAAATGACACAGAAACATTAATTCAAAAGGCCACCTGCACCCCTATGTTTATAGCAGCACTAGTTACAATAGCTAAGCTTTGGAAACAACCCAAATGCCCCAAAATAGATGACTGGATCAAGAAGATGTGGTACATATACACCATGGAATATTACTCAGCAATCAATAAAGATAGACTCATGTAATTTGCAGCAACATGAATGGAGCTGGACGGGATCATGCTCAGCAAAATAAGCCAGAAAGAAAAGAAAAATACTGGATGGTCTCACTCATAGCAGAAATTTAGAAAACCTAAATAAGGGACCAGGAAAAAGAATAACTATAATAATGAAAAAAAGAAAATCAATAAGCAACTACAAACCAGAGACTGGGGGAGCGTGGAGAGAGGAGGGATTGGGGTCAAAATAAGGGAGGTGCAATTGTATGGGGAATATAACCAAGATGAAAATGCATACATTGTGCAAAAATGAAAAATGATGTAAGAATTATATAAAATAAAATACAAAAAAAATTCTCCAAAATAAGAAAAATTTAAAAATGACATTCTTTTTTTACATTTTAGCAAATACTTTACTTGCTGGCTTATTAGAAATCAGTTGGATTCTCATAACTGCTTATGTGTTCAGCCTGTTGGGAGTTATTGTTTTGGTTGAAGTATAAGAAGAATGTTCAGCCTCACACAGATACATAACTTGGAAAATAGAGAAGTTATGTATGTATGTATGCATGCATGTATGAAAAAGATATTTTTTCAGTTAATTATGAATATTCTTTTGATACTACATCAATATGTAACAAGTAGTCATTTAATAATAATTTTGGCATGGAATAGAAACCCTATCAGTAAACTTTTCATACTCTATTACATTAAAATTCATTGGCTCGTCTTAAATTTTAAATAGGTCTTTCACCTTATAAAATTTTGTGAGTTCATGTATTTGCCCTCACAAAAACATTATCCTACTGACTTGTAAAGACCTACCCAAATGTTCACACATTTCACTATTTAATATAAAAATTACATTATTATCACTAATCTCATCAGAAGAGTAAGTATTAGAGGGTGTCAAACTCTTAAAAAACACATTTTCTAAATTCTAATTTTTGCTTGAAAACTCAGCTTAAAAAATGCTGTCAGTTGTCTTCCTTGAAAATGACAATCTTTGTTCCTTTTTGAGACAATGCCTGCCAAATGCCCAAGTCCAATCATAGTTTGTCTGTCAGTATTTATTCTTTTAAACAAAAATGGTCTTTTAGACACTAGAATGGCTGTATGAGGAGCTTTGTGGACCGCTCCATAGCAAAATAAGCATATTTGGTCAAAATTATTTATAAAAACCAGTGTCTAAAATTGCCTTAAGGGCATATAGCAAAAGAATTTATTCAAGAAACGCCACTAAAACTCAGTCAGGACAGTGAAAGTCTGTGGCACTTCAACTGTGATCCAACACATTCCTCCTGCTCCCTAGGCTCAGCATAACAGAAAGTCCACCCCAGGCTGGTACAGCCAATATACATAGTTCCCTCTGCTGCCAGTTCCCAGTGAAGGGCTATGATATAACCCCATGAAGGGAAAGTCTAGCATGTCTCACCCTGTCCAAACACGTGTTTGGACAGAGGCTGAGTTACAAACAAGGGCAGCTGAGAGACTGCAGTTTCCCTTTCTCCACAGAGGTCCCACTTACAGAGCATGTGTCCTATCAGGTGTGGTACACCAAGAATACAGGTACTCCAGCTGCCCTTGTCCCAGTTTATTCCTAGGGCAGAGGTTCCATGCTGGGAGAAGCGAGCTGAGAAGGTCAGAGGCTACCACCTCCATCATGCATTGTACTCAAAAAATCAGGGGTGTCACTCAGAGAAACTAGTCACTGTCCCCTTCCCCAGTTTGAGTTGTGGCTCAAAGATTTTGCCCAGGAAAGAAGGCAGTTCCTAAGAACAAAGAACTCCAAAGCTCCCCCTAAAGGAACAGGAACTGACTTTATTTGGAACAATGTGAGGAAATTCAATCTTGAGGATGCCCTTAAAAACAAAGGTGCTTTTGGTGGTAAGCAAGTAAGGGAAGACTGGTTATTTTATCAACAACCAACTGCATGCCAGCTACTTTACCAGAGAAAACCATGCAGAGAGATAACTCAGAGGAGCCCTCCTAGGATCAGAATAAACCTGAAAGACTGGTCTCCAAAAAATCCCTCTGCAAAGAGGGGCACTTCTAATTGAATCTGATTGTGGAGTAACTTTTGCCCTGGGGCACACTTGAAAACAAACACAGCAATCGGTCAGCAATTAGAAAAGGCTCATAGCTGGATATGATACCAAAGAGGCAGATAATTTACTGGAGAGATCGGAAAGAGACAGAGTCTGCAAAAACTGTGATCATCCCAGAATGGTGAGGACATTCAAGGCTATGTATCAAGCCTTTTATGGAAACATTAAAACTCTCCTTAAACTTTTTAATGCTTGAATGATTGAATATCTCAATGTAAAGCCGGCAACTGAATCTGTTTTTCTCAGCAATTCTAATTTCTTCTGATTTTGAGACTGTTGTTTTTACTTTTAAGTGGAACGGATGATTATTTATCAAGGTAAATAATCCAACACAAGGATCTGTTAAATTTTCATGTCACAGGAAGAGATGCCACAGGCCAGTGCCAGCCTGATGTCCTACCCCAAAACATTCACCAAACTGAAACAGCCATTTTTTTCTTCTTGGTCAAACACACATCCTCCTGAACAACAAATTACTGATTTCATTTACCTGATGCTGAACCAAGTTGTAATTCCTGTGGAGAAACTTACTAGAATATTCCAGAAGGTGTTCTGATTTATCCTGTGGCACAATGCTATCTAAACTATAGACAGGGGCTCTGTCACCCCCTAGAATAACTCCCAGTGATTACAGGCAAGATTTACCTCTGGTCCTGAGGTTGGGAAAGTTACTGCCAACTCCTCTCCTTTGATATTTGTTTACTATCAACTGCAGATGCTGCAGGGATTCAGTCACTTGACCTCCCTCCTCCTGGTGATGCAGTTTTATTGATCCTTTAACTAATGGGTGAATCCAATGCTGTGCCTTCCGGGTTAAGGTAAATTATTAATGAGTTTAAAGGCAAAAGTTGCCCTCAACTCTTTATCTTACCTCTAGAGAAAATCCTAATGGGGCGGGGGGGGGGCAGGGAGGGACGGGGGGAGAGGGGCATGGAATATAAGGGGAAAAACAAGATAGGAAAAAAGCTCCTGTTGCAGTTCTTCCATTTCACAAGTGTTGTGAGACATAAATGGCAACAGGTGGGGTTTTCCCTGGTACAGAGATGAGAAGATAGTGTTTAAATTTGGGCATCAAAATTCAGGTTTGTAGGACAAGCTAATAGGACAAGCTAATTTGTAGGATAAGCTAATTTAAGAATTTCAAGTTGGTTTGAAGTGGGTTGTTAGGTTAGTTTTTAAAAAATGGTTGTATTAGAAGAGTTCATACAACTCAAAAAAAAAAAAAGAAAGAAAGAAAAACACTCCAATCAAAAAATGGGCAGAAGCGCTATAAACATTTCTTTAAAGAAGGTATGCAGATGGCCCATAGGCACAGGAAAAAATGTTCATTATCACTTATCATCAGGGAAATGCAAATCAAGATCATAATGAGACATCACGTCACACCTTGAGAATGGCCCAAATAAAAAAGACCAGAAACAACAGGCGCTGAGGGTGTAAAGAAATGTTGGTGGGAATCCAGTACATGGTCCAGGTCCTATGGAAAGCTGTGTGGAGTTTCCTCAAAATACTAAAAATGGATCTGCCATACAATCCAGCAATCCACTCCTAGGTATCTACCCAAAGAACACAAAAACATTAATTCCCAAAGAAACCTGCTTTCCTATGCTTATTACAGCACTAATTATAATAGCCAAGATACAGAAACAACCTAAATGCCTCCAAACAGGTGAGTGGATCAAGAAGATATGGAATGGCATACTACTCAGTAATCAAAAAGGTAAACTCATGCCATTTGCAGCAACATAGACAGAGCTGGAAGAGATTATGCTAAGTGAAATAAGCCAAGAGAATGATAAATACTGGATGGTGTCACTTTTATGTGGAATACAGAGAAAACAAAGGATCAAACAAAGATAAACTTTAAAACCAATCCTTAAAAACTGGCCATAGATCTTAGGCATCCAAGAGGGGAGAGAGAGAGGGAGGAAGAAGAGGAGCAATGGGGGAAAGAGGGGGCAGCCCAGTGGACTACGGTGGAGGACTCTGAGTGCTTTGGTGGTGGGAGAGCTACAGTGGCCACACCTAAGGGGAAAAATCTTATATTGTCAAAATATTAACAAAGATGTAAAACAATGGTACTTTACTAATTAAAAAAAACAAATTTAAAAATGGATATATATTTTAATAAAAAATTTGCATTTGGTTTTGAATTCAGTGAGGAGCAGAGATATATCTAAGTTTTTAGTTCAAAATTTTAGTGTTTTTTTCAGTGTAAATATAATAGTACTGAGAGGCAAAACAGAGAGCAGGAAGAAATGCAGCCAGTGTTTGTGGTTTGGGTTATGGCTACCATTATCCAAAAACATTTTAATGAGACTCTTCTAAACAGTTAGAGTACTATGCAGAGAGCTGGTAGGAAGAGAGCTCCTGGGCTCAGGGGTGCCTTCAGGCCTGATGAACAAGGCCTCATGCCTGATGAACAAGGTCAGCCAGTCACCTGAATCACTCCAGAGTGACAATTGCAATCAGCAGTGTATTCTGTGAGGTCAGAGCAAATCCAGAAAAACAAGGACACTGTTGGTCAACACTGTGTATCCAACATAGCTTACAAAGAAAATGGGCAGCATCTGGAAGAAGGTATCTTAATCAGCAATGGACTCATAACTGGTAAAAGATGACATCCATTTAGAAAAAGTATTTCTAAATGGTATATGTCAATTTTGTTTCAAAAAGTATATGTCAATTTTGTTTTAAAAAGAACTACAAAGGAGTCAGCACCAATCATTATATTATGGTGGAATTTGAGATAAAGGAGGGTGTCTGACAAGGTATGATGTACTGTAACTCATCTACGAAAATGAGTTTAGATATTTCTTGCTTGCTTTTTGTAAGAGTCCCTATTTTAATTTAAATGCAATATTAAAGCTAATATAATATGGCCCCAGAGATACTAAAGTGGGTACGTGGACACTAGGCAGCCTTTGGACAGGACCTGCAGACTATGTTTCTCTCTCAGGTGCATGTGCAGGGAGTGCTTGTGACTGTGATTTATACTCCAAACCAGACAGTTTCCAACACAAGAGCTGTTAAAACATTTCATTTCTGAGATCTCAATAGCTCAAAAGATCTAAAAGTATTTTTCATGTCATGCCCTCCGTTATTGTAACTCATCAAGAAGGAGCAAAGTGTGTAAGTGCTGTCAATTCTGGTAAAGCCCAAATTGAATGGGCGAAACTCTCAAAAAAAAAATGTGTCTGTGGCTCTCTCAAAAATCCAGACACTGTTAAACAAGATGAATCTTTGCAAGTTTTACTAAACACTCTCCAGTACATGGCCAGAGCAAGTTCAGCTCCAACCTGCTAAGACAATACCAAGTAACCTCACCATACTCATTTTTAAAATATCTAACATGTACTAGGCATTTAGCATGTGCTTGCTACTTTTCTAAACACTTCATATGTCTTTTGTCCTACTAAGGCTCCTAACAACTACATGATACAGTTGTGTCCATAGGGGTTTCTTCAAGATAAAGATGAAAAGTTTTCATAACTTAGTAACTAATACAGATGTGCTGTATTTGAAATGTTTTAACATTTAAATAAAAATAAACACGTTTTCTTTAAATCACTGAATAGGCTGCATTGGATTAGAGAATCGGCTACTTGGATTCTGATTCTAGTTCTTCTCACTGTTTATGTGACTTAAAGAAAATTCTCCTGGTGATGTTGAGCCTCTGTTTTTCCAATTAGGTAAGCTCGAATTTCTTGAGAGAATGAAGGGTAATGTATGTAAAGTGTCCACCTGATTGTGGGTACTTGACAAAAGGCAGCCATTATTATTATGAGATAATAATCCAGGGAAAGTCCTGAGTAAACCATGCTATATGAATCCAGAGGGGATCACTATTATTACACTAATGCCCTGATAATGATGATAGGTGTGATAATATGAGTCAAATGTTTGGATCACAACACATTTTCCAATAACAAGGGGAGTGGCTGGTTTCCCAGGAGCCTCATAAACCTAGAGTAAATTCCTCCAGATTTTGTGGGGCTGAGGGAACCACACACCAACCTTATCCAGTCCCACAACCAAGATTGGATTCCAAGAAGCACTTCTGCCTACACTGTCCTGGGCAAGAATCTTTAATTTTGAATCCTTTCCTGAATTGATCCCGAGAGACCCCATGCTTTCAATAAGCCATCTAAGGCTGTGATGGAACAAGTTTTAAGATTCAGTAATCTAATGCAATTATATCTTGCTACCATTTTTTTTAAACCTGGAATCTGTCCATGGCTCTTAATTGCCAGGTCTTTCTGGTTTTTACATTTTCCCTTTATAAAGCAACAAGCTTGACCCTGGGAAGGTGCTTCCTCCCAAGATCTCACATTTCCATTATTACTTCAGGGGGCTCCTTTAAAAGAAGAGAAGAGGTGTTAATTAGGGTGGCTCATCCTCTGAAAAATCTTTTAGTCTCCAGCGTTGTTGGAAACTGCATTCATGTGAAAAGAGCTAGGGGTATAGAATAGTCAACAGCTCTTGTATTTCAAGCCTTGCTTTCTCACACAAGCGGCATCCCCATTCCACTGACTGCAGCATCCAGAGGCTGGATTTATATAACAGGTGGATTTTTCCATTGCATCCCCTTTGCTCAAAATCCCTTGCTTATGGTCATGGATGTACCTGCCAAAGCAAAGTAATGTACCTGCTAACTGTGGACCCCCCGTAAAGTAGTATCTTTGGAAATAAGAGATGCAGACCACATACATCAGAATCACTAGAACTGAATAGAAAGCAGATTCCAGACCCCCCAGCCACACCCCAGCTTTAATGAACCAGATCTCTTGGTGGGGATCAAGGATTTACAGTCATACAAAGCTCCCAGGTGATTCCTATGAACGCTAACACTTGAGAACAACTAGTATAAGAAATAATGTATGCCTGCTTGGACCAAATCATCCACTGCTCAACATGCACTGCTTCCTACATTGCAAACACACTAAAACTACAGTTAAGATTTTTGCTTTACCCAAATTAAAAAACAGAAATAAATGTGTGCCAAAGATTTATAGGATGCCATCCAAAAACTAAGATGAAAAGGACATATTGTAGGAGGTTATATTTTTGACTGGGGACTAGGGAAGGACTTCTTAAGCAAGGCTCTGGGGAAAACAAAACAGTAGATATTTTTCTGATCACTGCAGGACATCATAGGCAAAGTCAGCAAACATGGCAGAAGTAGAAATACTATCTGCTACATTTAAGTGTAGATATAAATATCAGAATCTATACCAGAATCTGCAAATCAAGAAAAGGCTAGGGATGCCACCAGAAGAATGGGCAAAGGGTATAAATAAATTCACAGAAGCATTTATTTGCAGAGAATCAGGAATCAAATTTACAATGAGATACTACTTTACACTCATCAGAATGGATATAAATGCCAGACAAACAGAAGGTGGGTAACAGTCAAGGTCGTGCAGAAGCTAAGAACCCTCAAGAACAAGGGTGGGGCAGTCACTCTGTCAAACAATCTAATAGGGTTGCTGACAAGAAGTATTCCCAGGCCCTATGCCCAGCCAGTCCATTCCTGGACCTAGAGTCAAGATGCAAAGAAAGTTACTATACTACCTGCACACAGAGCAACATGAATGGCATTTAAAAGTACATATTAGGTTTTTAAAAAAGAACAAGACAATATCATTGTGTAAACTGAACACACAGACATATATAAAAGAGCTCTCCTATGTGTGCATGGATATTAGAGAGGGAGAAGAAAAAACTAAATCCTGATCATTAGTAGAAGAGCAGCACAAACAATAACAAGCAGTAGGCATGGCACCTCTATCAAGAGAGACAATCCAGATTTAGCTAAAAGACAAAGAAATGAACATTTCTGTTAATTGGGATTTACAGCAATGATTAAATCTCTCCAATGGTCTCAGCACTGCTGTACTATAGAAAGCAGACTTTACCAGCTGGCTGGGGGCTGACATCTGGAATCCTGGGCCATGCATGTGGTTTTGCCTACTGCCCACTGGACAGAACTAGCTGCAAAGACACCTGTGAGTTTGCTGAGTGTGCCCATCCACAGACAATCCCCGGCCTGGGAGCACTTGCAAGTGGTGCAAAAGTTAGATATGATGGAGGGGGTTACATTACATTTTTACACCTTCAACAAAAAAGTAACAAATAAAATAGCTACAATTCAAGAGCCCTGGAATAACAGGAGACTTCAGGATAAAGAAAAAAAATAGGGAAAAAATTGATTTTTAAAAGGTTTCCCCCTTCTTGGGGTGGTGTAGGCTAGTTACTTCCCTGGGTTCATGAGTGAGGAAGGCACAAAGCCTCACCTGGTTACCTTGACCTTGAACCAGGTCAAGGTTGGTTATTTGGCTTTGAGGAATTATGACTGGCACTGCATGTTGAGCCCAGCAAGAAGCCTAAACCAAGCTAAGCACAGGGTTCTGAGGATGCAGCTAAATCAGCTGTGGCCTAAGCATCAAGAAGGCCACCTTTAAGTTCTTCCTTCAAATTCAGTGAGCAGGTTCTGAGATTCTTGTGTCTGCACTAGGGACACAAAGGAACTTGAAGCAGCAGCAACCCTGGCCCCTGGGGAGGTGACATGTAGCTAGTGTCCCTATACCACCTACTAGTAAACTGCCATGAATCAATTCTCTGCAGAATAAGAAAGGTAAGCTGAGTGAGAGGGACTGCTGACCACTGCTTTGGCTGTGAGCTGCCTTGAGTGTCTACTCTGTCTCCAGAGCTCTGTGAAGGCATGTGTGCTTTGGCAGGGAGAGACGATGTGAAGAGTTTAATAAGAACTCAAGAATCAGAGCAAATAAGACCTGGAGATATACCATGAGGTACAGAACATTAAGTGCCCAGGGGGCGAGTAGCCACAGGGAGCAGAGACAGCTGAGGAGGGGCTGAGGCAAACACAGCGAGCAGGGGCAGCAGTGGGACTTGAAGGATCCATGGATTGGGACAAGTGAAAAGAACAACAGGACTCGCTATAAGCAGAAGCAAAGGTTTGTGGTGGCAGAGGGCACCCTCTCTTTGGAGCCTCCTTAGCTAATATTTTTCTCTCCAGTTTCATCCAAGGGACTATAAAGGCATTTTCCTCCCTTACCTTTGGTTTTGTTTTCCAAGCAGCAATTCATGACAAACTGCCCGTGTGGAGGAAGTACTGTACTAAAGCATTAGGTTGGTTGGAAAAACATTAGCACTGCGAGAGTAAAAACAAATGATTATCTTTCCAAAGGAGGCAATTATCCAGCCAAATGAGCTCATCTGCACCAGCAGGGAAAGGGGAGGACCAGTAGGACTTGTTGTGGAGGGAAGGATGTCCCTCATTTCTCCAGGGCGTAACCCACAATTTTCTGATGGTTTAAATGATGTGCTTTTCACTGGAGTACAGCTTGACACAGTACACCCAGGTCCTCCCTGCTGGAAGAGGGGTGCAATGCAAACTTCTCCCAGGAACCCTCTAGGTAAACCACTCTTATCAAAAAGTGACAAAATCAGTCTGGTCACTCAGAGGAAGAGAAGATGTAAAAGCAGCTCAGGAGGTGCAGGTGTCCTGGGGAGTCTGAATAATTAAGGTGGCTTGGAGACAGAAACAACTTTTCCAAACATATTTATATTTAAATTATTCATTGGTTTCTTAGAAGATAAGAATAACTCTAATTAAAAATAAAAAAGACATCAGATTTTATATTATGTAAAGCAGATGCTTTCAATGCAAATACTTATTCATCAGTAAATTATAAAATTTGCTATTATCTTGCTTGAAAATGGTTTTTAGAGAGACTGAAATTGCATGTGAGGAATCAAGTTCCTGGCACTGTTTTTAATGATAGAATGGATTTCATTTTTCATATTAAATATATGTTATATATGTAGAATTATATGTATATAAATGTGCATATGTGTGTCTACATTTATGTATATACGTTTCTACATATTTACATGTCTATGTAAATATAGCTATATAAAATAGTATATTGTATACATGCGTAATGAAAGAAAACCAGGCCTTTTTCATACCCCAGAAAAAAAAATCACTGTATATTAAAACTGGTCTCCAGACTCCCCACTCTTTGGAACTATTTGTTTCAGCACAGCTTGAGGTCCCCAAGAACCAACTGCTCTGCTTTCTCTCTCTGCAGGCAGCAAATTCACAGCATTCTGATCACGAGAAGTACTGTTATACCTCACAAATCAATACGGACAAGTCTTCAAATTCGATTCCTGAATACAAGTTTACAGCTAATTCCTGCAAGAATTTCATTATTAACCGAAGTGCAATTTAGAATCTATGATTGAAAGGCCTGCCTGCTACAATTCCCAATTCTCCTCTTCAACCAGATTCCCTACCTTGTTGGAAAATATGTTAACCTTAAATTAAAAATGTTACATTTACATGCTTGTAAATACACAAGAATACACTCATACTAGAATAACATTATACACTACACTTCCGTTCACAAACAGTAAAAAGAGAAATATTAGGTCAATGACAAACTTAAGGCAAAAAAAAAAAAAAAAAAAAAGGCTTGCAGTGTATAGGGTATAAGTTTGGGGATTTGGAAATATAAGAAAAAGCTCACATGAAATGTGTATTTTGGTGGTCATGTGTAAAGTCTGTTTTATAAAAGTTTTAAACTGATTTTAGTGAAATTTTTCTTTTCCCTCTTCCTAAGTCACTTCACCCTGCCTGGGGAGGATACAGAGTTCAGCTATCTCAAGGTCATGGAACAATGATCCTCTCCAACCATGTGTGATGTTTTGGGAGGGACAGAGTGGACAGGAGCACCATAGCCAGACTAGCCAGTGGGAGGACCAACAATCCCAGAGTCAGATCCACTTTCGCCGCATCTAAAGCAGGGCCTCTGCAACCTGGCCACAAGGGATTGGTGTAGGACTTTGCAATGAATGCTGTCTTTTGACTGGCTAGTTTAGGAATAAAGAAATAAAACAGGTCAGTGATTGACAACATTGTATTTACACGTTTGGATCTCTCCCCTGGTATTTCCAAGCTTTGGATATGGTGGACTGATAATGAATTTCTGCTTTGGGGAGATTTTTTTTGTGTGTTGTTGAAATGAGAAAAGACCTGGAAATAAACATCTAGTTTCTGGATGGGGAAGAAAAAGGATTATCTAGCACCTTCCCCATTTACCCTCACATTCAGAGCAATCTGTGGGAAGGTGTGTCTTGCCAGACAAAGTCCATCCAACACTCTGTTCAGGAGCAAATTACACTAAATCCCTGGTCTATTTAACTTACTTCATCATGTCAATGGCCTTTTCAATCATGCCAACAAATTGTCTCAATGACCATTTATAATTTGCCTTTCAACTTTAGGTATTTTCCCCATTGTTTCCACTTTCTTTTATGTCCACTTGCCACCAGCCTTCTCTGTAGCCTCCAGAGCCCCCACCCCTCCAGGACCCACTGGGAGAAGATGCTTCACAACTACTGATTATTAACATAATTAACACCCTTTCATTCTAGGACAGACCAGTAGTCACCTTTCAAGTGCAGCAATTATGGAAATAAGACATCCAGATGTGTAGTAATTTCCTAATAACTACACACCTATGAAGTGCCAGAGGAGGCCTCAAGGTTTCCAACCCGCTTAAGTATGCAGTCGTGCTAATTAGGATGATAACTTGTATTTATGCGGCGCCATCCTGCCCCAGCAACCTAAACTAGCATCAAGACATACAATTAACAGTCACATATAAAGAGTGACAACAGTCGGCACACAAGAGAAACCTTTTCAGAAAGGAACACATGCAGAGGAAACCTGAGGCAGGCTGGCACTTATTTTCTTGTGGAGCAGGCTACTCGAGTGAGTCAGAGGTGGTAGGCCAGAAAGGTAGGCCAGATAGTTCCTCTTCAGGACTTTTAAGAAGAGGGACTACACCACGATGAACAAGAAGACGGCAGGTCTGATCCTGCGGCTGGGAAGGATAGATGCAGGATGGAAAGCGACCTGGATCATTTGGGATAATCAGCCTTAGAAACATGTAAGTGAACAGGACATGTGGAATTCTGTGGTCAAAGACAAAACACCTGTTCACACTGAACATGACAGGGGAGGCCGGTGTTTGCCGCACCATGTGTGAAAAGATGGTGTTTGCACACTTGG
Organism: Talpa occidentalis; assembly: GCF_014898055.3. Classification (NCBI taxonomy): domain Eukaryota; kingdom Metazoa; phylum Chordata; class Mammalia; order Eulipotyphla; family Talpidae; genus Talpa; species Talpa occidentalis. The sequence continues at coordinate 29,646,978 of NW_023600993.1, forward strand.
GGTCCACAATGTCAGTGACTCCAACCGAGCTACGATGATAGAATCAGCAAGAGCAGGATGGCGCTATTTTCTATTTTCAGACTACGGAGAGGCACATATACTTCTGGCCAAGGAATTTTCAGAGGAATGTGACAAAACTAAACAGCAGACCGAAAAAGATCAGAGAAGTCAGGTGGTCTGGAAGTCAGGGTGTAGCAGATGAACAGAGAAACAATTTCAAAAGATGGAGATGTTGAGAGCAGAGTTAAGGCTGCAATATACAGATGTTTTTGGTGTTGTATTACAGAAGAGGGGCTGGACTTACTGTGATGCAAGTGAGAAAAATTAAATTCTATTGCTGGGAGTTCCAGGGAGGAAGTTAACATAGAAGGCATATTTGTAGATCCAGTGTGAAGCCTTGAAAGGTCCTGAATTTCCTGAGAAGTTCCTGAATCCCCTGAGAGGGGATTTGCTCAAATAGAAACTGGACAATCCTTTAAAATTCTAGGGTGAAGGAGCTGTTGTCCTGGGCAGATGGAAGGGTGAGGCTGTATTTACAGAACAAGCCAAGGAGTACAAGGAGAGCAATCCCTGAAGAATGGATTCCTGCTATCAAACAACTAGAAGATCACAGTTATAGTCTTATGTGGGATCAGACAAACCATTTTCCTCGGTTCCATTCCTTTATTTATTCTTTTTTAAATTGACATGTATAAAATGGACTTTTCTATATATAGTCCTGTGAATTTTAGCACATAAATCACATTTTCATCACCACCACCACAATCAAGATATGGAACAATTCATCATCAACAACAAAAAATCCATTTTGCTGTCCCTTTTCTACCCTGGTAATCACCAATCTTTTCTCCATCCCTGTAGTCTTGTCATTTGGAGAATGTCAAATAACTGGGCTCATACTGTATATAACCTTTTAAGACTGGCTCCTTGCAACACATCTTTGAGCAACTCCCAGGTGGCTGCTGCATCTATCAGTAGCTCAAATTCTTAAATATAGGATTATGAGGAACATGGATTGGCTATTTTAGTTACTTTGAAATCTGTTTTTTTCAGGTTTTCCAAACTTCTTGGCTCCATCTGAGGAGTAATGAGTTGGTTTGAGAAAATTACAGTATATGGTGCCTCTAGTAATTTTTTTCCTACTGGTGTTTAATTTTAAAGAGATCTGAATTCATATGCTCAGTGAAATAAGTCAGAAGGAAAAAGAAAAATATCAGATGGTTTTACTTATAGCAGGAGTATAGGGGAACCAAATAAGACATCAGTGTAAAAAATAATAACAGTACAAAACACAACAAAGCAAAAATGGACAATTATAAATCAGAGACAGACTGCAGGGGAGGAGGAGGGAGAGGGATCAGAGGGAGGGAGGAGCACAGGGGACTGAGATGACGGTGCACGGGTGCCTTGGGGAAGGAAACTCTATGGGGACTACACCTGAGGGGGTGGGGGGAAGCAAATATTGCTTAAAAATGAACAATGATGTAAAAAGTAAATTAAAAAAAAGAACAATGATGTAAAAAATAAAACAAATATAAAACAACAAAAAAAATAAAAAGATCTGAATTCTAAGAAAGTGGGGGGGGGGCACAGTATGCTTACTATAAAAAACCCAAATCTACAGATCAATATATACACAAAAAAATGAACTTTTTTCCTTTTCAACTTCCACCATTAAAGGGATCAATTATTAATGGTTTGATGTCTCTTCTTTAGATTCTTCTAAATTTATATAGTCATATATATTTGCTATTTATAAAAGTGGAATCTTACTATAGGAATTCAGTTGTACAATCTGAGCCTATAATATCTTTTATTATAGCAATATATTTAGTTCTTCCATGTTATTTTAAGAACCACATGATAGCCTATTTTATAGAGGAATCAAGATTTACCTAATAGGTCCCCTACTGATAAGCATTTATATTGTTTCTAAGTTTTGACTAACATAATGCATCAACAAATATTTTTATTTACATAGCTTAGGGTTTTAAATCACTTGGATAAAATATAAAGTCCTTCAAAGAAAGGGCATTTATTGGAAACCATATTAGATGTGACAAATGGTATTCCATTAGAGAATAAAAACACAGAAACACATAAGATTACTAACACACAGGCATCAGAATTAAAGTTCCCTAAATTGTACAAACAAGATGTTTCAGATTAATATCACATTAATTGTCCTCACTTCCACAGGCCCAGTTGTTCCTAGAGAGAGAGTTAAATGTCTACCCTGAAACTAAGCTGTTTCCTGCCACAGACGTTACAATCCTGCTGTTGAGCTTTCTGGATTCAGCTATGGAGTCAACACTGGAGAGGTTAAAACTTGCCAGCACAAGAATACTCTGCATCTCTCTAATCCCTTCATACCTATTTCCTTCCTTGTTCCATTCAATCAATTTCTACCAGCTTATCTCCTCCCCCCAAGCATCTTGGGACTGATATTGCTTTCTCCAGGAAACTGACCTATACTTACTTTTTAAGAGTTTTAAAAATTATCTGATAATCTTAAGCACACCTGGATATTTGCCAAGGGTAGCCAATGCTCACATATTATACCACTTACTCAGGCAATGCTTTCCTACGCAGTTATTACAGAAGAACCATAGTGATGTTAGGCCTGACTACTCTCCTACTGTTCCACAGAATCATCCAGGGAAAGGAGCTCAGGAATCCCAGCTGAGTTCAGACAAAGATGTAAGAAGTAGGTGCATCATCAAGGTGAGGGGTGACTGGTACTGGAGGTGATACTGGAGGCTCAGACCGAAGTCATAGACTAAGAGGTCTGTCCACCCCCAAGTTATCTTAACACACTGAAGAACCCTTTGCCTCTGGCGTGTTGTAGCTTAAAAGACCTCTTATTGCCCATAATTTCACTTGGTCCTCATAATAATTGCAGGCAACAGAGCCAAACCTTCAGCAGCAGTCCAACCATGATCACAGAAGTAGTCTGGGGTTCTAGGTTTTCATTAAGTCATCCTGTTAACGCTCATAGTGTCTACAGAGGTCAGAGAGAATTGAAATGAAGAGGCCAAAGGGAAGACAGGAGGAGCAGCAGATCACTACCAGTCTTTGCAGCTTAGCACTTGGCACTGCGGTGTCCCAAAGACTAAAAGGCCTGCATTTCTCTCTCTCTCTCTCTCTCTCTCTCTCTCTCTCTCTCTCTCTCTCACACACACACACACACACACACACACACACACGCGCGCGCGCGCGCACACACACACACACTTCCCTCATGCAAACACCAAAGCAGTCTTAGGTCCCCACTCCTGGGTTATTAGTCCCTAATGAACTCTTTCAGGCACAGCAGCCATTGGCTGAGAGTAGGGAGTTGCCCTAAACCAACTCAGGTATCTGTTAGTTCTGCAGGTCTGGTCTGCAACCACTCATTAGGGTGAGAGATCTAGTTAGTCTGGGCTGTGTCAGGCAAGGGAGTCTACCTGGGAGTGGGGCGCTCCTTTGGGTCAACAACAGAGGAAACCACACAGCAGCGATGCATGCAAGGGCCTCCTCACAAGAGCAGAAACATTTGGGCAAGTCAGTTCAAACTGGGCATGTGCTCCAGGGTTCTTGACAGCTAGTCTCCTCCAATTATCTCAAGAAATTGGAGTGTGCTTGGGATAATAACGTGTATAATTATAGAATAAAACTGATTCTTTAATATTAATTCCGTGTCTTTATATACTTTGGGGTGGGGGCAGGGGTAGTAAAAACAGTAAGAAAAATGTCTGCCTAAGGTTCCTATGCTCTTGTTTCCTGTCCACATCCCCAACCCCAAGTTACCAAAAATAACAGTGTCATTTAGGATTCCTCATTTTCTATATTTACCTACACACTTTCTCAAGTAGTTTACAGATTCAAGGTAAAAAGGAAGTTTTCCTCTGCAAATATACTTCTGCAGTACACTTCTTTCATCACTCCCAACACCTCTGCCAAAGTCACCGACTCGCTAAAGTTATTAGACCGTTTTCTTGCTCAGTGGCATTACTTCCTTGTGATTTCTCCAAACAGATGCTGTTCATATTTTCAAGAAATTCAATTACCTTTCTCATTTCTTATAGAGATCTTTAAATTTTTTATTGAGGTAATGTTGATTAACAACACTGTTTTCGGGGGACAGGGTCACACTTCTTATGTTTGTCATGCCACCACGCCCACCACCCCTGCACCAATAGCCTCCACTGCAGTCCAATGACCAATTACCTTATAATAATTTATTATGATCTTATGTTTTAGATCCTCCTCATTTCAAAATATGATATATAGGCAATTACACATACTATCCACTGAAGAAAAGAGTTTTTTTTTTTGTTAATAGGTGTATTATTTATATTTTTAACACTTTCAAAAATTCATTTGGACTTCATGAGGGTTCCTTAAAAATTCAACTGATCTCTGAGAAACTTTTGATTCTTGAATGCCTTATAAAGAGCAGCTGATCAATGAAATTTTGTTACTAGGACACGAGTAGATGTAGAAGACAATATACAAAATTAACCTGGTCCTATGGTACAGTTTTTCTTCTCATTTCAATATCTTCCCTTGTTTTCTCTAAGCTAAAACAAACAGCTTTTAGAAATGAGATGTGAAAATGTATATGTTGTATCAACACAAGATCATAATTAGATGAAAGTATTGGGACCCCTCTGAGGTACTGACTGGAAGTCTGAGTGTGACAACTATACAGCCGGCACTACATGTGCAGGTACTTTGTGATGCCTCCAATAAGCCAGATTATTATTATTATTATTCTTGAGCCAAGAAGAAAAAAACAAAGCACAAAACAACAAATCTTCCTTTCCATTTCAAAGCTGATCTATTCCAAAAGTACCTATTACAAAGAGGATCTGGAAGCCAATTCAGTATTTGTGACTTCCGACCAAAGATTAAAGGATATTTAGAAAATTTTGAAAAATAGTCAAGTCCAAGTAACAACCAACTTGACAAATAATGACACTTGGTGCTACAAAGGGCAGTATTTAGAGCTCCCCATGTTCCCAATGACAGCCTTGGTCAGAGGCCAGAAGCCTCAGCTGCTCAATGGACTAAGCCTGCCTTGTGTTCTCCGAGAGCCAGGCAGCGGGGCCGCTAAGGTGAGAGTATTTCATGATCCTGTCTTTAAGAAGGCTGTACTACCCTCTAAACCAACTTCAACAAGCCTCAGTGGCTTCTAGTCACCTCATGTGGAATTTCTGAAATAATTTTTATTTCCAAGTAAAACATCGAGATCCATAGGGCAGGATTATCACATACTTCTGATAACTTACCTATGGTCACAGTAAATCCAGGTAACAAGAGAAGGAATCTTTCCCAAAGGCAGGCTGATTCTGAATCACAATAAACCGCAAGGACATCATCCATTAACTGTTTCAGTTCAAGTCAATGAATGGAATCATGTGGGAAAGTGTGGCCTGAATAATTTCAGACTGCAAACTGATGGCCAGTGGGGGCTTTGGAAGTTGATGTCATCACTGCAAATGCCAACATGCACAGTCTCATCAGGGGAACCGATTCACAGAGGGGAACCCATGGTTCTTAGTTCCCATTAGATTCTGTTTGCGACTATGGTGCTTTTTATATCTCTCTTAATGGAGCCACACTGTGAAGTTCTGAAAAGTTGGATACACAATCAGAGTGGAGGAAGGGGCGGTGTAGACTGGGCATCTGCTTGAGGAAAGAGTAAATTAGATGTTTCGTACCCATGTTGGCCTGCATGACTCCCTACTTGCCTTGGGATCTGGTGCTTTTTCTAGTTCTGAAATCTTACATAGCTTGCCTAAGCATAATTAAGAGCAGTGCCATCTTGTGATAATCTTCATTTTCCTTTATCTACAGCAGTTCTTGTAGTTTCCTTTTGCAATCCAGACGGTTTGAAGTGAGATGCTGGTCTTTCCATTTACTCGCTATAGACTACATAATAGAAAGGGCTGGAATCTGGCTACTTGGGACAGGGATAGGATAAAACCAACCATGATTGGCAACCCTGGCAGCATCTCAGAATCAGTGGGGAGCACTAAGAAGTCAGACTCCCAGGTGCTACAACTGGAAACTGCAATGTAGCAGGTCTGGACCAAAGTAGCTGGACCGTGGACTGGCATCTGGGAACAGGTCTAAGTGAAAAACTTAGTGCCAAGTTATTAAAGCTTTCAGGCCTGGAATTCCTATTTTAATGACTAGGTGCTATTTATTATAAGATGTTAAGATCTTGAGAGGAGAATAAAAGCAGCGCATAGGATAGGATAACTAAGAAAAACAAGCCACACATAGGCAAAAGTGAGGGTAGGAGGAGGGCCCATTTGCAGAATTGCTTTTTCCCTTCCAGTCATTTATTAGGAAATGTGTGTTACTATGGTGATAGGAAGAGGGCAGAGCAGGGAGGTTTGTGAAAGGGGTTGCAAACTGAAGAGGGCTTAACCCACAGAAACCTTTGTTAAAATTATTTCTGTGAATTGGGTTGAGAGGCTGCGCTCAGCTGGAAGCCTGCCACCATCTCTGAAGGTTCTCCCAGTCACTTGGTTCTTTGTTTCTCCTTTTCATGCTGGGGGTAGAGCCAGCACCAGCCTGGCTACAGGGAGAAGGCTGTCTCACCTGCTATCCTGGTCTCCTTCCTGCTCTTAATTTCTGGACCTCTATGATGGTTTTGAAGGATTTCTTATGGGAAATTTTTCTGTTTAGACCTCAAAAATATATAAATACATACATATGGATTTAAAAAATTAGCACATCTGTCTTAAACATATTAGGTTTCACACTTGTCCATAAATACTTGCAACGGCAATGTGGGGAGCCCTGTTGTGAGTCTAGCAGGTGTTTTTCCCTGGCCTCCCTGCTGCTCCTCCCCCTCCACTCCCATCCTCTCCAAGCAGGGTAGCAAGAAAGGCCTCCTGAGTGGCTGCCATTTAAGCTAAGGAAGAGTCTGGCTCCCTGAAGTTTCCCACCAAAAGAATGATTTCTGAGATATGTATGTTAATATATGAGAATATATTTGAATGCTGGTGGGAAAGAACTCCAAACAGAAACAAAGTTTCATGTTTAACTATATTTAATTCATCCTTTGAAAAAGTAGAGCTAAAGATGACTCAGACAAAGGAGGAAGTGAAAACTGAACAGAGCTCTGGCCTGTCATGGGCAGAAGAAAAAGGGAGTGTCCAAACAATGGCCCATTTCCTAGGGACAGAGAATTTAAGGCAGGGTGGAAATTGATAGACTCCAGGGTGAGAATGGCCAACAAAGGTAAATTGATATTCACAAAGAAACTGCCAGTTGCACAAGTGAGAGAAATAAAACTGACAACCCTAAGCTGATTTCTAAAGGGGGATTTTAAACAATGGCACAGAGTTCCTTATTTATATTGGTGTTCTTTGCAAGGCACGTAGAACGGCTAATGAAGTCATGAGGCAATAGTATCAAGTACACTCATTAAGAGTAGAGTTTTAAACTAGCTTAATGTGAGCTAGGAATGAAGGCAAGGTTCTGTGATGCTGCCTACCTTCACAGCAAGATGGCCTGAATGCAAAGAAGCACATTCATGACTTGTGCTTACAATGATGACAGAGTCACCAATGGCTTTGAATATTTATCAATATTTAATCAATTCCTCACTAGTTAGATAAGAATATTTTCATCTTCATATTATCATCAAGCTTAATGGGACTGGGCTTTACTAAAATATATCTTGATGGTTCCTGATGTTACCTGGGAATAGAGTGAAAAGACAAGAAATCATAAGATAAAATGAAAGACTTTTTCCCCTCTTGCAAAAAAGTTACAACCACTAATGACAGTAGATGTGAGAAAATTATGGGCTGTGATGTGTGTAAGCAAAGAGCTATTTTGTTGAAGAATACTGTGGGTAATGCTAACCTGCACCGCGGAAATTGGTAATTACAATACAGGTGCGTCCTGGAGGCATAAAGGCTCTAAGGGAGTTGGATGTCAGAAGCATGAGGGCAGAAAGGAAGGACATACTTGGTTTCCTAGTATCACCAGCGGTCTCATCTCAAATTATTTATTTTCAAAAGTGTCTCATCTCAAGGATCTAATAAGGGAATATGCAAAAATGGAAAGAATACATCGGCAGGAGGAAATCCAAGTGAAAGAAAAACTCTATATCCTTGTAAAGAAATAATTAACCTAAAGACAGGAAAAACTGTTTTAGACAAAGGTTTTATAAAAGGTAGCTAAGCAGGGGGAGGGAGAGAGGGCGGGAGGAAGGAGTAGCTTTGAGGGCTGACTCTATCCTTGTTCTTTGTCAGGAGGACCATGAGCATGTCTGCACCCCAACTCTGTTAGCCTCAGAGACCCTCCCTGGGCAAGGGAAGAGGTGGGGCTCAACTTAACCCCTGCAACATGGTGAATCCTGGCCTCAGATACTCCCGGCAGAACCCCAGGACTGGTACCAGGAAAACCACCACAAAGAGGACGAAGAACAAGAAGTCTTGGGAAGTAACACGCAGTAGAGTCCTCCATAAGAAGTTCAACGCTTGTAGGAAAACCTAACAGAAAATGACAGTGGGAGGACTTTGAACCCCTTCTGAAACATTCCCCAAATGTTCTGGGGTACAGTTTAGGAAAGACAAGTGGCTCTGTCCTTTAGGAAAGACAAGTGGCGCTTCTGCACAAGCACAGAAGTCCAATTCTCCTCACCAACCCTCAAGGAGTTTAAAGTTTTAAAGAAAGATCTATTTGCAACAGGCAGATATAGGGCTAACTCAAAGGTGTAGGAGGAAAAACTGTTACTTCATCTCAAAGTCCATGCTTATCCCTTTTTACATATGTTGATGGTCTGTCTCTTCTCTGGCATCATCTCCCTCAGGCAAGCCTCCAGCTTTCATGCTTATGGAGCCCTGGGACTGGATGGAGCCAGTCAGGGTTGGGCCTTTGGGCATCCTGTGAAGCAGGGGGGCCCTGCACCCCTGCTGTCTGTCTGCAGAACGCAGGATGCACTGTACGACAGAAGGGGTTACAGTCCTATTGTCAGCAATTTTCTGAGGGGCTACACAGGGGTCTAAACAAACCTGGACCTCTGTTTCCTCACCTGTAAATGAGGGGACTATACCCCAGCCCCCAAGTGTCTTACTGAGAGTGATGAGGACATCAACTCTGAGGAGTGCTTGAAAGGCCACAGCACTTTTTCAAATGTCAGTTTATTGAGCTTTTAGAAAATCCTTCTGTTTGGATGTTAGGCCCATTTTCTAGAAGGGTAAACTGAGTCTAGAGAGGATGCATTCCCGCTAAAGAGTCAACAACAAATTCAGATCTCAAATTCTTGTCTTAGTACTCAAAATCCTGTGTTCCCCCAAACATGATTCAATTTTATTTGAACTTTACATTTCTGGACTGTGAAGCCGTACTACGTAGAGAAAGAGCTTAGATAATTTTGGTAAAATAAAACTAACATTGTTTTGACTGTCTCCTTGTGTGGGCTGGCTAGGGATAGGAGAGGGGTTCAGCAAAAAGCTGCCATTCCCTCTGCCACTGCAGCTGTCTGGAAGGGCCTGTGTGAGGGAGGGGATACCGCCCCTGTCCTGTGGGGTGGGCGAAGGGGCGAGGGTACATGAACACCAATGAGACTTGCTAGGACAGGGAAGGAGAGACGCACACAGACACACAGATGCGTGGAATTCTGAGGGCCTGAGGCCTGAATTCACCACCCTCACCCCCAACAACTAAAGTGCCACAGTACTTTACAGTTTACAATGCACCCTTTGCACAAGGTGCTGAAGGGCTGCCGGCCTCATTTTATGAGGCGGAATTTCCAAAGTGCTTGGCAGCAGAACCAGCCTCCACCCAGTAAACCCAAACCGGCCGCTCTGGCACTGTACGGGCTCCAGGCTCTGGCCTCTGGGTTTGCCGACCTCACGGAAAGCCCACAGCAGCTCTAGACATGGCGGCCCTGGTGCCTCTGTCACTGGGGCCAGGGAGAGTCACGGGGAGGTGTGAGCCTTTCTGCCTCACCTCATCTCTGAACACCGGAGGGAAAGATGATGAGAGCTAATCAAATTCTCACAGCCCCACACCCTCTCTTTTCTCAAAGGCAGAGAGGTTTCTCAAATGGAACAAAGCAATTTCTGTGCCAAGAGGGCTTTTATGTTCACCTTCAAAATAGCATTTCTGCTTTGCAGAGAGAGAGCCTTTCAGAGGAACACCTTCTTTGAAAGGAAGTAAATAAGAGAGAGTGTCTGGGGCTCCAATTTTTCTCCTGTAGGATCTGAGTGCCTCAATTTAAGGGCACCTGGCACCTGGAATTCCAGTTTCCTTCCCTGGCAGTGACAATGGCGTGGGGAGGCGGCGGCACATGTGGCGGAAGACTCTCCCTGCTGCTCAGAGATGGGCCCCGGCTCCCCAGAGAACACCACCAAACAGGAACACCTGCATTATGTGATCTCCTTAAGTAACTTGCTTTACCTATGAGTAGCTTTCTTGATCTGAGCAACTTCCACACAGGACTTGCTATAAATTCCCTCCCCAGCTCACTCCTCTATTGAAAACTCTAAAGACTGCTGTTAAAACACCAGTGTGATCTGAGAAATAAAAAACATTATGACAAATCCCAGTTGCCTGTCCATAATGCCCCAGAAAGCTCTTGGGCACTGTAGAGAAATCCAGGGAAGAGATGCTATTTGGAGGTGCCAGCTGTGGGCAAGGGCCTGGACTGAGGTTCTGATGGACACCGCCAGGGCTCTGCCCATCCCATGGGGCCTTTTTTTCCCAGCTGTGTGCACCTGGGCTCACACCAGTGGCTCGTATCAAAGGAGTTCTTGTCTTACCTGCCTGCACTCCCAAGGAGCTGTGCATGCCTGGCCACTCACATCCCCCAAGATAAAACTTGCCAAAGACTGATAAGGGACTGATCACAAAGATATACAAAGAACTCACAGGACTCAACAAAAACAAAATAAACAATCCAGTCAAGAAATGGGCAGAAGAACTCAAAAGACATTTCTCCAAAGAGGAAATGCAAATGACCAACAGGCATATGAAAAAATGTTCAACATCCCTTATCATCAGGGAAATGCAAATTAAAACCACACTGAGATACCACCTCACACCAGTGAGAATGGCACATATCAAAAATACAAGCAACAACAAAGGTTGGCAAGGATGTGGTGAAAAAGGAACTCTCCTACATTGCTGATGGGAGTGCAAACTGGTACAGCCACTATGGAAAGCTGTGTGGAGGTTCCTTAGCCTACTAAAAATGGAGCTACCATATGACCAAGCAATTCCACTCCAAGGGATCTACCCAAAGAACACAAAAACAATGAATCAAAAGAACACCTGTACACCGATGTTTATTGCAGCACTATTTACAATAGGTAAAACCTGGAAACAACCCAAATGCCCCAAAATAGATGTCTGGATCAAGAAGATGTGGCATATATACACAATGGAATATTACTCAGCAATCAAAAAAGATAAACTCATGCCATTCTCAGCAACGTGGATGGAGCTTGAATGAATTATGCTCAGCGAAATAAGCCAGAAGGAAAAAGAAAAACACTAGATGGTTTCACTTATAACAGGAATATAGGGGAACCCAATAAGACATCGGTGTAAAAAAAATAATAACAGTACAAAACACAACAAAGCAAAAACAGACAATTATAAATCAGAGGCATCCTGCAGGGGAGGAGGAGGGAGAGGGATCAGAGGAGGGAGGGAGGAGCACAGGGGACTGAGGTGATGGTGCATGGGTGCCTTAGGGAAGGAAATTCTATGGGGACTACACCTGAGGGGGTGGGGGGAAGCAAATACTGTTTAATCTCAATTCATCTTGAATTTGTGTTTATTATTTTGGAGTTCAATGTGTATCTCTCTCTGATTAGATTGGAATGTGTTTGGTGTTTAAACTGTTCTAGATGATAATTGGCCTTAGCAAGATAGCATCTAAAAATAAAATCGGAAAATCAAATAAAAAAAACAAATTTAAACAAAAAGTAGGTGCTGGGCCAGATTAAAAAAAAAACTTGCCAACGACTGACTGGGCCCTACATATGAAGGCCCCATGCCCTGGCCTCTAATGGGGACCAATTCTGAAGCTAACCTACATCCAGTGTCACCTCTGGAATCAGGATGAAGTACGCTCAGCAGGCTCTGTTTGGCTGAGGCTCTTGTTTGGCTTTCTCTCCTCCCCTGTCCTAAGCCTCCCATCCCCAGAGGTTTCTCCCAGGAGCACTTCCTCAACAAACTACAGGCTCACCGTGAAGACATGGTTGCAGACCACCAGCCACAATCAAGTGAGTCACAATCAATGCGAGTCACATGAAACTTTGGTTTCCCCATGCATAAAAAAGGTATGTTTATAACAGACCCTACTAAGTGTGCCATAGCATGATGCCTGAAAAACCATGTGTATATCCAACATCTGTTGGAAAAAGGGCACCAATAGATACAGGGTTGCCATATACCTTAACTTGCAAAAAAAAAAAAATTAAATTAAAAAAACCCCACCAGAACAAAAGGGCATCACTTCTCCAGGGCCTCCCCAGTGGTGCAGCGGTTTGAGCGCAGCGCTGTGAAGCTGTCCGCAGCCTCCGCAGCATGGATTTGATTCCCGGCCAACCAGGGAGACATCCACATGGCGCGGCAGACCTCTCCTGTCTCCCCCGCTGTGCCCCTCAGCAGTGCTTTCAGTCCCTCTGCCTATTCTGTTCCCCGCTCTGTCTCTGGTGAATCCTCTCACCCTCCTGTGCCTCTGGCCTGTACCCCAGCTCCTGTATAAATAAAACAAATCTTAAAAAAATTTTTTTTTTTAAAAAAGAGCATCACTTCTGAAGTGCAATAGAGCAAAGCACAAGGGGATAAGTTGTGCTGTCCCTGGACCCCGGTCCTCCTTCAGGGACTGAGTCTGAAAGAATCTGCCCGAAGACAGAGCAGAGCTCCTGACCAGAAAGGGCCCCTGGAATGGGGTTCCTCTGTTGAGGTGGACAACCCATAGCCACTCAATTTTCACGTTGGGCCACCCTTCATGTGAAGGTGGAAATTTTATGTTGGAATTTATGATTCTCTGTGAAGCTAGGGGGAAAGAGCAGCTTAGCTCACTGGTGCATTTAATCACAGTCACAGCTAAAGCTCCATCTATTCCCGGGGCCTAACACTTGTGGGCAGTAGGGGACGTAATGGCTGCTGTTTTCCTCAACAGTGATTAATATTATTTGCATAAATTTGTAGGGGCACTTATCACAAAGAAATAAAGTATCCACCTAAGCAGTGCATGAAAATCAGCATAATATTAACCAAAAAGGAAATGAAAAAGGAAAATGTCACTAGGAATTTTAGCTTATCAATCTTCATTCTTCCCCTTTAACATTGTTTCGCTGCTGCTTATATCACATTTGCATAATTAAATTGCTGGGAGCGTGTGTTTTAATTTGGATGGAAAGTATATATTATTTCTACTGTGTAAAAATTATTTGATGTCTGATTGAATTTTTAATGCTTACTCTTCAAATTACTAAAGACAGAAAAATAGTTTTGTTTTTCTATTCTTTTTTTTTTCCAACCTATTTGACCATGAGGTGTTCCAATATTGTCAGAAGAGTACAAGCAGAAAAAGAAGGTCAAACTAATATAAGTAGATAAAGGACTGTAGGAGGTGGTGTGGCATGTGGGGGGAGGGTGTGGGCCACCTGGTCCATGTCCCAGAGTGTAAGTTTGGCTTTGCAACAAATTTGTTGTGTGACCTTGGGGGGAGGTCATTTCCCTCTTATTCACTGACTCCATCACTTATTCAAGAAATAGCTCTTCGTGTCTTCATTGGGTCAAAAAAGGGATTAGGGTCTCCCTGGTGGTGCAAGGGGTTGAGCACTGCACTATGAAGCAATCCGCAGCCTCTGCAGCACGAGTTTGATCCTGGCCAGCCAGGGAGCAACCCACATGGCACAGCAGACCTCTCCTGACTTGCCTGCTGCTCCCCTCAGCAGTGTATTTCGGTCAGTCTGCCTGTTCTGTTCCCTACTCTGTCTCTGGTGAATCCTCTCACCCCCCGCATCTCTGGCCTGTACCCCAGCTCTTGCATGCATAAATAAATAAATCTTTTTAAAAAAGGGATTAGCTAGGTCTACACTGACTAATACAGCAGTGACTAGCCATGTTGGCTATTTAAATCTAAATTTAAATTAAATAAAATTAAAATTCAGTTCCTTGAGCCACGAGACACATTTGAGGTACTCAATAGCCACATATGGCTAGTGGCTAATGCACTTGACAGTACAGATATAAAGCACTGCCAACTGCAGACAATTCTACCAGAAAGTACTGAACTAGATGGTCTCTAAAGGTCTTTTTGTCTCTAAAGTGCTATAATTAAAATGATGTGAACATAAACTCAAGTTCATTGTGGTAATCACTTGTGTTGCTAAGCTGAAGTTTCTTCCATTTTGTCGGCATTCCCGAGGAAAAAGGAGTCTTTTCTTGGACTGGATGGGGCTGAAATGGCAATGAGGGGACAAAGGGAGAAGTTTCTTCTCTTGAAGGAAATCAGAGCCCAGTGGAGACAGATATGTACAGACAGTATCCTGGGGAAGGAGGTAAGAGAAGAGTTCCTAAACTGAGTGTGAAACCAGGCTCCTCAAATTCCAAATGGAAGTCCAGCTGCTGGGCCACCCCACAGCTGGCAGCACCCAGGCCAGCGCCCCAACTGGTGCTCCCTCATGATTAGGAAGCCATGAATTGCTCCAATCAGTGCATTCTTAATTCCTCCCACGCTCTGTGGTAATAACACCGGGGTGTCAAGACTCTTCAACAGACAGGATTGTGTTTGCTTCAGCAGAAGCAGCAAAGGAGGAACGTGTAGACTGATGTGGTATTTACCTTATGTGGCCACGCTCTGTGAAGCTATGATAGTTTATATTGTTTTTTGTTTTTTTTTTTTGTTTTTTTTTTTAAGCAAATATCCATATGAGTGTGACTATGTAACTTATTTTGGCTGCCAAGTGGGTAGAGATACTTTCCACCTTAATTTAGGGCTTGACCGTGTGATGTCCTTTGGTTAATGGGATATTAGTGTATATGACACAAGCAGAGACCTGGAATGCATTCACATGGCTGGGTCTGGTGTTTCATGCTTCTGTCACAGACTGAGAAGACCCTGTTCTGACTAGTTCACCAGCTCTGGGCAATGGGGCAGAGCTGGATCCCACCTTGGGACTGGGACCAAGGCTCGCTGAGAGCAGCCTGCACCAGCTGAACCCACAGGAGCTGCAACCACGTGATGGAGAAACAGATGAGAACTGGAACACATTGCAGAGGTCTGGGCTGGCTGTTATTATTACTGTGCTGTGCAATATTGTGGCAATAGCTGATCGTTATGGGTGCTGACACAAGGGAGGGTTCAGAAGAAGTACACAGCTGGGAACTGTGACTCTGTTTGATAACTGAGCTATTTGCAGGCCTGGCAGCGTCACATGAAGCACCACACAGATGGAAGCTAAGTTTTGACAACCAGAGCAGCACCATCAACATTGACCCAGCCCACAGAAACCTGCCAAGACCAGAACAGCTACTTAAAGAGAGAAGCTCTGATGTTGGAACCATTGCTAGCACTATAACACAATTTCAGTTTCAAAAGACCTAAGTGTAATCCTCATCAAGCATATTATTTGCCTCTTCTAAAGATTCTTAATACTCTTTGAGAGAAAGGGAAAACTGAAAATCACCTCAGCCCTCAAAATCTTCATTTTGTCTCTTCTCTCCCACTAACAGGAGGACGGATCGACAAAGGCGCTCCTGAATGGTAGACATGAGCTGCTCTGCTCACACCCCAACTGCTCCCAGTGGGGAGACACCACCTCTCATCTCTTCCCCCTGGAGTCAGGGATACTGCCCCCAGAATCAGTTGAAAGGAGGTGGCTGCATCTTCCAGTGGAGACCAGCAGGGAGACTGGTGATGGAAATGAAGGGATGGCTGCAGCCTGCACCTGGGAAACCCGGACAACTCACCACTGTGCTCCCACAGGTCCATGAGAGAAAGCACTGCCCCACACCCCACGGCGGCCCCTCTCCCACATCTTACTTCCCTGTGAAAGGTCTTGTCTCTCAGAGGATCAACACAGAGAACTAAATGAATGGCAAAATGCACTTTAGAATTTGCTCTCCTGTTTTTGAAACAAAATGGAAGCTAGGGCTTCTGTGAAATAGTCTCATCTCAGATGGCAGAAGAACATTTCCTGAACTGGTTATAAACAAATTCTGCTATCTATTAAAAGGCAAGAAAGCACAAAATTTCAACAGATGTGTTCAATTAAGGAAGTTTTGGAGAAACAAAATTTAATACGGTTCATGACAAGATGTAGATGAAGTGGAATAAATTGCCATGATGGTTCTCATACGTTTTTCTCCCTCAAGTTTTTGGTGAATGTTGAGTACAGAAGAGGTGGGGAGAGTACAATAAGTTGAGAATCAAGCTTCCAATTTGAGTTTTCATGCATGGAAACAAGCTCACACACCCCATATCAGAAATGCAGAGCACGGATCACTCCACATCAGCGGGAAAGAGATGGATGGAGAGGAGAGGCTGCCTGCAAGCCTGATGAGCTTGCACTGCAATTGAGTGCTTCCCTCTCCAGTTTCCATTGAGCCCTGGGTTTCTAATAGATTTTCCTTGTTTGCGATGCAATCAAAGCAGATGTACAAGCCTCTAATAATTAAGATGTTGCCACTATTATTAGAGCTCAAGTCATATAAGAAACATGCAAGCAGCTACTGCCTAGCAGTCAAATGAACAAGAAAGTAAACCGCCAAAGAGCTGGTGTCTTGTTTTCACTTCAGTCCTCCAAATTCCCATTACGCTACCATTGTTCATAAGGACGATAACTCTCTGTCACTGTGGAAGCTTCTCCAAGAGCTCGATGCTAATGACCTTTCTCTTTCCCACCCAAAGCCTCAATCCTAGAGAAGAGATAAGTGATGGCACAATAACACGCCACGAGGACCTGCAGGGGGAGGAGGTGATGGGCTTTTTGGTTTTCGACAATTGACATGAGAAAACAGCAGCTCACTTAGCACTCTGGGCGTCTTTCTATCAGCTTCATATTTTTAAAAGCTTTTAACAGCCTGATATTTATCAACGCCCACGTTAATAAGCTTATTCCTACTTGTGCGACTGGGTTCTTTATTACAACAGCAGCATGGCGCTCAGCAGAGCAGAGCTAGCGCTGGGCAGAGGGCAGGCGGCTCACTTCACTTCAAGAGGCTCATCAGAGCAACGCTAATGCTGGGTGGCAATTCATTTCTCTTACCCTCCTTTTCCTCCCTCATTTTCCCCTTCCTCTTGCTTTCTGCCCCCCCTTCCTCTTGATGTCAGAGGATCCTCTATGTAGGTTTCCTGGAATCTTTGAAATGCTAGCAGGGTGGGAACAAGACAGCTCCTCAAAGACCAGGTGGGCTCCATGCCGAAACCAAACACAAGGATGCTGTGGAAGGTGCACAGAGGGGAAAGCACAAGATGTTAGCTGGGTCTGGTCAAGGAAGGCTATGCAGAAAAAGGGTAAGAACGGGAGGTGAAGTTGGGAGGAACAGCCCTTCGGGTAGAGGCAAGAGCTCAAAGTACTGTCAATTAGGGGAACTGTCAGTGGCCAGAGTAAGGGGAGTGAGAATACGTGGGCAGGAAGGGTGAGAGGCACCCATGGATGGGCAGATGATAGGAGAGACTTTGGAAGCCATGCTCAAGATGCTAGGTGTACCCCAAGAGCAGCGGGGGCCCACAGGCAGATTTCAAGCAGGGGAAGTGTGGTAAGTCCTTACTAACCTTGTCAACAGGTTCTTGGCAACTTCAGCTTTGAGATGAAGTAAACACAAGCAGCTCCTTGAATAACGTCATTTCATTCAGTGTTGGCCAAGCCTGTTTCTTTCTCATCCATGTTATTAACAAAATGATACTGAATGAAATTGTTATTTGAGGACCGGCTGTCAGGTGTTTCCACAAGGCACTCAACAAATGTTTATTGAGTGGGTGATCTGACGTGCCAAGGACACAGCACACACTTGCACTGAGACGATCTCGAGTCCCCTTCTCCATCACCTCACAGCTCACCTCTGGACACAGCCTGACACTCAGGACTTGAGTTTCACCTGCCTCTTGGAAGCTCCCATCACTCCTTGCACATGCCTCACAAGTAACACTGGAATTCCCCTTAGCCTGCCTCCCAGCCTTTTTGGTAGATGCAAGTCCTTGCTTCTCCTCTGCAGAAGGTGAGCTCAGCAATACCGTTCAGGGCCCAGAATGTAGGGTCTGGGAGGGCAAGAGGCAGTAAGGCAGATGTGTGGAGGAAGAAAGAGAGGAGGAGGAGAAAGGAAGAAGGAGTTAGTGGGGAAGGGGGAGGAAGCTAGAGGGAGGGGAGGATGGGTGCAAGGGGCAAAGAGGAATTTCGCCTTGTTTTTTTAGACTTAGTTTTTTTTTTTTTTTTTTAGATTTATTTATTTATTTATACAAGGACCGAGAGACAGGTTAGATGCGTGGGAAGGTGAGAGGATTCACCAGAGACAGAGCGGGGAGCAGAACGGGCAGACTGACAAAGTACACTGCTGAGGGGAGCAGCGGGCGCGGCAGGAGAGGTCTGCTGCACCATGTGGGACCCTTGCCGGCCAGGTGGGGATTGAACTGGCACTACAGAGGCTGTGGACAGCTTCACAGTGCAGCACTCAACCGCCTGCACCACCAGGGGAGGCCCAGTTTAATATTTTTAAGCTTTTGGATTATGTTAATTTTCATTATGAATGACTTCATAATAACTGCAAAATGAGTAAGGATGAAGTAGATTATTTTTGTGCTGCAGAAAAATAAATCCAAAGTAAAATAATTGAAAAGGGGGATAGTAAGCAGAGATACTATATTCTTGAGTTCTCTTTTTCTAAAATTATTCATTTGAAAGAATAATTTCACAAGTCTTTTTAAGTATTCAGCAGGGAACGTGACAAAAGAGTGTGAGTCAGTCATTTGGACTTGAGGGCTCTGTCACATCTAGACTCATTGCTTTTTCTGATGAGCTTCCAACTTTTCTAATGGCTTAAAAATAACCTATAATACAGGAGTCATTACTCAGGATTTATCTTCAAAGAACTCCAATTACAAAATTTAGTCACTGGAATACCCCCTTTCTAGACAGAGGAACAAATATTTAGAAAAAAAAATCACAAGATCTAAACGTAAAGATAGATATTCTTTTCTGCATAGAGCAGGCACTAAATAAAGATGCCACCCATGTGGCTCTGAGCTCAAAGGTGCACTGTCTTGACTTTAAAGTGTATCCGAATGGTACACTCAGTCCAAACTCACACACGCACTGACCAGACTTGCCACGCCTATGTTACTACTTACAAGTCTCTAGCATGCAAGTGGCTCTTCATTTTTTGGAAAAATCATAAAAAATTCCCATATTAAATATTTGCAGCACAGAGTTCATAGTCTTAAGAAACAATGAGCCTGGCAGCCTAGCACACTGCAGCAAGCAGCGCAGACAGCTGTTTTCCCGACTCTCACAAAGCAAGAAGTGGTCACAGCCCTCCTGAATTAGACCCTGAGACTTCAGCTCCAGGTCTTTCTCCTCAACCCTCTGCCTCCTATGTATGGCTCTCTCTTTCTGGCCTCCACACTCCACACTCTTACTCATGTTGTTCCCTGCATCAGAAATGCCCATCCTTTCACATATTTCAGACCCATCTCAGATGTTGCCTTCTCTCGGAAACATGTGTTGGCATCTCCAGAGAAAAGGAACCTCTCTTTCCTCTGGGCTCATCATGGTGCATGGGCCGCACATTACCCTGCACTGGACCATCCAGCCACTCAAGGCTCACGAAAGGCAGGAAAAGCCCAAGGGTGATGCTTTGAATTCCAGCAGCCATCAGTGCCCGTTACCTTCATGAGCAGTCAGTTACTGAAAAGAGAGATGAATCTGCCAATTCAGTAAGCTTAAAAAAGTAAATGCATTGAGAGGAGGCAAAAAGAATTAAGTCTCAAATGTGAAGGGATGAATTTGCACACAGGTGGGGCACTCACTGCAAGAGTACTCAGTTCAGCACCTCTGGGTCCCAGCGAAAAGGTACAGGATAACAATCAGCATGTCTGCGAAATGCAAGTTTGTGCACGTGCTTTACTTACACAATTTTGTTTCTTAAAACAATTCTAGAATATACATATTATTTTCCCTGCTTTACAGTAGAAGGAAGAGCAGAGAGGTTACCTGAGCTCAGAAAAGTCCAAACAGCTAAAACTCCTCTGCCTCCAAGTCTATGTCCCATTCTTTCTGCTGCCCCAAGAACACTATATTCTGAGAGCGTAATCTCACTGAAGACACACAGTAAGGTCCAGGCAAACAAGGGTGAGTGTACACCTGAGAGTCTTTTGAGCCTTGTTAGTTTTGCAGAGGGAAGAGTCAAAAGAAGTGAATAGAAGCCCCTTGTAGCCAGGTCGTGCAGCTTACTTCCCGGAGGGCTTCCACATCCACCCGCTGACTCACTACCGCTTGGCATAATCTACATTAATAAGGTTAGAACAAATGAGTTGGCTTGTCTACCTTCTGCAAAGTTACCTAGAACCAGGTCTCATAGAGACCCAAGGAACCAAAGTGCATGCATAAAGCTGTGATCTGAGGTTCACTGTTACCTAAGTGAGTCTCTAAGACACAGGTCCAAAACAGATGGGCCAGCATGGAATTGTCCCACTCACCACCACATGACATTTCATGGGCAGACGCCTGAGAGGGACCTTTAATAGCGGTAGCAGAAGATGCTGTGCAGTACTGCTGCTTCTAGTAGTAATAAGCAGCAGCTTCTAAATTCCTGCCCCTCGGATAGAACTGAAGTCAAAGGAAAAGCAAAGCCAGGTTATAGATGGGCAAAACTGAAACAGGTATTTTCAACCCCCCGCCTATGGATAAAATATAAGCCTGACACTGATTTCCCCTTGAAATTCTGAGTATACTTAAAAAGCACACAAGTTTCTCCTTGGAGAAGTTTTGCCATGAAATTTAGGATCTCAAGTACTTTGCTCCTACTTTCTATGAAATAACATAATTTTTCTTTATGTAGTTTTTTCCCTCTGTAAAGTGAAGGAAATATCACCATGGCACCACTGTCAAGGCCACACATATCCTTCTGGAAAATAAGATGTAGGTGATTTTGTCCATCTTGCCATTATTAATATGGACATAAATTCTCTGCTAGTTCATGGATATATTTCTGGGCACATGGTATATATTTTATAATTGAATACAACATTCTGATAAATGTAATTTGTGAAAGCCATTCCTTCACAAACACAGACCTTTTCCATATTTAATGCAAACCTACCATTCATCATGTTTAGCATTCTCATATTTAACCTAAGAAGATCATAAAAGTATAAGTTGAAAGAATAGTTTTATAAAATTCTAACCTGTCTGTCTGTGTCCCCTGTTGGTGATCTTTCGTTTCTCATTTTGTTCTTTATGGTGTGTTTTTTTTTTTTTTTTAAGTCATGGGTCCTCTTACAAATAGAAGTTATAGATTCCTTCCTCCAAAAAAATGCAAGAACAGAAACAAAGTTTTATATAACTTAATTTCATTTCATTGGAAGTTTATTTCCTTAAATAAACACAATGCACAAACCATCACTACAGAGAATTATATATCTTCCACCACTGTTTTTATGTGATCATTCTGCATATAAATCAAAAAGTAAACCTGCCTAAGAATAAAGTTCAATAAGAAGTCCTGCCATTGTTTAGCCTGAATAAGAAACTGAAATTAAGGCATGATGCTTCATTGTCAGTTGTGTATGTGTGTGATGAGGGGATGTTTTAATAGTAGCCAGAGCTAGACTTGCATCAAGCAACCCCTCCAAGAACATCTAGGACAGTGTGGTGAATTCACCATTCACTCTTTACTATGTCTTTTCGAAAGTGTCTTTGTGTTTGGCAAAGTCTGCCTCACCGAATCTGCCTCTGTCATCACAGAAAAGAACAAGAAATCTGAATTTCCACTGAAAGTCTTGGCACAAAAGAGCCCTCAAAGGAGTGAGGTGGCTTTGTCCTTTGGAGACTAAGCTGTCAGCCTCATTTTCTAGCACAGGGAGGCTAGCAGATGTCTGCCTCTGCCCTCCTCTTCCGAATGAAAACGCAGTTAAAGCTCGGGGCTTCTCAGGAGCATCGGTAATAGGACTGTAGAACCTTGTAATGAAAGATTTCCATCATTCATATGGCAAAATTTCAAACTAAATGTCCAAGTGAGTCACTTGATAAACTGCTCCCTTTCAGATCCCTCAGAGGGGCCTTCCTTTTCACTCCAAATAGGAGCATTCTGGAAGGAAGAAGATTCTCGCCTCCTAAGAGCTGTTCTCCAGAGAGAGTGCTAACTTCTGGGAACAGAGGAGAACATACACCCTGCCTCACCACTTGACAACACCTTTAGAAGCTGCTGAGGCTAGGCTGTGGCGCTCCTAAGAGACTGCTAGGAAACCAGGCCAGAGCATGTGCAAGCAGAGACTAAGGGGCTTTCCTTCTCTGTAGAAGGATTCAACTCAGGAGCTATTTGGTTAAAACAATTTGCCTCTGATGATAGGCCTCCCCGGTGGCGCAGCAGTTGAGCGCTGTGTTGTGAAGCTGCCCGCAGCCTCTGCAACACCAGTTTGATCACCAGCCGCAGGGCGAGGGTCCCACATGGCGCGCAGACCTCTCCTGCCACGCCCGCTGCTCCCCTCAGCAGTGTACTTCATCAGTCTGCCTGTTCTGCTCTCTGCTCTGGCAAATTCTCTCATCTCTCGTGCTTCTGACTGTACCCAGTGCTTGTATAAATAAATAAATAACTCTTTAAAAAATTAAAAAAAAAAACAAACCAATTTGCCTCTGATGGACAGAAGCCCCTAGTCTGGATTCCTGGAAATCCACCATGAATGTCACCCAGTGCTGACAAGGGTGTGGAGAAAAAGGAAACTTCTTACGTTGTTGGTGGAAATGTAGACTGGGCCAGCCTGAATGGGAAGCAGTGTGGCTGTTTCTCAAAATATTGACATGCATCTGCCATAAGAATCTGCAATTCCACTTCTAGGTATCTCTCTGAAGAATATAAAAACAGTAATTCAAAAGGAAACTTGCACTTCTATGTTTAATGCAGCACTATTTACAATAGCTAGCTTATGGAAACAATCTAAGTGCCCCCAAACAGATGAGTGGATCAAAAAGATGTGGTGTATATACACACAATGGAATACTACTCAGCAATCAAAAAAGATAAACTCATGCCATTTGCAGCAACATGAATGGAGCTAAAAGGGACTATGCTAAGTGAAATAAGCCAGAAAGAGAAAGATGAATACCAGATGGTGTCACAATCTTTAAAGCTGTGGGTGCTGTGGTGGTGCTGTGCCATGGTGTCTACACATGATGGGGGAAACCCTATACTTCCAAAACACTAAAAAGGATGTAAACCAAAAAGCTCAGGAGCCGAGGGTGTTGCTCTGAGACAGTACAATCAAACTGTGTGAGGCTTAGTTCAGTCTACCAAAGCAGCTGTTTACTTGTTTACAACCTGTTTTCCAAATCTGTACTCACTAGAGACACATGTAATCACAGTCTTCTCAGGTAAAGATTTTCTGAATTATGGAAATTCAGAATGGCTTCTTGTCTCCTACTCCTACCTTATGGATCCCCATTGTCCCCGTAAGTGATCTGAGTCATCTTTTCTCCCTCTCCACCACACACGCATCTGCGCAGTGTTGTGTTTGTCTTGTGTTGGTTATTCTTGAAGCTCTCTACCAAGTTGGAAAGCACATAGAAAACTCCTATTTGCAAAGGAACTAATTGTGCTAAGGGTGAGGGTTTGTTACCCAAAGGAAGATGACTAGCAAAGGAATACCTGAAAGACAGAGATACTCAGAGTTACAAAGGCATTCCTAGTGCTCTTCACTCTTCCCAGAATGGTAGCTTTCGCTCTACCCATGTCTAGGGCTCACTCTGGAAACAACATGTAATTCTGGGTTGAATCCCAATCTACCACCCTAAGAATGCCCTTGGGCTTAGCAAAAGCCCCGCAGAACCTAACTTGTGCTTATGTTACAATTTTTGCTTGCACTTTGAAGACACAGTGATGTTTCTGTTCCTGTCACCCTCTCTATAGATACGTTAATAGAGATTTTCAGGGGAGAAAGTCTTCAGGGCAGTATTCATAATCAGTCGGCATGTCCTTATTGTAAGAGAGCTGATTGTCAAGATTACTGTTTGGGAAAAATATTGTAGAAGGTCTCAAATCAAAGTGTATAATCAACCCTCATGTTTCATGCTAATTAGAAGGTATATTCTTATATGCATCACAGGAACTGATCCTCCCAGCACCATCACTCAGAGAAAGCATCTGCCACCTAAAATTTAGAACAATAATTCACAGTCCATAGAACAGTGCATTGCCAAAGATTAGGCTTGCCATAAATTTATAATGATTTCATATAAAAACATTACATTTTAATAGTTTCAAGAAATGACAGGGTAGGGCTGGTATAAATGTTTAACTAGCACTGTCTCATATTTCACACTTTGTTTATTTCATTACTGGATATGCTAAAATGAAACAGCTAGCTAAAAAATGTCATCAAATCCAAAAACCACAAACTCATGAGCAAATATTGTCTGCAAACCAGACTTCTAGCCTAAGGATATTCTACAGCCTCTCTCAGATAACCCCCTGGATATTTCACTGAACTATCAAGTAATTTTTCTTTATTGGTAATTTAAACAAGTTATCATTCTTACCTTGGTAAGATAAAAAATAGGTCATGGCCCTAATAATTAAATGGGTGCCCAAACTTGAAGGCCACCACGGAAGGGTCCTGGCCCTGGGCTTTCTATGCTAAGCTGTTTGTTAGCTCTATTATAATTTTTCATGTTATTCTGTAAAGGAAAGAGAATTCACATTACAAAAATTTGTTCTATTAACATGAGATGGAGATATGACAGTCATTGCAAAGTGGCAGGCACACAGACGAGACCTGAAGCTGCCAGGTCTCGTGCCAGGAACACACCTGAGCTATAATTTTCAGGTGTGTATGATTTAGGTCCTTTCTCTTGATAGTCTCCAAAATCTCAGTGATTCTGACCTGAGACAATCAGAGAGGTCCAAGATGTGGTAGTATTCCATATCAAATCATCAGAAATGACATCCTTACCAGTTATTCTTTGCAGACTAACCAGATTGAAAACTCCATGCCATCCAAGCCAGTGCAAAAAGGCAACAGAGGGACAGTATGTTGTGAGTATGATTCCTTTTCCTCAAATTTTAACTTAGTCATATCTGTAATGCTTGAATTATTAGGGCTACATGTCATATGTTACCTGCATAATCAGAAATTAAAATATTTAATTTTGTTAACTAAAAAAAAAAAAAGTTCCTCTGATCCAGGTGGTCCGCAAGGAAAACAGCATTAGGGCAGAAGGTGAAACCAGCCAGGAGCCTGTGATCAGCTTCAAGCGGCAGAGACAAATGCAGGGTAGGAGACAAGGCAGAAGGAGCAGGAGCTGAAGGAAGGAGTACAAGGTAGGAAGAGGTCTAACAAATCAGAGAGCAGGTTGAAAATACCTCCAAATGAGTTCCTCCAAAATGTTGGGGAAGTGGAACTTTGAGGGATGAAGAGGACCAGGTCCCAGCTTTGGACAAGGCAGGGAGAGAAAGCACAGCAGCACCAAAAACGATGGTGAGTAGCAAACAGGGCTGGATGTGTGAGTTCCCATCAGAATCTAAGCCCTCCCACTTTACAGGTAACCCCTGCAGCCCTGGAGGTGGTGCACGGCATAGCCATGTATATGTGAGTCATTTTGCTTGGAAATTAAAGGAAATGATGATCCTAAATGCTTGGTGTATGTGAGGAAATTTGGGTAAATATATGATACCTCACAGTGAGGTAGGTGTTGTAGCTTATTTGCAAAGAAAAGAATGTTAAAGTAAGTTACATAACTTCTCCAAGATTACCCAGTGTGGGCAAAGGCTTACACCTAGATCTGAAAGTAAAAGCTTGCTCCCTTGGAGGGAGTAGCAGCCCCAGCTGTCAGCTTTCAGGAAACTCTGAGAATGTGTCAGTGTGTTGGGGGCAGATGGCTCCTGAGCACTGGAGCCCTGGGACCGGCAGGCACAGAGCAGCAGCCTTGGGGTAAATAAATAAAATACAATTATTATTTTGATCTCTGCATATGTCTATGTGAGTGTACAATATTCATAAGTACCATTGTCACATTTTGATATAATGGATGTACATTAAATATAACTTTCTGCCATAAAATCTTTGAAGAAAGAGACTGATGCTTTGTGTTGCTTCTAGAAAAGGTGGATACTTTTGTATTTATGTCATAAAATATTAACAAAATAATCAAATAAGCCTACACTTGATGTTTTGCTCTTCATAATATCATACAGGTCAGTGTACATTCAGAAAGGAGCTCTAGAGAGTCAAGCAAAGATTTATGTGTACAAAACATAAAATGATGGACCACTTTTTCTGATGAACAGAGATGCAAATATCCTCAACAAAACCAAATTACTACAATCCAAATTCAGTAATACATTAATAGAGTCAAGTGAGATTTATTTCAGAGATGCAAGGGTGGTTCACCATATGCAAAGCACTTAACATGATATTCCACATCAATCAAAAAAGGACAAAAATCATATGCCCACCTAAATAGACATAGAAAAAGTGTTTGACAAGATTCAAAATCCATTCATGGTAAAACCCTCACAAGGGGTACCTCAACATAATAAAAGCCATGTGTGACAAACCCACAACCAACATTATACTCAATGGTGAAAAACTGAAGGTTTTTCCTCTAAGATCAGGAACCAGACAAGGATGTCCATTCTTCCTGTGTTATTCAACACAGGATTGGTATTGGGTTATAGCCAGAGCAATTAGATAAAAGGAAAAAAAGGCATCAAAATAGTACGGGAAGAAGTAAAATTATCATCTTTTCTATGTGACATAATAATATGCACAGAGAATCCCAAAGATTTTGGCAAAAAAATATACTGGAAATAATAAATGAATACAGAGAAGTGTCTGGTACAAAACTGATGTAGAAAAATCTGTATTTGTTTCCATACACAAATGAGCTAGTAGAAAGAAAAATCGTGAAAACAATCCCATGTACAATCACATCAAAAAAATTAAACACATAGGAATAAATTGTATTCAAGAAAATTAAAAACATGTACACTGAAAAATATAACTTTGTTGAAAGAAACAGAAGACAAAAGAAATGGAAAGATATTCTGTATTCATGAATTAAAAGAAGTTCTTTTAAATGGTCATATTGTCTAATGCAATAGAAAAAGATTCAATGTAATCCCTGATCAAAATCCCAATGCC
The DNA here is from genome assembly GCF_014898055.3 of Talpa occidentalis. Lineage (NCBI taxonomy): Eukaryota > Metazoa > Chordata > Mammalia > Eulipotyphla > Talpidae > Talpa > Talpa occidentalis. The sequence goes on from NW_023600993.1 coordinate 29,674,306, forward strand.
ATTCTTCATAGATCTAGAACCCCCCAAAATCATACAGTCTATTTGCAACTACAGAAGACACACAGATCAATGAACAGAATTGAGAGCCAGAGATAAACTGACACATATAAGGACAAACAATTTATTACAAAGGACCAAAGAGCAAGAAAAGTTTTTTCAATAAATGGTGCTGGGAAAACTGGACAATGACATGCAAAAGAATGAAAGTAGACCATTATCTAATACCATCCACAAAAAATTAATTCAAAATATATTAAAGATTTGGATATAGACTTGAAACCATAAAATACAAAGAAGAAAATACAGGTGATATGTTCCTGGACACTGGCCTTACAGATATCTTTGGGAACTTGCCTATAATGCCAAAGGAAATGAAGACAAAAATAAACAAATGGTACTATATTAAACTAAAAGGCATCTGCACAGCAAAAGAAACTTTCATCAAAATGAAAAGGCATCACACTGAATGGGAAAATGTATTTGTAAATTATACATTCAACAAGAGTTTGTAAAGTACTCACACAACTCAACAGCAAAAATAAACAAAAAATCCACTTGAGAATTGGGCAGAGAATCGAAATAGAGACTCTTTCAAAGACAACATGTAGATGGCCAACAGGCACATGAAAAGATGTTCATCATTTCTTAATATTAGGGAAATGAAAATACTATCTAACACTGGTGAGGATAGCTATCATCAAAAAGACAAGAAACAAGTGTTGAAGAGGATGTGGTGAAAGGGAACCTTCATACACTGCTGGTGAGAATTTAAGTTGCTCCAGCCATTATGGAAAACAGCATGGAGGGTCCTCAAAAAATTAAAAATAGAAAGTGTATACAATCTAGGTATCCCTCTTATAGGTATTTACCCAAAGGATGTTAAAACACTAATTCAAAGAGATATGCATGCCCATGTTCATCACAGCATTATGCACAATATTTAAGAATTGGAAACAACCAAATGCCCATGGAAAGACAGCTGGATAAAAAAGATGGAGATAAAAAAAATGGAGATATACATATACATATATATATATATATATATATATATATATATATATATACAGAGGAGTACTTTTCAGCCCTGCTATATGCAATAACATGGATGGTCCCAGAGGGTGTAATGTTCAGTGAAATAAGCTAGATAAACACCAACACTTTGATTGCACTCATATGTAGATGATAAAGAAACGGAACTAATGAACAAACTTTCAGATTATTTAAAAAAACCAGCAGTAACCCAGAAGTGAAAGGGGAAAGTTGGGGGGTAAATCAGGTAAAAGGGTCAATTGAAGGTGAAGGATGAAAAGTAGATCCTTGTGGTATAAACACCACGTAGTACACACAGATGTTGCTCTATAATGCTTTACACCTGAAACTCATACAATGCTACCATCCAAACTCCTTCAATAAAAGAATTTAAAAATAAAATAGGAAAGAGAAATTTTTTTAAAAAACTTAGTTTTATAACAAAAAATTGTGTTTACAAGAGTCCTGCCTGTAAGCATGCTTTATTGTATCCTAGTTTCCTGATACACCATTAGAAAGACGCCTTGCTAACCAGAATAGCCCATTTCTCAGCTTTATAAGACAGCAGAGGGTCAACTATAATAAGATAGTTGAGACCATCAAATGTATTCCAAGTTATGAAAGCTTATAAGCATAGAGTGTGACTTAAAGAGCAGGAAAAATGCAAATTCTGAGTCCTGCTGACTAGAGTACACATAAAATTCCTAAGTATGACAGCATTAAATTATTTTGAGAAAACATAATTTTTAAGAAAAAGGAATTAGAATTCATGATTGAATTAGAGAATGGCATAGGAATATTCAAAATCAGCAACATGTTAATAAAAATAGGCCATGGATGATTTTTGTCAATTATTCCTGAGGTTTTAAAAAATATTTTGTTATAATTAAATACACATAAAATTTACCATCTTAACTATTGTAATTATATAATTTCTACCCTATTTTGGGGTAAATATATGATACACACTCCATCAAAATATACTAAGTTAAACCATCTGAGTTGAAATCCTGGCTCCAGCCCTTACCCATATAGTCTCCTGTGCCTCTATTTTCTCAACTGAAAATGTGGTACTAACATCTCCCCTCATACTGTACACCTGAAACTTACATAATGTTATATATATTGTGCTCTAATATTACCCACGTCGATGTCTCAGCTCAGTGGCCACCCCAAGGAGAACATTCAATGCATTTTGGTTTTCATGTCATGATTAAGAGGGTCAGCAAAATGATAACTTCAAAGAAAACTGTTTCCATTTCTTAGTGTCATTAATTAACAGCTTGTTACCATCACCAGAGTACCTTGGAAAACACTTAGCAGCAAAGAATAGTCAAGCTTCCCAACAGCATAGCAGCTCAGGAGATCCAGGCCCCAAGAGAACTGAGCCCTGTTCTGGCTGCACTCTCCCTGGAAGGTTTCTGTGCAGTGACAGTCTTTAGCATCATTCTCTGCCCTGACCAGCAGGCTGGCTGTCCTCCAGCCTTTGTAGTGGTAATGGAGGCAGCAAGCCTATGCACTGCCACATAGTGGACTCTCCCAGCCTTGCTGCTCATCTTCAGAATGCCCCGGGGCCACTGATGAGGCAGCTACCTGAGGCTCCAGCTCTCAGCGGCCACACAATTAAGCCTAACAAGGCACAAGATGCTCCTTGGGGGACACACAGAGATGCCCACAATAATTGGCGATAGGACTCAGGATCCCCGGGGTCTAGGGATTATGTGCTGGCAGCAGGGAAGGGCCACGGAAGGGTCAAGACCTTGAGGGAGGCCAGATGGGATCACCTGGCTTCATGCATAAGTCATGAGCAGCTCTGTTGACTGCTCTGAACTCTCCCGAGCAAGACACAGCAAAGCAGGTCCCTGGTTTGGGAAAGCAGACAACAGAGGCCTCCGCTGTGCTAGGAGACTGCTGCTGGCCTAGGACTGCTTCCCCACATCTGACTGTGGCTCTAATAAAGCTGACTTCAGAGCTCTGGATTCTTGCAGAGGCAAGCAAGAAAAACCTGTGCATTATGCAGTGTGCGTTCTAGTTCAGCCTCACTGAAGCCCTTAGCAGAAGGTGTGTATCACTGACAGGAAAGACGTGCATTCTCAAACAGAAATGGCCTTTGCTGCAGAAGCAAGTAGGATGAAAGTGTATAATCTGGTAGGGACATAGGCCTAGGTTCTGAATATTTATGAAGATATTTGCCATTTCCAAAGCATCTGTGTGCATGTGAACATATGTACATATGTCTTTTATGGATGTCTTTCCCTGTGCTATGATAAACTATGTACTTCACAATGATAAACCCTTTGTATAACTATCTCCTGCAATCCTTACATAAGGGCCCTACCAGGGAAATTAGCCCTCAGCTATTGGATGTTAAGTGACTTGTTCAAGGACACATAGCAGGTTGCAACAGAGTGAAGATCTGTCCCTGTCCATATCTCTTATCTTAATCCAGTCACTGGGGACTGTCAAAACTCAATCCCCCCGCCCCACACCAGCCCTGTCTCTTGGCCTCTTTCCATGAACTGATCGACAACCAGCAACATTACTGGCTCTCCTGCCCTCTACAAGACCCAGAGTTGAGCCCTTTGCCCATATGACTGCATTATTAATGCATTAGTAGGTGGATATTATCATTTTAACAGATAAGAAAACTTGTACTTTCTGCCAGCCTGTTTCACAGACTTAATCAATATTCTCTTCCTAATATTTCTCTTCAGGGCTGTTCAAAGTCTCTCCCTTTATGAATTCTTTACTAGATAAATTAGCCTTCAGAGACAGAAACCATAAACAGATATGCCAACTTTGAATGTCATTATCATTTTCAATTATTAAAAAAATTAATTAAGAGATAAAAAAAAAGATTTTCCAAAGAAGATGTTAGCAGGACTTCTAAATAAATGGGCAAATACAAATTGGAGTTCTAGTCCTCTTCTCAGCAAACATAACTGAAAGTAAGTGGAAGTGGCTACAGATAGACTAAATTCTGAAAAGGAAGTCTTTCAGAAGCAGCCACTGTGGATTTTCTGGATCAATCTCTAGAGAAGTGCTTTTCAAAGGAGGTGCACATGGACCATGTCATACAGGTTTCTGACGCAGTAGGCCCAGGGCAGGCCCTGAGATTCTGCTTTCTCAGTGAGCTTCCAAGTAACGAAGCTGTAGCAAGTCTAGGACCAACTTATGAAAGCCCAGGGGCCAGAAGGCCTATCAATTTCATCACTCCATCTCTGAATTGGCACTATCTCAGCATTTTTGCATTTTCACTATACTGCAGATCCTGAATCCAGCAAGTTTTTCTTCTGTTTTGTTTTGGTTTTGGCTGGATAATCTCAAATCTGGCCTGTAAATCTGGTTGTCCTGTTAAGGAATGCCACCAGTGAGTACTTCTTCGCATTACAGTAACACTTGCCTCATTTAAGACAGAAAAGGGAATAAATGAAATTTGATAATATTGTGGCAGTCTGTATGATCTTGAACATTGAACTTCAATGAGACTCGAAGCAAATTCAAAATACCTCAAATAACCTACAGATGTCTTAATTGTTTTATAATACATGTGCAGAAAGTGACATGTATTTTGGTAATTAAGACAACTACCATCTTAAAGTGTACAATTCAGGTGGCTTTTAGTATATTCACAGTTATGTGACCATCACCACAGTTTTAGAACACCTTCATTATACCTGTCCAAAAACCCTGTGCCCGCTAGCAGTCAACTCTCCATTTCCCTCTCTCTAGCCCTGGAAACCACTAATCTTTCTGTTTACACATTTGTCTATTCTGGATATTTCATAAAAATTGAATAATATAGTATGTAGTGTTTTGTGTCTAACTTTTTTTACTTAGTATAATACTTTCAAGGTTCATTTGTATTATAGCACATATCTGCACTTTTCCACTTATAGCAGCATGATACTTCATTGCATGAATAAAAACATTTTACTAATCTATTATCAACTGATGAGCATTTGAATTGCTTGCACTTTTTGTTTACTATGAACTTCACGTACAAATTGTATGCCACTTTTATAATTTAAAAATACTAATTTAGAAAAGTTACAAAAAGTCAGTAAGTCACTCTTCACTAATGCAGACTTGCTTTGCTCCTGCTGCTCTAAATGTAAGTTTAAAACAAGTTTTTACTGTAGTTTTAAAACTTGTCTAATACCTCAAAATATGTGGATAGATTAAAAGAACTGGCAATAAACTGACATGCATTAACTGGTGGTCAAAAATTAATCCTGTTTTCAACACAGTGATGATACATAGTGATGTATATTTACAGTTTCTGATATATTTACTGCCATTATTCAAAAACATAGACCTTCCTTTTAAGAATATCATCTTAAAATGCATTTCATCCTATCACAGGTAACATTCAGAAAACAATACTTGTGCACTGAATTAAAATCTTCCCAGACCATGAAGAGAGAAAATAAATCTATTTTGCCACACACTCAAGGAGTACAACCTTTAGAAAGGGATTATTTCCATTACATTTTCATCAGGCACTGGCAAAGAAAAGTATATCATGTTGTTACGGAGCCTGGAAATGTAATGACTTCCAGGTTGCTAAGCAACACTGCAATGTTAAAGGCCCCAGTATCTGTGATCTCTAGAGACACTCTCAAACTTCATTAAAATCTGCTCATAACCATTACACAAAAGGTCCATTTGGAGTTTATAAATAAGCTTCATTTCTTGACGTAATAATGAAGGAATTAAAAAAAAAATCACATGGCATCAAAACTTCTGTGGTACTAAAAACCAAATGTTTTGGAAACTCAATGAAATCTATAATGTTTCCAAGGGTGCTTCATAAAGGGAAATAAAACACTATCAGTTATAGTAAATAAAATTATTTAGCATGCTAAAAAATATTTTACTGTGTAGAACTTTGAAACAATCTTTAAAGAAAGAATAAATATGTTCCATGGATAAATTGGGAAGGGAGGCAAGGATAATTTGAAATAAGAGTCCTAATCATTATTTGCTTCAAGGAGGGTCAGGATAGTGACATGCTTTCAACTGAAACAGGACAGCAAGATGCTACAGGAAATAATTCTCAGGAATACCTTTAGCAATGATGTTGGAAACGATAATCTCTGAAAGTGGAAAGGTATGACTGGTCTCAATAACTATCCCATGTGTATCACTGGGATGTTGGTCTAGGAACTTTAACTCAGTTCCCTAAGATGCTAAAGAGACTTGATCTTTCTAAAAGTCATCAGATTTTTAATCACATTTTTCTACAGGCAAGGAGAGAACAGAAGGTCATATTCAAAATACTCAAACACAAAAACCACCAGCCAAGACATGAGGGGGAACTAAAGGCCTTCCCAGATAAACAGAAGGTGAAGGAGTTAGTAAACACTAGACCTACCCCACAAGAAATGTTGAAAGGAGCTCTCATCTAAATCAAAAAAGAAGAGAGCACATAAAAAATTGAACAAGGAACTTGATAGAACCAGAAAGCCTAAGATAACAAGAGACAGAGGTGGACATTATATTATGAACTTATCAATATATCAAGATGACATAACATTCAATATATATACACCAAATTAAGGCCCATCAAAATATTTAAAGCAACTTTACCAAACTGAAAAACAGATACTGGTAACAACACAATAGCAGTAGGGGACTTCAACACCTCACTCTCATCAGTGGACAGATCAAGACAGAAAATCAATAAGGACACCTCAACCGTAAGTGAATTAGACCAGATAGGCTTAATAGACATTTATACTGCACACTCCCTAAAAGTGGAGTACATTCTTCTCAAATGCACCTGCTTTCTTAAGGATAGACCCTATGCTGAGTGACAAAGATCATATACAGTATTATAAATCAATGTGACCTCAATAAAATTAACACAAATAAGTTATGAAGAAATTAGTCCTGATATATGTAGCATTTCATTAAGTCATTGCAATTGTGGAAAAATCACACCAAAAGCCTTTGACAAGTGAAGGCCTATCAGATAGCCAGGATGGGCCAATCATCATGTAAAGAGGAGAAAAATGCCTTCAAGTATGAGGCCAGAAAAGACACTTTCAAAGGGAATATTAACTTTACCAGCAATGGAAAGTTAATAAAACCTTAACTAGTTTTGAAAAAAGATCCTGTTTAATGAATATGCTGGGAAGATTAAATATGAAGGACGCTATAATGCAATTTTGATAGTTAAAAATAACACACAGAAAGTCTAGCGTCACTGAGAAAGTCTCATGCGATGGACTGAAAAGGCCCAGCCACATGCCATCTTGGTAGGGTTCAGGGGGAACTGAACTGGTAAGTAAGACCAGCCCTCAGCTGACTCTCCTGGCGATGGATGTAGGAACACAGCATTCTGGTGCTCCTGGACTACATGGCCTCCTGGTGTCTCTGATGCCTCACCCTCTTCAATGTTGTTCTTAGTCATTTCACCCCTCTGCTGCAAACCCTCCAAAGGCTGCATCTCACTCAGACCAGTCTTCACAAAGACCCACAGGCCCTTAATGACCTCATCCCTGTACCACACCCTCCCTATTATCCCACTCACATCTGATATATGTCACCTCCTTGCTCACTTGCTCAATTTAGGACACACTAAATTCCTCATGGTTCTGAACACCTAACAGGAATGCCTCTGGCTTGCATCTTAGCAATTCCTGTCCCTCTGCCTCAGGTGCCCACTCCAAATACCCACCACCAGCGCTCTCCACCTCCTTCAGTTCATTACTGTGGTGTGATCTCAGTGTGGTCTTCTGTATCTAATGTTGCAAATGCCTGCTCGTATTTCCTATCTTTCCTTCCTTCTATATTTATCTTTCTGATGCTTTTATTATCTAATATATAGCATAGTTCAAGAAATGTGGTTATCATCTCACTCTCTTTGGTAAGCAACAGAGCACAGATTTTCATCTGTTTTGTTCACTGCTATATCCCCAGCATTCCGAAAACTGCCTGCCACAAAGCAGGTGCTCGTGACTACTTCATGCCTGGGTGAAGACTTCCTGCATAGTAAAGCAGAAATAGTATATAACATTAAAAGAATGCCTTTATAATGTTGTGAAGACAAAAATCAATTCCTTTTAATAAATCTTAGGTTCACATTTCGAGATCAAATCTCAATCAAACATTATGTCATTATCATTGTGCTGCTTCTCTTAAAAATGTCACTAGCTTCATGTCAACTTCTCATCCCCTCCCTCATTTTCCTTTCAGGTAATTAATCAAAAACAGATCTTACCACAGGAAAAAATAAGAGAGGAGGGAGACAGGCATCGCTTTGCTTTCTTGCTATACCTCAAGGGATATTTCTTTACTTTTCCAAGACAAAGCAGGTCCATTCTGATCCTAAATCTAAATGTCATGCTGGTCTGAAAACAGGAAGAGAATGGCTGCAGGGTTCCTAGTTTCCTCAGCTTGTTAGTTTAAAGCTTTAAAGACTCTATATATGAAGAAATACTGTTACACTGATTCTGTTCTTATGGCTCTTGGATTAAAAGGGAAACTTACCTGAGAATTTGAAAGGAAAACAGTGGTGAGCAAAGCAGGATTTTCTGAAAGCCCTAGGTTAAGGGTCTCCAAGGGATGGATGTTCATAATAATCTTCAATACTAATCACCTTCAGAGAGTGATCCCAAATCTCACCCCTGCCACCTCTACTGCACAAGACAGGCAGGCGGGGCAACAGGAGTGAGCAACAGCAGCTGTTACAATCACGGACCGCTTCTCTGCTTGCAGAGAGCAGTCAATAGTGTGTGCTTGAGCCAATTTTACAGAACGAGTTTGTGGTGGTTTATGTGTAGTTAATACTTTGAGAGTCAGAGTAAGCTAGCTTTAATTAAGAGACAAGTAGCTAATCTACAATCATTATCCTTGGAAAAATCCCATTGATATCAAGTTTAAGGGGTTGGTGAACTTGGGAGCAACTTGAAGGCTTTCCATCACATTTTTAAAGCTAGAACACAAAGTACAATTATAAAACCACCCGACTTCCTAGTAAATTACAATAGATAATTACATTCTTTGCATTTCCCTAGCATTCTCAGGATGTTCCAAATAGAGACTAAATAAGGAAGCGCACCCTAGGGGCAAAACATATCCCAACTCTATTAGCACAAATTAAACATCCTATTTCTTGAATTGTTAGTGAAAACCATGGTTGGAGGACACGACTATCACAAAATTGGAGCTTTGAACAAACAATTTAAGAACATCCAGGGCCTTTTGTGTGATTCACAGGGAGGGATCTGCCACCTTATTCCCTAACATGAGTCTCTAATGACCACGATTTACCAGTCACTGACACGCTCATTGCCAGACCTTGTAGAACTACTGGAGCAAACATCTCTGAAATCATCCAGGCTTGCTCAGCTTTGTGCAAAGGAGGGTATTCCTCCATCAGGGCTTAAAAAGAGACAGCACTACAGTGCAGGTACCCTCTTCTCTTTCCAAGTGCTCCTGGAGGGAGTATGCAATTAATGAATGTCCTTTGAAGTAAGTTCTCAAGGAGCTTGTCTTTCTCCCCTAACTTCTTACAATAAGAAAGTTGTACATATAAGGTCTCCCGAATCCAATTACTGCCAATAGGTAATAAATCTAGGTTGGCCCCTGCTTCTCTATCCAGCCTGCAGTTTCTATGGCCCAGGGAGGTGAGCAGGCTTACAGTCTCCTGACTGTTGCAGAACTCTTCATTCACATTCTTGTACCTCTTGAGTCCCCACTCTCTGTCCATCCGCCTATCTAATGTTATCCACTGCTCAGAAACTTATCAGGAATACTGCGGAGGACACCGAAGCATCAGACTTCAAACTAACTATATGCCTTTTAAAGTTGTTCTCCGTCTGACCTATGCTTCTATTAAGCACCAAAATGAGCTCATAATACACCCTAAAGAGCAAAAAAGGACAATTGCCAATAACAAAGGTATAAATTTTAGAGACATGTCTTACTCAGCTCAGAGGATACTTATTAAATACCTACTATTTGCCAGGTACTATGATAAACCTTTATTTCGCAGTAGGTGATCAGAATTCAACTGACACGGCTGCCACCTTTCTGACCCAAAGACCAGATTTTCCTAATTCCAACAACAGTTTCCAAATCCACATTTGGAACTCTTCAGCCTTTCTGGTCCATTTCTTTTGTTTCCCAGTCCAGGTCCAAGGGTTTGAGGGCCTGTGCTCAGCATGTGTTTCTTCCAGTTCCACTCTGGGTGACAAAGACATCCTTCTATCCTCAACTCAAACACCATGCCCTCGCCAACTGCCTCTCTAGACAGATTGTTCCTGTGGAACTTTGCTGGCTCCTGCGCTATAGCACTGACTGCATTGTGCATTGTAATGAAGCTGGGTGTTTCTCCATTTTTCCAGTTAGAGATTCTTGAGAGCAGGGGTCAGGAAGGTCACATCTTACTCTTTTAGTACCCCCAATCAGTGCCTGCACATAGGAATAACTCCATCGAATATTCATTTTTCCATTAATGAAAGAAAAAACCTCTCAGGTGTCTTCTAGATCAAAATGCAGCCCATTTCAGCTTGATGAGTGCCTGTGCCATCCACATTAATACTGGCCAGGGCAGTAGCATGGTAGCCAGCTACCAGGAAAGAGTGTGAGCTAGAAGCAACCCAACTTGGGCTAATAGGGCTCTACCATTTCCTAACTGGTGATCTTGGGAATGTTACTTAAGGTTTATGAGCTTTAGTTTTTTTAAACTGTAAGATGAGAATAGTCACAGGAGGTGACCTCTAGGGTTGCTATGGAGAGTAAATAAGATAATGCACCAAAGTCCTAACATGGGGCCTTGCACAGTTCTAAACATCTGCGGACCGCCTTCTAAGGATGAGACACCGTAACCTGCTGAAAAGACAATGAACAAGACTACATCACTACGCCAAACAAGGGTAATGTAAAGCTGAGAACAGAAAGTCAGTCAGCAGTTACAAAGCAAGGAGTGCCTTAGAGGTAAGGACAGAGAGCAGTGGGTCAAAGAGTAAGAGGGGTTCTGTACTTTTGGTAATGTGCTGCTACTTCTTTCCAGATGTACTGCGATCAGTACTAAGTAAGCAAAACTGAGCTTCAGAATAGACAAGTTCAAGGCTTCAGTTGAGTTGACTGGGCCCCAGAATCACCAGTTATATGTTTTGCACAACTTGAACTCACCAGTGAGTGACACGGGGGTAATTTAGAGTGCTTTCAGATGATTTTAAAGCAATTGTCACAATGGCTGGCCTGCAAATATGAGCATTTCTGACCAGTTAAATTAGAGACATCAAGATGTTAGTGACTTGCAGGGGTACCATCGACAAGACAGGAAGAAACAGTACACTTTACCCTTTGGACCATCCAGCCTATTTTTCTTGTTAAGCAAACAGATATCACAATTTCAAGCAAGAACAATTTGCATCTTGCTTTTTAAATACTTCACAAAAAATTTCATGGTTCCTTGGAGGAATGTTATTTTCCACATCATAGATGGTAATAAGCACTATGTGAAAATTATGAATTCCAAAACAAACCTGGTCCTGAGAGAGTCTCAAAGAAGAAATGGTGCATCTCAACAAAATTAAACATATATTAGGTCGATATTTCCAAAGTTTTTGTCAGTCTCTACCAAAGTCAATTTTGCCATATCTTTCTATCACTCGTAGTATTATATTATATACTGCCTTCAAACTCAGATTTGAATAAAATCATTTTTTCATCTCTATAATAAAAGCTGACCTTCTGAGAGGCCTACCCACTCTGTTAAAAAGGGAGATACTGAAAGAGTCAAAAGCTGTTTAAGACCCTGTGTATCAAACTGAGACTTTCACCTTAAATCATCAAGAAGATCAAAAGAAATGCAAAAGGAAAGCCCTTTCAGATTATGTGAATTCGTGTCATCTACTGCTGAGCTGGCAAACCCAGAAGTACATCACCTACACTTTGGGAGACTTGCCTAGACCATGTCATCATCCTGTCACTCAGACAATGACTCCACTGGGGGAGTAAGTCTTGTTGAGGGTGAAGGAGACCTGACATGCACTAAGTCATAATAGAGAGTGAGAGGGTAAACTTCATTATCTCCCTTTTAGTTCTGTTACCCATAACCTGCCTTGTCACACACTACAGGTGTCCATGTCTCAAACTGTTGGCTTAAGTTAACTCTCTGATGAATCCACAGGTTCCATTTGCAAAAGGAACCCCCTCAAGATAATCTGATCTAGAATGAACAGATTGACAAGCAGGACTTGACACAGACTAACAGGACCTCCACTCCTTTATTAACTCCAACAATTGCCACCATAAATAGCCTTCAAGCACAGTGAGATTTATGTAAAAAATACTTCCAAATAAACATCAGCTACACACAGTTTTTAAAAATAAATACAGCAAAAAGGAAGAGTTTTATCTTATGGTAGAATACTGGCAGTCAGAAATGTTGGTAGTCAGAAAATATCCATCCTCCAACCATTTCAAAATTTAAAATAACTACACAGTGATTTGATCAAGTAGGGGACAGACAGAATCAAGAGCATAATGGATTGAGAAATTTTCTGAATCTTTCTGAAATTTTCCTGAATCTAATCATCAGAAAACATCAGATAGACCCAGATGGAGGGAGATTCTATAAAATACCCAGCCTATGGTCTTCAAAAATGTTATGAAAGGCAAGAGTGGCTGTGGGAAAATTGCAAATTAAAGGCACATGTCTATTAAAATATGCGATCCTGGACCCCACACCTTCCCTTTTCTCACCCCTCACCGCCCACGTAAAAATATACAAAGGACATTATTGGATCAGTTGACAGAAAATGGATATGGATGGCCTATTAGTGAAAGAATTGCATCAATGATAAATTTCCTGATTTTGATTATGGCAGTTAAGAGAACATCTGTTTTGTTAGGAAACAAACACAATGCATAAAGCGGGGAGCGGGCACAGCATCTCTAATTACTCTCCAATAGTTAGAAAAAAATACGTGTGCATGAAGATAGTGAGGCAGAATATGATAAATGCTAACAATCGGAGCTATGGGGGAAGGGTCATTGGGAATTCTTTTAATGAAACCAAATGGAAGAAAACCAACTACTCTCCGTTCACTGGCTGCCACAGCGTTCCCTACCCCAAACCCAGTTTCTGTGTGGACTCACCATTCTTCTGAGGATCCTCAACAGAAGCTTCTGCTCCTTCGGGTCTTCCTTGGATACCAACAAATCAGCAAAGTTCTCTGCATTTTCAGGAGACAGACTGTCTGGGTTTTCCCCTCCATATAGCTGTACCAGTATAGACAGACACTTGGATGAAACTTCAAAAATCTCTGGATCCTCATTAGGAAGCTGAAAATTAAGAGACAGGGAGATGGTATTGGTATTCTTCAAGAACTACCATAAAATTTGGCTTAAGAGATGGAATACAAAATTGCACTAATTGAATTTTTAGTGATTGTTTTCAAAATGCACACAGGACTCAGAAAAGGCTGACAGCACGAAACCCATTAGTAAAGATAGTAAAGAAAGACCTGGAACAAGCAGAGGGGCCAAACACTTTCTAGTGTCTTTGTCTAGTGAAATGTTCAATAAAAGGGAGATAACACCCCTCTCAATGTGTCCCTTTAAAAGAGACCCATGAAAAAATAGCCTTTCAAAAAATCCAAACTAGAAAATCTTTCTTGACCTAAGGAACTGTCTTCTCCCTCCTTTATGCACAGAGTACAATTCATAAATGATTTAATTTCCATTTCTGTATGGCAAAGCAGGACTCTCAAGGCTAAAACCATTCCCCACTTTAGCAATCATATGAGACTTTATGGTTGTACAGAAACGTCATGCTACCTTATCTTCATTGTTTTATTCATATTTTCTACTTTATTTAGAATTGCCAGACTTAAAAAACACCCAATTAAGTGTGAATTTCAGATAAACAATGTATAAGTATGTCCATTTGGCATCATGTATTTTTACTTGTCAACCCTAACTTCATTGCAGACATTCTCATTAGCCAACTCAAATGTCTTCTGGGACAGATAAGAACACACACACACACAGACAGACAGACACACACACACAACTTAGAAATATCGCAAAGTAAACTTACATTTGAATTTTTAAAACTTTTAAAGAATTTAAAAACACAGCTATACTCGTCTACCTCCCGTTACTCAGTCCATGCGATATAATGCATTCAAAATCTTTCTCATTTTATATTCTATTTTTAAAATATTGCCTGCTGTAGTGTTTTATCAAAATTGCATGGGAATATTTATTTTCAGAGACTATATTAACCAAGGAAGAAAAAAAAACATTTAATAATATGCTTCTTGACTTTTTTAAGTACTTGGAGAAAAGATTCTGCACTGGGAGACATCTTTACAAGATTTCACAGGAGGCCATCAATCCCTGCTCCTCTTTACTTTAATGTATCACTCCTGGCCAAATTCAGCTAAAGTGGCAACAGAAAGTATCACTAAGTTGATGAATGATGGTAATTCCAGATGACAATCGCCCAAGGAAACACTGCTGCCCACGGCCTTGACATAGCCCCCTTCCCTTGAGGAGGAAGGCTACACTTCACTCTCATTGACCTCCAGGCACATGCTATTCTTAAATGTGGGAATTTAAGGGGAAGAAAACCTGCCACTACCATTATTGATTTAGTTGTAAGTCTATAGCTCAGAGATCAGAGTTGGGTTTTTTTAAAAATCTGAAAACAAGTTGAAAGTCACTGGTAGGTCAAATCAGCCTTGACTCCTGGGCCTCCTGTACTGGCCCTGACTAACTATTATAATGTACTTCACATTTTTCTTGTCAACAACTACAGGATGGGAAAACACAGCTCTGAAAAACCCCATAACCAGTCAAAATAGAAGGAGGTTAAAACAATTCTACTGAAGCAGAAAAGTTGCAGAAACTGTAGAGGGTAAAAATGTCAACACTGGCACTATAGTGCTAAATTTTGTGCAAAACTTTGCCTTGATCATGTCTGTATCTCTCTACCTTACACAGCCAGGTTGATTCTATTGCCTTACATGAGAGAAGAACAGAATTATGATCAAAATTATAGTACTTAATATTTGTATACTAATTTAGAAGAATTTAGGTCTTACTGCCAGGTAACTAGCAAGTTTCTCCTTTAATTTAGGTCATATTTCAAAATGTTCAATAGTTATCATATGACTTATATTGTCTGGTTACATTTATTTTTTTACTTCTTTGACTAAAGGTTTTAGTCACTTCTCTGAAAGGGATTCCTTCTATTTCTATTACAGTAACACCAGTTTAACGAAAGCTATTGGGTTTCTTGTGTATTTATATACCCCTAGCATACTGAAATTCGCTTTTTGAGCACCAATAAATCTATTTCAATCTCTTTTTTTCTAGGTATAAAAAAATCTCATCAACTGCAAATAGTGATCTTTTATTTCTCTTGTCTTACAGTAGCATCTATACCACCCCCCTCTTTTTACCGATTTTACTTGTAGTTGTAGAAAGCATTTCTCCGTATTCAATTTTGGTGAAATTAATGTTAACCATTAATTTCTAGGACATAATGTTAAAAATGTTTGGAAGATTCCCTCGATCTTAAGTTTTAAAAAATGAAAAATGGCAAGTTGAACTTTTTAGCATCAATTATAATGACTATATTTTTCTCCTCAATTTCTTAAAATATTAACTAGGCTTTTGTAGTGCTTGAATTATTCTTGGATTCCCAGATCGCACTCTATTTGGTTATACAGGCCCTTTAATATACTGCTATATTACCTATTTTCTTAATATAACTGAAAGTCACTTTCAATCATTCCATGCTATCTTAAAATAGGTTAAAGCATTCGACTTACACATTTATGAAAATGAAGCAGGAAGCTTTATGTCTTTTCTATACTCTGATCCATTGAAGTAGCAAGGTAGCTATCTACTCCTGTAAAACTTAGAATTCATTCATAAAATGACTTAGACCTGCAATATTTTAATAACAGATCTTATAGATATAAAATATCACATTACTATAATCCAGTTGTCTAGGGTTTTTTTGTTTTGCATGTTCTTAACTTTTTTTTTCTTTTGATAGTAACTAATGAAATTCTAGTATTTACCCTTCACACTGGCAGCCCTTCTGGTTTGTAAAGGAAATCTTAGCAGGATAATAAAGAGAATAATGCTCCCTCCTTCCCTATAGCTGCAAAAAAAAGCAGATTCTATTCTGTGTCATAAAATAGACCTTAAAAACATCATTTCTACTAAAGAAGTCTTGTAAGGTATCTTGAAGGCAAAGGGCGTGATTATGGCCTGTGAAATCAATGTTTAACTTTTAAAACATATAAAGAGTTCTGGGGCCTCCCTGGTGGCCTACGGGTTAAGTCTCAGCACTATCACCACTAAGGCCTGAGTTCAATCCCTGGCCAGGGAGCTGACCCACATATGGTGCAGCCAACCTCTTCTGCCTTGCCCACAGCTCCCCTGCTTTAGTGGTGTATTTCAGTAGATCCACCTGCTCTGCTCCCCACTCTTTCTCTGGTGAATCCTCTCACCCCTCACTAACCCCCTCACCTCTGGCCTACACCCCCAGTTCTTCTATGCAAAAATAAAATTAATTAATTAAAACATAAAGAAAACATAAATAGTTCTGATTGGTTGTCTTACCTAACAACCTTTGCTTTGGTGACAACACTGATATTACATCATTGAATTCCCACATGGTAAGCAGGCCTATAAGAATTCTTTGCTCATTTGGCATGTCTCTCTCTTTTCCACATACACATTGTGGATTCTTATTTAAACAGAGAGACTAAAAGACTTACAGATTAAAAGACATCATTAGATGATCGAATTTTAAAACTTTTCACACTTGGTATTTTCATCTATTCTGATGTCAAATTTGATAGTTTATAATTTCTAGAAAATCATCACCTCCCTATATTTCCAAAGTTACTGCTTTAATGTTAAACATATTTAACATCTGGGTGGCTGTATTTCCTTTGTCTTTCCTAATGCTATAGCCACAGAATCCAAATTAAAACAGCAGAATATCATTTTCACCTCTCAAATGGTCAAAAACATTTCAGAAAGACTCAGAAGATGCAATGTTGGTGAAGATATAGGGAAAGGGTACATTTATACAGCTTTTCATAGGATGTAAATTGCTAATATGTCTTTTGGGAAGTTACATGGCTATGTCTTATTAAAATTTAAAAGCCCATTTAACTATGTTACTTCTCAAAAATGCAGTAGTACAAAGTCATCTATTTTTATCATGCTTATAGCAAATGTGTAGAAACAATTTGAATGGCCATCCATCGGGAAGTGCTGAATTGAATAAATAACAGCACATTCATTTTATGAAACACGATGCAGAATTAAAAAGAATGAGACTGGTATAGAAGTACTGACTTGTAGTGAGGCCCATGTTGAGATGACTAAAAAAAAATTACAAAATATTTTATGGTCTAATTTTAGAAATGAAAGCAACAACAATAAGAAAAGAAGATCAATTACACAAGTGCATTTTACTTGGCTCCCTGGTAATCCAAGTAAAAAGAATGTCAAAAATAAATCATGATGGGCCTTTCTCCCCGGTGGCGCAGCGGTTGAGCGCTGGGTTGCGAAGCTGCCCGCGGCCTCTGCGGCGCCGGTTCGATCCCCGGCTGCTCCCAGGCCACCAGAGGAGGGTCCCACATGGCGCGCAGACCTCTCCTGCCGCCCGCTGCTCCCCTCAGCAGTGTACTTCGGTCCTTCTGCCTGCTCTGCTCCCCGCTCTGGCTCTGGTGAATTCTCTCACCCTCCCGCGCTTCTGACTGTACCCAGTGCATGTATAAAACAAAACAAGCAAGCAAGCAAACAAACAAACAAATAAATAAAACATGCCTCTATTTAAAATAAATAAATAAATAAATAAATAAATCATGATTACATGGGGGTAGAGATCACGCCACAGTACAGGGAGGAAGAGGCTTCAATTTTGCTTTAACCACTCCTATATTGTTTGCGTTGTAATATGCTTCCGTACCTCTATTACCAAAAATTCAAATATTTGAAATAAATCTGCCTTCATTACCCCTAAAATGAAAAAAAAAGTGGGGGAGATTGTTCTGGCACCCTATATATTATCTTTAGGTACTGACATGACTCAAAGGCAAGACTCACTAAAACCAATGATAATGGTCAGACAGGAGGGAAGGGCTAAGGCTGCCTAGACCAGCTCCAGTGACAGCTGAGTTTTGTATGACCAGCAAATAATGGGCTCAGAAAGAAACCCAGAAATGCCACTATTTGGTTATAAGATTCAAAAATGTAATAAAGAATGTATTTTAGAAATCTTAAAATTACTACTTGCTGAATCGAGGATATTGGAAAATATCTCAAATCTTTCACACATAAGGAATCCCTCTCTGAAGAGCTCATATCTAAATAATACAGGTTGAAGATAGAGAACATATGCCAAAAGAAAAACACGAGATATCACATTTATCCCTCAAATAGGTTATTTCCATTAAAATAGCTATTTTATAATAAAATTCCAAGTCTAATAAAATTTAAAAACCACTTCCTAACATAAAAACTTATCAAACCAGGCAGTTTTTACAACTGGAAGAAGATTCTCCATTACAAATTGGTTAAACATAGTTATTGCTTTATTATCCAGACAGCATGAATTCTGTAAGGTAAAGCCTCAGATTTATACACTAATTTAGGTTCATTTATCTAAAGGGACTGATCCAGAATTAAAATTAAAATGAGATTGCTTGTCTAAAGGTTTACACTGTATGACTTTGCTGCCCCCAAAGTGCCTTTAGTGGGCGCTCTGCCCCCTGCATCTTCATCACCTGCGGTCCTGCAGGAGGCCAACCACTGGGGCTGAAGTGGCAGTTTTCCCACCAATGGAACCACTAGGGCAGCTAATTTTAGAGCTACAATGAAATTGTTGGAAATACCCCCGGGTACATTATTTCAGCACATTAATGAGGCTGTTCACAAGGGGAGTTTATTACAATGAGAGATAGATGTTTATTAGATCAGTAATATGATTACAGAACATGCTGTATGGGAAGGACCTCTGGGAGCCGTAGGCAGGATAATTTCGCAGGCATTAAACAAAACAAAAAAGCCAAACATCATTATCAAAACTGCTAACTTCACAGCATCACAGTTATGGTTAAATATCCACTCTGTTGAATATCCACATTATTTTCCTGCTTCAAAAATGACGCATAGGCATGTTTTCTGAATTGACATGCATTTTTTTTCTGGGTGGCAAAATAAAACAGAGCAAACTCGGGCATTTTGCTCATTTTAAATATGACCCTCTTCTAAAGACACGTGGGAATTGTATTCTGAGACTGTGGCTGTAGTGGGTTTTTCAATGCATGCCACTGTGCTACTTAGTAATAAAGATAGTATCTCCATCACAGCCATACAACAAAGAGATAAATGCAAACAGGGTAGGGTGGGGAAGGGGAAGATTGTATGTGCCAAGTGCTATGCTAAGTTCTTCACCCATTGCTCCTTCAATTCTCCCAACAACCCTGTTAGATTCTCCTTTTTTCTTTGATATGAAAATGGAGACTAACTAATGTTCCCATAGTCACTTCACTAATAACAAATGAAGCCAACTTAACTACAGTTAAATGATCAAGACAAACATGCTAATTAACCCAGAAACGATGCTGAAACTTCACTCAATGAAATAAACACAAGGCATCAAAGATAGACAAGTCCTTGAGTTATCAGTGTGGCAAAATGCTACTATTTCATAAAACTCAGTTATCAGCAAGGTTGTGGTCAAACAGGCTTCACTTTTAGTGAGAACGAAAACTAGTCCTCTGCCTTTTGGGGAGGGTAACTGACAATGTGCATCAAGATAAAAATGTATAACCCTTTTTCTAGTATTGTAGACAGGATTCTTCTGACAAAGTCAGTAAGACAGCTACAGATATAGAGAAAGAAATTATTATGTAGGGTTGCCTCTCAGGATGATGGAGGATGAGAAATCTCACAATCTGCCACCTGCAAGCTGGAGGCCAGGAAAGCGGTGGCACAGTTCTAATCCAAACCCTGAAAACCAGGGGAGCCAATGGGTAAATCAATCCAAGTGTGAAGACTCGAGAATGAGCAACTCCAGTGTATGAGGAAGGGAGAGACAGATGATCCAACTCAAGCACAGAGCAAATTCACCCTGTATCAGTCTTCTTGTTCCAATGAGCCTTTCAGTGCACTGGATGATGCCCACCCCCACTGCTGAAAATTATCTTTTTTCCTCAGTCTACAGAGTCAAGTAGTAATATCTTCCAGAAATACCCTTACAGATAAACCAAGAAATAGTATTTACCAGATGTTTGGGCATCCCTTAGCCAGCCAAGATGACATGCAAAATCAACCATCACACTTAATAATTCTATTTCTAGTAGTTTATTGTATGATTATACAAGTTATACAAGAACTAGTAAACATAGATATATCGAATGAGGATATTTAAAATGCAGTTCTATTTGTCAGAAAAACCATCCCCCAACACACACACACACACACACACACACACACACACTCTGAATGTCCATGCTTAGGGGAGCTAATTAACTTCATTAAGGTATATTCATAGAGTACCACAGTTATCAAAAAGAACTTAATTATATGTGCTGACATGGAAATTTTACCAAAATAAATTGAAAATCTAGTTAGATATTTTCAAGGAAATCAAGTTAAAGATCAATGTGTATACTATGCATTGCATAAAAAGGGGCATGTCATTTTTTCATTCACTTTTAAACACATACATCACGTGTATGTATAAAAAGTATACATTTTTCTACTGTGGGTCTAGACAAAGATGCTTACTTTTCATTTAAGCTTTCTTAAGAGTTTGAATTACTTCTAATGTGTGTAGTTACATACAAAAATTTTATGATTTCAAGATGATACTAACAGAACCTCTTTCATCAGACATACAAATATTGGGAGAAAAATGTAAAGTTTTGAATATCGTGAAGACACAGCAAAATCTCAGAAGAGAGCTTTTCTGCCCACACATCAGAATGACTCATTTTTCATTTTCACTTTTTGATATTACATATGTGCAGTCCTTGTGTGAAAATGTTTTATTACTGTTTTCTATTTTAGTATTTCACAGTTGCATACCATTAATGCTCCAAGTGTTTTAGTTTGAACTGACTTTTAAACAATAACCTATAGAAAAAAAGGAGTTTAGTTCTTAAATATTTATTTTTTTCCCTCAGTGATAAATTAAGAGAAACTGATCACTGGATTAAACATTTAATTTCCTGTATTTGCAGTGTTTCTGCATGACGGATTTTATAATTACCTTGGTCTCCATATTCCAAACAGCTTTGGGGTTTCATTTACACAAAATGTGTTGCCTATTTTTGCCTCAAGAGTATCTTTAATTATGAGCTAAACCATAATTATGAAAAAAGTTATGAGTTGGAAATTTTACTCTTCAATTCACACTGACTTAAAAAAGAAAGATAGGAAAAGCTTAACTGAACAGTTTACACTTAAATAACATCTCTGGGAAATGAGTGGCTGCCCACTGCACGTGAGAGAACGCAGTCCCACAGGCCAGCTCCTGAGGGCAGGACAATCTCAGGACATGGATTCCACATGCAAAGTCTTTGGAGATTATCACTATTGGTTATGAATATAGCTTAATCCTCAGGATAAGAGAAATAATGAAAATCTAACAACTAATAATCACAGGGGATCCAATCAAAGTGAAAATGAAAATACCTAATAGAAAACATACAGACATGCTTCAAAGTTCAAAGTAACAATATGCTTATTTCTAAGAAGTATGCTATTGAGGTCAAATTAATCAAGGCTGATGTTTCCTGATTCATTTTCCCTGATTATATAGGTATAGCTCCAAATATGTCCAAAACTGCTTAATGTAATTGTATGAGAATAAACTTTAACTTTGAACTGAAAGATTGGTACAATTACTTTTTGGCCCAAGTGATACTTAAAGAGCAGGAAAACAGAAATGCATTCACCCAATAATCCCTTAAGAATATTTTTGGTTGGTATTTTTTTTAAATACTATACCATTTTAAACAGATGCAAGGTATTATTTAAATTTCTCATAATTTCTTTATGTCTTGAATCAATTTTTAAATAGAGTTTGAAGAGGCCAGTAGAGCCTTCTGGTTAACCACTGGCATGTAGGCAGGTAATGGTCATTTTAACTGCCTGGTGAATCTTTCAAACAAACTGGAAGAAAAAAAATGCCTTTATGCACTGTGTCAATGGCTGCCATAGTTACTGGGTAAGGACTTGTTAGGGGTCATTTGCCCATAATAGCCTGCTTGAAAGAGGGACCAGGCAGCCATGCTCTTTGACCGTAGAGAGCAGACTCAGGCTGCCGCTGGTGACCTGTCTTCCGCAGCAGAGGGACACACCCAACTTCCTCAGGAAGGGGGCCAAGAATGATGGACGATTAACAACTGTCACAACAGACTCAAAAAACTCACCTGCATTTTTCCTAAAAGAAACTACTAACTTCTCATTCCATAACTGTAGCACAGGGACAAAGAATAGAACTCATTGAGTCTGAAACAGAACAACAATGTATTTTTAAGTTCAATATACCGTTTTATGCTTTGGTAAGGGAAATCTAGTTGCTTATTTTGGAGGGCCAAAATGTAGTTTATTATAGTACTACAGAGGCAATTTATTGCCACAGGAAATCCAACCCATTGTTCTTAGTCTCCACTCAGCAGAATAGTACGTTGACCTTTACAGGCAGAACTGAAACAGTCAAGTTTGGATAGCATTACTGTGTCAAACTGAAGAGTTGCAGAGCTGGTGAACATTTATGAAATTGTTCTACTCTGCTGGCCACTGGCAGAAAGGATGGAAGAGGTGTGTGCTTCTGAACCATCCAAGAAGTTACCTACTGGCTTTGACTCTGGGATTTCAAATTCTAAATCACTGAAAATGACGGTGCGTTAGGAAAAACGCTCCAGATTCCGAAGTGCAAATCACAATCCAGATACTCTCTCCTCTGATGGAGAACATGTTAAGTTCTCTCTAAAGGGGAAAGGTGTGGCGGTGAGTAGCTTGCCTAGCTTGGCTTCCCAGCCTTACACAGTACAACGTGGGCAGAGAAAGACCCACCAGGCCACTGAAACAGCACGACAGCTGCCTTGAGGCCAGCCCCCGGTCATCCTTCAATGGATAAAGGTTTCTGAGACTGAGGCTGAACATCCTTTGTCCTGTACCCTCTCAGGATCACCCTTGCCCCACCTCATCAATTCTAAACCCTCCTATCACCCACATCCCCAATCTAAACAGAAAGGTTCCAAAAATCCTCACTGGCTTTCCAGAAACGTATGCACATCAGTGTGTTAACTGTCCCAGGGAGGCAATCTAAGCCTAACATTCTTATTTTCTAATTTTAATTAAAGGAATTTTAAGTAACATCAAGCAGATGGAATGATATTTTGAAGGGGTGTGAGGGAGAGATTCTGTTTATTTTTATAAGCCCTTTTGGTCCTTTTAGAATTCCTGAGCTGAGGACCTGGAGGAAAAGAAAGCCAGAGAGAGAAATTACAGAAAATCATTGCAAAGAGGACTTGGGGTTTGAGACTGGGGAATGGTGGCAGGGGAGGATAGTGAGGAGGGGACAGTGGGAGATAAGGCAGGTTCTTGAAAGCCTAAAATGGAGATCATCACCAAATGCAATGACTAGCAGGGGAATTCAATCAGGGAGAAATAAAAACAGAGCAACATCAAAATTATTTAACAGTTTTGGGCCTCCCCAGTGGCACAGTGAGTTGAGCACCATGCTGTGAAGCTGTCCGCAGCCTCTGCAGCACAGGTTCAATTCCCAGCCTGCCAGGGAGAAACCCACATGGCGCAGCAGACCTCTCCTGCCTCACCCACTGCTCCCCTCAGCAGTGTCTTTGGTCCGTCTGCCTGCTCTGCTCCCTGCTCTGTCTCTGTTGAATTCTCTCACCCTCCCATGCCTCTGACCTGTACCCCAGTTCTTATATAAATCTTTTAAAAAATTATTTAACAGTTTTCTTGAAATGTAACTGACATACAATTAACTGCACTCCTTAAAGACATTGAACATACCCAAGACCCTCAAACACATCTATTCATGAATACCTCACTATTTTGATTATAGTTGCTTCATTATCAGACTTAAATCAGGAAGTGGTTTACCCTCCAATTTTGTTCTTTTTCAAGGTCATTTTGGCTATATTAAGGTTCTTTGTACTTTGTATATAATCTGTAGAACCACATGATCAATTTCCAATGACAACAACAAAAAAGTCTGCCGGGGGTTTAATTTGGGATTGCATTAAGTTTACAAGTCAAATTGAAAAAAACCTGGCATCTTAACAATATTCAGTCTTCCTACACATGAGTAATGTATCCCTCTTCATTTTATTTAGAAGTTCTTTCATTTCTTTCAGCATTATTTTGTGGTTTTCACGTCTGTCAGTTTTATTACTACAGATTTCATTTTCTTTGCTATTGTAAATGGCATTATTTTTATTGCAATTGCCCATTGCCAGGAATAAATTAGGTTTTAGTATATTGATCTTGATTCCTGCAAAATTGCTAAACTTTTATAATTTCCAGTAGCTACTTACAGATTGCATTGGATTTTCAACAAAGAAAATAATGTCATCTGGGAATAAAGATAGTTTTACTTCTTCCTTCCCAATTTGGATATTTCTTTTTCTTGACTGATTGCACCAACCGGAACCTCTAATACAATAGCAAATGGAAGTGGAGAGGAAGAAAGCATTAAGCCTTTCACCATTATGTATGTTAAACTTATATTTCTACATATGACTAACATATTCAACATCACTTACAATATTCCCTAAGTGTTGGTTTTGAATTTTTATCAAGTACATTTTATGCACATTCTGACATGATTATACTTTGTTTTGAACCAATCCTTGCATTATAGGACATTATGCGATTCACCTGCTGAGTGCTTGATATTTTTGTTTCCCTAAAAAGAGTTGTGAGGTACCTTTCTCAACCGTTAGGCAGTTAAGTAATTTAGGAACAATTTGATCCTTTAAAGTCACAGGGCAAGTAGAGAGCTCCTAGGGTCAGAATAGAACAGGAAAAACCTTGGAAGAATAAGGAAGGCTCCAGAAATAAGGGTAACAACTTCCAAAGAGGACTAATTAAATACCCCAGGACTACGGGAAACAGGACATTCTGGAATAGGTAAAGAAAAAGGACTCTAAGATAAGGACTGGGACACAAGACTTCATTCTGGGCACAGAGACATTAAAGCAGAGTGAGTGACGCCACAGAGAACTAACCAATCACACAGAGAGTGAAGGGGCTTTAGAATAATTAGGGAAAGAAGGTATATTCCCTGAGGCAGGACTCCATTTGGCTTCCTTGCCCCTTCCTGGCCTGGTTCTACTGGCCTGGGAGTCCCACTTTATTTCTGTTTTTTTTTTTTTCCTTTTTAATAAACTTTTTCTTGTATCTATTTCTCTAAACAAATTTGTCTTTTTGCTTGCTTGCCTGAGCATCAGTGAAGTTCCTGCTGTGGCTTTTTGAGACACTAACCCATGATGGTCTAGTGGCCGGGACTTGGTGCTGCCACCACAGCTTGCATCCATTCCTGGCTGGGAGACTAGACCTGAAAACCTGAAATTATGGTATCACTTTCAGATCTTGTTTTTATGATTTGCTAGGTGGGAATGGAAGAGAACTCAGTTAAGGAACAATTATTGCCCAGCACTGAGGCAGAAGCTTACTGGGTATTCTCCCCAATATGCCACCCATAAGAAATTTTCCAGTCTATACAGGTGGAAATGAACTTGTATTAACTGGGACTATTTTTTAATCCTATGGATTGTTGTGTCACAATCATGTGTTCTTAATACTTCAGGAAGGTCCACTATAGATGGTATGGGATTTTCTCCCTGTGTAACTCTTAGTCCTCTTACTCTGGCCATATTCTCAGCTGCATCTCAACTCAGAGAATCTAAAGCACAAATCTGATAGCAGCATACTTTTGCCTAAAACCCTCCATGGCTCCCCATGATAGCTTTAGAGTGGATACCAAGTACAGCCTTGTTGCATAATCCAGTTAAAAAGAGGAGCTGTCAGTTTTTTGTAGATTCCAAGACAAAACCCAAGAGCTTGCTCTCTGTGAAATAGAAAGCTTGAAGAGTTGAGAGACAGGGATGTGGCTGAGCTACATGACAGGTTTACAGGTTTATAACTGAAAAATAATGGGCAGGAGGTACAGGGGCAGGCTCCAGAGATGACCAAGATGAGGTGGTTGCCTGGCTGGTGTGGATATTGAAATACAAGAGCTACAGCCTTGGGCAATGAGGTAATCTTTCAGCACACTGGGGGAAATCAACTTGGGGAGGTGGAAAGGAGTTTTTTGTACTGAAAGAGAGGTGACACCAGGGACTCTGATTTTTTCCTTTTTTTAAAGTCGGTAACTTTTAGCTTCTGCAGTAATTTTGAACTTCAGAGTTGCAGCCAGTAGCAAAACATGTTCGCCCCACCTCCCCTAACAGCAGCATTTTATCGAATCATAATATAGTTACTAAGAAATAGAAATTAACATTGATACTTACTTATTAACTAATCTATAGACCTCACTCAAATCTTGTATCCTTTTCTACTTATGTCCTTTTCTGTTCCAGGATCCAAACTAGGGAGCTGAGGTGCCTTGGCCTCCTCCAATTTGGGATAATCCATCTAGTCTGTCTTTGTTTTTCTAATGACCCAGACATGTATTTGGAATACCTTGGTTTGCCTGATGTTTCCTCTTGATTAAATTTACATTATGCTATTTTTTTTTTCTATTTGGCCAGGAAAACCTTGTACCCTTATCAGCAGATTATGCCAAGAGTAAAGAAAGTCAGTATGTTATCATATTTTCATCACTGATAATGTTCACCTTGATAACTTGGTTAGGGTGGTATCTATTAGTTTTATCTACTATTAAGTCATCATTTATTCCTTCATAATCACTAAGTATCTTGTGGAGACAGACTTCGAAGTTCTGTTTCTTATTTCCCATTAAACTTTTACCCATTAATTTTGTCATGGATTGAGGTGGCCAGATTTCATTTGACTTAGAAAAATAGTGACATTTGTTACAAATAACTAAGACTCATACTTAGTAAAAAGGCTTACATATTTTCTGTCCCTGACAATATTTCAAGGTACATTTCTTAGCATACCCTGTGCTCCAATCTCACCATAATCTCCCATGTTTCATGCCTATGACTGTGTCCTCCATCTGGGATGCTCAGCCTTCCGGTCCTTCTCTGCCTGCCACCATGCTGCACCTGCTTGGCTTACTATCATTCATCTGCAAACACAATTCCAAATGCGCTGAGGGATTCAGAGAAGATGGCCGAATAAGAAGCAACAAGAATCTGTGTCCCCACTAAGGTAACAATTGCATTGTCAGAATTTGCCTGATGTAACTATTTGGAACTCTGTAGCCCAATGAAGGTGTGCAACTGCCAGGGAAAAGCTTGGACAATGAATTGTAGTTAATTTGGGTCAATTTAACTCTGAGCACAGTAGCAGCAACCAATGCCCAACTCCTAGCCCCAGAGCAGGTGGCTGTGCAAGTGTCCCTGGAGCAGCCTGCTCAGAATTCACAAGAGCCAGGATAGGCCAAAAGGCTCCTATTCCTCCACATGTTGAGAATGTGTTTTCTGATTGCTGATTGTTGCTTCTCATCACAAAGGTGCAGACAAAAAGGCAGATGGTCACTGGATGGAAAGGATTTAATGGGAGAGCACATAAAAATCAATCAATATAATACACCATCCAAAGTGATCTAAAGATTCAGTCAAGCCCTATGAAAATCTCCATGATGTTCCTTTTTTTCCAGAAATAGAAAGCCTCATCTTAAAATTTATATGGAATTTCAAGGGACCGTGAATAGAAAAAACAATCTTGAAAAATAACAATGAAGCTGAAAGAGTCTCACTTCCTGATTTCCAAAGTATGATAAAACTACCTTAGTCAAAGCAGTGGTCATGCTCCTCCCTAAGTCAGAATGAACTTCTAGCATTTTGTTCTTTGCACTTTCGATGTTGTAAAAGATCTCCCAGAATTCCTTTTATGTGAGGGTTTTGTGTTGTTTTGTGTTGTTTGTTTCGTTTTGCTTTTGTCTGCATCACTTTCTCTGGGACTTCATTCTTTCCTTTAAAACCACTGTTATTGGGCCTCCCCTGGTGGCACAGGCGGTTGAGCGACGCACTGTGAAACTGTCCGCAGCCTCTGCAGCCAGGTTCGATCCCTGGCCGGCCGGTTCTATACCACATGGCGCAGCAGACCTCTCCTGTCTCGCCTGCTGCTCCCCTCAGCAGTGTATTTTGTCAGTCTGCCTGCTCAGTTCCCCACTCTCTCTGGTGAATCCTCTCAACCTCCCGCGCATCTGGCCTGTACCCTGGTTCTTGTATAAATAAATAAACCTTAAAAAATAAAATAAAATAAAACCACTGTTATCATAGGTAAATAATCTCACCTCCACTGAGTTCCTCTGCAGAGCCACCATCTCCCCAGTACCCCTGACAACATTCCTAATGTCTGCTGTTTTTCTACAATTCCCTTCACTTTAGAATCACATTTCACTTCCGGCCTCATCACTTTTAGTTTCTTTGTTGCACTCTCATCTTTGTTAGCCAATTCCCTCTTATAATTATCCATTTTCATAAAATGCTACATGGATTTACCATTGGGAGACAAGGAGGAACCATAATCAAATGCTTTGCTGTCTGTGCGTGAACTAAATAATAGATATAGAGGGACCAACTGCTGACAAATTTTGAAATAAGTGCATTATTAGTCACTGATGATGAGGCACATCTACTGTTTACACCATGATTTGTTTGTACCTCATGCAATTACTTCATGAAATTACTCACAGTGAATACAACGCCAGAACTGCAAATTAACCCAGAGTCTGAAGGGACTAGTATTATTTAGTTGAATTTTGTCAGAGCTATGTAAAGCAAGAATTGTCTATGTGTGGATGTATATCAGAATATATATTAATTATGAAATTATTCTAATTTTAAATATATGTGCATCTAAATTGTATATATATTCAATTTATACACTTTTTTGCTTTAATACATTTTAAATTAGCATATTACAATAAACATATATTCTGGTATTTAACTTATATTACAAATGTTTTCCCACATTGTTAAATATGCCTAGGAAATGTGATTTTTAATAGCATCACAGAATTCTACCTTAAGATGCAATTTAATTTCCAATTGAGGAACATATAGGTTATCATTGAAGTACTTGATCCTAAAGATAATGCTGTGAGACTATTTGTTTTAAAAATTCTTTCTGTGCTGCTAATTATTTCCTACCTACAAATTTAATTCACTGACTTTATTCTTGGCAGGATCCATATTTCAGAGTTCCACGTGCACTTCTTTCTTCTGTCCCTCCTCTAACTCCCACTTCCTCTTTTTCTTCTATCAGTCTGTCCCACTGTCCTGGTCTAATTTTATGAAACAACTGATGCACATTCATAGTAATGCATTACTACTTGATTGCAGTTTTGGAAAGAGGGTGATAAGAAAGTGGGAGTTTGGATCATCAGTGGGTGAGAACGATATTCTAGAGCTGCTTTCTGGCACGACTCCTGTCCCAGCATGAGTGAATGCTTCCCTATTCGACTTAGAAGAGCTTTGGTCATTAACAAAGTGCTATTAAAAAAACATACCACCATAGGGCCTCCCAGGTGGTATAATGGGTTGAACGCCGTGCTGCAAAACTGTCCGTAGCCTCTGCAGCATGGGTTTGATTCCCGGCCAGGGAGATACCCAAATGGCGCGGCAGACCTCTCCTGCCTCACTCGCTGCTCCCCTCAGCAGTGTCTTTGGTCCGTCTGCCTGTTGTGCTCCCTGTTCTGTCTCTGGTGAATTCTCTCACCCTCCCACGCCTCTAACCTGTACCTCAGTTCTTGTATAAATACATAAATCTAAAAAAAAAAAAATAAATCTAAAAAAAAAAATACCGCTATATTACAATCACTTTAAGACAAAGATATAAGAAGTAATGGAAGAAAATAGGACCTGCAGTTCTGGGAACTTTCTTTCCTACAGCTATTTATCCAAACATAACACCACAGTCCCAGAGCCTCTATTGTTAGAAAGGGGTGACACTGCTGTGACTTCTACCTTGGGGGCTTCTATGCTCTGTGCAGGGATCCTAAAGCTGGGGGCTTAACCACTGCAGTTACTATCAATACAAGTACAGCAATTTCCAGACAGACAAGTTTGAGGGAACTGCTACCTTCTCTTTTGTATCTTTTCTGGTCAAAGTTAGGGCAGGAGTTGTTTTAGGAACACTGGCTTCCCAATTGAAGGGCAGGGCAAACCCTGCGAGGAGAGGTCAACTTCTAAAAGGAAATCCACATAATGTGATTTTAAAACAAGCAAGCTGGTGATCCATCAGCAAAGCCGCACTCCCGGAGGGCCTGGCTTCGCAGGGCAGGGCAGCAGGGGAGCACACACACACTGCGTGCATTTGTACTGGAATCCATTCCTTTCCAGACCTAGTCTAGGCTGTTACATTGAAGAAAGGTAGAAAAGATGCCACATTTATCAGCAATTTGCTTCTTTCACTATACTAGGCCCCAACATGAAGGAAATGAGTATCGTTCCTGAATTTTGAGGACTTACATAGTCTTAGTGGAGAAGGGGGCTGAGACATAAATGAGTTATTTCAGCACCATTTCATAAAATGTGATAGGACTATGGAAGGTCGGGCTGCCCTTGGAGCTGGGAGTGAGGCGCCTCATCTAGTCTTAGCGGGTCTAAGTGGGCTTCCTGAAAGAAGTGACACCTAAGCCAAGACCTAGAACTGAGAAAGCAACAGACAAGTGGAAAGCAGAAGGGCATGTTTTGGCAGTGGCAAGGAAAATCATACATGCTTAAAGAACCGAAGGAAGGTGGGGGTGCTGAACAAAGAGTAGGACACAGAAAATCAAGAGATGGGGCTGAAGAAAATGGCAAGAAAATGGCACATATTAAATTGTTTCCTAAACATATTTAGAAGGTTGGATTTATCCAAGAGTGGTGGAAACCACTGGAAAGTGATGAAACGAATTTTGCATTTTTGAAAGGGTACTCAGCCTCCACTATGACTATGAGAAGACAATGGAAGGGGCACCTCCAGGCAGAAATCTCACATAGACAGATGGTTACCATGACCCTGCAGGCACAAGATGATGGTGGTGGCCTTCACGACAGCGCCCAGGGAGAGGAGGAGAGTTACAGTATGTGACAAGTTTTGGTGGCCCAATAGGGATGGGACAGGATGGAAAGGGAATAGGAGTGGTAGGGTGATGCCCACATTCTTGGCATGGGCAATTTAGGGCAAGATAGTTTCATTTACTGACCAACAGAACACAAGCATGTGTTTTAGCCCTGTTGAGTCTGAGGTGTTTATGGTACATCCAGTAGAAATGTCCAGAAAAGACACAGCCATGGCTAGTGGGGGAAAGGGTTACCCCATTAGCATCTCTAAGGTGACCCCATTAGCATCTCAGAGCAGCTGCTTAGCACAGAGCTAATAGAATGCGCAAGCTCTTGGGTTTGACTTGCAGGTAGACAACATAGAACCTCTGGATGCCATCACATACACAACAATCACCAAGAAGCACTACTTAACTCATGCCTCTGACTATGATGGCAAGAGGCAAGGGACAGAACAATCATGCCCAACTCTGTATTTAAAAAGTAAGATTTTGTCCAGTTATTTCTTGAGAGGAAAGAATTAGAAAATGAACAGAATTGGCTTTTCCTACACTTTGTGGGACACAATTTAGTTTTAAAATTGAAACTGTGATCTCAGAAACATGAACTGATAAATGTCATGCTGACATAGGATAAAATGTTACTGGCAGAATGATTAACTGTTCAAGCAAGAGAACCAGAAGGAATTCATTATCTGATGCCAGGTGAGGACTGAGAGCTCAACTAGACCATAGAGGGATATGTTTTCAATGGTGAAAAGTCATGGTGAATACAAAAAATATTAGCCAGGCTAAAAAAAGGAAAATTAGAGAGAAGACTGATCTCTTTTTCCCCTGGACTTTAAACAGATTTGTTTCAATTAGATAAATTAAAAAACTCATCGCCATCCATTAGATAGACCCCTTCTACCTTTGCTTCCCCCCCTCTCCCCCCTCTGATAACTGCAGCTCTGTTGTCAAATGGACTTTAACTTTTTTTTTTTTTAAATTGAGGTAACAACCTCAATTGTTTACAACCTTGTTTGTGTTTTAGAAGTATAGGTTTTTCCCCTTCAGGTGTTGTTACACCACCTCCCCACCACCCAAGCTCTCATAATCTTCCAACACAGTCCTTAGTGCTCCCTCCCCACTTTATTTTCAACCCCCCCTCCCACCTCTGGTAGTCTCACTTGTACAGATTTCTAGGGTTTGTTAATAGTTTGGCTTTATCTGACTCTCTGGTTTGTTTCTCTATATTGCACATACAAGTGACACCATATGGGGTGTGTGTGTATATATATATATGTGTGTGTGTGTATATATATATATATATATATATATATATTTCTCCTCCTGAATTATTTTGCTCAGTATAACATTCTCCAGTTCTAACCATGTTGTCACAAATGTCAAGAGTTCATCTTTTTTTTTAGCTGAATAGTATTCCATTGCGTATATATACTCACATCTACCCAATTTATTCCTCTGTTCTGAGGCACTTAGGTTGCTTCCATAGCTTGGCTATTATAAAAAGTGCTACAATGAACACAGGAGTTCATATTTCCCCTCAACTTAGTGTTTTTGTATTCTTCAGGTAGACACCTAAGATTGGAATTGCTGAGTCACAGAGTAGGTCCATTTTCACTGCTTTGAGAAACCTTGATACTATTTCCCATGGGGGCTGGACCAAGTTACATTACTACCAATAGTGTAAAATAGTTCCTGTTTCTCCACATCCTCACCAACCGTGTTCCTGGTCTTCTTGGTGCAGGCTGTTCTCGCAGGTATGAGGTGATATCTCTGTGGTTTTGATTTGCAATTCCCTGAAAATAAGTGATAGGCACTGTTCATGTGCTCAATGGTCATCTGTGTATCTTCTTTGGAAAAGCACATATTCAGCTCTTGTGTCCATTTTTTGATTGAATTCTTTGCTTTCTTTTTGTTGACTTTCCTGCGCTCTTTATAGAGCTTGGATATCAGCCCCTTGTTGGATATATGGTGCACAAAAGTTACTATTGGTGACTAATTATCTATCTGCAAATCTCATCTCAAATATAAAGCCTGCTTTCCTATTTTCTCTTCTTGAGGAATAAAAGTGTTTAGGTCCAATAATTACCACGCTTTATCACTTTTTTCAAGATACATGGTCAGCCTGTTCTATCTTTATATTGTGATTACAAGGCATGTCCACAGATTCCTTTGAAACTGAATTGTGTATAGAACTTTGCAAATAAGTCAGTCTAGGAATTATCTGGGAGGAGGGTCTAGAATCGTCAGATTTTTCTAAACACCTCATACTCAGAATCATGGTCTTACACCCACATTTTACTATGATTCACCTACAGTGTAGATTATAAAGGTTATATTATATTATAGGCTGACAAGTTTCATATTTTAAGGGTATGTTTATTGTCTAGGACCTTATCTGGAAAAACCTCAAAAGTTTACAAGTCTATTCTCCAGCCTTTAGACAAAACACCTCCAAAATTATCCAAGTCAAATGTAAACTGAAAGTCTGTTTATTTTTCCCCATGGGAACGCAATTCCAGCACCTCATTCTAGAACCTATTATATTTTCTTAACAATCACTGTAAAATTTATCTTTAGTCTGTATATGCTCTAGTTTAGGCCCTCAATGGTCTTATTACTGTTTTCTTTACTTTATACACAGCTATAAATGTCTGTTGGTCTTTTCAGAGAAGATACATTATAATGTTCTTGTCATAGGTCATTTTTAAACCTTATGATTCCAGTGATAACTGCGTATGTTCGCAACACAGCTCACACATATTAGGCAGATGTCTGGCCAATGCGATAGAGCCTAAGTGTGATCAAGTTACTAGTAACAGAAGTTCAGGCTCCTGGAGAGCTGAGGAGAAGCTCTCAGAGGACACAATGCAGGAATAACTGGTCCCATGTTGCCTCTGGCAGCTGATTATGGGAAAGCAGCGTGACTGCAGAGGCACCTGGTGGAGACCTGACCTAACCATGCACAAAGAATCTGTGGACTCTCAGAAACACTCAGTCTGCATTCACTGCCCCACTACTATCCCCAGTGGATGCTGTGCACTGGCACCCAAATCTTCAGCCTGCCTGCCTGCCTTTCATGAAGGTTTTTCTCCCAGGATCCTTCACCATGAACCACAATCACCATCCCTACACAAACACAGGCCTCTAGGCCTCCCCTCCACAGTGGTACCCCATGCCTGCCCACTGGCCAGCAGGTACCGACACTCTGAAGGGCACTCTGCTTCCTCAGAGACTGTGGACGGGCACCCTGCGCAATCCAGCAGACCTGCCCACTGTTCTGCAGGCTGTAGTCACAGCTTCTCCAGTAAAGTCTGACCTGTTGCCTTGGGGAATGGGCTCCCTTTTCAAGTATATCCTTCCTTGGGTACTTCCCCTCAGCTTTCGGGTACCCTGCAGAGTTCTTTTCTCTTCTATCATAGCTAGCAATTCTTTTTTATTAAAATTCTGTTCAAACTTCTGTGGTTTTTGCCTTCTGACTGGACCCAGATATAATCAGTCTTATTCACTGACTGCACACATCAACAGTATTTGTCACCAGTGCCCAGTAGACAGATGGGCAATGCATCTTCAATTGTCTTTATCTTTTCCTCTAGTTCAATTGTATTGTGGTTAAAGAATGTGGTCTATATAGTTTCTAGGGAATTTATTGATATTCCTCTAATATAATACATGGTCAACTTTTTAAAGATGTTTACAGAAAGCTGAAATGAAAAGGTATAGTTTCTATTATCAGGTATATGTGTTTGTGTGTGTTTATATATATATTTATATATTTCTATTAGCTCAATCTTATTAAAGTTTTTATATCTTCCATATGGTGGTCAACAAACTTTTTCTGTAAAGAGTCTGATAGTAAATAATATCGCTTTATGGGCTATTTAATGTCTCTGTTGTAACTCTTCAACTCTATTGTTAAGGTGTAAAAGCAGCCAGAAGCAATGTGGAAATGAATTATCTATGTGGCTGTATTCAATAAAACTTTGTCTACAAAAATAGGCAGGATGAGAAATGCAAGATAATTTCACTCATATGTGGGATATAAAAAATAAAGGATCAGACAAAACCAATCCCTAGAAATCTGACTATAGAACTGAGGCTACCAGGAGGGAAGCGTGGGGCAACTTGGGGAGCAAAGGAAGGAGGGGCGCCCTATGGTCCATGGTAGAAGATTATTGGTGCTTTGGTGGTGGAGGTAGTGTGATAACTTATATCTGCAGAGATGTGAACCTACACCCTCAAGCATGTAAGTCACCATTACCTCAACACACACACACACACACACACACACACACACAGAGGCAGTGGGCCAAAGTTAACCCACAGGCCATAGTCTGTCAATCCCTATTCTACATCATTTTTATTCACTTGGTCTGTTAAGCAATGAGAAAGATATTTTAAATCCCTTGATATTACTATATATTTTTGGATTTCCCTCCATATGTCTATAAAGTCCTATGTTAATTATTTGGCATAAAATGGTTGCTAGTTGTTATATCTTTTTGTGAGGCTTATTCCTTATCTTTGTAGAATTCTTCTCTCTGTGCTATTAATGGTTTTGTGTTTGTTTTGTTTGCACTAAATCTTATATTTAATATGGGAAAACATTTAGAAAGAAAATAGAAAACAATTAAGAAGCAGAATTTATTTATCAATAAATCCAATTGGAATTTATTCCACGTTTTAAAAAAATCTCAGAAGATGGCATACACCAAAGCCTGGGGTATAAGATATATAGGTGAAATAGTATCCTAGAAATTTTACCTATAATGGATTCCTCATCTATCTTAAAATATTTTTCTATTTTTAATCTAATTTGCTAAAAATATTATCCTATGTATGATGTATTGCATCAATTAACTTATACAAAATGAGGCCATTTTGAGTCTTAGACATTGTATGTTCCTAAAGAGTATGTGGTTTGTGAACCTTTCCTCTCTGTTCACTGGAGCCTCATCAGTTTCTTGCCCTTATAGAGAGTTGCTTGTCAGGTTGCACCCTGTTCTCTGAGCTGGAGTACTTAGCAAGCATTGCTATTTTCCTGTAATTTCAGGCAAACATCAATACAAAAAGATCCTTCTCCTCTATGAGGACCACATCCTGGGTTTTTGCTTGGTCCCTTACCTCATGGTGAGTCCACAGCCACTTTGTGTGGCAGCTCTATCCTGGATGTGCTACAATTTAGTGTTATTCCATAGTGACTAATCAAAGCCCTTTTTCATTCTCACTCAGTTGAACCAAGCCTTTATTTACCGAATACAATGAGGGCTGTAGCATTATTCATCCTATCTGCATTTACTTTCTTTGAGCAAGAGAGCAGAAAAAGACAAGTGCCAGCAGCCTCAAGACAACTGAAGAGCTGCCTGCCTCTGGGTAGGGTGGAGATCACAAGGGATACACTCCCCGGGTAGCTGGACCTCTAGATCTCGGATCCACACATCTGGACAGGGTGTCAGAAGCTTTGTGGAATTTCGCAACCAACCCTCTGACTGCTTTGTCCACTGCTGGGAGTCAAATGTCTACACAATGGGTCCACCCTAAGCTTGGCTATTTTTATAAATTCAGCGTTGTTATGTAGTCTTACCTATTTCACGCTATTTCTGGGGAGGTGCGGTAGGCACGTTGTGGGTCTATGTCTGCGCCTTTATTTATTGTATCACTATTTATAATAGGTAAAACCTGGAAACAACCCAAATGCCCAAAAATAGATGACTGGATCAAGAAGATGTGGCACATATACACAATGGAATACTATTCAGCAATCAAAAAAGATAAACTCATGCCATTCACAGCAACATGGATGGAGCTAGAAGGAATTATGCTCAGTGAAATAAGCCAGAAGGAAAAAGAAAAATACCAGATGGTTCCACTTATAGCAGGAATATAGGGGAGCCAAATAAGACATCAATGTAAAAAAAAATAACAACAGTACAAATCACAACAAAGCAAAAACAGACAATTATAAATCAGAGACATACTGCAGGGGCAGAGGAGGGAGGGGGTGAGGGGGAGGGAGGGTGGAGCACAGGGGACTGCGGTGATGGTGCACGGGTGCCTTGGGGAAGGAAATTCTATGGGGACTCAATTTGAGGGGGTTGGGGGAAGCAAATATTGTCTAAAAATGTAAAAAAATGATAAATGTTAAAAAAATCTAAAAAAAATTAAAAATTAAAAAATTAAAAAAAAATAATAAGGATTTGACATTAAATATCTATTTAATTGTACTTAAATACCTATTTAAATGAATGAGCCACCCAGTTTAAAAATAAAGCAGAATTTTAGTATTTCCATGCCAAATGATCTTCTGAAATTCCTTTTGGTTCTACTTTTAAAAGGAATTAAAGTAGCATAGGTACTCAAGACATCATAAAATTACTAAAATTACTCCAACCACAGCGATGAGTTGAAAGCCACCCAACAGGTGAGCTCTTACCAGTGGAATGAGCAGGCTCACGAGGTCTGTCAGAGGTTTGCTGAGCAGCAGCAGGTCTTCGGCAGCCTGCGTGTCCCCTCCTGAGCCAGACTTCTGTGCCTTGAACAGGGAGAAGAGAAAGTCAAGGGCGTCGTGGAGATGATCCAGCTTGGCCGCAGGTGAGAGCTTCACTGTCTAGCAGATGAAGGCGGCCAAGGAAGTATTACCCCTCGAGCTCCCGAAGAGAAGTTAGGTCCCGTTATAGCAGGACACAGCGCACACATGCCCACTGCAGAGTCCGGAGCAGCCCAGCTAAAGCAGTAACAAGGGCCGTGTGTGGCTGGAGAGGTGAGGTTGAGTCACTACACTGGGTCAGCACTTTCTCTCTTCAGTCATCCAGAAACACGGTGCTGTTGTCCCCATATGTCAGGTGAGAAAACTGATGTTCAGAGAAGTTAAGCAGCTTGTCTAAACCCTCACAGATAGCAGGTGACAGAGTTAGGGGACAAACCCACATTGTGTGACTTCATATTACACATCCTCATCTCTCCTGGGCATTTTATGCATATTATATGAGGATCCCAAATGCATTCTGCTACGCTTTCATTTCCTAAGTGCATATACATGCCTACATCACATCTGGAGTGTTTGCCCAATGTACTACTGCACAAATGACTTCAGACACAGGTCTACACTGCTTGGGAAGGATTGCCTTAAGCTGAAGTGGAATAAGGAATGAGAAGTGAGTGGCTTTCATTTTAACTGTGTCTTCTCTCAGGAGTTTTACAGAATGGTCTGATCCCTTGGGAGATTTCTTTTTTTTTTTCCCCAAAGATTTATTTATGTACACAAGAGCTAGGGTGTAGGCCAGAGGTGTGGGGTGAGAGGATTCACTAGAGACAGAGTAGGGAACAGAACAGGCAGATCTACTGAAGTACACTACTGAGGGGAGAAGTGGGCAAGAGAGGAGAGGTCTGCTGTGCCAATATGTGGGTTAGCTCCCTGGCTGGGGATCAAACCTGTGCTGCAGTGGCTGCCTATATCTTCATAGTGCTGAGACTGAACCCTTTGCACCGCCAGGGAGACCCTCTTGGGAGATTTCTATCTCAGAGATGACTCATTTTATATTGGGGGAAAAAAGACACTGATTATTAATTGTGTTTGCTATGGTATATACACATCTCATTCATATACTCCCGCTCTTTATTTTCACTCAAAAGAGACAAGACAACTTTCAGGTAATGGCCTTTGTCAGAGCCTGTATAGTAAGCTGCAGGCCTCGCTCCTTCGGGTCATTAACCTGGCCTTTCTCATGAATGCCAAATTTCCTTTTGCATTTCAGACTACTATGGACAGAATGAGTTCCCTGCTTTGTTTGGCTCAGAAGAAGTTGAATGAAAATCAGACAACTGTCTTTTAACAACAGGTTCCTCTCAATAGCCAAAAGGAACATGGTCATCATGTACATGGAGTTTCCCTCTCCCCTCCTCACCCCCACATCTAGTCTCACCCACTGGTTATCAAAAAGAATTTTCTCCCCAAAAACATATGTGAAGTACTATCCTAGAGAACAGAAACTTTTTGACCCTTTGCTGTTGATTCCCACCTCTGAAGCCCAACGTAACACAGAATATCCATTCACATTAACACGTTATCCTCTAGAGTAGACTGATTCTCTGGTGAAAAACTACCTTATAGACTATGAAGAAAAGGGGGATTTTTAGAAGGATTCTAGTCTGCACAGCAGGATGAGGATGTCAGGCTTGCTTGCACGAGATGGTAGTAAGAAGTTAATCTGGGGACATTCTGAATGTGAAAACCCAGCTTTGGATGTTCTGAATCTGAGGTGACTGTGAGGCATTCTAGTGGTCCTCGTAAAGAAGCAACTAAATATGTAACTACGGGTCCCAGAAGAAATAAATTTTAATCAGTGAAACGATAAATATGGGACTGTCAATTCATGAACCATACTTAATACTAAATGGCATTACCCAAAATGAGATAAAGGAATACAACTAGCTTCTTGGCATTAAAAAAAAAATGGCAGAGATAACACAGCTCTATTTCATCTAGTGTTGCTACACAAATTTAGTTCATGGGGTTAGGTATTCGAGAGGTTTGTTGAATAAACACAAAGGCATTTGTGGAAAATAAGGGACAGCCAATTGCTCAAGCAGAAGGTTTAAGTTAACAGTGGAGCACAACTTGCACTGGGATGAACCAGACCAATTCAATTCAGTACTCACTGTGCTCCCTAAGCACCACCATGTGCAGACTCATGATGCACAGAGGAAGCGATGCATTCCCCATTATGCAGGATCTCACACTTTAATTAAGAGAATGACAAGTTTCTCAATAACTGTGCTGAAGGCAGAGTATGAAAACTTTCTATAACAGACATAGAAACAGAGTTGGGGGTAGGGGTTGAATGGTTGTATGATAAGGAGACATTTGACTTTGTAATTTGGATCATGTAGGTGAGGTCTACAGGGAATAATGTGGAAAGCAGTGTTTCAGGTGCTAGGACTCACATGAGAAAAGGCATGGGAGTAATAGGATCCAGGATCCATTTGGAAAATTCCAAGCCAACTGTTTAACGTGGGCCTGGGCAGCATGGAAGACTGGTAGATGGGACTGGAAAGGCAGCCTGGGGCTGGGTCATATCAGGCCTTGAATGTCTCACCAGGAGTTAGAAAATTTTATCATAAGCAATGAGAAGTCACTGAGGTTTTCAAAGAAAGGGGAGAGGAGTACAGGGTATGG
Organism: Talpa occidentalis; assembly: GCF_014898055.3. NCBI lineage: Eukaryota > Metazoa > Chordata > Mammalia > Eulipotyphla > Talpidae > Talpa > Talpa occidentalis. Next base: position 29,714,739 of record NW_023600993.1, read on the forward strand.
CAGAAAAATTGTATTTGCATTCACCAGACAGAAGGTAGACCCTGGGGGAGAGCAACAAGGAGGGCAAGTCACAGAAGAGTCAAACTGATAATTTCAAGAGAGAGTAAAGTTAGAGACTACAGCCCCCGCTGCAGGTAGCCTTTACATGTGTGAAAGACTAGGAGGACTCAGTGGCCCCATTTCACTCTTTCAGCAATACCAGCACACCTGAAAATAAATGGCAGTTTAATTGTCTTACTACCAAGGTGTCAAGTTCTCTCACTACCTCAGACATAGTCAGGGCCCAGGGTGGAAAGTCAGGTGATCTAGATTTTAATATTGAGTATTGGTATTCTCTAACCCCCAAACTGGGCCAGGTTCCCCCCTCCCATATTCCCTCTGCAACATCCTATACCTTTCAGTTGTTGCACTCCCATCAGTGCAATGAGGTGATGATTTGCCTCCTCTATTTGTATATTAATGGTCTTTCCTACCAAACAGAAGCTCTCCTAAGAGCCAACACCCTTTCTCTCTTGATCCCTGCTGAAATCACACGTGCCTAACCTTGCTCCAGGCTCATTGAGTGCAAAATGAAACTACAAGTAAAATCGCATGAGCCTGGTAGAAGTGAACGTGCTCTGTCAATGTGAACCAAGCGGGGCCTCCCCAGTGGCGCAGCGGTTGAGCGCTGGGCTGAGAAGATGCCTGCAGCCTCTGCAGTGCCCGTTCGATCCCCGGCCACCAGCGAGGGTCCCACATGGAGGGTCCCACATGGGGCACAGACCTCTCCTGCCACGCCCGCTGCTCCCCTCAGCAGTGTATTTCATCAGTCTGCCTGTTCTGCTCCCCACTCTGGCTCTGGTGAATTCTCCTACCTTCCCGCGCTTCTGACTGTACCCAGTACTTATATAAATAAATTAATTTTTAAAAAAATATGAACCAAGCAGCCTCAGTATGCAAGAGAGAAATGAAGAAGTCATGATCCAGGAAGACGTGAGTAAATAGGACAGCGGGGTGAGCTGCTAATCATACATTAACCTTCTCCTGACCTTCCCAGGACCAGGGACACGTAAGGCAATTTATATGTGTATATATTTACATCTTTTATCCTCTCACTGAAGTCCTGTGATGACGCTGCAGAGGACTCATTATTGTATCTACTTTATAGATGAGGAGATGGATAGACAAGTACAGCAAGACGCCCAGGTCCTAGAGGAGGAAAGTGGTGAGGCTGGGATTTGAATTCAAGACACTCTGGCCTGCAAGGCCCATGTGCCCTTGTCATCTAAGTGAGTACTGAGCATGTTACAAGTCTGCTTCCACATCATTCACACACAACTCAGGTGAAAATGGGGCCAATTCTGAGCCATGGGGAAAACTGGGGATAGGGACTAGACTCCCGAGGGAGATACGAGCACCTGCATCCTCCTTACTCGCCCCAGCACACACTCCTGCATCCTATCACTCTCCTTCTCACAGAGGGAAAGTGCTTCATAAATCTAAACACGATTATCATTTTAAGCACTGGCATTGCTCAATTCTGCATTAGAGAATTTCCAGTTAGTAACCACAGGTTTTGATTGCCAAAGACTCCCCAGAGTGGAGCATGTTTAAAAATGGAAGAGGTGAAGTATGGTTTGGAAAGTGCTTGCAGCTCAGTGTTGTAGGAGAATGTGTTTTTGATGCACACTCCATTTCTTTTCCCAACTCTTTCCCCTAATTCAGTCTCAAGGACGCTACCTCTTTCATACTGACACTGGGTATCGTGGAGATCAAAGTCGGCGGTCAAGGCCAAAAGCAATATGTAGTAGATATACGGGAGGATTTAGAAAGATGACAGCTGTAAGATAAACAACAGTGCTAAGGAAAATGAGAAGAAAATAGTTATCTATTGGTACACTAGCAAAATGAAAAAGGAATTAAATACCATTTTGTATTAAGGACTGTCCCTTTAAACATCATTGATTACGTCCCTAATCACTTGTTAAGAGGATTTCTATTGCTCTGGAATTTTTTAACTTCTGATCCTTTTTATCTACAACATATGAAACCTAAGTCTTTTACAGATTGATATCATCAAGGCACCCTGAGGGAATGATTATCAACTCTATCTTGAAGAATTACATTAAACTACCACTATGGAAACTGAAAGAAGAAACAGTGTTCTCTAAAGAGACACTTGCTAGAAAAGAGAAGAAAAGCTAAGATGAAATCCAGATCTCAGGATTCCATCATTACTAAGCATGCTTTACTATTCATTTAGAATTATTAACAGATGAGCAAATAAAAACAGCGAGGTAGTTCAAAGGCTGTTTTCGTCTACTGGCTTTACAAGTTTGAGTTAAACACTATCATGTTTGTTGAGGGAATCTTGGATTTATTTATTAAACAACTAGACAAACTAAATACTGGACCAGCTTAACTGTGGATAAAAGATGCCATTTATCATAATGATGAACAACAGAGACTACACCAGGGTCTAGGGATTTATTCTTGGCTCTGCTGCTGTGACTCTTGGCAAGGTATCTAAACAGTCTGGTTTCAACTTTAGCTTCTACATTTATCCAAGTCAGGATGCCACCATTTGATAAACATCTCCTGCAATTTTACCACACTTGTAAATGTAACTATTAATCCATATTGGCTGTGTGCTTTCAAATGATCTAAGTATCAGCTGACTCAGTTGGTTAAAGAGATTATTAAAGGAATAGGCACGTTGAAGCACCAAACACCTAATATGGAAAGTACTCAATAAACCTGTATCCCTGTCTTTCTTTAGAGCATGACACTAACTAAATCTAGGTTACAGTTTGGGACAAACTGATTTTTCTATAGCAACTGAATACTCATCTTGCAATTCCAAGAAAGTGAGTTTATGTTTTACATATGGGTGTACATCTGTGTGTACACAAACATGTGTGCTATCCTTCATGCATGCACATATATGTATATGTGTGTCTCAAATCTCAACCCACTATTCCTAGCATGTGTTGAGGTGGGCTAGAGCTCCATCTCTGGACATGAAAGACTGCACACTACTTGGTCAACACTAGCATGCACGTAAGGCCAATGATCTAGCGAATCAGTTCCCTACCAGTGCTTGCTACATCTGTGCTTAGGCCTCTCCTGATTTCCTTCAAGGCTTTGACATTTTAGACATTCATCACCCCAACATGAATTACTTGGTAGTCTGTGCTCCACCACATAATTGAGTCTTGAGGATGCTATTGATAAATGTCTCTGCTTCCACATCTCTCATACACAATTATAAGTTCATGTTCAAAAATAAAGACCTATTACAGAAAGATTAGAAAGAAGAGAGTGAATGGGAAGCATGACATGGCATAGTGGTCAAGACACAGGAAAATGGGGCCTCACCTGCAGAGCCACACGCACGACGCTGGATGTGTAGGTCAACATGCCGTGCAAAATATCTAGCAGGGAAAACAGCAATGTGATTGCTGTCTCGTTGTTGGTTTTGTCGGCATCCAAGCACAGTGTGGCAGCTTTTGTGAACAGGTTACGAACATGACTTACCAGCCCTGAGGATAAAAAAAGGTGAAAGGTAAAACACTCATCATAAATTATAAAAATGATGTGTCATGTAAACCCAGCAAAGCAAGCAGTTCTATTCTACAGTGCATAAACTCGAAGCAGCGCTTCAACTGCACTCACTTGGGAATGGGTTTTAAATGCAGGTTTGCCGGCATCACTGCCAGGAAGTCTTCTCAGGAACTTGGGGTAGGGTGTAGGAATGTGTTTGCTAAACAAAATCCCCACGTGATTTTGAGTCAAGAATTCCCAAAACTACACTGAGAAAATTATCCTCCACGGGCATGCTTCATAGGGATGAAAGATTCCAAACATTGGGAAACATGTATGTGAACATACTTTCCCCATGTTCTCTGCTGAAAGGCAAAGCTTTTCATGGTATAGATGGAACCATGGTTGGTCTACCATGAGGCCTCAAAGTAATTAGGCCATTTCAAAAAAGTAAAAAGAGGCCATTTTTTTTCACATGCATTTCAAATTTTTTGAAATGAAAGGTTAATTATGATTTTAAGAAATTTAAAATTCAGAAATTTCTAGGTTCTATAATTTTGACTCTACCAACCTCATATTAATGGTGTGGTTGATCTTGATCAATTTTTAGTTTGATGCAGACTACCACAACACATATTTCACATTTTGGGAGTATTATTGCTTACATTTAACTCGGCATTTTTATTGTTACCATTATGTAGCATTACACTGATTCACTGAAATGATTCCAATGTAAATGTAGTTGCAATGCAACAGGAATAATTTTATAAACCTAAATGGTGAACAGGACATTCAGCATGGATAGCTCTTCCTAATGTTCTAGAAAAAGTGAATCTTCAAAGATAAATGTTTCACATAAGCAGATGGTGACAGGGGGGAGGCATGGTAAGTAAATTTGACATGTATTGTAAACTGGATTTTATCTCAACTGCTATCCATTTTGTTCCTAGTTCTCTGATGATCCACTGGATAGAAAAGTGTGCCAAGCACTGCCATCCAAGTTTTGGTACCTTTTCCAAATAATGTACACTGTGATTTCCAGTAATGCAATCCAGTCTTCCTAGACAAGAGCAATGCAATTCTTAAACTACAAAAGTAATTAAATTTGCCGCCAAAGGCAGAGAGAAACCAAAATTACAGAGGCATCATTTGAAGTGGTACTCCTTGTGGCAAAACTGGTGTAAGGCACAAAGCTAAAGATTAATAAACTTGAATGGAAGTGAAAGCAGAATGAATTATTGGCAAAATTTCTTTATCAAATGACAAGGTTTGATAGCACACATCACCAATGACACATAGTACAGAAAATCAATTAATATGACATGTGCAGTAACTTCAAGTATGGATGCATCGTGCATGTGTGTGCTATGAATCAGCAGCATCTGTGAGCTGCAGATAGGGTGAAAGGGCTTCAAAACAGTATTCAGTAAGCATTTGCTGCAAGAAGATATTTTTCCTTTGGAGAGTTCATGATTATTTTGTGATACATCGTGCATGAGATCAGAAATGTACTGTAGAATTCAAAATGAAGTGTGATATAAAATATTTCTTCACAACAATGATAAAGCCAGGAAAATCTATTAATATGATTTTAAATGACCTATCTCAGCCATGTAATCAGTGTTCTTCATGGTAGGACTTTCACTTCAGGTTCAAAATACATGTTTTTCTTGTTTAAAATTTTTATTATGAAAAGGAAGTCTCAAGAAAGTACAGAAAAATGAATCCCTATCACTCTCTTCAATATTTATCAAGTTTGCCAATCTTGTTTTATCTATCCCCACTATTTTTTTTTTTAGCATTTAGCAAATAACAGACATCAGCTTATTTTGCCTGTAAATACTTCTATAGTTAACAAAAGTTAACTGTATCTATGTTGGCGTGGTGGGGACTTGACAACTACTTACCAAGATATGCAAAAGTTAATTTTAAAAGCTAAAACTAAATTTCCAGAGGAAGATGTAAGAGAAGATCTCTGAAAATAGGCAAGATTTCTTCAGACTCAAAGTACCAATCATTTAAAAATGGGTAAAATAGAGGGCCTTCCTGGTGCTGCAAGGGGGTTAAGTCTCAGCCCCCACCAGCTGTTGGGGCATTAGTTCAATTCATGGCTAGGAGTTACCCATATGACACAGCAGACCTCTCCTGTCTCACCTGCTGTTCCCCTCAGCAGTGTATTTCAGTAGATCCACCTGTTCTGTTCCCTGCTGTCTCTGGTGAAATCTCTCACCCCATACCTGTGGCCTACATACCCCAGTTCTTGAATGCATAAATAAATTTTTTTAAAAGTTTTTAAAAAACGGGTAAAATAGAATATATCAAAAAAATTAAAATTTTGCAAATCAAAATATACCACTAAGAATATAGACAGCCTAAGACTAGGAAGAAATATCTGACACATATATCTAATAAAGAACCTATATCCAGGGCCTCCCCGGTGGCGCAGCGGTTGAGCGCTGGGTTGCGAAGCTGCCCGCGGCCTCTGCAGCACCGGTTCGATCCCCGGCTGCTCCCCGGCCACCGGAGGAGGGTCCCGCATGGCGCGCGGACCTCTCCTGCCGCCCGCTGCTCCCCTCAGCAGTGTACTTCGGTCTTTCTGCCTGCTCTGCTCCCCGCTCTGGCTCTGGTGAGTTCTCTCACCCTCCCACGCTTCTGACTGTACCCAGTGCTTGCATAAATAAATAAATAAATAAATAAATCTTTAAAAAAAAAAAAAAAAAAAAGAACTTACATCCAGAATGTGTAAGTAATTCCTGTAACTCAATAATAAAGATACCCATTTTTTAAAAAAGTAAAACATTCGGAGCATTCACAAGATACGCTAATTACATGAAAAATGTTCAACATCAGTAGTCATCAGCAAAATACAAATTAGCATAATTGAGATAGCACTGCATGCAAACAAGAATATTTACAATGAAAAAAAACTAGCATCAAATATCAGTGAAGATGTAGAATGACCAGAACTTAAATACACTCCTAATGGGAAACAGCTGAGTTTTTGTTATAAATTTAAATATACATTTACAATATTGCCTAACAGTTCCATTCCTAGGTATTATTCAAGTAACATGAAAACATGCCCACATAAGGACTCATTAAGACTTTATTCAAAAATAGCTGCAATCCAGAAGTAACCCAGATGTCCACCAATAGGAAAATGGATAAAAAAATTAAGGTATATTTACATAATAGAATATTATCTAGCAATAAAAAGGAATGAACAGTTGAATTTCACAACCAATGTTAGGATTCCTCAAAACCATTGCTGAGATAGACACTAGAAACAAGAGGTATATCAAATCAGTTATGTGAACATATTTACATGAAGTTCTAAGGAAAGCTTATCTATGTTGATTGAGATTAGAAGAGCAGTTATTTCCAGGGAAAAAGCAGGATGGAACTTTGTCTTCATTGGTAAAATGTATTAGGGCTCGAAGTCATACTTTAAGTCGCCAGATCATCTTCGCTGCTTTTTCCAACATACCATGAAGGTTTTGACATATTTATTTTCATATAACCAGAATTTTCCCATAAAGGGAGTTAAGAAATACAGGGTCTTGAAAGGAAGGAAGGTTTAAACCTGTATTTGCAGAAGGCTGACAACACTGTATCCATACTGGAACAGAGGAAGGGATGCTGTTAGTGCCCATACCTTAGCCCAAAGAACTTGAGGACTGGACCACTAATAGAGCAGAGCTCTGGAGACAGGTTAGCGCATGATGCATATCACTAAAGTGAAGGAATAAATCTGAGGAGGTAAAGGGGCAGAGAGGAAGTTAACATGCCCTATCTCTGAGCTTTCATTATTCTCCACAGTTGAATTGTGATCAAGAGATAGATACTTCACCTCCAAAGTGAAGTGGGTGAAGTTGAAGGCAACAGCCATGGTGTGTCCTCTAGAGTGAATCTTTCCAAGGGATCAAACTGTCATTGGATGTGAGTGTGTAGCTCTTTTCCACCTTCCTCTTCCACTTTGCAGTCTAGTGACAGCACTGACACCCCTGGAAAAGGCCCAACTATTCCTTTTCCGTTGTTCTTGGGGTTTTCTCCCTTTTGTTTGTCTCATGCACGGGATGCAATACCTAACTGAGACTTAAGTCAGCTCAGGTCCAGACTCCTGGGAAAATGCACAGCCTTTTGCTGTGTCTCTTGCCTCTCTCCATTGGTGCTAGGAGATACCTATGTTTGTAAAGGGGAGGGGAAATTTTCTGCATGACAGTGTTAAGATCTAAGACTGCAGCACTATCACCTCTAGGGCCTGAGATCGATCCCCTGCCAGGGAGCTAACCCACATATGGCACAGCAGACTGCTCCTGTCCACCCACTGCTCCTCTCAGCAGTGTATTTCAGTGAAGCTGCCTTTTCTGCTCCCCCACTCTGTCTCTGGTGAATCCTCTCACCACCCCCCACATCTCTGGCCTACACCCCAATTCTTCTATGCAAAAAAAAGACCTGAGAATGAAAGAAGCAACGCTGAGACAAATATACAGGTAAAGCCACACCCAACTGTGCTTCCAGACCAGCAGATGTCCTAGCACAGAGTGAGGCTCAAAGGAGTCCTTGACCCAACCAGCATAATAAAAATGGATTCTGTGTCTAGCTTGCCTGTCATCTCCCTCAGAGATGCTACACAAAGGCATCTGGGATAGTAATTCCCAGTCCTTCAGGTAAATGCCATTAAAACAACTTCTTAATACTCCATCCTAGCAACTAAAAAAAAAAAAAAAAAAAATAGAAACCCAAGTGCATTAAGTCAAAGAATCCAAGAATTATTTTACATTAATTATAACCAATCCTTAAAAAAAAATCCAAGAATTATTTTGTATTAATTATAAGCAAATATCTAAAGCTGTCATCCCCATAAGTTATTTTTTTTTAAAGATTTATTTATTTATTTATACAAGCACTGGGTACAGTCAGAAGCGCGGGAGGGTGAGAGAATTCACCAGAGCCAGAGCGGGGAGCAGAGCAGGCAGAGGGACCGAAGTACACTGCCGAGGGGAGCAGCGGGCGGCAGGAGAGGTCTGCACGCCATGTGGGACCCTCCTCTGGTGGCCGGGGAGCAGCCGGGGATCGAACCAGTGCTGCAGAGGCTGCAGGCAGCTTCGCAACCCAGTGCTCAACCGCTGCGCCACCAGGGAGGCCGCCCATAAGTTATTTTTAAGTGTTTAATGTTCTGAGAATATTAATGTGTATGAGCTGTTCCCAACTCTGGTCATTGTGCCCCTTATTACTACTTTTTCAAAATCTGTAGGAGTAGAGAGGTAATAGAAAAGTATACTTTGAACTTCTGAGTTTTTTAAAGTACTTTATAGTTCTATCACTAATGATTTAAATATAATACTCTAAATTCAAATGTAAGCTACCTTCCCAAACATGGTATTCTTTCTGGATGATTTGGCATTTATGTTATAGAAATGTGGTCATTTTCACTAGGATCAGTAAAGTCAAAATAAACAGAAAATTGAGGAGAGGAGTAAAAAAGGATCTGTGAAATTTAATGTGAGCAAATCACTCTTTTCCCAATTGATCAATGCTTAACCACCGAGCCCAGAGGTCACACCAAATCAGCTGCACTAAGTCTTCTTTTAAAGGTAAACGAAGGCATAAGCAAGCAAATGGGACTTCATCAGACTAAAAATCACCTGCGCTACATACAGAAGATTTTCATCAAAATGAAGACATCTTACTGAATGGGAGAAGAGACTTGCCCATTAGACAAGAGATTAATATCCAAGATATATAATAATTCATACAATAATAAAAAACAAACCCAAAAATACACAGATGGTCTGAAGAGACAATTCTCCAAAGACACACAAATAGCCAATGGTCACATGAAAAAATTCTCATCATCGCTTTGCTAGGAAAATAAAAAAACCATAATGAGGGCCTCCCTGGTGGTGCAAGGAGTTAAGACACAATCTATGAAGCAATCTGCAGCCTCTGCATCACAAGTTTGATCCTCAGTTGGCCAGGGAGCAACCCACATGGCAAGGCAGACCTCTCCTGTCTCGCCCACTGCTCCCCTCAGCAGTGCACTTTGGTCAGTCTGCCTGTTCTGTTCCCTACTCTGTCTCTGGTGAATCCTCTCACCCACCCCACGCCTCTGGCCTGTACCCCAGCTCTTGTATGCACAAGTAAATATAACTTAAAAAAAATTTTTTTAAAACCACAATGAAACAGAACCTCACACCTATGACAATAGCCTATATCAACAGTGGTGGACATGATATAGTAGTGTGCACATACCTCCTAAAACATACACATTATAAACCATGATACCTCCAAAAAAGGAGGTCAATTTCTTACCACAAAGTTAATTTTTAAAAAATTCTTTAAAATATTTTGTTAGGTTTCAGGGGAACAAAGAGTAAATATCCCTGGCAACACACACATCTGCTTTTAAACAGAAAAACATGGAGGGTGGAAATGGCACACTGACGGGGAAAATGGCAGCCTCTGTGAACTGCAGAGAGTTGGCAGGGGTGGGGTGGGAGGGGAGGTGGCATCCCAGCGCCCTCACTATCTTCTGGCCAAGGTCAGTGAGCAGTCCCCCACCACACCAATGAGCCAACAAAAAGCATGTCTAAACATCTCTGAGGTTAACAATTACTGTTCCATCTCAGTGTGGGTTTTTGCCTCTGTTGTTCCAGGCCCATTAAGCACGTGCAAAACAGGCCAGCACAGGTGCTCCAAAGAGGCCCTGGGTGCCTTCACTGCTGGGTGCCAGGCACCTTGCCTTGGCTTTCACGCTCCACTCCCTGTGGCTGCACTCCCTCTGTGCAACTCTGAACTCCCTCTGCCTTGGAGCTTTGGCATCTATTCTTCATCTGAAGCCCTCACCCTCACACTCTGCCCAAACACGAAGAGCCCTGGGGTCAAGAGAGAGACACTCAACAAGTTTTGCTTGATGAGCGGGCCTTAGCCAATTCACAACTCTGAGCTCTGCTGAAAGAAAGTAACTAATCCAACCTGAAACTGAAAGTACTTCACCGAGCAGAGGCTAGGACTTAAAAGTGACAAGGGCTAATGTTTTAATTACTTTTGTTTTTTCTTTCAAAAACTTGAAGGAACTCTGTATTCAGAGCATCCATTTTGAGTTACTTTTCTTTTTCTGTTTTTTAAGATTTATTTTATTTATTTGTGCATACAAGAGCTGGAGCATAGGCCAGAGGTGGATGGGGGTGGGGGGGGGGAGAAGATTCACCAGAGACAGAGTGGGGAGCAGAACAGGCAAATCTACTGAAATACACTGCAGAGGGGAGCAGCGGGCGAGTCGGGAGAGGTCTGCCGCGCCATGTGGGTAGCTCCCTGGCCGGGGATGGAACTCCTGCTGCAGTGGCTGAGGACAGCTTCAAAGTGCTGAGACTTAACCCCTTGAGCCACCAGGGAGGCCCCTTGAGTTACTTTTCTAAGAAAACTTTGTAGATCAGAGCATTTATTTATTTATTTAGTGACAACTTTGCTTTACAACACTGCATATGACTTAGGAGTATAGATCACACCTCCTCAAATGAAAATTACCACATCACACCCACCACCCACCAAACCATCATAATCCTCCACAATAGCCTCCTGGGCCCCCACCCCCTTGCTCCCACCGCCAGCCCCATCCTCCCCCACTCTGGTAGAAGTGATTCAACAGCCAGATTTCTAAGGTTTGTTTCGGTTTAGTTTCCCCTGTTCCTTGTTTTGTTTCTTTATATTCCACATATGAATGAAATCATCTGCTATTTGTATTCTTCTGATTTAATTTACCTAGCATAAATCCCTTCTAGTTCCATGAAATACTACTGATTATTTAAAAAAAAAGAAAGAAAGGAAGAAATCTAGCCATTTGCAACAAGATGAGAGTCTCTTAAAAAGAAACCTGCCCAAGCTTTCCTGAGTCCATAATGGTCCCTTGGATTTTATGATTAGCACAAAATTAGTATAGAACTTAATTCCACACAGAGAGGAAAACACTACTGAATTATTTCAAGTATATAATTTATTCTGGTCACCTGTTAGAGGGAGCTGCAATTCTCTCTTCTGGTTAACGCAGACAGATTCTGTTTTAGCAACGCATAGACCTATTTCTATGAAGCCAAGAAGAGGCTCCAGCTGCATTCATAAGAGGTAAAAGTTTGGAATAAACTCAATTATAAAACCTCTGAAAGAAGTTTAACCCTGAAGAGATTTATGCACAGAAGTTACACTAATTCTGATTACTCAGATAGCCAAAGTAGTTTAGGGTTGATTTAAACAAATACATCTGGAATAATCTTCAAAATGAGAATATAAAAAAGTAGAAGTGGATACTAATTTCATTCCCAAAACTTAAGATACAATGTTGTTTATGACTAATTCAAAGGTAAATTTTATTAACTCAGTGATGCATGAGCCTATTCCACTAGTACCAGTAATGAGCAATTGATCACATGTACAGTGCCCAGGAAAGCACTAGAAGGGAGCTTGATGGGAATCCTCTCAGTGGGGAGGGTGGTACCTCAGCAGCAACACAGCCCAGGGTCTGCCCCAAATGCCTAAAAGCTTTGTCGAATTCAATTCCAGCTTCAATGAAGTACTTGCTGAATTGTGAAGGGACCTGATATTGAGCTGGGCACTGCGCTATAAAACGAGACCTCCAGTTCTTCCCTTTCCCCTCCTTTTTGCTCCATCTGAGGTGCAAGGCAAGCATTCAGGAAAAAATATGCATCCTTCACTCATTTGCAGACTCATTTGCAATATGCTAAGCATTTCTCAAGGTGCTAAGGGAACTAGAGAAAAATCCTGTGGCTGGCCCCTTTCCATGTAAAGATCTCCATGTGTGAACCAGTTGACAGAAGATGCCAGCATGGCACTCACACCCGGAGCAATGTTCAGCAGAGAGTGGGCAAGTGCTTGGAGGGATGTAGGGGTCCCCATGAGATGGTGGGACTTTAGGATTGAGACGGGTGGGAGGAAGACGGAAGGGCACACTGGGTTTGGACATTATAAACAGGAAAAAGATTTGCTCTTGGGGTATGAACCTGCTCTCCTCAAGTGATTATGTGGTGACTGGAACAGAGGGCGAGTGCTGGAGAGGCAGGAGCCAGGTTCCCAGGCTCCTAGAGGGCAGAGACCCTGGGCTTTATTCACGAGGCGACGCACAGCGGTATGACTTCTCCCGCTGCTTTCTTACTATGAAAGCGACATCAATTCATTACAGACGAATTCCCATTTTCATCTTCTTCTATTCTGTAAAAAATTCAGTATATATGCTTGTATTTAAAATACATGACATGTTAACAAAAAGTTCACTGATATCCCATCAACATTCCTCAAAATTCACCATGCTTATGAATCCCTGGTGGTGCAAGGGATTAAGCGCCACACTATGAAGCAGTGCACGGCCTCTGCAGCGTGAGTTCGATCCCCACCAGCCAGGGAGCTACCCACATGGCACAGAAGACCTCTCCTGACTCGCCTGCTGCTCCCTTCAGCAGTATATTTCAGTCAGCCTGCCTGTTCTGTTCCCCACTCTGTCTCTGGTGGATCCTCTCACCCCCCACATCTCTGGCCTGTACCCAGCTCTTGTATGCATAAATAAATAAATCTTTAAAAAAAATTCACCATGCTTATATTCTATAGCCTCTCTTTCTTTTCACACAAGAATGCATCAGACACATCTCACACATTCATATGAAGCACTTACACCTTCCTTTAAATAATTGCACGGTGTTCCATTTTTATCATAAAGTTCCATGGTCTGGTTAGTAATCCCAAGGAGAAATTGGAATTGGGGTGCCACCTGGTTTCTGTGCAGCAGCCACTCTGCACAAGGTGCTGTGTCCCCCGCCACAGCCAGTGGCTTCCTTTCTCAGAGTTCCAGAAATGGACAGGGAAGGCAAGAGTGGCAGCTCTCTGGGAAATACATCTGGGGACCTTAAACTGGGGAGTAGCATGGGGACACATCACCTCAAGGAGCAAGGAAGCCCCGGGAGAATGAAAAGGAAAGTGAAGGCAGAGAAGACAAACTTGGGGAAGAGGGGCGTCAGGTGTCATGTTTGGGCCCCTGGTTCTAGTTGTTTCTGGAGCCTAGGCATGACTCTTGCTTTGCATTCCATCAGACACCCTCTCTCTGAAACAGACAGCAAGAGTCCTCGCCAACACTAGGGACTAGAGTTGTTTGTTTTTCCCAAGTCTTCTTCTAATGGGATAGATAGCAGTCTTTTAGTTGCCAAGTCTCAAGTTACTTAGTGACCTTCAAAAACATGATTTTTCTTGGCATTATGCTAAGCAAAATACATCAAAAAGAGAAACACAACTACTGGATGGCGTCACTTACATGTGAATATAGAGAAGCCAGAGGGTCAGATAAAGTCAAACTAAAAACTAACCTTTGAAAATTAACTGCAGAACTGAGGCTTGCAGTTGGGGAAAGCGAGAAGCGAGAACCAAGGGGGAGGCAGGTGGTAGGTGTGCTATGTCAACAACACCTGAAGGGGAGGATCCTATACTTCTGAACTACAGACAACAATGGAAACCAACATTACTGCAGTAAAAACTATTTTTTAAAAAATCCTTTCTTGACTCTATAATCTCTTCTCCCCTTTCTTTTGATCAGTTTGTTTTGTGTGTGTTTGTTTCAGAGTCAGAGGTCTTACTGATGTCCCAGGTCACCGTCTTGCCAGAGGCAACAAGTTTAACTTCTCTTACTTATTATTTACCTCCATTTCACCAACTAACATGCTGGTATTTGCTACTGGAGGCACTGCTGCTGTCTTCCCAAGCATTCAATAATGAAGATGCAGGTCTTTCCCACCCCAGCCTCAGATGCACATCTCCCCTCCTTCCTCCGCTGGGGTTAGCTGTTACTTTTAATCAGATTATTATTCAGTGATTTTGTTGTTCTGAATGTACAAAACACTGCTCCCAAGGAAATCATGTCAAAAATTATGATTAGTTTTTCTTTTCTGGGCAGATTTTTGCTTTCCCCGGAGTTCAAAATCTAGAAGACTTGACTCGTATTTTAATGGCATTTTGGAAGTGGGGTAGAATGAATAATGTTCCCTTCTCCAAAGATATCTACATCCTAATCCCTGGAAACTGTGAATACTGCCTTATATGGCAAAAGTGACTTTGCAGATTTGACTAAGTTATGGATTTTGAGATGGAGAGATTATCCTGGATTACCCAAGAGGACCAAACATTGTCACAAGAATTCTCATATGAGAATTCTTATGGTCAGGCGGTCAGAGTTAGTAGGAGATAAGATGACAAAAGACGCTGGAATGATACAAGGAAGAAGCCACAAAACCAAGAATGTAGGCAGCCTCTGATAGTTTTTTCACTGGGTTTTCAGAGCAAGGACACAGAAGCTTCTAGAAGGAATGCCCAGCCAACATCTTGACTTTAGACTCCTGACCTGCAGAACTGTAAGGAAATACATTTGTGCGTTGCTTTAAGCCACTAAAGTTGAAGCTTTGTCACTATGGCAAAAAGAAACTATTGATAATTCAAGGAGGAAGCAAAAGCAATTCTCTTGGTTTTATGTCACCTTTAGCAAGAAGTCCTCGGCAGACATTCCTACTGCTGAGATGCACTGCTGCATTTGCATCAATTGATGCACCAAGAATTTAAATAACCCAATTTGATAATATTGGAGACACTCTATATTCACTATGTTGGTTTTTGGGGAAAGTTTATGAATTGGTTCATTGTGGGTAAGCCAAAAATAGGGAGGAAAATTATATCCTTCATATTATACAGCAGAGAAATCTCACTGAACTAGAAGCCTGCAGAAGCAATCCTGGTCTCTGCACTACCAGAAATAGAGTGATTGGTCGACTCACTCCATGTTACTGAGACTTAATTTCCTCATTAGGACATGAAGCAGCAGCACTATGTGAGGTCTGAGGTTTCTTTCAGATCTGGTATTTTAAAAGTCAGAATGTAGCAAATGAGTATTATTTATCTCTAGTAAAACTACGTAGAAAATTATTTCCACATACTTTCAATAAAGATGTATAATAAACTGTGACTATCATTTATAAATTAACACTCTAAAACTAACCATTATATGTTAGAATAAGACAATGCAGAGAAAGAGTAACAAGGGCAAAGAAACTACTGGGTTCTTATCAAGTGCTAGTACTATTTTCATTGTTTTATACAGATTCTAATAACAATTCCCTTATCTCCATTTCACAACTGGCAAAACAGAGGCCCAGAAGGGTTAAGTACCTTAGCCAGGACCACCTGGCTAGATTGCTTTTTTGATGTTAAAATAACTGAAAATGGAAAGGGAAGAAATGATCTGCTAAATTTAATGTGTAAATGCAAAAAAAAAAAAAAAAAACCTTTTGTTTAAAATTAGAGACAAAGATAACAAAGGTGGAGGACTTCACATATCAATCGATGCCTACCACTAAAGAAACACACAGAGCTAAAAAATAAACCCATACAAAGTGAGAGAAAATTTCCATGATGCCAAGATATCCTGCCTTGAAAATAAATCTGCTTCATCAAAATCTAATTTTGCAAAAGTTATTTTAGATCGTGTACACAGCAGGACTATCATCCCATGACAATCTTCTACTTTAGTGACATCTTTCTGCATTAGTTAATTAGCAGGTGCCACTCAGTGCGAGCCCATTCTAGCTGACTTTGCAGGAGATACAGAGCCACATTAGATACCTGGCACCAAGGCTGTCAGGTACATGACAACAATCAGCAGGGAACACATTTCATTTTTAGTTTTCTGGTAGAGAAAATAAATATTAGCTAGGAAGAGTTCAATATGTACCTTTTACACATCAAGTTTCTGAAAAGTGTTAAGTCATATTGGAAACCAATTCAAGCTATCAAGGGACTTGTAAATGCTCACTTAAATATGAATGTAAAAGATGGAGCTGGTAAAAATAATCCCAGAGAAAAAGAATGGAGAAGACATGATTAAAAACAGAAGAGAATGATACTCATCCTTCCCGGCACCTTGCACTTGACTTCCTGGTGGCTCTTGACATATGTGACCTTTCAGAAATCCTACCTTTTCTTGACTGATGGGCATCCAACTCCTGTGTGTTTCCTCCCTGCCCACACCTTGGTTTCCTGGAGCTCCTTTCTCCTCCACTCCACAATCAAGCATGCGTACTAATCTGATGAACGCCTGGCCATGAATTCCCCAAGAGCTGAGAACACATCTGTCAGAGTTAGTCTTATCTCATCTAAGCCTAGCCCAGCCCTTGGCTTATAGTAGGTACTTAAGAAATACAAGTTGAGTAACTGACGTTAAAACATGACCTAGAAGAGCTCATTCTAGACATGTATAGCTAATTGATCATTAGAAAATCCATTAATGAAAATCCTAATTAATGGTGTGTGGAAATAAACAAAGATTAGCCAAATGAGAATACACAGAGGTTACTCAAAGCTTGAAAGAGCAAGGAAGCCAGTCACCAACACTGGAGTTTGGCAAGGTAGGCAGGGCAGTGGGAAAGATTTGTAGTGAAGAGACAGGGAGGCTCTGGGTATGCACTAATAGAGGTTGTTAGTATGGGGAAACTGAAGGCAAGTTAACCAGAAGAAGCATGCCTTTTATTACTGGTTTAGGGTGCAAATTTGGCTTTCTGTGGTTGGTCCTGAATTGGAAGCAGAGTCATAAATTAAGGCAGCTTGCAATTATTGACCAAATCCTAACTGATTTGGCTCCATTGCTATAGAGACAGTGGTTTGACATCCAGGACAGGTTGCTACAGAGTTTAGTTTGACTTTCTAGGCTAGCTAGTTGCTGCAGAGCTATGAGTCAGAGTCCTGTCTTCATAGATGATCTTGCCACTGTGTGTATGTATGTATATATGGCCTCTTACTAGAAGAATATCCACTGAGGTAAGAGAATAAAAGGATGTCCACTCTCACAATTTTCATTCAATCTAGCCAAAGCAGTAATAATAGTTAACTACTTTGATCATCAAATTAATACCCTTCAGTAAAAACCTACCTAGGGAGAATAATGAGATTTGAAACCATTAAAAAAAGACAAGTAGAATTACAAGTCCTGAAACAGAAATATGCCTGCGAAATATAATATGTAAAACTAAGTTTAAAAACAACTTACACACTAGCAGCATATATTACCGGTATTTAAGAGTGTCTTTATTGAATATTTCCTATTTTTCAAGCACCCTGTTGTTTGATACCCATTATCTCACTTTCATGAGGCTTGTTTTACCTTGAAGAAAGTTTCAAGTATCTCAGCTATGAGAAGAAAAGATACCACTCGGCCACTTGTGGGGCATTTCAGTGCTGGCTTTTTGCTCATGTCACTGGGATGATTTTGGCATAGGGACAGAGTACAAAATTCAAGGATACAGAAAATGAAGCTGAGAAAATGACATACTCCAGTCATCCTTAGAGATCTCAGAGCGAAAGCAATGTCATTCCTTTTCAGGAAGCACCCCTTACACTTCAACTCTCTCCCAGCCCCTTCTGCCTGCTCCAACACTTCCATTCCCCCAAGCCCTCTTCTGAGTGACTCACTTTCATGTAAGTTTCCTTCATCACTCCCTTTCATCTGTCCTTTTCAACTAAACCAATTTCTCAGTTCCAAAGAAAACCTTCCACTGGCCTCGGTGTCCCCAGAAAACACCATCCGATCCCTTTCTTATAATGACAAAGTAAACAAATGTTTCCTTTCTATTTTTTCTCTGCTATTAAAGCCATCCTTAGATTTTCAAAAGGTATTTCAGTAAAGCACTTCAGCCCTGATCATCTATTCTCAGCACCGGCTTATTTCCTACCTTCCAGCTGGGTTCTCTGACAGGTTGGCATTGGGCCAATGAGATGGGGAAGAAGCAGAGAGAAGGCAGGCTGTGCCCTGCTGCCCTTCTCCTGTGTGGCTCAGACCTTCACAATCAATAGGTGGGTCTCCTCTCGGAATGGAACCAATTAACAACTTGATGAGCCCAGAACAGCACTATCTCCTTTCCTGCTCTAATCTTTCTCGCCACCCCAGCCCCAACCCCACCCCTCCTGGGTAGGAATCGATGCTTTCCCCTTAAGTTTCAACCCCTCTGGAACTGTGTGCAAAGTTTTCAATTCCAGTATAAGAAATGCACCTATTTTGCTAAGTTTTCAAGGCAGTTAGACTAATATCTTGAGAACCAGTAAATATAGATTCTGGTGTGGATGTTATTCAACTTACCTGAATGTCACTTTTCACCAGCCTTGGCTAGCAAAGCTCTGGTCACTAAGTATTAACCTGATTCAGAGGACAGGACTCACAAAATGAAAGCTTTAGGAAGATGCCAAAGGCATGAAGAGTTCTCCTGTCCCTGAGAAATCTTGGCGACAAGGCCATCTTTGCCTTCTCAACCTAAATGCCAGTTTTCAGCCCTGGCTGGGCCCCCTAAGCCCTGTCTCTGTACACTACATCAGCTCCTTTTCTATTCTAGATTTTATTTATATCAACATATATCTAAAATTATTGTTTCAGCCTCCTGTCAGTTCTGCCTCTGATCTCAACATCATAAGCAGAGGAGCCTAGTGTTGCTCAGAGCTGACAAGAGCCTCAGCACTGAGCCTCACTTGTCTGACTCAGTTCATAACAGCTTTCAAGGTACTACACACCCCAGCTCCAGCCAGCACAGACCCATGCCTCCACCAGGATGTACATTCCCAGGCTCTTGTAGCCTCGTCCTTTGCTCTGCCTCTGTGCTCTGTTCCACTGTTCTTTCTAGCTAAGGTGGCCTTCTCGTCTTGCCTACAGCCTCTGCGTCACTGAAGGGGCACATATCCACTCACTACTTTTTTTTTTTTCCAGAGCAAAAGTGCCAGTGATTTTTGCTATCATCTTATATTGCTACCTATTATATCACATAAAATGTTTCTCCCCATAATACTCCCCAACAGAGAAATAGAATGGAATGAAAAATACATTTTTAAATGCTGAATACAGTATATATATATATATATATATATATATATATATATATGAATTGAACAGAGTGCTTTTACTATGGTGTTTGGAAGTTTAGTAAATACTTTTTGAAATAGCAAATATGCAAATTAATTTAGATAATAACAATAGCAATAATATTAGCACCTGAGGGTATGGACATTTCTGCATCGTTTCACTTAGCGCCCACCTCAGTGACTGACACCCACCATGTTAATAAATGTCTGTGTGAATGACAGTGAGAAAAGTAGAGAGAAGAGTAGAGTTTTTAGATAAAGATTATGGTTTTAGATAAAGGATTATGGATCAAAAATGAGAATGTGGTACAAAAAGAAAAACATTCAGTGGAGACAGTAATACCAGATTAGAAGAAGAGACAAAAGATGACATAACCTAAGAACTAAAGAGAAGACTGCATGGTCTTGGTAGTGAAGAAACACTACTAAGGGATAGAGAATCAGACAGACAAATGGAGAATCACAGCATGATTTTGAATAGAAAAACTCTAAATCATGAAAGTTGTATAGTCTTAATCTAGAATTCAACATAATTGTAATAAGTCATCAATGTGTTTTTGAAACTAAACAACTTAACAAAGTTACTGTGGAAAAATATCAAAAAGGAGAATATCGAGAAAACTTTAAAAAAGTAAAACAGCTAGAAGAACCATCCCAAACAATTGATTAATTTTGCAATACTGTAAAATTTAAGAGAGTTGGGTCCTGATGTATCAGTAAATAAAATTACAGGGAAAAATGAAAAGATCTGAAACCTACACAAAAACGTACAGAATTTCAATACAATGGTATTTCAGATGTATGGCGAGAAGATGAAAAATTCACTTAACTCTACTGGTAGCACTGATAAGGCATAAAATAATAAATCCTGCTCTCACAAATTAAAACCAAACATATTCCAGATGGATCAATGATTTAATAATCAAAACTTAATCTATAAAAATAATGGGGGGGAAGAGAATTGTTTTAAGTTGAGAGTTGAGACAGCATTCCTAACACAAAACCCACAATCTATAACAGGTTTATAAATAATACTTTATAAAAAGTTCCATATTTCTGTAGTAAAATCAACAAAATTAAAAATCAAGCAACAAAGTGGTAAATATTTACATGTCTGGGGTCAATTTTCACCTATTTGTAAAGGACACTCACAAACCAGTAAGAAAACATTAAAAAACAGTAGGGATGTGGCCAAGAGAAATGAACAGATACATATTTCAAAGAGAAGGAAAGACAAATGACTTTTGAGTAAATGAAAAGATGCTCATAATAAAAAAACTTCAAGTTAAAAATGGACTGAGGAAGGATTTGATTCTGACATCTAATCACAATGGTGTAATTGACACCAAACTACTCCTTCAGTCACAAATAACTAAACAAATATAGGACACAAATGTTCCTATATTTTCCTATATTATGTTTTGTTTAAATCTAAACAAAATATAGGACACAAATGTTCTCAAACGTTAGACAACAAATAATACAGGACTTTTGATTCTTGAGAAAGGGAAGGTCCATGAAAAGAGTCCCATTTTCACCCCAGCATTCTGCCAAGAGGAACTTTCCAGAAAAAAATCATAGGGTTATGGGGTCCCAGAGGGCATGGCAGTCTCACTTTGCTGAGGAGACTGAAGTTGGGGTTTGCTGAAGCAGCTAGAGTTTACCAGGTACACTAATGAAGAGAGAGGAGGTGCTCAGAAGAAATTTCAGAAATCCTAGTCTTTGGTCAAATACTAAGATATTCATTGGATGAGATACCAGGAAGTGTGCAAGAGAACAGACCTCCAGAAGCCGTGAATTGAATGCAAAATATGAAAACTGCACAGAGCTGCGAGACCAAGAATCCTGAAAACACAGAGCAAAGAGACCTTGCTAAACACTGAGTATTCAACTTAGATCTCACAAAAGCAACACCTTATTAATAAATCCATAACAAAAATTAAGAACAAGGCTTGAAAAAATTAAGTTGAACCAGTAGTGAATCAAATGACAACCAGAAAAGAATTCAACATTCTCTAAAGAAAGACAACAAAATTCCGATTCACATAAGCACCTCCAGAACTGATATCATGCAATCAAAAATTATATGTGCAGGGCCTCCCCGGTGGTGCAGCAGGTTGAGCAGAGTGCTGTGAAGCTGTCCGCAGACTCTGCAGCGCAGGTTCCATTCCCAGACGGCCAGGGAGATTCCCACATGGCATGGCAGACCTCTCCTGTCTTGCCCACTGCTCCCCTCAGCAGTGTATTTCCTTTGTCTGCCTGCTCTGCTCCCTGCTCTGTCTCTGGTGAATTCTCTCACACTCCCGCACCTATGGCTTATACCCCAGTTCTTGTATAAAAATAAATAAATCTTAAAAAAAATATGTGCAATGAATCAGGAAAATGTAACCCATAACCAAGAAAAAAATGTATTAAACAGAGACATCACAATGATGAATGTTTTCAAAGCAACTGATAAAAGTATGTTGATAGACATGAAATATGGTCTTAATGAATTAATAGATCATAACACTAAGAAATAAAAAAATATAAACACCCATATTGCCACAAACCCCAACATGACAATGTTAAAAAGACAAAGCTAGAAAGACAAAAATTAGTGGTTGCCAGGGGCTGACAGAGGTTGAGGGAATTTGCTTCAGTGGGGCACAGGGAAACTGTGGTGATGGAAATGTTCCTTTTCTTGATTAATGAGGTGGTTTCACAATGGCATACCCATCAAATTGCATACTTAGTGCATTTCATTGTATGTAAATCATATCTCAGTACATTTGGCTTCACACATACACAGCACCTACTCATTGATTGCCTTAAAAGCACAAAGCGGGCCTCCCAGGTGGCGCAGTGGGTTGAGCACCATGCTGTGAAGCTGTCTGCATCCTCTGCAGCACTGGTTCGATTCCTGGCTGGCCAGGGAGAATCCCACATGGCGTGGCAGACCTCTCCTCCTTCGCCCGCTGCTCCCCTCAGCAATGTCTTTGGTCCTTCTGCCTGTTCTGCTCCCCCGCTCTGTCTCTGGTGGGTTTTCTCACCCTCCTACAACTCTGATTGTACCCCAGCTCTTATATAAATAAACCTTTAAAAAAAAAAAAACATAAAGCCTTTAGAAATAACTGATAAAACAATACAACTATTGATAAATTAGCTTAGGAGAAAAGTACCTGTACTTTTAGATGGGCTTTTCATGAGTTGCAGAAGTTCAAAGAAGGTACTGAGATGGTACTGATCAAACTGGGTGACATCAGAGGACAGAGAACATTTAGTCTCAGATAAATCTGAAAAGTAATCCTCCATACCTAGGAAACTAAGTTAGAATAATGAGCAGATGTCAGTTGCCCAACACATTAGTCTTCTAGAAGTAAGACAGGCTGTTCTCATCAAACCACCATTTAATTTCATAACACTCGCAAGAAATAAGGTTAATATAATGAAACTATCCCAGGGAACTGGATATCCCTAAAATCCAATTGGTGACCCGAAGGTCCATCAGTGGATGCATCACAGCTCTGCTGCAGGGTGCACAGAGGCAAGCAACAAAGCCAACTCCGTTGTCAACAAACTAAATGTGTGCAAAACATTCCAGAGATGATTGATACAAATAACCATGACATTAGCACACTGATCCAAAGGTGACCTAGCACACTGCTCCGGTTCTGTGGGGCACCACACCTTCTTCCAAACTTCCTCACTAATGTCGAGGAATCATATTAGAAGAGCTCTAAAGGTTCTATTCATTCCAAGGATACCTTATACTTTTTTTTTTTTTTAAGAAATCCATGTATTTAGTTTGGCATGCTAAGTTTTTAAAATATTGAGTTCTGAACTGGCTGAAAATTTAACCTAAATTATTACCTTTTTCCTGTTATATTTAATTGAAATATATGACATACAGTCCCTATGAAAAACAGTATGGAGGATTCTCAAAATATTAAAACGAGATCTACCACATGACTCAGAAATTCCACTCCCGGTATCTACCTGAAGAATGCCAAAACATGGACTTGAAGACATGGATGCACTATGCTCACTGCAGCCCTATTTCCAATAGCCAAGTCCTGGAAACAGCCTAAGTGCCCAAGGACAGAGAAGTGGATCAGGAAAAAAAAAAAAAGTGGTATATATGCATCCATGTGAATACTACTCAGCTATAAAAAAAAAAAATTAACTCTTGCCATTTGCCACAACATGGATGAAGATAACGTTAAGTGAAATTAGACAGAAGAAGAAAGACAAATACCAATTGATTTCACTTATATGTAGGATATATAAAAACAAAACAAAGAATCAGAAAAAACCAAAGCAACAACCCCTTGACATTTGACTGCAACATCAAGGCAAGCAGAAGGGAGGGGAGCAGACTGAGAGCAGGGGAGAAAGATGGTAAAGGATTATTGGGACTTTGGTGGTGGGCATGGTGCGAAAACATACATTCTCAGAGGTTTGACTCCATAATTCCTAAAACAAATACAAGGATATAAAGCTTTACCTCAAAAATAAATAATCCCACCCCCCAAATATATGTCCTATGAATTAGGGTACATGCACTATGAATCCTTTGTGGTATGTTTTGATTTGGGGTTTTTTTTTTTTAGCCTTTTTAAAAAGAAACATGATGATTAATAGGTGACATATAAATATTCTAAAGTGAATTAAATAGCATTGTTCTTAAGAAAAGTCTGTATCTTACTCATGATATAAACTCACTTTGAAAGCCAGAACTCTGAACAGAGGAGCAAGAACTGGAAACACTGAAGTCCGGCACCTCAACACTCAGGACAAGTCACCGGAATCAGCACTTTGGTTTCAGCAATAGGAAAGACCATTTTGGCTGAGTCCAAAAATGCAAAAACAAAACACTTGAAACACAACAAAAACACCTTGTAGAACTAGACACTATTTTAGACATGCATTTAATTTTTCACTTCAAGGCACTTGATTCTGAATTAAGGCTGGGGTATTCATGTGATGAGGTAGACATGCTCAGCCCCACACACCGGAATGACTCCCTCCCTCCCTTTACCTCCCTGCTCAAACATTATCTTAAAAGAGACCTTCCCCCATCTGTACACAACCACCTCCATCTTACATGTCCTACCGCGTATTGTTCCTATCACGATCTGATATACATGTGATGAATGACTGACCGCCTCTGTCCCCCTGAATATTATCCCAGTGAAGACAGAGGCCTCTGTTTTATGCTGTGACCAATGACTAGAAGAGTGGCTGGAATTAATCAACACATTTTTAAAGAAATGAGTATGTGCATGACTAAGTGAATGGAAATAAAAGCCATTTCAGTTATTTTGGACTATAAAATGGCTCGGGTCTTCGGATTCAAGTATGCAAATATGCAAGTGTAGAGCATAACTTTGAATTTCATTCTCCATCAACGTCTGATTACCTACTGATTAAATCTGACAAGCTGCAAAGGAAGAAAAATCATTATTAGATCCCAACCTATCATCTACAACAATCTAAGTATAACTAATGACACGTTTTATTATACATAATAGCTTTTAGAGGGAAAATATATATGGCCACAATCTCAGTGTAAAACATTTTCAAGGAACTTTGCTCTACATAGCCACATAAATATGTAGTTAAACTTACATCTATAAACGTAAACTGTAAACATACCAGAGATAACATTTCATTTGTAGAAAGATCATTTGGAATCTAATCACAAGTTGTAATGTGAAATTCACTGAGGCATTTCTATCAGATATACTAAGTGTATGTGTATAAATATATATATACATTTTGCATTTGCACACACATACAACTGTATCACTGTATCCGAAAGGGAAGAAAATGATCACTTTCTCAGTGAATAATTCTCAGTATAATTAAACAATAATGATATTATTCCCACCTTTAGATGAGAAGGTATTTGACACATGCCCTACATGGGTGTACAAAGTCACACAACTATTATGTGCTAGTGTCAAATGATGATCAAATCTCACTGAATCTAAGGTATACATAGATTACCTGCATATATAAAGAGTATTACTCTTTTGGAAAAACTTTTGACATATAGTAGACAGAAAAGTATATTTGATGTATAGCTAGATGAATTTTTTCCCCGTTCTCATTTTTGTATTGAAGGAACATTGATTTACCATACTATGTATAATTCAGAGGTATAGGATCATCCTCTTCAGATGCATGTTACCAAACCACACCCACAACCAGTTAGATGAGTTATCCCTGAACTGAAGACATCCATATAAATAGCCCACAGCTGGAAAAAAGTGAGCAAAGCACTCAGAATCTTCTTGTGTTCCCTCCAGACATGAACCCCCATCCTAAAAAGCACTGACTCTAGGGCCTCCCCAGTGGAGCAGTGGTTGAGCACTGGGTTGCGAAGCTGCCAGCAGCCTCTGCAGCGCCCATTCGATCCCCAGCTGCTCCCTGGCCACCAGAGGAGGGTCCCACATGGTGCACAGACCTCTCCTACAGCCCGCTGCTCCCCTCAGCAGTGTACTTCAGTCCTTCTGCCTGCTCTGCTCCCCGCTCTGGCTCTGGTGAATTCTCTCACCCTCCTGTGCTCCTGACTGTACCCAGTGCTTGTATAAATAAATAAAAATAAATCTTTTTTTTTAAAAAAAAAAGCACTGACTCTAATACTGATGATTAGTTGACTGATTGTTAACACTGCACAGGTAAAAACCCGAGGTATGTTCGAGACACATGAACATAGCTAGAGACCCATGCTCATAGTAATTGGTTTATTATTCTCATTGCTTTGTAGCATTTCGATTGAGTCATTACATCACAGTATATTTAACATTCTAAACTTGAGCATTTAAGCAGTCTCCTTTTTTGTTATAAATGATATTGTACTATAAATACCCTTATACATGTCTCTGAAAGTTCTAGAGATTTTGGAATACAAGTTTTGTCTACTAGATTTATAAAAATATTTAATATTTCTTGGATCCTCCTCTCAGTGAACTCATCCTTGAATTTTTTTGTTTATGGGTAACAGAAACCTGATTGATCTTTTATCAGTTGACTTATATTGGCCTTATAGCTGGTAACCTTAATTTTGTTTATTAATTTCATTAGTTGATACATTATTTTGAATTTTCTAAGGACATGTTATCTGAAAATAATATTTTATCTTTTTCTTTTTAATTCCTATATATTTCTTTGTATTACCTTGCTGTACTGCCTACCACCTCCAATAACTCAATGTTTAATAAAAGTAGTGATAGTAGACATCATTGATTTGTTTCCAACATCAGAAGGAAATTTTCAATATTCCTTCATTGAGTAAGATACTTGTTTTAGTTTTTTGGAAATAGTCTTTACCAAAATAACTCCCATCTAATCTTTGTAAACCAACAGTTTTAAAATTATAAATGTTATGTTTTGTCAAATGCATTTTCTATAGTATTCTTTAATATCCATATATCAAGAAAAACTAAACTAGAAATACCCATCTCATCTAAACAGCACATATATTAATGTAATTGTCTTAAAAATGATTGTAGAGTATATTAACATTTTTTTAATCAAGTTCACAGTAGAGCTCCTTCATACTACTTTGCTGGCACTGACATTAATTAGTGTGGAAGGACAAAGCCTGATGAGAAAACCTCAGTCCTCCAGAATACAGATGTGAAAGCCACAGAGAACATACTCAAACTTTAATTCTAGTGATCCAAACCAGCTAAGAGCATGGCAAGATAGCTTTCTTAAGTGTAGTAACAGCTTATCCTCGAGGAAGAAGAGTGAAAGCTGATAATAATTCATCTAGCATTGTTTTCCCAGTTTTGAGAGACAAAGCAGGGGCTTTGTAGAAATTCTGGATTATAGTCTTTTCTACTTCCTTTTTGGATTATTCTCTGTTTTAAGACTTTTCTTTGTATTTCCACAAATTTATCATCAAGTTTTTTCCTCTAAGATCTCTTTTCTTCTAACCTTGGTCCTTCATGAACAAATCATTTCCATGTTCTTTATTATTTAAGCAAGGGTTATGTTCTTTTAGACCACAGGTCTCCCAAATGATCCACTGAAGTGTGATTTTTAAAAAAGCTATTAGAGCCTGTATTATATTTTGATTAAAAAAATAGCACCAATGACTGGTCTTTACACTGAATCCCAGCATGTACAGCATGATTGGTGCTTGGGGATCCAGAGCAAAGAGCAGGGGCAGCAAGACTCAGAGAGGCAGAGTAGGCAATCCAATGAGTTTTGTAAGATTTCAAATGCTGGGACATGGATTAGCAGTGAATGTGTGTCTCATTCAGTGCATGTACTTGTCTATTATCTGGTTTTAACAATATGTTTTTTAATATTTTCTAAGATTTATTTATTTATACAAGCACTGGATATAGTCAGAAGCGTGGGAGTGTGAGAGAATTCACCAGAGCCGGAGCAGGGAACAGAACAGGCAGACTGACGAAGTACACTGCTGAGGGGAGCAGTGGGTGTGGCAGGAGAGGTCTGCATGCCATGTGGGACCCTCGCCAGGGGCCAGGGATTGAATCGGAGCTGCAGAGGCTGCGGGCAGCTTCGCAGCCCAGTGCTCAACCGCTGTGCCACCAAGGAAGGCCCATTAACAATATTATTGACTAATAATTTTAAAAGTGGACAAGTACCTTGTAATGATTCCTGCAAATATATATATATATATATTTTTATATATATATATATACAAAATTGAAGGTTAACACTGATAACATAAACACAAGCAAACATAAATTCAGAATGATTCTGCTTCCTATAGTTTTCATCCTCTACATTATGATGCTAAAAATGATAAGCTAATCAGATCTGAATTTCTGAAAAGAAATTTAGAAAGTGGAAAACTACTACTGTTACAGTGAACCTTGCTATGTATTTTGCCTTGCTATTTTAGTTAGCAACTATATGAATCCACCATAATTAGCACAAAAATTGAAAACTAAGGGCCCACAATAGAAAATTGGGATAATATATTTTAAATAATTCTCAGTTGTCCAGTATTTCTCAAGATGTTATGAATCCTATGAGGTTTCACACTTCATAGTAAAAGTCAGAAACCACAAACCATCTGGGAAATACCTTTCTTCCCAAGGTAAAAATGGCTGAAATAATATCTAACCCTCCAAATAAAACCCTGAAATTTAATCTGTATCATTAAATATCATAGGCAACTTTTTTTGATGTTGCTGAAAACCAGAAGCAGCATATATTATAACAAATTACATATTATGAGGGGTTGGGTCATAGCAAAGTTATTTCAAAATTAACTCTCCTCATGGTGTTAACTGATTCTGCTCCCTTCAGGAAACAGTCAAGTAATTATTTTTCCTATGAATCACCAAAAAGAAGAGGTGAAGATATATTCTTTTTTTTTTTAAAGATTTATTTTTTATACAAGCACTGGGTACAGTCAGAAGCACAGGAGGGTGAGAGAATTCACTAGAGTCAGAGAGGGGAGCAGAGCAGGCAGAAGGACCGAAGCACACTGCTGAGGGGAGCTGCGGGCGGCAGGAGAGGTCTGCACGCCATGTGGGACCCTCCTCCAGTGGCCGGGGAGCAGCCGGGGATCGAACTGGCGCTGCAGAGGCTGCGGGCAGCTTCGCAACCCAGTGCTCAACCACTGCACCACTAGGGAGGCCCTGAAGATAGATTCTTGATAGAAAACAATTTCTTTACTAGCGATGCTTCTATTGAAACTGATATGTGAAACCACAGATAGAATACCTGCTTTGATTCTAATTTCTTTTAAAAATTATTCTTAGGATCTAAGATTACAAAGATAACCCCACAAGTGGGACTTATTTGAGCATCATTCACTGGCAACTACTGCAGTATGGTCACTGAATGGCAGGATTATACAATGTGCCACTATAAGTTCATTCTCAAGTCATATTTGCCACCACCACCTATGCTGGAGACTATCATTAAACCTATAGACAAAGGTGAGGCCACCCAGGTGCAGAGAAGTTAAGGTCTGGCCAAAGTCATGAGAGAGATAAGTTGCAGTGTTAGGACTTGAACCTAGGCAACCTGAGTCAAGAGTGTCTACTTATGAACACTAAGCTAGTAATTGTGGTTTTATAAAAATAAGAACTTGAAAATAAGAAATGTTTATTTTTATGAGATGTAGGCTAATCACAAAAACATATGAACTCACTGCTTATCTTGGGTTAAAATCTTAAAAGAGCTATCACTGAACTTTAAGTCAACATGTACTTCTTTCTTTACAAAAATACTTGCTAAGATTTTGTGTGATAACAAATTGTACAGTATCATCTAGCAGATACACCCACACCCTCAACATACACATTCCACCTGTCCCTTAAATTTGAAGAAGCAGTTTTAACATTGAGTGGGAAAGGTAGCTATAGAAAAAGCATTTGGAAAAAGGATGTTTGACAGGGCCTCCCTTGGTGGCACAGCGGTTGGGCACTGGGCTGCGAGGCTGTCCGCAGCCTCTACAGCGCCGGTTCTATCCCTGGCCGCTGGTTCGAGGGTCCCACATGGCACGCAGACCTCTCCTACCGCGCCCGCTGCTCCCCTCAGCAGTGTATTTCGTCCCTCTGTCTGTTCTGTTCCCTGCTCTGGCTCTGGTGAATTCTCTCACCCTCCCACGTTTCTGACTGTACCCAGTGCTTGTATAAATAAATAATCTTTAAAAAAAAAAAGGATGTTTGACAACATTTCTCATACCATCTCATTCGGTGGCTAAAATACTATAATGTTCCCTAAAAAATTCTCAAAAGC
This sequence comes from Talpa occidentalis, assembly GCF_014898055.3. NCBI lineage: Eukaryota > Metazoa > Chordata > Mammalia > Eulipotyphla > Talpidae > Talpa > Talpa occidentalis. The sequence continues at coordinate 29,744,925 of NW_023600993.1, forward strand.
ATATCATAAGGAAAAGTAGGCAAGTAGGTAAGGTCTTTAAATAAATAGTGTAGGAGATTTTTAAAAATGAGCCGTGGCCATTATATACACAAAAATTAATTTGAGATGTTTTATGGAGTGTGTGTGTGTGTGTATGTGTGTGTGTGTGTGTGTGTGTGTGTGTGTGTGTGTGTGACGGCTAAACAATAAAGATTCTGGAAGAAAGCTTAGGATAACATCTTCATGTCTTTGGCACAGGGAAAATTTCTTAAGACACAGAAAGCATTAACCATAAAAAATAAAAACTAGATTTCATTAACAAAATATGCTCAGCAAATTACCATTAAAAAGTATAGAAACATGCTACAGAATTGCAGAAAACATTTGCAAGACACGTATCCAAAAATGGAGTCTCACCTGCAACACATAAACATTAAATTAACAGAAAAACAAAAACCGATATGAGAAATGGGCAAAAGACATGCAAAGGCACATGAAAGGATATCCACAGGGAAAGCCAATATATGAAAATGTTACAAATTAAAAACAGAAAGACTGTACACCTACAGAAAGACTAAAATTAAAAAATATATATCATATTCTAATATGCAACATATTCTAATATGTAAAGAATTCTCTTACACTGCCAGCTGGCATGTGAATTTGCATACTTTAGATAACTATTTGGCAAAATCTACTAAAGAGTGATATATATGTCATTCCTATGACTCAGCATTTCCATTCACAGTATGTGTGTGTTGGGGTGAAGGAGGGAGGGATAGGAGGGCTCTACATTGTATCCAAAACAAATGAGAGGACACGTCCACAAAAAGCTGTACAAGAATGTTAACAGCTTTATTCATAACGGCCATAAATTGAAAACAAGCCAAATATCTGTCAATAGAAAAAGAAACTATATCCAGATAATGGAATAGTATATAGCAGTTTTAAAACAAGTAACTCACATAAAAGGAATAATGTGGATGGCTCACAGAAGGACATAAAAGTGGATATATTTTTATTCCTTTTATATGAAATTCAAGAACAGACAAACGAAGCAATGGTAACACAAATCAGAATACTGACTCTGGGGATGAGCATAGACTGGAAAGGAATTGTAAGGAATTTTCTGGTGTTCAAAAATGTTTTTCATCTGGATCTATGTGTTAATTTTACATACATATTGTATACATATGTAAAATTTTAAGTTGCATGCTTATACTTTATTGCTGTATGTTATAGCTCAAAAAGTAAATAATTTGACCAGAAAATTAGAAGTTGTTTCACACGCAATTCAAATGTTTTTCCAAGAAAATCTCAGTTGTCTTGAATCTATAGATGAATGTAAGGTGTTTCAATAAGTTTATAAAAATAGGTAATGTTCTTGGAAAATTAAATTTAACTGTTTTAAAATCCTTATATATATTAATGGTGTATGGCTTTGAAAATAAGTATAATTGGGCCTCCCCGGTGGCGCAGCGGTTGAGCGCTGGGTTGCGAAGCTGCGCGCGGCCTCTGCGGCGCCGGTTCGATCCCCGGCTGCTCCCCGGCCACCAGAGGAGGGTCCCACATGGCGCGCAGACCTCTCCTGCCGCCCGCTGCTCCCCTCAGCAGTGTGCTTCGGTCCTTCTGCCTGCTCTGCTCCCCGCTCTGGCTCTGGTGAATTCTCTCGCCCTCCCGCGCTTCTGACTGTACCCAGTGCATGTATAAACAAAACAAACAAACAAACCAGCAAACAAATAAATAAAGCATGCCTCTATTAAAAAAAAAAAAAAAAAAAGAAAATAAGTATAATTTAGGATTCTGGGGCAATAGTACACTCTCTCCAGGCAGACCACTACATTGTTATTAGGTTTACTTCTCAGTTATGAAAGTCATTGACATCACCATGTAGCAAGATTAACTAAACCAAAGGAAAATAAGAAGGCAGGTCAAAGATGAAAGAAAAAAAACAACTTGCAAAACACTTATCTGAGAAAATACTTCTATCCAAATACACAAAGAATTCTTAAATCTCAATAACAACAAATAACACAATTTAAAAATGGGCAAAAGATCTGAACACATACTTCATCAAAGATACATATATAGATGGCAAATAAGCATATGAAAAGATGCTCCACCTCACATGTCATTAGGGAATTGCAAATCAGAACAATGATATACCACCACATACTTATTAGAATGATGAAAATCCAAAACACTGACTCCAAGTGCTTGTCAAGAAAAGAAACAACCAGAATCCTCACTCCTTGCAAGTGGAAATGCAAAAAAGTACAGTTGCTTTATAAGACAGTTTGGCACTTTCTTACAAAATGAGATGTAGGTTTACCTTATAATCCAGTTATTGGATTATATTTGCCAAGTAAGTTGAAAAGCCTGAACAGGGATGTTTATGGAAACAAGATGTCTTTCAATAGGTAAGCAACAGAAAATTTTAACAACTCAATGGACTACTCAAGGAATATAGATACAAAGAAATGTTATTCAGTAATAAAAAGAAATGAGCTGCCAAGCCACGCAAAGACAGAAACCTTAAATGCATACTGATAAGTGAAAGCAGCTCATATGAAAATGCTACATACTATATGATTCTAAATATATAATATTCTGGAAAAGATAAAACTATAGAAAGGTACCATTGTTTTATATCCTATTCAAACCCCTCCTCTTCCTTGTACAGATGCCTGAGTTCTATGGTTAGCTTCCAAGGGTTGGTTTTAAAGTTTGTCTTGGTCTGACCCTTTGGTTTCTCTATATTCTACATATAAGTGACACCATCTGGTAGTTATCTTTCTCCTTCTGGCTTATTTTGCTTAGCATAACCCCTTCCAGCTTCTTCCACATTGCTGCAAATAGCAGAAGTTTTATCTTTTTTGATCACTGTGTAGTATTCCATTGTGTATACGTACCACATCTTCTTGACCAACTCATCTGTTTTGGGGTATAGGTTGTTTCCATATCTTGGCTATTGTAAACAGTGCTGCAATAAACAGGAGTGCAAGTTTCCTTTTGAATTAGTGTTTTTGCATTCTCTGAGTGGGTATCTAGGAGTGGAATTGTTGGGTCAATAGCAGATACATTTTTAGTTTTTTGAGGAACCTCCACAGGGCTTTCCATAGGATCTGGGACAGTCTTCATTCCCACCTTTGCTGGCACTTGTTGTTACTGGTCTTTTTCATATGGGCCATTCTCACTGGTATGAGGTGGTATCTCATTGTGAGTTTTTTTCTTACTTAGACTTAGTTTTTAGAGCAGTTTTGGATTTGCTGAAGAGTTAAGTAGAAAACAGAGAAATCCCACTGTATGTCCCTTCTCTACCACATAGATTCCACTCTCATTGACATCTTGCGTTAGACTTTTATTTGTTGAAACTGAGAGAACAATATTGATACATGCACTGGTCACCAAAGACATAAAGATATTGAACATCACTATATAAAAAGTCCCATGAATCATGAGTAATATCAGCCTCAAAGAAGGAGGGCAGCATTCCAGCCCATTTCATCAGCAACAAACAAAACTCAAGTATAACTTGGTTCCAAATGAGAGGCAGAAAAGAATGCCTACTTTTGCCTTAGCTAGCACCTGAACACAGAGGTGAGCCAGCCCCCTTGGGGAAGGAATAGGGAGGGGACAGGGCTCCAGTCAAAGCCTCTGCATCTCAGGGCCATCTCAGCGCCTTTTCAGCTCAGGGATGCCAGGAGAAGTTTCTGCACTTCCATGACCTCACATTAATCATTCATAAAAAAAGGATTTGAATGATTTTTTTTAAAGATTTAATTATTTATAGAAGCACTGGGTACAGTCAGAAGCGCAGGAGGGTGAGAGGATTCACCAGAGCCAGAGCGGGGAGCAGAACAGGCAGACTGACAAAGCACATTGCTGAGGGGAGCAGTGGGCACAGCAGGAGAGGTCTGCGTGCCATGTGGGACCCTCACCAGCAGCTGGGAATTGAACCGGTGCTGCAGAGGCTGCGGGCAGCCTCTCAGCCCAGCACTCAACTGCTGCGCCACCAGGGAGGCCCTTGAATAAATGATTTTTAAGGAATACTCCAACTCTAAGCACTCTGTGATTCAGAAAAGGTTTGTTGGAGGAAATTGAAGGAAACAAAACCCAAATTAGAACAACTGCCTCCAAAAGGAAAGTCAGTCTTCTGGACATGACTCAGGGAAGGAGAGGTGATGAGACAGAGTAGTGGGGAAACTACAACGCCCAGAAAGACTCAGTTACAGTAGAAATCTTTACCTGAATGGGAAGTAAATGGCCTATGATTTATTCAGCTATTTACAGTGATTATCTGAGACACACCTACAGAAAAGAACTGGGGGGAAAAAAATCCAAAGTTTCATGCTTATCTAGACAGAAGATCATTTTATTGTGTGCCAGCGACTTATCTGTATGTATGTAAATGACAAAAGCTGCTATCTTTACATTTTATTATAAGCATTAATGCTATATCACTGCTCTTTGGGGACTCATTTGTTAAGTGTGCAAAATTCTATGTGCTTGAATAATAAGATGCACATAAAGACATTTGAAATCTAGTGATCTCTTGACATTTGACTAAAAGTCACAGCAGTGGACCGTGGGACAAAGAGAACACTTCACCCATGAAGGTTGACTATTAGCTTTGTTTCATGGTCTGTAAATGAGTTATTAAACTCCTCTATAAAGTTTTATTACTGCTCTAATCCCATTAATAACTGTCCTCACTTTAAATGTCCTGCTGTTTGTGGAATATGGCAGCAATGCGTTGCAATCATCGCTGTCCAATGTTAGATTCTTTTTCTCTAAAGCTAAGGGCATAAAAGAGAAGGCATTAGAGACACTGTGCAGCACTGATTATATCATTTAAAGACAAAAACAAAGAGCCAGATGTTAGCTGTGTCTCTTGATATGGGTATAACCTGCTTGACTCCACATTTCCGTCTTTAGTTCCCGAGTGTCAGCAGCCTAGACATAAGGGAATAAAAGTGAATGTATGTTTCAGCACATTGTGAAAGCACTTACAGAGAAAACGATTTACATCTTAATAGCTTTCTTTCATTACATTAACTTCTCTGCTTTCCACTTTGGAGACTGCAGGAATGGTCATAAACATCGTAAGTATAAGGGAAAAAAATCACAGAAACTCTAGAACTGTGAAGGAGCTCTAGAGGCCTTAAGACAACCTCCCACTAAGCACTAAGTTGCTTCTCTGTTCCATCTTTACAAATATGTAGCACTCACAGTACAAAGCACTCACTCTGTCCTGAAGTCCAGGGCTCCCTACTTGAGTCTTCAAACTCAAGTTGGGAAGATGTTTCTATGCTGAACAGGAAGTGGATGCCCTGCAACTATCAGTGGGACTCAAGGTCCTACCTTTTGGAGCAACTCACAGCATGAACCCACTCCTATCTTACAGGAGAGTTGCCCTCACACCTAAAGACAGCACCGGAAGCTCTATCAGTTACTTATGAGACCTACATCCCAAAGTCTTCCACTGCTCTGAAGAAGGCATGGCTCTATAGGCCTCACCATTATAGATGCCTAGAAGCTAAGCAGCCTCTAGTACTATCTGCACTGCTTCCTTAATGTTTCACCCAGAAGTAAACTCAAAATCCTCCTTCGCATACAGGAGACACTGGCCGTCCCATGTTTGGGGCATCGCATAGCTCACCCTCCTGAAACACAATGTGGTAGAAAGAGTAGCACATATGAACAAATGGTACAAACAAGGGCAGGAGAGCCAAGTAAATCAGTGAAAGCCCTATGACACAGAACACACATGAAAATAGAAATATTTTACTCATTACAAACTGTAAAATAGGCACTTAAGTTTTGTTTTTTTTTTTAACCTGATTCATGTTGGATAGGAAATTTGCAGGATCTTCTGATTCTTCAGAAGATTCTATTCAGAAGTTCTATTCTAAGAATAGACAGTAGTCTTGCCAAACTACATATACACTAAACATCACTTTTAAAATGGTCTTTCCGGCCAAAATAACTGACTGTCCACAAAACATGTGCGCTATTCTCTCCAAACTCTGGAATGGCTGCTCAGCCAGGTTCTCCACTGCCTACTCACTGTTCCTTATGAGGCCGTGAGACTGTCCTCACCCATAATGTGAGCACAAGGATGCATCATATCCAGATGGGTTTCTTTGTAAGTTGTGGTAAAGTATAGATAACATAAAATTTTACCATTTTAACCATTTTAAGTATACAATTCAGTGGCATTAAAAACCTGTCCATGTGCAGCTCTCACCAGTCTTTCTGACCATTTTCATCATCCTAAAGAGAATCTCTGTACCTGTTAGTAATTCCTCATGCTCCTTCCTCCTGCCCCATGGAAATTAGGACTCTTTCTATGAGTTCATCTATTCTAAGGACTTTATCTAGTATGCTTTCAAAGTCCATCCATGTCGTGGCATGGACCCATATTCTGTTTTTATGACTGAATAATAGTCCACTGTATGTGCACATGTGTGCATGTGTGTATGCCACATTCTGTTGTCCACCTGTCCCTTGATGAACATATGACATGTTTCTACCTTTTTGTCATTGTGAATAATGCTGCACTGAACATTTGTGTCTACGTATCTATTTGAGTATCTGTTTTCAATTTTGGGGACATATGCCTAGGAGGGAAATTGCTGGATTGTGTGGTTATTCTAAGTTTAACTATTTGAGGAATCACCATAGAGTATTCCACAGCAGCTGAAGCACAGTGCATGAAGGTTCTAATTTCACCATAACTTCAACACTTGTGATTTTCCTTTTTTTTAATTAATAACAGTCATCCTACTTAGTGTGAAGTAGTGTCTCTTTGTGGTTTTGATTTGCATTCTCCTAATGATAAACAATGCTGTGCATGTTTTTACGTTGTAATTGGCTGTTTATCTTTTTTTCCCCCTTAAAAAAATGCCCATTTAAGTCCTTTCCTCTTTTTGTTTTTTAGGTTGTTCAGTTTTTTGTCATTGAGTTGTTATCTTCACTCTAGCTGGGGTTCTTAAGAAGCAGGTGTGCTTTCTCCACTGCTTTACTCTTCTGTCTGCTGGGTGCAAAGGATTCCAAGACCCAGGGGAATAGTGGAACCATGACAAGAAAGGCGATGGCCACCACATGGGAGAAAGCCACCAACAGACCAGGATTGGCACATATTCTACTCTTACACAACTAATAAACATCTTTTGTGTTAATCCACTGAAATTTTGGCACCTAGTTTTCCATCACCTAACATTGCCCAATTGTAAAAATACCTTTTGGCTGGTCCAACCACTATGGAGAGTTGTGTGGAGATTTCTTGACCTACTAAAGATAGAGCTTCCATATAATCCAGCAATTCCACTCCTAAGTATTTACCCAAAGGACACAGAAACATTAATTCAAAAGGGCACTATTTACAAAGCAGCACTATTTACAATAGCTAAGCTCTGGAAACAACCCAAATGCCCAAAAATAGATGACTGGATCAAGAAGATGTGCTACATATACACAATGCAATATTACTCAGCATTCAAAAAAGATAAACACATGCAGTTTGCAGCAACATGAATGTTGCTGGAAGGGATCTTGCTCAGCGAAATAAGCCAGAAAGAAAAAGAAAAATACCGGATGGTCTCACTCATAGCAGGAATTTAGAAAACCTAAATAAGGGACCAGGAAAAAGACTAATTAATACAAAGTAAAAATCAAAATCAACAAGCAACTATAAACCAGAGACATACTATGGGGAGGAGGAGGGGCAGGGAGAGGAAGGATTAGGGTCAAAATAAGGGGGGGAGGGGTTTCAATTGTATGGGGAATATAACCAAAATGAAAACGCATACCTTGTGCAAAAATGAAAAATGATATAAGAATTATATAAAATAAAATATTAAAAAATAATAATACAGGTAAAAAAAATTAAAAAGACTGTTTGGTTGATCTTGGAGTCTGTGAATTCCATCCCCTTGATCTCATCCCCATCAGTGCCTCTTGGTATGGTCTCAGGTCCTCCTAATCAGACTCTTTCAATTAATACAAACTAATAAAATCATCATTTTGTTAAGAAGGGACTTATTTATCTGTAGTTTGAATTTCTCTATTTCTCTTTTTGTTACTGAGTTATTTTACATGATAAGATCTTGGGGGTTGGAGGAGGGAAGGAGGGAAAAGAAAGAAGAAAATCTAATTGTAAAAAAAAAAATTAAAAAACAGCTCTACCATCACATTTGTGGATTTGTCAGTACTCTACATTGCAGTCTCTTTAGATGGTAAACTTGAACTCATTTTAAATTTAGCCTGAGACAGTCTGAGAATCTAAAAACTTCTTTGGCTTCATGTCTCTCATTCTAATGATCTGCTTGCATGGTCCCATGTGAGGCCCACTCTGCTATTTTCAGTATTTATTTTTAAATACTTATGCTAAATGTATTAATTATACATGAAAAATTACATATGTTATCATCTCATCCTCAAAACAAACATATGAAATAAGTACCATTATTGTAAATAGATTAAGACCCAAAGTATCTCCCCAAATACACCGTAGACTCAGGATTCAAACGCAGCTATTTCAATTACCATACCATATTACCCTCTTTCACTCACATGCTAACTTCCCGAATTACTTCCTCAGTAATGGGTTTTTTTGGTAGACAGCATCAAAGGTCTTCCAGAAGTGCTCTGTGCTATTTATGGGAGGCACGACTCATTACGTGCTCTTCCTTGACACTATTATAGATTCACATCTATTACATGTCTCTCCTTCCTTTGTAACAAGTTTTTAATCTCATCTAATCAGAAAACTTATTAAATGTCCTCCACTTTTCTTTCATACTGAAAAATCTTTTTTTTTTTTAATGATAATATGGTTTTGATACTTCAGAGCATGTCAGTTAAGAAGGCTAGCCCAGCTTTGGCGAGGAGACCCTAGGGAAGGGAAGTGCCAACATGCCAGCCATTCCATCTCAACGAAATGTTACAGAAAGAAAAGTAGACACTTCTGTTACCACTTTGTTCCCCATATTTCAAAATTAAAGTCAGACAAATCAAAGAAGCAAAAATAAGATCACAACTTGCAAGTTTTTCACACCCAAACAATGCTCTGCTACATCCAAGATTATGGTCTCAGTTTCTGCCAGTGATCATTTTGCCAGTCTCTATATGAACAATGGATCAGAGACTTCTCATCTTCTTTTCCAATGATTTCCTGTTCCCACGGTCAGTGCTTCACAAATCATCTCGAAACTCCTAGCAATCAGCAATTGGAACATTTGAAATTTAAAAAACCAGCGCTAAAAGAATTTTTATAATTCAATAATAAAGTCTACCCAATTTGAGTAGATATTTTTCAAAGAAGTTATACAAATAACCAATAAGCCTACAAAGAGATACTCAAAATCATTAGCTATTGGGGAAATGCAAACAAAAGCCACATGAAAAATGTACATCTCACCATTAGGACACCATAACAATACACGCACACACACACACACACACAAAATTTCTTCTATTTTAAAATATTCCATCTGGTTGATTTTTCTCAGGCCTCTTCATTAAGAGCACCAGTCATGTTTATGTTCTGTCTCCATTGCCAACGATAGCTGTCAGTGTCTCCATTCGTATTTTTAAACCTCTTTTCTCCCTCACTGCGTTTTGTGACCCCCTGAAGCCTATCTACCACGTCCCCGGGGAGCTTTCTGTCATGTTTACTTGGTCTTCTATAGTGTCAAGTGTGGCTTTCAGTTCTGTGATCCATCATGTCCAGTGTCATGATATTCAAGTTCCCTTCTGCTATTTCTTCCCAAGTTCTCCGAATCTGCTCTTCCTCCCCTTCTCTATTTCGAGTCTCCCTTTAGCTCTGCTATCTCTCATTGAGCTTTTTTTGGAGTGAGCCTGTTTGCATCTCTCAGATAAAGTGAATTCTTCTGCTTCTTTTTCAATGTTTGTTCTTTCTCTGCTGCTCACTTGCATTTTTCCCCTTCAGCTTTTATGGACAGTTTCTTTCCTGATTGTTATTCATCTTTGAAAAAGAACATGGAACTCCCACAGAAGTGTAGAGAGGGACAATGGCAGCATCCAAGCCAGAGTGAGTGGGAGCTCACTTTCGACACTCAAGAGACCAGCGCAGTAGCCACTAAGCCAATTCAACCGTAAGTTCCAACCACAGCCCCGCCTCAAAAATCACATTTCCTCAGGTCACTGTCTTCAGCCAGTAGGCAAGATCAGGGGTATCATGGGTGAGAGAAAGGGTCCCTCGTCACAGTCTCCTCTCCAGCCCTCCATTTCCAGTTTCCCTAGTGCCTCTGCAATTCTGCAGTTACTCTGTAAGAACATCACCACCAGGCTAGACTGCATCTCGTCCCTCTAAAGACTGATGACATGTCCTTCAGAACTGTGGCACTTGGGGACATTATACCATGCTCAAGCTCCACTAAGGCATCTATCACTCATCTTTGCATAGAATTCACACTATTTGGCAGGATTATTTCATAGATCGTGGCTTAGAGTTCTGCAGATTTTTTAAATTTCATTGAAGATGAAGTCATATTTCTTTGGTTTTATGTGGCCTTGGGGGCATGGAATTAAACGAAGGGTTTGGTTTTTTGGGGTCTTTTTTTTTTCTCCTGTTACTTTAACAGGAAACATTCAAATGGGCCTAAAATTCAAATCCTGAATTCATCTAGCAAGTAGTTATTTTTCACCAACGATGATACCAAAATAGTCCCAGCAGCTACTATTTGTTGGAAGTCCATTATTTGTTAAGTGTTTTACATACATTATTTCTCATTTAAATCTCACCAATATGCAAAGAGGATTTATGCTCTATTATGTCAATGAGGAAAGCAATTTCCCAGCCACACTGTGAGGACAGAATGGGGTAACACGGTCTGGCATGTAATGCTTGATACTCACTCCAATTCTGCTTCTCACCTCAACCAGGTGCCAACAACTTGGAGCTAAGGAACAGAGGCACAAAAGACTGCCAAGTTGGAAGAGTCAAGGGAGAAAAGGGAGGGTAGAAAGTACTCTTTCTCTGGGGATATGACCAAAATTAATATACAGTAAATAATATTTCTCTGATGTTTACTGTGGTGGGCACTGTTCCAAATGCTTCACACACATTAACTTGTGCTATTTCACCACAAGGCTATGAGATGGATGGATGGGTATATTATTATTACCCCTATTATGCAGTTAGGAAGCTGAAGCACAGAGACATTAAGTAGCTGGCCCAGGATTGCACAACTGGCATGTGGCAAAGCCAGGATCTGAACTGAGGAAGTTTGGTTCCAGATTCCAGCTACCATCCACAGTGTGATACTGTCTGGCTAATTCCCCTACACTAAACTCAGACTAAGTAGTTTATGTCACACACTTATACGCAGAGCTTTAGCAGGTTAACAGCATATTCCTAACTGTTATTTCACTGTATCTATATGACAATGCTTTGTGTACAAATAAGGGGAAAGTTGGAAAGATAAATCTCTTTGCTTCAGATTTATTATATACTTCAACCTTGATTATACTTTTCTTTTCACACTTATAGAACTAGGGTTTCTAACAATGTCAAAAGAACACATTTTATAATACCAAATAGCTTTGCACTATGTCTTTAAAGAAGATGGAAAGACAAAGTTTGGTCCTGTGGAGCCATCAGGAAACCACTAAAAATGTGTAACAGAGCTACGTTTACTGGGTAACCACATGGAAGACAATCATTCATTATGGAACTATGACTAAGAAAACAGATATTTCAAGCTAAATCTAGTCTGATGGAATTTCAGCTCTCTGTATTTTTCATTTTATGGAACAAAATTTCAAATAGTGTACTTGCTCCAAGAGCAGAACATATAAATACCTCGAGGAGCTAGGAGAATGGCCACAGTCTACAGGCATATGTAACCCCAAAAGTAGACTCCCTAAGTACAAAGCCTAGGACCAGATAGCTCCACTAGTGAATTCTATCCAGTTTTCCAAAGTATATAAAGAACATACACAACTCAGAAAAAAAAATCAAAATAATGGGCAAAGACCTAAAGAGAAACTTCTGCAAAGACAACATATAGATGGCTCAAAGGCACATGAGATAATACTCAACATCACTTATTATAAGGGAAATGCGAAACTACAATGAAACATCACCTCACTTGACACCCATGGTTTATAGCAGTCATCAAAATGACTATAAACAAGTATTGGCAAGGGTGTGGATAAAAAAGAACACTCATTCACTCTTGGTAGGAATGTAAACCAGTACAGTCTTTAAGGAGAACAGTATAGCAATTCCTTAACTAAAAATTGAAATGCCCCATGATCCAGCAAACATCACTTCTAGGCATGTATCCCAAGAACATTAAAATACTACTACAAAAGGAAACTATGCACTCCTATGCTCATGGTCACATTATTCACAATGGCCAAGATATAGAATCAACCTGAATGCCCATCAATAGATGATGAGATAAAGAAATTGTGGCATATGTACTCAATGGAATACTACTCAGCTACTAAAAAGACAAAATTTTGCCCTTTTTGGACAATATGGATGGAACTTGTGGTATTTATCTAAGTTGGAATAAGTCAGAAAGTGACAGAAAATGACAAGATGGCTTCACTCACTTTGGAAAGAAAGAACCAGAGAAAACAAGCAGGCCAAACACAACAAAATAGCTCTGAGACTCTGTGAAAAATATAGTAGTTACCAGATGGCTGGGGTGGAGGAGGGAAGAGTGGATAGAGGGTCGTATGTGATAATGTAGCGGCCCAGGAGTTTTTGTGGTGAAAGTGTGAAATGTGTGAACATATGTGACTGTGAAGCTCTACTCCCAGAATTATATCATTATGTAAAATGGCAAATCAATAAAATATGGTTAAAAAAGAAAATTTTCTAAAAATAAAAAGATATAATTCACACATCTCTCTCTCTCTCACACACACACACATATACACACACACAACCCCATAGCACAGACAATCCAAGACAGAGATCACAGAGATGACTTAATACTCCTATACTCCAGAACTGATCTTCAAATTTCTCCCTCCACAGATCAATATTTTTTATGATTTTCTGTAAGAACCTAGGTCTAATTGTATACTATAATTTATCAATCAGAATGTGTAGACACAGACATTTATATATAAGGAACTCATTTAACAGTCTACTTGTTAGTGTTTTGCTAACTAAAGCTTCTTTCCTGGGAGGGTTCATCTATCTCTAACAATTCATTTGCCGGCATAGTACCAGATGAACCAAGTATAGTGCAGCCAATTAACGCAGAAAACCATGGAAATGGGAAAAACAGGAAAGTGCCAGCTTTCACAGTGATCCATTAAGTACAATAAACTATTGGTTAGTACGAGTGGCAAGACCAGAAATTAGAAGCTATATAATCTTATTGTAGCAATAAAAATGTAAAGACAACCATGGGTCCCACCTGAGTGTTTCATTAAAGTTAAGCCAATCCTGTACCTCTCGACTGTAATGAAGGCTATTCCAGATAACCAATTTTCTCTGGTCCCCTCAAACAGCAGTGAGAACTAAGGTCACAAAGTGTTCTTGTCCAAGAAGGAAGATATATACTGAGATTTAAGTCAAGTTTTAACACAAGTCTATCTCCATCCAAGTACTACTTAACAGAGAAAAGTTTTCAAAGCATCTTTCAGAGGAAAGGAAAGCCAATTTAGCATCCACCTGATACTACTCTTACTCTTGGTAAAACCTGAATGCAAAATTTCACATCGAATTTAAGTGGAGTCCACTCTGTTGAGGTAAAGGTCAGTTTTTTAGAGCATTCCTACCATATATAATTTCCATTCTGTTCACTGAAAATGAGAACAAGTTCTAAAAGTTAGAGCAAAGGTACTGAATTAAACTTACTCTTCACGTGAGAATTTAGTTCAGATTCAAATCTTTACATATGGACAAGTTTAATTACCCTTGAGGTAAATAGGGGCCTTTGTTCATGCAGTTTTAGTGGTATCAAGGTAGTACGAAATAAGAAAAGTTAAACATGTGATGAAGTAAGTATTAAGTTTATTATTTAAAATAAGTTTATAAGACTACTTGTGCCTTTTCTGTGAACTTTAAAATAAGACACAAAGGCAACATGTTGTCTGATATCATGTATATGAAATATTCACAATGGGCATATCTAGAGACACACAAAATAAATAAGTTGTTGCCAGGAGCTGGGGAAAGAAGTGAATGGGGAGGAACTACTAGGGGTCTGTGGTGTGGCTTTTTCTTGTTGCTATTTGGTTTTTTAAGTAATGACAATATTCTGGAATTAGATAGAGCAGATAGTTGCACAACCTTGTGACTAACTCAAAACCACTAAATGATGTGCTTTAAAATGGTGAATTTTGTGGCATGTGCATTAACTATAGTTTCTCAAAGCTATACTTGAAACAACTAAAATTTCACTAAAATTCAAAAGAGTATTTTCTAGAACTCTGGAGAAATTTCAAAATAAAAATCCTTAAAATCAATCCTTCCTATATCACCAAATTTCTAGATAAGGAGTCCACGAACAGCTGTTAGGTGCAACCAGGCGTTCAGAAAGGAGGATGTCAGAAAAATGAGGTGAAATACTTTGGATCATTAAAGAAATTAAGCCAAGACAGTCAGCGAGCCACATTGGGCTCCTTCATCAGGAAAGACTAATGTGCTTATTTTGGTGGTAATGACCAGGGTCCCCAAAGGCATTAAATGATAAGCAGGACTTCCAAACTAAATAGAAGAACCCAACTTGGTGGGGGTCTGCTGGAGTTATCCCAAGTTAGGCAATTTGTTAATGTGAACTTTTCACAGTCCAGCTTAGAGCTGAGCCCCAGGCAATCTATAAACAAGAGTGAAAATATTACACAATTTTTGTCTTAATTCACTGAGTTGTGGAATGGTTTATAATCCAACCGCAGTCAATAGAACTTGAAAATAAACACACACTAAGAATGGGTAGGTATAACTGAATGAATTCTCAATGATAAAGTAAGATGAATGCTAAAATCAAGTATTTCAACAAAGATGCTAACAAGGGATAATACAAACAGCTACACAGGGTGGCAAGGAAATAAATGTATCTCTCATTGATAGCTGAAAAAAATCGATTAAGTATTTCTGGCATCTTATAAGATACCATAAAACCCCAGTTGTAATGCAACGATCATCTAAATTTCACTTGCATTTTCTTCCTTCTAAGAGGAAAGTGAAATAAATGTCTGAGTAGTTGCTGAGGAAAACCAGAATCAAATAGGGTCGAAAATGGAGAGAAGCCAATTTCAGCTGAATATAAAGAAATGCTTTCTTTATACTTACTTCATCACATGTTTAACTTTTCTTATAAAGAAGGGGGGTGAGAAGAGGAGGGAAGGCAGAGGGTATTGTTTTGTAAGGGAAAAAAAGCCTTTAATAGCTCCAGGCAACAGCCTATGAGAGACCCCAGGCCTGGCTGGGAGCTGGGTTTCTACCATGATTTCTAAAATGGGTTCTCTTTAGTCTCACCTGGGAAGCTCCTCAGCCCTACTCTCAGTGCCTGATTCAGAAACCACTTGTGTAGCCTACAAGTTAGCCAAGATAAAGCTAGCTAGCTAGTCGGTAATTACTAGCCAACTACCTAATCCTCCTTTAAAACTTAACTGCAAACTAGTCCCACATTTCCAAATTATTTTAATGCTTTCAATAGCTTTTGTCAAAAGTTGCCCCTGTGCACCCTGAATGCACTGGTCATGTTTGCCAATTCTTCCTCCTGCGCCTTCCCACATTGCTCTGCGCAGCCACACTGGCCTCCCTGTTCTGAATGAGAAGCCACACATGCTCTCACCTTGATCTTGTACTTGCTCTTCTCTCTGCCCGCCACTATCTGCATGGCTTGCTTCTTCACTGTGACTTCAAGCTTTTTCTTAAACAATCACCTTCACAGGGACACCTTCCCCGCCTCCCCCTGCAAGGTTTCAACCCCACGTGCAGCCAGACACTTCATCTCCCTTTTCTCCTTTCCCTCAGTATTTCTCATCAGGTAATACCTAATGCTCTACCATAAGTCCTTGTCCATTTACTTTGTCATTATTTGCTGAAAGACCAAATGATGAGGTTAGCAAACTACCTGTTTTTGTAAGTAAATGTTTATTGAGAGGATGGGGGAGGGAGGCAGATGGGGTATGGGCACAGGTAGTTTGGCGGAGGGTGAAAGGAAAGGAAAAAGAAATATTTATGGCAAATACAGGCACACTCAATCATTCATGTAGTATCTACGGCTGATTTTGTGCTACAGGAGTGGAGCTGCGTAGCTCCACCAGAGGCTGTGGCCCACAAAGCCTAAAATAACATCAGGCCTTTCACAACAGTTTACTGACCCTTAGTGTACCAGCGAAGAAGTCTTCTGAAGTCCTATTCTAAATTTCTGGGTAACTGCAGACTGAAGATGGCCATATATTCTTCACAGTTCTTGTCATAAAAAGGTAAAGCCTATTTTTCCAGACCTCTAGGCAGGCTGGCTTAGTGATCTCCTTCAATGAAAACAGTGTGTTGGCCACATGAGATTTCCGAGCCTCAGCACCAAGGCGCCTTGCAGCTCCCCTCAGGCTGCTGTTGAATGCTGCTACCATGGGAAAAAGCCAGAGGGAGCCTCCCTGAGGATGAACACCCCCAGCCCACTGAGGTGCCCCACATGGGAGCCCGGCTGACACCAGTCAAGCCCAGCCCAGTCAGCCAACCCACAGAAGAGTGAACAAGTGACCGTTCACTTAGCTTTGAGGTGGATTATTATCTAGCAAAGGCAAATTGGTACCATATGATTATTTATGATTTTTAGATTAAACCCTTAGGGCAAATGTTCCACATTTTCTTCATGTTATCTTCATACCACTTTCTATGCAATCTTGTTATTGTTCAATCACAGCTTAGTGACTAAATTTTGCAATATGTTGACTTGTAAATATTGAAGATCAGTTTGAGGGTTTTTTTTCCCCCTGTGGGTTACTATTCAACAGGGATTGACAAACCATGGCTAGCAGACTGGCTACCCAGTTTTATAAAGAAAATTTTATAGGAACAAGATCATGCCCACCCTTTTATGGGTTCCCTATGGCATTCTGTCACATGGTCTATCACTTTGAACTTCATCTTATACTTGAGGCAAGTGCTCTTAGAGATTGTCATTTTCTCTTTATTGCCTTTCAATATACATAGCAGGAATATATGAGAGATTCACTGGTTTTCTACAAAGTAGTTCTTCCCATCAGGAGACTGGCGCTTCTCATCCTTCAAGGAAGAAACCTCAGTGCCCAGGTAGCTCCCTATGCCCTTTGGGAGTGTGGAGAAGGAACGGCAAAGACCAAATGGCCTACAAGTCTAAAATATTTATTACCTGATCCTTTACAGGAAAATTTTGCCAACCCCTATTATGCAATAGTTATAATAATATTCTCAATGCTATTCATAAAGGTAAATGAATCTGAAGGAGCTATCAAGTATGTTTGCAAGCAACTCTCATAATGATTTTCTGGTCTCTTGTGTAAACACAGATTTAGGTAGCTTTGTAACAAACCTAGTAAGAAATGAGCATTTTGATTTCTGACACCATTAGCAATGGGGACACATATAAATCCTTTAAATGCTTGTTTGGAGGTGTTGCTGTTTTTCGGCTGCTGCAGTGTGTCATGCAAATCCATTTTTCTGACAGCTCTGCTGGTAAACCGAAGCTGGAATTAATATCCATTATCAAAAGGTCATTGCACCGGGATGAGCCAGCAGCCACTTTTAAAATGTTAATAACTCTGATATTTTTCAAACATAAACAAAAGCTCTCACACGTTGTTTTATAACTCCTTCCCTAAACGTGTAATTTTAAAAATGAAAATGTTTAAGCAGGACGCCTGAGTTACATAACATAGCTGTGTAGTGCTAAAGTCAAGGTCTCTGCTTCTCAGTCTGTCCACCGGGCAGTTTGCCTCCCACCCTTTGTTACATAGTTTGCCTCCCACCCTTTGTTAAATCTAAACAACATTATCTTATGAACTGCTAAGGAAAAAGATTCCATTTTGTCACATGGTCTATCTATCACTTTGAACTTCACCTTACACTTGAGGCAAGTGCTCTTAGAGACTGTCATTTTCTCTTTATTGCCTTTCAATATATATCAACAGGAAAATATGAGAGAAATTCCCTGGTTTTGTTTTTCTACAAAGTAGCTCTTCCCATCAGGAGACTGGCACTTCCCGAAGAACCCTCCGTGGTCATTTTGCTCCCTAAGCTCTGTGACCTCAGAGCACCGTTGCAGGAGGCAGCACTCCCTAGGTCCCTGGATTTACTTCTGAGGCACACAGGCCCATTCTGCAAGGTTCAACATGCTCATGCAGCAACATAACTACTTCAGGACACGACAGGAGAGGCCTGGTGATGGGATGAGTCCATCAATGGGAAGGGGCAAAAAACGAGTGTGCCTTGGCATTCAAACTACTGCTCTCTCACTGTTGGGTGTGGCCTGAGGATAGAAGTCAGCTTGACTCTGGCCTGAAACAGTGCTGTGGTGAAGCACTTAGAGGCAGAAGCAATCACTCTACTTTATCTAAATTATAGTTCGTTTAAATTAGGGTCATTTTTAAAGTACCAGTGTTAGACATAACTTTGGATATTTAGAATAGGGAATTTAATTCTCTATGAAATATAATATATAAAATAATGATTGAGTCAGAATTGAGCCAAAAGAAAGATTAATAAGACATCAATCAACCTCACCACAAACTTTTAAGCCCATACTGTGGCAGGCTATCATGTGGTCATGCTCCACTGAGTCTTAATACCTTCTGGGTTTGAAAGTACCCATCAGACCTTCACCCACCTTTGCAAAAATCAACCTATACATTTAGCAGCCAAGGAGTTTTGGAAAGCAGTAGAGTATGACGGCTCTGGAGACTGGGATCAGACCAGTCTGCAGGTCACATGGGTTCCCCATCCTTTTTCTCTAACCTCAACCAGCAGGGCCCAGGAAGGAGTTCCCACTCTCTACATACTCCTGGAAATTCATCTACTCTTCCTCACTGCACCACACCGCACCAACCATCCCAGCTCATCATGCCCATTGTCTCCACTGCCTCAGTAGCTGAGGACTCTAAGGTCATTCCCAACCTCCTACATTCTAAACCAAGGGGATTCACACATTTGCTTTCAGAGGTCACATCCTACCCTTTCCCAAGCTCTGACTCCCTTCCACTGTGGCACTGGGATCTTAGGGTTATCAGCAAAATTGCTCAAGTTCTTGTCTATGTACCTTTTACCTGCCTATTCTCTCTGAAGCCAGCCTCTTTAAGACTCTAGTCTCCTTCAGCAGGCTCTTTATGGACATGTCTACATTCCAACAAACATTCATTTGCAAAAGCAAGGAACCACTTGGCTATGGTTAACTGAATCTCAGACCAACAGTTTGTATCACCTGCTTCCTTTTCCCCAATTACCATCATCCACAGGCCACTAAATCACTCCCTCTGTTTCCTGAGCTCAGTGTCACCTAACACAACTCTTGCTGTAATTATTTTTGTGACGTCCACTTCACTCCACTTGGAACCTGGAATAGGATTAGGTATTATGAGAAATGAAGTTTAGAGAGTTGGGGACATGGGAATGGCCCATAAGAACATAAGATTATGAATGTAAAATGGCCCCTGTGAAAATTAGCTCACTGGACACTGAAGCTTTGTGGCAAACCCACATATGCTTCTTATGATGTTCTGACTCTAACCACAACACAACTATACATTAGCCACCATCATCACTTCATAGCCGATCTTTCCATTCCTACATTGTCAATGCCCTAAGCTCCTGTTTTCAGGAATTTGTCCTTTATCCAGCATAGGCCATATAACCCTATGCTTTTATAGACCAAGACTGCAAACTCTATAATCTCAATTTCAGGCATCTGATTGCCCGTCACGCTCTTGTCTAGCCAACAGGGCTACAGAGAATCTTAATGATATGCCAAGCTGGAGAAAATAATGTATAGAAGTGATTCATGGGTGGGTTTTTGTTTAATGGAATGAACATCAATAAGATCTACAGGAAACTAACAAAGTTTGTGCTAGACTTGTAATGTCAGACACACCACCAACCTAGGTTTTTAAAAAGGCATATATAATTCTTTTTCATGATAAAAAGATTTTAGTGCCCCCCAAACATCTATGGAAATCAGGCTGAGAAAACTGCTCAGCTAAAGATATGGGCCATTCTCACAGAATAAGAACCATTCAGATGATTCCATGATTTGCCTTTCTAAAAGTTTCATCTAAGTGACCTACATACAGTTATTCAGTAGCAATGACCTATCTGTAAATTAGCTGATTCTTTGTTTCAGCTACTTCAAATCCTCTGTTGAACCCCTCCAGTGAATTTTTCATTTCAGTTAGTGTACGCTTCAACTTCAGAATTTCCATTTGGTTCTCTTTTAAAATTGTACTTTATTCACACATACTCTATTTGATAAGGTGTCACTTTTACACTGTCATTTTTAATTCTTCAGACATTCCTATAATTCTTTGTATGTATTCATAACAGCTGGTTTTATTTCAACTACTCAATAAATAGTAAATTCAACCAGTAAATCCAACATATGGGTATCCTCTGAAAGTGTTGTTTGTTTGTGGTAATGTTGGTTTACAAGGAGTACAGATTCACACCTCTTCAAATGTATGCTCCCACATTACCTCAACCACCAAAGTACCAATTACCTTCCAGCAAGTCCTCGGACCTCCTCCACACTTTGTTCCTACTCTACTGCCCACCCCCAGTATCCTCAATTCTGGGTTCAGAATCCAAGGATTTGTTTTTATCTGTCCTTTCACATTGTCCTTTATATTCCACATGAGTGAAACCACCAGTAGTTGTCTTTCTCCTTCTGACTTATTTTGCTTAGAATAATCCCCCCACTTCTAGCCATGTTTTCACAAATGGAAATACATCATCTTTTTTATAGTTGAGTAGTATTCCAATGTACATACACATACTACATTTTATTTATGTGAAACAGTTTCTATTGACTGTCTTTTTCCATGTGTATGCATGGTCCATTCATTCCTGTTTTGGACATGTGTGTAATTGTCAACTGAAAACTTCAATGTGTGGACTTTGGAAATCAGAACCCTATCTCTCTCCTCTCCCCACCACCCTTCTCTCCCCACACATACATTCTCTCAAAGGTTTTCAGTTATTGTTGTGTTGTTGTTGTTAGGTTAATGACTTCGTTGTGCTAATTCTGTTAAGTCTATTTCCTGTAGTGTCTGGACACAGAGTGTCCTAGTAGCAACCAATGACTGGCCAGAAATTTCCCTAGATACCTTGAATCAGTAAGTTTTCCACCCTTTGCCAAAGGGCTGTGTGTGTGAGTGTTAAAGAACACTTTCAAGAATCAGGCAGCTTACAGCTCTGCCCTGGTGTTTACCATCAACCAGAGCACCTGTTTCTTCCTGGCATTCATCTTGAATAAACACTTGAATAAAACTTCTTGTACTGTTGCAAGCTTTCAGTAATTTCATCATTTCCAAAGCTCACAAAGTTTAATGCCAAAATGTTTTCCAGTTTTTTGTTGTTTATAATGGAAGGGCAGTTTTATGGAGGTCTTCATTCTATCATTTTGGAAGCCTGCCTAGTCAGCTTTCTTTTAAGGAATTTCAGAGAGAAGGAAAAGCTATTCTTTTATAGTTAAGCACATATTTACCTTTCTTCTGTATTTGGTTTCACTCAGTAGATTTGAGTTTGAGCTTTAATCTGCTATCACTTCCCTTTTGCCTGAAAAGTTTATCATTTATTCTAAGGCAGGTCTGCTGATGACAAATTGCCACAGTTTACCTCACTCCCATTTTTAAAGGATATTTTCACTGAATATAAACATCTAGATTGGCAAATTTTATTCCTTCAACACTTCAGAGATGTTTTTCTGTGCTTCTGGCATCCACTGTTTGTGACAGGAGATCAGTCACCATGTATACTTTTCACTGCCTCTATGTGATCTGTCATTTTTCTCTCGATACTCTCCAGACCTTATTTTTGACTTTCAGAAGTTTGACTATTATGTGCCTAGGTGATTTCTGCTTGTTTACTTTTTTATCTTGCTAGGGATTTTCTCAGCTTCTTGGACCAATAGGCAAACACTTCCACCAAATTTAGGACTATCATAGCCACTACTCTGTTCTGGTCCATTTTCTCTCTACTGTTTCTGGGATTTCAATTACACATATATTAGAATAATTACTGTCCCACAGACCACTGATGATAATTTTTAAAAATCTGTTTTCTCTTCATCCTTCAGGTGGGAAAATTTTTATTAACTGATTCTTCGGCAGTTTTTACTCTGCTGTTAAGCCCAGCAAGGAATTCTCATTGCACTAGTGAAATTCCCTTTCTCTTCCCACATTGTATTCCTTCACCCTTTTTGACCTGGATACATTTGTCATAGTTGTTTTAAAAGCCTCATGTTATTCTTGAGTCTCATATACTGTGACATTTTCTTATTGTTATAAATCACATTTTGTAACTGCTCTTTCACGTCTACTAAACTTTCGTTGTATATTACTCATTGCGGATAATATGTTGTAAAGAGTCTGGATTGTATTGTCATTTCTTAAGTGGTCTTTTTGCTTGGGCAGGTCATTAAAGACCCTTCAAATACTTTAATTTCCCTAGAGCTTAGTTGTGGCCATTTTAAAGTTAAGTTTATATTGTTCCAATTCTTAGTTACAGGGCTTAGCTTTTACTTTAAGACAAGGTTTATTAAAATTTAAGGCAGGTCTAGAGGGGGCCTTAACTTTGGCTGGTATAACTTTACCCAGGGCAAAGCAAGGCATCTCTACTGATATGGCTGGAGTTCCTCTATCTACCATCACTGAATGATTTGTACTATTTCAATTCAGCCCTGAGCCTTGCTGCATCTGTGCTATCCTTTGCTAGGTGTAACACAATCTTGCTCTATGCATGTGGAAACCAGCCCTCACAAGGACCTGCAGGAACCTCTATATAGGCTCTTAGGCCCTATCTTTTTTTGCATCTCTTATATTATATTCTTTCCAGACATGTTACCAGTTCACATCGCTGAACAATGAATTCATCCTCCCCGGCTCAGCAAGACCCTACGTTCCCCTGGATCCTGCTTACCTTCTAGGCAAAATATTCAACTGTTTCCTTTCTCTCAAGGATCATAGTCCTATGACTAAGAACAAATTGCTTCGCATATTTGGTTGAGTTTTACCATTGTTTGCAGTGGGAGAAATTTTAGTATCAGTCACTGTAACTGGAGAAAGCCAACAAGGACGTTTTCAAAAGCATGTTATAAAACATGAAAACTTTCCATGTAATACGTACATGAAAATCTCAATTCTAAAAAATAGAAATAGCACTGCCAACGTTTACTGATCACTGTGCAATAAAACTATAAGAAGTGACAAACCTAATATATTCTTAAAAATTCTTGGTTCAATGAAGAAACATAAAGCAAAATGGTAATATTTTTAGAAACCAAAAGCGATGAAAACACCACAGATCAATTGTATTTTATTAATACAGCTTTTAAACTTGTATTGATAAAAAAAAGGTAAAGTGAATTAAGTATTTTACTCAAAAACCTAGAAAAGGAGTGATAAAACAAACTTGCTAAAAGGGGTAATGGAATGGTAGCTTACAAAACCTAGAGAAGAGAATTATGAGAAGCTATTTGGTCCAACTCTATGACAATAGATTTCAAAGTGTCTATAAAATGAAAACTTTCTAGGAAAATGTATTTTACTAAAATGTATTCCATATAAGACGAAAAATGTAAAAAAGATTTATCACCATTGTAGAAACAGAAAACTGTGTCAGAGTTACCGTTACTATCCTATCTACGAGAAACAGTGTCATGGGCTTCAAAGGGAATTCCACCAAACTTCTGACTAGGAGGAGATGATGTCAATGATACCCTAGCTGTTTCAGATACAGACAAAGAAAACTAACTTTTTTCTTAAGAAACAATCTAGAATTAACACCATAATCTAGCAAAGAATGTGTTCCCCCCTATTCAAAAATAACTATAGGAAAAATAATCACACTTGTGAATGGCAAAAGAAAATCCTGAGTAAAATATTAGCAAAAAGCTTAATTAGTATAACTAGATAGTATAATTAAGTGTAGTTACCAACTCAACCACTAGAATGATTTGACATTAGGTAATGAAGTACAATAAATTACATGAATAGATTTAAGGGAAAAAAATCACTTGATCATTTTCATAGACACCAGAAACATTTGACAAATGACTTTACTTATTATAAAAGATAAAATTAAAATAGACGGGTAGTTCCTTAACCAGAAAAAAAATTGTGAGGCAATACCAAATGGCCTTTATCTCATCACATTATCTTTGAATCTTGTAATTGGACAAAAAGGAAAAACTAGAATCATAAAAATTGAAAAAAAAAACCCACTATTTGCAATTGTTATTATCAACTGAAAAACTAAGAACCACTTAAAAACCTATTACCAAAAAAATACAAAGTTAATAAAGAGAAGAACTTTCAAACACACAATAAAAAATAACTGGAGGCTATATTGGCAAAAAATTCCTCATTTCTAAAAGCAAGCAAAAGAACTGAAACACCTGAGAAGAGATGAACTCTACAAGAAATGCACATGGCCTATATAAAGAAAACCATGAAAGAACAAATAAAGTCTTGAACAAATAGGAAAATGTAATGTGTTATCTGAAAGCAAGCAATCGCTTGTGCCTTAGTACCAGTGTAAACTGGTGCCTCACTATCTATGAATTTTACAAATGCATATATCCTTTGATCCAGCAGTTCTAGTGCTAGAAATTTAGGCCATGAATCCCACTCCATGTGAACATGTAGGGTAATTCATAGCAGAACTGTCTGTAACAGCAAAAGACTGGAGTTAAGTCCTATCCATTACAGCACTAGTTAATTATGCCATATCCATAACATAACATAATCCATCGGATGCTGAAGTTTGGGGATAGACCAGGGAAGATTACATGAAAATTGTGAAAAGGTATAAACATGCAACTATAAGATAAAGTACCAAGGATGTAAGTTATAACAAGATGAATATAGCTACCCCTACTATATGTTACATTTGAAAATTGCTAAGAAAACAGGCCTTAAGAGTTCTTAAATAATTTTTCTTTCTTTTTTTGTATTTATGTAAGATAAATGTTAACTAAACTTACTGTACTCTAAACCTTAAACTTGACACTGTGCTATATGTCACTTGTATCTCAAAAAAGTGAAAAAATAAATGATGATCTCTGTGTAGTAAAGCTACTCAACTGTTAGAAGTATTTATTATTGTTGGGAATGCAAATCCTTCTTGGAGTAAGAAAAAAATATCACCAGACTAATGATTTATTTTATTCAGTCACTGATTTTACCCACATTCTTATTTTTATGAATAATTCAAATGAAAGCTTTTATCTTTAATTTAAAGGTAGAGCATACACATGACTTAAAAGTATAACCTTTTAATCTATAGATCTCAATGTAAGCCCAAAATCTTACCTAGTTATTTCATAAATATTGACAAACTGATTCCAAAGTTTCTATGAAAAGGTAGACCCAGAATAGCAAACACAATTTGAAGGAGAGGAACAAAATTGGAGGACTGATGCTATCTTACTTCAAGACTTACTATAAACCCACCATAAGCAAGAGTGTGGTATTGGCAGAACAGATCAATGGACAGAATAAAGAGCCCAGAACTAGACTCACATAAATATAGTCCACTTGACAAAGGAACAAAGGCAATAAATAAGGCAAAAATAAACTCTTCAACAAATGGTGTTAGAACTGGTTATCAGCATGCAGAAAAAAAGAAAGGGAGGGAGGGTGGGAGTGAGGAAGGAATTCAGTGACAGAACTTATGCCTTCACAAAACTCAAAATGGATCATGAACCTAATAGTAACATACAAACTGTAAACTCCTAGAAGATAACAGGAGAAAACCCAGATGACTTTGGGTACGGTGATACCTTTTTAGATATAACAGAATCTATGAAAGAATAATCTGGATTTCAGCAACGTGGGTGGAGCTAGAAGGGATTATGCTCAGTGAAATCAGCCAGAAGGAAAAAGAAAAATATCGGATGGTTTCACTTATAGCAGGAATATAGGGGAACCAAATAAGACATCAGTGTAAACAATAATAACAGTACAAAACACAGCAAAGCAAAAACAGACAATTATAAATCAGAGACATCCTGCAGGGGAGGAGGAGGGAGAGGGAGCAGAGGGAGGGAGGGAGGAGCACAGGGGACTGAGGTGATGGTGCACGGGTGCCTTGAGGAAGGAAACTCTATGGGGACTACACCTGAGGGGGTGGGGGGAAGCAAATATTGTTTAAAAATGAACACTGAACTGCTGAAGTTTTCACTGTCTTCCTGATTTTGCTCTTTCCAGAATGTCTTACAGTCGGAATCATGTGGTATGTTGCCTTCTAAGATTGGCGTTTCTTACTTCCTCTCTTTTCATACCTCTTTTCTTTTTAGCACTTAATAATAATATACTGTCCGAGTGTCCTAGTTTATCCATTCACCTACTGGAGTACATCTTGGTTATTTCCAAGTTTTGGCAACTGAATAGATCCATTGCGAACATCCAGGTTTGCATGCGCATAAATATTTGAACTCTTTTTGGGTAAATACTGAGGAATTTGATTGCTACTCTTGCTAATTGTTTAGTTATGTAAGAGATAACCACACTGTCTTCCAAAGTGGCAGTACCATTTTGCATTTCCACCAGTCAAACACAATTTGAAGGAGACACAAATTTGAAGGAGAGGAACAAACACAATTTGAAGGAGAGGAACAAAATTGGAGGACTGATGCTATCTTACTTCAAGACTTACTATAAACCCACCATAAGCAAGAGTGTGGTATTGGCAGAACAGATCAATGGACAGAATAAAGAGCCCAGAACTAGACTCACATAAATATAGTCCACTTGACAAAGGAACAAAGGCAATAAATA
Source organism: Talpa occidentalis (assembly GCF_014898055.3). Taxonomy (NCBI): domain Eukaryota; kingdom Metazoa; phylum Chordata; class Mammalia; order Eulipotyphla; family Talpidae; genus Talpa; species Talpa occidentalis. The sequence goes on from NW_023600993.1 coordinate 29,771,874, forward strand.
AGGCAAAAATAAACTCTTCAACAAATGGTGTTAGAACTGGTTATCAGCATGCAGAAAAAAAGAAAGGGAGGGAGGGTGGGAGTGAGGAAGGAATTCAGTGACAGAACTTATGCCTTCACAAAACTCAAAATGGATCATGAACCTAATAGTAACATACAAACTGTAAACTCCTAGAAGATAACAGGAGAAAACCCAGATGACTTTGGGTACGGTGATACCTTTTTAGATATAACAGAATCTATGAAAGAATAATCTGGATTTCAGCAACGTGGGTGGAGCTAGAAGGGATTATGCTCAGTGAAATCAGCCAGAAGGAAAAAGAAAAATATCGGATGGTTTCACTTATAGCAGGAATATAGGGGAACCAAATAAGACATCAGTGTAAACAATAATAACAGTACAAAACACAGCAAAGCAAAAACAGACAATTATAAATCAGAGACATCCTGCAGGGGAGGAGGAGGGAGAGGGAGCAGAGGGAGGGAGGGAGGAGCACAGGGGACTGAGGTGATGGTGCACGGGTGCCTTGAGGAAGGAAACTCTATGGGGACTACACCTGAGGGGGTGGGGGGAAGCAAATATTGTTTAAAAATGAACAATGATGTAAAAAATTTAAAAATTTAAAAATTAAAAAAAATTAAAACTTGTTTTTGCAAAGGAGAAGACCGGGAGAATTAGAAAACAAGCCACAGACTAGAAGAAAATATTTGCAAAATACACATTTGATAAAATATCTGAATATACAAAGAACTCTTAAAACTCAACTATAAGAAAACAAGAACCCATTTTAAGAACCCATTTAAGAAATGGGCCAAAAACCTTGAGAGACAATCAACAGGGAAGATATACAGATGGCAGACAAGCAATGAGAAAATCATGCATGTCACATGTCATGGGGGAAATGCAAATTAAAACAATTAGACATCGCCTCACACTTACTAGAATTACCAAAATTCAAACACCTGACAATACCAAATGCTGGTGAGGATGTTGAGCAACAGAAACTCTCATATTTGACTGGTGGAAATGCAAAATGGTACTGCCACTTTGGAAGACAGTGTGGTTATCTCTTACATAACTAAACAATTAGCAAGAGTAGCAATCAAATTCCTCAGTATTTACCCAAAAAGAGTTCAAATATTTATGCGCATGCAAACCTGGATGTTCGCAATGGATCTATTCAGTTGCCAAAACTTGGAAATAACCAAGATGTACTCCAGTAGGTGAATGGATAAACTAGGACACTCGGACAGTATATTATTATTAAGTGCTAAAAAGAAAAGAGGTATGAAAAGAGAGGAAGTAAGAAACGCCAATCTTAGAAGGCAACATACCACATGATTCCGACTGTAAGACATTCTGGAAAGAGCAAAATCAGGAAGACAGTGAAAACTTCAGCAGTTCTCAGGCAGGTGTGGATGCGTAGGGCGTGGGCATTAAATAGCAAAAGTGCAGAGGAATTTTAGGGCAGTGAAAATACTCTGTATGGTACTGTAATGATGGATGGAAGTCACTATACATTTGTTTAGACCCAGAATGTTTAACACAACGAATGAAGGAAGTAGACCTTTGTTTACCCTGCAGTGAACTGTGTAGACTTTGGTTCCCCTTTGGTTAAAAATGTCCATTTTGGTGAGCAATGTTGACAACAAGGGGGGTTAAATGTGTGTGTGGCAGAGGTTATATGGAAAATCTCTGTAGCTCTCTCAATTTTGTTTGAAATCCGAAACTGTTCTAAAATGTAATCTCAAAAATTATAGTATTTCAGAAATGTGTAAAATATAAAGTCACAATCAACCCATCTACTCTCATTTTCCAAGATGCTTTTGACCATGTTTGTTTTTCTTTTGATTGGCAGTGATAAGTCTAAATACCATGCTTAAACATCTACTTCTTGGTTTATCATCTTTAAGTAGTAGATACTGATTTTGTGCCATGAAAGAGAATGAATTAACTTAAAGAAACTATTATGATCTAAACACACTTCGATTTTTGCTGGGAATATTATTTATAGATCCTTAGACTTCTATTTCAATTGATCAACTTTAACTAGTACTTCTTGACTCTTTACTATGTAAGATGAGATTTACAAAAAGGCAAACATTCAATGGAATCAAAGATTTAATTCTAAAAAACATTTACCTTGTTCATAAAGTAGCTTCATATTCGAGTCTTTGCAGGCAACCAGATTATTGAGCAATGCAATCACACTTTGCATGGTGTTACCCAGAATGTTCTCCCGATGTGCCTGGAATAGATCATAATTTCCATTGTAACTATATAGAGATACAATTACATCATGATAAAGACAAATGATCAAATGACCTCCATTCCCTCACTTTTTGCAAATGGCAAAAGGACTATCTTTTTGCAATGTAATGAAGCAGATCCTTCTTTGTTATCGCCCTCCCCAGAGTCCACATTTGGAAGTGAGTTCGTTTACACACACACACACACACACACACACCTTAAAGAATTATTTCTGCTGTTTCAAGAGCAAATGGGTACTAAAATTATCCTACTTTAATATTGTACATAGACAGTTGTTGTAGATATGACTTCCTGCATCTCTGCTTCAGTGTAATAAACTACACTTGGGACCTAAAAGTGTGACTTTTGCTTTCTCCAAACTTGACATCATAAAGCAGAAGTAACTCTGGCCCCAAAGAGAATGGAAAATGCTTAATGCTCACTCTTTCTCATGTTTAAGACAAACAAGATGATTTCCTAGTAATTTTTAAAGGATCTTACTAATAACTTGCTTTAGGTTTGTTGCTTTAGGTTTTTCATTCCTCTGAATTTTTTAAAGACTAAAATTGTAAAATTTCAAATTATGTAAAAACAATAAGAAAATCTTGAAACTTTGGGACTAGGAAAGGCAAGCCAGATGCATCGGTACCTAAAGAAAGGAGGCTCTGCCCCTCATTTCTGTGCCAGTGACCCAGCTCACCTCATGCTGGTCATGGCCTTGCCCTTGGACCATTGCGTTAATAACTAGCCCATCCTAAACAGTAACATGCAGATCAGTTTAGTTGGCTCCATCCAGATTTTTCTTATTTTCACATACACACACATCTATAGGTTGCTGATTTTTTAAAAAACATAAATTATATTATACTTATTAATCCACCCAACTCATAATTAATGAATAGTAATTAAGTGCCAGGCACTGTCCTGGGCACTTGACGCATATTACAGAAAACAAAGATCCCTGTCCTTGAATACAAATAAACAGACACAATAGAGAACAAACAACAGAAATAAGTAAGTAAACTGTATAATGTATTAGAAGATAACAATTGCTATGGTGAAAGAGTAGATTAGGAATTCAATGGGCTGGGGGTGGGGGTGCTATATAAAATTTTAAATTGTGTGATTGGGATGGAACTCATTAAGAAAGTATCATTTTAGCACAAATTTAATTTCATTTTTTAAAAGCTGGAGCATATTATTCTTCAGACTAAATTATTTGTAATAAAATTTTCTTTTAAAATGAGATTTATAGGAAGTTTGCTAGAAAGTATAGAGTTTTAATATACCCTCATCCAGCTTTCCCTTGTGTTAAAATCTCACCTAACACCAAGGCTCATTTATCACTTGTCAATTAACACTATATAATACCAATAGCTGAACTACTAACTTTATTCGAATTCCTAATTTCCACTAATGTCTCTTTCTGTTCCATGATGAAATCCAGGATCCCATGCTGCATTTAGAATTAATTCATTTCTTCAACAAATTATTTCCTAAATGCCAACTGTTCTAGCTATTTGGCTTCTATCAGGGAACAAAACAGACGAATGCCCTTGCCCTTGTGGAGTTTACCTTGTGGCAGAGAAGACAATAAACAACAGAGATGATAAATAATTATATGATCTGTTAGAAGGTGACATGCTGTGGGAGAAGGCAGGAGAGGGTGGTTTGGAGCACTGCAGGGGAAGGCTGCAACTTTAAACAAGGCAAGCAGGCATGCCTCCTTCAGAAGGTGACATAGTAGACTTGAAGGAGAAGAGACACATTTATTCTTATGAGGTTGTGTTAGCACATTGCTTTAGGATTGCTGCAACAATTATCAACCTATAGTGACATCCACATCTATCTTAATAGCAATTTCATGATGATCTTGTTCATCTATTTTATCCCATAAATACTGATTGTGCCTATAATATCTGTTTCTAGGGGATTTGGTAGAACTCACTAATAAAAACAATAGGACTTGGTATATTTCTTTTTACCGGTAGCTCTTTGAATATTTTTGAAAAACATATGCTACTCAGGGATCTACATTTTGACCTCATTTTGGTCACCTCCATTTCCCCAGAAAATCATCTATAATGTCCTAGTTTTCAAACAAATCAAAAAGCGCATATATAGCACTCTCTCACACCTTCACAAGCCTTATCTGATCCTATTTACATTACTGTTTTCACTGTACATTGCCTCTTTCTGCCAACCAGACTCATCAGAGCTCTGTTATTGCTGTTTTCCAAGAACCAGTGAGTTAGTCATTATGAATGTGCATAAATTTCCCACTACCCTCCCCCACATATACAACAAGATGGCTCTTCCCCGCCCACTGGTAATCGGAGACCATCATGAGACATGCTTTAGCCAATTAAACGGCCAGTTTGGGCAGAGGTTTTAAGGGCCAGCGAGGGCCCCATTATCCTATTGTTCCCTCTGCCCCTGTGACCAGTGACGGTCCAGATAGCAGAGGCTCCAACAGCCTGATTCTCAGCATGAGGACCTCTAGTGGAGTGGCCAGGAGCCCCGTGGTGGACCAATCATCTTCAAAGTTTACAGAAACACCAGCACTGCACCTGGCTGGGAAACTACTCCGTCAACACATTTTACCTGCTGCTGAGAAGAACCACTTGATTTCTTGCCATAGATGCCACTAGTCTTCCCATTTATGTCTTTGTTTGCTACAAGAAAGGGGTCTGCGTTCCATACACCAACATTTCTAACTTTCTTTAGAGACATCACTGAAGAGTGGATGTTAGCATGTGAATGATTCTGACACCAGCTTAAGAAGATGAATGTGGAAGCGATGGTCTGCCACCAATTTCATCTAATTATTCTTACCGTTGGCTTGAAGGAAGGAGTGATTAATAAGTACCAAGATGACACGACATGTTATTCATGATAAAGTAACTAACGATACGTAGGAAACCTATTCTAAGCAAAACAGAAGTTAATAAATCTTTTTTTTGCTCCCATTTGGTAAAATAACACATACCACTGCTTGATCAATGTCTGTCAGCAAATACAGGTCTGTCTTACTGAAGATAAATCCATTGTCCCTTCAATATACACATTTTTATGATTAATGCACCTTTTCTATGATGCGCTTGGCATTATTTTTGTCCCATAAAGTTTATCCTTCAGTTCTTTTCCCTGTACTCATGGGGTGTCACCTGTTGCTATAATCATTTCCTTTCATAGAAAAGCAACTTTCCAAACCTCCATAACCCCTGAACACTGAAGATCAGACCCTCACCACGACCAGACCCTCATCAACAAGGTAAGACGCTGAGCCTACTGGTCCCAGAGATGAAGACCTCTGTCAGTCCCACCATTCGATCTGCAGAGAAGGAGAAAGCTAAGGCAAGCTGATTGTCAACAGCCTCCTCCAATTACCGTGTAACTAGGAGTACTCAGGAGAAAACCTTTGATGTTGACACAATATTTGAGACCAATAACTTACCCTGCAACCACAATGACAAAAACAGCTCCTTCTCAGGTCTAGCCATTAGTAAAAAACATTTTTATTTTTAATTTCTTTGTATTTTAACAGAGGTAGCATAGCATTATAACATTATATGAGCTTTGGCTGTGCCTTGCTGAGAATCACATTTGTATATACTACAAAGTTCACCACCAAAAGTCCAATTCGTTATTGGTTTTCAAGCCATTCACAGAACTATGGATTTTTTTTTTTTCAGTGTAAAGCGGGGGCTTAATAAAAATTATATGCTATAATTATATTTGCATACTCTTCCCTGTTGTAGATACATGCTTCCAACACAGGGAGGGATGGGGAAATGCCAAACAGAGTAATTATCCTGCTCAAGATGATGATAGAGTTCTCTAGAGGAGCCAAGACAGCTACTGCTGTGGCCCCGATCATAATTTCCCCCGGAAAGAATGCTAAATACACGCAAAGAGCAGTTGAGAAGGTGTAAATATGAATTAAGCACACTTCTATTAACTTCTATCAAAATGAGTTATTTCATTTCTCTTAGCAACTTTAATAAGATTTGTTCTTGCTGTTCACAACCATATTAGCCTGCAGGGGATAAATTATGCATTGAAAAACATCGCATTTACTTCTTAAAGTCAGAGTAGGGGATTATATGAAGGGAGAAAACATTAGGGAAAAGATGTGGTGCCAGAGATGTGAAATGCTGGGGTAAAGACAAAAGGGAATCACAAATTTGACTCAAAGACCAGAGGCCAGAGTTGAAAAGGAAGAATGATTCTGCTTGAAATTGTCTTCCTCAGGTGCTCCTCCAGGAAAGTCTCTTCCATTCCCCCCAAAAAAGATGTATTCCTGAGTCCCAGGGTAAAAGCACCATCACAGAAAGCCAGTCTCCTTAGGAAAAGCAAGTCTTTCATGCAAGGAAGGCTGCTCGAAGCGAGGAGGAAGCAGGTGATGACCTGCAGCAGGGCCTTTGGCAATGGCGGCTTCTGTGTTGACCCTGGCAGGCAGGCAGAGCAGCCATGTGGGCCCGAGTCTGCACACAGCAGTGCTTGGCTTTTTTTTTTTTTAAAGATTTATTTATTTATGCATGCAAGAGCTGGGGTACAGGCCAAAGGTACGGGGGGTGAGAGGATTCACCATAGACAGGCAGAGTGACTGAAATACACTGCTGAGGGGAGCAGCAGGAGAGACAGGAGAGGTCTGCTTCGCCATGTGGTGTGCTCTCTGGCTGGCTGGGGATCGAACTCATGCTGTAAAGGCCGCGGATTGCTTCATAGTGCGGTGCTTAACCCCTTGCACCACCAGGGAGGCCCAGTGCTTGGCTTCTTACAGCATATTACTAGGTGCCATAGTGTGTACTCCAAGTACTTTATATCTCATTTAACCCTTATAAAAATGCAGTAGAGACCACAGTCCAATAAGGACACTGAACTTTTATCAAAGTAAGTCTAACTTGCCAAGGCTCATGCAGTAATTCAATGTTCACTGAAGCTGGGATTCAGTCAGGGCAGGGGGCGGGCAGCAAAAGCCATGCCTCCAAGCCAGGTGCAGCAGTGCCTGTGACCACAGGAGACAGTGGCAGATGGGTCAGAGTCCATGGACTAGTCAGCACACCCCAGGTTAAGCACCACCACCCACAGACCAGGGTGTGCTTAAAAGTAATTTAAGCAGCAAGGAGTAGGGAGCGGAAAGAAGCAAAAAAACACTGTTTGGGGCTATGATGCTGCTGCCTCCCTCTGCTTTGATGCCACAAGTTCCTACCCTGCCCAGGCCACCACCACTGAGATCTCCAAATTTCTTAAGAGCATTTAATGTGTGTGGCTATTCTGGAGGTTGTATAACCCAGGACACAAGACGTGGGTCTATCAGACATCTATAGGAACAGAGAGAATGAGCATATTACCCCCAAAATGAAAATAAACACTGGAGTCACCAGTAATAGCCACATTATTCAGATGCTGGGTGTTACCATTGGCTGATAGGTGAGAAAGGAAACTGAGCTCATGGGGGAAAGCACTGGTATCCCACAAAGTCATGGAAGACCATGCTACTGCACTTTAAGATTATGACAAAAATATTTAACTCCTTCATCCATAACCCATCAATAAACACAGCTGACCTAATTTGTGTGCCTAATACCACAGTGTATGGACATTTAATAAACAGGGCACTTGAGAGTTCTAATAAAACATAGCATTTGTCAGTAGAGATAATTAGAATTGAAGCAGGAAAATTCTAGTGTTTGGCAACATAGATGAAACAACTTCATTAAAATGTACAGCTTCAGCAAATGAAAGGCAGGAGAGCACTGGACCCTGAAGAATCAGCTTTCTCAAAACTAATTGCTTCAGTGCTTAAAGAGGACAGCGCTGAAATACCAAGGGCACAGCAAGGAAAACTACTAAAAAATGATCACCCTTCCCAAAGTGGTTTGACTGTAAACAGTGTTACACTTTAATATCTAAAGATGTAAATGTCACTAACAGACTTTAGATGCCCAGAGTAGAAAGTTTGGTGGGGATCTGAACAATCAAGGTAGGAAATACCATTAACCATGTAAAGTACCCATGAGCCACAGCCACTGTCCTCTGCCTTCCCTGTGTGTCAGAATTTAAATGGCAACAGATTAAAATACAACCATGAATCCTAGGGAGTTTAGACACCAACACCAGGATGAGAAGTACATCTTCTACACAGGAAAACTACAGTGTCTTAGAAATAAACACAGCACATCCTATTCCACACATCTTTAGATGACATTTCAGGAAAAAAAAAAATGTTACTCTGCAGGACCTTTCATGGGGCACCTAAGACCAAAGGTGCTGTCTTCCTGGATACAATGGGGTGACATCACTTTTCTTTCTATACATTGTCCTATGTGGCTAGATTCTTAAAGATCTAGAGCTCGGGGGGGTGGGGGGAAGTATCTTCAGAGCACTCAAATGAAGTATATCTGAGGGAAAAGGACTCATTTTCTTATTCCTGATTTTTCAAAGGCTGTCTCACAGAGACCTCAAAATTCAATGACATCTAAAATGAAGTCACCCAATCTCTATTCCCCACACTTCATCTTTTCTGATTCAATGAGTGGTCCTAGGATCTGCCCAGCCACCAGTCACAAAACTTGGAGTCACCCAAACAATGCTTCTTTCTCATCTCTTGTATCCAATCTACAAAGTCCCCTGATGCCCCTCTGCCAAGAACCAGAGGATGCCACCATCTCCCAACCATACCTCAACTTTCAGCTTCACCCTCTCAACTTCTAGGCAGACATATGTGAAGTGGCAGAGACTCGCCTGCACCACTGGAGCTCAAATCTGGGAGCCCAGGATTACGCTGGTGGCTACGGCAGGCCCCAGGGGAGCACAATTGCTTCCCACAGTCCACTTGTGTCCAGAGCCCCAGACGGATTCGGAGGTCTCAGGGGAGGGGAGACCACAAGAGTCAGGAAATGGCAGAAATAAGCGTATTGTGGGCCCAACATTTTCAATGCCAGAGAAATGCTACATTATTATTGCAGAAATATTCTCACAACTTATTGAGCCAAACACTGACCCCAAATACCTGAAGAACAGGGAAGAGAACATGCTAGATTCAACTGAAAGATATCAGATTTAAAATGAATTTATTCATTTACCTCATTAAATATATATACATGGAATTTCCTGGGATGAAAGACTAGGACTTGGGTGTCCAAAGTGGAAATACCTGTGTTACAATGAAGCTGGGCTAAGTGGCACAGGGCAGTTGTTCTGCCATCTGTGAGGATGTTACACAGTGGCTCTGCCCTGCGGTCAGGGTTTCTGGGGGAGTTGCAGGCTCTGAGGACACTAAGGGAGGACTTTGAAGTAGGCTCTCCACTCTTCTATATTCAAAAACATGATGCCCTCAGCCTGAGGTCTAGAATTAAGGTCCTTCTTTTATTTGGGTTGTTCTCTTTTAACGGTCTTCCTCCCTCTTTCTGGTTAAAGACATGAGAGAAAAGAATTTTTAAATTTGACTAGCAGAGAAGCCCTCTAGCAGCAGCAGATACAAGTTATTAGTGCCACCTTCCAGTTGGCACAAGGGAGTGTTTGGATCAACTGGTACCATTTGCCACTCAGTGTGCAGAGGCTGGCATTGGAATTCCAGTCCTCATTCAGCATCTGTGGCGGCATGCTGCAGATGCCTTTCTGGCAGGTTAATTGTGTCACTTGGTTTTCCCAGTCCTGCCCTTTCACGTTACTTAGGCCTTTAGCAAGAGGCTTCCATCCTCTGGGTTCCCAAAGGGCCCTATGCCTGAGGCAAGCACAGTGGACCAGTGTAGAGGCTGCTCCAGCAGGAGAAACCTGGCAACAGAGCAGAGGGAAGCTGCCAGGACCAGGGTCTCTAGGGAAGGACTTGGCCCTTTTTTTGTGTCTGCTTGGAGCACTGACAGACAGGCCAATATGCCCCACAACACACTTATCTGAGCTAAATAGAGGCCCAAAGCAGGGGGCGGGAGGCAAAGAAACACAAGAGCTCCAGCCTTCTCCTTGCATCCTTGCCACCGTTCAAAAGCAAAATGGTAAAAATAAAATAACAACACCTTGGCAAAGTAATATTTACTTTTAAAAATCCAGGCTACATGGCATTTGCTGAAGCTGGAGCCTGGGCAAGGCCACCCTGCATGTGTTGGGCAGTGTTTACATTCTCTCCCTGTACCTGCCTTTACCCAGCACCTACCCCCCTAGACTATAACTGCTAGTTCATCCTTGCATTCCTAATAGTGAACACTTTGAGGTAAGGACTGGGCTTTTTAACAGTGTCCCCAGTGTCTAGGGTGCAGAGTCTGATGCACAGTGACCTCAGGGAAATTAGCAAAAGAACAGTCTTGCTCCAAGCTGCTTGGGTGAATACAGCTGGGGAAGGAACATACAGCTGGTGGGATTCTCCAATAAATTATCTTGTCAGTGACTAGAAATTGCCTTCAATTAAGCAAATGATAAAGATTCACTGAAGTCTAAAATTTGCTGCATAAAATTTGCTGCATAAAAAATGACCTCCCTCAAAAAGTTTTCAATCAGGTCCTCCCTGGTGGCACAAGGGGTTAAGCACCGCACTATGAAGCAATCCACAGCCTCTGCAGCACAAGTTCGACACCCAGCTGGCCAGGGAGAAACCCACATGGCGCAGCAGACCTCTCCTGACTCACCCGCTGCTCCCCTCAGCAGCGTACTTTGGTCAATCTGCCTGTTCTGTTCCCCACTCTGTCTCTGGTGAATCCTCTCATGCCTGCATCTCTGGCCTATACCCCAGCACGTGTATGCATAAATAATCTTTAAAAAAAAGGTTTTCAATCAGTATATATACTTACTTTTGAATAATGTTCACAGTAAATGAGAAGTTTAGATTGTTTTACCTTAAATAAAATATTTAAGCTCTCCCACGAGCTAAATATTTGCCAAAGACTCATGAAGCACTTGAATCAGCATGGAAAATGTACACTCCAAAAAATTGTGAAAGATGTTGACACAAATGTAATGTGACTTCTAGTTAAAGTTTATTGCTTGCAAATATAAAGACATATCCTATTCTAAAGAAAGAAAATATTACCCATGATGAAAAGGAATGGAGAGTAATACAATTGTCACAAGACAGTTTTCTAGAGGTCAGTGGGTACTGTGGTGGCAGGTGTGTGTCGTAACAGATCCAAATAGGTGGGATCCTATCTTTCTGAATCATATATAGTGTTCTAAGCCTTTTATCTTAATTTAAAAATACAACAAAACTTTTTTTAAGATTTATTTATTTATTTACACAAGAACCGGGGTACAGGCCAGATACACAGGAGGGTGAGAGGATTCACCAGAGACAGAGCGGGGAACAGAACAGGCTGCGGATAGCTTCACAGCTCATCACTCAACCACCTGCGCCACCAGGGGAGGCCCAACAAAATGTTTTCAACTACAGCTATCTTTTTTTTTTTAACTGATGGAGTTTGCCAGGTGTTGGTATTTAGGGGTTCTGTCTCAAAGGGATTCTAGGTAAATGCTGCAGGAAAAGAATTTAAGTGAGAATTGGCTAGAAGTTTTTTAAACCTGGGGCTTTGAAGAACATAAAGGAACAGTGTGGGAAGCAAAGGAAAGCGGGCTGAGAAAAGAGCTCCTTGGCCTGATGCAAACCTGGAGCAAAACTAAAATCATACACTAGTAGACTGTGGAACTATTAGAGAACTTTCTAGTTCAATCATTTGACTTTAAAGATAAAGAAACTGAAGCCACTAGAAGGAAATAAAAGGAGTAAGGACAGGACTTCAACTCACAAGTGCATCTTCCTTTCCCATCAACTCTGCCTTTACAAGTCTACAAATCACATTAGGGAATGCTGAATCAAAGATAGAGCTTTGAAGGGCTGATGTTTTTATTTAACTGTATATTCTACTGAAGTAACACTGGTTTACACCCCTGTATGAGATTTAGGAGTAGAGGTTCAGACTTTTTCAGATATATGCTATCCCACCATGCCCACCACAAAGGAACCAATAATACCCTACCAGAGTCCACCACCAGGACCCCGCCACACTTTGTTTTTTCATACCAGACTTTACCCCTCTAGCAGCCTCAATTCTGCTATCAGATTTCTAGGGTCTGCATTCTTTAGTTTTATCATTTCCTTTGTTTTGTAATCTCTATATTCCACATGAAGTGAAAACATCAGGTGTTTGTCTCTCTTCTTCTGACTCATTTTTTTCAATCCCTTCCACTTCCATCCATGTGGTTGTAAATGGCACGAGTTTCTCTTTTTTGATCACTGAGCTGTATTCCATTGTGTATATACACCACATCTTCTTGATCTACTCATCTGATTTTAGGCACTTAGGTTGTCTCCACAATTTGATTATTGTAAATAGTGCTACAGTGAAGACAGGTGTGAATATTAGCCTTCAAATTAGTGTTTTTGCCCTCTGTGGGTAGGTACCTGGAATGGGAATTGCTGGATCTTAGAGTAGATCTATTTTTAAAACTCTGAGAAACCTCCATACTGTTTTCCACCTGTCTACACGCTTTCTAACAGTGTATGATGCAGCCTTTTTCTCTACATCCTCATCACCATTTGTTATTTCTGGTCTTTTTGATAGGGGCCATTCTCATAGGTATGAGAAGGTATCTCATTGTGATTTAGAATTGCATTTCTCTAACAATGAGCTTTTTTTTCATGTGCCTGATGGCCATCTGCAAGTTTACTACGGAACTGTGTATTGATCTCTTGTGTTCATTTTAAAAATTAATAACAATTTTTGGCACACACTGAAATAATACTATAAACACTGCTTCCTGGGGCTGCAAAATGTGTTACCTTAACACCTCCTTTAATAGGTCAGCTTTCATCCCAAACAGCAAGTGGCAGGTGGGCTTGAAGTGGAACACCTCTAAATAATACTGCACTCCAAAAGCTGGCATTTTCAGGACCTGTTAGGATTTTTTGATCAGTTCTTGTTCGACTACAGCTATCTTTTTTTTTTTTTAACTGATGGAGTTTGCCAGGTGTTGGTATTTAGGGGTTCTATCTCAAAGGGGTTCTAGGTAAATGCTGCAGGAAAAGAATTTAAGTGAGAATTGGCTAGAAGTTTTTAGAAGGCTGCCTCTACAGAGGCAATACGAAGGTGTAGCCAAGGCACACTGTTGGAAATTTGGAACCAAGAGTATCTTTTCTCAATAAATTATTCTGAGCAGATACCAAATCAGAGAAACTACACACACCTAGATGGGCTGTTTAAAAATCAGCAGCTAAAGACAATCCAGATCTTTGTAACCCACCCTGGAATTTGCTGCACTTGGTATTTCATGCATAGTCACATGCCTGCCCTCAACCTCAGTAATGGAAGGCAATAAGCTCTCCTTTTATTTTTTTTTCTTTTTTTAAAGATTTATTTATTTATGCATACAAGAGCTGGGGTACAGGCCAGAGGTGGGGGAGGTGAGAGGCTTACCAGAGACAGAGTGGGGAACAGAACAGGCAGATCAACTGAAACACACTGCTGAGGGGAGCAACAGGCAAGTCAGGAGAGGTCTGCTGCAACATGTGGGTAGCTCCCTAGCGGGGGATCGAACTGGTGCTGCAGGGGCTGCGGATTTAAGCTCTCCTTTTAATTCCGGGTTACGTTTGTATAATCACGTTGTAACATTCAAAATGCTCATTCTTGGCCATACAGTGATAGAAACTGCCATCTTAGAGAATTGGTTTCAATGGAATAAAATAATTTCAGGAATTTTTCATCTCCTAGATAATATGTTGTGTCCTTACTGGCATTGTTTTTAATTAATTTAATTAAGATACCATAAATAAAAAGCATAAACTGGGCAGCAGTAATATGAGTCATGCTAGACAACACGGGCAAGGTCAAAGAGTCTTGTGCTGAGAAGAGATCTGGAAGAAAGAATTAATAAATTGATACTCTGAACATCAGCAGGGCATGTGTTCTGGGTAAAAAGAAGATTCTAGAATAAGGAAGATTCTAGAAGATTAAGGTACTGACCAACTTGACCAAAAAAATAAAAAATAAAAAACAAAAAGTGACAATGTACTTGCCAGTCCCCATTTCTAAAATCTAGAAGGGAATTATTAAGAACTTAACTTCTTAGGTCAACTCAGTATAGGTGTCTCATAAGGGACTTGAGACATCAGCGGAAACCTGAATCTCTTCTTCATCTATTTTGAGATAAATACCTATGAGGGTCTTAGCGACATGCCAGGCATCTGAGACTCATCTGTGGAGTGTCCATTTGGCCATAGTCATTGTTTCCTCACCAAAGCAAAGTTCCACTAGTCCATGAGAGGTCTCTTGAATTAGGAACAAGTCGGGAAGAGAGCAAAGGCAAGGCGACCATGTTGTCATATTTTTAACGCTTATATCCCAACAAATGAGCTTCAGTTTTATAAGCTTAGTTATCAAGATGGTATCATTAAACTTCTCTCAAGCAAGTCAAAGAGAAAACAGAAGGAGTACTAAGAGTGGACGGAGGGAGGAGTGATTGGAGGGAAATAGGAGGGATGGAAGAAAAGGACAGACGGATTTCCCCAAGAAGGAAAAACAGTGCAGTAAGGCTCACCTCGGGGTACAGTGCTTAGCCAGCAAGCACTACGCCAAAAGGTCTCTGCGTCCCAAGGCAGCTGTTCACCTCAGTATGGAACTAAAAGTGAGTCAACAACCTAGCATGTGTCAAACCACTAGGTACCTCCAATTGCTGACCAGCCTTTCAGAGGAAGGTGCAGAGAGCAGCTCTTGTCCCGGCATGTTAGTACAGCTTGGGGTCGGCCCCCACGTGACCGTGCCATTCTCAACAGACAGGGAGCAAAATCAAGTGATTCTCTCCAGGTATTTCAAGCTGTTTCTCAATTCATAGCACACACAGGTAGGAATTGTTTTCTTGCTATCTTACTCTCACTGGCCACTCCCGTTCCCCATGAGTGTACAAAGCTATGGTGTCACAGCCCTTTCTGTCTGTGAATGTTGATGAGCTGTCGATGACTAGATGTGGGGTCCCTGAGGGCTGACAGGCTGGCATGGAATCCTCCTTCTGCTGGCATGCATGACAATGACAGGCACGTAAGCTAGGGGTGGGAGGTGAACAAAGATGCCCCGGGTTTCATGGACGTTCATATACTATTCACGGAGCACTGGAGTTTATTATTAACCATTCTTACTGGCTAATCTTAGAATCAGGGAAGGAGTAACAAGTTAAACCAACTAACCAAAAAAAAAAAAAAAAAAAAAAACAAAAACCTGTTTTTGGAAGAAGAAATAATTAATATAGCTTCAATTCTGAAGCACTTCATGTCCGTGTGCTCAGAAGTTTAACAAAAATGTAGGTTTGGGGCTTCATGAGAGAGAAAAAGAGATTAGAGACACAGAGACACAAATGCTGATAGCAATGACTGAAACACAACATCCGGGTCTTCACTCCCAAATACATCAAAAGCAGGGAAAGGGGCAGCTATAAACACATTGCTTGAAGCCATGCAGGCAGCAGGGAGTCTTTCCCCTTCGAGAATTGAGAGGGGCACAGCGCCAAGCTGTGTCATTTTGCCTCAGCTGCTTAGTCCAGGTGCAGAGCTGGGGGCTCCACTGGAGGCAAGGAGCATGGTGAGGAAAGAGGCAGCAATGGGTGCCCAGTGGGTAAAAGGAGAGGTGATATGCCTGGAGACTCTGGCTAACCTGCACGGTGGCTTCCACTCCAACATCTTTTGATGCTACACCCAATGTCATGTCTTTTCAAACGAACATTTGCATGAGAGGTAAAACAATGTCAAATCATAATAATTTCTAAGCTATGTGACTACATTCAAACAACAGTTCAGCACAGTCTCAAATACATATTTGTGGGTGGTGCCGAAACTTGCTCAAATATAAGTTTTAGAGCAAGGGTGATGTCCCCCATTCAACCCCTTCCCAGAATGCATACTAATCAACCTCAGAACAATATAAAGTTGTGAGACATTGTCAGGGAAAAAACTCTCAGATTCCTGCCCTTCTTCAGAATCCTAAAAGAAACCTCTACACCAGAACTCAGATGAGAAATGTAACTCCAGGGCCATCAAGTCCAACTTTTCAGCACATAAATGCTGGGGGGTGATCAGGGGGGAAAAGAATATTTATGAATTACTCTCTTCTCAGTCACAGGATTTTACAACATAGAAAACACAGACCTCACTTGGACAGAATCAATGGAGGGTAGTTAAATCCTACATAAAAAAAAAAGTGTGGTGTGGAAATACACATGAAAATACATGAAGCCATACCTCTAACTCATTTACAGTGTTGCAAACTAATGTTACCTCAAAAAATGTAATAAAATGTAAAAAAAAAAACTTTAAATGTTAAGAGTTTTTAATATGAAATTATATACATTTTAAATCAATTATGCACATGAACACATACCTACACACAGGTATACATGAAATCCCTTACAAAGGACTATGTGAACAATTTGTTGATTATTCGTCATTTTGAGTAGCCTGCCCAGCTGGCAACTGCATGGCAATTCCTCTAGCAGTCTTTATTGAGGATCAACATATGCCAGGCCCATCCTAGATCCTGAAGTGCCTCAAACTTGCACCAGGATACCTGCCCCAGGAGGCTTCATCGTGGGCAGCAGGGCAGAGGAAATAGGCCAAGGTGCAGCGTGGTGTGCTCACCTAGTCCAGTGGTACAGAAGTGTCCTCGGGCGTGAGACCTGGGTGAGCTGAGATCAGGGACGACTTTTAGGATCAGAGGAATGGAACTGGGGGGGTAAGAATCAGCAGACTTGGAGAGGTCGAGAATTTGAAGAAGTGCACAGACACCGCCTGCTGCAGACCAGATGGGACTTAGGAAGTGGCAGCTGGACAAGAGATGCCACACAAAGGTGCCTGAGATCGATTACTCTGCATACTTGGTGACCCCTTTGGAATCCACTATAAATTTTGGATTATTAATTGCAAGTGTCTAGGATATTCATTTCCTGGGATTCAGTGGCATTGCAAGCAAATTAGAAATATGCTCTCATTATAAATCCTGGGTCAGTTACATCACCTCATGGTCAGCCCCATGGGAAACCTCACTCCCTGCCAGCTTCGCTTCAGCTCAACTTGCCTCACCTCCACCAGCCTTCCCCACCTGACCACAACACCTGGCCTCCGCTTTCACTTAGCCTATTGGCTTCTGTGCATTGACTTCCTACTGAGTCAAATAGATACTCCCTCTCTAGCTGGAAAAACCCCTACTCTCTCCTCAGTTACCTCAGACCAAGGGGCAACACTCTCTGGGAATTAAGGTAATCAAAAGTTTTTTTTTAATTTTGTTGTCACTGTATTTCAACACTGTATAAATTTCAGGTGTGCATCCGGTGAAATCAATGTCTGTATCTGTTACCTTCAGTTCCCCGCTAGAAGTCCAATTATTAACTATTCCAATCTCTCAATTCTACAATATGTAGCAGGCTCATGCTACTACTGATCCTGTTATGCTCCATCTGTAGATACACCTGAAAGCAGAGAGGGATAACCACAGGGATTCTTGAGAATTCTGAGGGCCTCTACACTTTAGTGACATTCATCAGTAAATCTTAGTTTTGCTTTCAACTGAATCAGACTTCTTTGGTGGGAGAGCTTAGGTAATGATACTTACGGCTTTCAAGAGATGGGGTTAGGAGAGAATATATGAAACTCCAAGGCATTGATATCAAATAGCAGAAATGAAAGAACAACACATTATTAGCTATTTTTGTTTTTTAATGGAACTTGCAGGCTTCTCTGTGCTCCCCAGAAATGCCTGCGCTGTGGTGTGGCAGGGAGCCTAAATGAGGTCTCAGAAAAGATAATGGCGCTTTAATGATGGAAATAGTAAGAAAATTAAATCTAATCATGTTCCATTAAGCATACTCTTAGCTCCCAATTTTACTAAATTATTTTATTATGATTTTGCCTCTGTCTATTGAAATAACCTTTTATGGCAATTTGATTTGCAAGCATAAATAAGTCTCATTTATTTGGCACTGTGGGATTAATGAGAGATGGATCATCTAAAATTTTACCCATTCTGCAATCAGGAAGTAACCATTCAAACTGAGGAATACTTTGTTTTATATTTATGTTTGTGAGAAAAGCATTCCACTATAATTACAGTCTCATTCAACAATAACTTATCACCTGCCTGGAGAGAGAATTTTCAAGGCAGCTCTTTGTATATCAGCCTTGAAAGGGAACCATACACACCCTCTTACCACCTCTTCAGGCTTAGCCCTCATGCTCATCCTCCCCCACAACCTTTGATGGACTTGTGTCATTTTTGGAGTGCATTGTTAATTTCGACCAACACTGCAGGCCCCTTTGCTTCCAGCAGAATGCTTCTGCACAGCCACCTGGATGTACATCCTAGAGGATGGTGCATGGACTTAGTGACACACATGGAAGGGGCATGCAGACTTGGGGTGAGCAGAGGGAGTTGGGGGAGAGGCTGTTCACTCTGGTCTCTGCAGAGAACAGCAGTGCCTGTCAGAATATGTAGGTGAGGTTTTGGGTAGTCTTTCCAAAGTTTACTTCCAAGAAGTGTCACGATGAGAAAGCCATGAAGCTTAAATGGAATCACAACTCGCTAGTTAAATAAGTCTCTGGGCTAAATCCCAATAGAGGCTATTAAGAATTAAAGAACTTATGAGGAAAAAGTCACATTTAGAAAGAAAGATAATTACAGGAGGAGAAGAGGTTAGAACACCGGACAATGACGGGACAGAAATCCGTACCTATTTTCCATTATAACTGTACATTAAAGTCTGAAAAGAAAATAAAAAAATAGTATAAAGGACAGACTTATGAAACAATTTTAACTAGATATCATGAAATTTAAGTCTGTAGCAATATATTCTATCCAGCACAGTAGCACCCTGAAAAAAACAATAGCTGAAGAAACACGACAAAGCAAAATGAGAAGACAGCACCAAAGACAACACTTTCAGGAAATTCAGCCACAAGGGCAATAAGAAAATTGGTGAGGAGCATGCCCAGCATTTCCTAAGAAGATCTGTAAGAGAGCCAGAGAAGAAAAACCTTACAGAGGCTAGAGAGGATGGGCCCAGAGCGTCAAGTAGAGACTCCATTTGCATTTGCTAAGAGTAGAGATATTCTAGTCACTCCAAGAAAAAAGAAAGGAGGCTGGGAGTGAGGTACACTTGCCTGTACATGGGCAGGTTTGGTGTTGGGAGGATGAGGGAGTTTCTCACTAAGGCTTAGGAAGCTGGGCACTGGGGGCAGTTGTTTGAGAGAGCCAGAATCCAGCATGTGAACCCAATGGAGAAATAGCTGTTTAAAGGCTGTGTGTGTGACTGTTTTCTCCAGAATTTTTAATTTATCAGGTGCTGATGAAGAACAGATGAGCTTAAAGTTGTGACTCTGCTGGGTAAGGGACAGGGAAGAGAGTAAGAGAACTTAGGTGTTTTGAAGGGCTCAAGATGGATAGATGAAGACTCAAGATGTTGTCAGAGAGTAAGAGTGCCTGGGTCAATGATCTGGACTTCTCTGGGAGGCTGATGAAGTCCTGAGAGAACTAGAGTGGGTGTGTTATAGGACAGGGAGAGGGGCAGCCCAAACCCCACAAACCTGCCTATTCTAAAAGGGTTCTGCCATCCGCCGCACCAACACAAAAAATAAAAGACTTTAATGGGAAGGAACTTTAAAAAAAACTAGGAACAATACAGGTAAGGCAAAGAGTCTAGTTTCTAAATGAAGCACCCAAAGTTACCCGTCCCCTCGTGGGTAAAAGTCCATCCATATGGGATCGGCCCAGAGCAAGGCCCCAAAGCCGGCCACAAGTCTAAAGCACCTTCCAGTGGGGACCCACAGCAAAGGGTCAGAAACAGCCAGACAAGGCCGGAAGGAAAAGAGCAAAATCAAATCAAATAAAAGCTGCCATTGTCACCTCCCCATGGGTCTCAACCCACATCTGTCACCCAGTAAAAAAAAAAAAAACAAGCGCAGTTTCTTAAACGTGTCTCTAGGCTCCATGCGCCTCCTCCAGGCCTCCTGGCTCCATCCTGCTCCTTCCTTCCTCAGTCTCTTCTGCAGCTTCTCCTCTCCCTGCTCAGCTCCACCCTCCCTTGGGTGGGGCAGGGAACCTCCCCCTTTCCTGGGGACCACCCTGTTACAGGTGCGCTGGAAGGATTCCAGAGAGTGGGATGCTTGAAGCAAGACTGGGAAGAGTGAGGAGGCAAGAAACCGGGTACAAGAGGTGTGTGCAAGGAATGGAACAGATCATTAGAAATAAGGTTGAATTGTTAAATGGCCATCCACATGACTCTGAAGTCACCAAGAATGACGTCAGAAGTGGTCACAGAAAGGAAGAAAGCTGGGACCTCCCTGGTGACGCAAGGGGTTAGGCACCACACTCTGAAGCAGTCTGCAGCCTCTGCAACACAAGTTCGATCCCCGGCCGGCCAGGGAGCAACCCACATGGCGCAGCAGACCTCTCCTGACACACCCGCTGCTCCCCTCAGCAGTGTATTTCAGTCAGTCTGCCTGTTCTGATCCCCACTCTGGTGAATCCTCTCACTGCCCCCCCACCCACCTGCATCTCTGACCCATACCCCAACTTCTGTATGCATAAATAAATAAATCTTAAAAAAGAAAGGGAAGAAAGCCATATTCTGCCGCAAGGGTACCTACTAGTACTTTGGGCCTGGTAATTCATGTTGTGGGTGCTATCCTGTGCATTGTATGCTACTTAGCAGCATCTCGGACCTCTATGCTGTAGACAGAGGTGGCACCCCCACTCGCGTGACTCTACTGTAGCTCTCCGGGTTTGGTGTCCAGACTTACGAAAGACCATCCCTATGGACTCCATCCCTATGCTGACTCACTCAGCAAGGAGGTGGCTCATTCAGAGCTGATAAACAGAACTCTGCTGTCTTCCTACTCTGTGGTAGAGCATAATGGATAAATCTCAAACTAAGTTACAGGCAACCGAAAAGCTAACTCTTGCTCTCCTAAAGCTGGCCTTCCTGAAGGATTCCTGGGGAAACGTTAACCGAATTCAAGAAACTTCTTTTCTGTGAGGACCAAAGGTTATATATTTGCAGCTTTTCTTTTTCAGGCTCAAAACCTGCAGAGCTTTGAGTCAGGATATGGCAAATTATATCTTAAGTAAAATGTGCTTTGTGGAACTAATTCCTTTCTTCCTGCCCCTCCCCCCAGGGCATATTCTAGATTGAATTGTTAAGCAAATTATCCAGGCTTCCACACAATCAAGGCTACAGTGACATCAATCGATAAATTCAGTGTAGCAATGGACTATGGGGGAGGACTCTGGGTGCCTGGGCGGTAGAAGTGCTAGGGATGACTGCACCTAAAGGGGAATCTGGGGCATAGAAAGGATATAATACAATGGTACAATAAATTTAAATAAAAACAAAAATTAAGTGGAGGCCCACCTTGTTCAGTAGGCCATGGAGTGAGGCTGGATCGCATATAAAAGCCAAGGGGGACGCTTATTTAGGTTTTCTAAATTCCTGCTATGAGTGAAATCATCTGGTATTTCTTTTTCTTTCTGGCTTATTTCACTGAGCACGATGCCTTCCAGCGCCATCCATGTTGCTGCAAATTCCATGAGTTTATTTTTTTGATTGCTGAGTAATAGTCCATGGTGTATATGTACCACATCTTCTTGATCCAGTCATCTATTTTTGGACATTTGGGTTGTTTCCATAGTTTAGCTATTGTCAGTAGTGCTGCTATAAACATAAGGGTGCAGGTGCCCTTTGGAATTAATGTTTCTGTGTCCTTTGGGTAAATACCTAGGAATGGAGTTGCTGGATCATATGGATACAAAATGTGTCAAAGCGAGGATATCCTGGTCCCCACTGACCAGATCTTCCCTCTTTCCCTCCTTCGACAGCTTCCAGTACATGGAAGAGAAGAAAGATTTGCCCTCATTGCAGCCGCCATTCCCTGCGCCTCTCAGCTGATCAAGGCAGCACTCTTTCTCAAGGAACCCTCTAGCATTATGCTTAGTGAAGCGAGTTAGACAGAAAAAAGCAAACAACCATATGATGTCACTCATCTGTGGTAATGGAGAATACAAACAAACAAATGAACTAAAGAAACAAACTTTTATGCTGTCACACTAATTAGTGGCTGCCAGATGAGCAAGGGAAAGAAGAGCAGGGTAAGTCAGAACAAAAGGGACAATGTACAGTGAAGGACAGAACTGGACTTGCAGTGATGCACTTCATGTGTACATACATGTTGAATTTTAGTGATTTCACAACTGAACTTATATGTTATAATGCAATGTAACCTCAATTTAAAAAAAAAAACACTAAATAAACTAAAACATTGCTTTAAAGTGGCTCAACCAGAGCTAAGGAAAACTATAAGACATTTACAAACAGATGCAGAGCATCTCAGGAGATGAAAAAGAAATATGTGAGCAATCTCCCAGAACCCACGCATACTATATTTCAAATGAAAACTTGTCACAGATAGCAAAATAAATCATTTCAACAACAAAACCTAGAAATTCTCAGAGTGGTATGGCATAGCAATAATTATTTACATGTGAATCATGTGGGGGCAGCAGACAAGTAAAAAAACATTATTGCTGCTTTGACCAATTTAGATCAAGAATCGTAATGTGAACTTTAAGAAAATATCAAATACTTGTGGGTATTTTTATCACCTAAGGAATACACAACACAAAATGACCCAAGCAGATTTCATCATGAATCTTAGTTGCTGCCTCTAAAAGTCTGCTTTGTCTTCTTCCTCATGACTTCTTAGTTCACAGGCTTATTATAAAATATAGTAATCGGTATTCTGTCAGTATCCCATGATTACTGTAACAAATTACCACAAACTTAGTGACTTAAAGCACAATTTTTTTATCTTACAGTTCCGGAGGTCAGACATTCAAGATGGGTCTCACCGAACTACAAATGGAGATATTGGCAGGGCTGCTTACCTTTCGGGGATGGCGGGGGACACACTGCATTCTGGAGGTTGCTTGGTGCTTTTGTAGCTTCTAGAGGTGGTTGGTATTTCTTTGTCTGTGACACCTTCCAACAATAAGGGTGTCAATGGCTACCTGAGTCTTTTTCACATCTCGTCTTGTTTCTGTGAGAACCCCTTCTTGCCTCTTCCTTCCATATTTATGGAGGCCTGTGATTACATTGCGCCCATCTGGCTAGTCCAACCTACTCTCCTGTATTAAGATCAGCTGGTCAACAACCTTAATGGCTGCAACCTTAACTTCCCCTTACCAAGCAACCTAACATATTCACAGGTTTCAGGGATTAAGGCATGAATGTCTCAGTGGGTAGAGGTAAAAGGAAAAACTCCAAAAAGCATTTCAAACAATAACATAAGGAAGAGTCTACATAAACATTTTAAAATAACTATCCCAAAAAGTATTTTCAAAAGGGAAGGTGAATGAATAACTACTACTGGTTAGGGTCTACAAAAATAAGAATTATCTACTTAACACTACTTTACTCACATGTTCCAAAATGTGCTTCCTGTACAAATGTGCTTCCTGTACTTGGTTCCCAAGTGGATCTTTCTAAATTCAGTCTAACCATATCAAATCTTTGCTTAATATTGTTCGAAGGCTCCTAATAGGACATGCAAAGAATCCAAACTCCATGGCATGAACATAGAGCACTTCACCGTGTGGACCCAAGGCACCTTCAACGACCACTCCTCCCCCTACATGCAGTCACATAGGCAAGTACTGACTCCTGTTACTAGCAGTGATCTAAGTACATGGATACAACACTGACCAAATATGATACATTTCCTGCTGGATGTTGTCAGCAAGTCTGCTATAGATCTTTAGTCACACAAAACGAGTGTGACGATTTATACTATATTAGAACTGTGGATTTATGTGTGCCCCCACAGTAAACCGTAAGACCACTGAGGACAAGACCTGTGTTTTATTCTCTCTGACCCCAGCAGTGCCTAATGGACCAACTGACTGAGTGAAAATGATGGCCACAGGTCACACACAATACATCTACATAGCACTTTCCAATTTTCCCATCTACCGATCTCCCAAAACAGAGGAAGCTCTGGCTGATGCCTGTTATTTCTCACAAGGAAAACTGAAAACTGAATAAAAAGTACATAAATCAGGAAATGAATAGTTCTAATTTTAAAAAGAGACAGCAATGATTAATGCTGTTTTTAAAAAGAATTAAGGCAATACAATAAAATTTGTAGAGGTGGTAAATATCTAAGAGCTAGTGACTTGGGAGAGGAGCATATTAAATAAAATACTAGCTATCTTCAAATAGACAGAAAGCAATATACCAAATTAGGGGAAAAAAAAAAACAAGAAATGATCATACTTACTGAAACAAATATTTGTATAATGTACTCTAATAAATAATGGTTAGATGATATTCTAGAAAAAAATCAGATTTCCAAATTGGAGGGAAAAAAAGATAACTAGAGAAGAAATGTATAGATCTAAAGAGGTATAATCCTAGACAATGTATGACTGGAGAGAGAAGATGTGGTATATATACATGGTAGAACACTACTCAGCTGTAAAAAAATGAAAATGACATCTTGCCATTTGCGCAAACATGAATGGAACTGGAGGGGAACTATGCTAAGTAAAATAAGTCAGAAGGAGAAAGACGTACCAGATAATTTTACTCATGCAGAATACAGAGAAATAAAATAAAGGAACAGACAAAACTAAACCAAAACAAACCTAAAAATATGACTGCAGAATTAAGGGTACTAAAAGAAGAGAGTGGAAAGTGGTCAACTAAGTGTGAAGGGGGGGCAATGGTTTAGAGTGGAGGAGTATGGGTGCTTTGGTGGTGGACATGGTATGGTACTATACAATCTAAAGAGGTACTATACTATTGGGCCAATGAGGAAATCAAAAAAATGCCTGGCGATAAAAAAGAGATGAAGACATCAGAACCAATAGGATGCAGCAAAGTACCATTAAGAGAGAACTTTATATATAAGCCTACCACCAGAAACAAGAAGAATCACCAATGAGAAATCAAATTGCACCTAAAGGAACCAGACAAGAAAAAATAAAACCCAAAATGGAAATAATTAAAATGGAAATAATTAAAACTAGAGCAAAAGCCAATGAAATAGAAATCAAAAAGACAATCCAAAAGATCAAGGAAATAAAAAGCTGAAAATATTAAGACAGACCTTTAGTCAGTGTCACAAAGAGTAAAACACAAAATCAGAAAAGTCATAAAATATACTACAGAAATACAAAGGATCACGAGAGGGTAATATGAACAACATATGACAAGAAATTTGACAACCAAGGAGGACAAATTCTTAGAAACATAAAACTTTCAAAGACTGAATCAGAAAGACACAGAAAATCTGAACAGTAACACACAAACAACAAAATTGAAACAGTAATAAAAAGCACCCCCCCAAAAGTCCTTCCCCAAATCAAAAGCCCAGAACCAGATGACCTCACCAGAAAATTCTACGAAATTTTCAGAAAATACCTATTCTTCTCAAACTCTATCATAAAAGTGAAAAGGAGAGAAAACTTCCAACCACATTCTGTGAAGTCAACATTTCCCTGATTCAGAAACCAAGTAAGGACATCACAAAAAAAAAAAAAAAAAAAAATACAGACTAATACCGCAACTGAAAAATCCTCCATAAAAGACTAGCAAGCCTGACCCCACCAGGAGTCCTTGGAATTACACTCTAGGGAAAACAAAGGCCTGCCAAGTTCCCGCATTGGTACTTGTATGAATTTCTATGGCCTCTTTGAGGTAATATGGCTCTTTTGTATATAGCATCATATTCAATCCTTGAAACCAGCCTATTTAGAGACCCTCCATCCATTCACATTAATTGTGCCTGAAAAAAACAGTGCTCTTCTATTTGGAAAAAGACAGTCTCTCCAACTGAGAGAAAAGGACCTCGACAAACCCAACAGTTAAAGGGGACTGATGACAGATGCCCCAGACAAATACCCATCACTGCTCAACAGCTATCTTAAGCAAAGAGACATTTTAGCAAACAAAATCTATTTAGATCTACTTTAGATTTAAACAGATCTAAACTGAGATTTAGCGAGAAGCCTAAGACCTCACTGCCCCTAACTTGCAGTGATTTGGCTCAACATAGGCTTTCTGACTCAAGATACAGAGCCCTTTCTACTTAGAAGCCACCTCTCTCCATAGTAACGGGACATCTGTGTGATGAAACTTGACAATTCACAAAGTGATTTTCAAGTATATTCTTTTCTCCTTGGTATTTCTTTGAGTAAATGCCTTGGAAGGAGTGGAAAATATATTTTAGGTTTAGGCTGAAGGAAAGAAAGTCATCAGCTGTATTTTTATCAGATGTGTTTGGAGACTGAACATCAACATTAAGGGAAACAAAAATAAACAAATGGGACCATGTCAAACTAACAAGCTTCTGTGCAGCCAAAGAAAATTGCATCAAAAAGGAAGGACATCCTACCAAATGGGAGAGGATATTTGCACATCATATATCCGGCAAGGGGTTAATATTCTAAACATATAAAGAATTCATAAAACTTAACAGAAAAACAAAACACCAGATTAAATTTTGGGCAGAGGATCTGAACAGACTTCTTCAAAGGAGACATGCAGATGGTGAATGAACACCTGAAACATGTTCCTTCATCTTTTATTATCAGGGAAATGCAAATCAAAACAGCAGTGAGAGACCACCTCACACCTTCAGGAATGGCTATTCTCCAATTGAAAAAAAAAAAAAAAGCAAGTGTTGGAAATAATGTGGAGAGAAGGGAACCCTTTTACACTTTTGGTGGGAATGTAAATTGGGGTGGCATTATGGAAAGCAGTGTGGATGGAGCTTCCTCAAAAATTATAAGTAGAAATTACTTATGATCCAGTTATCCCACTTCAGGAACTTACCCTAAAAAGAAAATGTGGTATGTATACACACATTGGAATACTATTCAGCAGTTGGAAAAAGATAAAATCACACTATTTGCAACAACATAGATAAAGCTAGAGGGCGTTATACTTAGTAAAATAAACCAGATAAAGAGAAATGCCACATGATTTCAATCATATGTGGGATATGAGAAAACAGAGAGAGGAACTAAATGAAATAAACATAAACTTTTAGACTATCTGACCAATTACTGGTTATCAGAGAGAAAATGGGACAATTTTATGGTGAAACACAGAACTTGATTTTTAGTGACCTTAATGTAGTATATTTACTTCAATTTGAAAAAACAGAGATATAATATTTGCATGGTAAATAAGGATACTATGCATTAAGCTGTAAGCTGTGATATTATGGAAGACCTTCCTAGTCTACATTAGACATAGCTGTACTGTTTGAACTATTTACAAGTATATGTTGTTTTTGTTACCAGAAAAAATAAACCTAAAAATGCTAAGTAATACCCTGTCCTCAATAACTTTTTACCAGTCTTTCTCCAAATTGGTATCTCTAGTAAATTCACAATGCAATTTCACTTGCTAGCACAGTTTAAAACACTCTTCTTTTTCCATAAATCTGTAAACTGCTATAGCACATCAGATTTCCAGACTTAGTCTGAAATCATTTACAGCTCTGGGTATGCACATAAATTCTGATTGTTCTTGTTCATGCAAGAAAACAAATGCAAAGAGCACCAAAACAGATGCTAATAGATGCTCATTGAGTTAATCAAACTATAACTTTTTGCTGACATTTCTACTTTCTTTATTAAAAAGTGAGTATTCTCAACAGTTTTCTTCACGAACAAACTTGATGGGATCCTACATTACTAAAGAATTTTGAGAAAAAAGTAAGATGCATTGATTGAGAATAAGTAATCCCTAATTTTACCCTGGACTCTTCCAATAATTCTTTGTATTTACCAGGAGTCATTTTACTTCTTTCCCATTCAATAAAGAGCCCCAAAAGCAGAGGGTTTTGTAGTAGTAAGATTGGGCAGTGCTTGATGACCACAGTAGGAATTTTATGTTTTAGGCATGTTAGTTTTTAACCCATTGGTTATCTGAACCCAATGGTGGCCAATAACCTATGACTGGGCATCCCTGGATGGTCCAGAGTAAGGAAAGGAGTAAAATCTTTCAGTGTTACCAGCCATGGTCAAATTCAGGGGAGCCACAAACAAACTGCCTTTTATAAGCATGTCACACTAAATAATGCT
Organism: Talpa occidentalis; assembly: GCF_014898055.3. Classification (NCBI taxonomy): domain Eukaryota; kingdom Metazoa; phylum Chordata; class Mammalia; order Eulipotyphla; family Talpidae; genus Talpa; species Talpa occidentalis. The sequence goes on from NW_023600993.1 coordinate 29,800,235, forward strand.
GCCCTTTCCTACAATTTCACTTTCCAATCTGCCATTAAGAGGAGAAAAGTCAGCTGTGGCTACTGCCTAGGAAGGGAGGATCTAAATACAAGGGTCACGCTTTGTCCCCGTTTGTTTGCTGTTCAACGTATAAAGAAAGGCAAAAGCAAGGAGTGCAATACACTAGGGCAAAGAGGTTGTACTCAGTATGGTTTCTTCCCTGGGTGAAACACTATACGGAGAATCCAGAGACTGGGGCAATCACCCACTCTAGTACTATCCAACAAAAATAAATATTTTAAATATTCTTTGTCACATTTTAAATATTCTGACAAATGCAGTTTAAGAAAAGGAAAAAGAAACAGGTAAAATTAACTTCATATTTCATTTAGCTCAGGGTATCCAAAAGAGGATCATTTTAAAAGTAATGAATATAAGAAAATTCATCAAAATACATTAATTTGTTTAAATTGCTGTGTATTTGGCACTTAAAAGACATTTGGACTAGCATGTTTTAAAGTGTTCCATGTGGTTAATGTAGTTCCAGGCTGCCATGCTGAAAAGTGCAGGTCTTCGGGGAAATCTAATCACAGTCCAGCAGAGATGATGGCAAGGGAGACTCACACAAGCACCTAAGATTCACAGACCTTCCAGCAAAACACTGCTGCTGCCTATAATATCTCACTAATCATTTTTGCTTCTTAAAAATTAAATCCAATTGTTTGGCTCCTCCTTCCCCCCTATGCCTTCATTCCACTTTACTGAAACACGCCTCTCCACTTGCCATACTCACTGAGGTTTCGCTTGCTGTGCCCTAACTTACCCTGACTTCTTTCTTCACAAGTCTGTTCACCAATCAAGAATAAAAACACAAACGCCCACACTCCTGGGAAGTGTAATACCTAATGTTTTGTTGATAACTTACCTACTTCTGTGTCTTTCAATGAGACTGTCTCCTTAAAGAGAGAAAAGGAATACTATCTGTTTCCTCAAAGTGACACCAAGGACATAGAGAGAACTAAAAGCAAGAATGACAACAAACTGCTTGCTTAGAAGTCATGTGCAGCACATTCCTTATATGTGCCCCTTGACTGACCAAAGATAACCTAAACCCTATTTTAACATTTTTTAGTAGGTTACAATGTGTGGTTTTTACCTTACTAAAATCCATCCTTTTTCAAACCAATTGGGCTTATTATGTAGAAAGTAGTTATTATTTAGCCCAAGTGAATGATTTATTTTATTTAGCTTCAACCCATTGAATCAACTAACCAGATAACATGGTATTGATCAGATTCAAACTATTTGATTAGTTGCTATAAGAGCATATACTTCATTCATTCCAATATCTATAGATTATACCCTAGCCTTTGAAAGTTATTTTACAAATACAAATTTATGACACAAGCTACCAAGAATAGATGCACGCAAAGCCATTTCCTTCCTTCCCCCAAACTCCTCCCCATTAAAAAAAATCACTGCAGGGCCTCCCCGGTGGCGCAGTGGTTGAGCGCTGGGTTGCGAAGCTGACTGCAACCTCTGCGCCGCCAGTTCAATCCCCGGCTGCTCCCCGGCCACCGGAGGAGGGTCCCACATGGCGCGCAGACCTCTCCTGCCACCCGCTGCTCCCCTCCGCAGTATACTTCGGTCCTTCTGCCTGCTCTGCTCCCCGCTCTGGCTCTGGTGAATTCTCTCACCCTCCCGCGCTTCTGACTGTACCCAGTGCTTATATAAATAAACAAATAAATATTTAAAAAAAAATCACTGCGAAGTACATACTTTAATACAGTATGCTAGCAATGTTCAAAAATCATCTTTGTATACAAAGGAATTGATTATATAGCTCCATTCTGCAATCTACACAAGCCCAGAATAAATATACATGTAGGTTGAATGATCAAATTTATCTCCTCTATCCAGTAAGTACTCTTTGGATAACTTTGAAAATATCTTCCTCAAATCTTGTTTTCAATTTTAGAAATTCATGCTCATGTGCATAGCAGAATCTTATTAATGGCACATTGGACACAAGCATGCAGATTCTTAAACTTACAAGGAACTTGTCATTTTAACATACCCTAAGAATCAATTCACATTAGATGGGCTGTAACTAGAATGGAACAAAGTAATTTTAAGAGCCTGATGAATGCACAGGATTGAAAGGGTTCCTTAAATGTAATGTGGCTGCCAGTCTGTAGCACTTTGGTGTCTCTGAGTAAATCCTTTAAATTTCAAGGGTCCATAAGAAGGCTCTTTTCTAAAGATACAGTTGAGTTGAAAGATTTACTAAGTTTGCTTCGACTGCTATCCTTGAGAATTGCTAAAACAATATAATTGTCAAGCTAGTGTATTGCTAATCCCATTTTTAGTGCTAACATTTGCCACTGAAATTGCTCTTTAATTGTTTGTTTTGGAACAGACACATAAAACATCATGACAGCAATATTTTGGCACATATTGGAAAATCTGCCATGAATACAGATTTTTCCAATAAAATACAGTTTGTCTATATCACTGGGCATTAAAATGATTTACTGAAGTAGGCCAAAACATAAACCACTGATATAAAATGAAGAGAGATTAGAGTTATAGCAAAATCCAAAGGCTGATCGATTTAAATTCATACTTAGGACACATTTAAAAGCAACTTCTACTCTTTGAAAAGTGGCTGAGGGAGGAAACAATGCCTTCCCTCCCAACCATTCAGCAACTCTGCGTTCAAAAAGTAAGTTATCAAGTTCTCCTAAGGACTCATTGGGAAGCCTGCATTTATTAAGCAGATTCAGGATGCCTTAGGGCTTAGACCCTGAAGCCTGTAAGCAGGAATCCACTCAGTTTAACCTGGAGCCTCCACTTCCTGCCCAACACAGCTGCCCTGTGCTGCCCACAAAAACCACAGTCCTCTCACCTGGGGGGAAACGGTCAGGCTCCTTTTTGAAAGCAGTCAGCTACCTGGCATCCCCCACTGACCGGTCTGCCAAGAGCAGGGACACTTGTAGCTGAGCTGAGGATTAAACACATTCCACCTGCTCCCTGCCCCAAACATGATGCTGAACTCTCAGTCCTTAGGTCAGACCTCTGAGGCCAGCTGCCTCACACTCCCTCCCCATGTCCCTGTGGTTGATCAGAAGTCCCACTGATGAACTAGCAGGACACTCCCAGAATCCAGCTTACACCCTGTTTCAAGTTTGAGGTGCAATCCTTTCACCTTAGCTTGATTCTTCCCAAGCCCCAAAGTCCCAACACAGGGGCTGATCAACCTGCCTCCTCACTACACATAGGGGGCTAAGGATTTTTTTTTAATAGCATATACTACCTGATATTAAAGAGCAAGGATTAATTGCAAAGCCAAAGAAATATGAAACAGTCACAGAAGAAAAGCCCTGCAGGATCTACTCCCAAACTACCCTTCAGCCTCGTGCCCTACGTTCCTTCACAGTCTCTGGTCCAGGATCAGTTAAGTGCTCACCATCCTCCAAGCTTAAATGCACCCCTCTCGTCATGACAACTCCCTCAAAGCCACATTCAAAGGTTACTTCCTCCATGAGGCTGCCCTCCCTGCCCGGAGAGGAGTGGATTACTCCCTCCTCTGGACCCACAGCCTCCAGTTCCCTCCATAATAGGTCCTACTATTAGTCCATCCAGTCATGTGCTGACACAGAGCTATCCCCCAGCCCTGTGAATTCAGAGGGCCCAGACATTAGCTGTCCAGACTGGGGTGAGTGCTGTGCCTCCTGAGGAGGCGGTCACAATTGGAAATCATTTTCTTTTTTACAAAAGAATAAAAACTACCTTCAACAGGTTATGTATTTAACCAGTCGGACCCATACTTGGAGTTCTTGGTCGTGCCATACAACTCCAAAACTGTCTGCTTTTCCTAAAATTTGTACATGGCTATTTTCTACAAATAGGACACCAAATTCAGAATTCTGCTCCCTCCTCTTTACTCTCCTTTAGACCTGCAGGAAAGAGAGAGCAGCTGCCTGCAATTCCTGCCTATCAAAAGAGACAGATTTGCTTTCTTCACCAAAAAATTCCAGGGAAAAGATCACCTGCCGGGAAGACCACATCCCATCATCCTATGCAAAGCTCTAGAAAAGGAAGTTATAAAGCCTCTAGCCAGGCTTTCAGTACATCAAACAGAAACTAATAAACAGTACTAGGATAAGAGCAAAGAAAAAAGTCATCAGCAGGTCACAGTGGAGCACCAGCTGCAAGAGTGAGGTGTTTCCTCTGTTGTTTAATGGGTGAACAGAAGACATAAGCAGTAAGCAAGGCCCCTCCCAGTCTTTTCAGTACGCCTCATTTTGATCAAGTCACTGCAAGAAGCTGCTATAAATACATTATACACCACAGATGCCCTGGAACTCAGAAAGCAAACCTAGGGAAGGTACACACCGTGTTTCCTTGAATCTCAGAATCCAGCCTTTCTGAGTGGCCCATTATTTCATCAAGCACCAAGGAAGAACAAATGCTACCAATTAAACTATGACATGGTTTCTATTACTGAGACTTCTCGTTTTATTTTCATTGGATAAGCTCTTTTAGACTCAACCAGACATATACCTTCATTAATATATCACTTGTAGGCACTTATAAAAAAAAAATAAAGGTGGAATAATTAGTTAAGGCAGTAACAACCAGGTCACCCGACTGAAAGCAACTAAAAATGCCAATGATTTGAAAAGTTCACCCCGGCTTCAGGAATGTTAAAATCTGAAAAAGATGTATATCATTGAATCAATAAAATACTACATTATGCTTAGCTTGGTGACAGAAACTTAGAAGGACAAGCTAACAGTTCACAAGGGTAACTGCTACAAGGACATTTCATTGATTAAAAAATGCAATTATACAGGGGGATAGTTGAGATTATTCAGCTCGAGAGAGACAAAAGTAGAAAGGAATTTAATAATGTTCTTCAAGGACACCAAAGTTCTGTCCCCAAATGAAGTGACATTTTTAGCATTTTTTATCATCCTTTACTTTTTTTAGCAGCAAGACCTCTTTTTAAAATACTACCCTTCTAGAAACCTGAGTGTAGAGCTGTTCTGATTGGAGGAAGATCATCATCCCAGAGATGCCTGTGACGTCATGAAATCCTGACCTGGGGAGTAGCGATCACCTCTATCTACTTCCCGCCACAGCTACAGTACAATGATAAGGGTGTAAATCACAGTGTGACTCTGATTTACAGATTGAATCACCTGAACATGAACTGTTGTTTGTACAATATGCAGCCTTGCTAGGACCTCATTATACACAAACCAATCAAGTGGGGAGGGGTTTGTGTAGCCTACAAGAAGAAATTTCCCATCTGGGATTTTAGGCGTCTACGTTGACTGCCATCGGACAAAATGAGAACATTCCATCAGTCACAAAAGGAGCCTTGACAGGTTACAAGGCCCCCAGTCACAGCCAGAGAGGAGTCACACTTGCCCTCGAGGCCTGCCCTAGTTGGGCAGTGCTCTGTCTGCTACACCAACCTCTTCCAATGCATATGACTGAGTTTGCACAGCTTTGGCTCTTGCCCCATGTCCCAACCTGAAGCCAAGCCAGCAATTTACTGTGCAGACTGCCCTCCAAACAAACCCAAGCACACAACAAATTAGCAAGCAATGTAAGTCGTGAAAAGATACAAATAGCACTTGGCATTGGTAAAAACCCCATTGAGACAGTTCTTGATCTCCATATTTCTCCATCTCCTTTTTTCTTTATTTCTTCCCCGGATACTACCTCTGAAATCCCAATTGACAACGCTAAGCAGTTCAGTCCAGGCTCTTCCCTTGCATATCCCATTCAGCACAGCAGCTCAGTGTCATCTAGCCGTCACTTGATGCTTTGGGAATACAAACCACTTTTATTCTCCCCCAAATTCAAATAGTTCAGCAAACCCAACCAGCTCTCCCCAAAGGAAGAGCGATCTGAGGCTATGAAAAACAATGTTTTAAGAGAAAAGCAAACTCTTAGTTCTAACAACAGAATTGTGAATACCAGGGAAGAGGAAGGGCCTGACTGCTTGATGGTGACTGGACGTGAGTGCTGGGTGTAGTGCAACAGATACACTGCTCAGGGGAGAAACCACACCTGTAACCTACACAGTGTTGTAAACTAATGTCACCTTAATAAATAAAAATCTTTCACCAGATAGCCATATCAGCACTCAAATAACTTGCAGATTAATACTTTATAGTAAATAGAGAAAGCTAAATTTCCATGTGTTGGGTTATCAGATTATCACAGATTTTGCTCTACTGATGACCAAGCTGGGTTAGGCTGATCTGGTTGGTGAGGTGCCCTCTCCTTTGTCCCTCGTGCCTTCACTTTGCTATGAAAGGCATCTTTGGGGCCTCCCTGGTGTTGCAAGTGGTTAAGCACAGCACTGTGAAGCTATCCACAACTTATGCAGCATGAGTTTGATTCCCAGCTGGCCAGGGAGCTACCCACATGGTGCAGCAGACTTCTCCTGCCTCGCCAACTCCTCCCCTCAGCAGTGTACTTCAGCCAGTCTGCCTGTTCTGTTCCCCACTCTGTCTCTGGTGAATCCTCTCACCCCCTGCACCTCTGGACTGTACCCCAATTCTTGTATTCATAAATAAATAAATCTTAAAAAAAAAAAAAAAACAACAAAGAAAGAAAGGCATCTTTTTGGTAAAGGAGGATAATTCACCCAAGAAGGAAAGAACATTTCTTTGGCTAAGGGCACACCCTCACTTTAAGTATCAACTCAGTATTTAGCATAAATCTCATATCTGTATTTAGCCTAACTAGGAATTTTTCATACATAAGAAAAGTCAACTCTGCATCCCATTCTATTCTCTAGACACGGGAACCAGAAATGAAAAGTTGTCTTCAACAGATGCTTTTCCATTAAGTTACATTCTATGAACAGGGAAAATGGTGTGTTGAAGCTAAGAGGACAACTTTGGGCCCATACACATATGGGCTGGTGATCTGGTACAGCGCTGAAAAGTCAGAGGACTTCATACTGAAAGTCAGAAACTTCATGCTAAGCACTGCAGTCACCATTCTGCCCTCCCTCAATAAACCAACCTTACTCTCTCTGTATTCGATGACATACTGCTTAACCCCACAGAAGCTAAGAGCAAAGGATCTGTAGAAAGAGGGTAGGTCTGTAAATCATGTCCCTGTGCAATTTCAGAGCTGGCCAAGGGCTTAAACAAGGATGTGGAGGCCCAACAAGGTGAAGTGAGACTAGGACGCACAATCCCACCAGCCAGAGTTGGGGCTGGAATTCGACCACAGCACGTGGTCAGAACTTGAAAATTTCCCAATTTCACTTGAGTTTCAGACGCACATTTCTTTTCTTACCAGAATTACTTCAAAAATGAGTGGGATCAGTTTGCTTTCTTCCACAAGTCTGTCAAAAAAAAATAAAGATAACCACACATAAGATCACTCATTTTTAAACAGCTGCCCTGAAATTAAGCGTTGCTGCCTCCATGTTTTATTGCTTAAATTCTGGGATGGAGAAATGATTCAGTATCCATTTTCAATGTACTGAACTATATCCATTAAACACAAGAAATATGGGGGTTCTTTCCAAATGACTATTAGCATAGTCTTATTGATCTGTAGCCAGTAAAATAAATGGTATTTATAAATGTAAAAATTAACTAAGATTCACAATGATTGTAAAGACTATCAAAATAGGGAAATAATGTAACCAACCCTCACTGCACAGCTAAATTATAAGCAGGCCACACTGCAATCTTTCATATATGCCTCACTAGCTATCTTCTCGGCATTCATGAATTAATGTATAATGATTTTTAATGATCTTTAACTTGAAGGGGGAAAAAAGCAAGCACCAATCACCCAATTGACTCTAGGCATTTTCCCTCATCAAACCTAGTTATAAGCTGTCATCTATTGTAACTGAAGGATTTTTTCATGCAATTTAAAATAAAATAGTCTTAACACAGAAGTGACTAGCATTTAGAGATATTACAATCTAAATATTCCTTTAGTCCAGGGGTCAGTAAATTTCTTTCTATAAAGAGTTAGATAGTAAATATTTTAGGCTTGTGAGCCACATATACTTTATAGCAAGTATTTCACTCTGTCACTGTAAAGTAAAAGCAGGCATAAATAATGCATAAGTGAATAGGCATCCAATAAAATTTTATTTACAAAAAACAGGCAGTGTGCCATATTTGGCCCACAAGCTATAATTTGCTGAGTCCTGCTTCAATTTTTAAAAAAGCAGATTCCATAGAGAATTAAAATAAAGAGTCTGGTAAAACCAAGTCAATAACAAACCTTAGAAATCTGACTAAAGAACTGAGGCTACCACAGTGGGAGGGGATGGGGAAGAAGAGAGCATAGTGGTAAGGGGGCATATGTGGTAAGGGGGCATATGGTAAGGGGGCGTGGATGACGGTGGAGGAGGTTAGGGTGCCTTGGTGGTGGGTGTGGTGTGGTGTGGTAACATATACCTGAAGGGGGTGATCCCACACCTCTAAATCATATTGTAAACCAGTGTTGCCACAATTAAAAAATAAATAAAAATCAATTCCTGATTTTATTAAAATTCACTTGGTATGATAAACTACAGCACTTAAGCATTCTGCCTTCCATTATAAGTCTGCATCTGCAGTTTGTCTGCTTCACAGAAAATGTCAGGTGGATAGAAAGGGAATTTATCATTTGGCCTCACTGGAACTTGTTTGTCTATGATAATACACTGATAAAAGAAAGCTTATGAGACTAGCCAAAAAAAGATCACAGTGATTACAAATATGTGTTAACGGAAAGTGAGATAGAGAGTTCCCAAAGATGAAAGCACTTAGAAAGCCCTGCCTCAGTATCCAGCAAAAATAAATGTGATTATGCTTGGGCCCGGCCCCGGGCAGGAGGAGGTAGCTGGGCACAGGGGATCCGAGCAGCCTGCAGTAGGCCAGGGCGGGTCCTGAGACACAGAGACACAGAGCTGCAGGGTCCTTCGTGATGAAAGGGGGGCTTTGGGGATGCTTCTCTCTCCGCTAAGTTGGGCGGTGAAGAGATGGCTGACAGTCAAAACCTTTCTGCAGAACCTTGCCAGGCAAATCAAAGACTCCGTCAGGGAAATTTGTACCATCTCAAAACTAGATGCTCTAATTCAGCAAAAGAGAGAGGAGGGGGCCTCCCTGGTGGCGCAGGCGGTTGAGCGCAGCACTGTGAAGCTGTCCACAGCCTCTGCAGCGTGGGTTCGATCCCGGCCGGCTGGCGATGGTCCCACATGGCGCAGCAGACTGCTCCTGTCTCGCCCGCTGCTCCCCTCAGCAGTGTATTTCATCAGTCTGCCTATTCTGTTCCCTGCTCTGTCTCTGGTGAATCCTCTCACTGTCCTGCACAACTGGCCTGTACCCCGGCTCTTGTATAAAAAATAAAATAAATCTTAAAAAAAAAAAAGAGAGAGAGAGGAGGACAATTGAAGAAGCGCCAGTAGTGTGCTGGCACAGAGGAGGGCCCAGAGTATAAAGAGAAAGCAGGAGCGTGAGCTGCGTGTTGGTAGCCTTTTCCAACACTGCACTTGCAATGGTGGAGTATTCTGGTTCCGTCTCCTCTTGTTTCATCAAGTGTTTATTCCTGTGCTTCAGTCAGTAACCGCCCAAATGACTGGTGACCCACCTCCACGTGGAGATGCTTGGTCATGGCTGGGATTCCTCCTCATGTCAATTTTCAGTGTGCTTTGGGTGCTCCCCTGTTTGTGCTTAGCAAAGCTGTGTGCGCACACTCTGGTTTCAAGACATAGTTGATCGGAGGTATCAGGGAAGAAGTGTCACCCACTCCTGAGTGTCAGCAAAATAATTCCTGATATGCTCTAACCTTTTGCTACAGGCTCTTTTCCTCATCCAGGGAATGTTTGTGAATCTCCTTCCCATCCACCTTACTGGTGAGCTGGTTAGTCTTCTCCATGTCTCCTCTACTCACTAGGCTGCTTTGACTATCACTGGTTTGATAAAGGAATTGAGATGCACCAGCGGCTGTCAAACATAGAAAGGACTCAGTCTTACTACTCTGGATTTGGTTTGCCATCGGCTTTGCTCACAGCAGTGCAGTCCTCATACATTACCGGTGGCTGCCCCTTCTCTATCCTTTTCCCTTTACTCATTATCAGTGCCAATGAAGCAAAGATCCTTGGCAAAGTGTACCTTTCTCATCCACACCTCTTCTCTCCTTGGTGGTTTTCTTAAGCAACAGACTCATCCACAAGACAGTCTTCCTGAAGTCTGCCCTGAGTAACTCAGCCTCTGCTGAGCAGCTCACTTCACCACATCCATCTCCTGCCAAACCAAAGGCTGCTGCAGGCCACTGAGCCTTCTGCCATCCAGAGGGGTGGGTGGGTTGGAAGGAGGCTGCGGCAGCTCTATTCCTTCCTCACCTTTCCCGCCAGGGAAGGCTGGACCCACTCTGCCAAGGGTGGGGCCCACCGCAGATTCCCTTCTCTGAGGAATTGGAATTTCTTTGTCTCTGGTGTGTGTAAGGCAGAATCTTGTTGACACCAGTATGTGGATTTTTAATAATAGTGAGTCTGAAAGGACCACAGGTTTTTCTGAAGTTCTTTTCTAGCACTTGCCAGTCCCTGTGCCTGGACTGATTAGTTTGCTTTGCTTTTCTCCCTGTGCCATTTACCCTCCAGGCCTTCCCTTCCAGCCTTCCACCTTGGATGAAGGTATGAGAGGTGTGAGAGGTGCAGGAGCCACCTGGTTGCTCCTGGTCACTGCCTCCACAGCCGTCACTCTCTTGTTTCTGATAACTCAGGCTGGGTTTTGGTCTCTCTCGGTCCATTGCAAAAAAACAAGCCTGAACAGATGGGACCGGAGGATACGACCTCACACCCAGATCTGCTGGGTTTTGAGGAGTGATTATTTTTCTCTCTTTTGAAGGGGAATGAAGTTTTTACTGGTATATTTTAAAGTTTTCCAGCGCTAGGGAGGTACCAATTTTGCACAAATGCACTGCAACACAGAATGCTCAGAGAATGTGAACTTTTCGACTCTGAGGTCTCAATTTACTCTTAGCCACCACCAGATCTGTCTGGGATTTCAAAGGAATATGTGTGCTACAAATTGGAACTGAAAGGGTAAACTTATCACACCTGTGACTGTGACTGGTGCTTTCCTTTCTATTTTAAGAGGCTAAGTATGGTGGGATGGGGGGAGAGCAGATGTCAAATCACTTGTACAATTTTAAAATGTCAATTAAACATGAGCTGGTTTACAAAAAAAATAATGTGATTATTTCCGTAGTTTCTGTATTAGGAAGATAAAGGTTTGATTAAATATATTAAATTTATGGACACTCTCACTTTCTCAGGCAACTGAAGATGCAGATGTGAAGTTGAGCTCCTTTTACCACCGCTGGGCATGATGGGAAAGACCAGACTCAGGCCAAATACAACTTCAGGTCAGTTTCCTAGATGTTAACCTACCTTTTTTTCTAAATTGGCTTTTTTTTTTTTTTTAATTTTTGTGATATATCCTGTTATTACGCTTGGGTTGAAAGGGCTAAGTATCTCCAAGTTGCCTTAGCAATCCAAGCCAGGGAGTCACCAGGACACAGACACCACTGCTGCCACAATCACACCTAGATGACAGTCTCCCAACAATGAGCTCCACAGCATCCACTCCCAACACCAGCCCTGTCATGAGCATTTTAACAGCATTTTAACACACATTCTATTATTAAGATGTGAATACTTTACCATGAAACTACTGAAATTTGTTCTGGAAGATTACAGTGAGTTCTCTCTGGGTCTCTGCATGATGCATAGGCTGACTGGACTACCTCTTAAACCTCCTTTAAGTCTAAATTCTAACACTCCAAATGTAGGATTGAATATAATGAACCGTAACACTTTCTGTTCTTTTTTTTTTTTTTTTTTTTTTTCATTTGAACAACATGAATTAGAGCCCTGTCTGGTAAATAAGAAGGGAATTCAAGGGGCCTCCCTGGTGGCGCAAGGAGTTAAATCACGGCACTACGAAGCTATCTGCAGTCACTACAGCATGAGTTTGATCCCCAGCCAGGGAGCTACCCACATGGTGCAGCAGACCTCTCCTGTCTTGCTGCCCACTGCTACCCTCAGGAGTGTTTTTCAGTCAGTCTGCCTGTTCTGCTCCCCACTCTGTCTCTGGTGAGTACTCTCATCCCCTGCACATCTGGCCTATACCCCAGCTCTTGTATGCATAAATAAATAAATCTTTTTAAAAAGGGGAATTCAAGCTAAATAAAATCATTTTTAGTTGAAATAATTTCTATGACATTTCTGTGTTTCATGAACTGACTTCACTGCCATTCCAAAGAACCTCTCATATCTCTTCCCATGCCAGCATAGGTTCAACTAGTGGCCCAGGTCTCAAGTCCACAAATCCTTGATACACTCTGAGTCATGGAGCACTCTGCTAGGAGCTCTGTGCCTTTAATTTGGTACTCTGGAGAACAGCTCCCGTCCTCGGGCCTCTGCAGACCTGAAAGGATGAGGTTTATCTCCAAAGAAAGTTGATTCTCAGGGAATTATTCAGGCAGCCAACTCTAAAATCATCATCATAGACTTTGGACAATTATGCAAAGGCTAGCTTATTTTTGGCTCTGTTGTGGTAGACCACCATGATTTAAATCACCAGTATCACTTTGATACAAGAGCCTATTATATCCTAAATTCTAGAAGAAATTCTTTTGGTTTATGGACAGCCTGAAGAACAGGAAATAAGGAAATTTATTTAATTTTTTTAAACCAAAAACAAACAAAATAGAGATCTTTTTGAAAATACCCTAATCTTCAAAGGATTTGAAGATATCAACTATAACAGAGTACACTGTGTTTAAGTAACTCCAGATGAGTACATTCAAATATACTTCCCTTCCCAAATGTCATTCCTGGGACTTCTTACCTTGGGTTTCTGGGGTCTGACTTGGTTTGAATTAACAGCGCAATGTAATGATAGATTGTATGAGTGTTCTTAACAAATTTTCTTTAGAAGGTATTGTTTGGGAGCTTCATTAGGATTTTACATTCGGATTAGGACTTGTGGTTTAAATCATTGACAAAGAAGGTGTGTTTGAATTAGAAGATTTTGAATAAACTTATGAAGATATTTAAGATATATTTTCTGGCATTCTAACTCCCTCCTGTGCTGAAAACAAATGTTGCCATAGTGTTGGAAAGTGGTTTTTTTAAACTTGTGTACTGATAATCCGAACACTGACACACAGTATTCAAAATGCCATGTATTTAAATTCTGGTACTTAATTGAGATTACCTATGGAAGCTACGAGCACAAATTGACCTATAAGAAGTTTTTAACACAAAACATGCTATGATTGCTAAATGAATTACAATATATGTTTTAAATAATAAGTCGACACTTGATCTAAGAAAGACCAATTGCTTTGGAGATAAAGTCATTAGCAGCGGTCTATGGAATTGTGGAAGTCCTGGTTTTCTCTATTTTCTGAAATGATTACATTTCACATACATTGCTTCACAAGTGTTACCTTGTGGGAGGAGGTAACAAGGAGAAACTGGGAGATTGTCCCAGACTGGAAGAGATTATGGAGCTATGAAGAGCAGCTGCAGCCTGGGGTCTTAAAAAAAAAGGACATCAGTGGGGAAACTGGCAAAGTTGGAATTAGAGCTACAAATCAGTTAATAGCATTACATAAATGCCAATTTTCTGGTTTTGATAGCTGTACTGCGGTTGTGTGAGACGTCAACACTAATATAAGCTGCGTGAAGGGCACATGGAAATTCTTTGAGCTTCTGTTTTGTAAGATACAACAAAGATTTTACTTTGTAACTTTAGGATATTGGAATGGAATTAGTTGTAAAATTTTAGGCTAATAGAAAGGCCTAACTAAAATCATTTTGAGTGGATACTGATATAAAATTCTGCTTGAGATGTATTCCCGTAGCTCCAAAGACAGAGGACAGCATATCGACAATAAGGACCTTTCCCAAAAAGATAAATACCAAATGGTCTCACTATATGTGGAATATAGAGAAGCTGAGCGAAAGGTCAAGAAAAAGTCAAAACTACAGTTAGCTTAGTTAAAGCTACTACAGAACTGAGGCATACAGCAAAGGAGGAGGTGAGGGGGTTGCAAAACAGGAGGGGAGAACACAAGGGAATGTGGTGATGGTTCACGGGTGATAAGGTGGCAGGAAAACTATGGGGACTAAATGATATAAGAAAAAAATTAATAGTAATAAAAAATGATCCTTCCCAACTATATATTGGCATAATAATTATCTGAAGTTACAACACACAGTTGGAAAACATAAGAACACTTTAATAACTATTTTTAGGAATTACATAAAATAATTGCTGGATTATATAATCCATAAGGATAGACAAAAGAGATCAAAAGATAAAAACTTACATAGTAACTACTTTTTCCCCTCAGTTAAGGAAACACATAAACACAAGAAAAATACTAAAACTTTCCCTTCTCTATAAATCAGAAAAAAATATTTAATCCATTATGTAAAAACAGTATCATTTAAAGGGCAGTAACTCTAAATAGCCAAAGAAATGCAATATTACTTTATGATGCTACACATCTGTTCATAAACAAGTCCTGGCTCTCCAACACAGTTTTAGAACCAATGAACAGTAGGTCATCTTTGTATAACCTTTATAATTTTTTTGCAAGGCTAAAATTATTTCAAAATTTAAAACTTTCTTAAAAATATCTACCAAATTCCTCAACTCTCCTTTCTTTGAGAAGTGGGGTCTGTTTCGCCTCCCCTTGTAGTCGAGGCAGGTTTGTGACTGCTTGGCCAAGTCGAGTAGCATGGAAGTGACACTTTGTGGTTTCTGTTTATATTCTATGACTTTTAATTTTTTTTTTTTTACTTTCACACTATTTTATAAAAAATATTCATTCAGGTTATCTGTTGCTGCATACCAAACTACTCCAAACTTAATGTTTTTCATTGTTAACTATTTTCAGACACTCATGGATTGCATGGATCCTGACTGCACAGGGCACAGTAGGGATGACTTATCTTTGCTTCCTGGTGTTTGAGGCCTTGGCTGGGAAGGCACAATGGCTGGGTGGCGACTGGAACAGCTGGGGACTGTAATCACCTGAAGGCTTCTTCACTCATGGCTGGCACCTAGGCTGGTATGACTCAACTAATGTAACTGACTGGATCCCCACTCCATGGAGCATGGGTTCTCATGGCAGGGCAGCTGGGGGCCAAAAGGGAATGTTCCCAAAGAACCAGGAGGAAGCTGCAATGCCTTTTCACACTGAGTATTGGATTAGGCATTTCCATTATAGTCTAAGTGGTTACAAGCCAGTCTTTAAGACCAGCCCAGACTCAGAAGGAGGGGAACTACAGCCACCTTCTGCTGGGAGAATGTCATCATCAGAAAAACTTATGGGATAGGAGCAATTCATCTGTATAAAATACAATCTACCCAATATTGATCTGCAACACAGCGAAATTTCAAAGACTGTTTCTGCACCTCAGTTTAAGAAATACTAGTCTAGGTCTAGAGAGACCGTTGACAGTTTTAAATTTTTCCACATGACTGGAACCTCCTATTAGTTTTTTGTTGCTACCTAACAAATGACAATTTTAGTGACTTAAAGGAAAATCCACTTATTAGGACAGGTTTTCAGCCATATTCGTATTGTTGACAGAATTCAGTTCCTTGGAGCTGGCTAATTCTTTGCTGGCTGTCAGTCAGGGATTCTTTTCAAGTCCTAAAGGCCACTCACTTTCCCTGCCACATGGCTCCTCCCTCTCTGAAACAAGCAACAGAGAATTTCCTCCATGATAAATCCTTCTCAAGCTTCTAATCTCTTTGACATCCCTGTCTCTAACCTCTAGGTCAGATTTAAATGTCTCATGTGCTTAGTCAGGTCCAAGAGAGTGATCTCCATATTTTAAGGTCAACGAGCTGCTTAGGTCTTTAATGGCAACTGCCATCTCCCTTCAGAGTAGCACTGAATTAGAGTTTAAGTGAATAACTGAAAGAAGGCACATATATATACCAGGGACCAAAAACCATAAAGGTCACCTTGGAATTCTGCCCACCACAGCCCCAAACTTGCCCTCACACACTCTATTTCATTTTACACCTGGCTTCTGTTTCTCAAAAAAAATAATTCACATTCGATTCTTTGCATATGCTGCTTCTGACCAACTTGTGTACAAACTCAAAACAGATACCGAACACTTTTTAGCTTTCCAACAATGCTAGTTAGAAGTTTTAGATTTTGTATTTGTCTGTAACTGAGCAGTAGACTACAAAGCTTTTTCATTTCTTATGGCTTACATGATGTACCAGTCGAGTGGACTAACAGTCATTTTAAATAAAAAATCTCTAACATCAGGCTGAATTTCCAATTATTGGTTCAGTGAATCAGCTTCAAAAAGAAATGGTTCCATAATGCTTCGTTATGGCATGATATTATGTCTATCCTGAAAGCAAGAATATTTGTAATGCTTCTCCTTGAAATGTTTGCCCTTGACTGCAATGTCTGCTAATCCTCTTGCAGAGAACTGCAGAAGTCTGACCCATAAAAATATACATATAAGGAGCTACTTTTCAAAAAAAAAAAAAAAAAAGTGGTGGGGGAGGGAGACAGGGTAGATATTTTAGCAGCTTTAGCACAGAAAATTTCAGATCTGGTCATTTTACAAAGATCTACAGAGGCTTCCTTATGGGAAGGCATTATACTTCTTCCCTAAGGAAATTTATACTCCAGTGGGCACAAAACATGTATGATATAAAAATAACTTAATCCAAGTTAGAAAGCTGAATGCCTCATTTCCTGAGAAAGTGTTAGAATTGTTAGAAAAGGAGGATAAACCAAAATGTACCTCTGATGTATAGAAATCTCCCATTGCCTAAAATAGCATGAAAAAGACACATTTCAGCAAGAGAAACTTTAGTTAGGTAAAAAGCAAGTGTTTGCCAATAGAAAAGAGATCTTAGATGGAAAAAGAACTATCTGCTACATTAGCAACTTTGCAAAATGCTTTTTATATTTACTTCCAAATATGCCCAGTACAGCCCCAGGACAATCCACATGTTGAATGAAACTAGGCCACAGAATGTCTGTATCACAGGAAGTGCAGAAGGTATGACAGAAGAGCTACACTCAAGTGGATCACCTCCAGATGCAGCACTGGGCCTGGAGGTCAAGTTCTGTCCAGGGCTGTACATAACCTGACCCTCCCCAGGCACAGCACTCTAGTCAGCCACACACCAGAGGCTCCTCATTCCCACATCCTGCCCAGTGATTTCTGTTCTACCTGGGCCCAAAACCCTCATCCTCTGTCTTTCTGAACCCCGTGGCTCTGCAGCTGACCTCCTTCTCCTCACAATCTTTTGAATCCTTGGTACTCTCCCCAAGACATGATTCACCAACACCTCCACCAGAAAGATAAACATCCGCAAGCTTATTTACAGAAGTTCCCTGTGCACTAGTGAGCTGGGCTAAGTGCTTTACCTCTCACTTAATCCTTACCACACTTATAGGACCTAGGAAGGCATAATCTTCTACAGAGAAGAAAACTAGCATTGAATCTTATTCAAGTTAACACCACTATTTAGTTTGGAGCTCATGATCTTAATTGCTCTAAGATACTATACAAAGTTAATGTACAGAGGGGGAAGATGAGCTGAGGTCAGAAATATAAGGCAACATTTGAAGGGTTGGCAGAAAAAGAAAACCTGGAACTCACAATGCTCATATGATGTACAAAGCACGGTCCTCGATGGGGGTAAAATGAAGAAGTGTGGAAAAGAACAGCTTCATACCCTGATCAACCACCTTGATGCTCAGTTCCTTGTTCCACCACCAATTCCTATAAATCACACCTTTATTATACTGAGTAGTAAAACTTTAGGATCCCAAAGCGCATCCCAGAGCTATTTCTAAAGTCAATCCATGGTACAGTGGTACTAACAGACAAAAATGGACAACAATGATCAACTGGGCCTTTGGATCAAAGGCTACTTTGCTGACCATGAAAAACCATAAGATGTGGGCTGTGCATCATGTCTTTCGCTAAGAATCACCAGCTTGCATGCTCAACAAATTTAGGTTCTCTCCTGGTTAGAGGAAATAACTACTAAAATCATAATAATTTTATACAACAATTTATATTCAATTACTTATATAAAATATATAAATGTTGACTAATAAACTGATATTGAATGTTATACTACTCAGGAAAAATAGAAAAGCATAACAAAAATTATTATAAGCAATGCATATAAGAAAAGTATTAAGATTTGATGTGTTATTTGTCTTTTTTCTATTCATATAGGACACAAGCTCAACCTCATCTCCAAAATAAGAGCAGCCACTCACTGGCCATGTGCTCTGTCTGGCTAGAGAGACCAAGCCTCCCTTAATGTCCTAAGACACTGAGCTTAGGTTTGTGAAACAATCTGTTTATAGTCACTCACAAAACCAGGAATGGATCTGGGATTAGAACTAGAAACTACCTAAAGATATGGGCATCAGGGGTGGGAGAAAAAAGTCAACTCATACTACATATCTTAGGTGTGTGTTTTTCACATTAAAAACATTTTTCCATGTCATTATTCATTTAAAGTATGAGTTCTTTAAGATTTATTCATTTATTTATACAAGCACTGGGTACAGTCAGAAGCGGGGGAGGGTGAGAGAATTCACCAGAGCCAGAGGGGAGAGCAGAGCAGGCAGACTGACAAGGTACACTGCTGAGGGGAGCAGCGGGCGAGTCAGGAGAGGTCTGCGCGCCATGTGGGACCCTCGCCCAGTGGCTGGGGATCAAACCAGCGCTGCAGAGGCTTTGGGCAGCTTCGCAACCCAGCGCTCAACCGCTGTGCCACCAGGGGGTCCCTAAAGTGTAAGTTCATATACCTAGTTTTCTAACCTACAATATTTTTAACTGAAAATCTATAATAAACTCTTGTGTTCCATTCTTAACTGGATTCATTAGGGGGAAAAAATGTAGTGGTTAAGGGTTCACGTTAAAGAGGTCAAGTCCTAACTCCCTATGCCTTGATCTGTGCTCATGGGGCAAGCTGCAAGCTTTTCTTCCTATCCAGCACCACTGCTGACTTCACTTAGTGATGGTGAGGAGCAAATAACGCCATGCATGTGAAGCATCCTGCACTGTCTGGTATATAAAAGCTCTTTTAAAAGCTAGTCGCCAGTACTAGCTCATGTTACTATTATTACTAGTGTTATTTTATATAATGTTTTAATGTGCATTCTTGTAGGTAAACACTTAGGCATTTCTTTTATTATTTTATTAGGATATAGGTCTACAAGTAGGATCAAAGTACATTTAAAGTCTAATATATGCTAATAGTTTGGTTGTTATAAAAAAAAAAAAGTCCTAATTTATAAAAGTGCATATTTCACTAGACTCTCAACAAGTCCTTTTATTAAAAACTAAAAAAAGTTACCAATTTGATATTTTATTATCTTAATGGAATTTTCTTCAATTACTAATGAGGGTTAACTTTTTTCTTGTTTAATGTCAGGAATGTCCTTTGTTTATTTCTCTTTGGACCTATCCCACTTTAGAATTTCAAGACACCTAATGAGACCTGTCCCTAAAAACTGGCTATTTTTGATTACTCTGTAAACAGTTCAGCTGGACTATGACTCTAGGCAGAGAGAAGAAATGCACACACCAAACTTGGTGCAATTGAAAGGTACAAGATATATCAGAGGTGTTTACCTCCTTGAAGACCCATGGTTAGTCTCACTGCCTGGATGTTTTTGCCTTCCTATGTAATATGCTATGGCAAAGAGTGCTAAGTGATAACACATGTCTGAGATGGTAATAAAAATGTGCCAAGGAAGTCAAGAACATTATTTGAAACTTAGACCACTGTTTAGTCTGGTGGCGCTCCTGCTCTTTAATTATATGACAAAAGCCCCGTCTGTATAGCAAACACTGTAATATATTCTGACCAATAAATGTCATCACATAAAACCAGAAGCCTTGATATGGTAGAGGACTTGGTGTGGAGACAGGAGAAACGAATTGGGAGTCTGTGTTTCATGCCTCGCGTTACATTCCATTCAGCTGGGCTTCACTTAGGTCTACAGAGTTGACTGGCAGTGACTTGTGTCTGTAATATATTTGCAGACAATGCATGACTTTATCAAGAATAAACAAAAGCAACAAAAATGAATTTCAGCACAAGTACTTGCTAAAACAGTAAGTTACCTTGGTATTATAAATAACTGAAGGTGTAAAAATATTACAACAGAACTGTGATGCTAAAACTTAGTAATATCAATGAATTTGTTCTTTTTAACTTAAGAAAGTAAACTAATTACATAAGAGACTTTGTTTAGCTACTATTTCTACAGTTAGGATGCCATGAACTGGTGGTTTTTGCTGGCACTTTATAATCAAATATATGAAGGCTTCTGAATTTACTGTATGATTTATAGAGACCCAAGACAAACACGAAATATAAGGTCACTATTTAAATGCATTTTTGCAAGACAATGTTATACTTTCTCTTTTCCCACTTTTTAAATCTCTATGTCAACTTCCCAAAGAAACTCTGACCAAAATGGTTAAAAATATCAACAGCTTGCCCTAGCCCGTCACTCTCCTTTCATGAATGCTAAGAGTTTATTCTTTACACCACTTATAACTAGCTGAAATTATGGCATTTTAACTGATTACCCAATTTATTGCCTCCTATCAGCATGTAATCAACAGCTCCATGAAGGACTGCATCTGTTTTGTCCACCTTGTGGACACACTATGTGTGGGACTCGACAAGTGAATGAGTAACAGTAGAATAGCAGAGCTGACTCTACTGTGAAGCTCATGATTCTGTGGTGGAAAAAAATTGAGACTTCAAGAGACTGTGAAGAAGAGAAAAGCAACAATGAATTATTTTGTGGGCAAGTAAGGAAATACTTCAGGGGAAAATGGTAGGTAGCCTTCTTGTTAAAGATGATGATTGCTGAACTTCTGTTTAAATACAGATGGAAGGAACTGTGAATTATTGCTGATTGTAGCCCCCAAAATACCAGAGGATACTCTGACCAAAGACTTCAACTAAATGCTGGCTTCTGACACAAATATGGGTGGCTCCAGCCTGGGCACCATGTGACACTGGAGACATCAGCATGTAGAACTCTCGGCTGGATGTCACCCCATAAAGAAAGCTTTCATGAACCCACACAGGACTGAGACACCAGGCCTCCAGCATGTAAGGCTGCTAATGAGGACATGGATTCCAAAGATTCAGTTGTTTCTGAATCTAGATCCCACGCAGTACGGATGGGCAATGAAAAGTTTAATTCTCCGTGAACTTAGGAGAATCTGTGATGGTAAACAACCAAGTGGAAGGAAATAAGCAAAAACATTTACCAACACCTGCAGCAGGCAAAACTCACGGAGGTTTTTTACTTCCTGAAAACATAAATAATGTCTGGACATATTTAGATCAATTACTGCTGAGATTTCTCACAAATCACTAAGAAAAGCAATATGCCTTGCATCCAACTCTTCAGGTTTTAAGTTGGTGTCCTTCCATGATCCTATCAGAAAGAGAATGCTGGCATGGAGGAAGAGAATTTATTTAGCACATAACCCCAGGAGTGCTTATGTAGATTTATATTCCTTCCCATAGAAGATCAGATGATGAGTTATATCACTATTCACACAATGTGGAGGAGTTTCAACCCTGTATGGTTTAAGTCAGAAGCAGAAGAGGATTCAAAACCTAAGCAGACAGGGGAAGGAAGAAGTGGAACTGAACAGGGAACCGGGACCATATTACTGAACTGTGCCAGGAGCTGCCACAGAGATAAAAATCAAACACGAATAAGGGCCAGAACCTCACAGAGATGACAAAGGAGACAATGGAGATCGAGCTTCTGCTATTATCAGGTGCAGGTGTTGCTGAAGATGACTATGTGAAAGAACTGGTAAGTCACTGTGACACAAAGAAACTTGAAACGGTTCTACTTCAAAGTCCATTGTGATATTCACTTGGGTTTCTTCTAAACAGTGGCTCTGCTGGGTAGTACAAAGAACAATGGACCAGGAGGTCTGGATCCAAAATAATCACTTCAAATTGACTCCGGGGCTTGGGAAACATACATCCCCATTGGGGCCTCATTTTCTCATGTGTAAAAAGAAGACATGGGCCCAGTGTACTAGTCATATCTTTTTATTCCGTATTTTTGATACTCTGAGATTTGGGGTCCTTGCAAACTCTAGCGGGAAAGCCCATTCCCTCCAATCACCTCCTTTAATGAGCTCTTACACTCCAGCTGTTATTCCCCTGTCCTACTCACCCCAGGAAGGGCCAGGCACCAGACAATAAGGGACAGCCCCTACACCCCAGAGTTTACTGGAATTGTTCAAAGCAGCTAATCCTAAACCTGCTTACGCTGCCCTACACATTCCTTCACTTATAAACTGTAATTAAGACTCTTGCCCACATTTTCCTCTCACTTCCTCTGAGACCTCCTGACTGACACTGGTGCTTCCACACGGGGTACCCTCTCCCCTTGGAATCTGTGAACCTATCTTTTCAAGGGCAGTCCTCTCCTAATCTGTTGACATTACCATACCAGAATAATAAAACCTCCATTTTAAACACCCTGATGCCCTCAAATTCTAATATCCTGTATTCACAGAAAGACAAAGTTCAATTCTGTTAGAACAGAGATCACAAAACTGTTTGAAAAAAAGCTACAAAGCAAAATATTTTACTTTCTATTTTAGGCCTTGCCAGATTCAAGGCCTCTGTCTCATAAGTGTCTGTGTGTTTTTAAGTTTTACAATATTGTAAAACTTAACACCACTCTTACCTTGCAGGCTACACAAAAACAGGCTGCCCGCCAGTTGGCCCCATGGGCCTTAATTTGCCAATCTCTGCTTTACAGAACAAAGGAAAGTCTACAGACCTGAGGAAGCCTGGCAAAATATGGAGTGTTTTATTGAATCCCTACTCAGATTTAACACCATCCTACAATGCACAACTGGGGACCCACTATTTGTGAAAGTGCACAATAAACTCTTAGTGTTTTCCTTCACACCAAAAAAAGTGATCTAAAGCCAACAACTTCCAAGCCAAAAATAGCTGCTAAGTAGTCAAGTGATCATGAATTCAACTCTACAATGAATGAAAATAGTAAGATCACTTCGTTGAAATAATCATCCTGCCTAGAGTTCTGCAGACACAAATGCAATATGGTCACAAATCAAAACATTCTTTACAAGGAAAGGATATGGCTCATCTAACACACTTGTAGATTCTGGAATTTTCTAGAACCAGACAACATAAACACATCAATTACAAATTCTTCCTTTAGAATACAAGGTACTGTTTTACCAACAGCTTTTAAAGATAGTTAACACTAACAATCCAACCAAGAAAAAGAACTGTCCTGGAAAAAAATAAAATACTAAACTTTTCAAGAGTGTAGTCAAATTTGATACTCATCATTGTTCAAAGAACAATCTCAGTGGAAATATACAAACTACCTCAGCAAAGTTGATGATTAGGGCAGTTTTACTTTATTTCGAAAGTGCTTCTTATGTGTAAGCACTAATAAGACATGGTGAACAAGGGTGCAGCACTGAGATCCTAAATCAAGGCAAAGAGAAGGGAAAAAAAATAAAACAAAGTTTTGATTCAAGGGACTAGTGAAAAGAGCAACTTCAAGACGAGTCAGTGTTTTAAATCTTTTACAGTTGTGGGGCCTCCCTGGTGGCGCAGGCAGTTGAGCGCGGCACTGTGAAGCTGTCTGCAGCCTCTGCAGTGTGGGTTCGATCCTGGCCAGCTGGCGAGAATCCCACATGGTGCAGCAGACCTCTCCTGTCTCACCTGCTGCTCCCCCCAGCAGTGTATTTCGTCAGTCTGCCTGTTCTGTTCCCTGCTCTGTCTCTGGTGAATCCTCTCACCCTCCCACGCATCTGGCCTATACCCCAGCACTTGTATAAATAAAATTTAAAAAATCTTTCACAGTTGCTTTATCCCCTGAAATTACTTGAGCAAGAAGTAGAGATGTGTGCCCAATATAAATGAGTGGCTGAGAACACTGCAACAAGAGCTATGTCCCCATGAGAGGAAAGGGTATGTAGAAGTGGATGCTCAAAGCCTCAATGCCTATTGGAGAAACCTTGTCATTTATTCTGCAAGTGCCATTAAGGAATTAATAAGAAAGTCACATAAGAGTGACCTTACAATGGAAATGGCAGCCTTAGAGACTCAGAGATTGATTTGTTTCTCATTATAAGCCTTTTTGATACCCATAGGCACCCTGAGAAGCAGTAAATTATTCCTGGAGAAATCAATTCATTCTAATTATAACAATAAAGTTTTACTTTCTTACATAGTTATTTCACTCATTGAGATGTCATCAGAGGAACTGTGTAAATTCAGTTAATTGAGAGGAGGAAAAACACCTAACTGGCTTATTTTAACAACAGGGAAACATTTCACGTATCTCTTGACATCTCTGATGATCTGGGTTTTTACTAGACTGTAAAATTTAAATTAAAATTTATCAGAAGATGGCAAAACGGCATTTTATTTAAGACATATATTGAAATGCAAACTAAAGCAGAAGCCATCTGGTGTGGAAAGAGTTCTCTGACTTCCATAATTGCTATGCACAATCAGGCCATTAAGATTGTCCCAAAGAGTTTCTTTCTGTTACTTGAAAAGGGGTTTATTGTTTGTTTTCATTCCTTTGTAGGTTGTTGGAACTCTGATTTCAATCAATATCACCAAGCATTTCTACCATAGAAATGCTCTCCCAGGAATATTTCTATATTCCTCTCCCAGGGGTTATACCTCTCCCAGGAATATTTCTATATTCTCTCCTCGAGTGGTAATGGAGAAGAAAAGTAGAAAGGTAAAAAGAGAGGTAAGAGGCGCTAGGGGGACAGACAGAACACTCACACAGCATTTTCTGTGAACCAAATACCATATTATCGCCATGTTCCAGAGGAGGGAACTCAGGTACAGACAAATCAAGTAACTTGGCCAATCATAGACAGTTGGCTTAAATTCCCGTAGGAGCTCCCACAGTCTTTAGAACATGACTGTTCCTTTGAAATCATTACATTGTTTTATAAAAGTCCACTGATAAATCTGTCCCACTAAATTTTAAGTAACTTTGAGAATTTTATCTTAATTATAACTTAACCTCACTGTCATTCAATAGTTGATTAGATGCTTGATAAATGAATGAAAAAGAAACCAAAAAACCCACAAGGGAAGTTAATTGAAGACTGGTTACTGTTAAGGCCAGAAATACACAGGCTTCACTGTGAATTTCATTAAAGAGATGACTAGAATTTCATTCTTCTAGAAAGAATTTTTGTGAACCTTGTCATAAAACAAATAACTCTAATATTTAATTCTCAGATACACACCATAAACATTGTTTTTCGCGGTTCAGAAAAAGAGCTAAGTTTTATTCCAAAAGAATTCAAAGAAGTTAAAATTGAGTATGTTTACCAAGGAATATTGGTGAAAGCTAATTAACTCTTAATAGAAATAAGCTACTAGAGTATTACACTCTGAAAGCAATGGTTTGGTGCAACCTACTGTAAAATTAAGAAGAGAGAAGAGGATGGAGCTCTGGGGGAAGTTAATAACATTCCTTCTGACAGTAAAATTGGACCAACATGGCAAATAATTTACTTTTCTGCTATAAGCCCAATGATAAACTAGATTCCCCAGGCAGCAGTGTTTAAAAAAGAAAAACCCCGTCAGGTACAAAACAAGTTTGATTATGCTCTTGGTCCCTTATATGAAGGGAAACAATGGGACAATGACTAAATTTTCAAAGACCTCTTTCTCCATTAAGAATTCTATAAAATAAGAACAAACAACATAAAATAATGAATGCTTCACCTGACATAGGATAGTTTAATGTTCCAACAGATATATATCTTGGTACTCCAAAACCTTAATAGATACAAGCTAAGTATTATTTTTTGAAGAATATGATTCTGAAGGAGCCCATAAATGAGTTAAATTCATAAGAAATGGTTCAGTTATTTTTCTATTACTAGAAATCTATTTAAACATAACAGTTAAGGTTTTCAATATTTGACACACACTTATAAACCAACCATTTTGCCTAAAAACCTAACTACCAAGTCACTGTCAAAGATCTCATACGTTAATGAGTTATTAATTTAGGTATCTGAAAAAATTATGAGTTAAGTGACTGCCTTTGCAAGGTAAGGCCTAACTTTGTTTTGGTTACAGTAAAAAAAAAAAAAAAAAAGAAGAACATTCACAAAATTTGAACATATATTAACCACAAATAAAAGCACGTTATAAAAATTCGAAACAGTACAAAAAAATCATTTCATTGCAATGCAAAGCTAGAAATGAATAACAAAGAGACAATTTTTACCTATCAGAACAGCAAAGATCCAACATTTGTGTACACAGCTTTCATCAATCTTTGGCAAACTAAGCATTCACAGACAGACACTGCTGGTGGAAAGTGAATTGGCACTATGGAGCCTGGGGGCAATTCAAAAACACCCTTCAGAGTTAAAAATGCTTACCCCAACTGGTCCCCAAATTGTTTACACATCTGAAACTCCTAGCGAACGTCAACAATTTCTGATACCTATGTCAAACCCTAGGGACACAAGCATCAACTAAATTGTGATTTCAATTCACCAGGGGTATGACCTGAGATTTACATCTTTTAAAAGATCCCTATGTGACACTGAAGTATACAACAAGTTTGGGAATCAGTGGCCCAAGTTCCCTTTGCTAAAACAATTCCCATCTCATTATTTATCCTCTGCATTTACATTCACACACGTGATAAATGGCCTATGTCACTAATTGCAATTCTGTTTTATAATGCCAAAAGATTAGGAAAACATCGTGTTCATCAAAAGGATACATGTTAAATCAACATGGAGTGTTCATTAAATGCAATACTATGAATCTTTTACAGATGATTTGTGACTTACATCTCAGTAAGGCTGTTATATACATTAAAAAAAAAAAAGGTATAGAATGCTCCAGACAGAACACTGCCATCTATGTCAAAAATAATACACACTCACTGCTAGGAAAGACCATTTGTTTGGGTGAAATTTTGCTTTTCATTGCATACTTTATCAAAAGCTGAAATTTGTATATATGATGTATTCAAAATAAAACTTAAAGATGACCATTCTTTGGGAAGCAGCATTTTTATAAACTAACATTCAAGGTGGTACAAGGAAACATTAGGGGCAATGGAAACACTCTTATCTGGATAGTGGTGCTGGTGGCACAATTGTGTTTCTCAAAATTCAGATAAGTATATACCTAAAATGAATGAACTGTTGTAAACTATACCTCATTAAACCTGACTGGGAAAAAAAAAATTTAAGCTTATATGACAACCAGACCTCTTTTGCTAGCTAGCAGGAATGTAAACTAGTAGTATAGAAAACTGCTTGGCAGTATCTGTTTGATCTGGGCAAGCATGAGTCCTGTGTTCCAGTATTTCCACTCCAGCATTTCACCCATACATGGATTCACCTAGGAACATATCAGGGAATATTCACGGTCAGACTATTCCTGACAGAAAAAATAGGAATAATGCAGGCACTGTTAAAAGTAAAATGGAATCGTAGACTGTAGTGTATGTGCCAAGGAAAGCCAGACAGGAGGCGATTCAGTTTGAAAGGTGGCATTGCCATGACCAAGGAAAAATGGCAAAGAATATGAGCAAAAAAAAAAGAAAAAAAAAACACACAAATAAAGGCCCTTAATCAAGAGATAGTCAACCACTCTTACGAATTAAATGAGAATATGAGTGTTGAATATAACAGAAATGGATATTAAAATTATACTGAAATAACTTTACTCATTACACAGGCAAAATTTCAAAGCTTAGCAACAAATTCTGATGGCCTGGCTGTAGAGAAGCAGACACCTTCAAACATGTCCCTTGGAGACGCAAAATGGTGAAATTCCTATAATGGACAATGACCACATCTACAGGAAAGTTTCAAATGTATTTATCCTTTGATACATAAATACCATTATTAGGGATTTATCCTAGAAGATGTACATGCATACATACAAAATGACCTCTATTTAAGAATATCCATTGCAGGGCCTCCCCGGTGGCGCAGCGGTTGAGCGCTGGGTTGCGAAGCTGCCTGCGGCCTCTGCAGCGCGGGTTCGATCCCCAGCTGCTCCCCGGCCACCGGAGGAGGGTCCCACATGGCGCGCAGACCTCTCCTGCCGCCCGCTGCTCCCCTCAGCAGTGTACTTCGGTCCTTCTGCCTGCTCTGCTTCCCGCTCTGGCTCTGGTGACTTCTCCCACCCTCCCGTGCTTCTGACTGTACCCAGTGCATGTATAAACAAAACAAACAAACAAACAAATAAATAAAAGCATGCCTCTGTTAAAAAAAAAAAAAAAAAAGAATATCCATTGCCGGCAATGGCCCAAGATTAGGAAAAATTCAAGTTTATCTTGAGACGCTAATGAGATAAAATATGATACATTCAAACAGTAAAAGATTTTGCAACTGTAAATCACAACGTGGACACGCTCTAGCTATTACATAGAAACAAATATTGGTGATACGCACTTAAGGAAAAATATCAAGGCGGAAGAAAAAAATGTACCTGACATGCTATTTGTGTGAAAGGGAAAAATGAGAAAATTCATATTCACATTATCTTCATTTGAAAACAAAATAAATGTAAGTAGTTAACCATAAGGGATAGGGGGAAATGAGGGAGGAAAGCAGTGTGGAGAGAGGATGGAACAAGACTTCTCAGTATTTAACTTTTTAAAATATTTTTATCCCCCAAAAAGAAATTTATTACCCACTCCAAAATGCTTCCTTCAAATTCTTTTTGGAAAATCCAATTAGAAAAAATAAAAACAAACTCCAAAATAAAATTATTATTACTTTTCCTTCCCCCCTCTCTCCTTTCAAGTTATGTGATGGACTTTGCAAGTTGCTAAGACACGTGGGGTCCACAGCCTCCTTTCAAAGGAGGTGTGGGGGAAAGAACGAGTGTGTGGTAACAGAAGGGTCCTTAATGCTTTGCTCTTGATCCCTGGAGCCTCAGTCAAAACTGACATAGGACAACTCTTTTCACAAGAAGAGGTACAGAGATAAAACAATAATGAATCCAGAGAAAGATCCTACATACAGTAAAGGTGGCATTTAAATGGGGGTTGAGGGTGGCAAACAATTTCAGTATATATATATCAGTCATAGTTAATCTGTCGCTGTGGTGAAATTCAGATGAACTTAATAGAGTACTGGCAACAGGAGAAAGTTATCTAGAAAACAGGTCACATGAGTGATCAAAAGACTACCTAAACAAAAGTAAATGCAATCTGTTCAATCTAACAGAAGAATAAAATTAAACACAATATTAGTATTTGATATCAAAGGTCAAAGAAAGAAATATCTAGATATCTTTTCAACTTCTAGTATAGGTTTAGTCTTTACAACTAAACTTCTTTAGGAAGACTCACTGGTCAGACTTTAAAGTCTATCAAAACACAAAACTGGGCCTCCACTGGTGGCGCAGCAGTAGAGCACTGGGCTGCGAAGCTGCCCGCAGACTCTGCAGCGCTGGTTAGCTCCCCGGCCACTGGAGAGGGTTCCACATGGTGCTCAGACCTCTCCTGACTCACCCGCTGCTCCCCTCAGCAGTGTGTTTCATCAGTCTGCCTGTTCTGTTCCCCGCTCTGGCTCTGATGAATTCTCTCACCCTCCCATGCTTCTGACTGTACCCAGTGCTTATATAAGTAAATAAATAAATCTTTAAAAAATAATAAAATAAAAAATAAAAACACAAAACTTAGAATTGCAAGAATTTAAAAAAAGAGTATCCACTCTATTTCTCCAATTTTTTAAACCATGGCCCAGAGAGCACAGAGTGATGTTTGCAGGTTGTGCTCAGGAAGTGAATGAGGCAGCTCTCAGCAGAAGGAAACAGCCCTGAGGGCCACTACTGCCCCACCACCATGCATGACTCTAGAGACTGACAGCACCCTGGCACCCCTGTGACTCAGTCATGGCACAGCCTGTGCCCTTGCAAAGCCACCAGGCAGCGGGGTGTGGTTCTACCTTTCCCTGGGCATGGCTCTCTATAAACAGCCTTTCTTGTTCCCTAATAACAGTAGTGATGGAGGCTCGTCTCTGTATAGTGCTTTGTGTGGTAGGACAGCACACCCAATGGAATCAAGGTGCTTGGGACAGTGCGGTTCAGTTCTCTGCTAAAGACCACTGGCAACCACAGAGGCGCACTGCAACTAGCATCCAAATCCAAGACGCCCTCAGACATCACCTATATTGCTAAAACTAGAGTTCTTGTTTGAAATCATGAAGGGTCTCCTCTTTCTCTTCTGCAGACCTGGGTGTGCTCTCTGGCACTCTTTTTTTGCATGACAAAAGCAGCCGCCACTATCCTAGCAACCAGTTCTAAAAAAATCTGACATTATCACGTGTAATATCTTCCATAAAGGCAAAAGCTCTCCACTGCTTAATATAAGTATGTCCATGAAAGAAAATGATAGGAAGTAATAGTCCATAAATATAGCAGTCCAATTTAAACACTGCTCAGTGAAATAGTAAACAATTGACTTTTTTCAAGTGTCTGTGTTCATTTGCTCTGTTTAAGGAATTTATAATTTTAAAGCATCATCAATTCCACAGTATGCAAATTCCAATAAGGGATAAAAATATGAGCACAAGACCTAAAACAACCTAAGTAACAGATACTACAATCCATAAAACATGAAAAATTGCCATTTTGGTAACTCAAACGTGACTGCTTAAGAATCCAATCATCTTTAACAAAATTTTACAATAATCAAATTCATTTTATGGATAAGAAACAGGAAGAAGAGATTTAAAAGCACAGTACCTGGTAAAAGTGGGGTTATGTTCGGTCATCGCCACTAGCAATTTCAGAGCATATGCTGGTACAGGGTCGGGTTCTGTGAGGATGTGCTCATACCTGAAATGATAAAGTGATTAAGTGGTTTTCCTCACTTCAACTCTCTTCTGAAAAATAGAAACAATATGCCATAAGGAACAAACATCTGTTGGGGGAGGGGAGGAGATAGTGAAATAAATGTATGAGCTGTAAGACCTGCTCAGGTAGCTTCACCCCGTGAAGCTTCAAAGTTTTACCTACCAGTAGTGGTGATGACCACTTCAAAGTTTTACCTACCAGTAGTGGTGATGACCATGACCCTGTTCACACAGTGCTGCTGTTGGAAAGATGCAATGAGACGATCAATGTCAAATGATGGGTACTAGGAGTGTAGTAGGAGATATATCACCCCAGGCTTTGGTGCTAGGAGATCCCCAGACCACCTGCACATCCAACAATGTGCCAGCAGCCTCATGAGACTCAAATACAGTTGTACTTGTGGTGAGATTCAGGATAGTAACAACGCAAGGACACAGCAGAGCCTGGAAGATTCTGTGCAGGGGCTTCCTTATGCTCTGCTCTCTCCCTCCTATGAGGGGTGACACAGACTACACTCTCTTCCCCAGCCACAAAAATGCAGACTATCTGAGATGCTTCTGCCTGAGGAAGCCCATTAGAAACTCAAATGACCAACATTTTTATTGGGGGCTGATCACATAAGTGACCTCTGTCTAACATGTATCAAAATCCCAGGTTCCCAGAAAGGAAGCAGATGTTTGGCAAAATCCACACCGTTTGCACAAATATTCTAGGCACCATGAGCTAGCTATCCTTTTCTGTTCAGTGTTGACTGGCATGCTGAGAGCAAGTTCTGAAATGCCAGTCAAGGGCTAACTTTGCAAGTAGGCCTCAGAATAGACCTACTATGTGAACTCTTCACTGCACAGCATTCTTTGCATTAATTTTTTAAAATCTAAAATGAACATTACCAGCACAGAGAATAAAATTCAAAAGGCCTTCACTAAAAATTTCCACAACAAGGTTCAGGCTGTGCTCCCACGCTATTTGCTAGGCAGGGGCTGTTCATAAATGGTGTTTTTCCTTTTCAGGTTTGGCAATGGCGGGACACAATCCCACGTGGCTGCTCAAGCAGTAAGCGCTAAAGGAATACAAGAATGAGTAACCAACCAACCAACTTCATGATTTAATGCTCTTGGAACCACCAACAACGAAAGAGGAAGAAAAGAATATCCAGAAATCCAAAATGTGTATGTTAAAATCCATGACTTGAGGCAGATCGCTCCACCTAGAGAGGAGGTCGGAGGCTCTGCCTCAGAGCCTGCTCGCTTTCATTTTGGAAATCGTTATATAACGAGCTTAATGACACCTTAGAAAGGAGCCCAGTAAAGAGAGGCGAGGGACTATTACAGAAAGGCAACCTGAAAAGTACGAGAAGTAGGACTTGAAAGAACAGACGAGGGGAAAGAAAGTAAGTCAGGGACTCCAACCGAGCACAGCCGGGGGAGCATTTAACATGAGACGCTGCTCAGACCTGGATGGGGCCTGAGGGCTACTGACAAATAATGTTCAAAATCGGAACACTGAAGTCAAGAGAATTTAAGCTGAGTAAAGTGCTCTGTTTAAGGAGCCAGGGAAGTGGCATATTTCAGATGGCTTTCTGATAAAATAGCTCTAAATTACAGCAATTAAAAATTTTGCCCCTGTATGACAGAAAGGCAAAATCATCATCACTCATAATAAAATCATAAATAAAACAGTAATAAATCACAGAGAACAGTATGACAACTTAGGATAACTGCAAAACTGAAATAATCCAAGTTAGGAAAACAATACATTTTCTATGAATAAAATAAAAATCAAGGAAGCACCCTTAGAGGTGATAAAAAATGTATTTGTGAAAGTGAACCCAATTCAGAATTTTGTTTAAAGGAACAACTCTTAGCATACGACAGTGAAATAATTAGTTCCTCTAATAGTTTTATAAAATAAAGAGCTCTTATCCTGAGTTCAGTGTACCCAATTTTACCTGAAGGTTCAATGATTTGCTATAATGATGACTCACAGCACTCAAGTAGTTGTCATACTCCCAATTATGGTTTATTACTGTGAAAGGAAAATTGATTAAAATCAGCAAAGATGAAAGGCACGCAGGCAGAACCCCAGCTGTCCTTTCCCAGTGGTATTACATGGACAGACCACAGTTCCCCAGCAACAATGTGTGAAGTACTGCCAGCCAGGGAAGCACACTTGGCATCTGGGGTCGTACTCGGGGGCAGTCACATAGCCATGGAGTGCCTGTGTGCTAACCTTAGTGACTCAGCCTCCAGCTCCTCTAGAGATTAAGCTGATTCTTTGTGACCCAAAGTACCCACCATAATTGACATTGCTAGCCCAAGTTATCTGGCCGGGCCTAAGGCTCCAGGTCTATAGAGACTCTTACCAGGACAGATAATCCAAAAGCTCAGAAGCTATCTCCTAGAATGTGGTCAAAGGTCAAAGGCTTGTAATCTGCAAGACTGGACTGAACATTCCACACCTCCTGAGTTAATCCTTTATAGCATAGATCCTTAATGGGGATCTATGGGCATTAAATGGGGCATTAAAGTGACTTCTTCCACTCTTAATATTTGGAAATTGTCAGCCAGGTAATCTCAAAAGGGGGAAAGAGAGACTTCTGATGAGTCACTTAAACACTTCAGACAACTAGTCCTTTGTCCCCACTCCCAGTCTTAGCTGAACCATAGAGGAAAAGACCACACACTTCACATGTGAGCTTACTCAAAAGCTCATGTAGAAAGTATGAGAAAACATGGACAAGCTTAAAATACAATTGAGAAAATCTCACTAGGGCTGCAAAGTACAAAATATTTTAAATAGACTATGTTTAAAAGGAAAACAGTGATGAAGCTTTACTAAAATACAATTGTCTTGAGATTGATTGGGATTATTGAACCTGGAAACAGGAGGGAAGGATGAAGCTGACACCAGCCTGTGAATGAGAATTTTCCCCAAGAACAGTTTTGTTTTTCTTCTCTTGAAAAAAGCAGCACAGACTTTATACAGGAGATGTTAAGAATACAAATATTGAATATACTGAATAGATTTTGGCTTAACCAAAGTTAGGTTTGTAATAGTCAGCAGACTGGCCAAAAGGATGCTGTGATTTATTGAGCTTATCTTCTAAAGAGAGATCGAATAGCTGAGCTAATAGTAATTGGATCTGGCACTCCTGTGAAGGCAACCTGGCAGCAAAAAATAAAAAATAAAAAAAAACAAACCAGAAGTTAGACTCCTGAAACAGCCTTTGAAAGATGGTGGCCAGTGAGACAACCAGGCAACCAGGGGCAAGAGGGGAGCAGTTCATATGGCCTGAGAACTGGCCATGGACTTAGGTTGCCATCAGCGTAACAACATGTTGTCCAGACAGTGTCCCAAGACCCTACTCTTCTACTTCTAGGATACTATAAAAGGGGGCAAACAACCTACTCTTTTGGTATTTTTTGTATAGCCTCTTCTAAATTTGACCTAGA
This sequence comes from Talpa occidentalis, assembly GCF_014898055.3. NCBI lineage: Eukaryota > Metazoa > Chordata > Mammalia > Eulipotyphla > Talpidae > Talpa > Talpa occidentalis. Next base: position 29,834,670 of record NW_023600993.1, read on the forward strand.
TGACATCTTGAGTCAACTCCAAAATTTTATGAACTGAGATAAGATATAAATCAAACAATTAGATGATACCTTTAAAACTTTCCATTATTGTGATTTTATATTACTTTTGTTTTGTATGATTCTCTGCTATCTGGTACGGATGCATAGATACTTCAGTACATAAGTAGCTAAATGGATACATAAGTGGACAGAGACTACAGGGGTGGAAAGATTTTAAGAGAAAGGTTCGAAAGTTAGAGAAAGCTTCAACTTCAAAATGAGTTTTAAATATAATTCCAGACAGTAAGCCCTAGTCTCTCCAGGACTCTTCAATAAAATCAACAGTAAATTTTTGTTTGAAGACCTGAAAGACTAAAAGAAAACAATTCAATAAAGCAACACTCAAGGCTTGCACAATATTATCCAAAGAACTGAAGTGCTAGAATTATCCTGATTCAGGACAAAAGAGTATTTCTCCTTGCTCTAACTATCAAATTATCCCCATGTAGATTCCTTTAATTGTAACTTCAGGGGGTATGAAATATTCACTATTCTCCAATGCACTGATTTAGGTACACACTCAAGACATAAAAAGATTAAATAAATGGAAAAAAGTAGAGCAATACTTCCCAATATTTGCAAAAATATTTATGAATTAGTTATATGCAAAAAAAAGAAATTATCTAAGGAAAGGTCAAAAATGAAATCTTTCTATTTTGATTCCCATCAAAGATGGCAAGTTCATACCTATTTTAACATTGAATGCTTGTGGTTGAAGGCCATATAGACACAATACAGAAGCATTTGGAGGATCTTTGAGTCACCAACAACGAAATGAAGTAGTCAAACCCATGACTCTTGCGGGTATTATTCCTAGGACAGATAAATACCTCTACAGTGTGTAACCACTAATGGAATCTATTTATAAATTTCAGTTTCTAAAAGGAAATAAAATTCTAATTTAGAAAAGAATATACTACTTTCTCAGATTCTTTAAGATAAAAAAAGGTTTAATAATTTATGAAGTCATTATGACCCTGATGATTGTACAGGTCACAAGAGAATTATAAAAAAGAAAAGCAGTATTCATTTTCCTCAAGAGAGAAATGCTGACTGCCATATTGTCATAAAAACTGTGTAAGCACATTTATATCAGCAGGATCTCTTTTCAATACAAAATATTCAAAGTAAAAAGGAAACAGGAAAACCACTGTTGGCAAAGTGGTCCAGTCTGCCAAAGGCAATCTACACAGCAAGTGTTTCCACTGATCTGTTACCTCATTGAAAGCCTTCCCTATCCGACCTGTCTCAAAAATCCCTTTTTCATCCCCATTACAATCTAGCCCCCGTACACTATTTTATTGTTTTCACACCACTCACGATCGTCTCATATACTGGTTTACTGTGCTGTCTCCACCATTGGACTGCACCAAGGGGCAGGGATTCCCTCATGCTTAGCACATGTCCCCAGTGCCTGGCGTATGGAAGTCAACAAAAATTTATTGAATGAATTAAATAAGAAGAGAGAAACAGAGAAAGGGTCTTCAATCACTTATGCACAATCGCACGTGCAGTACAAATGAGATTTACATTTACATGAATGTTAAAACTTACTCCTTCCTGGGAACATTTTCTGAGTGAAGGATTTAGTCCCATTTACAGTCAAATATTGAAAGAGAAATGTTCACCTTTTATAACAACTCTCAGGGGAAAAAAATGTTCAAAAAGTCAGAAGACTACTTTCACTACTCAGATCGCACTGATAATAATGCCAATGTCAAACTTCTGAAAGGCACCCATTTTAATTAATAAGGTCACTTTGGGCTTAAGTTCATTAAATAGTCTCTTCTTGTTTGCATAGACCTTTAAAATTAAATCTTGTCTCTCTGCTGACAAAAAAAACATGGTAATTTTCTAAGTGTATATGGTATCTTATCAGAGGAGCAAAAACATTTCCTCATTAATCACATAGATAACTCAGTTATGTTATTGGCATTTCAACTATCTTGAAGGAAGGAGGAAAAAACTGAAAGGAAGAAAGAAGAGGTGGAAGTGAGCTCAGGTACACACAGCAGGTTAAGTCAGGGCCAAGGATTAAATACAAATATTCAAATCACAAGACACAGATTAGCAAAGGCCATTATCACCAATTTCAATAAGCAGAGAGTTTTCTCAAACTGGTGGCAGAGAGGAAGTCAGAGAGATTGGAAGCCTGAGGAGGATTTAACCAATGTTGCTCACTTGAAGATGAAAGGGCCACATGAAAAGAAGTATGGGCACCTAAGGATGTAAGGCTGTTCAGAAACAGGGACATTGGTCCTACAACTCTACTGGGTTCAATAATGGCATCCAAAAAAAACAGTTCAAGTCCTAACCCCAGAACCTGTGAATATGACCTTGTTTGGGAAAAAAGATCCTTGCAGATGTAGTTAAGGATCTAAGATAAGATGCTCCTGGTGGATAGGGGAGACCTATAAATACAATGTCAGGGAGGGACCCTTATAATACAGGGGACTGAGGTGATGGTGCACGGGTGCATTGGTGAAGGAAACTATGGGTACTACACCTGAGGGGATAGGGGGAGCAAATAGTGTTTAAAAATGAACAATGATGTAAAATTTTTTTTTTTAATTTGAAAAATAAATTAAATAAATAAATAAATAAATAATAGAAAGGTAGAGGCAAATTTATGACAGATGTAGTAGGGAAAGTCACATGAAGACATAGATTGAACAGATGCTGCCATAAACCAAGGATTGCTGGGTGCAGCAGAAGTCAGGAGAGAAGAATGGAATCTTCCTCAATGATTCCAAAAGGAACCAACCCTTTTGGAGGAAACTAGGACAAAGCACAAGAAACTGAATTCTGCCAAGAGCCTGCATGAATCTGCAGAACACATCTCTCCCAGAGTCCTAAGATGAGGACCTGATTTCAGTGCCATGAGATCCTGAGCAAATAACCCAGTCTGTATCAGGCTTTGACATACAGCACACATGTGACCTGATAAAAAGATGTTTATTTAAGCCATTAAGTGTTTGGTAATCTGTTATTTAGCAATAAAAACTACTAGAATATTAAGGACTTAATATTCTTACATGATTAACTGATATTTATAATCCCACATTACATTAATTTTTCAATGGTGGGCATCTTTTTCTTATCCCTGACCTTAATTGAGTAGAGTTTCAAAACTGTGATCAGAGGCGCACGAGTGTTCTGGAAGATGTTAATAAGTAGGCCGGCGGAAACAGAGTCCTAAGGTCATAGAATATGGTGAAATCCTCGGCAAGATGGGTGAACTGTGAAACTCAAAAGTAAAGAATAATAAGCACGATGAATGTCTTAGAATGAATGTGCTATGGCAGGTTTATAGACGTCACTCAGGCCCCCCAGTTTAAGAAAGGTGACTTCAATATTTAATTCATACTTATGCAAATACTTCTACTTGCAAGATTTACAAACTTTTTCAGTAAAAAAAGAAATTTTTCATTTCTGAAATATGTGTCTACTGGAGAGTACATTCCATGAAGACAGAGGCTGTATCTATCCTGGTCATTATTATATTTACATACTCAATGGAGAACATGAATTTTCCATTATTAGCATTTCTCAACTTATAATTAATAAGAGCTACCTTCAAAGGCCAAACTCCTTAGTGAGGAGCTCTTCAGTTTTCCCAAGTCAAAGTTAAATGAATGCATTACTTATATTTCATTGTTTACATTTCTGCATAACACTTATTGAGCCCTCACTATATATGCCAGGCAGCATATATATATGCCAATGAGCATTATATATGCACAATCAGCATTCTCTCTTTTCATGGTCACTTTGCTTTACATGGTCCCTTGACCGTGAAGCATGCACTAATGTACTGTTACTATTAACAGTAATCTTCATTTCACAAACTTCAATTTAAACATTAACAGAAGATATGATAATAATGAACTAACAATAGTACTAAACATTTGTTAAGAACATAATAAGGCCCACTCTCTGTGCTACCCATTTTATAGATGCAGAAGTTGAAGTCCAGGGAATGAAATCTAGTACCAGGTCCTGTACTTTCCACCAGAATCAGTCCACAAGTTTGAAAACATCCCAAACCACATCTCAAAAAATGCCATACCATTACCCAAAGTGTGCTTCATGTTGTTTAATAAAAACCTGAACTCATTTCTATTACTTCCCTTCTTGAACTGCTTTGTGGTTTACACTTGTATTTGCCCCTTTAATTCCTCATCTCTGGAAAAGGTACAGACACATTAAAGGTAATACATATTATTGATTCCAGCTCAGATGAATAAACCATTCATCAACTGGAGGAAATCCTCTTCCCATCATGGGGCTATAGGGCAGGTCTGGTAGTTTATCACTGATAAAGTTCCACATGACAAAGCTTTAAACTTTTTTCCATATAGAGAACTATTTTCCTGCTTTGGGGATCACTTGCCAGATATAATAATTATCAGGAGACTCTCTGAAACCAACTACAGAAGCTCAGGAACAGAAAAGAAAGGAGCAATTGGTGCAATATGTCAAGCCATCATAGGTCAAGCTACCATTAGACAAGACTCCTTGGTCTTGACACACTGGTTACATGGTGACACACTGGCCACACGCTTCATAAGAGACACCTCCTTCATCCAGTTGGGACAGGTTGAGTGCTTCAGAATAGAATTAGATCTGGTTTCTCTAAGGTGATTTTTTTCATAAGAACAGGCAATTTTGAGAACAAATAGAGAAGTGCATTTGAGAAAAGTGCCATTAATGAAAATCTGTTGAACTGCCTCAGATGGCAGCCTAGGCCTTGGAAGCAGCCAGGATCAGGCACACACTTTAGGGCATGACACGCAATCCAGTATTTAATTTTATAAAAATTTCTTCAATAGTGATATGATGTATTTTTACTTTCATTATTTCTGTTTAATAAAATTCATAGTGTTGCCTGAATTTTAAGGTGTGATTTTTGAGCTTCACATGTTTGCATGGGGTGCTCTCAGTCATCACTCTACTCTGCATTTGCGATCTGAGCAAGGAAGTAAAAGTGAAAAGACAAACCCTTTCTATTAATTTATACTCATTACCTGTCCTTCCACCAGCATCACCACTCCCCAGAAATCCTGTTTGTACTTAAAATTACTTTCCACTCAAGAGTTTGGGTGAAGGAAAAATTCCTTCCCATCTTTATTATTTCTGAGTAGGTCGAGAAAAAAAAAACCAATTTCATGTTACAGTTGTTTTATAATGTTGCCCTTGAATAGTAAACTGTACCTTTTGAGTCATGAGCATTTTTAAATCTGCATAACCTCAGAGTCATGGGCCTTGTAGAAAACAGATAAAGTGCTAAATGGATGTTTTGGAAGGCAAGTTAGATTCTTCTGGGTCCTATGCAGTGTAGAAGTTTCTGCCTCTATTTCTAGAACTCTTTGAAAGTAATTACATAAGCATACGTACTTAAAGATGAGGACACCGAAACCCCATCCCCATTGTTGGACCTAGTTTGACAGAAGCATCCTGAACACCCCACGCTTCTCTGAGTGCAGCACACAGCACTTACTGGGGAAGCAGGACATCTCTGATGAGGGCCAAAAGACTGTTCTCAGAATCAACATTTGCCTCCTTCTTGCCATCCCCAACCTCCTGGTTCACGAGTAAAGATGTGGTTTCTGAGAGTAACCTTAAACTGAAGAGTCTCCACTCCACTTGAAAGAGAAACAAGAATGCCAAGAATGTGACTACAAGGAGGCAGAATGAAAACAACATGTAGAACTGATAGAATTCTCACTGATGTGGTCATGCTTACCATTTTGGCTTTGAACCAAGGAGACTAAGGGTGGCAGGATAGAATCAATAACCTGAAAAAAAAAAGATGTAAAATTTGGTTCAAATCCATATGAACACAAAAACTGGTATGAACCACTATATACCTTTTTCCCCACTCACAGATTTACAAATCAAAGGAATGAAAAAAAAAAACAGCTAAATTTATCTTGTATTTAAACTCTGTGTGACATTTAATAAACCACCAATCCATTTAGCTCTGAAAAGTCCTCAGGTCAAAATGACATTATAATCATGAAAACAGTGATTTATCAAAATCTTCAGAGTTTGTGAGAGGAATTTCATTATATAATGCAAAGTCTGGCTGGCATGGGCTGACATTAAACCATGAAATTAATATACATAAGCTGTGATCATTATGCAAGTTTAATCTAAACAATGATAAAAAATATTGGGGGAAAAGGAGACATAATATTCATGTTTTATCAAATACATCAAAGAGTTATGGTCAGTTAATCTTGGTTATTTTTAGCAATTGACTCAAAAGATGTAATCTACCAGACAATTCATCTCTGATTTCCCGGTTGAATCAGACAGACAACAAGTATGGTTTGAAACCTTCTCCAAAATAACAAGTTTTTTTCTCCCAAATGAATATAGATGACGAAGAGAGAACAAATCACTTCCACAGTATAATTTTGAAACTTACATTTAAAATATATATATACAATTTATTCATAATTACTTATAGTTTAATTATAAAGTTATAATTTAATAACATTTTCCATTTTAAGAAATGTTGAATAAGGGCCTCTCAGGTGGCGCAGCAGGTTGAGCACAGCACTGTGAAGCTGTCCTCAGCCTCTGCAGTGTGGATTCGATTCCCGGACAGCCAGGGAGATACCCACATGGCATGGCAGACCTCTCCTGTCTCACCCACTGCTCCCCTCAGCAATGTTTTTGGTCATCTACCTGCTCTGCTCCCTGCTCTGTCTCTGGTGAATTCTCTCACCCTCCCATGCCTCTGGCCTCTGTACCCCAGTTCTTGTATAAATAAAAATAAATCTTAAAAAAAAACCATTAAAAAAATGTTGAATGAGATACTAGAAGTTCAGAAGTTCAGCAACTATTCTTTTCATTAAGAATAAGGCAACAACCTTATAGAAGAGAGTATTTCTAAAACAATAATTTATAATGAAAATGGTTTGTACTCTATTTTTGTAGACAAGTACCTTTTTAAATTTTACTGATGAAAGTAAATCATCTGAAAACTGAAATTGACTATTCTGAGCACTTAACTAAAATTCTTATTCTACTTTTGAAAATTAATCACTTCCTTCATTTCAGTAGACCTTAAAATTTGTGGATACATCTAATAATCGCACAATAATTAACATGTTCACACCAGTTGCCAGTTCCTCTGTCCTCAACACACGGTAATGTCAGACATGCAGGATGAAGATGCCAAGGACATAACTGTAACCTCTGTTATTAACAGAGCAAGACATTCCCAAACACGCCTTTTGAGAAGAACAAATATCTAAATCATTAGAATATGAAATGCCCATGAAGATGTTAAGGAATTTCCAAGGTCACGTAGGTTAGCAAAACTTTTAAAAGTTGACAAAATACTATTAGCAAGACTATGGAGAAAGCAGCACTCTTGTATACTGCTGGTAGGGAAGCAAAACCTTGTATAAGGGACTCTGGCAGGATCTAGAAAAACTCATCCACATTTACCCTTGGACCCCACAATCACCCTCCTTGGAATCTGCCCTAAAGCTATATCTCTAACTGTAAGAAACTGCATATTATTGTCTGTAATTGCAAAATATTAGAAACTAAATGTCTGAAGATAGGGGACTAGTTGAGTAACTGATGGTATACATTCACATGGAAGACCATACTGCTATGATAAAGAACGAGAGGGATCATAGTAAACTGATAGTGATTTCCAACATCCATTATTATATGAAATAGAAAAGTGCAAAAGAGTAAATACAGTATGCTACCTTTTCCATAAGGAAAAAGTGGAAATAGGAAAACATACATTTTTTCACACACACACACACACACACAAAAAAAAAAAAAAAAAAAAAAAAAAAACATTTAAAGGATGAACCAAAAATGAATGGAGCTGAATATCTGTAAGAGAGAGCGTATGATGGAGTGAGTGGGGACAGAGTGGAATACATACATGTGAGGGGTGGGGAGTGACAACTGCTCTGAATACATCTTGAATACATCTTTTTCTATAGTTTTGACTTTGGGGAGCATGTTAATGTTTTCCATAATTAATAAATTAAAATCAAAAAGGATACAAGTGGAAAAATAAAACCTAAAATTGAAAGCAAACTAAAGCAAATCAACTGTATTTCAAATGATTATTATAACCACACTAAAAGAGGGGGAGGGGGACAAATCCAAGTACCCTGTAAACACAGTACTGACTCTACACCCCCAGTCTTGCTTGGAAGACATCTGGAAGTGGGAAGAGGGAGAAAGCCCACAAACAAATCCTGATTTCATTAGGTGTGATTTTATATTGGCTCAGATGAAGCAGTTCTGTAACAATTTCAGATGTATTATTAGGATTAAACAAATGAGAAAATGTGCTGATGTCAGAAATCAGAATTTTTACAAAGGAAGAATTTTTACAAATATGGAATAGGGGAAGGCAAGAAAGAACTACACAGGACAGACTGGATTTGTACATGTGTATATATACATGCATACACATGTAAATATGAATGAGCGTATCGTATGTATGTTTCCATGTACATACACATGCGTATATTTCCTAGCTCTCGGAGATCTCACAAGAGAGGCGCATGCTTAGAGCCCGGATTTTAGTCTTTAATGCCATTTCCATGATATGCAACCAGGGCTCTTCAGAAAAATGACCGATTACAAGACCAGAGCAGGGGGGTTACAAGCTGAGTCGAGAATATCTTGTGCCAGGAACTAAAGAAGCACTCAAAAAATGATGTCAACATAGGAGCCAACTTGAAAGGGTTTACATTGGCCAAATTGAGTTATCATTTAACCATTTAAATAATTATAATAATGAAGCCACCAATTAAAGTAGGTATCTGTGGTAAACAGAAATGTTGGGAGACAGAAAGTTGTCCACATACTGGAGCCTGTTGATTTGTTAGCTTTCATGGCAAAGGAGACCTTGCAGATATAATTAGGAATTTTGAAATGACCCTTTATATTGAATTACATATAAGTGAGCCCAATGTAAGAACAAGGGTCCTTGTAAGAGGGAAAAAGGAATGTCAGAATCAGAGAAGATGTGTCAACAAAAGCAAGGGGGCATGGGAATGCCTGTGTGTGTGTGTGTGTGTGTGTGTGTGAGAGAGAGAGAGAGAGAGAGAGAGAGAGAGAGAGAGACAGAGACAGAGACAGAGAGAGAGAGAGAGAGAGATTTGAAGATGCTGTCAATTTTGAGGATGAAAGAAGAGGACACAAGCCAAGGAATGCAAGCAGTCCCTGGAGAGGAAAAAACAAGCATACAGACTCTTCCCTTAAAGCCTCCAAAAAGTTCAAAAAAGATAAACACATGCAATTTGCAGCAACATGGATGGCGCTAGAAGGGATCATGCTCAGCGAAATAAGCCAGAAAGAAAAAGAAAAATACCGGATGGTCTCACTCATTGCAGGAATCTAGAAAACTTAAATAAGGGACCAGGAAAATGAATATCTATAAGAAAGTGAAAATCATAATCAACAAACAACTATGAACCAGAGACACTTTATGAGGGGAGGGGGGTCGGGGGGGAGGGATTGGGGTCAAAATAAAGGGGTTGCAATTGCTTGGGGAACATAAAAATAAAAAAATTAAAATTAAAAAAAAAAAGCCTCCAAAAAGAACACAAATATGCTAATATTTTTATTTTGGCTCCAAAGACCCATTTTGTACTTTTGACTTCGAAAACCATAAGATAATTAAAATCTCTAAATGTGTGGTAATTTGCTATAAGCAACTATAGGAAACTAATATAAAATATGAACCCATAATAGTGATTGACGGGACAGACTGATAGATATGGTATTCATATGTTAACTGCACCAATAGGCATATATTTATCAAATACTGAACATTTTTTTTTAAATATTTACTTATTTATACAAGCACTGGGTACAGTCAGAAGCGCGGGAGGGTGAGAGAATTCACCAGAGCCAGAGCGGGGAGCAGAGCAGGCAGAAGGACCGAAGTACACTGCTGAGGGGAGCAGCGGGTGGCAGGAGAGGTCTGCGTGCCATGTGGGACCCTCCTCTGGTGGCCGGGGAGCAGCCGGGGATTGAACCAGCGCTGCAGAGGCTGCGGGCAGCTTCGCAACCCAGCGCTCAACCACTGCGCCACTGGGGAGGCCCATGAACATTTTTTATGAAAATAAATTTCATATATATATATATAAACTTTTTAATTAATGTAACATACCCAAAGGTGTACTAATCCTAAGTATAATGTTCACAATATAGCCCACTCATATAATTAGCACCTACATTTAAAAAAATAAAACATTTCTAAGATATTACTAAGTTCCCTGGTAGACTCTTCCAGCCACTACCTGCCTCAAGGGTAATCACTGTCCTGATTTATAATAGATTAATCTTGTCTGTTTTTCAACTTTATGCAAATGAGACATGATATTCTGTATTCATTATCTTTGCCTTACTATAAACTTTCTGAGATTTATGCATGCTATTAAGTACAACTGTGGATCATTCATTTTCTTTGCTGTATAGGACTCCATTGTATGACAAGGCCATAATTAGTTTTTCCATTAGTTTGTTGATAAGCATTTGGATAGTTTCCAGTTTAGGGTTTTTTTTTAAGATTTATTTTTATTTATTTATGCATACAAGAACTGGGATGTGAAGTGCAGGCCAGAAGTGCAGGGGGTGAGAGGATTCATCAGAGGGAGTGGGAAGCAGAACAGGCAGATCTACTGAGATATACTGCTGAAGGGAGCAGTGGGAGAGACAGGAGAGTCTGCTGTGCCATGTGGCTTAGCTCCCTTGTGGGGGATCAAACTCACGCTGCAGTGGCTGCCGACAGCTATATAGTTCTGAGGCTTAACCCCTTTCACCACCAGGGAGGCCCTCCAGTTTAGGATTTTGAAAATCCTTATATATATTTTGTTAAACATATATCCATATTTCCATTGAATATATAGAGGTGAAATATTTGAGTCATGATATATACATATGTGCAACATTTATACATGGTCTATAAATACGTATAGACATATCACAACTCTCAATTTTCCAAAGTTATTGCACAAACTTGTACTTCCACTAGCAGTTTCTGAGAGTTCTATTTGCTCTACATCCTTACCAACTCTTAGTATTAACTCAAAAATCAAATAAATTATTCAATATTTATCAGTCTCCTGATACCTTAAAATTACTCTAAAATTTTACAAAAGGACAAGCTTTTCATTAAATGGTATTATGACTTATGTTTTGTGATATAAGTAGAATTATTTAAGTAAATTATGTACATTATTGCCAGAATTTTCTATTGAAGAAGTGTCTTTACTACTATTTTTTGTTTGAAACCACTATGAATAGGAACAAATTCTCTGTAAAAAAAACAAATCAGTATGGTATTTGTGAGAGCTATAGGCCACACTGATGACTTCCAGCTCTGAGGCACTAAAGGGTCTAAACTCTGAGAAAAATCCAAGTTAAACATTTGTGCTCAGCAAGATTTAAATGTGTTTAGGCACTTACCTCTGACAAAGTATTGATCAGGGGCCTTGAATATAGTTTGTGCTAACATTTCAAACAATGTTATGCTCCTTGGGGTGTTGGAGCTTCGATTTCATGTATTCCAGTCATGCTCAAGAAGAGGTGATTAGAGGCTATCCCATGAGTTATAGCACAAAAGAAATATTTTTAATGAAGCCCATGAATTGCAGTGACAATGCAATTTCCTATCATACATTCTTGTAATTGCAATGATGTTTCAAGTATGATAGCATTCTATGGTTAGAAAGTAAAACTAATATCTATTGAAATGTAAGTATATATATATGTAAATACTGGATTTCAACAAATTATTAATGGGCTTATTGTTCTTTAGGGAAAAGAATCAATAAGCAACACTCAAACAAGTGAGACTTGCTTGGAAGACTAAGAAATCCCTCCTAAGTAAGTGACCATAGCAAAGAGGTTTCTAATAACACGGGGTCTGGTTATTTGTATTAACTCTCTCACTGAAAACAATGAAAAATGTCAATGAAATATTAAAAAAGCAAAACCTTAAAAATATTTAGGATGTGGAAAGACAGTGGAGGAACTCTCAGATCAACCTTTCTGAATGAAATGAGTAGAAAATATAAGCATATAACTGACTACAGCCTGGAGGCATTTACCAATAATACAAATAAAAGTTTCCAGTGGAGACCCCTGGGACCAGAGAGACAAGAAGTCTGAGTTTAGGTCTTCCGAACAACTGGAGTTTTGTGATACCCCGACACTGAGGAGAAGGATTACATTTTGAGAGTAAGAGAAATCTAGTTCACCACACACATTCACACTTCCGGGAACTGCTGACAAGGCTACTCTGGGAAATTGTGATGTTAGGCCTACACATTCAGGTATTTGCATACTGGTTACAAATGATCTTGGACTGAGGTAGCTCTAACTGGCAAGGCCCTGAAACAAACACAAAGCTTCTCTGGAAGAGGACAGATCCACACCAGACTTCAAGCTATGCTCACAAACAGATTTTTAAAAGGACAAAAAAACAAGAAGCAGTAAATTTTACTAAGGTCTCCAAAAAAACAACATGAGTTTGGGCATGAACAAGATATAATAGGCACACTATCAATTCCATTCCTTCTGATATTGGAATTATCAGATGGTATAAAACAAGGATACCTAAATAAGAATGAATAAATCATAAGCCAGAAAGTATATATAGGGAAAAGGAAATTATTAAAAGCAATATGATATGAAAAAAAGCAATACAGTAGTAAAAAAAAAATCAGAATTTCTAATAACAGAACATCTATACATGAAAAATAACTAAAATTTAGAATTCAATGGCTATATCTGCCATTAGATTGCAGAGAAAGCAGAAACCAACTGAAGAAAATTATCCAGAATATGTAACAGAGAAACAAAAAGACTATGTAGGAAGAAGTATAAAAAATACTCGGAGAAAGTTTAATGTGCATGTGAACTGAGTTGCTAAAGAAGGCAGAGCAATGGAAAGAGAGAATGAGCAGAGCAATGACAGAATTTTCAAGAACTGATGAAAAGAACAATCCAGAGATGTACAAGAGGCACAGAATAAACAGAAAAAAATAAGTTCATATTTTGTTACATTATAGTAAATCTACAGACAACCAAAAACACAACCCCACCTCCCAAAAAATCTTAAAACAAGACAAGGAAAGAGACATGTTATCTTCAAAAGAAAGCAGATTATCAGCTAAAACTTCTGAACAGCTCAGAACATAAAATAAAAAAATAATATGTTCATAGTAGTGAATGATTAGGAAAAAAAAGTAACTGTCAACCTAGAATTTAAACTTTAACAAAAATCTCCCTCAAGAAACAATGACTTTTTTTAGACAGTTTGTCAGAACCACACCCAACTAAGGAAAACTGTTAAAGGTTTATTTCCAGTCAGAAATAAAGACTGAGTAAGCTAAGATGCATATTTTACTTAAAGATAGTTTCTTTTTGATTTCAGTTTCTAATAATTTAATATACATGATGTAAGTTTTAGGGTAAGCCTAAAAAAAAACATTTCTTTTTTTTTTTTTTTTTTACAAACTCTTGCTCTTGAGAATTGCCACTAAAAGTGTCTCTAAAATTTGTGTTGTTTCTTTTAGGTTCTCTTTTAGAAAGGAACCACAACATTTAATTACGTCCTGTCAAGACATTTAGAGTCTTTTGTCCAATCTTTATTACCGGAAACTTGTCTGTAAATCTGAAAGGACATCATCAAAGATCTCTGTCTTCAGCCATTTCTCTCTACAGGCTTTATATCACGTTCTGCCACCTCTACTGGAAATTTTAGTGTTAGGAGACATCCCTGATCCATTTGTTAAAGCTGATTCAACTCGATGATTGAACTAAAAAACATTTCTAAAAACAAAGCTTACATAGAGGAAAAAATAAAATGCGGCAGAAAAAGTCAATAAAATCAACATAAGAAAGTAGAGGTAGGGAGAGAAAATATGTATGACAAAGTTTCAAAAGTGGTAGCAAGAAACCAAGTATATTAACAATTACAATCAATGTAAATGGAGTACATATTCCAATGAATGTTAAATATTGGTCAAATTAGATTTTATTTTTTTAATTACATAATATTTATATGATAGGTATAAGATTTAAGAGAGGTATTAAAGAGATGTTTCAACTATTAAGCAAAAGAAAGGGTAGGAGACTATATTAAGATAGAAAAAAAATAGAAATTCAAGGCAAAAAGCAGTTAGAAATAAAAGTCACCTAACAAGGAAAAAAAGGTGAATTTTGTAAAATAGCTGTTTTAATTTGCATGCACCCAGTGATATGATGTCAAGCTACAGAAAATTAGAATTGACAGAAATACAAAAAGAACTAAATAATAGCCTCAAATAAGAGATTTATATACATCTCCCTCAAGAATTGACAGGAAAACCAGACCAAAGTTAGTAAAGATAGGAAAAAATATATGAGATGATTAATAAATTTGACCTAATGGACATATCTTGAATATTATAGCTAAGAGCTGCAAAATACATATGCTTTTCAAACATAAAAAAAAATCTACTCCCAAAAAACCTTATAATGGGCTATAAAGCAAATATTCAACATACCATATTTAAAGTGTTTCTCTGACTTCAATTCAATTAAGTTAGATATTAACTATACAAAAATAACTAAAAAAGTATCCATGCTTGAAAATGTAAATACATATCTGAATAACCCATGAGTAAAAACTATAAGAGCTTGTTTTATCTGGTTACAACAAACAATCAGGCAAAAAGAAGGAGCAAGCAAGAAATACAGTGTGGACAGAAGGGGAAAAGACTAAGGAGCAAAGGGAAGTCCAAAAAAAAAGTTAACAGAGAAGGAAAGGATTTTCTATGCTTATCCTACCGGGGGACAGGTTTTCTGAATGGCTGCTTCATGGGAGAAACAATTCGGAGGCCAGCATATGCAAACTAAGGCTCTTTCTATACAGAATCACCAAGTAAAGGCAAAAGCTGCCAGAACTGACCGTAGAGCAATAGTCTTTCAACAAAATAGGATACTGGATTATAGCTTCAAATGCAGACAGGGTGATCTTGATAAATTCTTCCGAGGCCACCAGTCCTAAAATACAGTTAATAATTTTAAGTATCTATTTATACATTCAAAATCACAGTATCAAAGTACCTCAACAAAAGGTGTAAAATTCCCTATGGTCTACTCACCTATGGCTCCATCTATGTTAGTTTCTCCTGAATCTATTGAATTAATATGACTCTATTAAAAAAAAAAGAATTTTAATGAATGGACATTTATGAACTAAAGCAATGTTTTGCCCAAAATTGCACCTACTATTCTTAATGAAATAATTCATGGAAGGCATTAAATACTATTTATGTATTATGAAATACTATAAAAGTATTATGAACGCTATAACCATAGTTTTAAAATATGATCATGCGAAATAGCAAAAATATATTACAAACTATAGTCATTTTTAAACATATACGTCACTATCAATGAGATTGAATGTAGGAATAAATTCAAAAGAAATATATGCATAGAAAGCTCAACCTGCAAAAGTGAAGCTAATCCAATTGATACAGAAGCATTTCTAAGGGTGTGCCACAACCACTCAGCCACTTTGCAAGATAGCAGAATGGTACCTAACCATGTGAAATGGCCATTTCAAAGGAAGGTCAAGTCCTAGCTACCCTGAGTGCAAACTGCACCAAGACATAGCAGTTGAGTTTAAGGTCAGTCTTCAAAGTTCACTACTGTTCTCAGTCCCTCCGAGATACTTTTTCCCCCAAACCCAAGTCCCTTATCTGTCCCACACACCTGTCCTGCCCCTGCCACCCTTTGAGGGATGACTCCCAACACTCTTTCAGAGGCTGGCCTGAGCAGTTAAGCTGTGATTTCTCCAGGTGAGAGTCCCAGTTCACTGCCAAATGCTCCAGACAGAGATGCTCCATAAACATGACCCGAATGAAGCAATCACTGCCATGGTTAGAACAGCCAGAGCCCCAGGGATAGCAATGTGTTGCTAACAACTCCACACTGGAGTTGTTGCCTCAGCTCACAAAATAATACACATATAATATTCTCTATATGATAACAAACAGCAAATAAAAACAAAATGATGCTCAAATTAAAAAATAATTAAGCAATTAGACTAGAGTAGAAAACGGACCTACTGTGCCCAATAGCTTTTCTTAAAATATGTAATACTAAAAAAAAAAAAAAAAAAAAAAAGCAAAAGAATATGTGTATAGCTTTTATTCTATTAAAAAAATCCTTAAACCCACCCTTCCAGAGATAAGCACTATCATGAATTTGCCATTTCTGTAGCATTTTGTGATAGTTTTACTATATATACATGTGTCCCTAAATACCATATTGTTTGTTTGGGTATTTTATAACTTTACTGAAATGATAAGAAACTGCATAAGTTCACACAAGTGGAAGAGTACGTAGTCATTACAACGTGGGAGAAAAAAATATTTTTAAAGTATTTTTAAAGATATGGAAATACTTCTGATGCAATGCTAAATGGAAAAAGCAGAATACAATATATATACACACACAGCATAGTCTCAACCACATGTATCGATAGAAGTCATGTACATGTATCTATATACATATATGAGAAACATAGCTTTTCTACACACAAATGCATACATAGGAATAGAAAACACTAAGTAAACAAGAGTTAACAATGTCTGTCTTTGAGTGTGGTAGAGTTATGGGTAGTTTTATTCAAATCTCACTATAATGTTCTCCATTTTCTTTAGTAAGCTTGTGGGTTTTTTTTTACGATTTATTTATTTATATATACAAGAACTGGGGTATAGGCCAGAGGTGTAGAGGGTGAGAGGATTCACCAGAGACAGAGCGGGGAACAGAACAAGCAGACTGACTGAAATACACTGCTGAGGGGAGCAGCGGGTGAGTCAGAAGAGGTCTGCTGCACCATGTGAGTAGTTCCCTGGCCGGGGATCGAACTCGTGCTGCAGTGGCTGCGGATAGCTTCATAGGTTGCTTTTTAACCCCTTGCAACACCAGTGAGGCCCAAGCTTGTGTTTTGTAATTTTAAAAAATAAGCACAAATTGCCCTTAAAGACAAAATCCTAAAATAAAGACATAAGCTCTTTAAAAACTGAAAATATAGGACACTTTTTTTTTTTGGCCTATAAATAAACCATGAAAACTAAACATGAAATAATATAGCAAATAAAAATAAAAAGAGGCAACATAGGGCCTCCCCTGGTGGCGCAGGCGGTTGAGCGCCGAGCTGTGAAGCTGTCTGCAGCCTCGGCAGCACCAGTTCGATCCCGGCCGGCCGGGGAGGGTCCCACAAGGCGGGGCAGACCTCTCCTGTCTCGCCCGCTGCTCCCCTCAGCAGTCTATTTCGTCAGTCTGACTTTTCTGTTCCCTGCTCTGTCTCTGGTGAATCCTCTCATCCTCCCACGCATCTGGCCTGTACCCCGGTTCATGTATAAAATAAATAAATCTTAAAAAAAAAAATAAAAAAACAGGCAACATAAGTGTTCCATGATACTTTGGTTGAAATAATTTCACAAAATTCCAAAATGGTCACATAACTTTTGCTATGATTTGATGTTAAATAAAAAACTTGGAGATTGCCATTGTCTTGAATCTCTTAAAAGTCTATGAACTCACCAAGTAAAGATGTTACAGACCTATGATTATTCCTAGCAATTTTTGAAAGATTATATAGGTAATGCACAAATATAGATATTAACAGAAATGTTCAAGGAAGAAATCACAGAAACCACAGCAAAAGTGCCCTTTGGGGAGCAGGGATGCTGAGATGGAGGTGTGCTTTTACTTTTGATTTTCAGTCTTTTTGCACTGTTGGATTTTCTAACCATGTACGAGTATTAATTTTTTACTACCATCAAGGGTTATCTAGATGGTGAAATTACAGGCTTCTTTAAACTGATTTTTCTTTTTTATATTTGTTTAATGAAAAAAAATCCCTACCGAATATTTCATTGATTTACCAATTTTAATGTCTTTTGATATATTTCTTCTTCATTCTTGGTATAATAGGAATTAACCAGGTGAGTGTGAGGACAGAGTAGAAAGCACTGGAGACTCAAGGAGAGAAGGGAATGTAGGAATAAAAATCTTGGTGAGCGTGAAGGTATATAAATTAGGAAATTAACAAGATGTATGAACTGTGTTGAATTTAAAGCGAGTTGTTTTCATTATGTTTTTCTCTAGACATATTTAGACCCTCAAAGCCAGGGGTAGCGTAGGTAGTGAATTAAACTGAACCAGAATGAGGGTCAGCCAGAGGAGGACAATGGAGGAAGAGGCAGGAAAGGGAGTTATGGGTGTATGGAAAGTAGTGGAAGGTGCTCAACAAGGATCTCTCAGGTGAGTAAAGAGAAAAATGAATCCAGGCAATGGGAAGGCAGGAGGGTGAGAGGAGAGTGTGGAGCCCATCTAAATCTCAGAGAAATCAAAATGCTGATGTAGACGGGAGGCAGGGTAAGTGAGTTGAAAATCAGAGACCTGACAGTATGATGGTGAAAATAAGATCCTGGGTCAAAGCAGCTGACAGAGGGAAAGATGAGCTCATGGGAAGAGAAGAGTCAAGGGGCTGTGAGGTGAAGGTGTTGGGAGGACCCTCAGAGGGATAATCCTGTTCTCCAAGAATGGTGACAGAAGCATCGTTGAAAGACTGACCGTGGCCCAAAGCTAAAAGATGTTAAGGCAGTGACCTAGAAATCTGTAGATGTCCACAGCCCAGTGGGTAACACAGCTATCTTCTAATGGTGAAGCGTCAATGTGGGGATTCCCAGGGGACCAAAAAGGATGGATTCCCGCCCTACAGCAGGCTTACTGAGTGGAAGAATGTGGCGCAAAAATTGGCCCCATCTGGAAGGAAAAGGAAACCTGTGCCTCAAGGGCTGACCAGAGCTGCTTATTGTTATTCAGTGCTTCAAAGAAGCTGAAAATAAGCTCCCATCACAACTGGGTAAATGAATTCATAGTCTGTAAAAAATGAGGGGAAAAAACTCATAACTAGAACATCTGTGTGGAAATGAAAAAGCATATATTATTATTTTTAAAAATATGAGTGCACACTTTCTGCTACATCTACTACTGAAGTCAAAATCTATCAGCAAAGCAACAATCACTTAAGCAAAAATCTTCAGAGGGCAGGAAAGTATCTTTTCTTTTAAAAATTAATCTCAATGCCCAAGATAAGTTAAAATTTACTAATAATGGAGATTATAGTTCTATTCTTAGAGAAAAACCTATCAGAATGATTTTATCTTTTCTTGTTTGTAAAAAATATGAATTGTGATGCCTTTTTGTTTTTGTTTTTTTGTTTTAAAGATTTATTTGTTTATTTATACAAGCACTGGGTACAGTCAGAAGCGTGGGAGGGTGAGAGAATTCACCAGAGCCAGAGTGGGGAACAGAGCAGGCAGAACGACGAAATACACTGCTGAGGGGAGCAGTGAGCACAGTGGGAGAGATCTGTCGCACCATGTGGGACCCTCGCCGGTGGCCTGGGATCCAACCAGCACTGCAGAGGCTGTGGGCAGCTTCGAAGCCCAGCGCTCAACTGCTGTGCCACCAGGGGAGGCCCTGTGATGCCTTTTTGTACAAAAAATTATAACCACTTGGGCCTCCCAGGTGGCGCAGCGGTTGAGCGCTGGGTTGCGAAGCTGCCCGCGGTCTCTGCGGCGTCGGTTCGATCCCCGGCTGCTCCCCGGCCACCAGAGGAGGGTCCCACATGGCACGCAGACCTCTCCTGCTGCCCGCTGCTCCCCTCAGCAGTGTACTTCGGTCCTTCTGCCTGCTCTGCTCCCCGCTCTGGCTCTGGTGAATTCTCTCACCCTCCCGCGCTTCTGACTGTACCCAGTGCTTGTATAAACAAACACAAACAAAAAAAAATAAAACAAACAAATAAATAAATAAAACATGCTTCTATTTTAAAAAAAAAAAATTATAACCACCACATAACCACTGCACTTCTACAAACAAACAAGGTCAGAACTGAAGAACAAACACAACCAAGTCTTCTTTACCAGCTCATTAATCAAGAGCATTTTCAAAAGAACACAAGAAATACAATGAACATTAGGTTAATATACATCATGAGTTCTTGAACATATTTTCTTAATGTCATTACTTCTTAATGCCATTGCTTAGACCCAGGATCTTATTTTCACCATCATACTGTCAGGTCCCTGATTTTCAACTCACTTACCCTGCCCCCCACCTATACCATTTTGGGCAATGGAGGCCCCAAAGAACTGTGATATTCACCACAGTTTTTTCCCCATATTATTATCCTAGATGATTAATTCTAAAAAATATCCCCAGATAACTTTTCTACTGGACAGAGAGATAGATACAATGACACACTGTTAGTGCCAATAAGAAGTGAAAACAACAACTATCAGCAATGTATTGATAGTACTCTTGTGCCTTGAACCTCTGAAAACACAATCATGGTTTATAAGTGCCCTGCTAAATTATTTCCAAATACTAATCTTTAAAATGTAAGAAGACCAAAACTTCATTTTATTGGGTGAGAAAATGTTTACAAAAAGTTAATTCCTATAATCATGCCTTCACATGTCAGAAGTATTCCAAATCTTTCTACCAAAAACCAGTAATTTTATGTCAATACGTCAAACAGGCAAACTGTGCCCTAGTCCAACATGAAAACTGAAGCCAGCGGGAAGCACAGCTCCATCACCCCCTCCAGTCTGCTCCTTCAGAAGCCTTCTAGTGAGGGGAGATCACACCAACCTTGACTGCTGTCTCTATCCCCACCCAGATGCAGCTCCTATACAACTATTTTAGCAGAAGCCCAAGAAGTTCTTAGCAGCAGCTTCCTGCTGCTAGATAGAAGTCCTATGGGTGGTCTAAGCTTGAATACCTCAAATTAAGACATTTTAAAATATAAAGAGATCATAGGTCTGCCATAATATAAGAGCTACTCTGCTTGATACATCATGAAAAAGACTTCAAAACACAATGCTAAGTATATTCATATGGATGGACTGCTGCATTGTGCTACCAGGACAGACTACACACTGCTCTGGAGTGTTTCACAGAGTCATCATTCTGTGGGGGATCCAAAGCCATACAAACACCTCTCAAATAAGTTTAGGAAACCTTTGCTTAAGCAAAAATTAAAATAATTATTTTTTGTTTTTAGTATGCTAATCTATACTGAAAATTTCTAAAGGACTGTTGGCTGTCAGATGAATGTGTGTTACGGCACAACTGAAACTTCAGGATGCTGAACTTCAATAGCACATGTGGCATCTTCTTCCAGATTATGCATCAGTTCGTACTTTTAGTCAATACTTCTCTCCCTTTAGTAATATGCCATCAGTGCCATTAACACTGAGTATGAGAAATAGGAACATACAGAGAAGGCCAAATAAAATGCAATAAAGGAAATAGTGAAAAAAATTCTGGGATTGGTCATGATCCAAACTACAAGAAGGGCCTCCAGAGAATCAAAAGACTATTTTCCTTTATTACTGACCTAAACTCCCTGTACTTGAGTGACATTATCAAGGAAAAAATCTGCTCGATGTTTCAATATCATTATCTTTCAACCTAACAGGTTATTTTCCATTCCCTAAAAATGTTCACATTAAGAAAACCCTATAGATTTCCCCCAATCAATAAAGGGTAAGCCCACTCCAGGGAGACGGTGAGGAAGCCCTCCCTAAGTGTGGCTTCTTCCCTTGCTTCTGAGCATACTGTTACACAGAGATGAGTTCTCCTAAAGTACATTGAAATGATTCCTGAAAATCCATAAAAACGTTTATATTGGAGACACTCAGTAATACCTTAAAGGTCTAAAACATAATCAGTTAATGTAGGCAGAGAAAGAGACTATGCATGAGGAAAAAAAAAAAAGAATGAAAAAAGCACAATTACATGTATCCCAAAAAAAACTGCACCAAAATATTTCAAGGTGGGCTGCAAGGGCAAATTTACTATTTTCAAGCTTTCATATGTCAGTGCAGTAGAATTATAGTCATGTTGAAATGATGCCATATTAAAAAAAGGTGCCATATTGTACTTAAAAATGGATTAATCACTCAATTAAAGAAGATGGTAAACAGAATTCTAATAATCTGCAGATTCATGAATGTCTGACGAAAATGACATACTTCGCAGAATTCAGGACACTGAGATGAAAATAATTTGAAATTGAGTTCAAAGGGACCCCTGACCCCCACCCCTGGCATTGCTGGAACACACTGCTCACTAAAAAGTGATCTCCACTCAGCATTCATACTTCAAGAACCATCTAGAAAACTAGATTCTCACTCATTTTTTTTAATTCCAAACTAACAATAAAATTGAAATGTTTACTTCATTTTAACTAGGTGCCTCCATGACAATTTGAAAATCTCAGTTCTGTTTTTATTATCAATATCAAAGTTTTCTTTGTGTAGCTCCCCATTTTATCAACAACATAAACTGTAACTATTCTAGGCAGGGGAAAAAGATAATTACGGAGGCACAACCTGAACAAAAAGACTATTTTTTGTGAGCAAAAATGGAAGTAAAAGATAGTATTACGGTTTGTTTTACATTGCTATCTATCCCATCAAAATTAAATTAAAGAAAATGTTAAATGGGGCTTTACTTAGAGACAGGCTATCATAAAGAGAGACACTGCACATAACTGGACAATGTAAGGCACGGGAACTATTGATAATATATTCCCAGCACTCCATTTCACCAGCTTTATTATTTTAATTTTTTCACGATGTTCAATACCAAAATCTATGAAAGGGTCTTCTATGGCCTTATTTACCTTACTTGGAGATGTCTCTAAACAAAATACATTATCAGGAGAGAATGTATTTTTCTCCAAATGTCAAATTTTATTACAGTCAAAAGATAAAAATATAAAAAGGTCACTTCCCTAGAGACAAATAAATACCACTAGGATTTTTAAATTACCTCATTCTGACACCAAATTCCACAAACAGTAGAGAGAGCCATATTTTTATTAGTAAGGTGAAGAATTCAGTGTTACTCACAAGAATAGTTCCGTAACTGAAAAGGAACTCTTCTGTTACAACTTGAGGTCGAAATACCTGTGTGATGAGAGTTTCCACAGATTAAATCCTGAAAGCCACGCACAAGGGGGTTAAAAAAATGAAAATACTTTGTCTGAGTTGACATTTCTCAGCTCCAGTTTTACAAAGAGGGGAGTCACATTTTATCCTATTTTTTTTCTCTGAATAACATAGTACCTGAGAAGTGACGAGGTGAAGCACTATAGGCATCAGGGGGAGACACATCTTCAACTGCTTCACTTGAACTGTTGATGGGTGTTTACGACCGGAAACGTTAGCCAGGGCATTTAGAATGTCACCTGCAAAGCACATCCCAGCACACACATGGAGGTTAGAGACCACAAATACTTAGGAATCACAACCATCATTGCTAGAATACTAAAGGGGTGGTTGCAGCAATTAACCTCCAAATGAAAGAGGTGAGTAGAAGCTGTTTCATTGTATTCACAAAGAATTGAAATTATAACAGCAAGTTGTGGCCTCTGGGGAGATCCTGGGTATAACCTTGATCTCTCATCCAGAAATTTAAAAAATAATTTATAAATGGTTCTGGTGGAGCAGTGGTTTTAGAAATGATTTTCCTTCCCATTTTTCAGTACTTCCCAAATTTCAACCCTGAGCACTTTCCACTTTTACAAACAAGAGAAAGTTATTTAAAAATTATAAGTAAACAGATTATTGCTCATAGTTCTTTTAACAATAAAATAAGATGGAAGTAAAATGAGATCAATTCCTAAAACTTTTTATTGGGTGATAAGTCAAGTGATAATAAAATTTGCTTTGTGGACTTCAGAATCTTATATCCTAAAACAGGGTATTTTCTGAAAAGAAACTCAACTACCAATAGACCAGATTGTGGCCTTCAGGTTAGAGATTTTTGAAAGGTTATAATTCAAAATAAATTTTCAAATGCTCCATTTTCAGTCATTAACAGGCAAAAAGTCTCCCAAAGCATTAGTGAGGATCAAAAGGTAGTACCAACCAGCCATGACATACATTCCAACATTTTAAATTTCTGAGTCTAAATGTATTTTAATATAATGGTTGGATCAAATTTTAAATTTTAAACATTTCTGGTTAATAGCTACATCTGCTGGAAAAGCATGGAATGGGATTTTAACTAAAAGGACATAATCCTTTGATCATATTCATTCCTGTGAATAACAATGGGATAATGGTTTTTTCAAGCTGAAATAAACAGTCTTGAAAATTATTATTAGGCATTTTTATCTTAAAGTTTCAAACAAAACAAATTTTCAAACTCTGAACTTTAATATTAAAAATTCCTTACTCTAATATCAAATTGTAATGACTGTGAATCTTTCAATTCTTTTAACACAAAATAAATGTTTGGCTCTAACCTGAAGATAAAATATTTTTCTTCAGAATTATGCAGTGAGAAATTTTGAGAAGTTACCTAAAATAATACCCCGAGTCCAATTTGAAGCAAGCAACTTGCTTTCCTTTTGTTTATTTTCCCCAAATGTCAGTTTACTACAGACAGCACTTCACTGTAACCTTTACCCTGCTCACTGCAGGCTACGTCATGTCATTGATGTAAAATAACTATAAAAACAGAGGAGGCAAATTTAAATTTTGAGGCTATGCATTCAAGAGAAAGTGTATTGCACTCGCCTGCATTAAGAGACAAGCAAGAATAAAAAGAAGCAATGCCCAAAAGCCAAGTCTCAGAAAGGTTGGCAGGAAGGGGCCTGGGGATGAGATTCCAATTTACCCAGGATCCGTGGCAGCTCCTGTACGATGTGACGGATGAGGAGGTCCAGGCATTTGGACAAGTACTCATTGCCACTCTGCTGCTCCTTGCCTGGAGTGGTCTTTCTGCTGTCTCTCTCGATGTACATCACCAGTCTACATCCAGGAAAGTGCAAAAGATTACCTTTCCTGATAAAACAGTAGATAGCATCTGTCCCGAAACACCGCCAAGGCCAATGTTTCCAGGAGCACAATCCCAATCATGTTGACATTTAGATTCATAGCAGCTTGACAGGCGCCATCCATTTTTGCCTTAGAAAAATCTAAACGTTTATGCAGAGAGAATATAAAGCAACTTTGAATATTCCTGCCAATGTGGTTATAAAACAAAGTCCTGATTTCATTTGCCTTTGGCCCAAGAAGAGAAACCACATCCTCTGGGTGATGGGTGAAAAGGCAAACAGGTGTCCAGACACAGGGGGGTTCTAGGTGTTTCAAAGGTTTTAAGTAGAACCTCAAATTTTTGCACTTTTGTTGGTCTTCAGTATTAAATTTGTTTGGAACCTCAGGCAAATCACAGGAATTTCAATTCTTTCAATAAATTGTGTACATGAATCCAAAGAAAACAATTTAAACTCCAGGAGATACAGAGAGCAAACAACGATCTGAATGCCTAGATTTTACAGGTCCTTTTGTTGATCAGTTTTATGCCATCTACCTTTTGATAAATTTGTTTTTTCTTAGAATCACTGGCATTCATTAAACATCAATCTCCAAACTACCTGCTTCCAAAGCAGAACTAGGGAACAAATTGGACCATCACTCTAGATACTCAGGGTGTGGTTGAAAAGTTTTAGGCCCACATTTCATCCCCTTGTTTCAACCTACCAGTCATCTTCCCGAGTTCCTCTTCCCCTCAGCTCTCTAAAGGATAATGAATTCATTGATTCACCCTGCACAAACCCCTACACAGCAATCTCCCTTGCTATATACTCTCTTGCCATCATCCATCTGTTATAATCATTTGTCCCACCTAAGTTTACTTCTCAGAGAGAACTTCCAATCAACTCCCACTGTAAACTGGAGGGAGGGGGTTTTGTACAGAACGCACAGATATATGGATACTGAAATCTTAACACTTAGTTTATGTGTGGCTCTCTTAGTTGATTTATTCATGCTTTGCCTTTCTGCTACTGGGGGGGAAAATGGGGCTGAAACCAAATCAAAAGTTTAAGTCACACAGAAGCCAGCTAGCATCCACTGTTCTTAGTCCCTGATTACAGCTCTAGCCACACCCTAGAAAACATTATGGCAACAGTCAAAATGAAGAGACCATAGTGATGCATCAGCAGAAATGTACCACTACTACTTAAATGCACTCAGAGTGCAAAATATCTTGATATAATGACTAAATGATAAAAAATGAGCGCTCAACATTTCATGGTAAGTGAAATCCAAAAACTTCAGCTGTGTAACATGTTAAGAAATGATGGGGAGGGCCCCCCCGGTGGCGCAGCAGTTGAGTGCTGGGCTGCGAAGCTGCCCGCAGCCTCTGCAGTGCTGGTTCGATCCCTGGCTGCCGGGCGAGGGTCCCACATGGCGCGCAGACCTCACCTGCCGCGCCCACTGCTCCCCTCAGCAGTGTACTTCGTCAGTCTGCCTGCTCTGCTCTCCGCTCTGGTGTGCTCTCACCCTCCCACACTTCTGACTGTACCCAGTGCTTGTATAAATAAATAAATAAATAAATAAATCTTTTTTTAAAAAATTTAAAAAAGAAATGATGGGGAACAGGCTGGGGAGCCAGCCAGCCCGACGCTCCCAAGGACCTGAAGCACAACATACCATCACTGTAGCCTGCAGCTCCCAAGAGGATAGCAGGACTCCAAGATCCTCTGCATGAGCTGGCACCTGTTAAAGCAACCCAATCGAAGGAGCAGGACCAGAAAATACCAAGGACATGGAAACACATCTTCTTTCCTGCTTCTCAAGGCGGATGGTGTGGTGTCTCCCTGCCCGGTCTCACCGGATACAGAACAACTTTTCCTAAGTTAAAGGTTATGGCACTGAATTGCATCTCCTCCAAGATAAGTATTCCAAGTGCATCCTCTGGTCATTACTGCTCTTGTCCTACTTGCACACTTTCCACTATGACAATTCTTCATCTTTATAGGATCTGCTACTAACCGAGCCTATCATATTTTCCCTCAATCCATCAGTAGTTTCTTCACTTACTTCCTGTTTTAATTACATCCCACCATCTATATCATTTCATTACACTCTGGACTTCTTTCTTCTCTTTGCACCCTTCTTCTTGCAACAGGAATTTTGCTGCTGCTTTGCAGCGAGAACGCAATGAGGGACACAGCAGTCGTGGAGCAGGTTTGCAAGGCAAGACTCTGCTACTTGAGCAGAAGTTCTTGTGTCATTTATTGAAAGCACACAGGCCAGTAAAAGTTAATCATGCGACAATGGTATGAGGAATAAACTCAGGAGGGTGGGATAGGAATGGGGGACAAAGTTTTACAAGGGAGAGGGAAGGGGACATCATGGCCATACGTCAAGTGACATTTGCGTCAGCAAAGTATTTGATGTTATCACAGGCAAAGTTATCCCGAGACTACCATGGAGACAGTCACGTAATCAGGTCAACAGCAGCCTAGGCATCCCCGGGCCTGCCTCATGATACGGGCTATACCCCGTAGGTAGTCAAGGAATGCTCTGCTGTGATTTGTAGATAGCAAATAGGTCAAGGTTGCCCATGAGTGACCTGTTAGTAGCCAGCTCATAGGGAACCACACCTTCTAACTATATGAACTCTGGATGAATGTGAAAATCTACTTTTCACATCTCTTCAGAGAAAGCTGCTGAAATTAAACACGAGGCGGCAAGCTTATTTCACTATAAATACATGACATTAATATTGGATGTTTCAACAATCCAACTATATTTCATAGACTACCCATACTCTATTGCTAATGGAAACATAACTTGGTACAAATCCCATGAAGAGTGTGAGTTGGCAGTATCATCAAAATTAAAAACCTTATTCCCAGGCTAATTTCAAATTTTCTTCTCAAATCCCCAACTTTCTTGTCTTCATGAGTGACACTGTCTCCCACTGCTCCCAGAAAGTCTTCCTAGTTCAGCACGCACACCTACTGTGCATCCCATTTCAGTGTCCTTGCCTTCCATCAAAACAACGCACCAATCTCCCCTTCCAGCTGCACTTTGGATCTCATCAATTCCACTTTCTCAGAACCTTAACACTGACAATTACTTATTTTATCTTTGACATATTCACTCCCATTTAACAAAATACTTTCTATGCTCTTCTAGCAACTGTCCTTCCCCTCAAATATGTAAGAGAGAAATCTATTCCACTTATCCACTGTTCCTCCCACTTTTTTCTCAACCCTCCAAAATCTGGCTTTCAGTCCCATTACTCTATGGTCACTGACAACTTCCATGACACCAAACCCAAAGGGCATCTATCTTGCCTTCACCCACCTTGACAAAGCAACAGCATTCTATACTCCTATTACTCTATAGATCATACTTTTCCAATTTCTCTGGTTTTTCCTTCTACTTTTGTGGGTTTCACACCCCTAAATGTTAAAAGTTATCAAGATTCATTCTAGGCCCACTATTCTCTCTTACTCACTTGATCCACACTATCTCATCCCCATCAATGATATGATTTACCACCTCTGTACACAGATGCTTCCAATGACATAACTGCAGCCCAAATCTGGTCTATATATTCAACTGCTGACTTGACTTGATTAGCTGTCTTTTGTCTCAAAGACGTTTCAAATTCGATATAGCCAATGTAAATATTATCATCATCCCACCAAAATTGATTGCCTTTCAGATTATATCCCACTGTACAGCATCATTCTCTACCCTGTAGATAACCCAGAGACCTTACCACCTTTCTCTCACTTCCTATACCAACTCAAATATTAAGCACTCCTCAAACCCCTAGATATTCCCATTCCCAAGCAAGCACGAGCGTCTGTTTTCCTCCTCCAGGTCTAAAACCACTTCCTAGCTTGTCTATCTGCTGCTGCACTGTCACTCTAACTCTTACACCTCCTACATCTATACTTACCTTATCAATCAAGTTGTTCCTTTGTTTAAAATCCTTCAATGGCAACCTCTTCTTCTTAGCAAAGGAGTTCTTAAAACACCCCATCATAACTTAAAAGTCCTACAGGGTTTGACCCCCAACTTCCTATCTTGCTGCACCTTGCTTTCTCTCCCCTCCAGTCAAATTATCTATTCCTCAGACTCAATACCTCCCCCAACAGCAAAACACTCTTTTCTCCCTAACTTAGATCTTCTCTCCGCTCCTTGCCAGTGAATTCGTATACATCATAATTCACTACAATTTCTACTAACTTCCTTAAATTAAATCCCTCTATGATATTGTCTCATAGCACAGAATGCATTAAGGCTCTCACCCTACTGAAATTTTATAATATATTTTTGATTTTCTGATGTTTCATCCCAATAAACCTAAAATACCTAAGGGCAAGGACTTTATCTGATTTGGTTCACCACAACATCTTTCCACTTCTGGGCACAGTTTCTGACATTAAAGAAGTGTTCAATAAATACTTGCTGAATAGGTACACATTGCTGTTGAAATTGCCACAGGCTTTACCTAGCTCACTACAGCAACTCCTTGGTTCTTGCTTGTTCCAAGGCCTTTCCTAATTCTACTGTTTGATATGTGTTTATTTGCCATTTATATTGCCAGATAACATAAGTTTAAAGAAAACTGCTAAGAAAAAAAGACAACTATGTCAGAGGAAAATATTCACAACTCATATTACAAAAGACTAATATTATATACGTGTGCACACACCACTTATGCCTCCCAGATAGAGATTAGGAGAAAAAAAAAAAAAAAACAAGGCAAGAGAAAAAATGAAAAAAGGATAAGAAAGAGCAGTGTACAGAGAAAATACAAATGACTCAAGCAAAACAGATGCTCTACTTTGCCCATAATAAGAGAAATATATATACTACCATAGCATTTTTTTCTCTAGATAGCCAAAATTCAGATAGTTTGGCAGCAAAGAATTCCATCAAGACTCTGAGACTACCCATTCTCTATTGCTAATGGAAACATAACTTGGTACAAATCCCATGAAGAGTGTAAGTTGGCAGTATCATCCAAATTAAAAACCTAGTAATTTCATCTCTAGGGAGAAATTATTCTATAGATACATACTTGCGCTATGATACGTATTCTCATTTTGCTGTTTCTAAGAGTAGCCATGGATAGAAACAGTATTGGGTTATTGTTTTAACCAATGAGGCTAAATATCTGTGCCTATCTTTATGAATCTTATAGTTAACTATTATATGTGATGTGAAAAATTATAGGTTTTGTTAGCATGAATTTATGATTTAGAGAGATATTAAAGTTTCCAGTTTATATATAGTCAAAGTATCAGCATTTCCTTTTATGGTTTCTTTCATCATTTTTATAATGACAAAAGCTTTCCTTGCCCCTAATTAGACAAATATAGTCCCAGCTGTTTATAGTTTCTTTTTGGTACATAATTCTTTAATCCATCTGGAATTGACTTTTGTATGGTGTAAGCTGAGAAAATAATTTTTCCCACACAGCCAATTATACAGAGTAAATATTCCATTTCAAAAAATCTTTCTTTTAAGATCAAAATAGATTTTTTTAATTTCACTAATTATCATATTAATAGCAATGTTATAGGCAAGGGGATAAAACTTCCAGGAAAATTTCATTCTCCAGGAGGCACTGACATTTCAGGCTCATGGCAAACCTACACAATGAACTTATAAGACTATTCACTCTCTAGAAGGGTTCTCATTCTAGAGACATGTAAGATTATTTTACGGCCCGTCATACCAATATAAGTATGAAGTCATTTGGAGAACAGGTAGATATTTGGGGCCTATTTTATCATTTTTATCTGATTCTGACAGCTTCATTTCACTCTCTGTCATATTAGATAGATTGGGGAGCTGACATCATGGAAAATGTGTTACGATGCAACCCACAAGAGGCTGATGGTGATGATGGTAAGCAAGGAAAATTACCTAATGAAGCTAAGGTTTTCACGGGCTCCTGTTGTAAGGTTTCAGTTTTTAGGCAGAGAGGCAGCATCGTGGCTAGCTCAGGACTCCAGCTGCTAGTGCAGGTGCAAGGGACAGGCAAGGAGAGAATATGTTTCCAGATAAACTCATCACAGATGGGGTCACTAAACGTGGCATATAGAGAAACCAAACAAAGGGTCAAAGACAAACTTCAAACCAAACTTGAAAGCTGACCATAGACCTGAGGCACCAGAGTGGGAGGAGGCTGAGAACAGCGTTGGGAGAGAGCACAATGGACTACAGCAGAGGAGGAAGGTGGTTCACTGGTGGTTTCCCTACCGTGACCACAGCTGAGGGGGGAATCCTACACTACCAAAGCACTAACAAGGTTATAAAAAGATAGCACTTGAATTTTTTTAAAAGGGTAGGGGGTGGTTTCCTGTGACTGGTGGGAAGAGAGAGGTCAAAGATATTTCAGAGAAGTAGAGTGGGGACTAGGGATAAGAAGTACTCCGGGTAATCTTCTGGAAGAAAGCAAACAGCTTAACAGGGAACCTCCACTAGAGTGGGACAGCCTTGAGAGCTGGGAGCAAACCTCAGCCAAAATCCAGCATGGAAACAGGGATTCAGTCTTACGGCCCCAAGACATGAATTCTGCCAACTGTCAGTGAGCTTGGTGGTGGACCCCCCTCAGCTGAGGACAGCACAGTCAGCCCCTTCATGTCAAGCTGATAAAACATGGACAGTCAGCTACATGGTGGCCATACCCCTGATCCACGGTAGCCATAGGAGTAATACATGTGCCTTGTCTTAAGCCACTGAGTTTGTGTTAATTTTTTTATGGCACGAAGATGGCCCTTATTCACTGTCTATTCAAAACTCTGGTTACTTTTCTCTGCTGATGAGTTTGGGTTTCTGCATTCATGTCAGAGGCTTCCTCTTGAATATCTGGTGATTCTTGGTTGTCCATGTATATTTTGAAAGATGCACGAAATCAAGGGTTGGAAGGTCTGTGTGCACAAGTAGTGCTTATGTCTGTTTCACTGCAGGAATATTAGGCAAGGTTTCATTAGCTGCAGTAGAGACACCCAAATGTCAACCCCTGTGGCGTTTTTACTGGGGATCATTCTCCCCAGGATGAATCTCCAAATCCCCAGCTCTGGTCAAAGGCATGCAAGCCAGGCTGTCAACAGGCAGCAAGTCAAGAGTGGGGAGTGCAGGGGAAGTATTCGCTCATCCTTGAGAGAAAGCAGACTCTCCTACAACCCTCTGATTTTTCACAAGGCACCTCATCTCACCCTTATCTGTGTCTGGAGGCCCTGTAGCTATAGCCTTTCCAGCTACACTGCCCAGAATACATGTCCAGTCTCCGGCTGCAGTGGAAGAGGAGTCGTCTCGGAAGTTCCAGGTCAGGGAGGAGGGCTGGAAATCGAATCTCCATGCAGAGCTCCCTCCAATCTTCCTCTCTTGAGTCTCACAGCTCTCTCTCACCAGTGCCTTCAAATGTACCCGACACTCCCACTTACCAAGCTTTCCAGACATGCAGTAATCAAATCTCAAGGCCTTTTCCCCCGGCAGACAGCGAGGGGTCTCAGCAATCTCCCATGTGCTAAGTGAGCAAGCATTTACCTGCCAGCTTTCCAGATTCCAGATCAAAGGGAGGTGACAACCCTCATCTGCTTTAACTGTCTTTCCCTCTGCTCTGTGGGTTTGGAATTTTTACTTCCTTTACTAATATTTTCATAGTCACTTACTCATATACTCAGAGTTTCATACAGAATCTGAAGGGAGCACACTCAAGCAGAGGACAGCTGTCATCACTGCTTCAGCTAGAAATCTTCCTCCTCCTGTTCCTTGGCTCCTTCTGGAACTCCTGGAACTTTGCCTGTGAGTGCTCCTGGACCTCCACACCATCCTGCCTGTGGTTTTCATATGAATTTTCCATGTCTATGTAATGGATTCTGTTGTGCTTCAATCTGTTCTTTCATGCAGACTTTCAAAGCACGGATGCTGTCCCCAGCAGAGGCCATTCTCTTTCAGTTCTTCTGCTGCATTTCAAAACACGGCCTCTCCATAGAGTTTTCATTACTAGATTTTTAAAATTCTGTGTATTCCATTAGTTCCGCCTCAGTAAGAGCTGCCTGCTTTTCTCGTTCTTCCTCCTTCAAGCACTGTGTCTCTCTCAACGGACCATGACAACTCTGCTGACTCACGACTTCTTCCCCGACTCAGCACCTGATAAGGACATGTTGAGGCGAAGAGGCAGGTGGTGAAAGGGAGCTGCTTTCTTCAAGTGCAAGAAAATGAGGTCATCTCCCTGCTGCCTCACAGACTCAAGCAGATGGGTCCCCATTTCTGTCTTACTCCAGATCTCCTGACAACAGGAACGCTGGCCCTGCAGGAAGACAGGGACCTGCCCTTATCTCTCCCACAAGGTGAAAACACACCTTAGGGCTCCCCTCACCACTCACCCTGCCTGTTGTGTTGCTCCAGAGAGCAAAGGGGAAGTCGGTGTTAGGATCCACACATTCAGGCCCCATCTCACCACCAGAGCTAAAGTTTCTAAATATTCATTCAGATACACAGAAATCACAGTGATTCCGGGAAGAAGTAAACGCGTCATGCCACAGTTCTGATGCTCTGAATGGTTTAGATCTTTCCAGTTCTTAAGTTGGGGTTAAGAGAAATGTTTTAGATGGGATGGCTCCTGGGAGAAGTAACCCTTGAGCTGTTCGGAAATCTGGGTGACTGCAGATGACAGCCAAGCACACATCTGGGGGAGGAGCTTTACAGGCACAGGGAACAGCAATGAGAAAAGCCCAGGGGGTGAGTACAGCAGGTTGAATGTGTTCAAAAAGCAACAAGAAAAACTATGTGGCTGGAATGGAGTGAGCATAAGGAGAAGTCAGAAAAGACAAGGGCTAGGAGGAGGACAGGGACCAGATGGAGGAGGGCAGCAGAGGTCATGCTAAAGAGTAAGAGTATTATTTCAGCATGCAGGATAGTATTAAGAGTCTGAGCAGGGAAGAAACGAGGCTGATTCACACTGTGTGAGGTATACTCTAGTTGCTACATGGACACCAGACTGTGAGTCCCAGAAATGATAGAAGAACAGTTACTGAGAAATTCAATTAGCCATCCTGGTGGGAGATGAAGAGAGGCAATGAAGTCAGTGGTGAGGTCTTAAAAAACAGATGAGAGCAACTCTGCATCAGGCCCTAAAAGACTAATAGGGAAAGGATTTACCTCCCATGTAAAACACCCAAAGCATAGACAAGTTCTATGAAACATCAGTATTTAAGACACTGTACATGAAAACAACGTGGGACAGCAATCCCTGAGCTCCACATAACCTTCACTTAGACGTGATTGATCTGCAATGTTGTGACACGACAATATCGAGGAAGGCCCTAACAGAAGCCTATAAAAGCTTTCCAAGTCGTGAAGATGCTTGGTTAACATACCCTCCTGGGCCTCCCTTGTGGCACAGAGGGTTGAGCGCCACCCTGTGAAGCTGTCCACAGCCTCTGCAGTGTGGGTTCGATTCCCAGCCAGGCAGGGAGAAACCCACATGGCGCGACAGACCTCTCCTTCTCACCCACTGCTCCCCTCAGCAGAGTCTTCCATCTGTTCTTCTTCCTACTCTGTCTCTGGTGCATTCTCTCACCCTCCTGCACCTCTGGCCTGTACCCCAGGTTCTTGTATAAATAAATAAATCTTTTTAAAAAATAAATAAAATCCCCTCCTCATGAATTGATACTGGTATACTGCAGTATATATACCTACCTGCATTTCCAAAGATACATAAAATTGCATCAGAGATCAGTACTAACATGAAAACTTGCAATCAGCTGAATGAATAAGGACAGAACATTGCTCCCAAATTAAGCAAAATGTTATCTCTTCCCCCAAAAAAGATGTCTATGTGTCTCATTGGTAGACCGGTACTAGGAAAAAAAATGTATTCAATTCTATCAGTAACAATATCAGTAGTATATTTTATCATGTCAACGAAAAATTTATAGAAATGTTTTCTTTCCTTACACGAGTACCTACGTGAGATCCACAATTTGACTCTTTTTTTTTTTCATTTTTTTAATAAGATTTATTTATTTATACAAGCACTGGGTACAGTCAGAAGTGTGGGAGGGTGAGAGAATTCACCAGAGCGGGGAGCAGAACAGGCAGAGGGACAGAAGTACACTGCTGAGGGGAGCAGCGGGCGGCAGGAGAGGTCTGCGCGCCATGAGGGACCCTCCTCCAGTGGTCCGGGAGCAGCCGGGGATGGAACTGGTGCTGCAGAGGCTGCAGGCAGCGCTCAACCGCTGCGCCACCGGGGAGGTCCACACAATTTGACTCTGACTCACAAATCCGAAGATACTTACTCTCTGACTATTTACACAAAAAAGTTTGTCAATCCCCCCATACATCAATCTCAGTAAATCCAGGCTCTCCTCTGTATTCTACACAAGTAAAATGCTGCATCAAATAATAGATGTTAAACCATATTTTCAAGGTACCTCGGGGGTTTCAAAGGAATACATAGGAGGCATCTGAATGTGAAGACATCCAGGGAAGCTTCTCCTTCTGGAGGAAGGAGGTAAAACCCAGAGAAAAAGAGACCTGTCCAGCCTTGGACCAGCTTATAAATTACCGAGCCCTGCCTCTTCCTCTACTTCACTAGTCTGCTCCTTCAGGGCTTTCAGCTACTCACTCTAGAAACCTTCAGTAATGAAAAATATGACCAAACCACCAGTTCGAGAAATCCTTCAAAAGATGCAAACCAGGGGCCTCCCCAGTGGCGCAGCGGTTGAGCTCTGGGTTGCGAAGCTGCCTGCAGCTTCTGCAGCGCCTGTTCAATCCCTGGCTGCTCCCCGGCCACTGGAGGAGTCCCGCATGGCGCACAGACCTCTCCTGCTGCCTGCTGCTCCCCTCAGCAGTGTACTTCAGTCCTTCTGCCAGCTCTGCTCCCCGCTCTGGTGAATTCTCTCACCCTCCCGAGCTTCTGACTGTACCCAGTGCTTGTATAAATAAATAAATAAACAAATCTTAAAAAAAGAAAAAAGAAAAAAAAAAGAAACTTTATTTAAAAAAAAAAAAAAAAGATGCAAACCAGAGTCCGTTTTAATGCCCTGCTTTGCATTGTCCTCAGATCTAAATTTTCCAGCTATTCCCACCATCCTGGTTTGGTCCCAGAAGCCATCTCTCAGACCTCAGTGTTTCCCAACGAAGTTCTAAGTAAAATGTAAAACACAAAGAAAAAGACTTCAAGGTATGTGAAGGCCAAGAAATACTACTAACAAAACGGATAACAAAACAGATACCAAACTGAAGTTTTTGATGAAACCAGAGAAAATCATACCTTGCTTGGCAGCTAAGAAGCAGCATCTCATGGTTATGAATCAAAATATATAATAGAACCAGGAAGGCTTTTGCTCTGATGGAAGTTGAGGGGCTGTCAAGTAAACGAATAATTGTAGAGATGAAATCCTGTGGAAGACATTAAACATTTTTCTGAGAAAACAAAAAATAAATGGGGCCAACGACTCTAAATGAACAGATTATAATAATCAAACAGATGGCAGGAAATAAAATAATATCAGCTACCATTTTTGCATGCTTAATTGTGCTGAACTCCATACTAAATTTTAAATATGCATCATCTCATTTAAAACTGAAAATTAGCCATTAAAAGTTGACAATAATATCCCTATTTTATAAAGGAAGTCTATCTTGAAAATTTAAACAGTTTTCCCTAATTCACATAGTTGGGTTCAAATCCAGGCCAGTCAGAAAATAAAGTCTGCCTCTCACTATTCAATCCACAATTGGAAGGGTGGCAATAATTAAACAACTAGAAGTCACAACTGCATGTAGATATGAGCACACCTGCATACACAGAGATCAAATATATATATGAGGTTCTAGGGAGATAAAATTTAAAATAGCAAATAATTTACACAAAGAAAAACCTATATTTCTATAACATTCTTTAATTAAAGGTACACCTGGCTCTGGTGAATTCTCTCACCCTCCCATGCTTCTGACTGAACCCAGTACTTAAATAGATAGATAAATAGATAAATAAATAAATAAATCTTTTTAAAAAAAAAAAGGTACAACACAATATAGCACAAAGGAATAAGTATTGACTATGATCAGTGTCAATTTCCCTTCTACAGAGAGATTAGACATCATTTCAGTGCCTGATATACAAAAAGAAAATCCAGACAAACACACGTGAAGTTAATGATGTAAGTAGACAGCAATAAGGAATTGGAGAATTAGTAAAATACCTACAGAGAGCAGGAATGTAACTTTCCAAGTCCTTAACATAGGCAAGAATCTCACAGTAACACTTTGTGTCCAAGGCAGGCTTAACAAACTCAATTTTTTCCACAATACAATCCTTTTATTGACTGTTGCATTGTCAGATCAGAGAATCCACAAAGGCATGCATATGCTATTTCAGGATGGAGATGTATCTATATCTAAACATCAGACTTGCCTAGTTTCTCAACCAAATAAGCTAATTCATCACCGGTGGAGAAAAGCAGAATCAACATGAAGATGCCCTTGAGTAACATATCAGTTTCTACCTTTCCAGCATGTAGACAGAAGAAACTCCCATTTTCACAGAGTCAAGTTCAAGGGACCATGATCACGTTTCCCACACCACCTCCACTGCCACCACTTCCACCTGCTCACAAATAATTCCATTGAAGTTTTGGAATAGACAGGGAAACTTTCAGGTTAAAAGAAAGGAAAGAGACAAGATAACTGACTGCAAAGCAAGATGTGGAAGTTTTGATTTCCATAAAGAACATTACTGGATCATTAGCAAAATCTGAATTGGGTATAGATTAGCTAATAATGTTGTACTCAGTATTAATTTCTTGAGTTTTAAACTAATGACTTGGCTTTTTTTTTTAACATCCAGTGAAGTAATTAGAGGTAAAGGAGCATCACGTATGCAACCTCTTCTCAAATGGGTAACACACACACACACACACACACACACACACGAGAGAGAGAAATTATAAAGCAAATATGGTAAAAGTGCAAAGGCAATTTAGAAAAAAAAAGAATAATCTTTTCAATAAAGGGTGCTGGACTAATTGGATATCCAAATGCAAAACAATTAGTAACAATCTATGCCTTGTACCATATACAAAATTTAACTGAAAAATGGATCATAAAAATTGAATGCAAAATATAAAACTATGAAATTATTAAAACAGGAAAAAAATCATCATGACCTTAGGTTAGAAGAGTTCTTAGATACCAAAATCACAATTCCACAATCCACAAAAAAAAAATTGATTTAATGAATGTCATCAAAATTATGTCTCCAGTATAGGAGAAGATACTGGGAAAAAACATTTGTTTCCACAATATACAAAGAACTCTCAAAACTCAATATTAAGGGGGCCTCCCTGGTGGTGCAAGGAGTTAAGCATCGCACTATGAAGCAATCCACAGCCTCTGCAGCACAAGTTCAATCTCCAGCCAGCCAGGGAGCAACCCACATGGCAAAGCAGACCTCTCCTGATGCACCTGTCTCTGATGAGTCCTCTCAACCCTCTACCCCCACATCTCTGGCCTGTACCCCAGCTCTTGTACGCATAAGTAAAAAGAAAAATTTATTTATTTATTTATTTTTTATTTTTATATTCCCCATACAATTGTGACCCCTTATTTTGACCCCAATCCCTCCCCTCCCCATTTCCCACCCCCCATAGAGTTTCTCTGGTTCATAGTTGTTTGTTGATTTTGATTTTTACTTTCTTATAGTTATTCTTTTTCCTGGTCCCTTATTTAAGTTTTCTAGATTCCTGCTATGAGTGAGACCATCCAGTATTTTAAAAAGAAAAATTTTTTAAAAACTCAATATTAAGGAAAAAAAAACTTAGTTGACAAAATATTTAAGCAGGCATTTCATCTAAGAACATATACAGATGTCATATGAACACATGAATGGATACTTTATGTTGTAGTTTAGAAAACTGCAAACTAATAAATAATTGAGAATGACTAAACTGAAAAATGACAAGCATGTGGAGCAACTAATCTTCAACATTCATTGCTGGTAGGAATGCAAAATGATATACAGTTACTCTGGAAAATGATTTGACAGTTTCATAAAAATGTTACACACCTAACATATATGCCCACCCATCACATTTCTAAGTGTTTATTCCAATGAAATGAAAACTTATGTTCACAGAAAAACCTATACACAAAAGTTGATAGCAACATAATTCAAAATAGTCAAAAACTGTGGCATATCCACATAATGGAATAGTATTCAGGAATGAAAAAAGGAATCATCTATTGATACATGCAACAACATAGATGAATCTCAACCACATTACATTAAGTGAAAGAAAGCAGTCTCTAAGATTACTGTAAGGCAGTCCCATTTATATGGTACTTTGGCAAAGGTAAAAACTATGAAGCAAAGAAAACATCAGAGATGGTAGTGAGTGGCGATTTGCTTAATAATGAAGTAGCACATCATCATCCTTTGATGTTGGAATTGTTTTTGAATCCTTTTTGCAGCCTAACATGTGTTAATCCACATAGAACTATGCACCAGAAAAACTGAATTGCATTACACAAATTTTAAAAGTAATTTTTTAAAATGTAGCAGGCAAATTCAAACAAATAAAAGGAAACCTTTTCTCAACATTTATAGATTTAGCCCTTATAAATTTCTTCTAAAAACATTATGCTAAAATGCAAGTTTGGTGCTTTGTCTTTCTGTTTCAGTGCCTAATAACTTACTAGATAAAAATAAAGATTGTAAACACTATACAAAAATTGCATTGATAAAGAACAAAAATACAAACCATTTTTTAAAAATTAAAAATGTACAACTTACACAAAGAAAACTATAGATTTTTATTGAGTGATAACAGAACATTTGAAAAAAATGGAGTGGCAGCATGACATGTGGGATCTGGAGTCAGGAAAATTCGAGCACAAATGGTATATTCCTTGACAAAATAACCTCTCTGTAAATCAGTTTCCCCAATTTTAAAATAAAGAGGCGATAATTACACATTTCACAGGTGTGGTATAATGATTGAAGGCTTTGGTCCACTAGTTACTAAAAAATATCATAAAGCATAAAGTTGTAAGAATTACGTTTTTCAAAATCATACAGGAAAAAAAATAATGTAATAGAGGGAAACAATCACAAGTGTATTTAAGATGTGAACAAATAAAAAAGATGAAGAACAGCCTATACATTTAATGATATCCTTACCTAACTTCTTACACTACAGAGTCTCCAAATGAGTTGCTAAAATTTTTAGTAAGGGGGTAAACAATATTATACTACTAAATCCCTGTCAAAATAAATATATAACCCTGGGAAAAGAATTTGAACCTTTGGCAAAGGATCAATATCTTTATGTATAAATAGCTTTAACCAATAAAAAATTTATGAATGCTCCAGTTCAAAACATTACACAGACAAGCAAACAACTGTTAAAAGAACTTGAAACTACCTACAAGCAAATTTATAAGGTACCTGCACTAGTAGGCAATGAAATGAAAATTTAAGAATACAAATCCATTTTATTGCAAGGCAGACTAGCAAAGATGAAGATGGAAAGCAGCCAGTGTTGGCATGGCCAGGAGTAAATGGATAAATTTTAAATTTATGAAAATAAGTATTTCAGCTGGTAAAGATGTAAGTTTTTCCTCAAAAGCCTTAATGGTGTTTTCTTCTGGCACAGCTGCTATATCCCAAGAAATGTATCCCCAAAACTGATGAATAAATGAATTGTATGTCCAAGAGTGCTCATGACAGTATGGTTTTTAAGACAGAAACAAAACAAGAAACTATCTTAACATCCAGAACAGGAGATTTGGTAAGTAAATAATTGTAGAAAGACAGCACATACCCCTCATGCTGTTTTACCTTCTTTTGTGACCAGCATTAATAGTGCCCCTGGGAAGGGGAAGTGGTAGATGGAAAAGACACACCACCATTTCCACAGCCAGGTCTGACAAGGCCATGCAGCCTCTGTCTGGGTCTGCTGGGACACTGGCTCTGGAAATCAGCCTGAGATTGTGAAGAGG
Source organism: Talpa occidentalis (assembly GCF_014898055.3). Classification (NCBI taxonomy): domain Eukaryota; kingdom Metazoa; phylum Chordata; class Mammalia; order Eulipotyphla; family Talpidae; genus Talpa; species Talpa occidentalis. Next base: position 29,875,640 of record NW_023600993.1, read on the forward strand.
CCAAAAGCCCTTAGGAAACAGAGGGACGTAGCTGAGGCTCCTAGTCCACAGCTCCCTTGAGTTCACAGATAATAGCTAGCACCACCTTACCAGTCCTGTGAATGAAACATCTGGAAAGTTTATTCTCCAATCAAACTCAGACTTCTCCGACAAAAACAACCTTGTCCAAATGACAGATTTGTGAGTAAAATAAATTATTTAAGTCACTACATTTTGAAGTGGTTTGCTACACAGCTATGACAGATACATGAAATACAACTTTAGTATATAATGAGAAAGGAAAATTTTCCAGGCACATAAAAGTTTTATACAACAATAGTCACAATTTTAAAACACAGAAGTGTCTACTAATCAATGAGGAAGAGGCCTTCTGCTATGCAGCCATTACTAAGAACTGGCAAAGCTAAAATAATATAGCTATGATTTTGAAACAAACTAGAAAAACAGTAATAAATAGCAAAATAAAAAGGACTAAGTTGGAGATTTGTTTGTAACACAGTAACTGCACATCCTGCAAGGAGATATATTACAGACTACAATATTGGATCTAAGCCTACAAACATCTTATCCCCTAAATAAATTCTCATTTAGTCATTTCAGAAAAACTGAATAAACAGTACTGATTCCCTACAACTAATTGTGCAGGGCCCCATATTTAATCTGAAACACCACACCTCTAGAACAGTATTCATCTTACACTTGACAAGGGAAGATTACAGACCGCAGGCAAAAACTGAGTAGAAGAATGAATAATCAAAATCACCTTCAGAGAATCAAAATGACCTCAGGTCACTTCAGCTTGCTATCCAGTGTGTATTCAGCTTTGATTTAAATTCATCTTGCCATTCAACTCAACCCACCTAAATATAACAAGTGGAGGAAAAAAGCAAAATCTGTTTAGGTCTATGACCCAAACCACAGCAGGATGAATTTATGTCTAACATTCAAATGGTACTTGGCAATGATTTTGGAATAGGCATATTTATGTAACATAAAGATGATATCATGAAATATTCAAACTGCTAGGAATCTGTCCAAAATATACAAAGCTTTCATGGCAAAGTTGATATCTTTGTCAAAATTAAGCTAAAAACATCCCTTTAGAACATATCATCTAGACAAAGTTAAGATGAATTTAAAAATAACAAGGTAGAGATCTCCTACAAATCTCAAGAGGTAAAAATGATCTGCTTCAGGGGACTCCCCGGTGGCGCAGGGGTTGTGCGTTGTGAAGCTGCCCGCAGCCTCTGCAGCACCAGTTCGATCCCCGGCCCCCGGCGAGGGTCCCACATGGCACGCAGACCTCTCCTGCTGCCCAATGCTCCCCTCAGCAGTGTACTTCGTCAGTCTGCCTGTTCTGTTCCCCGCTCTGGCTCTGGTGAATTCTCTCACTCTCTCGAGCCTCTGACTGTACCCAGTGCTTGTATAAATAAATAAATAAATCTTTAAAAAAAAAAAAAAAAAAGGTGATCTGCTTCAATCAACTGTCACAGGGAAGAATCAGTGAGAACACCTGGCCATCAACTGATAACAGCCTCCAGGAAAACAATGAGAAATCCTGGGGCTCGCTGCCCTGACACAAATTTCCTATTTAATATTGATGAAAATGAAAAGTGCACTGATTGTATCTAAAAGTATTTCGGGATGACACTTTCCTAAAAGAAGGTTAACCATGCATCTAAGTAAAAAGTCTCATACAACACATTTATTAAGGTGGACAGATGCAATACAAACTCGTAAGAGTATGAACATGCATAAATTACCATATTTTAAATTGATTAGCAACCATTGAATCAACCTGTCTAGTGACTTCGTCAGGAACAAAACAACCTAGGTAGACTTAGCATTCAATTTTTTCAAAATTTTACATTTGAAATTTCACATAGCTCTTCCATAGTAATTCCAATACCTAATACCATCACTACAACCACCACACTCACAAAATAAACCTGAGAGAAAACTGTGGGCCTCCCAGGTGGCTCAGGGGTTAAAGTCTCAGCACTACCAAGCCTTTGCCAGGCAACACAGCATGAGTTCCATCCCTGGCCAGGGAGCTACCCACATGGCGCAGCAGACCTCTCCTGTCTCATCTACTGCTCCCTTCAGCAGTGTCTTTGGTCTGTCTGCCTGTTCTGCTCCCTGCTCTGTCTCTGGTGAATTCTCTCACCCTCCCACGCCTCTGACCTATACCCCAGTTCTTGTATAAATAAATAAAATCTTTATTTAAAAAAAAAGGGTCTCCCTGGTGGCACAAGGGATTAAGATGCAACTAATGAAGCTATCCACAGCCACTGCTGCACAAGTTCCATCCCCCAGCCGGGTTGTTGCACACATGGTGCAGCAGACCTCTCCTGGCTTGCCCACTGCTCCCCTCAGCAGTGTATTTCTGTCATCTGCCTGTTCTGCTCCCTGCTCTGTCTCTCGTGAATCCTCTCACCTCCCACACCTCTGGCCTGTACCCCAGTTCTTGTATAAATAAATAGTGAAATATACATAAAGTTTAAAAAAATTAAATTAAAAAAATAGCTTTTTATATTTTGAATTTCACGTGTATGTTATCCTACTATCTCTATCCCTTTGCAGTTTGTCTTTGTCATTCAAAATTTTATTTGTTAATACTTTCCAGTCCAGTTCATTCATTTTTACTTTTTGCTATATAATATTCCAACATGTGAATATATTTCAATTATATTGTTTAACCTCTTGGTAGTTGACACCTTATGACATTGCAAAAATGCTGACAAATACTTTTTACATGTTTTGGTGCATAGAATTACATTATAGAAATGTTTATTGCTATGCTATGTGCATCTTCAACTTGACTAAAGATTAGGAAATTATACCCCCAAGTAATTATATAATTTTACCCAGGAGAGTTTCCAATGGACCAAATCTTTGCTAATAATTCTTGCTATTAGACATACATTTTTGCCAATCTGAAGTATATTAAAGAATAAATTATTTTAACTTTCATTTTATTCATTAGCATTCAGTTTGACATCTTTTCCCTGAGAATAGCCACCATTCTAGTTCCTTCCTCTATGACTTCACTCTCCACATCCCATGTGCATTTTGACTTGCCTTTTCCTTTTTCTTTGTAGATTTTTCATATGCTGAATCCTAATCTTTAAAAAAATTTCCCTCCAATAAGATCACAAAGATGGAATCCTAAATATTCTTTTCAACTTTTTTCATATTTTAATCTATTATTTAAGGACGATCTGACATCTAAATATCTCACAAATGACTGAATAAAATAGGGTACATCCACACTATGAAGTACTGTTTTAAAAAAATGGCATGTGCTACTATTTATCTAAGAAGACAGAGACTAATGCAGCACTCATCAGAGGTCTTCTCAGGAGTCAGCTAAACATACTAACTTAAAAGACAATCACAGATGGCATTTTCTACCAGTCTGCTCAGGCACCAGAGCAGGTCAGTAAGCAGCATCAGGTTCCTGCTCCCGCAGGATCCTTGCAGCAGCCCAGGCTACAGCAGACACAGTGAGAGGAGAGCCACATCAGGTAGGTGTGGGAGACTCGCTGGCTTGAAGCATCATCTCCCCCAGGGATCAACATCTCCTGTAACAATCCCTAGACACAGTTTCCAGCGAGACAGGAATCACTGCATTCGGGGCAGCCCAAGGTGTTCCTACCAAGTATTTAATATCCTCCCAGCCCAGATACCATTTACCAATCAGGGATCATTTTTATCACAAACATGCTGCTGGCTAACAAAAATGACAGGTTGGTCTTATCAGGTTTCCAGAGATACACAGCTGGAAAGTTAACAGAAATACTCTCACACAGAGGAGGAAAGGGTTTTCTTAACTCTTTACCTATAAAAAATAAAGACATAGGTAGAAAAATAGAGACCAGAAGGTGGGAGGCAGGAAGATACAATGAGAATAATCAGTGTAACTAACACATCTATAAAATAAGTAATATATAATATTTCTACAGATGAGTCTAGAAAGATGAATATAAAGATTTATATGTGGATATAGGCACCAAGGGGCAGAGAGAGATAAATGGAGGAACACACAGTTGCTCACATTTGACATTTTTAAATACAAAATTTAAACAGGTATTTTAATAAAAATGTTTGTACTCAGTGGGTAAAGAAAGGAAAGGGGTGGGGGAAGTGGGGGGAATAAAGATGGAATCTGGAATTCCCTGAACTGATTAATAGACTTTGGAAACATGTAGACATTTTACATCATTATAAAACAAACCAAAGTTTTAAAAAGCAATTTCCCCAAAAGATAATAATACCTAAATATGTCAAGTGGATAGCTTAAATAAAAGAGGACTATTTGAAGAAAATTTGCAATGTATTTAACTGCACAGCTCTAGCTGGAAATACCTTAAATACTAAAGCAATTGTGAAAAAATCATTAGTGGATTTCAGAAATCATTAATATTAAATATGGAATACCAGTGTTATTCTGAAGGGGCAACCTGAGTATTCAAAAGAGTAGTATCTACACAGGAAACACATCAAAGTGTTGACTCTACGAGAAATATGAAAGTATCCAGGGGGCGGGAGGCAATGGATTATGGTGGAGAACTCTGAGTGCTTTGGTGGTGGGAGAGCTGCTGTGACTTCAGAATTGAGTCCACAAGAAGGGCTGAGAGGGTTAAAACCAATTAGGGAGGGGCCCAATGGTACAGAATAAAGAAACATGGGTGCTCTGGGATGGGTGGGGTGCGGTGATGCACCTCTGAGGAAGGATGAACCTATTCCCCTGAATCATATGCAGTAATGTAAACAATGTTCCCTCAAATAAATAAATGAAGAAGTAAGATTCTAAGAAAAAAATTAAGTTGGGAATAATTTTATATATATATATATATATATATATATACATTTAAAGAGAATTAAGAGACAAATCACTGATACATAGACCCTGATTTGATGCTGATTCAAATAAATGATCAGAAAATACTTATGAGACAGTCAAGGAAAGGTGAACTTTGAATATATGACTAAAATAAACGTATTATTTGGTGTTTAACAGTATTATGAATATATCTATTTTAAAAGAGTCCTTTTCCTTTCAGGATACATATAAAATAATTACAAATAATATGATGTCTAGGTTTTGCTTTAAAATAATTCAGAGGGAGAAATAGTATGGCCTACAAGTAAAATAGTAGCATAAATAAGACCAGATTAGCCATATACTGAAATCTGATGATGATAGGTATATGAGGGGTAATATAGTATTCTCTCAGTGTTTTTTAGATTTGAAGCTTCTTATTAAACACATGCACACACCTTGATAACCCAGGATGCTGCTCCATTACTCCTATAGGAGCCTCTGATTTTCACTTCATCTTCATTGTTAGCTTCTGGATATGTCTACTCATTTCTTGAAAATTTTTCTTTACAAGGACTATACAGTATTTCTAAGATTATATAGAGACCAGGATTACAGAGTATCTTATTTAGTCACATTGGTAGAAATACATACCTTTTCACATTCTGTTCCTGCTCTGTTCAGGTTTTCTAATTCTTCTCCTAGACATGCTAATGTCACAAGACAAAGCAAATTTTGTAATTGCCATGATATCTTAGCCAAAATAAGAAAGGAACAACTTTTAACCACATAGAAATAATTTACTATGGTTCTCTGAATTTGAAACAATAAAGATTAAGAAAGAAAACATAATTTACCATATGGCTTCTAGGTATTGTGACTGAATATATTAAAGACAGAAAAATAAATCAAAAGAGAAAAATCTCTTGTTCACAGACATTTAAGCACCTCAATTATGAAAAGGCTATCAATTCCCTGTATCTAACAATGATGCAAAAATATAATATAAAGTACCATCTACCAATGGTTTAAAAACTACACTGTTAAGGAAATGAGAGTTATGGTTTAAGACTTTTTGTTTCTCCCAATTTCTTAATCAGTGGGACATGCAGACCCCAGGATTTGTAACTGGAGAGTCTCCTGTTGCCACAGATGTGATTGCTCCCTTTTCATACCACAATATAAGGCTCTGACACTTGCTTTGGATAAAGGAATCTCCTGCCATTTAGCACACCTGTGGGCAAACAGATCCTTTAGAGAGGACAACACAAAATAAATCAGGTACCACTAATGTAAACAGCTGTTAGGTAATAATCATATAAGGACCCTGATACCCAAGTACCTAATGCAGGTAAGAGTGGGAACTGAAAAGTCCTCCAATACATCCACATCCACTCAAGAACATCAGCATGATTGAGAAGAGAGTAATATTACCAGACAGGTACTATTACTATGTTAAAGTTCATCTATGTTAAGATGAAAATCTGGCTACAGTTACATATTTCAGATGGAGAATCAGAGATACTCATGTTAACTGCAAATAACTACGAAGTATACTGAATGGTACTATTTAATATCATCCTAAAGTCTAGGATGATACTATACATCTAGGTTATACTATAAGAGAACTATAGCGTGACCATAAATGACTGCTGGTTCATTTAACTATCATTGTCTACCTTCTTAAGAATAATCTAGCATTCTTCATGCAGAGCCCTCTGAATGTGATAACACATGTTGGACATAATGATGAATGTAACAAGATGTCCACTGTATCAGACTAGAAACCAAAAATGAGAGGCTAGCAGTTTAAAGTAACACAAAATGAAAAATTATATATTTTTATGTTCTTGGACATTATTTAACGACATTCATGAAAACAGCAAGATAAATCGTTTATTAGTATGTGCATAAAATACATGGACACACAAAAGACTGAAAAGAGATAAAAGAACATGCTAATAGTAATTATCTCTGGAGAGTAAAATTACAGCTGATTCTGTTTTCCTCCTAGGGTCTTTTAAATTTTCTGTGGTAAGTAGCAATTTCTTTCACTTAAAAGGAATGGCATGAATCTCTTTTGGGGACTGAATTTCAACAAAAATGAACATCAAATGGTAACTTGTTTAATTAATAAAAAGTATACCCTTACATTTTGGAACCTCCCTGGTGGCCTAGGGGTTAAGTCTCAGCGCTATCACCGCTGTGGCCTGAGTTCCAACCCCAGCCAGGGAGCTGACCCACATGTGGTGCAGCAGACCTCTCCTGTCTGGCCACTGCTCCCCTCAGCAGTGAATTGCAGCAGATTCACTTGTTCTGCTCCCCACTGTCTCTGATGAATCTTCTCATCCTATCCCACCTCCCACCCCCACACCTCTGACCTACACCCCAGTTCTTCTACGCATAAATAAATAAATCATTTTTTAAAAAGTATAACCTTACATTTTAAGTGACAGTTTATTGTCTATTACTGAGCAGCCAGGAATAATTTTTATAATTATAGGACAAGAAGAACTTTTCCCTGTTCCTCCCACTAAGTAGAACTGTTATATACAAAGCAAACCTAAGGCTCTAAAGTGTGGAGGGAGAAGGCAGAATGGCTAAGGACCCCAGACTTGAGTATCAACACAGCAGTGAGCTCACTTGGTTTTATTTTCAACTGACATATCCTGGATTGGGTGCTGGGTAATCCAGGAGCCTAGAAACATCAACAGACAAACACAAATACACAACAAAAATCTGCTTTTAAAAGCCAAAGGACCAAGGGAGAAGCAGCCCAGGATGACAAAAATCTTTTAGACAGTAGTTATTTTTCTCCAGCCAAAAATCATGGAGACCACAGCCCAACCCTGACCTACAAAGGGCAAATGGGTAGCTAAAGTGCCACCCTTGCATGACATCCCAACACTATTTCCTGCCAGGGTAACATGAGAAAAGACCAGGTAGAGAGGTGAGATCTTCGTCCCAACCTGGTGATAAATGACAAGACCAGACTCCTCCCCCAACCACACTGTCACTAGAAATCACACAGGGTACCGGACTTCCACCCACATACAACAGCAAGAAGGTTCCCCCAACTCTGCCTGCCAGGATGGCATCAGAGAAGGAGTGGGAAGCCTGCAGTTCTACCTCCTTCCAATAGGAATGAGGCACCCACCCCTTCAGCCCAGTGTCAGTAGAAGCAGACCAGCCAATGGGACATCAGAGGCTTAGTGGAAAGCCTGGACTCACTCCCCATCCAGAAGTAAGGAGGGATTCTCCACACCCATGGAGTATCAAAAGAAATCCACTGGGGAACCAACATTTCCACCCCAACCTGAGAGGGAAGATAGCACCCTCCTTCCTCTGTCAGAGTCTTAAACATAAACCCAAAATGTTTAGTAGGTATAGCATTTGAGTTTTGCAAGATGAAAATGAAAAAGTTCTAAGATGTTTCAAGCAATGTAAATATATGTAACACTACAACTGTATACTTAGAAAATGGTTAAGATAGGAAGTTTTAAATTATGTGTTTTTTACAGTAAAAAATTCAAGCATGAATACTAATCAAAATCAAAAGATTATCCTTTAGGGCCTCCCCAGTGGTGCAGCAGTTGAACGCTGGGCTGCAAAGCTGCCTGCAGCCTCTGCAGCACTGGTTCGATCCCCAGCAGCCGGCAAGGGTCCCACATGGCGCGCAGACCTCTCCTGCTGCGCCCGCTGCTCCCCTCAGCAGTGTACTTCATCATCCTGCCTGTTCTGCTCCCTGCTCTGGCTCTGGTGAATTCTCCTACCCTCCCGCACTCTGACTGTACCCCAGTGCTTGTATAAATAAATAAATAAATCTTTAAAAAAAAAGATTATCCTTTAATACATTTAATTGTTCAATCATGGGTTTCTTTAAGATACATGAAGTACTACACATTATAAAACTATTACAAAATCATATTAATTAATAGATCTTATTTTACTACTTTGTGAAATGTCATGTTTGAAATTCAATCAATCCATGCCTGGTGCTGAGGGTGAAAAAAAAATTAACTGCTAAAACCCTCAGCCTCTCTTATCACAACTTACACAGTAAAACTACTCAAGTGGCACTTTTTCCAATATGATGATACCAGTTTTAATGACATGGAAAATTTAACAGCAAAAATTAGATACACAGACTGGTGGAAAAAATACTTTTTCCTAAGGCTAATCAGAGTAAAGGCAAGACGTGGTTTACTATTTTGACTTTCACAGATTAAGTTTACTGTGCAAACCTGAGAATTGTTCGGTTAATTAATGATATTTTAACTTTTTATTATAAAAACTAAAATTTAACACATTGCAGTCAATGTAGAACCAAAGTAAATGCTACATTTAAGTGATTCCGCAGAACCTTTTCAACTGTGTTACCTTCACCATGTTCTACAAAGCTCTCATTTGAAAGGCATTCCCCTCAAAAAAAGGATAATTGGTCCAATATGTTTTTTTTTAATATTTATTTATTTATTTATACAAGCACTGGGTACAGTCAGAAGCGCGGGAGGGTGAGAGAATTCACCAGAGCCAGAGCGGGGAACAGAACAGGCAGAAGGACCAAAGTACACTGCTGAGGGGAGCAGCAGGCGGCAGGAGAGGTCTGCGCACCATGTGGGACCTCGCTCGGCAGCTGGGGATGGAACCGGCGCTGCAGAGGCCGTGGGCAGCTTCGCAACCCAGCGCTCAACTGCTGCGCCACCGGGTAGGCCCGGTCCAATATGTTTTTTACATGCTGGACACAAATGAAGATTCACAACACTCATGAGTATAAGAAAAACTGAAATAGTCTCTAACTTTCCCTCACTACTTTCCAAACACACATATCCATAGTCCATTTTTTTAACATGTTAATACCTCACTGAACACTAACATCCTAGGACAGAGCTTCTCAAACCATAAAGTTCATACAAATTCTATACAACTCTCATAAAAAGGCAGATTCTGAGGCAGCAGGTCTGGGGTCAGGCCTGAGACTCTGCATTTCCAACACTAGCCCAGGTGATGCCAATGCTCTGGTCAAAGATGATTCTTGAGCAGGAGCCAAAGAAGACAGAGAAAGGTTGCTATAGAAACCTTTTACAACTGTACAGTTTTGTGAGTTCAATTTAATATTTATAAAATCTACTGCATGGAAAACAAGGGAATCTGAAAGGATTAAAAGGAGACTAAGTTAAAAATAGGATTAAGGGGGCTCAGCTCTAAAGGTGATTTGTATTAGTAGAGTATTCAGGCAAGAAAAAGAATAAAAATGAGTGAGAGGAAACTGAGAATATAAAGGACCTCTCCCGTAGGCAGTCAACGGATACAGCAAAAGAAAAGGAGGCATAAGAAATACTAGCAAATAAGAACTCATAAATTATCTAATTCCATTACTAAAACAGGACAGAGAGAGTCTTTCGCTGGATTTCTATTTTAATCACTAAAACACACTTATAACATCTTCAGATGAATGGCATGTAGTACAGCAGTTTGGCAAAGTTCAAAAAGGCCCCTTGAGATGAAAAACAAATTCTGCAGAGATATTACTTGTTAAACCACTAAAATTGCAGGAGAAAACGGCTTTCAAAATAGAGTAACAGGTGAAGTCTAACCTTTTCTTGGATTAGTCTCTGGAGATGAATCCCACAGGACAGCATGGCACTGAATAAGGTCAACATGTACTGCTGAACTTTGCAGATGGCAGAGGCCAGGGAGTTTATCACCGAGTTCAGTCCCACCTTCTCAATGACATTCTGGAAGGCGGTAGGAGAATGGCGAGTGATTCTACACAAGGCCTGCAGAGACAGAAGAGCCACCCATTAGACAGCACCATGTGCATCAGCCAGGCCCAGAGATAACACGTGCTCTGTATACAAAGGCTGGGAAGGTCCTTACCTTGATACTTCATTACTTATTTTGGCATAAGATAGCTGGAAAATTTCACATTTAAAAATAAAACAATGACTTAGCTGCCAATAAAAACCAAATTTGTTTTAAAATACTAGAGACTCTTGACAATTATCGTATCAATTATGATGAGTTAACTAAAGTGATAGACTTATTCATACATCTACATAGCAACTTCCCTTTAAGTAATAAAAAAAGATCAGTAAGCATCTTCTTTGTGAAGACACTGTAGGAAATTGTTTCAACATCACTTATTATCAGGGAAATGCAAATCAAAACTACAATGAGATACCACCTCACACCTATAAGAATGGCCCAAGTCAAAGACAACAAATGGTGAGAATGTGGAGAAAAAGGAGACCTTGTACACTGTGAGTGGGAAGGTAGACCGATCCAGGCCCTGTGGAAAACAGGATGGTGGTTTCTCAGAATATTAAATATAGAGCTACCATATGAATCAGCAATTCTACTCCTAGGTATCTACCCCAAGAATACAAAATCACTAATTCAAAGGCACACATGCACACCTATGCTCATTGCAGCACTATTTACAATAATCAAGCTATGGAAAATTGTAAATGCTCATCAACAGAGTAGTGGATTAAGAAGACGTCATATATACACATGATGGAATACTACTCAGCTCTAAAAAAAAAAATTGAACTCTCGCCATTTGATACAACATGAATGGAAGTGGAGGGTATCATGCTAAGTGAAGTAAATCAGAAAGAAAGAGACACATGTCAGATGGCCAACAGGCACATAAAGACCAGATGGCTTCACTCACATATGGAACATAGAGAAACAAAACCAAAAAAAAAAAAAAAAAAAAAAAACCACAAAGGAACTGACGAATAACTAAACCAAATAAACCCTAGAAATACTGCAGAACTGAGGCTACTAGAAAGGGAGGGAGACTGTACAAAGAGCACCCAGACCTTGATTTCTAAATACCAAGTTCTTCTTGGAGAAATAATTGATTCCAGGGTTGACATAGAGAAAGTGAACAAATAGTATAGCATTTTCCATGATGTCAGAAAGTAAAGTATAGAAATAATGACAGAAACAGGTCCAAAGGACGTAGAAGCCAGCTTGAAGGGATCCTGCTGGCAAAATCTAGGACTATTAGAGCATCCAAACAGTAAGTGGTAGTAGTATCACATTCAATTCATTGAATGAAATAGGCAAATTTGGATAATTCCACGGATGTCTTCATTTTCTTTTGTGAAGTATGGAGGAAAGTCATTTACTGAGGATGCAAAAGAAAATGGGAGGTGAGGGGCTTAACCAAAGAAGACAGGTATACGAAAGTGCACACAGGCCAAGTGCAAGCATGAGCAGACTGAGAAATACATCAGGTTGCCACAGAATGTTGAGAGTCCAAATGAGATTGGTAATGAAAATGAGTATTTAAATAAATCTTATGAGAAGGGGTTGTATTTGTTCAACAGAGTATTAAATTGATACAACCATGTTAACACATCTTCATACATAATTATCCTCTAGACTAAGTTATTATAACCATGTGAGCAAAGTAGTAGACAACCAATCAAAATACAAAAACTACAAAACCACAGATGCTTGAACATTAAAATAAATTCATTTGAACCACATGATAAGCCCATTCACATTAAAAGCTCACTAAGGGAGCAAACAGCAAAAGAAAGGGAACACTAAAAATATACCAACCAAATCTTGTTCCCAGTCCAGTTTTCCATGTTAATGAGCTACAAGGCCCTACTGGAATTACCTCACCGTCCCAAGGTTTTCCAGTCCCACTTTTGAAAACTCTGCTTTAGCATAAAATCAAGTTGTTGTCACCAACTATTGCACTGAGATTTCTGTTTCCAACCTATCCAATAAGTTTATTGTATTTTTGGCACAGTTCTTAAAACTTGGTGTTTAAATATACCCAAGTATATCCACAAAAAGTGCTCCATCTTACCGATATTGCTGTTATCCTAAGAGAATCAACAGTGGAATGTTTGAATAGGTACCATAAAACAGGTCCAATTTCTCCTGTAATAAAGCCCTGGGCCTGTGGAGAAGAGGTTGTGCAGACGTTTTCAATAATTTTTGCTGCCATGTGATTCACCACACGTTCTTCCTAGGAAACAAGAACAAGCACAGAACAAGAAGATTAAAATGTTATAGTTTAGTATGAGAAAATATCATTTCTTCAAAACTATTGCAAAGAAACACCTGATATCAAGAGGGTATCATATACCCCTCCAAGTGTTAGGAATTTGCAGACTGAATGGTTAATGAACTTGACACGATAGCAATTAGCAATAAAAATCATCTAAAATAAGGAGGTGTGAACATTATTTAAGGTTATGATGAAACTATTAATTCAATTGGTGGCCACTAAACCTAGCATGATTACTGACATAATTTAATAAAAACAAACAGGCCAAAGTAATCTGGAAAACATACAATATAAGCTTAACATAAAAGCAAATTTTGAAATCATAATAAGTTACAGACAGAACTATCCTCAGAAACTGCACAAGGCTGGGAATAATTAGGATAGCAATTCATTCAAAGACCACCTAAATATGGGGTATCTAAGAAAGACTGCCTCAGTGGTATGTCCAAATCATCCCAGACTACAGGCTGTTCTGGATTATTCTAACTATGCTTAGAACCCTCAAAAAGAATACAAGTGTTCCCAGGAAACTCAAAGTACCTTCAATTTAACCTGTACTTCCAAGAAAAAGCACAAAACTGCTGAAAAGACAAAAGGCTCCAGCATCCAATAATATAATATTCACAATGTCTGCCATGCAAACTATCAAGAAAATATGACCTATAAGAAAATCTCAATCAATAGAAATAACATAGATAACAGAATTAGAAGCAAAAATATATTGAAATAGCTACCACAAATCTATATACTAAGGAAAAAAAAAACAGGATAAAGGAAATCAAAAAGAGAAGATTCAAAAAAATTCAAAAGTCTAAAGATAAATAATACAATGTCTAAAATGAGTAATTCTTTGGATTAAATTAACAGGATAGACAGCAAGCTAAATGACAAATTAATGTAAAGACACAATAATTAACAATTTTAAAAAAACACCTAAAATAAACACAGAAAAAAGATTGAAAGAAAAGGGACAGGGTATTTGTGAGACAGTTTCAAACACCCACAGGCAATGAAAATCCCCGGGGAGGAGGAAAGGGTGAGGGCTATTATATAAGAAATATTTGAAGAATTATTTAAGAAATATTTACTGAAATTTTTCAAATTCATGAAAACTAATAACTCTAGATTTAGGAAACACAATGAACCCCAAGCAGAAGAAACAAAGCAAACTCACACCAAGGGACAACATAATCAAAGCACTAAAATCCAATGATAAGGAAAAATCTTAAAAGGAGGTAAAGACAAATTATGAAAAGCACAGCAAAAGGTTGACAAAGACTTCACAGCAGAAATAATACAAAGATGACGACAGTGGACAGTATCTTTAACAGAAATTACTTTTCAACCTAAAAATCTACAACCAGTCTGAAAAAAAAATACTTTTCAAAAACAAAAAGGTAGGGGAAATAGAGATGGTATTTCAGCTATAAGATGAATAGGTCAGAGGATGTAATGTAAAATATTATGATCACAGTTGATCGTGCTGCATTCTATAATTGAAATTTGTTAAGAGAGTAGAACTTAAATGTTCTTAAATAAATCAGGGAAATAGAGGCAGAAAGGGAATACTGGATATTTCTGGTGTGAGATTCTTATATAATATATATGAACTTCTATATTATTATAAAAAGTTCTGGGTTAAGGTTCTTATGTACTATATGTGAATCTGTATAACATTACTTGAAGGTTAATTGTGATAAGTTAGAGATAGTTTTCTTTTAAGTACAGTAAGCCAATAATAGAGATAAAAATGGAATTTTTAAAGTCAATTAACTGGGAGAAGATATTCGTATATCATACATCCAACATGGGATTAATAATCAAAATATCAATATGTAAAGAAGTCATAAATTCAACAACAAAAAAAAATCAACCCAATCAAAACATGGACAGAAGATCTGAAAAGGCACTTCTCCAAAAACAGTATCAGATAGCCAATCGGTACATAAAAAAATCTTCACCATCATTTATTACTAGAAAAATACAAATCAAAACCACAATGAGATATCACTTCACATCTGTGAGAGCAGTCTATATAAAAAAGATTAGAAGTAAGTGTTGGCAAGGATACAGAGAAAATGGAATTCTCGAAAACTGTTGGTGGAAATGTATAGTGACGCAACATCTATGGAGATTCCTTTAAAAAATAAAACTAGAAATACCGTATCATCCAGCAATTCTACTCCTAGGTATTTACCTGAAGAAAATGAAAACATAATTTGCAAAGATTTTATAACAGTACTATTCACAATAGCCAAGATACACAACAACCTAAATATCCATTGACAGATGACTGGATAAAGAACTTGTGGTGTATATATACTCAAAGGAATACTCTTGACTGTTTAAAAAAAGAAAAAGGTGAAATCTTGCCTTTTGTGACATAGATGGACCTTGAGGTGATCATGCTAAGTGAAGTAAGTCAGAAAGTGAAAGAAAAGTAGTAGATGGTTTCATTCATGTGAAATACAAGTAAAACAAATGAACTAATAACAAAGATAACTCTCAGGCTCTGAGAAAAATATGTTGATTACCAGAGGGGAAGGCAAAGGGACTGGAGTACAAGGGTAGAGGGTATTAATTTGATAGTCTGAATGCCACAGGAACTTTGTGGTAGGTGCAGTGTAGTAAAAACATATTAAGCTATGATGCTATACTCCCAAAATTTATACAGTATTATAGACCAATGTCAAATCAAAAAAAAAAAAAAAATACTATTCCAAAAGTCAATTAATCCAAAATAAGCCAGGAAATGCAAAAAAGGAAAGACACAGAATAAAAGTTACAAGATGGCAGATTTAAACCCAACCATCTCAATAATCACACTAAATATAAAGACCTAAACACACTAATTAAAAGGCAGAGATCCTCATATTAGATTTTTTAAAGCAAGACCCATGTTTTGACTATCTACAAAAAAAATTCCCTTATATATATAAATTCACATGTAAGTCAAAAATCTCAATATGTTATCTTTATTCCTATTATTAATATCATATAGTGTGGATTGTAAGATTGCTAGGAATTAAATTTAAAAGATAATTGAACTTCAAACTTTGACATACCTATCAGAATGAGTATTGGGGAGGCATCCCTGTGGCGCAAGGGGTGAAGATAAGCACTATGAAGCTATCTGCAGCCTCTGCAGCATGAGTTTGATCCCTAGCCGGCCAGGGAGCTACCCACATGGCACAGCAGGCCTCTCCTGTCTCGCCCACTGCTCCTCTCAGCAGCGTATTTCAGTCAGCCTGCCTGTTTTGTCCCCCACTCTGTCTCTGGTGAATCCTCTCACCACCCCACACCTGTGACCTGTACCCCAGTTCTTGTATGCATAAATCTTTTTTAAAAAAAAGAATGTGTATTGGGGAGAATGCTACCTCCCCACCCCTGATGGTTCTTTTGAGTGCTAGAATAAATTCATGTAACACATTTAACCTCTCTTTGTTCCTTTATTCACTCTACCCAAGGGGAAACAGTATGCTTCACATAGCTGGCAAATATGAAAAGAATCAACTAGGTATGAACTCAATGCCTCTCTCTTTTTCCTTGAGCCCAGGTTCACCCACTTGGATAGGCGCTCCATCTGCAGAGTGCTTCTCAGATTCCCTATGTGTAGTCCCATGTAAGAAAGTTTATTTGTCTACAGATAAAAGATATGTCCTCCACCCTAGCTCTCAGTAGATATACATGTAATATTTTTATCCCAAATGCCTTGCTCTGTGTATTATTTCCCATTAGGTTCTAAAACTTCTCCCCTAAGTAGGGAGAGGTACTATTTATGGGGACCTTCTCAAATGCCTTAACATGTGCTTTATATCACAACTGTCAGTTAATTCCCAGAAGACTCATTCCTAGTAGTAGAAAACCACAACTATGTTAGCACCTAGATTGGAAAGGGGCCATGTGTCATCTCAGTACTCTATAAACTCAGTGAGGCTGTCAGGCCAATTCAACTTGCTACTACCTGAAATGAGCTATCCTAGTCCCTCTGGGATCCCCTGTGAAACACCACACAAGCAATAAGATTGTTGCTATTTTCTGCTTAATTAACTCATTGGTAGGGATAACTTGACTGAACTAATATCTTTCATTTAAATCAAAGACCTATTTCATCATATCTCAAGGAGAAAAGCTCTAGAAAAAAAAAAAAAAGCTCAGGAAAAAAAGTAGCTAGACTTATTAATGAAAAGCTAGCCTACGCTTTAGCTTTGTTGAGTAGATCTAATCTACAATAGGAAGATTGTTGTTTAAAAAAAGAAAGTTTCATAGCCAATGTAATTTAATATATGTGAGCACTTTACTAAAGGGTACCAAAATGAACATCTAAAATAGTGATGATTATTTTCATATAAGCAGATTCAGTAAAAATATGATCTTTCTTCTAAAGGTTTCAAGATACCTGGAGTTCATTTTGCATAGTTTATTGCTTTAGTAGTTCATGGAAGGCATGATTTCCATTTCTTATAATTAGTGGGCTACTTGGACAACTATATTTCTCAAAAAGTCAGTATGAATGCTGGATATAAAATAATAACAAACTTTCTTAAAAGCATCGATATACTGGGCCTCCCTGGTGGTGCAAGGGGTTTAGTTTCAGCACTATGAAGCTATCGGCAGCCACTGCAGCAAGAGTTCAATCCCTGGCCAGGAAACTAACCCATATGGCACAGCAGACCTCTCCTGTCTCACCCACTGCTCCCCTCAGCAGTGTATTTCAGTAGATCTGCCTGTTCTGCTCCCCACTCTATCTCTGGTGAATCCTCTCACCCCCTGCACCTCTGGCCTACACCCCAGTTCTTCTATGCATAAATATTTTTTCTAAAAAATCAATAAATTAACTCCAAATTCAAATTCTTTGGTCAGTGATTGTGTGGGCAAAACTCTAAGAAATACCCAGATGAGAGAAGTTGATATTTGTCCCAAGAGCATTTGCCCAAGATGAATAATAGAATGAGAGGCTAGGCTGTAGGCCCACAAAAGCAGCAAGTCAAATGAAAAGCCCCTTCCCTACCCAATGAAAGCCATTACTACCAATGGCTACAACCTAGCATAATAGATGTGAGTGACACCCTCACCTAAGTCCCCACTGATGTGAGTTCGGACTCAGGTTGTACATGGAGTTGGGGGAGGGAGAAGTTAAATGCACAAGTAGGTCCTCACTTGACTTGCAGAGTATCTCCTTCAAAGATACTCTGCATTTGTTGTCTGCAGCTGACTTGTTAAAGACAAGCAACCAGAGGACCATGTAACAATATCTACACTTGCTAAAGGTGTTGTTAACCTACATAGCATTCACAAAAAATAAATTCAAAAACAAGAGGTACAGAAATAACCACTAACAGAATGAAATGAGGAAACTGAACACAAAAGAACACATGAAAAAATAAATACAAAACAAATGTAACAGCACAAAATCAGATGGCAGCTATAAATTCAACTACACCAACAATTATAAAAGTAAATGTACTATATACTACAGTTTGAGACAATGACTGTAAAACAGAATTTTTTTTAAATACAACAATATCAAGAAAGACATCAAGAACATAGTAATAGCCAGGCTAAAAATAATAGAATAGAAAAAGATAAGCCAGTCAAAGCTAATCCAGAGAAGGAAGGTATAACTATATTAATATGAGGCAAAATAGGCTTTGGGCAAAAAACATTACAGGATGATCTTTTAAAATACAACCTAACAGTAAAAATTACAAGCCAAGGGGGAAAGAACATAAAATATATGTACATATAATAACTAATACTCAAAACACATAAAAGCAAGATATGACAAAATGCAATCTTATCAAAGAAGGCAATTTAAACACACATTTCAGGAGCTAATAAAACAGACAAAAGTCAATATAGATATATAGGATTTTTATCTGTATCTACCTATCTTTATTAGAAAGATTAAACAAAAAATATAGCTAAGCATTTCAATTTGTATCAAAAAATTTTAACTCACTTCTTTGTGGTAATAAATACCTAAAAATTTCAAAGATGATGCAGCTAATGGCTAACATTCTAGTACTTTGAGTCCATTCTTTCCTAATTAAATACACAGCCATATGCCACTAAAAAAAAAAACCTCTAATTAAAAATGAAAATTAAATTTCCTCTAAAAAGTATTTCATTACATCGAAATTACCTATTAAGCTATTTTTCGGGATGAATAATAAAGTCAACAGTTTATTTTTTGAGCCTCACATTTTTAACTACAACATATGCCAGGTGTCAGTTCAGCTCCCATAATTATATACAGGCTATTATGCAAACTATAAAAAACCAGGCGGTTGATTAGATACAAATGTATAAATTAATCTTCTCTAAACATGAGGAAATTCTCCAGGAGCTGTTTCCAGCTCTGTGTGCAGTGTAAAATAGGCTGCTGTTTATCCAAAAAAAAAATACCTCCAAGAAAAGCCAACTTCCCAGGTCACCTTCTTCCATACACTATGGATAGAAAGGTCACTGCCAAATATTCCTGCGATCGACACAGCAATGATCTCAAGGAGGGAACTGCCCTTTGCCATAGTGCATGAACATGGAGGTCAAAGCAATGGAAGGGAAAGTTGTCAGACAGAAAAGGGGCTCAAATCAGAAGCAAATAGATAATCATCCAGCAGAGGTAGATTTTTTTTACAGGAAAAACCACCAGGTGGGTTCTCTGGGGCCTGGCAGAAATCAAACCACTCAAGAGTGGGCCATTTGGCACTAAAATCCAAACCCTCTAACTCCCAGCACAAGGTCTCTGAAATGCCAGCCCCAAATCTGACACTGATTCGTATCATAGACACCTTCTTTTCTATACCACCACACTCTCTAGCAGTTGAG